>NC_089491.1:102876615-104126615 GCF_036850765.1 Saccopteryx bilineata | reverse complement strand
TATGGGTAGTGTAGTTCAAGGAGAGGAGAGAGTAAGACCGGCAGAGAGTTAAATAACCAAATTGGAGTGACGTCATGGAAATGGCACCATGAGCAGCGTGTCCGACAGATCTCTCCTAAATCACAACAAATTTATCAACTAGAAACAGAAAAATTTATCCTCGGAGCATTCCGGAGTTCCACACAAAGTGAAAGCGAAAGGACTGTTATCACTTGAATCTGAGAGAGGAGGGTGTGGAGGAAGCTACCGCAGCGACGTTCATTCAAGCCGCGAGGGAGTGTGCCTGTGGTGAGTCAGCCCACACTCGGGAGCCGCGAGCAGCCGTGGGCGCGCGCCCGGTCCAGTTGCGGAGTGAGCACCGCCCACACTCCCGAGCGGCGAGCAGCCGCTGGCGCGCACCTGGTACGGTTGCAGAGCGAGCACCGCTAACGTTCCCAGCGGCCCGCGCACTGCGAGTGAGAGTCGCCAGCCACCGGTGCCCAGAGCACCCCATTCGCGCGCGTGCCCTGGGCATTCCACGCGCCCAGAGCGCCCTACTGGCCCGCACACCCAGGGTGCCCCATTATCCTGCGCCTGGTGCGATCCAGCCGCCAGCGGCAGGGCGAGCGGGAGAGGCACCAGGGTGGTCTTCTACTTGGGAGATTCTCTCCGGGGGCGGGGCACCTCACCCAGCCATTCAAGCTAACAATCAAGTGTTGGGGGAGGGGCGCGCGCAGGCAGCCTAAAATACCTTCGGGAGCACAGCTGCGACCCAATCACTGAAATTAGCTTAACCCATAAAATCTGTGCACCCTCGGTTCTAATTGATAAGATCTCTCTCAGTTCAGCAACCCGAGACAAGAGGCGTGATATTTTTTAGTGCCTCTCGCTAAAGGGGTGGGGTCAACTTCTGATTGATAGAGCCTCCATATTCAGGGATAAACGCTAACAAGAGGGACTTGGCAGATAATAAGATCTATACTACACTAGTCACAAGCAGAGATTAGTGCCTCTTCTTCCCAGCCAAAACAGGCTACAAAGTGTGGAAAGCCTGGGTTGAGAGGTCCAACTGAATGCTAGGTGCTGAACTGTCACCTTGACAACAATTGACTCCCACCCCCGCCTGATTACACTGGAGGCCCTGACTGCCAGAGCCTTTCCCAAAGCCTTGCACTGAGTGGGGATAGAGTGGGGATTTCCCAGCTCTTTGAGCCTCTTACTCCCCAGGCAGAAGCAGTTGCAGCCTTATAGCTGGATCACCAGGCTGCTAATTCAGGAAGGGGGGACTAGGAGAGAGACTCCAGGAAAGCAAACTCTCTCATCGTTGGACCCTGCAAACGCCAACAAGCCTTGACTACCAGCAAGACTAAAGCCAATTATATGACATTGCCATAGAATCCCATCAACTGCAAATCCCTACCTAAGAGTGACACAGGGGCAGAGCCTGGGGTACAGAGTCACCAACCAGGAAGAGGGAGAGAAAAGAAAAAGGAAGAAGTTAACCTCTCAAAATCAAGAAAAATCCACAGACTTTACAACTTGTTCCACTAATTTTTTTTTTGTTGTTGTTTGTTTCTTCTATCTTATTGCCTTTATTTCTTCCACCTCGGTCCTTCTATTCTCTGCCCATCTTATGCTTCCCTTTTCTTGAACTACACTACCCAAAAGTGTTACATTTTATTTCTCTTCTTCATCCTCACCCTCCTTTAAGGTTATACTCCAAAACACTTAACTCTCACTCTCTCCTCTTTTGTTTTTTTTTTTTTATTTGCTTTATTTTGTTTTTTTTCTCTTCCTTTTTTATTTCTTCCTTTGTTTTTCTCTTTTTCTTATTTTTTCCTTTCTATTTGTTTGTTCTTTTCTCGTTTTACTTTCCTCCCATTTAATCCTCAATCACGAACAAATTAGTTAATTTGGGACTCAAGGCTTTTTTTTGGCTTTATTTTTCTTTTTTGCTTTTGTTTTTGTTTTTTTTCTTGTTTGTTTATTTTTGTGGCATTTTGGGTCCTCCCAACCCAAGGTCTCCATTGTATTTAGTCTTCGCTCCACTTAATACAACAGATTTTTACTTATTATTTTTATTTTTTTCTTCTTTATTATTCTTTTTTTGGTCCTTTTTTCTGGTTCCCTCTTATCCCTCTCATTATATCTCTTAGTTGATCATCACTTACAAGCAAATCATCTTATGCTTGTCTAAAATTTTCTTCCTTTTTTTTTTTTTTTTTTTTTGCATTTAGTAGGTCCCTACTCCCTTTTTTTGCCCCTTGAACTCTTCACCCCAAATCAGGCCCTCCATTATAGGCACAATATTTCCCTGAGGAGGGGAGAGCAGGGAAAGAGAAGAAAGAAAAAAAGGGGGAAATAATAAATTATTACTGGTGTTTTATTTGTGGGGTGTTTTACCCTTTATTTTTTTTTTTACTTTTTACTCTTTATTAATTCTAATTAGTGCTATCAACAAGACCACCCTCAGATGCCGATAAGAAAGAGGAAATCGAATATTATGGATACAAAAGAAAGAGAGGTAACACAAATAGATGTGGAAAAATCTATGGAGAAAAGACTTAACATATTGGAAGCCTTGGAGCTAAATGACAGAGAATTTAAAATAGAAATCTTAAAAATACTCAGAGATATACAAGAAAACACAGAAAGGCAATATAGGGAGATCAGAAAACAACTCAATGAACACAAAGAATATATTACCAAGGAAATTGAAACTATTAAAACAAATCAAACAGAAATGAAAAACTCAATTCACGAGCTGAAAAACGAGGTAACAAGCTTAGCTAACAGAACAGCCCAGATAGAAGATAGGATTAGTGAAATAGAAGACAAACAACTTGAGGCACAACAGAGAGAAGAAGAAAGAGACTCAAAAATAATAAAAAACGAGAAAGCCCTACAGGAATTGTCTGACTCCATCAGAAAGAATAACATAAGAATAATAGGTATATCAGAGGGAGAAGAGAAAGAAAATGGAATGGAGAATATACTCAAACAAATAATAGATGAGAACTTCCCAAGCCTGTGGAAAGAACTACAGCCTCAAATTCAAGAAGCAAACAGAACACCGAGTTTTCTTAACCCCAACAAACCCACTCCAAGGCACATCATAAAAAAGATGACACAAACCAATGACAAAGAAAAAGTTCTCAAGGCAGCCAGGGAAAAGAAGAGTACAACATATAAAGGAAGGCCTATTAGATTATCATCAGATTTCTCAGCAGAAACTCTACAAGCTAGAAGAGAGTGGACCCCAATATTTAAAGCCCTGAAAGAGAGGAACTTTCAGCCAAGAATACTATACCCATCAAAGCTATCCTTCAAGTATGAAGGAGACATAAAAACATTCACAAATACAGAAAAGATGAGAGATTTTATCAACAGAAAGCCCCCACTCCAGGAAATACTAAAGGGGGTTTTCCAACCAGATTCAAAGAACAAAAGAAAACAACACCACAAGTAACAGCTCCACCAAGAACACAATAAAACCAAACTTAAACTGTGACAACAAAGGAAAAAAAGGGGGGAGAGGATGGAGATTACCAGTAGCAAAGGACGATGAAGTGCAGAAATACTTATAAGATAGGGTACTACAATGAATATGGTAGGTACCCTTTTCATTACTTAATGGTAACCACCCTTGAAAAAACCACCACAAAAACACTTGACTTAAAAAAGGTAGCAACAGAGGAAAGAAGTATGGAACACAAACAAACAAAAACAAATGATAGAAAAACAAAAGAGAAGAATCAAACTAGATACAAAACTAACAGAAAGCAATTTATAAAATGGCAGTAGGAAACCCACAAGTGTCAATAATTACACTAAATGTAAATGGATTAAACTTACCAATAAAAAGACACAGAGTAGCAGAATGGATTAAAAAAGAAAATCCAACTATATGCTGCCTACAAGAAACACATCTAAGCAACAAGAATAAAAACAAATTCAAAGTGAAAGGCTGGAAAACAATACTCCAAGCAAACAACACCCAAAAAAAAGCAGGCGTAGCAATACTCATATCTAATAATGCTGACTACAAGACAGAAAAAGTACTCAGAGACAAAAATGGTCATTTCATAATGATTAAGGGGAAGTTGAATCAAGAAGACATAACAATCCTTAATATATATGCACCAAACCAAGGAGCACCAAAATATATAAGACAGCTACTTATTGACCTTAAAACAAAAACTAACAAAAATACAATCATACTTGGAGACCTCAATACACCGCTGACGGCTCTAGATTGGTCATCCAAACAGAGAATCAATAAAGATATAGTGGCCTTAAACGAAATACTAGAACACCTGGATATAATAGACATCTACAGGACACTTTATCCCAAAGCGACAGAGTATACATTTTTCTCTAGTGTACATGGAACATTCTCAAGAATTGACTATATGTTAGGCCACAAAGACAATATCAGCAAATTTAGAAAAATTGAAATTGTACCAAGCATATTTTCTGATCATAAAGCCTTGAAACTAGAATTCAACTGCAAAAAAGAGGGGGAAAATCCCACAAAAATGTGGAAACTAAACAACATACTTCTAAAAAATGAATGGGTCAAAGAAGAAATAAGCACAGAGATCAAAAGATATATACAGACAAATGAAAATGAAAATACAACATATCAGAATCTCTGGGATACAGCAAAAGCAGTAATAAGAGGAAAGTTCATATCACTTCAGGCCTATATGAACAAACAAGAGAGAGCCAAAGTAAACCACTTAACTTCCCACCTTAAGGAACTAGAAAAAGAAGAAAAAAGACAACCCAAAACCAGCCGAAGAAAGGAGATAATAAAAATCAGAGCAGAAATAAATGAAATAGAGAACAGAAAAACTATAGAAAAAATCAATAAAACAAGGAGCTGGTTCTTTGAAAAGATCAACAAAATTGACAAACCCTTGGCAAGACTCACCAAGGAAAAAAGGCACAGGACTCAAATAAATAAAATCCAAAATGAAAGAGGAGAGATCACCACAGACATCATAGATATACAAAGAATTATTGTAGAATACTATGAAAAATTATATGCCACCAAATACAACAATCTAGAAGAAATGCATAAATTCCTAGAACAATACAACCTTCCTAGACTGAGTCATGAAGAAGCAGAAAGCCTAAATAGACCAATCAGCAGGGAGGAAATAGAAAAAACTATTAAAAACCTCCCCAAAAATAAAAGTCTAGGCCCAGACGGTTATACTAGTGAATTCTATCAAACATTCAAAGACAACTTGGTTCCTATTCTACTCAAAGTCTTCCAAAAAATTGAAGAAGAATCAATACTTCCAAACACATTTTATGAGGCCAACATAAGCCTCATACCAAAACCTGGCAAGGATGGCACAAAGAAAGAAAACTACAGGCCAGTAGCTCTAATGAATACAGATGCTAAAATACTAAACAAAATACTGGCAAACCTAATACAACAACATATTAAAAAAATAATACATCATGATCAAGTGGGATTCATCCCAGAATCTCAAGGATGGTTCAACATACGCAAAACGGTTAACATAATACACCATATCAACAAAACAAAGAACAAAAACCACATGATCTTATCAATAGATGCAGAAAAGGCTTTTGATAAAATACAACACAATTTTATGTTTAAGACTCTCAACAAAATGGGTATAGAAGGAAAATATCTCAACATGATAAAGGCCATATATGATAAACCATCAGCCAACATCATATTAAACGGCATAAAACTGAGGACTTTCTACCTTAAATCAGGAACAAGACAGGGTTGTCCACTCTCTCCACTCTTATTTAACGTGGTGCTAGAAGTTCTGGCCAGAGCAATCAGACAAGACAAAGAAATAAAAGGCATCCATATCAGAAAAGAAGAAGTAAAGGTATCACTTTTTGCTGATGATATGATCCTATACATCGAAAACCCGAAGGACTCCACAAAAAGATTATTAGAAACAATAAACCAATACAGTAAGGTCGCAGGATACAAAATTAACATACAAAAGTCCATAGCCTTTCTATACGCCAACAATGAAATATTAGAAAACGAACTCAAAAAAATAATCCCCTTCACGATTGCAACAAAAAAAAATAAAATACCTAGGAATAAACATAACAAAGAATGTAAAGGACCTATATAATGAAAATTACAAAGCATTGTTAAGGGAAATCGAAAAAGATACAATGAGATGGAAAAATATTCCTTGTTCTTGGATAGGAAAAATAAATATAATCAAAATGGCCATATTACCCAAAGCAATATACAAATTTAATGCAATTCCCATCAAAATCCCTATGAGATTTTTTAAAGAATTGGAACAAAAAATTATCAGATTTATATGGAACTATAAAAAACCCCGAATAGCCAAAACAATCCTAAGGAAAAAGAATGAAGCTGGGGGCATTACAATACCTGACTTTAAACTATATTATACGGCCACGATAATCAAAACAGCATGGTATTGGCAGAAAAATAGACACTCAGACCAATGGAACAGAATAGAAAGCCCAGAAATAAAACCACATATATATGGTCAAATAATCTTTGATAAAGGGGGCCAACAACATACAATGGAGAAAAGAAAACCTCTTCAACAAATGGTGTTGGGAAAACTGGAAAGCCACATGCAAAAGAATGAAACTCGACTACAGCCTGTCCCCGTGTACTAAAATTAATTCAAAATGGATCAAAGACCTAAATATAAGACCTGAAACAATAAAGTACATAGAAGAAGACATAGGTACTAAAATCATGGACCTGGATTTTAAAGAACGTTTTATGAACTTAACTCCAATGGCAAGAGAAGTGAAGGCAAAGATAAATGAATGGGACTACATCAGACTAAGAAGTTTTTGCTCAGCAAGAGAAACTGATATAAAAATAGACAGCCAACTAAGTGGGAAATGATATTTTCAAACAACAGCTCAGATAAGGGCCTAATATCCAAAATTTACAAAGAACTCATAAAACTCAACAACAAACAAACAAACAATCCCATAAAAAAATGGGAAGAGGACATGAACAGACACTTCTCCCAGGAAGAGATACAAATGGCCAACAGATATATGAAAAGATGCTCAGCTTCATTAATTATTAGAGAAATGCAAATCAAAACTACAATGAGATACCACCTCACCCCTGTTAGATTAGCTATTATCAACAAGAAGGGTAATAGCAAATGTTGGAGAGGTTGTGGAGAAAAAGGAACCCTCATTCACTGTTGGTGGGACTGTAAAGTAGTACAACCATTATGGAGGAAAGTATGGTGGTTCCTCAAAAAACTGAAAATAGAACTACCTTATGACCCAGCAATCCCTCTACTGGGTATATACCCCAAAACCTCAGAAACATTGATACGTGAAGACACATGTAGCCCCATGTTCATTGCAGCACTGTTCACAGTGGCCAAGACATGGAATCAACCAAAAAGCCCTTCAATAGAAGACTGGATAAAGAAGATGTGGCACATATACACTATGGAATACTACTCAGCCATAAGAAATGATGACATCAGATCATTTACAGCAAAATGGTGGGATCTTGATAACATTATAAGGAGTGAAATAAATAAATCAGAAAAAAACAAGAACTACATGATTCCATACATTGGTGGAACATAAAAATGAGACTAAGAGACATGGACAAGAGTGTGATGGTTACCAGGGGTGGGGGGAGGGAGGATATGGGAGGGAGGGAGGGAGAGAGTTAGGGGGAGGGGGAGGGGCACAGAGAACTAGATAGAGGGTGGCGGAGGACAATCTGACTTTGGGCGAGGGGTACGCAACATAATTTAATGACAAAATAACCTAGACATGTTTTCTTTGAATATATGTACCCTGATTTATTAATGCCATCCCATTACCATTAATAAAAATTTATTTAAAAAAAAAAAAACCAAATTGGAGGAGGAAAAAAAAAATTAAGAATGACGAGAAACAAACGAACAAATATAATAAAATGGGATAAGTTATAAAATCTGTGGATTATTCTTGATTTTGAGAGGTTATCTTCTTGCTTTTTCTTTTCTCTCCCTCTTCCTGGTTGGTGACTCTGTACCCTGGGTTCTGCCCCTCACGTAGAGGTTTGCAGTTGATAAGTCTCAGGTAGAGGTTTGCAGTTGATAAGTCTCTATGGCGATGTCATGTATTGTGCTTTAGTCTCATTGGCAGTCGAGGCTCATTAGCATTTATAGGCTCTGACAGTGAGAGAGTCCATGTTCTTGGAGCCTCTCTCCTAGTTTTTCCTTCCTCAATTAGTAGCCTGATAATCCAACTATGGGGTTGCTGCTGCCTCTGCCTGGATAGTAAGAGGCTCAAAATGCTGGCAACTCCCCACTCTATTCCCACTCAGCACAGGGCTCTGGGTAAGGCTCAGTCAGTCAGAGCTGCTAGCATAATCAGGCGGGGCTTCCGCCCACTCAAAGACCTCTGGCTCTGCCACTCTGTGGGATAACACGGGCATGCACTGCTGAGGCACTTGGATAAATCTCTCGCCCACTATCTGCATGTGCAGACCAGGATATCAGGCCAGCAGTCTCACACTCTGAGTGAAACCCCCACCCGCACGGAAAAGTTCCAGTGTTGGAATTGGCTCTCACTCCGTCCCCGTGTGTGGCTCTTCCAAGTCGCTGGGGTGGCCCAAGTTTCCACTTTTGGCCCACACAAAGGCCCCTGAATCTGCTCCTCTGTGGGATAACACAGGCACACACTGCCGAGGCACTCAGAGGAATCTCTAGCTCACTATCTCCGTGTGCAGACCAGGATATCAGGCCAGAAGTCTCACCCTCTGATTGAAACCCCCACCTGCACGGAAAAGTTCCAGCGTTGGAATTAGTTCTCACTCCTTTCCCGTGCGTGGCTTTCCCAGGGCGCTGGGGCGGTCTGGAGAGTCTGCCTTCGGCCCACACAAAGGCCTCTGACTTTGCCTCTCTGTAGGATAACACAGGCTCCCACTCCTGAGGTGCTCGGAGGAATCTCTTGCCCCCTCTCCTTGCACGCAGACCAGGATATCAGGCCAGCCGCCTCACCCTCTGAGTGAATCCCCCTCCCACACGGAAAAGTTCCAGTGTTGGAATTGGCTCTCACTCCCTCCCCGTGAGCAGCTTTTTCAGGGTGCTGGGGTGGCCTGGAGATTCTGCTTTCAGCCCACACAAAGGCCTCTGACTCTGCCTCTCTGTGGGACAACACGGGCACCCACTCCCGGGGCTTTGGAAGGAATTTCTCGCCCACTATCTGCGCACGCTGACCAGGAGATCAGGGAAAATGGCTGCCCCACTTGTCTTTCTTTGTCTGGGTTTGGTGCGAGTGTTAGCTTATATTACCAGGGTTGCCACAGGCACACTTTTTCCTTGGCTTGGATCTTCGTGCCACAGCCTGGTTCGGCCGTTTGTGCCACAGCCTGGATCTATTCACCCCCTTTGCCCGCCTTAGTTTCTATATTCTCAGTTCCCAGTGAAAGCCGCCCTATTTAGGTTAGTGAGGAAGGCGGAGCATTTCTTACTCCCTATTTCCTTCGGGGTTTGATTATATTTTTAGCCAATTTTTCACTTGACCATAACTTCGGGTGTATTGCGAAACATCTGGAGGCTCCAAGGATAGGTTTTTCTGTTTCTGGTTGAAGATCTTGTTGAGTTTTAGGGGAGATTTATCGGTATCGCTTCCTACCATGCCATTATTCTGACGTCATCTCCCACTTTTTTTGTTCAAATAAAATTTTCCTTTATAACAATTAACAATAAGAAAAATAAAATATTTTATTTTACATTATTTTATTATTTCTCTAATATTCTTTCTCTCTTTATGTAGACTTGAGCTCCTCTCCTATACCATTTTCCTTCTGCTTAACATCTTTTAACATTTTCTGCAAAGAAGGACTTGCAGTGATGAACTCCTACAGTTTTTGTTTTTCAAAAAATAATCATTTCTCTTTCACCTTTGTAGAATAATTTCACTGAATATAGAATTCTAGGTTACTAGGGCATTTTTGTCCTTTGTACACTTTAAATATTTAATTCCACTTCTGATTTTAGGTTTTTTAATGTATTGGCCACTGTGTTCTTTTCTTTGCTCCTATATAGATGAAATACTTATTTTTCTCTGGCTATATGTAATGTTACATATATATACAGCTTATATTTATCTGGTATAATGTTTTCTGAGCTGTCTGTAATTATAGTGTGGTACCTATAATTAATGTTATACCCTCAGCCATTATATAGCAAATAGTTCTTTTGCTTTCATCTCTATTCTAAATATATGTTTTTATGTTTTGAAATCATTCCATATTTTAAATATTTCATTTTTTTTAATTCTTTTCGCCTTTGCATTTTTAGTTTGGGAACTTTCCATTAACCTATCTTCAGACTCGCTGATTATATACCCTTGGTGTCATTTACTGTTGAACCCATCACAATCATTCTTTGTTTCTCTTACAGCACCTCTCACTTCTAGCTTTTCTTTTCATTCTTTCATAGACTTTCCTTCTTTTTTGCTTATATACATATCTGTTTTTTCATGTTGTCTATTTTTTGTCATCAAATCTTCCACTATTAATTATAGTTATTTTAAATCTTATCAGTTTTTTTCTGCATCTGTTGATAGGATCATATAATTTTTGCCTTTTATTTTGTTAATGCAATATATTTCATTGATCAATTTGCATATACTGAACTATCTTTGTGCCCCAGAATAAACCTCACTTGATCATGATGTATTACTTTTTTAATGTATTGTTATATTCAATTTATTAGTATTTTGTTTAGGATTCTTTCACCCATATTCATCAGAGATATTAATCTGTACTTTTCTTTTTTTGTGTTATCCTTGCCAGGTTTTGGATCAGGGTATGTTGGTTTCATAAAGTGTGTCAAAAAATATTGATTCTTCTTCAATTTTCTGGAAATATTTGAGAAGGACTGGTATCAAATCTTCTTTGAATGTTTGGTAGAATTAACTAGTGAAGTAGTCCTGAACTTTTATTTTTAGGGAGGTTTTTGATGGTTGTTTTAATTTCCTCATTGTTGACTCATCTGTTGAGATTTTCCAATTCTTCACAATTCAATCTAGGAAGATTATATATTTCTAGGAAGCAATCCATTTCTTTTAGGTTATGGCATTGGTGGCATATACATAATTTTTCATAGTATTCTAGTATGATCCTTTGTATTTCTGTAATGTTTATGGTACCTTCTCTTTCATTTCTGATTTTATTTACTTTTTTATCTTTTTTCCTTAGTGAGTCTAGCCAGAATTTTGTCAACTTTATTAATCTTTTCAAAGAACCATCTCTTTGTTTCATTAATTTTTGTATAGTCTTTTTGTTCTCTATTTCATCCAATTCTTCTCTAATATTGTGTTTAATTATTTTAATGTAGAAATTAAATTTATGGAATAACATTAGTCCAGATGATCACACAGGTTTCAGGTATACATCTCCAAGGCACATTGTGTTATATGACCTTCACCCAAAGTCAAAGCACCTCTGTCACCATGTATTTGGCCTTTTTTATCCCCTACTACACACCCATCCCTCTTTCTCTGCTAGCCACCATATTTTATGTCTATGAGAATCAGTTATACAGTGTGTCCGTAAAGTCATGGTGTACTTTTGACCAGTCACAGGAAAGCAACAAAAGACGATAGAAATGTGAAGTCTACACCAAATAAAAGGAAAACCCTCCCAGTTTCTGTAGGATGATGTGGCAGCATGTGCGCATGTGCACATGATGATGTAACACCATGTATACAGCGGAGCAGCCCACGGCCATGCCAGTTGAGATGTAGATGGTACAGAGGAAAGTTCAGTGTGTTCTGTGGCTCACTAAATTCGAATCCATGACCAAAGTGCAACGTGAATATCAGCACATTTATAATGAAGCGCCACCACTTAGGAATAACATTACTCGGTGGGATAAACAGTTGAAGGAAACTGGCAGTTTGGTGGAGACACCCTTTCTGGTAGGCCATCAGTCAGTGATGAATCTGTAGAGGTTATATGGGATAGCTACCTAAGGAGCCCTAAAAAATCTGTGTGTGAGCCCACATCAAACTGCACTGAATAGGTATGAAATCGGGAGATTTTTCCTTTATTTGGTGCAGATTTCACATTTCTATCATCTTTTGTTGCTTTCCTGTGACTGGTCAAAAGTGCACCATGACTTTACAGACACATTGTATATTCCACGTATTTATGAAATCATATTGTTCTTAGTTTTTTCTGACTGACTTATTTACCTTAGCACAATATTTTCAAGGTCTATCTATGTTGTCAAAAATTGCAGTATTTCACCTATTCTTATAGCTGAGTAGTATTTCATTGTATATATCAGTGTTTTTCAACCAGTGTGCCATGAGACATGGTCAAGTGTGCCATGGGGAAATTAAACATGGGTCCCCAAACTACAGCCCGTGTGCTGGATACGGCCCGTGGAGGCTGTTTATCCACTCATTACCAGCTGCCTCCATCCGAACATAAACATTCCCGTCACAATCCCTCCAGCTATCAGCAACAGGAAGAGTGGAGGCACAGGGAACGTTCACTGACCAATCACCTTCTAGGATTCATCCTGACCACTAGGATGAACCAATAGTAGGCCGCCTCTCATCCACACCCGGGAAGGTCCCCGCTCAGGCTGCCATGTACTTGTCATTGTGTGGCCATGGCGAGTAGTTGAAGCTGCTACTTCTCCCCATGGTCCCGATTTCTAATCCTGGTCAGGACTGGAGGTAAATGTTGCCACCTCTAGATGAAGCCTCAGCCTCAGCTGGTTATGTCTATCCTGATGGTGTATATAGATATTTGACCTTTTTCTTTTTAAAAGAGGCCCCCACAGAGGGTGATATACAATGCACCAACAATGCATCACAATGTTATCTAACTTTAAAGCTAAAGTTTGCTGATCTTCCTTTGGACAATTTTTGGTTATCTGTTGCCAAGGAGTTCCCCATTCTGGCCAACAAAGCTATTTTGACATTGCTCCCGTTTTCAACCACATATTTATGTGAGCTGAGCTTCTCAAGCTTGACTGCAATAAAAACTAAAAACAGAGAGAAACAGAACTGTTGAGAAAGAGCTTCGTGTGTGTCTTTCTACCATTCCTGCCAGGATATCCCTTTTGTGTTCATCAAAACAGGCCCAGGTTTCACACTAAGTGAGTATAAATACATTTAGAAACTATATTATTAACTATATGTATAATATGTACTGTGTTAGAGTGTCATTTTGGTAGGTGGTGTGCCCCAGGATTTTGTAAATGTAAAAAATGTGCCATGGCTCAAAA
This sequence comes from Saccopteryx bilineata, assembly GCF_036850765.1. Taxonomy (NCBI): domain Eukaryota; kingdom Metazoa; phylum Chordata; class Mammalia; order Chiroptera; family Emballonuridae; genus Saccopteryx; species Saccopteryx bilineata. Next base: position 104,113,359 of record NC_089491.1, on the reverse strand, counting down.
AAGGTTGAAAATCACTGCTATATATGTACCACAACTTCTTTATCCAATCTTCTATCAAAGGACACTTTGGTTGCTTTCATGTCTTGGCCACCATGCATAATGTTGCGGTGAACATGGGAGTGTGTATGTCTTTCTATACTAGTGTTTTCCAGTCTTTTGAGTAGATAGATCCTCAGTAGAGAGATTGCTGGGTCATATGGCAACTGTGTTCTTATGTTTTTGAGGAATTGCCATACTGTCTTCCATAGAGGCTGTACCAGTTTATATTCCTACCAGCAGTAAACAAGGTTTCCTTTTTTTCCATTAAGTCTTGAATACTTGTTATTACTTGTCTTGTTGATAATAGCCATTCTAACAGGTGTGTTATCTCACTGTAGTTTTGATTTATATTTTTCTAATAACTGGTGAAGATGAACATCTTTTCATATATCTGTCAGCCATTTGTATGTCTTCTTGGAAGAAGTGTTTGTTCAGGTCCTCTATCCTTTTTTAATTGGATTGTTTGTTTATTGTTGAGTTTTGTGAGTTCTTTATATTTAACCACTTGTTGGAGCTGTTATTTGCAAATATCTCCCATTTGGTTAGCTGCCTTTTTGTTTTGTTGTTGGTTTCTTTTGCTGTTCAGAGATTTATAGTTTGACATACTCCCATTTATTATTTTTGCTTTTACTTCCCTTGCCTTTGGGATCAAATTCATTGGGGTTGGTTCTCTACAACCAAGCTCCATAAATTTAGTGCCTATATTTTATTCTATGGAATTTACTGTTTCAGATCTTATATTTAGGTCTTTGATCCATTTCGAATTAATTTTTGTAATGTGGACTGACTGTAATCTAGTTTTATTCTTTTGCATGTGACAAAATTTTCCCAGCACCATTTATTGAAGAGCCTTTCTTTTTCTCGATTACATGTTTCTTGAGTTTCACTCCTCTCTGCATCATTTTTTGATGTCTATCTTTGATATTATTATTTTCTCTTTCAAATCACCTATATTGGCTATGCTCACTAGTTCATTCTTGATCTCATTTATGGAGTTCTTAATGTTTAAATTTTCTGTTTGGTTGGTTTTTTAAGATTCAATCTTTTTAGTAAAGTACTCATTTTGCTCATTAATTTGTCCTCTTTGTGCATTAAATTGTTTGCCTGTGTTTTCTCACATTTTGTTGAGTATTTTCAGAACTTCCATTTTGAATTTTCTGTCACTTATAGCCCAAGTTTCCAGGTATTTAAGTTTGCTTCCTGGAGATTTTATTTTCTTTCTGAATTGCATTATTTTCTTGGTCATTCATGGTATCTGATGGATTCTTCTGTGTAGGCATTTTTGAGTGGCTCTTTCCTAGTAGTTTACTTCCAAGAGATTTTTCTCTTATTTCAGTAGATGGCACTGAATCACAAGTTGTATCTCTGTGAAATCCCCCTGCCCAACCCCACCTTGATGCTGGCTGACAAAAAGTGTAGCCACGATGTTGAGGGTAGGGTGGGGTGTAGGGACCTGGTTGCCTTCTTTGTTCTTCCTCCTGGTGACCTCAGGCTTCCCTGTGTTTTACCCTGTTCCCTGAACAAGTGGGACCAGACACAGAGCACACCCTTTGCTCAGGGGAAACAATGGCTCTTCAGTGTTAGTTCTCAGGTATGCCACTGATATTCCCTGAACCCTAACCCAAAGGCAAAGGGAAGTGATCTCTCGGAAGCTAGGAGATTACAGTGGTTTGCACCTGTTTCTCTGTCTGAAGTGTGGGCTGTGGGCAGATAGTAGAATGGCCAGAAATGTCCCAGAGCTGCGCCCACTGCCCAGGTCCCTATACTTAGCCCCTGATTTAGTTGTTCACTCATGAGAGTCCCTCTGAATCTCTCCCTACTCTTGGGAAAAGAAAACCAAAACAATTCTGGAACCCCACCATGAGTACTTTCAGGGATTCTGCATTCTTATTTTTTATACTCGGCTTCCAGTCACTCCCTGCCCCCTGCCCACCATTAGTTGCTTCAGGGTAAAAATCTTTCAGACATAACTCTGCACTAAGCTGGGGTTATTTGCTGAATTATAGCTGTTCAAATTGTTGAAATTTCAAGGGGAGAAATCAAGGGGATCTCTCACACTGCCATTCCTCTGACGTCACTCCAAGAACTCTGCTTTAATTTTTATTATTTTCTTACTTCTGTTGAGTTTGGCCCACTTTTGTGCTTTTTAAAAATTTCTTAAATATGTAATGTTAGGTTGTCTACTTAATATTATTCTTGTTTCTTGAGATAGGCCTGTAATGATATAAACTTCCCCTATTATTACTGCTTTTTCTACATCCCTAAATTTTTATATATTCTATTATTCTCATTTGTCGTTATACACCTTTTGATCTCTCCTTTTATTTCTTCTTTGACCCAGTCATTTTGTAGTAGCATGTTGTGTTATCTCCATATTTTTATAGATTTTTTTTTACTTCCTTTTTGTTGTTGATAACTAATTTAAACTCCCATCTGATAATTCCAACATTTGTCTCATATCTGAGTCTGGTTCTGACTTGTCTCTTGAATTGTCTCTTCAAATTATGTCTTTTAACTACCTTTGGCATACCATGTATTATTTGGTTGAGCACCTGACATAATGTATCAGATAATAGGATCTGAGAGAAATAGCCTTTACTGTGAAGTTGGCCAAAAATCAAGCTAGGATTCATGTTTGCTGTATCTATAGTTCCCAGAGTCTTCTAATTCCTTAGTGTTTTTTTAAAAACCATTCTAAATTTATTGGGAAGTCATTGCTTCCAAAATCATAACACTATTTGCACACTATACTGTGCATTTTCTGTCTCAAGAAAAGTTTCTTTTTCTCTCCTTTTACCCATCTCCACCTAGCACCTACCCCCTTACTCCCTGGCCAACACTACGCTGAGTGTTATGTACATATTTTTTCTGGCTAATTCCTTCACCTTCTTTTATCCACTCCCCTCACCCCCCTCCCTTCTGACAGCTGTCAGTCTATTCCATGTGTCTATACCTTTGTCTCTATTTTGTTAATGAGTTTATTTTGTTCATTATGTTCCACATATAAATGAGATCATATAATATAAATATTTGTCTTCTTCTGACTGGCTTACTTCACTTAGCATAATAATCTCCAGGTCCATCATTGCTGTTGCAAAGGTAAGAGTTCTTTCTTTTTTTTATAGCAGAATAGTATTCCATTGTGTAAATGTATCTACAACATTTTTCCACTCATCTGATGGGTACTTGAGTGGTTTCCTGACCTGAATAGAGACTTCTCCAAGGAAGACATACAGGTGGATAATAGATATATGAAATAATGTTCAATTTCACTAATCATCATAGATGCAAATTAAACCACAATGAGATATCACCTCACACCTGCCAGAATGCCTGTCATCAATAAATCTATAAACAGGAGATGACGTCAGAGTAATGGCGGGATAGGAAGCAATACCGATAAATCTCCCCCAAAACTCAACAAGATCTTCAACCAGAAACAGAAAAACCTATACTTGGAGCTTCCAGATGCTTCGCAATACACCCAAAGGTATGATTGAGTGAAAAATTGGCTAAATATATAACCAAACCCCGAAGGAAATAGGGAGTAAGAAATGCTCCTCCTTCCTCACTAACCTAAACAGAGTGGCTTTCTCTGGTAACTGTGAATATAGAAACTGAGGCGGGCAAAGGGGGTGAATAGATCCAGGCCGCCGCAGCACAAACGGCTGAACCAGGCTGTGGCACAGAGATCCAAGCCGAGGAAAATCTGATCCTGTGGCAACCCGGGCAATACAAGCTAACACTTGCGCCAAACCCAAAGAAAGAAAGAAAAGCAGAGCGGCCATTTTACCCGGTCTCCTGGTCGGTGCGCAGTTAGTGGGCGAGAATTTCTTCCTGGGAAAGCCACACACGGAAGGGAGTGAGAACTAATTCCAACGGTGGAGATTTTCTGTGCTGGAGAGTGTTTCACTCAGAGGGAACCGTGGCCGGCCTCATATCCTGGTTTGCGCACGCAGATAAGGAGTGAGCGATTCCTCCGAGTGCCTCGGCAGTGCGCGCCCGTGTTATCGCACAGAGGGGCAGAATCAGGGGCCTTTGTGTGGGCCAAAGCGGAATCTCGAGCCGCCCCAGCGCCTTGCAAAAGCCGCGCATGGGACGGAGCGAGACTCAATTCCAACGGTGGAGATTTTCCGTGCTGGAGGGTGTTTCACTCAGAGGGAACCGCGGCCCGCCTCATATCCTGGTTTGCGCGCGCAGATAAGGAGTGAGCGATTCCTCCGAGTGCCTCGGCAGTGCGCGCCCGTGTTATCGCACAGAGGGGCAGAGTCAGGGGCCTTTGTGTGGGCCAAAGCGGAATCTCGAGCTGCCCCAGCGCCTTGCAAAAGCCGCGCACAGGGACGGAGTGAGACTCAATTCCAACGCTACAACTTTTCCCTGCGGTTGGGGGTTTCACTCAGAGCGTGAGACTGCTGGCCGGATATCCTGGTTGCAGACAGTGAGAGAGAGTTTCCTCCAAGCGCCCCGGAAGTGGGCGCCCGCTTGTGTTACCGGACAGAGTGGCAGAGCCAGAGGTCTTTGAGTGGGCGGAAAGCCCGCCTGATTATGCTAGCAGCTCTGACTGACTGAGCCTTACCCAGAGCCCTGTGCTGAGTGGAAATAGAGTGGGGAGTTGCCAGCTCTTTGAGCCTCTTACTATCCAGGCAAAGGCAGCAGCAACCCCATAGCTGGATTATCAGGCTACTAATTAAGGAAGGAAAGACTAGGAGAAAGGCTCCAGGAACACGGACTCTCTCACTGTCGGAGCCTATAAATGCTATTGAGCTTCGACTGCCAACGAGACTAAAGCACAATACATGACATTGCCATAGAGACTTATCAACTGCAAACCTCTACCTGAGCGTGCCAAAGGGGCAGAACCCGGGGTACAGAGTCACCGACCAGGAAGAGGGAGAGAAAAGAAAAAGCAAGAAGATAACCTCTCAAAATCAAGAATAATCTGCAGACTTTATAACCTATCCCATTTTATTATATTTGTTCGTTTGTTTCTCTTATCTTCATTCTTGATACTTTTTTCTCCTCCTCCAATTTGGCCGATTAACTCTCTACCGGTCTTACTCTCTCCTCTCCTTGAACTACACTACCCATAAGTGTTACATCTCCCATTATCTTTTCTCTTCTCTTCCTTTCTCTCTATGAGGGTTGCACTCCAAAACCCTTAACTCTCTCTCTCTCTCTCTCCTTTCTTTTTTCTTCTTTTAGTGGTTACCTCTTTTTTTCTCTCTCTTTCTTTTCTTCCTCTATATTAGTTTCTTCCTTTCTCCTTTACATCTCCTCTCATTCAAACCTCAATAACAAACAAATTATCTTATCTGGGACTCAAACCTATGTTTGTGGCATTTTGGGGGGTTTTTACTTCACCTTTTTAACTCACTAGCAGTGCTCTCATCCCTGGCTCTCCATATTATCTAGTTCTTGTTCCACTAAATACAATAGTAATTTTTTAATTTGTCCCCCCATTTTTCCGTTTTCCTCTTATTCCTCTCATCATAACTCTTAGACAACCAACACCTAAAAGCAAATCATTTCATTCTTGACCCAAATTTTTTCCTTATTTGCTTTTTGTGGGTCCATACGCTCTTATTTTTTCTTTTTTCTTTCTTTTTTTTTTTTTTTTGCCCCTTTATTACTTTTCCCCAATTCAGGCCCTCCATCACAGGCATTGTTTGTTATAATTCACAGTCCACCACAAGATTTTCTCAAAAAAGAGGGGAGAGGAGAGGAGAGGAAAAAAGGAGGGGGGGAATAATTTCCTTTTTTTTAATTTTTAATTTATTTTTCTTTATTTCATTATTAATATTTAAAAAAAAAAACTCTTTTCGATTTTTTATTTTTTTTATTGTTATTTTTTTTAACTTTTTATTCTTTATTAAATCTCATTAATACTATCAACAAAACCACCCTCAGATGCCATTAAGGAAGAGAAAATCGAATATCATGGATACAAAAGAAAGAGAGGTAACACAGCTAGATGAGGAAAAATCTATGGAGAAAAAATTTAATATATTAGAAACCTTGGAGCTAAATGACAGAGAATTCAAGATAGAAATACTAAAAATCTTCCGAGATATACAAGAAAACACAGAAAGGCAATTTAGGGAGCTCAGAAAACAACTCAATGAACACAAAGAATATATGTCCAAGGAAATTGAAACTATAAAAACAAATCAAACAGAGATGAAAAACTCAATTCACGAGCTGAAAAACGAAATAACAAGCTTAGCTAATAGAACAGGTCAGATAGAAGAGAGGATTAGTGAAATAGAAGACAAGCAACTTGAGGCACAACAGAGAGAAGAAGAAAGAGACTCAAAAATTAAAAAAAATGAGATAGCCCTACAAGAATTATCTGACTCCATCAAAAAGAATAACATAAGAATAATAGGTATATCAGAGGGAGAAGAGAGAGAAAATGGAATGGAGAACATACTCAAACAAATAATAGATGAGAACTTCCCAAGCCTGTGGAAAGAACTAAAGCCTCAAGTTCAAGAAGCAAACAGAACTCCGAGTTTTCTTAACCCCAACAAACCTACTCCAAGGCATATCATAATGAAATTGACACAAACAAACAGCAAAGAAAAAATTCTCAAGGCAGCCAGGGAAAAGAAGAATACAACATATAAAGGAAGGCCCATTAGATTATCATCAGATTTCTCAGCAGAAACTCTACAAGCTAGAAGAGAGTGGACCCCAATATTTAAAGTTCTGAAAGAGAGGAACTTTCAGCCACGAGTACTATACCCATCAAAGCTATCCTTCAAATACGAAGGAGAAATAAAAACATTCACAGATACAGAAAAGATGAGGGAATTTATCATCAGAAAACCCCCACTCCAGGAATTATTAAAGGGGGTTCTCCAATCAGATACAAAGAACAAAAAAAAAACAGAGCCACAAGTAAAAGCTCCAAGAAGAACACAATAAAACCAAATTTAAACTGTGACAACAACAAAAAGAAAGAGGGGGAGAAGATGGAGATTAACAGTAGCAAAGGACGATGGAGTGCAAAAGTACTCACAAAATAGTTCGCTACAATGAACAGGGTAGGGACCCTTTTCATTACCTAAAGGTAATCACCATTGAAAAAACCACCACAGAAGCACATGAGATAAAAAAAATAGCAACAGAGGAAAGATGTATGGAATACAACCAAATAAAAACAAAAGATAGAAAAACGAAAGAGAAGGATCAAACAAGACACAAAACTAACAGAAAGCAAGATATAAAATGGCAATAGGGAACTCACAAGTATCAATAATTACACTAAATGTAAACGGATTAAACTCACCAATAAAAAGGCACAGAGTAGCAGAATGGATTAAAAAAGAAAATCCAACTGTATGCTGCCTACAGGAAACTCATCTAAGTAACAAGGATAAAAACAAATTCAAAGTGAAAGGCTGGAAAACAATACTCCAAGCAAATAACATCCAAAAAAAAGCAGGTGTAGCAATACTCATATCGGATAATGCTGACTACAAGACAGCAAAAGTACTCAGAGACAAAAATGGCCATTTCATAATGGCTAAGGAAACACTGAATCAAGAAGACATAACAATTCTTAATATATATGCACCAAACCAAGGAGCACCAAAATATATAAGACAGCTACTTATTGATCTTAAAACAAAAACTGACAAAAATACAATCATACTTGGAGACCTCAATACACCGCTGATGGCTCTAGATCGGTCATCCAAACAGAGAATCAACAAAGACATAGTGGCCTTAAACAAAACACTAGAGCACCTGGATATGATAGACATCTACAGGACATTTCATCCCAAAGTGACTGAGTATACATTTTTCTCCAGTGTACATGGATCATTCTCAAGAATTGACCATATGTTGGGCCACAAAAACAACATCAGCAAATTCAGAAAAATTGAACTTGTACCAAGCATATTTTCTGATCATAAAGCCTTGAAACTAGAATTCAACTGCAAAAAAGAGGAAAAAATCCCACAAAAATGTGGAAACTAAACAACATACTTTTAAAAAATGAATGGGTCAAAGAAGAAATAAGTGCAGAGATCAAAAGATATATACAGACTAATGAAAATGACAATACGACATATCAGAATCTATGGGATGCAGCAAAAGCAGTGATAAGAGGGAAGTTCATATCGCTTCAGGCATATATGAACAAACAAGAGACAGCCCAAGTGAACCACTTAACTTCTCACCTTAAGGAACTAGAAAAAGAAGAACAAAGACAACCCAAAAGCAGCCGAAGAAAGGAGATAATAAAAATCAGAGCAGAAATAAATGAATTAGAGAACAGAAAAACTATAGAAAAAATTAATAGAACAAGGAGCTGGTTCTTTGAAAAGATCAACAAAATTGACAAACCCTTGGCAAGACTTACCAAGGAAAAAAGAGAAAGAACTCATATAAACAAAATCCAAAATGAAAAAGGAGAAATCACCACGGACACCGTAGATATACAAAGAATTATTATAGAATACTATGAAAAACTTTATGCCACTAAATTCAACAACCTAGAAGAAATGGATAAATTCCTAGAAAAATACAACCTTCCTAGACTGAGTCAAGAAGAAGCAGAAAGCCTAAACAGACCTATCAGTAGAGAAGAAATAGAAAGAACCATTAAAAACCTCCCCAAAAATAAAAGTCCAGGCCCTGACGGCTATACCAGCGAATTTTATCAAACATTCAAAGAAGACTTGGTTCCTATTCTACTCAAAGTCTTCCAAAAAATTGAAGAAGAAGCAATACTTCCAAACACATTTTATGAGGCCAACATAACCCTCATACCAAAACCAGGCAAGGATGGCACAAAAAAAGAAAACTACAGACCAATATCTCTAATGAATACAGATGCTAAAATACTAAACAAAATACTGGCAAACCGAATACAACAACATATTTAAAAAATAATACATCATGATCAAGTGGGATTCATCCCAGAATCTCAAGGATGGTTCAACATACGTAAAACGGTTAACGTAATACACCATATCAACAAAACAAAGAACAAAAACCACATGATCTTATCAATAGATGCAGAAAAGGCTTTCGATAAAATACAACACAATTTTATGTTTAAGACTCTCAACAAAATGGGTATAGAAGGAAAATATCTCAACATGATAAAGGCCATATATGATAAACCATCAGCTAACATCATATTAAATGGCACTAAACTGAAGGCTTTCCCCCTTAAATCAGGAACACGACAGGGTTGTCCACTCTCTCCACTCTTATTTAATGTGGTACTAGAGGTTCTCGCCACAGCAATCAGACAAGACAAAGAAATAAAAGGCATCCATATCGGAAAAGAAGAAGTAAAGGTATCACTTTTTGCAGATGATATGATCCTATACATCGAAAACCCCAAAGAATCCACAAAAAGACTACTAGAAACAATAAGCCAATACAGTAAGGTCGCAGGATACAAAATTAACATTCAGAAGTCAATAGCCTTTCTATATGCCAACAATGAAACAACTGAGAAGGAACTCAAAAGAATAATCCCCTTTACGATTGCAACAAAAAAAATAAAATACTTAGGAATAAACATAACAAAGAATGTAAAGGACTTATATAATGAAAACTATAAACCATTGTTAAGGGAAATTGAAAAAGATATAATGAGATGGAAGAATATACCTTGTTCTTGGCTAGGAAGAATAAATATAATCAAGATGGCTATATTACCCAAAGCAATATACAAATTTAATGCAATTCCCATCAAACTTCCAATGACATTTTTTAAAGAAATAGAGCAAAAAATCGTCAGATTTATATGGAACTATAAAAAACCCCGAATAGCCAAAGCAATCCTAAAGAAAAAGAATGAAGCTGGGGGCATAACAATACCTGACTTCAAACTCTATTATAGGGCCACGACAATCAAAACAGCATGGTATTGGCAGAAAAATAGACACTCAGACCAATGGAACAGAATAGAAAGTCCAGAAATAAAACCACATATATATAGTCAAATAATTTTTGATAAAGGGGCCAACAACACACAATGGAGAAAAGAAAGCCTCTTCAATAAATGGTGCTGGGAAAACTGGAAAGCCACATGCAAAAGAATGAAACTGGACTACAGTCTCTCCCCCTGTACAAAAGTTAACTCAAAATGGATCAAAGATCTAAACATAAGACCTGAAACAATTAAGTACATAGAAGAAGACATAGGTACTCAACTCATGGACCTGGGTTTTAAAGAGCATTTTATGAATTTGACTCCAATGGCAAGAGAAGTGAAGGCAAAAATTAATGAATGGGACTACATCAGACTAAGAAGTTTTTGCTCAGCAAGAGAAACTGATAACAAAATAAACAGAAAGCCAACTAAATGGGAAATGATATTTTCAAACAACAGCTCAGATAAGGGCTTAATATCCAAAATATACAAAGAACTCATAAAACTCAACAACAAACAAACAAACAATCCAATAAAAAAATGGGAAGAGGATATGAATAGACACTTCTCCCAGGAAGAAATACAAATGGCCAACAGATATATGAAAAGATGCTCATCTTCTTTAGCTATTAGAGAAATGCAAATCAAAACGGCAATGAGATACCACCTCACACCTGTTCGATTAGCTGTTATTAGCAAGTCAGGTAATAGCAAATGTTGGAGAGGCTGTGGAGAAAAAGGAACCCTCATCCACTGTTGGTGGGAATGTAAAGTAGTACAACCATTTTGGAAGAAAGTATGGTGGTTCCTCAAAAAACTGAAAATAGAACTACCTTATGACCCAGCAATTCCTCTACTGGGTATATATCCCCAAAACTCAGAAACATTGATACGTAAAGACACATGCAGCCCCATGTTTATTGCAGCATTGTTCACAGTGGCCAGGACATGGAAACAACCAAAAAGCCCATCAACAGATGACTGGATAAAGAAGATGTGGCACATATACACTATGGAATACTACTCAGCCATAAGAAATGATGACATGGGAACATTTACAGCAAAATGGTGGGATCTTGATAACATGATACGAAGCGAAATAAGTAAATCAGAAAAAAACAGGAACTGTATAATTCCATACGTAGGTGGGACATAATAGTGAAACTAAGAGACATTGATAAGAGTGTGGTGGTTACGGGGGGGGAGGGGGGAATGGGGGAGGGAAGGGGGAGGGGGAGGGGCACAGAGAGAACAAGATAGAGGGTGACGGAGGACAATCTGACTTTGGGTGGTGGGTATGCAACATAATTGAACGACAAGATAACCTGGACCTGTTATCTTTGAATATATGTATCCTGATTTATTGATGTCACACCATTAAAAAAATAAAATTATATTTATAAAAAAAAAAGTATAATAACAAAAATAAATAAATAAATAAATAAATCTATAAACAAGTGCTGATAAGGACATGGAGCAAAGGGAACCTTCATGTACTGTTGGGAATGCAGACTGGTGCAACCACTGCAAAAACAGTATAAAGTTTTTTCAAAAAAATTAAAAATGGAACTGATTTTTGACCCAGAAATCCCACTTATAAGAATCCCCAAACACCAATTCAAAAGAATATATGCACACCTATGTTCACTGCAGGTTCCTTACGACGTAGTCTGTGTTTGCAGCTCTTTCACTATAATTCATTAGTATCTCAAACAACTGTTGGAGTACTAGTAAGATGTTAGAGAAAAGCATTCTATAACCTCATTATTAAATCTCAATATTATAGTTGGCTTTGATCTTCACAAATGGTTCTCTATTGGCATAACTTCTTTTTTTCCTTATATGCAGCAGGGTGGCTGGGTGTGTTGGGAATGTTGATAGAGTAAGTGGAATGTCCTTCTCCAACCAGAATAAGGTTCTAGTTAAACCTTTCACCTAGGAAGGTAGGTCTTTGTTATTAAGAATACAGTGGGTTGATTACTGTTTCCTTCTCCCTATAAGAGCTGAGAGGAAACTATTCCTAGATCTATGAGACCATACCAGGGTCTGGAGGTAAAATTTATAAAAGTTTGTGCTCCACTGAGATCTCAGTCTCGAGAAGTTCTCATTCTTAAGCTGGATCACACTTGGCCTCTAACTACGCATCAAAATTACCATTTATGTTCTTCAAAAGGTCCAAGGAAAGTTAATGTTCAGTTTTTTTTTCTTGTTGAAGGAAGGGAAGTCAGGATTTACAAGCTTTTCATGTGTCAGAGATAAAACCAGAAGTTCACTAACGTTCTTTAAAGAAAAATAATAAGTAATATCCAAATTAAATAGTGCATGCTAATTTAATGGCTCTGCCTTTGTTATCTTACCACATCCAGTCTTAAAGTTTGCTACATATTTAAGTGTCCTCTGAGAGTTTGGAATATTACTTTTTTTTAAATTTAACAAATGACTGAGTTTTCAATCTCAGCTAATTCATCTCTGAAGAGAGTTGGCACATAAAGCATGTTAAGGGATCTATAATTTAAACAAATTATATGAAACAGAAGCCCAGAGCAAAAGAGGACACAAATATACTCCAGTTACCAATAATTTGCAAGAATTTTGGTGAAATCTTAGATTCCCTTAAAGATTATAATGAAAGTTTGAGATGATTTTATCTAAGTCTCAAGGGACCCTTAATTAGTCCAGTTGACACAAGAGACAAAGAAATTCCCTATTTTTCTGTTTCTGACATTAATAATTAATCATTTTTTCCTAAGAAAAGTTGAACTCCAGGCTCTGGAGATATAAAGAAAATTACTTGATATTACAGACCTCAAAGATTTTACAATTTTTTAGAGAAGAGACTTTGAAGTAAAAATAGTGGTATATTTTTATTTTCTAAAGTTTTTTAGTAAACTTTTTAATAAAAGTTTATAAATAAAGCATTTATTTAGAAAATATATAAATTTTAACTACACAGATTAACATATTTATAGTGAACTTTTACACCTTTGTAACCAGCATCAATGAATTGTCATAAAATATACCCATGTATAAATGAGACATAGATCATAAAACAAACCATTATGAGCATTCACAAACCCCCCCTTCATGAGCTTCCCCACTCCAGAGCAATATAAGTTTTTAAGATAGTAGGCACAGAGTATGTTAGAAAACAGCAAAGAAAAGCTCAGTTTATTTTTAGGAACAACAACTAGACAAATCACTATATTTGCTCTTTACATATAGAAGATGGAACAAAACTCTTCTAGAATGGGCTTTCCTTAGTTGAAGCAGGCTAAGATACGCTGCAGTCAAAACAAACAAAACTCATCAATATCACAGTGACCAAAGAAGGGGAAAAAAAGAAACTTTTACTTCTCATGCTCATGCAATGTATATATATTTGAAGACTGGGTGACTCTCCAGAGAAATTATTTCATGTTACTCTTCAGTGATCCAGACTATACCATCTGGTTCTCCAATGTCAGTAAAAGGTTGATGTGGTTGTTCTGTTATGGGGAAAGATCAGTGGAATCTCATACAGGATCCCCTTCTTACAACACATTGGCTAGAACCAGTTTAATGGTTTGTTTGAGTCAGAAGAGGAACTGTAATGTGCCCTTATACCCAAAAGAAAAAGAAAGCTGGCTAGAGGCAAAGAGCAGAAACTTCTACTATAAGATATATTTGGGGTTTTAACATCAATGTGCTAAATTATTCTGTTTAACAATAAACATAATTATTTAGGATGGGCAGAGTTATATTTCCTTTGGAGAATTGCTTATTTTTCTCAATTTTCATTTATGCTGCTTTATTCCTATACTGTATATCATTGGTTATTTTTCATAAATTTATTTTTTTATTACAGTTGAAATATTATATTATTTTCAGATGTACAATATAGTGATTAGACATACCTTATGAGATGGTCTAGTATCTATCCATCTGATACCACACACAGTTATTACAACATTATTGACTATATTCTCCATGCTGTACCTTACAGCCCTGCATTTATTTTTATAACTGGCCATTTGAACTTCTTAAACCCTTCAACTTTTACACCTACCTTCCATCTGACCACCATCAATTTGTTCTCTGTATCTATGAGTTTCTTTTTTTGTTTGTTCATTTATTTTCTGAGTTTTTGTGGGGGTTTTTAAGATTACATATATAAGTTAAATCAAATGGTATTTGTTTTTCTCTGTCTGACTTATTTCACATGGCATAATATCCTTTAGGTCCATTGATGCTGTTGCAATGACAAGATTACTGGTTTTAGTTATGTGTTAACTTTATTTTCAAGGAATGGCTTGAAGATAAACTGGAGATGTAGATCTAGTTTTCATCTTGACCCTAAGGAATAACTAAACTGAATTGCTTGATTTACTTTAATAGCTTAGATGCTAGATGGGTTGTGCTCTGGTTTAAAGGAGAAGAAAACAAACGATGCCCACACATTTGAAGGTATTTGTGTGACTTCACACAAAGACAAACAATAATCTCACTGCAAATCTTGTGAAAAAGTCATTCTTTAGATATAGGATGTGACTGATGACAAACCTTCAGTGTGGGTTGGGGAAAATATCGCCCACTTGCAAAGTTAAGCCTGCATTTAGTTCAATGTTCCTAATAATATAGGTATAGGTTTTGAGATTTGTTTCTCTCCTACTTTGAAAAGAAGGCAATTCCAAAGATGAACTTAGGGCCTAAAATGATTGCTAAAGGACCAGACATAAAAACCTAAAATCCCAACTAAGATCCACAGACCAGAACTTAACATTGAGTCATATCCAAAAAAATGAAAAGATTTTCTGACTCTTCAGCTATCTATACACAAACACACACCCACACATACATGAACACATAATACACACACAGTCAAAAAACTTAGAAATGTATTATCCACCTAACAACATCCATAATGTTATAACAGATTTATAATTTTGTCATATAATTGTATGGTTCTATGGTATTAGTATATTAAGCCCTCACCATTTGATATAAAGCATCAAAATATGAAATAATGTAGAGAAACAAGTCTAGGCCCCAAATTTTCAAAGATATGAGTTCTAGACTCAGTCCTTCATTAACTAGCTGTGATACCTCATATGTTGTATTAAACCTGTCTAGATACATCTTCTCATTTCTACATTGATTTCTTTACTAGCTCTTTACTGATCCCAATGGATCAAAATCACTTATGAAAGTTTCTTTTAAAATAACATACATATCCAGGTCCCACTCTTAGCGAGTTGGTGTTGGAGAGAGGCCACGTGGAGAGAAGCCATTTGAACAACCCAGCTCCAGCAATGCTCCCAGTAAAATGCTGCCAACGAAAAACCATAAGTGAGACTAGCAGGAAAAAAAACACTTCTACCTGAACCTCTGCCAACCAACACAATTACGCGATGTAATAATTTGAAGTTATTTAAAGCCTCTAAATTTGGGGATGGCTTTTATGCAACAATACCAGGTATCAGAAAATGTATATATCTGCATCATGCTTTCAGGATCTTGAAAGAAAATCTCCCTAAGTGGTTCTGATACTTGGCCAAATTTGGAAATGGCAGAATTAGATGATAATTGATATATTCTCCAGTTTCAACATTTCAGGAGTCTAAGATCATAGTCTGGCCCAGAAATGAATCAGAGTCTGAAGATGAATGAAACTGAACAAAATTCTCCACATCACCTCCTTGGAATGATCTAACATTTCGGTAGTCTCAAAGGGCAAGGGCACAGAGTCAAACTTACTACATGATGTGACACAGCTAAATAATAGAAATAGCACAAATCCTGAGCCTTTTGTAATCCTTATTATATGTTTCAATTGGCAGCCTAGTGATTGAATCTCAAGTATACTGGGAAATATTGTTTATCAGACTGCAACTCAGGAAAACTTCTGGAATTCTAATTTTAACACTCATCTATGTTTGAACACTAACTTCATCATTTAAAACAAAACATTAGTGCAAAATTATTGTAAGAGACTCAGTAGTGAATTTAAGCCAATATAGCTAGTGTGTAAATATGCATCAGAGCCAATGGCTGTTGTAAGAGATTTTCACAGCTAGTCAAGGGGTAAAGGACCAGGCCAAAGCACATAAGCTTATGATCTCTAAGTAAAAACATTGGGAAGAAGACTTCTAGCCTCAAAGAAATAAGGGTTCAATTTTATTGTTCTTAAAAGTCAATGGTAGACCTTTGGCAACAACCAGTGATATGAGCAATATTATTTAAGGAAGCAAGGAACCAACCTTTTAATATCTTTATAAACTATCTCATAAAACTTAAGCAATGAAATGGTCTTCCTTACCTCCCTCTACCAAAAAATTTCATGTACCAAGCCAGATCCTGATAAGAAAAGAGCTCCCTTCATTGTAATGGGCTCCACAATAAACTTTGCATCTGGCTCATTTCTACAATTTATTCTGCTGGTCAGACTCTTGGCTTTCTGGATGAGAATTTTATCCACCTTTAACCTATGTTTATACAGCAGTTCAAGATCCAGTTCTATACAGAAAACTATTCCTTTTCTTTCATTTTTTTTAAAAAAAAATGAAACAAAAATAAATTGTTTCATAAATTATTTCAATTACTTGTTGAGTCTTCATGAAAACTGAGTAACCCACATGAACTTAACTATGTGCTCTGAAATTATGAGTTATGGGTCTCTTTTCCACCATTTCACAAAATGTTCTGCTCTAACTTCTGTTTGTAATTAGTTACTTTGGAAAGAACTAAGCAGATGCATTATAGTCTCTTTGAATTATCAGCATATATTTAAGACAAACTGTATCTTTTGAAGAAATGTGTTCTCAGGGGAATTATTTGTCTTGTGCTAACAGACTTGTATTTCAAATATAAGATTAGTTTAGATTTCAGGTGTGCTGGCCTGAAATTAATAGAGCTAACAGTTATAGCATACAAGATCATCACACTTGGTTATGAGCCTTTGATTTTTGAGAAAGACTGTATTCCCAGGCATTAATATTGTGAATCATATCTGTACAAGGCTTTGCAGCAATTAGAATTGTTGCAACAAAGTAGAAAAGTAAGTGTAGTTGGAAGAACATTTTAAAATAATTATAAAGCTTTTCCCTTAGTGCATTATAGGTTAATTCTATGACAGGTGTTGGTTTTTATAGGGAAAACAAACAAACAATTCTCAACATATAGTTTCAGAGTATGTTTCATTTTTTTAAAGAAAAAAGTAATTCTGGGAAAAAAATAAATGGGTTAATCACATCATGTCATAGACACAAAAACTTAATATGAAAAAGTCAAGGGAAAGTAGTAGCCATTATTAATTATTAGAATATATATCCAATTTTGAACTATCAATCAGAAAATAGTGTTGTTCTTTCTATTATGTTGCCAATGTATCATTTTTCTATTTCACTATTTATTCAACAGCTTTAAAATGCTATCACTTCTTGATACCTTTACATATTTTTTTTGGTTAAAGTAGTCCCCCAGAAATAATGTTATTTCATTTTTATTTTACAAATGACTTTGTTCCTAAACACTAATCAAGTAAAGCATCGTTAATTTGACAAATGTACTTTGCCTTGCATACATAATAAGGCTACATATTGGTTTGATGTAGAATAACATTTTATTTTATTTTTTATTTAAACAGCTTCCTTCATATATTTTATTCTAAGATTACTGTGTTTTCTTAATCATCTAAAGCGAATATTATTAAAGTTAAAAAGAATAATTGATAGTATCCATTATTTTTTTAAAAAATAAAAATATCATGTGTCAATATACCAGAGCTTAAATATCCTCAACTATATTTAACCATCTTTTTTATGACAAGGATAATGACATCATTCAAAAAATAAACTACAGTTTGTTGAATCTCAAAGACAATACTTAAAATAATAAGTGCTAACTTCTATATAAAAAATTATAACTGATATCTTAAAAAATCTTTAATGTGAATACTAAGTCATGAAATAAAATATATTAACTGCATTTTATAATTAATGGTTTAAAGTCTAAATAAAATGCTTACTTCAATAAGGCTACTAACTTTACTTACAATATCTTCAGAAAATAAAAATATAATATATATAATCTAAGAAATAATTTTACCAGCCATTCCTCTAGGGCAGGGGTCCCCAAACTTTTTACACAGGGGGCCAGTTCACTGTCCCTCAGACCGTTGGAGGGCCGGACTATAAAAAAAACTATGAACAAATTCCCATGCACACTGCACATATCTTATTTTAAAGTAAAAAAACAAAACGGGAACAAATACAATATTTAAAATAAAGAACAAGTAAATTTAAATCAACAAACTGACCAATATTTCAGTGGGAACTATGCTCCTCTCACTGACCACCAATAAAAGAGGTACCCTTCCAGAAGTGCGGACGGGGCCGGATAAATGGCCTCAGGGGGCCGCATGTGGCCCGCGGGGCCATAGTTTGGGGACCCCTGCTCTAGGGTATTCTCCTAAGAGAAAAAAAACAAAAAACCTTCCTAATCTCACTTTTAACCTGCACACAGTAGAAAAAGGTTTCTTCTTTTTCTTATTTTGTTTTAAAAATAAGACCTTGATTTTAATTTGGGAGACCATCAAAACTGTGAAAATGAATAATTACTGATTTAGCATCAATTCACAACTTTATATTCACATAACTCCCATTTAAACTAATTATTCTTTTTCTTCAATTTATGTTGGTAGAAGTTGGGCACCCAGAAGCTTCAATTAAATTATCCACATTGAAGTCAATGAAAGTTTATTACATTGATGGGGATTACATGCACTCAAAAGATATAAAAGAGAATATTAAAAATTGTTCAGGTTAGAGCCTTGAACAAAGAAATGTGTTTCCTAAATTAAAATAATATTTACTTGTCTTCTAAATTTAGATTTCAATTTTATGTATGGTAAGTTGGCAAGCCTTTATATTGATTTAAAATGCATATTTTAATGAGACATATACAAATACCTTAATTCCTCAAATGTAAATTCCCAAAATATATCATGTAAAATACATATTTTTTTCTCCTTTTGGTGATGTTTTTGTTTTCTTTCTGATTTTCTATTAAGGCATTAATGCAATTTAAAAACATTTTTATTTATTGATTTTAGAGAGAGGATAGAGAGAAAGGGGGTGGGAAAGGAGCAGGTAGCATCAACACATAGTAAGTATTGCTTCTCGTATGTACCTTGATAGGGCAAGCCCGGGTTTCGAACCAGCAAACTCTGCATTCCAGGTCGATGTTCTATCCACTGTGTCACCACAGGTCAGGCTATTAATGCATTTTTGATATACTGGAATTTAACTTAAAATGGTAGGTAAGGCTGTCTCACGTGCACAGTCTATTGCTCTCATTCAGATATACATGATATAACAATGGGCTTTGGGCCTGGAACACTGTCTTACCCAGAGATAAAGTGCTTACACAGCCTGTGCTGGGCTTGTCACCTTGTGTGAGATTACCTTTATGTGTTTCATTCTCAGTGGTGTTCCTTTGTTCTACCTAAGCGTACATGTCAGTGGATCTTAGATAAACTCCCAGCTTTTCATATTTCAAACTCCACAAAAGATTGGTTAGTGTCCTTCTGCTGGGGCAAGGAAGGGATGCACATAGGCCAATGGTCCTGGATCAGCTGCTAGGAACATCTGCCAATGCTGAAATACTAATACACTTCACTGGAATTGGTTTTACTCTGCCTCCTCAGTATGTGAGTAAAAGTATTTTCCCATCCCATGCTTGACTGTGCTGTGCTTCCCTTGGTGACTTGGATACCAAGATGCATAAACTTTGTTTTAAAGGTATTTAAAGGCAAGAGGAAGTGAGCACTAAATAACCACACAGCCAGTCAATTTATGCATTAGCATTTGGCTGGATATGCCACCTATCTCAAGATTATATGGAACTATCAATATAGCAAACTATAAAAATCCTGGTACAAGACATGAGAATAGATGATACATATATACATACATACATACATTCACATATACATAGGTGATACATGATAGATAGATGATACATAGAAATAATGAAAAGATCGCTGGTGTGTGATAACAAGTTTAACCCACAAAACTTTCATGTTATATTATTTCATTCAAAGAGAACTTCAGGCTTAACCAGGCGGTGGCGCAGCAGATAGAGCATCAAACTGGGATGTGGAGGACCCAGGTTTGAGACCTCGAGGTTGCCAGCTTGAGCACAGGCTCATCTGGTTTTGAGCAAAGCTCACCAGCTTGGACCCAAGGTTTCTGGCTCAAGCAAGGGGTTACTCGGTCTGCTGTAGCCCCACGGTCAAGGCACATATGAAAAAGCAATCAATGAACATCTAAGGTGCTGCAACGAAAAACTGATGATTGATGCTTCTCATCTCTCTCTGTTTCTGTCTGTCCCTATCTATCCCTCTCTCTGACTCTCTCTGTCAAAACAAAAAACAAAAAAACAAACAAACAAAAAAAAACACAGAACTTTATATATGCTTGTGCTGTACAAGTCATCATGTATTATTTTACTAACAACATACAGAACAACTCTGTGGAGTACAAATCAATATCATTATTATATAGATGAGATAACTAAAACTTAGAGAATTAAAGAGCAGAGTCTGGACTTCAACTTCCATTTTGTAACTCCAGTTTTAATTTTCTTTACACTATGCCATACTGGCTCACGAAATGTTTTCAAAATCATTATACATATGTAAATCCACTGATGTTATGTTTGATGAGCATACCATTCCTTATCTTTTTGGACTTCAATAGATTTTAAATAGCTTAAATACTACCATTCTTTAATTCCCAATTCCCACTTTAAATGTTAGGAGAAAAAAAACCTTCGTAAAGGGATATAATTCATAAATCTACAAAGAATTCATAAGCTTTTTTATACCAAAGTATGTATGCAAGTAATCATGACCATATGTTTTCAATTCTATTTAACAAGATAAAGCAATGAGAAATGTTGCTTGACAAAATATTTTGCTTAGACCAGGACACTCAAAATAATTTTAGGTATTTTGTCAAAACAAAATTCCCAAGTCCATTCGACGATTGTTTATTTTTCCAGGTTTATTATTGTCATTTTTTTTCTCATCAAAAAATGGTAATAAGAATTTGATTCATGACAACCTCTGATATTCAAGACCAATGTTGTTCCCACCATTGTGATGATTAATTGAAGGAATCCTTAAGTCTCATTAGCAAACTGAGGAACTCAATGAACTAATATTTAGTATAAATATACATAAATTAAGTGTAAATAATATAATTTAACAAATATAAAATTGAGATCATTTTAAGTAACAATAGGAGGCTATCTAGTGTTTCAACTCTACATGACATATTTTTCTACAAAACTGGCAAATGTTATTTGAAGATCTTTCTTTTCTTTCTCCCTTTTCATGCTTTTTATGAAATGCAAATAAGTTCTATATTTACTGAAATTTAATAGTTATGTTGTTATTATAGTTGATAATTATACTCCTCTGTGCATCACAGTAGCTGGAAATCCAAAATAACAGTGGTGATAGGTATACACACATACCATGATATTAGAATTACTCATCTTTCTGTCCTCTTCTGCCTGTTTTACTCCATCAAGTTTTTCTGTTTCCCTAATCCCCTCTTCAGGTAACCCTCTTAGATACTTCTCCCCCCTTTTTGTTCAGCGTTTAAATAATTCTTTAATAGAACACTTAATTGTGTTCCCTCAAATTTTTACTTGAAATTATGGATACACCAAACCTCATTTACTAACAACTTAATAACAACTAAAGAAATACTTGTTGAATTAAACTGCTCAGTTTATTATCCTGCATCCCTGAATAATCTACACTATGAATCTTGGATTCACTATAATTTCTTTGTGAATTTCTGATAAAATATATTAATTGTAATAATAATAATAATTAGATAATAGTAATTGTCATTTTAGTGTCTACTGTTATCATTATGTTGTGACATTAACTATTATGTGCCGAGCATTAGTCAAAGGTTTCCATATTGAACTTTTATAATCATTTTATAAAGCAGTGAGTACCAACACATTATTTAAGGATGAAAACTGAGGTTTAGAGAGGTAGGATACATTTCTTAAAGACACACAAACAGCTAAGTAAAGGCATAACACTTAAATATATACTTTTTTGTCCTTAAAGCCAAAAAATTTTAATATTCTACTAAGCTATACTGTAAAGAAACTATGCTAGCTCTAAATTCTCGTTATTTTATCTATCTATTAATTTATATTTAGATTTTATTTGTTGATTTTTAGAGAGGAGAAAGAGAGAGAGAGATAAAGGGGGGGATAGAAGCATCAACTCATAGTCATTGCTTCTTGTATGTACCTTGACCAGGCAAGCCCAAGGTTTCCAACGGAGACCTCAGAGTGCCAGGTTGATGCTTTATCCACTGTGCTACCATAGGTCAGACTAAATTCTTTGATTGTTATTTTAGAAAAATAACTTTATTTTCTTTAGTAATAGTAGTAGAAAATACTAGTGCTGTTTTTTCTATATATACAATGGAATTACACCATTGTAATGGGATACTTTTTTGTCTAAAAGTATTAAGATATGACGTGTTATATGTGAGCACAATTATCCATTTGGAATGGCAACTGACAATTACCCAGAGAGTAATATTCTTCCAGAGCAGGCAAGGTGGCACAAATTCCCACAACCCACAAGTGAGAATCTTTGTTTCTTTTTTTTTTTTTTTCTTTTTGTATTTTTCCGAAGCTGGAAACGGGGAGAGACAGTCAGACAGACTCCCGCATGCGCCCGACCGGGACCCACCCAGCACGCCCACCAGGGGCTTCGCTCTGCTGCGACCAGAGCCACTCTAGCGCCTGGGGCAGAGGCCAAGGAGCCATTCCCAGCGCCCAGGCCATCTTTGCTCCAATGGAGCCTTGGTTGCGGGAGGGGAAGAGAGAGATAGAGAGGAAGGAGGGGGGTGGGGTGGAGAAGCAAATGGGCGCTTCTCCTATGTGCCCTGGCCAGGAATGGAACCCGGGTCCCCTGCACGCCAGGCCGACACTCTACCGCTGAGCCAACCGGCCAGGGCCAAGAATCTTTGTTTCTTAAGCCACTGAGACTTGAGGGATTCACTCTTTCTATAGCAATATCTACTTACCTGACAAGTTCAAAGCATTTATATATAATAAAAACTAAATTCCATACTTTTTGGTTTTTGTTAATATTCCAATGAAATCGTCAGATATCAGTCAAATTCAGGAGATAAATGTATAATTCATTTTTGTTTGACAGCTTATTGATATGTATAATTAATATGTATTGAGGTATAATTGATATAAAAGAAGTGTACATATTAATGTGTATAATTTGAATAGTTTAGACCTATGCAAATACCTTTGAAAACATCACTGTAATTTAGGAGACATATTTTATATCTCCCAAAGTTTTCTGGTGTCCCTTTGTTTTGTTTTTCCTTTGTGTGCATATTTCATTTAAGATCCACCTGTTTAACAAATTTTGAAGTGCATGAAGACCTATTGTTAACTACAGGCACTGTGGTGAACAGTAAGTCTCTAGAAGTTATTCATCTAGCATACCACTTTATATCCATTGATTAACAAAAAAATTAATTTTTTGTTTAATACACAGCAATTATATATTTTTTATTTTTTTTTACAGATTTTATTTATTCATTTTAGAGAGGAGAGAGAGAGAGAGACGGGGGTGGGGGTGGGGAGCAGGAAGCATCAACTCCCATATGTGCCTTGACCAGGCAAGCCCAGGGTTTTGAACCGGCAACCTCAGCGTTTCCAGGTTGACACTTTATCCACTGCACCACCACAGGTCAGGCTACACAGCAATTATATTTTAAACAATTTTATCACTTGTAGTCAAGATAGATAAAAAATATAATGAACAAAATTCTATTAAAATACCTATCTTTAGCTATACATTAAATAAAGTCTTACAATCTAACGTAAAACATGACTACCATTGATAATACTATGTTGTATGATTTACATTTTCTAAGACAGTAAAATGTAATGTGCTCACCAAAAAAAATCCAAAAAAACCCATGAAGTGATAAATGTGTTAATTAACTAGATGGGGGAATAAATTTACAAAATCTAATTATTTTTTAAATAGTTATTTTCAAAAATTGATGGAAAGCAAAAGTCTTGTATTATTCTACAGAGAAAGAAAAGTTGTTTATTTTTCTATCTAATAAAATTAATTTTATGTTGTATGTGTATGTGTGTGTGTGTGTGATTTACATCATGCTACTATCTTTGAGGGACCATTCCTGTAAGAGCCTTTTAAAATTATAACAGCATAATGATAGAGATGTAGCGCTGAGAAATTCATTTGTTGATAAAAGGTTTATAGTTCTATTTGATATTATAGTCATTTTTCATATAACAAAATATTACTTTGAACATTATTTATTCACTAATACCCTATTGGTTCAAATTATATAAAATTAGAAACTGCAAAAAGATATATGGCACAAAATAATTCAGTTTATAAGTTAATGACTGAAATCTGAGGAGATCAAGCTCACAGGAATTAAGCTTAAATCAATATAAAATCATACAAACACATACATCTAAATATTCATAAAAATCAAGTTCTTGAATATTTCAAGGCCCAGTACTATTATAACTACTCTGACTTAAGTCACTTCAAGTATTAATCCATACATTAAAATAAAGCAAACCATTATATTATATCCGTGAATAACACCAAAATACTTGATTGAAAATTTAGTAATTTCAGTATTATTGACTACAAAGAAAAAAATAATAATGATTTTTACAGTTCTCTGATTGTGTTATTTTCCTATAATCATATTATATGTAACAATGGTTTTACATTTGAATTGCTGCTATGTTTTATGAAAAAAATGAACATATATCTCCTTATATCAATATTTATAGATTTCTCAGTCAATATTGTGTTTAACTATGTTTGCTTTGTCTTAATTTCTTTTCCATTCAATATGTTCTTTTATAATAAGTTATATGGAGCCATCCCTAACCAATTAAAAATTGAAAGAAGATATGTTATTGACAAAAACCTTATTTAACAAGTCTTGCTACCCAGTTATCAAAAACAAAGATAGGATTCAGTCTTGCATATGGCCAGGTATGTAAACAAAAATGAGAAACTGTAATCCAGTTCATTCACTTGAATAGTGAAGACTAGTTTTTCTTTCTTTATTATGTTTCTGTATTTACAAAAATATTAAATATACAAAACAGGTAATATTAACAAAGGAAAAATATTTAAGTTAAGCAAAATATATTACTTTGACAAAAGGAAATGGAAATAAGTAAATAATAATTTCTTACTATATAATGAATTTGGAAATCTGTGTTTATATAATAAGCTGAGGACTGTGTAAAAATTCATTATTTTTACATAACCCACAGAGTTACTATAATAGGTATATCTACAGAATTATAAGGCAACCTTATGTTACATATTATTAGGTTTTGGTTGGTTGGTTGTTTATTAGTTTCTAAAGATGTGAGGGGAAAAAACATTATTTTTAGTTAAAAAGATCAGAATATGGCCAAACTTTACAACTGTGATATATTGCAAACATTATTAGACATAGTATATCAGATTTTTGGATAAACAACTAAGAATACTTGTTTAACTGTCTTTATTTGTAAAATAGTATTTGAGGTTAAATGAACTCCAAACATTTCCTTCAGTTCAAAATTAGTTTATGAAATGTTAAATTACAGGCTATTAGAGTAATTCTTATGTGTTCTGGAAGGATACCTTTTTTAAATACAAATGAACATTAGTCATTCCCATCATTAATTATATTGGAAAGGCATTTTTCAAGCTCTAAAAAATATGTACTCTTTAAACTCAGTCTTTGCATACACTTGCCAGTGTAAGAGAAATCAGAAACTGTCAGCAGACACTAAAATTCTTTAGCGTTTGACACTTCCAATATCTGTTGGCAACATCCCCAAGATGATGTCAGCTTCTTGTACAGTACAGAACATTTAATATTCCCCCAGAGCATCTCACTTACAGAGTTGGTGCACTTTCAAACATCAAGTGTACCAATGGTTTGTCTCCAAATGATGACTGAAATCCTTAGATGTTACGCTCTGATCTCAACAGTAAATATTATAATATGGAAAACATTGTGAAGGAAATATAAAATATGTATTAAATGTCTGAAAATTTTATGAAATAAACAAATGGCTTTAGAAATTCTAGAAACAGTTATGATGAGTGGCATAATTAAAACAGAACTCAATTAAAATATTTTTAAATAAAAAATTTTCTCTAAATAAAGCCATTTTTTCAAAGTACTAATAAATAAATTTTCTTTAGAGCATGACTGTCCATCTTAATACTCAATACCATATTTCAAAGTGGTTCCATTGTAATTAATATAACACTATGATTTACTTAGTATTAGTAGGTAAATAAGTTGTTACATATGTCAATATTATTTATTAATAAATATTTTTAACTATTAACTTTTTCTTAATAAAAAACCACATTTTTCTGCTCAGAATGACAAGTCTGAATGAAGTTTTTTCTTAGTAACTAAAGTACACTATTATATTCAATTATTGTAATAGATTGACACAATTTTAGGTATTATCACTTATGTGTGGCAAGCTAAATGTTCCAACACTATCATCAATAAGAATGATCTTTGATTTATTTTGCTGTATAGAATATAACACATTTATAAACAAATCACTGAGAATCATATTTTGTGCCATTTTCTCAATTTCTGCAAATCGTTTCAACATTTTTCCATGACCTCCTTGTCTAATCTCTTTGTATTTTTTTTTTTAATTTTATTTATTCATTTTAGAGAGGAGAAAGAGAGGGAGAGAGAGACAGAGAGAGGAGAGAGAGGGGGGAGGAGCTGGAAGCATCAACTCCCATATGTGCCTTGACCAGGCAAGCCCAGGGTTTCGAACTGGCGACCTCAGCATTTCCAGGTCGACACTTTATCCACTGCGCCACCACAGGTCAGACTAATCTCTTTGTATTTGCTGTCCTTTTTTCTGATTTAGATATTTCCTCCTTTTATGAAATCTACTTCTTTCATTGGCTTCCACTACAACATCCTGGACAAACATTTCTTAAAATTCTTGTAACCTTACTAAAGAAGTGGGCATTCAGAGTCATATAACAGGCCAGGGTACTCTGTTGTCTTTTTTTTTTTTCTAATCTATTTACTAATTTTTAGCAAGAGAAGGAGAAACACAAACATCAATTTGCTCCAACATGTTCCCCAACCTGAAATCCAACCAGCAAACTCTGTGTTTCAGAACAATGCTAACCAACGGAGCTATTCAGCCAGGGCAGCTGTCTTTTTACTTTAGCTTCATTGCTAGTCTCTTTCTCTCTCTCTCTTTCTCTCTCTCTCTCTCTCTCTCTCTCTCTCTCTCTCTCTAACACACACATACAAAATATGCTCATCACATTGTCCCACAGAGAGAAATTAACTTGAGAATCTTAGGTCCATATTACATATAGTTTATCAAGGAATTCTTTCTTATAAATCCACTGATATTCTTCAAGGACATACTGGTTTATCCATAATATTGCTCACTGTATTGTGAAAACACTGTGTAGAACTTTGTAAGATGGTAATATTTTTCTCTGGGCCTATGTAGAGAATTTCCCTCTCATAAGATGCCACTAGGGTTTTAAAGCTGGATCATACCTCATTGCCAGTTGTGTTTATTTCTCACATGATGCTTATATATAAAAAAATAGAAGCTGTTAGTTATTAAAATGGAAGGCATTTGGCTTTCTGCCTGTCTAAAGATAAAATTGGACATCTCTTTCTGGATTCTGCTGATTGCTTTTTTCCACAAAGCACTTTGCTTTTCCCAGGCATCAGTAGTAACAAAAAAATCTGCTGCTAGGACAGGTTGTACTCTAAATGCTTATTAAGAGCAATACTTAATATTCTCAACTGACTATAATACTTCTGTAGAACAGATGTACAAAATACAAGACTCATTTTCAAAGTTTTCTGCAATGTCATGTGTTTTGGTATTTTTTACTTTTTAATTCTCATTCTATTCTGATCTTCTCTGTGTCTAACACATCATATTTGTCACATTTATTGATAGTGTAAAATTACATTTTGGTAGAAACAGGCAATTTAGTGAATTTGTGATAAAAAGATAAAAATTTTAGTATCAAAAATAAGATATTTCAACTTTGTTGAAAAGTTTGAGATGCTGTTCTAAGCATATTGATTTTTTTTTGTAGAATTGATACCCTAGGAGCAAGCCATCAGAATTTTTCTATAGAATTATTTGTACTATATTTGTACTATAACCTTTTTCAAACAGGGGAAGTTTATAATGCAACACATATTATTTAAATATATATAATTAAGTCAAATTTAACATACAGAAAATTTTTATTATATATTATATAATTAGATATATCATGTTCACCAGTACCACAATAACTTAAAAAATTTTGATGTAAACACAGTAATCCAGTTGAAAGTAAAGTTATTTAGATCTTTTTTCAACTATTTTAGTTCATTAATATTAGGATTAATAATGATTTGTCATAGGATGGATGGGAATCAAAGTTTACTACGTTATTAATGAATGCCATAAAGGTATATCCCAACAAAAGTAATTCATGGTCTTTTTATCCCTGGTATGTGTCTGATTGAAAGTGATTGTATAAAAATAAAAAATTGGATAGCCAATTGTAATTTTAAATTTTGTAACCCTGGAATTTTATTTGTAATATAATTTACAGATAGAAAATCACATGTCTTTTTCTGATGAGTGGAAACAAGATTCCAATTATAAGCATAAAAGCTTCACTGCTTAAAATAATGTTTAAAGCTATTTTAAAAATTAACACTGACAGTAAAAATTAGTAAATTTTTCTGGACTGTTTCTTTGTAACATCATTTGAAAATTTTAACAATGTATTAAATATACAAAATAAATATATCAACTAAAGTTATCACTGGCTCATCTTTTCCTGCTAACCCCAATTTAAAAAGATAAATAATGGGACTGTACTGACTGTTGGTAGAATGAATGTCTCATATGTGTCAGTGTCATCTTGTAGGTTGTATTGTTCACCTTTCAATATTTTTATTGATTTTGTTTGTTCTTATTTTATCAGTTATTCACAGAGTCATGTATAAATCTCTGCCTACAATTTAAAATTTTATTTCTCCTTACAGCTATCATGATGTGATTACAATTTTCAGGAATTTTGTTATTTGTAACATTTTTGGATTAACATACTGTTTCAGAGAATTGGTTTCTTTATCACTATAAAATGACATTTCTATTCCTGGTAATATTCTTTATTCTGAAATATTCTTTGATATAAATAGCCATTTATATTTCTGTTGATTAGTGTTATCATGGTATATAGTTCTCTTTTGTTCTTTATTCAATTTATTGGGGTGATATTGGTTAATAAAATTGTACAGGTTTCAGGTGCACAATTTTACAATACATCATCTGTATATTGCATTGTGTTCACCATCCCAAGTCAAGTCTCCTTCCATCTCCATCTATGCCCCTTCTACTCTCCTCCCTCTCCCTTTACCCTCCTTACCCTCCTGCAGTCTAGCTCTATACTGTTGTCTGTGTTTATATCTTTCTTTTCTTATTTTGCTTAATTCCTTTATCTTTTTCACACAGTTCCCCAACCCCTCCCCTTGGACAACTCTCAGTCTGTTCACTCTATCAGTCTGTT
Source organism: Saccopteryx bilineata (assembly GCF_036850765.1). NCBI lineage: Eukaryota > Metazoa > Chordata > Mammalia > Chiroptera > Emballonuridae > Saccopteryx > Saccopteryx bilineata. The sequence goes on along the minus strand of NC_089491.1, from coordinate 104,083,723 downwards.
TTTATCTTGTTTGTTAGTTTATTTTGTTCATTAGATTCCACATATAAGTAAAATCATATGGTACTTGTAATTCCTTGACTGGTTTATTTTACTTAGCATAATAATCTCCAGGTCCATCCATCCTGTCGCAAAAGGTAAGATTTCCTTCTTTTTTACATCTGAGTAGTATTCCATTACATAATATACTATAGCTATTTTATCCACTCATTACTGCTGGGCACTTGAACTGCTGCTGCCTTTTTACTTTTAACATACTATATTTGTGACTTTATAGTTGAAGTTTTTATTTTTTCTTCAATAAGAAAATGGATTTTTAGTGAGTTATTCAAACCAAATATATTCACTGATATTGTTATGATTAAATAGATCATCTTGCTACATGTTTTCTGGGTTCCATGTATTTTTATTATACTTTTATCTCTCTTATTTGATTATTTTATTTTATCTTATTTATAGTCTTATTCAGGATAACCATTCATTTTGTTATTTTTGTGGTTATTTTAAAGGTTACACTACTTACTTTTATCACAGTCTAGCCTGTATGGTGCATGAGAATTAATCTACCTACATCTTTCTACATAAATAATTATTCCAGCTCTTTCTTATTGATTTTTATCTCTGAAGGTCATTTATTCTTATGTCTGAAAGAAATAAAATATTTCCATTTTTTACTTCTAATGTGTTTTTTAGCTATACATGAACTGTGTTTTTTGTAAGCAGCATAAAATTGGGCCCTGCTTTCTTATTCAGTCTGAGAATCTCTCCCTTTTAATTCAGCTATTTATATTTAATGTAATTATTTATGTTAGGGTTTTTTTAGTCTACCATCTTTCAACTTATTTTCTATTCGTCTTACATGTTCTTTTTGTTTCTCCTTTCCTCTTTTATTTCAATACATCATTTCTTATATGCATCTTGCTTCCTCTATTTCTGTGACATTTTATTTTTATTAGTTGCTCTATCAATTATGCTATCACATCCTATCTTGAATTAATTATATACCACTTAATATTTAATGTGAGAATCACAGAACAGTAATTTTATTTAGTTTCTACAATCATTGATCACAATTTGTCATAAATTTTGTTCTACATTTTATAACCTTCCTTTATTATTTTTTAAGGAGTGAGAGACAGACAGAAAAGGAGAAAGAAGGTGAGAAGCATCAACTTATAGTTGCTTTCACTTTAGTTGTATATTGATTGTTTCTCATATGTGCTTTGACTGGGCAAGTCAGCATCCCCCTTGCTCAAGCTAGTGTTACCTTGGGCTTTTCATCCCAGTAACCTGTTGGGCTCAACCTGCAGAGTTTTGGGACTGGGTATACGATTCCCCAACCACCTTCCCCATTTAACCCAGTGACCCTGTACTGACAAGCCTGTGCTCAGAGCCAGCAATCTTGGGACTCAAACTAGTGACCTCAGTGTTTCAGGTCAATGTTTTATATACTGTGCCATCACTGGTCAGGCAACATTTCCTTCATAAAATATAATTTTGTTTAAATAGTCCATTTTTAAACAAAATTAAATAATTAAATATTTAATTAAATATTTTAATTAAATAAATTAAACAATTAATTTAAATAATTTATAAAATTAAAAAACAATAGTTTTCATTAGTTCTGTTCTTCTTCATTTATGTACATTCAAATTTCCATAAGGATTTTACTTCATCTTAAAATATCCTCAGCTTTTTTTGAAATGTTGATCTGTTGGTAACAAATTAGCTTAGCCTTTTTTGTAATGTGACAATTCTTTACTCTCTTTTTTGAAAGATTTTTTAATGAATAAAGAGTTTTTGATTCCCTGACCAGGCGGTGGCACAGTAGATAGAGCACTGGACTGGGATGCAGAGAACCCAGGTTCAAAACCCCAAGGTTGGTCTGAGTGCAGGCTCATCCAGCTTGAGCCCAAGGTTGCTGGCTTGAGCAAAGGGTCACTCGCTCGCTGTAGCCCTCCCATCAAGGCATGTCTGAGGAAGCAATTGATGAACAACTAAAGTACCATAAAAAAGAATTGATGCTTCTCATCTCTCTCATTTCCTGTCTGTCCCTATGTGTGTGTGTCTCTCTGTCACAAAAATTAAAAAAAGAGTTCTTGAATAACATTTTCCTGCTCACCATATATTGATCCACTGACTTCTGATGTACATTTCTAATGAGAAGCCTGCTGTAATCCTGATTTTTTTTATTAATATAATGTCTTTTGAGTTTCTTATAATATTTTCTCCTAACATTGAGTTTTACCAGTTTGACTATGATGTATGCTTTATTTCAACCACTTCTTCTTAGATTCTATTGGTTTCCTTTGTTGTTAAGTTTATGTTTTTATTAAAATACAGGAAAAGTCATCATTTTATGAACATTTGTTTCTTTCTCATCCCATTATTTCCATCTGAATCTGTCTCTGTAAATAAATAAATTAATTAATTAATTAAAGTTGTCCTTTTGTATAATGTATAATTATATTTTTGTGTCTTTATCTTTCACTAAAGAGTGTAAATTAATGTAAATATCACTGATGACTTTGGTTAATATACTAAATATATGCAAATATTAAGATTCTAAACAAGAATAGAGAGGCAAATGGTAAAAGAACAATGAAAGTGAAGAAAAAGAATGAAACAGTTTAGAAGTTATTTCTAGCAAGACTGGTTTTAGTGTAATGGCTATTCAATTGTCACTGTAAATTTAAAAATACCAATAAAATTATGGATTAAGCAATTCAGACATTACATAAATTTTTAAAACGGATTGAGTTGGGCCATTTCATAGTTAGTATAATTACTGTCATTAATGGTCCAGGTTTTTCTTATATTGTTCTGTCATTTTCAGCATAAGAATAATATTATTTTGATAGTTATAGGGAATCTAATCATCAACTAACAGGGAATAGTGTAACAAGGGGAAGAGAAGAAGAGGACTTTTAAAAATTGTGCCCTTCTTTTACTCTTCTTTCTGTAAGAGAATATATTTTTCTTCTCAAAACACCTAGTGAACATCTTGTTGAGAATCAATGATCAGGACATAACCATTACCCTTCAAAAGATAAATTGATGACAATATAGACACAGTTTTTGGCTTATATCTGTGGCTTCAAGAGTATTCCACTAGAAGGTTACTTTTATATCAAAACTATTATGCATAATTCATAACAAAACATAAATTCTATAAAATTATTTTTACCATATACTGAGAAAAAGTGCTTTGATATTTTCTCTACAATTTAAATTAGGTTTGACCCACTAAATTAATTTTACAACTCAAAATTGGGTCATATTTCATAGTTTGATAGATACTAATTTACATATATCATAATTTACTTCCTGGAACTGAAAGATTGCTATATATAGATTTCTGTGATACAGTAAAGGTGAGAAAAGACAATGGGTATGTATTTAACAATATCCCACTATTAGAGTCAAAATGGGTAAAAGTGGCTTATCTTTAGCTTCTATCCTATGCCCCCTGCTATCATAAGATCTCCAATGTGGAAGTCATTTGAATTCTGCTTTATGATGAAGTTCAAAGATGCTCTGAAAATACAATTCTAGATTTTTGACAGAGGAAGCCAATGCATTTGCTCGGTGTAAGTGGGAAAGAAAATATTTTATTCATTCATAATATGTGTAAAGAATTATTAGGCCATCACAATACAACATTATAAACTGATATTTGCTTGCTTAAGATGATTTTTAGCCAAGCAAATATCCATTTGGTTTCTAGTAGTACAAACAATTAAAACAAAAATCCAGCATGTTACAGAAGTGACTACTACTATGCAAGTGAGCTTTATCTTGAGTGTCAGCTTAGTCAACCTTCAGACCTTTCTTTATCTTTAAAAGTGTAATTCTTCTTTGTTCTGAACACACTAAAGGTATTTTAATCAAAATTTGGGGAACATTAAAAAAAAGAACAGAATAGAAAACAATTACTTAGAATTACTTGTTAACTTTAAAAGCAATATGGCTTTGCCTGACCAGGTGGGGGCACAGTGGATAGAGTGTCGGCCTGGGATGCGGAGGAACCAGGTTTGAAACCTCAAGGTCGCCAACTTGAGCACAGGCTCATTTGATGTGAGCAAGGCTCACCAGCTTCAACCCAAGGTCGCTGGCTTGAGCAAGGGATCATTTAATCTGCTATAGCTCCCTAGTCAAGACACATATGAGAAAGCAATCAATGAATAACTAAGGTGCCACAACAAAGAATTAATGTTTTTCATCTCTCTTCCTTCCTCTCTGTCTGTCCCTATCTGTCCCTCTCTCTGTCTCTGTCTCTGTCACAAAACAAACAAACAAACAAACAATATGGCTTTGCCTGACCAGGTGGCGACGCAGTGGATAGAGCATCAGCCTGGGACACTGAGGACCCAGGTTCGAAACCCTGAGGTTGCCAGCTTGAGTGTGGGCTCATCCAGCTCAAATGTGGGCTCACCAGCTTCAGTGAGGGGTTGTCGGCTTTAACTTCAACGTGGGATCATAGACATGACTCAGATGTCTCTGGGTTGAAGCCCAAGATCACTGGCTTGAGCAAGGGGCCACTGGATCAGCTGGAGCCGCACCTTTCCCTGGTCAAGGCATGTATAAGAAAGCAATCAATGAACAACTAGAGAGTTGCAACTATGGGCTGATGCTTCTCATCTCCCTTCCTGTCTGTCTGTCTGTGTGTCTGTCTGTCTATCTGTCTCTCTCTCTCTCTCCCTACCCCTCATGCACATTTGTGCACTAAAACATAAACATAAAATAAAAGCAATATGACTTTATAAAGACTAAGCATTGCAGATAGCCCCAGATAAGGCATTGCCCCTATAAAAACTATCTATTCAACTTGATTTCTTTTTACTGATGCTAGATTTTGCAGGTACAGATGGGAAATACTGTGATTCCTAGATGGGAGTAATAGGAGAGGCAAACAAAACAACAATCAGCAAACTAAAATATAATGCCTAATCCATTTTTAATTTAAGACAGAATTACTTCTCAGAAAGGGTCTTTTTAGTTGTACAGTCATTGCATTCCAATTTCCTCAGCTATATCATGTAATACCAGATTTCATGTAAAAATAATGTTTCTGATGATTATTGAATAAATCTATAAATATCTGTTTTATATCTTTGTAAGATATTTAAGAGAAGTTATAAATAATTTTTTAAAAATACACATTGTCAAGTTTCATTTTAAAATTAGTATCTATGTACTCCTAATCATTCTAGGTAACACTGTGCAGAAATGTTTATTTGTTATGTTCTTTTCATTGGACATATATTATGTATATTAAACATATACTCATTTCTTTAATATTGTTTTTGTCTTTTTTATTTAACTTTCTAGTTCTCTAAAAAGTGAAGACTGAAAACATTTATATACAAAATACTTTTTGTTTCAATTTTTGTAATAAGTAAAGCATATAGTGAAACAATGCAATTTTCAACATTAAAACAAATAAACATGTATATATTTTTTAATAAAAATGGAAGAATACAATTATTCTTAAACCACAGAAAAATATTTTTCTATTGCATAACCTAAAACTTCATTTATTTTTTCTAAAGGGAGGGAAAAAAAGAGCAGTTATACTTGTCCACTTTGCTTATTGGGATTACAAAAATTGGCCATCTCTAAAATTTGTAGATGGCTCAGTAATACTTTTAAATATAAAAGGGGGTGCATAAATAAGGACTTGGTGTAGGATGATATAATTTATTTTCCAAACTAGAAAACTTCCTGAAAGTAGAAAGGAATATTATTGATACAATGACAAAAGGTATAAAGCATACAGGACAAAAGGAGCCACAAAGTCCCTATAACTGTAAGGGATGTTGCAAAAGCAATTCTCCAGTTATTTTGCTTAGAACAAAGGTTTTTCTTCATTAATGAGAAGGATTTTTATTATTATTATTATTATTATTATTATTATTATTCTGGCATCATTACCTGCTTATTATGTGCTATGCTTGTTCTTTGCTAAGTATTTTATATTCATCACTTCATGTTTAATAAAAATAAAACCCATGCAGTAGAGATTATTATTGTTTCCCTCATGAAAACAATAAACTGAGATGAAGCTCAAACTCTTTACTATGATGTTCTAGTGTCTCACACTGCTTCCAGCTATACTATATGCCTCCCTAACTAAGACACTAAAGCAGCAGCAGAAATAAAAAAGTTATAAATCTTGCTTCCATGGGTGCTTTGTAGAGCACTTGCTTCACAGTATCCGTGGGAACACTGTATCAAAAAAAACTATAAGCCTGTTTCAAGCAGAGATGATAAAGGAAATAAGGTACTTTATATGATGTGGGCCAAATTCACTCATCTGTATAGGAAACATTTTTTGAGCAACTACCAATTATGAGACACTGCAGTAAATAAAACAGAGGAAATCAAGTTCTTCACTTCAAAGAACCAATATGTAGCATTAAGATGAGATAAGTAAAAATAGCTCTACCAGTTGCCATTAGTAAATTAGGAGGTCTTCTGCTATGTGTTTCCGTGGATGGAGAAGGATGGGGAAGCAGGGCTTTCCAGGTAAAGAAATAGACTGACCGAAAGAAGAAATACCCACTTTGTCTTCAGGAAAAAGCAAGCTGCTTTATTGAAGAAGAAATATTATACACTGACCCACACATACATATCATATACACATGTATTAACTTGTACATTTAAAAGTATACATGTATACACTTATTTGGGTGCTCATATATACATACACAAGCATATATACCCATGCATACATGTATCCTGAACAGCTATGAAAAATAAAGAAAACAGTGCAATGAGGGCTGTATTACTTTCTTTTCATTATAAAATCTATATAGTATTCCTATTTCTAAAACTTAATTTCAATTCAAGATACAGAAACTTTTGCTTTTTGTTCCCAGTGTACTTAATCATCAAACTTCCATCACATAGGAATTATACATATGCTCTTTGTGTAAAAGGAAACAAAATTTCCTTGACATTTTCCCCAATATTTCTTAGGAAATTGTTACACTTATCACTGCAATTTCAGGGACCTGTGCAATGAAGAACAGCTGTAAATTATAAGGCTAAGGTTAGTATATTTGCCCTTTCGCAGTAATGAAAGGTCCTTTCAGGAAGTCTCATCTCTGGAGAACAGTTTCCACAATTATATATTTAACAGCTGAAATTCAAAAATAGAGGTGGGACAAGGAGAGTGTAAATGTGTGTGTTACTTTATTTAAAATTTACATTTAGAAGCAGGGTAAGAAAAAGGAGAGATCTGGTTTCAGATGCACTTGGTATTGGAAAATAAAACAAACAGCGTGCATCTGTTTTTCTTAAATTTGATGTTTCTTGTTAGAGGTTTAAGATCATCCTCACTGGAATGAAAAAGATTAGTAAGACTTTATTTTTGTTTCTCTACCCTTACATGATTTATTGGCAGCCCTTATTACAATACTTAACAATTTTTTTTGTTTTTTGGGTTTTTTTCCTTTATTATTAATTTTAATGGGGTGGCATTGATTAATTAGGGTACATAAATTCAGAGAAAACATTTCCAGGTTATTTTGACATTTGATTATGTTACATACCCATCACCCAAAGTCAAATTGTCTTCCATCACCATCTATCTGGTTTTCTTTATGCCCTACCCCCTAACCCCCTCCCTCTTCTCCCCATCCCCTGCCCCTGTAACCACCACACTTTTGTCCATGTCCCTGAGTCTCATTTTTATGTCCCACCTATGTATGGGTTCATATAGTTCTTAGTTTTTTCTGATTTACTTATTTCACTTAGTATAATTTATCAAGGTCCATCCATGTTACTGTCAGTAGCTGTCTTATATATTTTGGTGCTCCTCGGTTTGGTGCATATATATTAAGAAGTATTATGTCTTCTTGATTCAATGTTCCCTTTATCATTATGAAATGACCACTTTTGGCTCTGATTACCTTTGCTGTCTTATAGTCAGCATTGTTAGATATGAGTATGGCTACATCAGCTTTTTTTGGATATTTGCTTGGAGTATTGATTTCCAACCTTTCACTTTGAATTTGGTTTTATTCTTGCAGCTTAGATGTGTTTCTTGTAGGCAGCATACAGTTAGATTTTCTTTTTTAATCCATTCTACCTCTCTGTGTCTTTTTATTGGTAAGCTCAATCCATTTACATTTAGTGTAATTATTGACACTTAAGGGTTTCCTATTGCCATTTTATATATTGCTTTCTAATAGTTTTGTGTCTTGTTTGGTTCTTCTCTTTTGTTTTTCTATCATTTGTTTTTGTTTGGTTGTAATCCATACTTCTTTCCTCTGTCACTTCTTTTTTTCAAGCCATTGCTCTGTAGTGATTTTTTTAGGAGTAGTTACCATTAAGTAAAGAAAAGGATACATATCATTTCATTGTAGTACATTATCTCATGAGTGCTTCTGCATTCCATCCTCCTTTGCTACTGTTAATTTTTGTCCTCTCCCCTTTTTTGTTTTTGTTGACACAGGTTAATCTTGTTATAGTGATCTTGATGATGATTTTACTTGTAGTTTTGTTTTATTTTGTTCTTTGTATCTGGTCAAAAAACACCCTTTTGTATTTCCTGAAGTGGGGGTTTTCTGATGATAAATTCCCTTTTCTGTATCTGTGAATGTTTTTATTTCTCTGTCATATTTGAAGGATAGCTTTGATGGATATAGTATTCTTGTCTGGAAGTTCCTCTCTTTCAGAACTTTAAATATTGGGATCCACTCTCTTCTAGCTTGTAGAGTTTCTGCTGAGAAATCTGATGATAATCTAATGGGCCTTCCTTTATATGTTGTATTCTTCTTTTCTCTGGCTGCCTTGAGAACTTTTTCTTTGTCATTGGTTTGTGCCAATTTCATTATGATGTGCCTTGGAGTAGGTTTGTTAGGGTTAAGATAACTCAGTGTTCTGTTTGCTTCTTGAATTTGAGTCTAATTCTTTCCACAGGCTTGGGGAGTTCTCATCTATTATTTGTTTGAATATGTTCTCCATTTCATTTTCTCTCTCTTCTCCTTCTGATATACCCATTATTCTTTCTGATGGAGTCAGACATTTCCTGTAGAGCTTTCTCGTTTTTTTTTAATTCGTGAGTCTCTCTCCTCTTCTCTCTGTAGTGTCTCTAGTTGCCTGTCTTATATGTCACTAATTCTCTCCTCTATCTGGCCTGTTCTATTAACTAAGCTTGTTACCTCATTTTTCAGTACATGAATTGAGTTTTTCATCTCTGTTTGATTTGTTTTCATAGTTTCACTTTCCTTGGTAGTGTATTCTTTCTGTTCATTGAATTGCTTTTGAGCTCCCTAAATTGCCTTCTGTGCTTTCTTGTATTTCCCTTAGTATTTTTAGGACTTCAATTTTAAATTCTCTGTCATTTAACTTCATGGTTTCCAAGCAATTGAAATTTTTTTCTATAGTATTTTCCTCATCTATCTAAGCTACATCTCTGTCTTTTGTATCCATGATATTCTATTTCTTTTTCCTTAATGGCATTTGAGAGTGGTATTGTTAATAACACTAATAAGAGTTCATAAAAATAAAAAATAAATTTTTGAGAAAATCAGAGAAAAAATAAAAATTCTATTGTGCTAAGTGGAACAAAAACTACATAGAATGGAGAGCTTAAATTGGGGTAAGTGATGAAAAGACAAAAAAAATGAGGTAAAGACCTACAAAATGCCACGAGAAAAAATTTGAATCAAGAATAAAATGATTTGTTTGTAAATGACAGTCAAATGAGAAAAACTGAAAGAGAAAAAAAGAAAAAGAGAAAACATTAAAAAATACATTGAAAAAGGATAATTCTATTGTGTTAAGTGGAACAAGAACTACCTAGAATGGAGAGTCACAGTTGGGGGAAAATGATAAAGAGATAAAAAGTGAAGTAAAAAGCACACAAAATGCCACAAAGAAAAAATTTGAATCCAGAATAAAATAATTGATTTGTGAATGAGGATTAAATGAAAAAAAAATGAAAGAGAAAAGAAGAAACAAAAAGAGATAAAAAAAAATGTTAAGGTTTTTGGAATTTAAACCTCATAGAAAAAAAACAAGAATGGAAAATGTAACACCTAGGTAATAAAATTCTAAATGAAAAGGAAAGAATAAAATGGAAAGAGGATAAAATGACCAAGGTGGAAGAAAAAAAAGATTAAAAATACGGGAAAAAAATGGAAAAAATTATAAAGACTGTATTTTTCCTGGTTTTGAGAGGTTATATTCTTCCTTTTTCTTTCTTCTCTCTCTTTTTGGCTGGTGGCACTGTACCTCAGGTTCTGCCCCTGTGGCACTCTTAGGCAGAGATTTGCAGTTGATGTGTCACTATGGCAATGATATAAATTAGGCCTCACTCTTGTTGGTAGGCAGGGATTGTTAGCGTTTGCAGTCTCCGACAATGGGAGTGTCAGTTTTCCTGGAGCCTCTCCTCATGGCTTTTCTTCCTGATTCAGCAGCTTGGGGACCCAGCTGTGAAGTTGCCCCAGCCATGACTTGGACATCAAGAGGCTCTAAGAGCTGCCAAATTCCCCCCTCTATCCTCACTTAAAGCAGTGTTCTGGGTACAGCTTTGCCAGCCAGAACCGCCAGAGTAAGCAGGCAGGGCTAGGAGCTAATTGCTTTTCAGGTGTCTTTCTATGGGCCTCCAGGCATATCTAGTATGCCTCAGCACTCTGTGGGTCTACTGTCCCCAGGCTTTTTGCACTTTGTAACCTGGATCAGCTGGCGGGAAGATGCCCCAGTCACTGCCTGCAGAGCAAGAGGCCCTAAGAACCACCAAGTCCCTCCTCCAGGTCCACTCAAATCACAGCTCTGGGTAAGAAGGCTCTGTCAGCCAGAGCCACCAGTGTAAGGCAGGGCAGTGAGCAGACTGCGGGCTAGGCTCCTTTCTAAGGGTTCTGGTGTATGTCCACTTTGCCTCAGCGTTCCACAGGTCTGCTCTCCAGAGGCTGCCTGCTCCATCAAGCAGCCTGCGCGCCCTACCCCCCACAACTTCCACATGTCTGTTCTGCAAGAATGTGCTTTGTAAGCCTGTATCAGCTGGTGGAGGTGCCCTGCCCAGACAGGTTCAGGCATATGAAACTCGGGCCTTGTGCACTTCCCACTCTCTGTTGGTCAGGGAGTCAGGATTACACAGAAACTCTGGCTATAGCCCACGCATAAGTCCACTGTTGACAGTCTCTGACCCAGCCCCTCTGTCTGCAATCACAGGCACCCATACCTGAAGTGCCAGGTGGAACCACTCGCCCACTGCCTGTGATCACAGACTAGGATACTGGGAGTAAACAAAGCCCAAAGCCGCTCTGGTATCAGTCTCCACAGGCAACCAGCTTGGCCACCTCTGCCGGGTCTGCCACTGGCACTAGCTCCGCATCTGCAATCTCAGGCTGAGCCACCAGTGCACTCACATCTTCCCTCTTCCCTATCCCTCCCTTCCTCTTAGTTCCCAGTGAAAGCAGCCCTTCCTCAGGTCAATGAGGAAAGCAGAATACGCCGTTCTCTGTCTTATTTCCTTCAGAGTGGATTATATATTCTGCCACCTTTTCACCCAATTGTACCTTTGTTTGATGTATGTGTATTTCAGCTGCTACTGGGATTGTTTTTCTGTCTCTAGTTGTTAAATTTGTTTAAATTTCAGAGGGAGGTATCAGGAGCAACCCTCACAGCACCATTTCTCTGACATCACTTACAAATGAATCTTAATGATTTTTAACCATCAAGTACAACAAAAATATATTCTACATTGTTGATTTTTTTGGTTTAAAAATTCGAATATGCACACTTTATTCATAATGTGCAAAAGCTAAATATTATGTTTCCTTATATCTTTTCAGGTTATTTTATTTAAATGTAAAAGCATTAAATTTTTATTTATTAACCAGTTACTTTTTTGAGATTTGGCAGAATATTTTAACCAAAGAGATACTGCAATATGTAGCATAAAAATGTTAATACTCAGAGATGACGTCAGAGTAATGGCGGGGTAGGAAGCGATACCGATAAATCTCCCCCAAAACTCAACAAGATCTTCAACCAGAAACAGAAAAACCTAATCTTGGAGCTTCCAGATGCTTCGCAATACACCCAAAGGTATGATTGAGTGAAAAATTAGCTAAATATATAACCAAACCCCGAAGGAAAAAGGGAGTAAGAAATGCTCCGCCTTCCTCACTAACCTAAACAGGGCGGCTTTCTCTGGTAACTGTGAATATAGAAACTGAGGCGGGCAAAGGGGGTGAATACATCCAGGCCGCCGCGGCACAAACAGCCGAACCAGGCTGTGGCACACAGATCCAAGCCGAGGAAAATCTGATCCTGTGGCAACCCGGGCAATACAAGCTAACACTCGCGCCAAACCCAAACAAAGAAAGACAAGCGGAGCGGCCATTTTACCCGGTCTTCTGGTCCGTGCGCAGTTAGTGGGCGAGAATTTCTTCCTAGGCCCCGAGAGTGGGTGCCCGTGTTGCCCCACGGAGAGGCAGGGTCAGAGGCCTTTCTGTGGGCCGAGGACAGAGTCTCTGGGCAGCCCCAGCGCCCTGGGAAAGCCACGCACGGGAGGGAATGAGAACTACTTCCAACAGTGGAGATTTTCCGTGCTGGTGAGGGTTTCACTCAGAGGGAACCGCGGCCGGCCTCATATCCTGGTGTGCGCGCGCAGATAAGGAGTGAGCGATTCCTCTGAGTGCCTCCGCAATGCGCGCCCGTGTTATCGCAGAGAGGGGCAGAGTCAGGGGCCTTTGTGTGGGCCAAAGCGGAATCTCGAGCCGCCCCAGCGCCTTGCAAAAGCCGCGCACGGGGACGGAGCGAGACTCAATTCCAACGCTGCAACTTTTACCTGCGGTTGGGGGTTTCACTCAGAGCGTGAGACTGCTGGCTGAATATCCTGGTCGCAGACAGTGAGTGAGAGTTTCCTCCAAGCGCCCCCCAGAAGTGGGCGCCCGCTTGTGTTACCGGACAGAGTGGCAGAGCCAGTGGTCTTTGAGTGGGCGGAAAGCCCGCCTGATTATGCTAGCAGCTCCGATTGACTGAGCCTTACCCAGAGCCCTGTGCTGAGTGGAAATAGAGTGGGGAGTTGCCAGCTCTTTGAGCCTCTTACTATCCAGGCAGAGGCAGCAGCAACCCCATAGCTGGATTATCAGGCTACTAATTGAGGAAGGAAAGACTAGGAGAAAGGCTCCAGGAACACGGACTCTCTCACTGTCGGAGCCTATAAATGCTAATGAGCCTCGACTCCCACGAGACTAAAGCACAATACATGACATTGCCATAGAGACTTATCAACTGCAAGCCTCTACCTGAGCGTGCCAAAGGGGCAGAACCCGGGGTACAGAGTCACCAACCAGGAAGAGGGAGAGAAAAGAAAAAGCAAGAAGATAACCTCTCAAAATCAAGAATAATCTGAAGACTTTATAACCTATCACATTTTATTATATTTGTTCGTTTGTTTCTCTTATCTTCATTCTTGATACTTTTTTTTCTTCCTCCAATTTGGCCGATTAACTCTCTACTGGTCTTACTCTCTCCTCTCCTTGAACTACACTACCCATAAGTGTTACATCTCCCATTATCTTTTCTCTTCTCTTCCTTTCTCTCTATGAGGGTTGCACTCCAAAACCCTTAACTCTCTCTCTCTCTCCTTTCTTTTTTCTTCTTTTAGTGGTTCCCTCTTTTTTTTCTCTCTCTCTCTTTCTTTTCTCCCTCTATATTAGTTTCTTCCTTTCTCCTTTACATCTCCTCTCATTCAAACCTCAATAACAAACAAATTATCTTATCTGGGACTCAAACCTATGTTTGTGGCATTTTGGGGGGGTTTTACTTCACCTTTTTAACTCACTAGCAGTGCTCCCATCCCTGGCTCTCCATATTATCTAGTTCTTGTTCCACTAAATACAATAGTAAGTTTTTAATTTGTCCCCCAATTTTTCCGTTTTCCTCTTATTCCTCTCATCATAACTCTTAGACAACCAACACCTAAAAGCAAATCATTTTATTCTTGACCCAAATTTTTTCCTTATTTGCTTTTTGTGGGTCCATACGCTCTTTTTTTTTTCTATTTTCTTTTTTTTTTTTTCCTTTTTTTTTGTTTTTTTTTTTTTTTTTTTTTTCTTTTTTGCCCCTTTATTACTTTTCCCCAATTCAGGCCCTCCATCACAGGCATTGTTTGTTATAACTCACAGTCCACCACAAGATTTTCTCAAGAAAGAGGGGAGAGGAGAGGAGAGGAAAAAAGGAGGGGGGGAATAATTTCCTTTTTTTAAAAATTTTTATTTTATTTTATTTTTCTTTATTTCATTATTAATTTTTTTTTAAAAAAAACAACTTTTCGATTTTTTATTTTTTTTTATTTTTTTTTAACTTTTTATTCTTTATTAAATCTCATTAATACTATCAACAAAACCACCCTCAGATGCCATTAAGGAAGAGAAAATCGAATATCATGGATACAAAAGAAAGAGAGGTAACACAGCTAGATGAGGAAAAATCTATGGAGAAAAAATTTAATATATTGGAAACCTTGGAGCTAAATGACAGAGAATTCAAGATAGAAATCCTAAAAATCCTCCGAGATATACAAGAAAACACAGAAAGGCAATATAGGGAGCTCAGAAAACAACTCAATGAACACAAAGAATATATGTCCAAGGAAATTGAAACTATAAAAACAAATCAAACAGAGATGAAAAACTCAATTCACGAGCTGAAAAACGAAGTAACAAGCTTAGCTAATAGAACAGGTCAGATAGAAGAGAGGATTAGTGAAATAGAAGACAAGCAACTTGAGGCACAACAGAGAGAAGAAGAAAGAGACTCAAAAATTAAAAAAAATGAGATAGCCCTACAAGAATTATCTGATTCCATCAAAAAGAATAACATAAGAATAATAGGTATATCAGAGGGAGAAGAGAGAGAAAATGGAATGGAGAACATACTCAAACAAATAATAGATGAGAACTTCCCAAGCCTGTGGAAAGAACTAAAGCCTCAAGTTCAAGAAGCAAACAGAACTCCAAGTTTTCTTAACCCCAACAAACCTACTCCAAGGCATATCATAATGAAATTGACACAAACCAACAGCAAAGAAAAAATTCTCAAGGCAGCCAGGGAAAAGAAGAATACAACATATAAAGGAAGGCCCATTAGATTATCATCAGATTTCTCAGCAGAAACTCTACAAGCTAGAAGAGAGTGGACCCCAATATTTAAAGTCCTGAAAGAGAGGAACTTTCAGCCACGAATACTATACCCATCAAAGCTATCCTTCAAATACGAAGGAGAAATAAAAACATTCACAGATACAGAAAAGATGAGGGAATTTATCATCAGAATACCCCCACTCCAGGAATTACTAAAGGGGATTCTCCAATCAGATACAAAGGACTAAAAAAAAACAGAGCCACAAGTAAAAGCTCCAAGAAGAACACAATAAAACCAAATTTAAACTGTGACAACAACAAAAAGAAAGAGGGGGAGAAGATGGAGATTAACAGTAGCAAAGGACGATGGAGTGCAAAAGTACTCACAAAATAGTTCGCTACAATGAACAGGGTAGGGACCCTTTTCATTACTCAAAGGTAACCACCATTGAAAAAACCACCACAGAAGCACATGAGATAAAAAAAGATAGCAACAGAGGAAAGATGTATGGAATACAACCAAATAAAAACAAAAGATAGAAAAACGAGAGAAGGATCAAACAAGACACAAAACTAACAGAAAGCAAGATATAAAATGGCAATAGGGAACTCACAAGTATCAATAATTACACTAAATGTAAACGGATTAAACTCACCAATAAAAAGGCACAGAGTAGCAGAATGGATTAAAAAAGAAAATCCAACTGTATGCTGCCTACAGGAAACTCATCTAAGTAACAAGGATAAAAACAAATTCAAAGTGAAAGGCTGGAAAACAATACTCCAAGCAAATAACATCCAAAAAAAAGCAGGTGTAGCAATACTCATATCGGATAATGCTGACTACAAGACAGCAAAAGTACTCAGAGACAAAAATGGCCATTTCTTAATGGCTAAGGGGACACTGAATCAAGAAAACATAACAATTCTTAATATATATGCACCAAACCAAGGAGCACCAAAATATATAAGACAGCTACTTATTGATCTTAAAACAAAAACTGACAAAAATACAATCATACTTCGAGACCTCAATACACCGCTGACGGCTCTAGATCGGTCATCCAAACAGAGAATCAACAAAGACATAGTGGCCTTAAACAAAACACTAGAGCACCTGGATATGATAGACATCTACAGGACATTTCATCCCAAAGTGACTGAGTATACATTTTTCTCCAGTGTACATGGATCATTCTCAAGAATTGACCATATGTTGGGCCACAAAAACAATATCAGCAAATTCAGAAAAATTGAAGTTGTACCAAGCATATTTTCTGATCATAAAGCCTTGAAACTAGAATTCAACTGCAAAAAAGAGGAAAAAAATCCCACAAAAATGTGGAAACTAAACAACATACTTTTAAAAAATGAATGGGTCAAAGAAGAAATAAGTGCAGAGATCAAAAGATATATACAGACTAATGAAAATGACAATACGACATATCAGAATCTATGGGATGCAGCAAAAGCAGTGATAAGAGGGAAGTTCATATCGCTTCAGGCATATATGAACAAACAAGAGAGAGCCCAAGTGAACCACTTAACTTCCCACCTTAAGGAACTAGAAAAAGAAGAACAAAGACAACCCAAAACCAGCCGAAGAAAGGAAATAATAAAAATCAGAGCAGAAATAAATGAATTAGAGAACAGAAAAACTATAGAAAAAATTAATAGAACAAGGAGCTGGTTCTTTGAAAAGATCAACAAAATTGACAAACCCTTGGCAAGACTTACCAAGGAAAAAAGAGAAAGAACTCATATAAACAAAATCCAAAATGAAAGAGGAGAAATCACCACGGACACTGTAGATATACAAAGAATTATTGTAGAATACTTTGAAAAACTTTATGCCACTAAATTCAACAACCTAGAAGAAATGGATAAATTCCTAGAAAAATACAACCTTCCTAGACTGAGTCAAGAAGAAGCAGAAAGCCTAAACAGACCTATCAGTAGAGAAGAAATAGAAAAAACCATTAAAAACCTCCCCAAAAATAAAAGTCCAGGCCCTGACGGCTATACCAGCGATTTTTATCAAACATTCAAAGAAGACTTGGTTCCTATTCTACTCAAAGTCTTCCAAAAAATTGAAGAAGAAGCAATACTTCCAAACACATTTTATGAGGCCAACATAACCCTCATCCCAAAACCAGGCAAGGATGGCGCAAAAAAAGAAAACTACAGACCAATATCTCTAATGAATACAGATGCTAAAATACTAAACAAAATACTAGCAAATCAAATACAACAACATATTAAAAAAATAATACATCATGATCAAGTGGGATTCATCCCAGAATCTCAAGGATGGTTCAACATACATAAAACGGTTAATGTAATACACCATATCAACAAAACAAAGAACAAAAACCACACGATCTTATCAATAGATGCAGAAAAGGCTTTCGATAAAATACAACACAATTTTATGTTTAAGACTCTCAACAAAATGGGTATAGAAGGAAAATATCTCAACATGATAAAGGCCATATATGATAAACCATCAGCTAACATCATATTAAATGGCACAAAACTGAAGGCTTTCCCCCTTAAATCAGGAACAAGACAGGGTTGTCCACTCTCTCCACTCTTATTTAATGTGGTACTAGAGGTTCTCGCCACAGCAATCAGACAAGACAAAGAAATAAAAGGCATCCATATCGGAAAAGAAGAAGTAAAGGTATCACTTTTTGCAGATGATATGATCCTATACATCGAAAACCCCAAAGAATCCACAAAAAGACTACTAGAAACAATAAGCCAATACAGTAAGGTCGCAGGATACAAAATTAACATACAGAAGTCAATAGCCTTTCTATATGCCAACAATGAAACAACTGAGAAAGAACTCAAAAGAATAATCCCCTTCACGATTGCAACAAAAAAATAAAATACTTAGGAATAAACATAACAAAGAATGTAAAGGACTTATATAATGAAAACTATAAACCATTGTTAAGGGAAATCGAAAAGGATATAATGAGATGGAAGAATATACCTTGTTCTTGGTTAGGAAGAACAAATATAATCAAGATGGCCATATTACCCAAAGCAACATACAAATTTAATGCAATTCCCATCAAACTTCCAATGACATTTTTTAAAGAAATAGAGCAAAAAATCGTCAGATTTATATGGAACTATAAAAAACCCCGAATAGCCAAAGCAATCCTAAAGAAAAAGAATGAAGCTGGGGGCATAACAATACCTGACTTCAAACTCTATTATAGGGCCACGACAATCAAAACAGCATGGTATTGGCAGAAAAATAGACACTCAGACCAATGGAACAGAATAGAAAGTCCAGAAATAAAACCACATATATATAGTCAAATAATTTTTGATAAAGGGGCCAACAACACACAATGGAGAAAAGAAAGCCTCTTCAATAAATGGTGCTGGGAAAACTGGAAAGCCACATGCAAAAGAATGAAACTGGACTACAGTCTCTCTCCCTGTACAAAAATTAACTCAAAATGGATCAAAGATCTAAACATAAGACCTGAAACAATTAAGTACATAGAAGAAGACATAGGTACTCAACTCATGGACCTGGGTTTTAAAGAGCATTTTATGAATTTGACTCCAATGGCAAGAGAAGTGAAGGCAAAAATTAATGAATGGGACTACATCAGACTAAGAAGTTTTTGCTCAGCAAGAGAAACTGATAACAAAATAAACAGAAAGCCAACTAAATGGGAAATGATATTTTCAAACAACAGCTCAGATAAGGGCCTAATATCCAAAATATACAAAGAACTCATAAAACTCAACAACAAACAAACAAACAATCCAATAAAAAAATGGGAAGAGGATATGAATAGACACTTCTCCCAGGAAGAAATACAAATGGCCAACAGATATATGAAAAGATGCTCATCTTCTTTAGCTATTAGAGAAATGCAAATCAAAACGGCAATGAGATACCACCTCACACCTGTTCGATTAGCTGTTATTAGCAAGTCAGGTAATAGCAAATGTTGGAGAGGCTGTGGAGAAAAAGGAACCCTCATACACTGTTGGTGGGAATGTAAAGTAGTACAATCATTATGGAAGAAAGTATGGTCGTTCCTCAAAAAACTGCAAATAGAACTACCTTATGACCCAGCAATCCCTCTACTGGGTATATATCCCCAAAACTCAGAAACATTGATACGTAAAGACACATGCAGCCCCATGTTTATTGCAGCATTGTTCACAGTGGCCAGGACATGGAAACAACCAAAAAGCCCAGCAATAGATGACTGGATAAAGAAGATGTGGCACATATACACTATGGAATACTACTCAGCCATAAGAAATGATGACATCGGAACATTTACAGCAAAATGGTGGGATCTTGATAACATGATACGAAGCGAAATAAGTAAATCAGAAAAAACCAGGTACTTTATTATTCCATACGTAGGTGGGACATAATACTGAAACTAAGAGACATTGACAAGAGTGTGGTGGTTACGGGGGGGAGGGGGGAATGGGAGAGGGATAGGGGGTGGGGAGGGGCACAAAGAAAACAAGATAGAAGGTGACAGAGGACAATCTGACTTTGGGTGGTGGGTATGCAACATAATTGAACGACAAGATAACCTGGACTTGTTATCTTTGAATATATGTATCCTGATTTATTGATGTCACCCCATTAAAAAAATAAAATTATAAAAAAAAAATGTTAATACTCAGGAAATTAAAATCACATACAAATTATAATAAATATTGCAATAAATCTTGAAAGTCAAATACATAATATGACTGGTATCTTGATCTCTTCATACCTCTTACTTTCCTGTATTGATAAATTTGTTAATGTAGAATTTTAATAGGAAGGAATTAATCTAAGACAAAACAATTTTATATGACATTATTTTATGCTCCATGTCAATAACAATATCCCCTACATCTTGCATAGTTTATTTTTATATTTTAAATATTTTAAGCTAACAAAACTCAAATTATGGTTAGTCCAAATGTGATGAACATATTTTATATACTACATATTCACTATTTTTAAAATTATATACTTAACATAATAATCTCTAACCACGTTTTCAGTAGAAAAAATTTAACTAAATAATATAATGTAAAATGTTGTATTGCATATGGATTAAATTTATAAAAATATGGCTTACCAAAAATTTCATTGATTCATTCTAATTTTTCAAATACTAACAATACATTAAGAAAAGTTTTTTATGTGGAATGCTTAAAATATTTTGAAATTTATAATCTCTATTATTTTTCTTTCATTAATTTGTGGCATAATTAATAGACATTTTAGACTATGTTTGTTTATTTTCAGTGCACTGCCTAGAAATATTATTAAAATTATTCGGCTCATAACTACTTATATTGGTTAACTAAAATTTTTACATATTAATTATTATTACAGCTCACAGCAGTCAACTTTATTGATGCTAGATAACCTATTGTTGGTTTTGGATGCCTAAACATACAAAAAATTATGTAAATGATTACTTATAACAGCATAAATATGTAATGAAAATAGAAAATTCCATGCAGCAAATCAATCACTTGCTAGTTTTATTTTTTTAATATAAGTTGATATTCAAATTTGAACATATATTTGGATATATTTACATGCAAATATTTAGCAATTTTAAAATAAATTGCTGATGTAAATGTCACATTATCCCTCAATATTCATTGTGCACTTCCTAAGAACAAAAATATTTCTCACAAAACACTAGTACAACAAAAATCAGATTAACCAAATTTAATCTAAGTTCAATTAATTTATAAAATTTAATCAAACACACTCTGTAATTTTTAAAATAATGTCTTTTATATGTAAGGTAATTATCTGTCCTGACTCAGTCCAATCAGGAACATACGTTGTATTTAGTTTTCATGTCTCTATTTTCTCCTTAAATCAGGAACAGAGAATCGGTCATTGTCTTTCATGAATTTGGCATTTTAGAAGAGTAAAGATCAACTCTTTAATAGCATTCTTCTCACTTTGCATTTGTGAAATATTTCATTATAACTTTTTAATTTATTTTATGGAGGAGAGAGAGAGAGAGAAAGGGTGGGGGGAGGAGCACGAAGAATCAACTCCAATATGTGCCTCAACCAGGCAAGCCTAGGGTTTTGAACCGGTGACCTCAGCATTTCAGATTGACATTTTATCCACTGTGTCACCACAGGGGAGGCTTATTTACTTATAATTAACACAGAAAAATGATGGTTTCTACCATTTGCACATCAGTCAAAACCACAGAAACAGCAGAATTTTGAACTCCACTCTACTTTTGCCTTCACTATACACACAAATACATCTGGTTAGCCAAATCTAAATTGCATCTGCAACCAAGTTTCAGAGGAGTCTAGAAAATATAAATGTTAGCTGTTCAGCCTCCACAATAGAAGGAGGCATACCATCCCATGAATGCTGATCCACCATCTCCACTACAGGGGCTGTAGCAAAGTCTCAAAGCTTCACCTCTTTGCATCTTCTACCATAGAGTGCTCTATACAGACTGTGGGCTTTGCTTCTTCCTGCCAGTAACTTTATGAATTCTATTATTCTGTCTTCTTCTGGGTGATCTTTTTGTTGGAGTCATGTCACTCCAGAGTACCCTTTGGGAAACTGCTTTTAAACAGACAAGACAACTCTCAGCTGGTTCCCTTCTCCTGGACAGGAAAAATGTCCTAATTTTGGAGGAGGTACAACCAACTTCCAGAGTAGCTTTCACTCTTGTTGCTCTGCAACCAGGAATACATTATTAGTATACAAAATCTATGAGACTTCCTCTTTCTAAAAGATAATATCTATCCTATGAAGGTCTATATACAACTGCACTTTCCGAGGCCCTACCTAATAGAACCAGCATTCTGGTTAAATTCTAAATATAGCTCACGATGTGGTTCCCAGTATGCATTGTATTATCTCTTTTAATATTCAAGGTGTTTAGATGAGGATATTTTCCTCATTTACACTAAACTGATCCAGATAATAAACAATTCAAAAAAAGCCATACAGCTGCCCTATTCCAAATTTTGATTCTTCTTGTTAATCTACTCTACACATTCTTCAGACTATTCAGAAATAATTCTAAAGATTCAACAAATTTCCACTAAATTTCTTGATATTAATTTACAAAATCTGATTCAGTATTATGGTTTTTATATGTTTATCTCTTGTATTACTCATTTTTTCTTCATATTAAAATCTAAGTAGACATTAGTATCTTTTTTTCTTCAAGTTGTATGAATTTTCTCAAATTTAGATAACCTATTACTTTGCTAAACAATATTTAACATATGTTGGCAGACTGAATGGCAAAAACTATTTTTACAGGTACTTTGAAAGATGAAAAATGGCCCTGGCTAGTTGGCTCAGTGGTAGAGCATCGGCCTGGCATGCGGAAGTCCTGGGTTCGATTCCCGGCCAGGGCACACAGGAGAAGTACCCATCTGCTTCTCCACACCTCCCCTTCTCCTTCCTCTCTGTCTCTCTCTTCCCCTCCCGCAGCCAAGGCTCCATTGGAGCAAAGATGGCCCGGGTGCTGAGGATGGCTCTGTGGCCTCTGCCTCAGGCGCTAGAGTGGCTCTGGTCGCAACAGAGCAAGCCCCGGATGGGCAGAGCATCGCCCCCTGGTGGGCGTGCTGGGTGGATCCCGGTTGGGCGCATGCGGGAGTCTGTCTGACCAGCCTCCCCGTTTCCAGCTTCAGAAAAATACAAAAAAAAATAGATAAATGAAAGATGACAAATAATGAAAAAGTGTGTTTTCTATCTTTTATATATTAGAATAATCTTTATAAATAAATTGTTTTCTGTAGAATATTTTCAAAAACATTTCATCAATGAGTTTACTATGGTTGTTATTATTGTTTTGTTTTTCCATCACTAATCTGATGACTAGCCTTAGATTAGTTTCCATTTCAATGGAAGGCTTTTTTTGTTTTCACATATTCCCTGCCCATATTAACTGTTCATTACTCTGCATCATGTTTACTCTACTGCAGGTTATACAAAATGCTGAAAAGATTAGTAGTTTCACAGAAATAAAGTATATTTTTAGGATTCAGAGATTTTTCTCAGTTATCACCTTTTTTTTTTTTTATCTGCCAGCCATATGTACTAAAAGCTTTCACAATTTACCTCAGCAAATTTTGTCAGTGCCTGAAACCCTGAGCACTGTTTAATGGTCCCTTAGGACTTACTTTTCCATTTGTGTATGGAGAAATTTGGAACTAGATTTTTCATTCTACTTTTAGCTATCTGGTGGGATTCAATGAAAAACAAGATAAATATAGTTTCCTCAGCTACTAAGAGCACTGGGTTGCAGCTTCCCTATCTCTTGGGTACAACCAATCTGTTGACTAAATTACTAATATGTAATACCTCTGCAGTTTCCTACCAGGATTTCACTCAGCTGCAGATTCTGGCATGGCTAGTTGACAGTTGTGAACTCCTCACGTAGTCTCTGCCAGTACTTCTTAGGGTCAAACTCTGCTTCTGGTATCTTCAAATACGTGTCCTGCAGTGCAGTATCTTTCATCAATAATATAGATCTTTTACTAAATTTCCTAGATAGTGTTATTATTTATTCTAGGTTTCATGTTAAAAATAATCTCATTCTACATTGATATTTTTCCTTTTTCTTTTACCCATTCTTCTCCTTTAGCTTCTCTATCAAAAGGTGTAGACATACTGAATTATCCTATAGCTTCCTTTCTGTGTGCTTTCCATGGTTATCTGCACCTCAGTCGTATCTTTCATTCCTACTCTTCCTCTAGTGACCAAATAATTTTTATTTATTATCTTCTCAAAACATCACTGTGGAAAAAAATTCAATAAGTTTATTTATACAACAAAACTTCAAGAGATATTCATTCAAAGACAACAAAGCTCGGGCCAAAGGAAAGATGTAAATATAAAATAAATATTAATCTGTAATTAATTAATTTGTCCTACAAACCACACCAAGTGCCTTTTGTATTGTTGTAGCTTCTGACCATTGAGGAGAGATAATGATGTTTTCAGGGAATAATCTTTTATTCCTGGAGAATAACCTGCTTTTATGAATTTTTAAAAGAAGAGGAATATCAAGAACCATGGCCCTAGAAAACTTCTTTGGTGAGTTTTTTACCTCTCTGATGAAGTGAGAAGTCTGTTTTCTTGTTTCAATATATATTCTGACTCAATAAGATCAGTTTTTTACAAGTTCAAAATTCTAGATTTAAATAGCTCTTTTGGGGACCAAGATATTTTATTGGTCTCAAATTACTACTTGTCCAGACCTCAGACTAAATCAGTTCCCCGTTTTGGTCCATTATGATATCCACCAGTTTTCCTGAAGAGAACTTGTAGGTGATAAAAGTAATAAATCAAGGGAAAGGATAACTCTGACATTTAACAAGGACAAAATAAATGGTACAATTTAAGACTACCATTGCATTGCAGCATATGAAATGCCATATTCTTAATAATCCCAAAGGCCAAAATTTTTCAAATCTCTCTGAAATGTTAAGCAATATTTGATGAGGCTACAGTTTTTTATCAAATATGTCTTTATAGTAAATCACCAACAGTCTCCAATTTAATGCATATTTTTTGAAAGTCTAGAATTCAAGAATGCTTAAATCTTCTGTATTCAACTTACTTATATTTTAAATACATTCCTTTTTCTAAACATAATTAAATATCTATTTTCTTTCTCTCTATGATTGCATTATAATCCATGAAGTTTAAACCAATTAATCATTTCACTTCATTTGATTGCTCAAAATTTTCTTATTTTCATGAAAGCAGAAACCAAGTATGGAAGATTCTGTTAGAACTTTGTATACCTTAACATACTTACCAATAGATTTACCAACAGATAATGAAATCTAACCAGTTGGTCATTTTTAATATTTTTCTTTCTTCACATGAAAAATAATTAAACTTATTATTTACCCCAATATTTTATAACCTGTAGCCTGTTTAAAGGAAATGATCTTTTAAGAAAGAGTGGCAAGATGGCGATGGAATGGGTGGACGTTCCGACTTCCACCTCTCAGAACCAAAGTGGATTACAATTTAATTTTAAGAACAATCATCAGGAAAAACCAACTTTGGACTAAACCAAGAGGAATCTATAACCAAAGATCACCAAAGAAGCCACATTGAGACTGGTAGAAAAAGCAGAATCACGGAGAGGGCTGCCCAGCTCCCAGGGGCGAGCGGCAGCCCGGAGAAACTCGCCTGGTGGGAGGGGAGTTTCCCAGAGAGGGCAGGGTCCTGGGCCCCAGGACCAAAGCCCCAGCCTGCAGCTCCAGAGCCTAAAAGAGATTTAAATAGCTCTTTTGGGGACCAAGAGATGTACAAACAGTATTTAGCTGCAAAACAAACCAGGATACTGTTTGCGAGAAAGAGACAAATTTCTCAGGCCCAGGATTTATCTTAAAGGGACTGTGCAAAAAACCTCTTTCACAACCACTCACCAGGGGACAGGGAGAGCTGAGAGGACTGGAGTAGCAGGAAGAGAGTGTAATCTAGGAGGCAAAGAGAGAAACATTTTCAGGGACAGCCACCATAACCCCTGGGCTAAGTCACTCCCCAAATCTAAAGTGAATATTTTTTCTGGAACTAGCAACACCAGCAAAGAGAAACAGGTCACCAGCCAAAAAGAAGCTTCCCTGCTACAGTCAGAGCAAAGAATCACTTAGAAACAGGGAGCAATCAGGGATATAGTATTGAGTACTGAAGTCTAAACTGCATGGCCACCCCACACTGCTGAGTGCTTGCTGGAGGGTGGGCAACAGTGGGACACAAAAGTGTGGTCCGGTCTGCAGGGGTGGAAGCCAGGGGCTAGTCTCAACTGTGGTCAAGGTACAAGCACAGTCCTGCCTGCAGAGGTGGAAGTCTGGGGCCGGCTGCAGCTGCAGACAGGGTGCACAAAAGCCATCAGACCTGCAGTTGCCGACCAGGCATGCAAGAATGGTCCTGACTGCAGTCCTACTCATGGTGGTGGGGCAGATGCAGGGCGCCAGCTAGGGCTTACAGTCTGGACCCATGAATGCACTCCCACCCTCAGGAGCAAGGCAGAGGATGAGGGCTGGCCAGGGCTTGCAGCCCAGGTAAAATAACACAGTCCCCCCAGTGGAGATGAGGCAGAAACCATAGCAACCACAGCAGTGAGTCGAAGACAGCAATACCCACACCGAACACCCAAGGCAGCAGCAGAGGGGGTGGCATGCCAGCACACAGACCACACCTAGGGAACACAGAGCCCACACCCATTGGTCTCCTGTGAACACACCCTTCTTACACACAAAAAAAATGGGAAGGCAGAGAGAGGCAACCCAAATGAATCAACAAGAGAAATCCCCAGAAAAAGATCAGAATGAGCTGAAAATAACCAAATTACCAGAAACAGAGTTTAAAATAATGATTTATAGGATGCTCAAAGATCTTAGAGCAACAGTGGATGGATATAACAAGCACCTAAATAAAGAGATAACAAGTATCAAAAACAACATTGAATAATAAAAAAGAACCAGTCAGAAATAACAAATACAATATCAGAAATGAAGATCACACTGGAAGGAATTAAAAAGCAGGATAGATGAAGCTGAGGATAGAATCAGCAAGTTAGAGGACAAGATAAACAAAAGCAAGGAAGCAGAGCAGCAAAAAGAGGCTCAAAAAGTCTGAGGAAACTCTGAGAGCTCTGTGACAACATGAAGAGAAACAACATCTGCATCATAGGTGTTCCTGAAGGTGAAGAGAAAGATCAAGGGAGAGAAAATCTGATTGAAAAAATCATAGCTGCAAACTTTCCTAAATTGATGAAGAAAAAAGTCACACAGTTCAAGAAGCAGAGTCCCAATAAAGATGAGCCCCAAGAGGCCTACTCCAAAATACATCATAATTAAAATACAAAAATTAAGAGATAAAGAATACTTCAATGAACAACTAAGGTGTCACAATGCGCAATAAAAAACTAATGATTCATGCTTCTCATCTCCCCGTTACTGTCTGTTTGTCCCTGTCTATCCCTCTCTCTGACTCTCTCTCTGTCTCTGTAAAAAAAAAAAAAAATACTAAAAGCTGTAAGAGAAAAGCAGTCAATTACCTACAGAAGAGCCCCCATAAGGATGACATCTGACTTCTCAACAGAAACATTAGAGGCCAGAAGGGAATGGCAAGAAATATTTAAAGTAATGCAAAACAAGAGCCTATAACCTAGACTTCTCTATCCAGCAAGGCTATCATTTAAAATTAAAGGAGAAATAAAAAGTTTCCTAAACAAACAAACAAAAAAACTCAAGGAATTTATTACAACCAGACCAATGCTACAAAAAGTGTTACAGGTCCTGCTGTAAACAGAACAAAGGGGGAGAAAATCAAGTAAAAGAGGAATGTGAATTTAAAGAATAAAATGGCAATAAACAACTACATATCAATAATAACCTTAAATGTAAAAGGATTGAATGCTCCAATCAAAAGACATATGGTAGCTGCATGGAAAAGAAAATAGGACCTGTACATATGCTATCTACAAGAGACCCACTTCAAAACAAAAAATACACATAGACTGAAAGTAAAGGGATGAAAAAATATTTCATGAAAAAGGAAATAAAAAAAAAGCTGGGGTAGCAATACTTGTATCTGACAAAATAGACTTTAAAACAAAGGCTATAGTAAGGGATAAAGAAGGTCACTACATAATGATAAAGGGAACAATCCAACAGAAAGATATAACCATTACAAATATCTATACACCTAATATAGGAGCACCTAAATATTGATATATAAAGCAGATTTTGATGGACATAAAGGGCGAGATCAACAGCAATATTATAATAGTAGGGGATCTTAATACCCTACTAACATCAGTAGATAGATCCTCAAGAAAAAAAGTTAACAAAGAAACAACAGACTTAAAGGATATACTGGATAAACTGGATTTAATAGATATCTTTAGAACCTTTCACCCTAAAGCAGCAGAATATATCATTATTTTCAAGTGCATGGTACATTCTCTAGGATAGACCACATGTTAGGACACAAAAAGAGTCTCAACAAATTTAAAAAGATTGAAATCATATCAAGCATCTTCTCGGATCACAATGGCATGAAACTAGAAATCAACTACAAGAGAAAACTCAAAAACACTTAGAAACTAAATAGCATGTTAAATAATGAATGGGTTAACAATGGGATCAAAGAAGAAATAAAAAATTTCCTTGAAACAAATGAAAAGGAATATACAACTCAAAATTTATGGGACACAGCAAAGGCTGTCCTGAGAGGGATGTTCTTAGCACTACAGGCATATGTTAAGAAGCTAGAAAAAGCTCAAATAAACTATTTAACCCTGCATCTAAAAGAACTAGGAAAAGAACAACAAGGCAAACCCAGAGGAAGTAGAGGAAAAAAATATTAAAGATCAGAGTTGAAATAAATGACATAAAAGCTAAAAAAAAATAGAGAGGATCAATAAAACCAAGAGCTGGTTCTTTGAAAAGGTAAACAAGATAGATGAACCTTTAACCAGACTCACCAAGAAAAAAAGAGATAGAATTCAAATAAAGAAAATTAGAAATGAGAGAGAAGTAACAACTGATACAGTATAAATACAAAAGATTGCAAGAAAATACTATGAAGAGCTGTATGCCATAAAATTAGACAACCTAGGCAAAATGGAAAAATTCCTCTTAACATATAATCTTTCAAAATTCAATAAAGAAGAATCAGAAAACCTAAACAAGCCAATTTCATCAAATGAGATTGAAATAGTTATCAAAAAACTCCCAAGAAACAAAAGTCCTTGGCCAGATGGATTCACAGGCAAATTTTACCAAATATTCAAAGAAGAACTAACTCCTATCCTTCTCAAGCTATTTCAAAAAATTCAAGAGAAGGGAAGACTTCCAAGCTTCTTTTATGAGGCAAGAATAATACTGATTCCAAGACAGGCAAAGAAACTACAAAGAAAGAAAACTATAGACCAATATACCCAATGAACTTAGATGCTAAAAATCTCAACAAAATACTAGCAAACCAGATCCAGCAATACATGAAATAAATCTTACATCATGAACAGGTGGGATTTATTTGGGGGAGACAAGAATGGTACAATATTTGCAAATCAATGTGATTCAACACATAACAGGAAGGATAAAAATCACATGATAATATCAATAGATGCAGAAAAAGCATTTGATAAAATCCAGCACCCATTTATGATCAAAACTCTTAGCAAAGTGGGGATACAGTGATCATTCCTCAACATGATAAAGGCCATCTATGATAAACCAAAAGCCAACATCATAATCAATGGGCAAAAATTTTTTAAAATCCCCTTTAGATCAGGAACAAGGCAGGGGTGTACCCTTTCACCACTCTTATTCAACATAGTTCTGGAAGTCCTAGCCACAGCAATTAGACAAGAAGAAGAGGTAAAAGGCATTCAAATTGGAAAAGAAGTAAAATTATCATTATTTGCTGATGATATGATACTGTACATAGAAAACCCTAGTCTCAGTCAAAAAACTACTGGACCTGATGAGTTCAGCAAGGTGGCAGGATATAAAATCAATATTCAGAATTCAGTGGCATTTTTATACACCAACAATGAACTTCTGAAAGAGAAATTAAGAAAAAAATCCCCTTCACTATTGCAACAGAAAAAATAAAGTACCTAGGAGTAAATTTAACCAAAGAGATTAAAGACTTGTACTCAGAAAATTATAAAACATTGATAAAAGAAATCAAGGAAGATACAAACAAGGGGAAACATATACCATGTTCATGGATAGGAAGAATAAAATCATTAAAATGTCTGTATTACCCAAAGAAATCTATAAATTCAATGCAATTCCTATTAAAATACCAATGACATACTTCAAAGATATAGAACAAATATTCCAAAAATTTATATGGAACCAAAAAAGAACACAAATAGCCTCAGCAATCCTGAAAAAGAAAAATAAAGTGGGGGTATCACACTTCCTGATATCAAGTTATACTACAAGGCCATAGTAATCAAAATAGTTTGGTACTGGCATAAGAACAGGCATACAGATCAATGGAACTGAACAGAGAACTCAGAAATAAACCCACACCTATATGAACAATTGATATTTGACAAAGGAAGTAAGAGTATACAATGGAGTAAAGACAGCCTCTTTAATAAATGGTGTTGGGAAAATTGGAAAGGTAATTGCAAAAAAATGAAACTGGATCAAAAACTTACACCACTCACAAAAATAAACTCAAAATGGATAAAAGACTTAAATATGAATCATGAAACCATAAACATCTTGGAAGAAAACAGGCAGTAAACTCTCTGATATCTCTCGTAGCAACATTTTTGCTGATTTATCTCCATGGGCGAGTGAAATAAAGGACAGCATGATCAAATGGAACTAAATGAAACTAAAAGTCTTTTGCACAGCAAAAAACACCATTCACAAAATGAAAAGATAACTTACACAATGGGAAAATATATTTGCCAATATGTCTGATAAGGAGTTAATAACCAAAATTTATAAAGAACTTGTAAATCTCAGCACCAGGAATGTAAACAATCCAATCAATAAATGAGCAAAAGAAATGAATAGACACTACTCCAAAGAGGGCATACAGATGGCCAATAGGCAGATGAAAAAATGTTCAACATCACTAATCATTAGAGAAATGCAAATTAAAACCACAAGAAGATACCACCTCATACCTGTCAGAATGGCGCTCATTAACAAAAAAAACACATAATAACTGCTGGAGAAGGTGTGGAGAAAAGGGAACCCTCCTGCACTGCTGGTGGGAATGCAGACTGGTGCAGCCACTGTGGAAAACAGTATGGAGATTTCTCAAGAAATTAAAAATGGAACTGCCTTTTGACCCAGCTATCCCACTTTTAGGAATATATCCTATGAATACCAAATCACTGATTCAAAAGAAGAAATGTACTCCCATGTTTATTGCAGCATTGCACAATAGCCAAGATCTGGAAACAGCCCAAGTGTCCGTCAGTAGAAGAGTGGATTAAAAATCATGGTACCTGGTTCATATACACAATGGAATACTATGCGGCCATGAGGAAGAAGGAAATCTTACCTTTTGCGACAACATGGATGGACCTGGAAACTATCATGCTAAATGAAATAAGCCAGGCAGAGGAAGAAAAATATTATATGACCTCACTCATTTGAGGAATCCAATGAACAATGTGAACTGAGGAACTGAACAGAGGCAGAGGTGGGATTAAAGGGATCAGAGGAAAAGTGGTCAGAGGGAAAGTGGAAGAGAAGATGGATCAGAGAAGGGAAAGAGATTAGTGAAATTATATATACATAACACAGCATTATAGAGAACAGGACAGCAAATCCTGGAGGGAAGGGGGGAAAGCATAGAGGAGAGAGAGCAAAGGAGGGGAGTGAGGGGAACACGGAGGGGGGGGACATATTCGGTGGGACACTTAAATCTATGTAAACATAATAAATTAACATCATAAATAAAAAAGAATCTTTTAAGAAAAATAACTTTAAAAATAAATTTAAATTTCTTATGAGTTGATTTTGTTAATGAGAAAATGGGAGGATATTACTACTTAATATTTTTCAGAGTACAGTGGAAAACAGAAGGTTTCAGAGATAGTTTCAGCTAATTTTAATTTTTAATTTTACTTTTTTGAGGGAAATAGAATAACCTCTATGAATCAGTTTATTCACTTATTAATAGGTATACTCCAAACTTGTAAAATTTGTAAGGATACCAGAAAGGGTTTTGGCCTGGGTCTACTGGACTGTAATAAGGGCTGGAACATGAACCTGTATTTCACCAGTTCTTGTAACTGTCACTCAGGCTAATAGAGTTCACAGAAACCTCTGGTAGGAAGTCATGTAGCCAAAACTTAAAAGCATAGAAGACAGATTTAAAACAAAAAAGCCCCTTGCAAATGATAAACATAGCTACTTAACATTTTTTTATCCAAATCAGAGCATTTCTACTGGCATCTGGAAACCACTATGAGAAACTACTCTGTCCACCATCCTATGTTGCTATCTTTATGATGGACATATTTTTCCATAAATCTTGATTATCCTGTGCCTGTATCTGTTGGTCTTTCCATCAGTCACCCTTGAGGCAGTTGTGTGAATTGTTACATCATTATTAAAAATGAATGTAAAGTGTCTGACACATGATAAACACAATGTTAATGTCATTTGACATCTTTTTAATACCTACTTTGTATCAGAGACCGACTTTGTATCTTTCAATTACATACATATCCCTTTTATACTTCTTATAAAAACTGTTACATATAACTACTATAATTTTGCTGATGGCAAAATTAAACCCAGTATAAGAAAAATTTGACACATCTAGTAATTGACTCAATTGTTTTTGATCTCCAAACTGACTTAAAACCTACACATTCTTTCCACCATCCTGTCCCCTTCATTGTCAGCAAAGCATACAAGTGAGAAAAGAAGAGATTCATTCTCTATAGTTAAGGAAGCAGTACATAGTGAAAAAAAAAACTGATTACTCTCGAACTATTGTGCAACATAAAAGACAATATACATATGTGACTTTAATGAATAAGGTAGAGAATTAGAAATGACATAAAGGAGGTGGGAGTGGAGGTGATAAAACTGTATTTAAAGTATGAGAAATTTTATAACAGATATGAGTCTATTCTCCTTTTGTGGAGCAAAATGTAAAACTATATTGGACTTGAAGTCCAAAAATATTTGGCTAAAAATCTAACACTTTTATTTACTTGATGTGTGATTTATTGTCCCCTTTAACAAATGTAGTCAACTGATTTAACAAAAATGCAAAGGCAAGCTAATGAAGAAAAGATAGTCTTTTCAACAAATGATGCGGGAATAATTGACTGTCTCTATTGTTTTTTTTTTTATTATTAAGTGAGAAGTGGGGAGGCAGATAGAGTCCAACATGCACCCTGAGCAGGATCCACACGGCAAGCCCCCTACTGGGTGATGCTCTGCCCATTTGAAGAAATGCTTTGTTGCTCAGCAACAGAGCTATTTTAGCACCTGAGGTGAGGCAATGGAGCCATCCTCCACTCCTGGAGCCAACTGGCTCGAACCATTTGAGCCATGGCTATGGGAAGAGAAGAGACAGAAAGAGAGAAGGGAGAGGAGGAGGGGTGGAGAAGTAAATGGTCATTACTTCTGTGTGTCCTAACTGGAAATCAAACCCAGGACTTCTACATGCTGGGCAATGCTCTACTGCTGATCCAGCATGGCAGGGCCACTATTCCTATTTTTAAAAATAAAAATAAACTGCCTCACCAGGCAGTGGCACAGAGGATATAGCATTGGCCCATGATGCTAAGGATCAGATTTGAAGCTCTGAGGTCTCTGGCATGATGAGCACAGGCTCATCAGCTTGAGTGCAGGGTCACTGGTTTGAGCGTGAGATCATAGACATGACCCCATGGTTGCTGCTTGAGCCCAAAGGTCACTGGCTTGAAAAAGGGGTCACTGACTCAGCTAGAGCCTCCTCATCAAAGCACATATGAGAAATCAATCACTGAATAACTAAAGTGCCACAACTACTAGTTGATGCTTCTCATCTCTCTCCCATCTGTCTGTCCCTGTCTGTCCCTCTCTCTCTCTCTCTAAAAAAAAGAAAAAAAATTAAATGAATAAACCTAGACACAAATGTTACACCTTTCTATAAATTAACTCAAAATGTAAAACAAAATATTAAATCTGAAGAATAAAACGTGAAAGTCTAGACAACCTTGGGTTTGCAATTAGTTTTTTAATTCCTTTTTTAAATTACTTATTTATTTATTATGTGATGAGGAGAGTTAGTGAGACAGACTCCCACATGTGCTCCAACCAGGATCCACCTAGCAACCCTTGTCTTGGGCTAATGCTCAAATCAATTAAGTTATTTTTAGCACCTGAGGCTGAGGTGCTCGGACCAACCAAGCTATCCCCAGCACCAGGGGCCATGCTCTAACCAATCAAGCCACTGGCTGCAGGAGAAGAAGAGAGAGAGAAGGGGACAGGGCCTTAAATTTTTTTAATTGAGGTATAATTGACATGTAATATTAAACTATTTTCAGATGAACAGTCATACCCTTTATTTTTGGTTTTCTTTCTTCAGTTTCACTTACCTGAAGTCAATCATGGCTAAAAAATATTAAATAGAAAATTCCAGAAATAAACAATTCATAAGATTTAAATTGTGTGCTATACTGAATAGCATTATGAAATCTCTTACCAATTCAATCTATCTCTACCAGGGCATGAATCATCTCTTTGTCCACTGAACACATACACACTGTCTACAGAATCCACTTATAAGTCACATACCATCTCAGTTATCAAATCAACTCCTGCAGTACCACAGTGCTGGTTTTCAAGTAACATATGTAGTTGCCTAATAGAATGTCTACGCTTTTGCCTCACTGTATGTATCCCCACACAAAAAGTGAAACTTGATCTATGCAAATTAAAAAGGAGAAGTGAGGGGATACTGGTATAGAATGCAGAAGTTGGCAAAACATTCTAACTGTATTACGAATATATGAAACAAACAATGAAGTATTTGAAGAGAATATGTACTAACCTGAGTACTTGTGAATAGAAAGAAGTCTTTAAGTCCACCAGTAAAAGAAACTAAACGTAAGCACTCTACTGCAATTGATAAAATTTGTTCCCCAAAATGTACAGGTTAATAATTCTGATATCACTATGCATGTATACTAGAATGAACAATTGATGATTGCTAGGAACCAGGTTGCTCACTGTCAAGAGTGGAATTTCATGCATTAGCAAGAGGAGGCTAGAATAATTTATTTGGTAGTGGGTTAAGGTTTTTTATACCAGAATAAACTCACATTTACCTTAATAGCGATATAGTAAAATATTAAAATATTTATTTGCAATATATATAAACAAAGTAGTATATGCACTCATATATAAGTATATATGTATATGTATAAATACATGTATATGTACATTTTAGAATTCTGCATATATATTTTTGTATTTTTGTATTCTGACATCTGACAGAGCCTACATATATTGACACTCCAATAGCAAGTAGTACACCTAAATCTTAATTTTTAATAAAAGGGATCATAGCTAGAACTGGGGGAAAAAGTATGTAAGAGAAACTTGGAGCATCAGGAAGTAAGGGAGATCTTAAATTTTAAAAGCTCACAAATTGTGATATGTCAAAGGGATGCAGAAGTCCACTGAGCAAGCCCCTAATGGCCAAACCTTGAACAGCATGAGCAATAAAACAAGTAATGTAGCATTATATTATAACCCAAAATGTATTTTTTTAAAATTATGAGTTCATACTAATATAAAGAAAAGAACTAGATAATTAATAAATAGAAGAAGCAAACCTCCTGTGCAGAAGAATCCCAAATAACTTAGGTAGATACGCTGTCCTCAAGTAGGTGAAGTATAACTCCCCATTTCCTAAATGTGGGCTGTACATAGCAACTTCCTTCTAAAATGTACAACTATTTCAAGCCAGATTATCAATCAATATCAATAGTGATAAATCATGTTGATAGTACAGTTGTTCCTTGGTATACACTAGATTTGTTCCAGAAGCCCAGCAGATATCAAATTCTACAGATGCTCAAGTCATACTAAATGGCATAGTATTTGCAAATAACCTCTGCGATCTTTTCATATACTATAATCATAAGATAACTTGTAATTCTTAATACAATGTTAATGTTATGTAAATAGTTGTTATAATGTACTATTTAGAAAGCATTCACAAGAGGGAAAAAAATCTATATATAATCAGTACAGAGGCAGCCATTGTAGACCTAAATACATAATACACGTCTGCAACAAGGTAATCTTTTATCTCTAATACTTTCTATTTGTGATTGGTTGAATCTGCTGATATGTAGGGTGGACTCTGTGTCTTTTAATGTGATATGATGAAAATACATTTTATTTCTGTAGTCTTTCTACTAGAACCCATAACCATAGTCTTAATTACAAAAAAAAAAAAATCAGGCATATCCAAGTTAAGGGACACTCTAAAAATAACTGAGCATTATTCCTTGAAACACAAAACGGGTTAAAAAGACTGATAAACTATCAAAGTCAAGAGAGCCTTCACCTTTGTTGTTGTTGTTGTTCTATTTATGTAGTAAATTATCAAAGAATTTAAAAACAGAAACAGAACAAATATAACACTACCTAAGCAGAAATCAAGGCAACAATAGATCACAGAAGGAAAAAATAAAAATACAGCAAAAGAATAATAAATAAATAAATAAATAAATAAATAAATAAATAATTTTTAAAAAAGACAGTAAAAGGAGAAAAGTTGGATAGCTTGGGTCAGGGGTCTTGGCTGAAGACCTGCTGTGCATAGGTTTCTTACAGATACTTATTAAAGGCTGTGGGGTTTTCCAGAGCTCCATAGCACGTGTGCTTAATAAGCTGTGGATGTTGAGTTCTCTTAGTAGATTCTGGAAGGAGAGCAGGATGGTCCTGACATCATACAGGACAGACTACCTGCCCTTCAGGATGTCCAGATAGATGTTACCCTGAGTGTCCATTAAGAGGTAGTAGCAGGGCATGAGGAACTTTCCCATGGACCGTTGTAAAGGTAGCCACTGGGGAACACTAGGACAACTTATAATCCAGGTCTTCATACACTTTGTTCACTGCTCCATAGATGTTCACCATCCATATGAGAAGATCGTCTAATTCAGGGAAGACAGAACTTCCTTTGTTGCCAGATATCAGGAGGGTCATCAGCTTCTGCAGTAACCTCTACCACTCACTTATTGCCCACAAACCCCTGGCAGCACTCAGCTGGATTCAGCATCTTTAGTGATGGTGGCAATGCTGCCCAAGGTTGGGTCAAGATTTCTTGGTGGCTGTCAGGGTGGTGCCTGCAGAGATACAGTCCAGAGGAGCCTAATGACTAA
Organism: Saccopteryx bilineata; assembly: GCF_036850765.1. Classification (NCBI taxonomy): domain Eukaryota; kingdom Metazoa; phylum Chordata; class Mammalia; order Chiroptera; family Emballonuridae; genus Saccopteryx; species Saccopteryx bilineata. Next base: position 104,046,702 of record NC_089491.1, on the reverse strand, counting down.
ATGTATTATGGTAATCTTGATAGGCTCCTCAAATAGAAAAAGACTAAGGTCATCTGTGTAAAATATGGATTTCATAAATAATGTATCAATATTGGTACATTTATTTGTAATAAATATACAATAACAATATAAAATATAACAGAAAACAGTGCAGAGTATATGGCAACTCTGGGTATCATCTTCATAACTTTTCTGTAAATATGAAACTATTTAAAAAAAAAAAACAGGCCCTGGCCAGTTGGCTCAGTGGTAGAAGCATCAGCCCTGCGTGTGGAAGTCCTGGGTTCGATTCCTGGTCAGGGGACATAGGAGAAGTATCCATTTGGTTCTCCAGTCTTCCCCCTCTCCTTTCTATCTCTCTCTTCCCCTCCCGCAGCCAAGGCTCCATTGGAGCAAAGTTGGCCCGGGCACTCAGAATGGCTCTCTGGCCTCCACCTCAGTCACTAGAATGGCTCCAGTTGCAATTAAGCAACACCTCAGAGAGGCCGAGCATTGCCCCCTGGTGGGTGGATCCCAGTCGGGTGCTTGTGGGAGTCTGTCTCCCTGCTTCTTACTTCAGAAAAATATAAATAAATAAAAACATTATTTAAAATCAATACTATATAACTGGTCTTAGAGGATGCATCTAGAATTCAGCAGTCAGAATCTGAACCCAGGCATCTGACTACATGATCCACTTTACTGTCAGGTTAATATATAGTGATATATAGAAAAGAATATAGGTGATATATAAAAAGATTATAAAGAAAAACTCTTTATTGATATATAGAAAATAACAAAGTGAAATAGGATTAAGAAACAATGAGTTAACAAAGCTGAATAAATTTCTTTATCCAATCAAAGCATTTCTGGGCATCTTTAGTGGCCTAATGTAACTATGACCACACAAGAAAAGAATTGCATCCAACAATAGAATCATTTTTCCACCTGGACCTTTTGGTCTCCAAGTGCAAAATGAGACTTACATTCCATAAAAAATACACTTTAGGAAACAAGTTTCAGTTTTACACATCTTGCAGGAAAATAAAAGATTATTCAGAATTAAACCCTGATCATGTAGATATGTTTGTTTTAGTTTGTATATTTGTTTGTATTGTTCTTTTTTAAACAGAAAAGAAGAATATACTAAGACTAGAGTATCGTGTATATGTTATCAGTCTCCATTTTATTAAAAAAAACTGAAAAGAAAAACAAAATGAAATATTACCTATTGTTCATAGTTGGTATATTTCTCTGTCCATTTAATTGGACTAATTTTAGAATGATGATGTGTGTTTTTCTATAATTAATCAGTTTGTCATTCTATTTTCCTTGGCACAAGTTTGTTCTTTCTCTTCCGATTGTATTGCAGTGATCACAGTCCAAATATGCTGTAAATTATGAAAGAGGGAAAGAAAGTCCTACATCTCTTCCATTTTTATATTTTAAAAGAACAAAATGATTGAGCCACTTTTGTGGCTAATGAAGCATTTGACTGAGCATTTATTCTCATTATTTTTTAGAACCATTCTCACCACTGATTCCTACTGCACTCTCAACTGGGACAAGATAGAAAACAATTCATCTTGACTTCTCTGAAAATATGAGATAAAATGGTCCATAAAGTACTATGAATGGACCATATAGATACTATGAATAAATACTAGGGTATAAGATTAACACAAGACATGGAGCTAAACTGGTTTCTAAATGATTAACAACCCAAAGCCTAAAATGACCTATTTTCATATAATTTAAAATCTTTATGCTTAACCTAATGAATAGTATGCAGGACTTAATTAAATGTGGACATTCTAATAACTGTCAAAATAATACATATTTTATTCTATAAAAGACAATAAATATAAAGCTCATTCAGTATGCAATCTTGAAGTCAAAAACTAAAATAGTTATTGCTATCCTCTCTAAATCTGAATGCGTACAATTATAAGTATGTAATTTTCACTTTATGAACTTTAAAAAGAAATCATATTGCTAAATAATAAATATGTATTTTTCAAACATATTTTATGGGATTCAACAATATTCTAGATTTCTTTTACCTCTTTATCCAATAATCTGAGAGTGCTATACTTTTAAAGCTATATTATTTAGCTCAACTTGTATTGACAATGATATTAAAGTGAGTGCTATGTATAATTGTTTTTAAAATTTAATATTTAAATAAATACAATATAGTATATCTATGATCATATTACATACATACTAAAACATGCTATTGGTCACTAGATTAATTAGTACCAAAAATATACCAATTAAAACACATATACCATATGGAAAAAAAATAAGGCCTAATTTGTACTTATAGAAAGAAATTAAAGAAAAAATTATGTAAGCACAATTTAAATTAGATCATTAGTTTATTAACCTTAATTTTTATATTTATTTTATATTTATTAATTTTAATAGTATTCTAAAATAATTCTTTTATTATGAATTTATTAAATAATAAAGCTAAAAATTGGTAATAAGAGTAATAATAGTACTAATGATGGTTCCTTAGTGATTGTATTATGCCATAAAGATCATCATGTATACTTGGCATATATGTAATGCTCAACTAATAATTATAAGTCATATGAGCTATACATGATTACCTCAATTGTACACATCAAAAGATATAGTACAAGAAAATTTCAATAAACTTCTCAAAGTCTCATTATTACTAAACTGTAGTGCTAGTATTCAGGCACAAGTGCTTGAATCAAAGACTGTGCACTTTCATTTGCTATGTTGCTAATTTTTATTTAATTTTAAACAAAGTTAATTTTTATTTTGTAATTCTTTCTTAAAATTTAATTTGTAACTTGTAATATACTTTATGTATATTTTACCTTTTTATTCTACAAAAAATCTATCAAATAGTATTATTTTTATATTATCTTATAAGTAAAGATACTAAATATGTGCAAGTTCACAAAACTGAAGCCCATACCTGCATCCCTCTCCTTTCTAGCATCAATACTGGGCCTTTTCACTGATACCTCCCCTTCTTAAGATTAAAATAAAAGATACATATTTTCTGCATTAATATATTCAAAACACTTTAGCATGGTTGTATTTATTGTATGCTACTTGGAAAAAGTGATATGGTTTTAAAATATTTTTAGCATTCTATCAATTTAGTAGTTAGGTGTTTTACATCTCCAGGTAGCATGGATGAGTATGTAGTTATCTAAACACTGTTGACTACTTTTAATGTTCAAAATATAAAAAGTGTTTAATTCTTTTAATTATATCATGGATGGAGTATCTATTTTGAAGCTTTCATTAATATTTTGCAATCACTTTACAAAGAAAAGATGTACATTTCCAAAGTGATTGTTTCAATGAATATTTATTTATTCTAAAGTGTTGAAATATGGTAAGAATGGTAAAAAAAGACACTACAGCTATGGTTTTATTAATAAGACATTTAATATTTATTTGTTGTGTGTTATTTGTCACTGATCAATTCATTTATTTATCTTATCCTCACAATGAGACTATGAGATATTTGCCAACGAATATAAAAACTGAAGTCTAAAGAGTTGAAATGGGAGGAATAACAAGAAAAATATAGAAGTAAATAAAAATATAAGTAGGAAAATATTATATGCCTGCTTATTGCCTCTTAGCATCATAGAAATAGATATTAAAACTCAGAAAAATAAACTGTCATATTAGTGAGTTTAAGCATCATTCATTGGTAAACAAGGAACAGGAGGCTCCTTCACATGGTGGTGGTTGAAAAGGTCACAAGAGCCACAAGAGCTAGAAAATTCTGATGAGCAAGCACTTTAAAAGCCTCTCCTTAAATCATGCCTCTTTGTGCCATTGGACAAACCAAGTCACAATCATGATAGTTATTGTCCCATGGATAAGTACATAGTATGGGAAGAGACTGTTGAGTGTATGGAAATAAAAAAGTAAATCATTACGACAATTTTGCAAACAATATGAAGCTAGAATTGATTTTTTTTTTATCTCAAACTTGCATTCTATTTACCACAAGGCCTCTATCTGCAAAACAGAAAAGTAACAACTGCTACTTCTCAGAATTTAAATGAAATCTAATGATCCATCTAGATTATTGACATTTCATACTGTCTGGTAAACACTCCTCTTTTCTCTCACTATATCATTTTCTAAAATACCTCCAAAACTCCTGCTGGGGTAAGTATTATTTGTCTTTCCATTGCTACTTCTTCTACTTCTTTGACACTTGTGCAATTTACTTTTAACATAAAGTATATGTGGTAACAGTATGTATTTTAACTCAAAATACATGAGTTCAAATCCTGACTATGGAAATTTTGGCAAGCAACTGCATCACCTCACTCTGCACTTTGATTCCCTTATCTACAAAATCAAAAGTATCAAATGCCAACCTGATATGGATAAAGTGAATCAATTAACATAATGCATATAAGTAAAATACTTCAGCATTTGCTTGATAGTTTGTGTTCAATAAGTGACTCTCGAGGTTTTTATTTGCCTTCTGCTATATTCATATACGAATATTCCTAGTTCTTCAAAGACTTTATATTAGCTGACATTGTGAATGACTCATCTAACACCACTGAGACCTGAACTTTATATTTCCAAGAAACTTTTTTTCCAGTCTACCTTGGTAACTAATCTTCTTAGATGTATGTTGAACTCTGTGATTTCCACAATTTTTTCTTATCTGGAATCATAATTTCATACATTCCACTCTTATTAGTCCTCAGTGACTTCAGCCCCTGTTCTACAATTTCATTGGGGCCTTTAGCCTTTGATTCCTTCTTTTCCTTCTCTAGGCACCAGCAGCCTCCTGACTTTCCTTACCTCCCTTTCCTTACCTCTTTAGTCTGCTGGGTTAAGTTGTTCTTTGCAAACACCTTTCACTTGATTTTCTGACATTATATCTCAGATACACTGGGATTTTAAATTCTCTAAAGTTGGTCTTTACTTTCTGGCTCCAAGTCTTCCACATCTTTACTGGGCTCAAGCTCCAACTTTTATGACCTCTTTCCATCCACATTCACCTTAATTTACTCCTCAAATCCTTTGGTGGCAGCTTGAACACCATGCTTCAGGTAAGCTTCCATATGTTATCATTGTATATTTTAACCCTCCTAGAACTCATCAAAAGTATGCTTAACTAAATCATCAAAACTCTGCTTACTTACTTATCAAACTTACTTATTGGTTTTGGGGGGGAGGTTGCTCCAATAAACTGCTTGAGTGCAGGGACCACATCTGACTTGCATGTCTTATTAAACAGTAATCTGCTTTATAAATATTATTATTGTTGATGTTCAGATGACAGTACAGACATGAATACTCTTTCAGCTCTTTTTCATCTCACCGTCTCCAAACTATTTTCCATTTTCTATGCAAAACAACTCCTTTTCTTAGAAATTATGAGTTTTAAGGCTAATAATATAAACCGGGTTTTGCTAGGTCACTGTATCCAAGTCATCTGTTTTGTATTGGTTAATATTATTTCATGCAGATGACAGGAAATGCAATTCAAACTGGCTTAAACAACAACACAAAAGATTTTATTGCCTCATGTAACTGAAATGTCCAGCTGTTAAGTTTTCAGGTGCTGTTTCATCCAGGGCTCAATTGCTGTAACAGGACTTATTTTCTCTACATGTCTTGGCTCTAAATACATTACATTTTCTTTGTTCTCAGCACCCCCAGCCTTTTAGGTTTAAGTCCAACTGGGATGAGTCTCTGCCTCTTATACAGTGGCCACAGACAGTACCGCATTGTATCTCAATGGGTTTTGTTTAAGTACTTACCACTTAGTCAACGCTATGTGCAAGAAAATGTTCTAGTTCATTTGGTCAGACTGATGTCTAGCACCTGACTGTCCTAACATTAGGGGTGAAATCCTATGTGAAGCATCTGTGTAGACATTTTCTCAAAACAAAGAATATGTGCAAACACACACACAGTTGTACACAAAGGTTCAGGGTAAATCAAATAGCTAGAAAGGCATTGCTGAAATCATATATAATCATACTCATACCCACTCACTACTCTTATCATTTTGGTCACATAAACAAGAAAAAAATATTCAACGAAAATTCATAAGATTTTTCTTTCTAATTGAAGGACATTTTATCATTTTTATTAGACATGTTCTTTTTTCTCCAAAGACTTTAAAATAAAACCCAAATCATGAAGCTGTTAATACTGTGCTTATCTTACATTCACATGTGTATGTCAAAGTTCATTCTATGTTTCAGATTATCCCTTAATTGAAATGTGTTTCATATTCAAATTTTCTCACATCCAAATATGTCAGAGCAAAATATTAATCTTATGTTCCATGAAAAATTAAGTATTCATTTTTATAATAAAACAGTATACTATAAGGAACCTGCTGTTGAGACTATATGAGGAAAGTCTATCTCCTTGAAAGAAAATAGTTGTTGAGTCTACAAGATAAAAAGAGGGCATGGCAGGAAATTGGGGGAACATTGTACACACTCAGAATAATGTGACAGGAATTCAGCCTGAAAGGTCAATTCTTACTGTAATTGAAAACATAAGGCAACTGGAAGCAGTGAAAACCTGTGGTTGAAGGATTCACAGAGACGTAGTGCGGGCAGGATTTGAGTTGTCCTAATTCTGCCACTTACCCTCTGACTTTGATAAGTTATTGACATTCTCCGGGCTTGTTTTCTTACCTCTAAAATGGGCAGAATAAGAACTACCTCTCCAGTAGTTATAACAAATGTATACAGCACAATAATATTAAAGTCATTTATTATTCCACTTTAACAATAGAGTATTAATTTCTAAAATAGAGGGGGAAGAAAGGATGATCATAAAAAGCTAAAACAAAGGCATTTCAACATTAAGAGTACACTGTAGAACTGAAATTTATTCTTTTATGCATTCTTTCTCTAAATCTTAGAGTTTAAAACTCAAATCTTGATTCATTTTTATGAATGCCATTCTCCCTACTTAATTTTATGGATGCCATTCTCCTTATTTAATTCTGCCAATATGTTCCTTTTTATTTTTCTAAATTGAAATCTTTTTTCTAAATTAAAATGCCAACAAGATTTACTCTAGGAATGTCGATAACTTTCCCTGGAGTTGTGGAAGAATACCAGGGTTACTCAAATATTTATCTAATATTTTCAGTGTTCCAGTTTTCAAATCATGTCTAAATGTGTTGACTGGCAAAAGATGAAATAAATGCAACAATAAACTGTATCTGATCACCCCAGCAGCATAAAAGAGAATGTCAGCTTTCATTTCTCAATATTTATTATAAACTATTTTATGAATTATTAATATCTTTCTCTCACTTTCTTTAAGACAATTTTGAGCACATTCACCTTGTCAATTATTTCTGGGTTAAAATATCAGTAAAGATTTATTTATTGAGGGTACAATTCTCTAAGCTTTTTGAAAAATCAGTTGGATACAAAATTCATGTTGTACATTTTCTGGTAAATATACAGATTAATTGCGAGGTCAAAGGGTTTTATCAGTGATAAGTGAGCATTATGATTATTAAAGTACTGAAAAAACTGATTAAACAACTTATGCCCTTTATATAAGGACATCTAATTTTCTCTTTTGGAATAGAGTTCCTTTGCCTAATAGACACAAAAATTGAGAGAGCATCTTGTTTTTATATTTCCAACTTTCTCATACTAAGGATGTATTTTTACGTATGTGGTTATTAAAACTGCACATATATTTAACTTGGTTTTTTACTTTACAATTCAATAGTTTAGGTAATAACTGAAAATACATAATATAATATCATCTTAGGGTTTACATATAGAAAAATATAAGAAATTTTTGAAGTTCAGAGAAATAATGCATCCCCACATTTACATAATTCCTCCATGTATTCTTATACAATCAATGTTCTATGTTTCATTTATCCCAAAGCTTTTCATCTTCATAAGTAAGGAAATGAGGCTGAAAGTCCTCTGCATATTTTTCTCTCTACTTCCATTAATCCAAATATCCTGCCCTGACCCATCAGACAATATTTTCTTATTTCAGTTTTAAATTATTCTTACTGGTTTTATGTATGAGATTTCTAAATCCTTTTAACATTGATTTTGATAAATGGTACCATTATAAATACATTGGTTTTACACATTTGGTAATTGATTCTTACAAATTTAGTTTGATAAAATAAATTAATATTTGAAATAAAAACATAACTAACGATGTTATAGAAAGTTCCAAAAGCATGACCACAGTGAATCATGACATAGATAATACTGAGATTGTTTCATAAGTTTCCAGTGAGAAAATATTAATATAATACCATACAATTTTGAAACTCTTTTATAAAACTCCTTACTTCTTCAACTTATACTATTTAGCTTTTTGGTTGTTTTTGTCTCTACTATGGGACTAGAATAATACATAGCTTTTTTTCACTGTGGCACAGAAGTGTCTGACATATACTAGGTATTACTAAATATTAGTTGATTATTAAATAAATTTTTAAAATTTGAAAACAAAGAGAACTTGTAATTTATCACTCCATCTCTCTATAAAACTTATCATTTGGTGAAAAAAGTTCTTCCAAATACAGAGATTGGGTCATTTCACACTATTTATATATAAACGATTACTTAGTCCTTTAATCTATTTTTTAGAACAATTAACAGATCTTTTAAAATCTCCCTTTTTACTAGTCTTCATCCTCAGCAATATTCTTCCCTACATTTCTTTCCCTCTCTGTTTCTGCCATTCTGTTTCCTTGTATGATATTATCCTCCTGCATCTATGACTTAGAGAACTTCAGTTCATGATATAGCTTACATCATCACCAGCTCAAAACTGAATCCTTGGGCTAAAGAGAAAATGAGCTTGAAATGTCGGAATTTTAAAGAAGCCATTTACAGTGACTTTTTTCAAGCATATATGGCTAGGAAATACTATGTTTCATCCATATAAAATGAAGTGCTGTGCAAATATGGGGAATCAATGATCATGGTTGACATTGAAGTTTTAATATGTAGTTATGGCTACTGCATAGATTATGTGTATGAAGATCTGGTTCCTGATACATACATGCAACTAGGTAAGCAACAGATGAAGTAATTCAAAATTGATCATCTTTCATATCTTGGTTCATGGATTTTTATATGCGATAACTTAGCTACTCAGTTATCCCCTTATATAATTGTTTCGTTTCTGTTTTTTATTGCTCTACTTTTCATATTTTTACTTCACTTACTGTACTCTATCTTCTTTATTCTTTCCAGTTTCTTTAAATTTTATACTTTCTCCTTGAAAGTTTTTTCTATTTCATTAACTTATATTGAACCCTCCTTTGTTGGAATTTTATTACATTAATATTTAGTACGTAAAAAACAATAACTTGGCCCTGGCTGGTTGGCTCAGCGGTAGAGCGTCGGCCTGTCGTGCGGGGGACCCAGGTTCGATTCCCGGCCAAGGCACATAGGAGAAGCGCCCATTTGCTTCTCCACCCCCCCCCTCCTTCCTCTCTGGCTCTCTCTTCCCCTCCCGCAGCCAAGGCTCCATTGGAGCAAAGATGGCCCGGGCGCTGGGGACGGCTCCTTGGCCTCTGCCCCAAGCGCTAGAGTGGCTCTGGTCGCGACAGAGCGATGCCCGGGAGGGGCAGAGCATCGCTCCTGGTGGGCAGAGCATCGCCCCTGGTGGGTGTGCCGGGTGGATCCCAGTCGGGCGCATGCGGGAGTCTGACTGTCTCTCCCCGTTTCCAGCTTCAGAAAAGAAAAAGAAAAGAAAAGAAAAAAAAACACAATAACTTGACAAAGTAGCTTGAGTCACAAAATTAGGTGGTTAAGGGAATGTGTTTTCTAGTCATACAGAGCTTGCCATACAGCATTTCCATTTTCCTGTTGTGTGTTCCCAAGAGGATGTTACTTAACCTCTCTGAGCCCCAGTATTTTTAACAGAAAACTGATTATAGTAACTGTTTGTATCTTCTACCTTTGTTGGCAAAGGTTAAGATAATTTTGGTACATTGCCTGTTCACCACCACGTTATTAGTCAGGTATCTTGGGGCCAGGACATGGTTATGACCTAGCAATATGACTCTGAAAAAATCACTTATCTTCTTTGATAATTAACACCATTAATTCTAAATTAGAGATTAAATTGTATATTTTCAGTCTGAATATTTTTAATTATTAAATTGTTTTTAAGATCAGTAAATTTCAAAAGAAAATAATTTAATTCCAACATCGTAATATTGGCATATTTATATAGTTTTTAATTACAATAATTTGTTGCTCAGGGTGTTGTTATGAACTGAATGTTTGTGTCCCCCAAAAAGTCCTATGTTGTAACCCTACCTCCCAATATGATGATATCTGGCAATGAAGACTTTAGGAGGTAATTAGATCATGAGGAGGGAGCTCAAATGATGGGACAGTGCTCTTGTCAGAAGAGACAAGAGAGAGCTTGCCTCTTTTATCTCTGCTATATGAGGACATAGCCTTTTGTGAATCAGAAAGAAAGCCTTCTTCATAATTTGACCACACGGGCACCCTGATCTTTAACTTCCTAGCCTCGTGAATCATGAGGAATAAATGTCTGTTGTTGATACCCAGTCTACGTAATATATTATAGCAGCCTGAATGGACTAAGACAAATGTTTTAGAGAGTAGAGCACAAGAAGGAAAAAAAAATGAGGTCTTTATATAAAGAGTTTTCACTTGCCATTGTCTCAAGCACAGTTGCGGAATAATTTATAGGTGCTTAGCAGAGTTATTAATCAGAAAACAATAAAGCAAACTCCAAGAATGTGCTTACCTCTGAGGATAACAGATTCATGAGATAACAAAGAAGCAAAATGATAGAGGCAGCCCTGTCTTAGAACATATAGCTCATGTTAGGTAGTCTGTCCTCAGGAATTCATTTTATTATCTCATTTCATAATTTACGCATATGTTATATATCTTTGCTTTTAAGTTTTAAATATTACATAAAATACTAAAAAACCATAAATAGTTCTTAATAAAATATTTTCTAATTACTATGTGTATACAAAATCTATGAGGTATTTTTGTTTGAAAAAAATACAAACCTTGATCTTAAGGAATATTTTGCTTTGAAAGACCCTATTTGCAAACACATGTTTAAAAAATTCTTTTAATTCATGTAAATAATATCACCACTAAAATCTATGACACTATCACACTCCTTTTCCACTAAGTTTACGTCTGCAACTGAATTTTCCAACTGCTCTCCACAGTGTATTTATTCCTGTCACTGTTTTACCCAAATTTTTGTTCACTTGCTCATCCCCAGGGATATAATTTTACTTTTTTTCTTTTTCATTTTAACACTCAGTAACACAGTCAAGAATTACCTGAGAGGCAAGGTAACCATGAACATCAGAAATATATATCTACATGTTATACATTGATTTTGTTTTAAATGTAAAACTTGGCACACACAAGCAAACAAAGAACAAAAGAGCATGCTTCTGGATTCAGTTCTGCATTGGCCTCTGAGGATGAACTTCCAGGTATAAGCTTATGGAAATTCTTTCTGGCTGGAAGTCATGTGCTTTCCCTCCTGCTGTTTAATTCCCTGTACTTGCTTATACATGGGGATCATTGTGGGGTTCTATTCACAGAAATTCATTGGAGCTATTAGGCTCTAACCATGATTTTTGAATATGTGAAATGTTGCAATTTTTTGCAATAAGCTACTTACATCAAAAATCTATAAAATAGGAGTATTTTAAAGGTTTTAAATGACTCAATGTAATAGGAATTCTGAACCACAATAAACTGTGACAACTTGGTCAAATTTACCTCTTCCTTTTCATCTCAGTGACTTGCTTCTGCATTGAGTGTCTCTGAAGAACAGAAAGACACCAAATAAACAGATGTGAGAAAGTGTGAGTTTGGCCAGAATGAAGACATATTGTAAGAAATATGGGCAAGTTGCCCAGCATTCTTCAGACACACCTGAATTCTGTTTTCTTTGCAATATGTAAAGTTCCCATGTCTAGCTGATTCCCTTATGATTTAAACTTAATTAAGTAGAGTATAAGAAATATTACAGTAGGTTGGATGGCTTTCCCTTTTTGTCTGTAAACTTGATGTGGTTAGAAACCATATTAGTCAGCTTTTCCTGAGTCATTTTGTATTAATAACCCCATAATTTCACTAGCTTAAGGAAACAAAGGTTTATGTTTGTTCCTATTGTATGTCAGTTGTGTCAGCTGAAGCTTTGCTCCACATGTGTTCATTCTGGAATCCAGACCAAAGAAGCAGCCACTATCCAAGACATGTTATTCTCATGGCACAGAGAGAAGAATAATGGTAGAAAACTAAACAGGGGTCTTAAATCTCTTCTTGGCAATGGCATCACTTTTGCTTAACTTCAATAACATGGCCAACCTTGATGTTACTTATCAGGAAATGGTATCTTTCTACTTAGAAGTATACTGCAGTCATATGACAGTGAATAATGATTGTATTCCTCTTAGAGGGAGTGCATCAGACAATTAGAAAGAACAGTACAATCTACCACAGAACTTAGTCTGACATTCACTACTACATGCATCTAGGATGGTTTTGGAAATTTAGTAGTACTTTATTCATTCAATGGTTAGATATTCATTTATTAATTTATTAGTATGTACTTGAAATGCACTGGATGCCTGGGATTCTGTAGCAAACAAACAACACTTTCTGGAATCACAGAGTTCATATTTTAATGATAAGGAAAAGACAATAAACAATGTAAATTAAATGTACAGCAGTTAGGTGGTGATAATTATTTTTAACTTTTTATTCATTGACTTTTTTAGAAAGAGAAAAAGGGAGAGGGACCGAGAGAGAAAGAGATAAGTATCAATTTGCTGTTTCACTCATTCATGCCATCATTGATTGATTCTTGTACGTGCCCTGACTGGGATCTAACTGCAACCTTGGTGTGTCATGATGACTCTCTAACCAACTGAGGTACCCTGCCAAGGACTGGTGGCAATTCTGTGAGAAAAGTTAGAGTAAAAAACTCTAGTTTTAAATAGAGTGATCAGAAAGGTCTCACTGGGAAGGTTATAAAAAGACCAAACAAAATGAGAGACAATAATGTAGAGATCTGGTAGCAAGAGTTTTACAGGGAGAGACACAGGTGAAAAGTCCCAGAATGCCAAGATGCCAAGTGATTTTGAAGAATAGCAAGGAGACTTGAATAGATAGAGCTGATCAGATACAGGAGATATGATGAGAGATCAAAAAGATGTCAGTGCATCAACGTTTGTAGAGAATGTGGGCTGTTTCACATATTCAGCTTTATTTATGAGTAGGAAATCATTGGAGAGCTTTGATGAGGGACATGATCTAACTTACATTTTAAGGGATGGCTCTGGCTGCAATGGGTGGGAGAAGGACTAGTTATGAGCCTATAGTAAACTAGATGAGGGATGACATTGATTTCCACAATGAGGAACAGTGTTGGTGGTCAGAAATGGTTGGGTGCTGGACAAGGGAAATATAGGAAAATCAGCAGGCAGCCTTAAGAGCTCCATTAACATTAGATACTATATATACAGTTAGCATGTTTATTTTCCCCCACTTGTGCGGATATAGGAGATGAGAAGTCAGAGAGTTGGACTTACTGGATATCTGTTAGATGTTGAGATGTTGAATGTTGGCAAGTCAAAGTAAATGAAAATCAGTCAGCCTGGCCTGTGGTGGTGCAGAGGATGGAGTGTCAACCTACAATACTGAAGTCACTGGTTTAGGACCCTGGGCTTGCCCAGTCAAGGCATATGCCAGAAGCAGCAAGCAACCAATGAGCAACTAGAGTGAGACAACTATCAACTACGCGTTAGTGCTTTGTACTCCCCTCTCCACTTTGTAAAATCAATAAATAAAGTCTTAAAAAAAAAAGAAAAGAGAATCAATCAAAGCTGAATATTATAGTAGCTTTTTTAACTTTAAAGAGTGTCACAATGGCACAGTACACTTAGATACAGTCTCATATATACTCAAATTGTCAGCCTTCATCATTTACACATTCTTATACAGGTATTGATTGACTTACAATCATTTGACTTTACAACCACAATCGCTAGCCACGTCTGCTCCGTGTCTGGCAGCACAAGTGTTGCCCAGCTGGGCATATGACAGTGCAGACCAGCTTCCGGCAGCACTACCATCTCCACGTGCATCATTTCAACTGTTATCCCAGACTCGGTACAGCAATTTGTGTTTTGTGTCTTGGATATTTTTCATCAAACCCCTAAAGACCTTTCTTTGGAGTGTGAAATGGAAGATGTCGAAGAGTTGCTAGACAAAGAATCCAGAGAACTTACAAATGAAGAGCTAATCGAACTGGAAGAAGAAAGAGTGGCGGAAGAAGAAAGAAGAGAAGCAGAGAAAGAAGAGGAGAAGCCAGAAAGAAAGTTCACCACTAAAGGATTATCAGAAGGTTTATCTTTACTGAATAAACTTCTTATACATTTCGAAGCAATGGACCCAAACATTGAACGATTTGCAAGGATTGAACAGATGGCACACTATGTGTTTCGTCCGTATCGTGAAATTTATAAATAAAAAAGAAACATACAATTCAGACAAAGCTCACCATGTTTATGAAAAAACCAACTCTGGTAACCCCAACTGCTGCCTCAGATGATGACATCAACGATCCGCAGCCAAGCATCAGTGGCCAATAAAATGTTTTGTACATGTTTATATATTTTGATATGTTTTGCAATTGAGAAAATGTTTCCTATGGTATTTTTTACACCTGTATTTTGTATCTTTGTATGCACCTGTATTTTGTAATTTTGTATGTTTTGCAAATATTAAACTAATTGTACTGGTAATACAGTGTTTTACTTAAACTTGACGAATGTAAAAATAAGAAACAAAATGGTATACAGATGATAAAAATGGCATAAAATGAACAAAGAAAATTATGATATATAACAATAATGAAAAAAATTATGATAAAATATGACTTAAAGATTTTTATAACATCATTTCATAGCACTGTACATATAGCCTACTCAACTTACGACCAAATTGTGTTACAATTGGTCTGCCAAGCGCTAGCTGTAATCTACTTACTGTACTCAAGCACACTTTGGCACAGAGTTTTTTTACCTACTTTTGCCTTTTCCTGCATAAGAATGATTGACTAAACCCTTGACCGTTAGTTGACTCAACCTCCAGCCCCTCTTACTCCCTGGATGTCAGGGAGCAGACTCAAAAATTCCAATCCTCTAATCATATTTTTGGTTTCCTAGAAACCAGTCTTTCATCTCTAGGGAATTTCCAAAAGTCAGTTAATTAATATAAACTCAGGTATGGCTGAAAGGGTCTTCTTAGAAATTGTAAAATACACTTGTTTCAACTTAATTGCTCTAGAGCTGTTTCAAACTCTAGGGGAAAGAAAAAAATATATATGTGTATATACACACACACACACATATATGACTAATGACTAAAGTTTAATTTATATTTAAATTTTTATTTTTTTAAAATGAATGAATCAGTTTATTTTTAAATTACCTTGGAAATTATATTCATTGGAAATACAGCCATTTTACTAGGTTAATATAATCTATCAAGAGAATACCTAGTATTAGATTCCCCAAAATTAAAAGGCATTTCTCAGCTTTCAAAGGGTTTCAGGGTCTTGGTCAAGATACCAAAGACAGCCTAACCAGGCGTTGGTGCAGTGGATAGAGTGTTGAACTGGGATGAGGAGGACCCAGGTTCGAGACTCTGAGGTCACGAGCTTGAGCGCGGGCTTATCTGGTTTGAGCAAAGCTCACCAGCTTGGACCCAAGGTCGCTGGCTTGAGCAAGGGGTTACTCAGTCTGCTGTAGCCCCATGGTCAAGGCACATATGAGAAAGCAATCAATGAACAACTAAGGTGTCACAAGAAAAAACTAATGATTGATGCTTCTCATCTCTCTTCGTTCCTGTCTGTCTGTCCCTATCTATCCCTCTCTCTGACTCTCTCTCTGTCTCTGTAAAAAATATATATATTTATCAAAGACATGTCTCCCGAATATTATTTTGTCCCTATAAAATAATAAATTAAGGTAATAGACAGAATAACTAAAAAGAAGTCTTAAATTACAAATACATTTCTCGTCATGTATTTTTCTAAAACTTGTTTCTTTTTATTAAACTTTACTCTCTGGCTTCTATTTTGCAAGTAGAACTGTGTACTTTAGAAAATAAACTTGGCCCCTAATATGTTAATATAAAAATTAGGAATATAGAATATTCTTTTGAGAAAATATAAAACAACTAATTATCTATAAAATATCAATTATACTATTCTAATTGTCACCACATATTAATATGAATTATTCTTTTCTCTAGGTGTTTAAGCCATATTACCAAACAGAATATGAAAAAATAGGATTGACATGAAAAGAAATTGAGAAATACTAATTGATAAGTTTCTCATGTGTAAACAATTTTATAGCAATGATTAAGGGAAAAATACCAAGTAAAATCATAAGCATTCCTCAAAATTCATATTAAGTCCAAATGAAAAACTTCTGGGAGCTTAATGACATTTTCAGCATTTTTATAAAAGTCAACTTAATATATTTCCTGTGTCTTTTTATGAGTTCTTTTTCATTTCTTCCTTGAAATTAATGAATTTCTCAAACAGAGAGGAAAATAGAGTATTCATATGCCAACAACTAGACCCAAATTAACTCAATCGAATCAGTGACAGAGAAGTTAGCTGTATGATTCTGTCTTGAGCATCTCAATTAACAGCTGTTATCAGAGGAGCTGTTCTATTTTATTTTGGCAGTATTAATGACAAACTATTCTCTTGAAGACATATCTCCAAAAAATGTTACATTGAGAACTACAATGAGGCCTTGGCTCACTACTCCCATTGATTTCTGACCATCTCCCTCTTCTTTTTCTTTTTTTCTTTTCTTTTTTTTTTTCTTTTTTTTTTTTTTTTGTGACAGAGAGAGAGGAACAGATAGGGACAGACACAGGACGGGAGAGAGATGAGAAGTGTCAATTCTTTGTTGCAACGCCTTAGTTTTTCATTGATTGCTTTCTCATATGAGCCTTGACTTGGGGGCTTCAGCAGAACGAATGACCCCTTGCTTAAGCCAGCAAACTTGGGCTCAAGCCAGCAATCATGTCATATCTATAATACTATGCTCAAGTCAGCGACCCCATGCTCAAGCTGATGAGTACACACTCAAGCCAGTGACCTGGGGTTTTGAACAGGGTCCTCTACGTCCCAGTCCGGCGCTCTATCCACTGTGCCACCGCCTGGTCTGACCATCTCTTTTTTGGAGAAAAGTTCAGAAGTCAGAAAAGGAGCTTGCATTCATACAATATTTGGTATCTTTGATAGCTATTATAGAACATTAAAGTTTCAAGGTCACTATTTTTAAATCTTTAATGAGATATTTGATATAAATGGTCCCTCAAGCCTCTTTTATTATATGATTTCATGAGGCTATAACCCACCTATCTGAGGTGATTTGTTTAACTGACATGTTATCTGTTCTTTGCTTAAGACCAGTCTTTATGTACAGAAGACAATATATAAAATTTTATTTGAGATTAATGAATTCTCAAAATTTCCTGCTATCTTTACTACCATGACTTATATTTTCTACCCACAAATAAGCCCTTCAAAACTGAATGGGATAACCACTAGTCACTGGTGAATATTTAAATTTAACTTAATAAGATTAAATAAAATTTAAAAATCACATTATCAGTTGTACAAGGCACATTTCCAGTGCTCAATAGCCACATCTCAGGGTATAGGTTTCCAGCATAGCAGAAAGTTTTACTTGAAAGTGCTGCTCTAAAATTATTCATGAGATAAAAGACCCTTTTATCATAGCACCTGAGGTTAGAAGTCTGACCTAGGTAGACAGGGAATGGGAATTTAACCAAGATCACCGCCTTTAATCATTTATTTCTGATTACCTCAATATCTATATTCTTAGGTTACAATGTGAGAACATTTCATCTTGCTTCCTCTATTGTCTCTAGCCTTATATATCAATAAAAATAAAATATGTATCATCATTTAAAAGAACTTGTAACATAAATAACTTGAAGTATTTCGTGCATTTATCATTTGCAGAAGAGGAAAGTATGAGTCACACCTGTCAAACACTTTTCAGTGGGATAGCCAGGAATAAAAAGGAAACCAACTGTATGGGAAATTCCTTATTTGTGTCTTGTGTGTCTCACCACTTCACATTCCTAAATATACCTAATGTTCTGGTAGTAACTTTGATCACATCACTTTCTTCTTCTATAACTACAATGGATAGCTTGCAAATTAAGATCACAAAAATGCTCCTGAGTTATGCTTGTAATATATCATGAATATTAACCTGGTGAGTGAAATGTTAATGAATGTTAATGAAATATAAATCATTTGCCACTTTAATAAAATCAGAGATTTTTCTTTTGTTTTTCCTATCTTAAACCAATAATTGAATATCTATTATGTAATAGAATAGATTAAAGATGTAATCATATTGATCTTACTAAGGGATTTTTATTTTTGGTATATGATCCTTTTATTGATAATAAAAAAACAATTCATAGATATTTTCTTGAAAAAAATATTATCCCCCAAATTTCTGCCTGCCTAATGAATTAAAGTCACTCATTAAGGAAATTGCATGAAAATATCCTCTAATTTTGAACAAAATATACTAGATTCAGAGGTAGATATCTACCTCATTTGGTGGATTTTCTTCTGCAACAGAACAATGTAGGTAGAAAGAAAAAAAAAAGGATTTTTGTTGCATGAAAAATTATATAAAATTAAAATTTTAAATGGCTACTTGTTACAAAAGATTAATAATATTGCATTGTTGTGTTTGTTCTTGCTTAACTCAGAGTACTCTTCTCCACAATGATGAATGTTTGGCTTATACTCCTCCTGATGTCCAGGCATAGACTACTTTGCATAGTATCCCTTAGATGAGGATCAGCATATTGGAATGAGAGCATCCACTAATGGAAATCAGCCTGCCTAAATTTGGCTACCAGCTCCAGCAATCTATGTGATTTGGGGTAAGTAATGTAACCTCTCTGTGTTATCATTTTCTTATTTGTAGCAAGGGAATAATAATAATTCTACCCCAGAAGAGTAACTAAATTATAAATTAATTTATAATTAAAGGGTTTATAACTGTGTGTAGTGTGTCCTCCATGTGAACAATTAACCATTTAGAGTTGCTTGTAAAAAGAAAGTATAAAGCAAATATCAAAATCAATGAAGCCACTCAGTTTATGAAATGAGTGAATTCATCTTATAAACACTTTTACGTTTATTATTTGCTAACTTATTTTATGAAAACTTTAAACTGCCTAAATGAATAGAATCAATTATTTTCTATACTTTAAACATAAGAATGTCTTGGCCCTGGCCGGTTGGCTCAGCGGTAGAGCGTCGGCCTGGCGTGAGGGGGACCCGGGTTCGATTCCCGGCCAGGGCACATAGGAGAAGCGCCCATTTGCTTCTCCACCCCCCTTCCTCTCTGTCTCTCTCTTCCCCTCCCGGCGCAGCCAAGGCTCCATTGGAGCAAAGATGGCCCGGGCGCTGGGGATGGCTCCTTGGCCTCTGCCCCAGGCGCTACAGTGGCTCTGGTCGCGGCAGAGTGACGCCCCAGAGGGGCAGAGCATTGCCCCCTGGTGGGCAGAGCATCGCCCCTGGTGGGCGTGCCGGGTGGATCCTGGTCGGGTGCATGCGGGAGTCTGTCTGACTGTCTCTCCCCGTTTCCAGCTTCAGAAAAATACAAAAACAAAACAAAACAAAAAAAAACATAAGAATGTCTTTATTTATGTATTTCTTAAACCTTGCACATAGTAGACGATCAATTCAGGTCACTGATTGATTAGAATAGATTGCATTATTGTGACAGCTAATTAGGTACAGAGATTACAACAACCTCCATTTTATAGATGAAAATCTTAAAACTCTAACAAAATCTGTTGACTTCCAAAATCTTGTTCATGATGAAACTAGGATTAGAGAAACCTTTTTGATTTTTGGCTCAATTTTATTATAGTAAACTCAGTAATGCTGTGGGTCTGTTCTGGCATGGGAATCATTAATTTAAAAATTAAACACTAGCTATTTGAATGATGTGTTTATTGTGTGTGTGTTTTTGTCAACAAATGCATCTTTGTGACTCTTGATAATGTTCATTACCTAATTCTTTCCTTAATTTAGAATCATTTTACAATGTGTATTTCATAACTGTCTAGTGACTAGTGTTATCCTCAAATATCATTCTAGTTGTGAATAATCTTAATTTTAGATTGTTGCTATGCTATCTAGCATTTAATTAGTAAAATAAATTCATTAGAAAAACAAATATAAATACAAATGCTGGGAGTGGGGAGAAGGGTTATGGATATGATGCTAAAATTTATCAGAAAACATGTCTTGGAAACTCAATAATGATTGACTACAAGTAAATTCTAGAATCAGATACACTTTGGTGACATCTTGGCTCTACTACTTAGTAGTTCCACAGTTTTTTGAAAGTCATTCTTTCTTTGTAAGCTTCACTGCTTCATTCCTAAAATAAGTTTATTGAAATAATTAATTTAACACACTTCTAGGAATGGATTTAGCAAGTAAAAGAGAGCTTTTATCATTGAATAGCATTATAGATCTAAGGACCTTACAAGACATGACTGTAACTAATAGAAGATAGTAAAATAGCTTTGTTTAAGTTAGCAAATAATTTCAAAATGATCAATAAAAATTATTGATCCTTTAAACTCCAGACATTAACATTCATTTTAAGTTTTCTATTCTTTGTTAACATACAAAGAAAAATGACATAGTTTTTGAATTAACCGACATTACTCTTAGGTCAATAGAGCAAATCATAAGCATTCAGCACACTCCAGTAGGAAAACAAATAACAATCAGAGGGGGTAACCACAAAGAAATGCAGAGATTGGCAAATGCCTTAAAAGTGCTGAAAAACGAATATACATGACATGGCTATTTTTAAAAGGAAAAACATAAAAACATTTTTGTAAACAAAAGTTAATGAGTAAGATAAATTAAAAATAAGAGAAATAAGATTTCACTTTTTTGCCCTGGCCGGTTGGCTCAGCGGTAGAGCGTCGGCCTAGCGTGTGGAGGACCCGGGTTCGATTCCCGGCCAGGGCACACAGGAGAAGCGCCCATTTGCTTCTCCACCCCTCCACCGCGCTTTCCTCTCTGTCTCTCTCTTCCCCTCCCGCAGCCGAGGCTCCATTGGAGCAAAGATGGCCTGGGCGCTGGGGATGGCTCTGTGGCCTCTGCCTCAGGCGCTAGAGTGGCTCTGGTCGCAACATGGTGACGCCCAGGATGGGCAGAACATCGCCCCCTGGTGGGCAGAGCATCGCCCCTGGTGGGCGTGCCGGGTGGATCCCGGTCCTGCGCATGCGGGAGTCTGTCTGACTGTCTCTCCCTGTTTCCAGCTTCAGAAAAATGAAAAAGAAAAAAAAAAAAGATTTCACTTTTTTGTCTCTCAAAGTTAAGCAGTTTTTATCATCTACTACTTTCATTACCAAACTAGAATCAACCCTTAAGAACCAGCCATGTTACCAAAATAATGGCCGGGAGGAGATTTTTAGAGAAAGGACGTTTATCCAGTGAGCTTTGAAACTTCCTACTTTTTTGTTGTTGTTGTAGTAATGCCATTTCTGCATTAAATTGAGATAAATAAAAAGTTTGCATCTATTTGCACCACCATATAATTATAGGAGTTCACACTGATTGTCATCAATTTGTAGTTTACAGTTTAAAGAAAAGATCTTCAATAGATTAACTGAATATTTTATTAAAATATTATAAGAACCTAGTTTATAATTATAAATTTTATAGGACATCGAGAAGGTTGAATCCAAAGTTAGAGAGAAATGCAGATATGAAACCCTCAAAATTATTGGTTCATAAAACTGAAATTGCATTTTATGCCATTTTATTTTATTGTTTAAATGTCTCTGTGATTATACTTTTATCTTTTTATATATGGACAAAATAAAGTGATTTTAATTTATTTTCATGTTAGTTATACTTGTGGTTTTTGAGGAAAATCTAAAATAATAGATATAACAGACCCAGGTTTTCCCCAACTAAGATAATTCTTATTAAAACATACTTAAATTTATTAAATTTTGTCTAAAGTAAGAAATATATTCTAATAAAAGCTAATGTAAATTGATAATTGTTCTGAGTTTTAATGAAACTATTTTTTTTCAAATAAAGGGAATTGTGGTCATAGAAAATATTTTGTAAGTTTTTATATTTATTTATCTATAAATAAATCATAACAAAAATTAATTCCACTCTTTTCTAAAAAGTCATTGCTAAGTTGTTCAAGTGCAAATCTTTAAGACATTATGAAAAGGAAACTAACAATATGACTTAACCCTTAGAATTCAGAGCCTAAAGAATCTATTATATAAAGACTCTATAATTAATTTGTTCACATTTTAACCAGCAAATAATTTAAGGTAGATATTAAAAATATTTTAAATAGTTTTTTAAATCAATTATCTAAGCCTACATTAATCATTCATAACAAATGACTACAAAGCTTCTGTAGAATACTACAATAAGGGTATATTGCTCACTCTTCAGAGACCATAGATTAAGCAGTGCTATTAACCTCAGATGGCAGTGCCCTCTTATGCTTTTGCATGTTAGGTAGCTGTAGAAATTTTCTGAGGTGACTGGAATGAGTCAGCTCTGTTTTGCATGTTTCTGATTCTGCATCAAGCTAGTCTGGCCATGTTCTCACAGTGGAAATGTTAGACACACCAATGAGTCAACAACAACAAAAGCACACACAGCCTTCAAGGTATGGAGTGGAAATTCACTCCACAGCATCCATGTCCACAGTATTCTGCTAGAAAAACAAATTACAAGGTCAGGTTAATTTCACACTAAGGCTAAATCTCTGCCTGTATTGTTACAAGGACTGCAAAGTCATACAACAAAAGGAAGAGGTATAGGATTTTAACCATTTTTAGAATCTACGATTTTCTAAAATATTTTATACTAAATTTCTCTTATACTCATTATCTAACCAAATAATCTATATGCATAATTTATTCTATAACAATTAACTAGTGCATTTATCTGCTTTGAATTTGTGACCTGGGATACATGCTATTTCCCAACAGAAAAAAAAAATACTGTATTTTGACTGCTTTGACCATATTGTATCAGCTTTGGCACAGTGAGCTAAATCTCAACAAATTAAACTTTACCTATAGGATTCTGTATAGTTTTTATTTCAAACACTTGGTAAAATAGTAAGAAAGACAGTCACTTTTCCAATGAGAAGTAAAGTCATTGGACTAACTGGGTGATAATAGACATTTGCCTTCATGGAAATTCAAAATACAGCTAGTGCTTGACTTATAACCATGATTGGTTCCAACAGACCGGTCTTAACACAATTTGGTCGTAAGTTGAGTAGGCTATATGTACAGTACTGTGAAATGATATTATAAAGATCTTTAAGTCATATTTTATCATAATTTTCTTTCATTATTGTTATATATCATAATTTTCTTTGTTCATTTTATGCAATTTGTATCATCTCTACACCATTTTGTTTCTTATTTTTACATTCGTCAGGTTTAAGTAAAACACTGCATTACCAGTACAATTGGTTTAATATTTGCAAAGCCAATTTCCTCTTGGTAGACATCTTGGGAGGAGTTTGATGAAAAATATCCAAGACACAAAACACAAATTGCTGTACTGAGTCTGGGATAATAGTTGAAATGGTGCACGCGGAGATGGTAGTGCTGCTGGAAGCTGGCCCACACTGTTATGCCCAGCTGGGCAACACTTGCGCTGCCAGACGCGGAGCAGTCGTGGCTAGCAATTGTGGTTGTAAAGTCGAATGGTCATAAGTTGCATAGGTCGTAAGTCGATCAATATTTGTAATTATGAAAATCAGAAAGTGGAGTACAAGTAGATATTAAAACCTGCTTCCCTTCAATGCAGTTTTACATAACATAATTATTAACCCTTTAAGGATGTGTAGAAAATAAAATTTCCCTCAATATCAAACCTAGAAAAAGGTATAATTCTACCATATAGGCAAGGAAATTAACTTATGATATTTTATTTCTACTGATTAATATTAGTGTCTTAAATTGGCTTAATAAAGATCTATGGTTTCAGAATGAAGCCTGTATTAATTTGCATATCTTGAGTTGGATGTTTCTGTCTAAACTTGACTATTTCTTGATTATTCTTAGAGTGATGGCTTCTTCTCAAATCATTACTAATTAAATAACCTAAAAATTTTGAAAGTAATTATTTTCCTTTAATGAAGATAAGATAATTTTAAACTTTTTCTATAAAATACCAATCATTCAAATAACACGTTAAAGGAAAAATTATGTTTTATATTTAAAGTTTACATTACTGTTTTTTTTAGTAGAGTTTTATTTTATTTTTTTAATCTTATTTATATTAATTTTAATGCAGTGACATTGATAAATCAGGGTACATATGTTCCGAGAAAACATTTCCAGATTATTTTGACCTCTGATTATGCTGCATACCCCTCACTCAAAGTCAAATCGTCCTCCGTCACCTTCTATCTGAGTTTTCTTTGTGCCCCTACACTCCCCCCACCCCTCCCTACATTACTGTTTTAATACTGAATTTTTAAAATAATGATCAGTTGGTTTCTTGACGCCTCACAGGGCATAAAATTTGTCTTGTTCAATGGTAGATTGCCAGAGCCTGGAATAGAGCCTATAACAGTGTATGGGCTCAATAAATATTTTTTTAATAAAATATCTGTTGACTGAATTAATGATGTTATTATGTAATAGAATAACATTTTTTCTTGATGACTTGGGAGTAATCAACAAAATATTTTCCACAATCCACATAACTGGAAAATAATAAATCTATGCTCTAAGGACTATTAGATCCTTCATAAATTTCTTCAAAGTGACATAAATAATTCTAAAATTAAAATCAGAGCTAAAAAGACTCCATGTTACTTCCAACTTTTATACATTTTGCCAATTTATTTTCAGATTCACGGCTGTTTGAACTCCTCTCTGTCAAATCAAAATGGTTCCTCTGAGTGCCTTTAGCAGCCAAAACAGAACATATTGTTAGATTAAAAATCTAAGATTACATTTAACTTCAATTAGTTTATACACTCAAGATTTTGTAAAATTTGGGGGGAAATGTTATTTATAAACTATCAACTATATGCCTATTAAATTTGCCAAAGAAGATCCATAAGCAATATTACTTAGAAAAGTAATAAATGTTTCAATATTTTTGAGATTTCCCAAGATCAACAGGAAATATTTCTTTTTCTTATTATGTTGTTATAAAATCTAGAGTTGGATTCAATGTGTAAAAAAACATGAACTCCAGATTTCCTATTACTTAAAAAAAGGTTGTATTCTGGTAAATAACAATTATTCCTAGTGTATTCTTATCAAAAGTAAATTCACTGCATCTTTAATTTTTCTGTCTACCACACATAGTTTGTTCTAAGAAGTGCTATAATAAGATTTATATATTTTATTATGTTCTTAGACAAAAACAATTTTGAAAATTATTTAGATCTCTGTGAGAGAGGAAGTAGAGGAAAGAATTAGGGGAAGGACTGATCAGTAGACTTATACTGTAAATTTTCTAGTTCTTAGTTTGAGCAGCTAATTCACAAGTAATAGTTATATTCTATATTTAATATTATGCTCATAACTTACTATGTTATATATTTTAGGAAAATTACAAATATTAATATGTGAAGTCATTTTTAGGAAAAAATTGTAGTCAAAAGTGCTAATTATGTGGAACTATTTTTAACTCCAAAATTATCTTGGTGAAAACATATTAGAAGAAACATTTTTCAGACTCATTTCCTATTAAGAAATGAAATCCTAATTTTTATATGTGAAATTTCTACATATTCTCTAATCCAGGCATGAATAATATTGTTTCCTGACAATTTGGAAAAAATCAGTTGACTATTTTCTACAAACTTTATAATGGTAAATGATGAACATATGCTATTTATTTATTTTGATTGGAAGAAAATACCCATTTATTTTGTTTATGACTAAATTTAAAGGGTATTTAAAATTAAGTAGAATATACTTCAGAAATATTTAAAAACAATTTATTTATTATTGGTGAAAATCTTTGTGTCTAAATATAGAATTAACAAGTATCTGTGTGTATATTTTTCATTGGGTAGATACAGCATACCAAAAGGAATGCAAAAAAGTAATTAGTAGCCTGACCAGGTGGTGGCGCAGTGAATAAAGCGTTGGACTGGGATGTGGAGGACCCAGGTTCAAGACCCTGAGGTTGCCAGCTTAAGCACGAGCTCATCTGGTTTGAGCAAAGCTCACCAGCTTGGACCCAAGGTTGCTGGCTTGGTCAAGGCACATATGAGAAAGCAATCAATGAACAACTAAAGTGTCGCAACAAAAAACTGATGACTGATGCTTTTCATCTCTCTTTGTTCCTGCCTGTTTGTCCCTCTCGCTGACTCTGTCTCTGCCACCAAAAAGTAATTAGTAAAAAAAAAAAAGTAATTAGTAGGGTTCTATTTAGGAAATTAAATAAAAATAATTTACATAGGTTACTAAGAAATGACAACTGTAAACTACAATATATGATTCAATGAAATTATTAAGATATAACAGTTATGTATACATAAAATTCAGAGTAAATATTGCAACAAAAAAGAACAATGAATTGATAAAAATAGTGGGTGAAACAATGATAAGGAAGAATTAGTTTTCAGATATGGAAGAAGTTCAGCTTTCTAATGCAAACAAAAATGATATAAAATTAACAAACAGTGCTTTTTTAAAATAAAATTAATTTTGATAAACTAGTAAACCATGCATATATTAAAATACATTTCATTGTGCTAGATACAACAGTGTAAAATATGAATGATGCACAGGTTTTCAAAAATTGTTCTGTATTGTCAATGTTTTCCATTGCCCTATTTTAGAAAATAAATTGGGTTTCCTCCATCCCTCTCCACCTCTTACTCACCTGAGTTGTTTACTGATGGCAAGTGAGAAAAAAATCAACTAACATTATTTTTAAAAAGGCATACACTGAATCAAGTAATAAGTGAGCCAAGAGGGGGTATTTGATTTTAGATATTTCTGGGTCCAGGAACTAAACATCAGGCCCTTGGGCATCAGGCCTCTCTGTCAATTGATTTAACTTTACCCTGTTTGGGGAAATATCAGCCATCTCTACCTGCAGAGTGAGAATGACAATTACTGGCAGATGGCTAGATGCAGGCTTATACTTTTTTAGCTTTGTGAATTTGATAAAAAGTGAAGGCATTTTTTCCCAATATTTCTGGAGAAGTTCCCAGATCCAATTCCCATAAGACTTTAGAAACAATGCATGCTATCACTGAAAAATGGTTCTCAACAGGAAAACCAAGTACAACAACCAAAATAAAGATAAATAGATTCTGGGCACAAAGCAACAAATAAAGAAAAAAAATGCCTACATAGCCTTTAGCCTCTAATACTGAAACACACACTTTTCCCACATGTACAATTTTTAAGATGATTCTGCTCTAATATAATGCACTTATCTCTTCTTTTATATTTCTGTGAACTCAAGTCTTTCTTTTTTTACACCAAGGAAAAGTTATTTTTCCATAATACAGACTTGAATATATCATTACCTCAAAAACTACTTTTATTATTACATACGGAAAATAAAATGTTTTTCCTTCAAAATATATTCAAGGGCCCACTAAGTGTTAGATAACTGGATTCACACAGAGGCTATCATATGTATAACTTGAACCAGGTCTCTATCTTCTGAAAATTTTAAGTCCAAGGAAGGAACCAATTTATTATGTAATTGAAGCAAAAAAAAAGTAATAATTTTCAGAAAAAGAGCATAGAGAGTGCTATATTAGCTCAGGGCCAGGATATATAAACAGGCCAGAAAGTAAAAGATAATATTGGGAGTAGCTTCCCAGAGAAAGTGACATCTATACTGAGCCCAGCTCGAGGACAAGATATTATATTGGTGTTTGTAGAAAGGACGTGTTCCAGGTAAAGGAAAGAGCAGTTCAAAACACCCAGAGCTAAGAGTAAAAATGGTCATTTGAGAAGCTGGAAGAGGTTCAATATAGGAGGATCATGGCATATAATATAAGGGGCTGCATGGGGGATGCTGTTAGAGAATTAGAGAATGGGGTATAAGAGGACATTTCAATGCCCTATAATATGGCTTTTTGTGAGTCTTGTTGATGCTTATTACACCTCATAGAATTATCTTTCCCCTCCAGTATCATAATGTCATTAAATCTGATACACTGTAAATATTCTGAGTAGCTCCATTTTATATATACAACTGAATGATGAGAGTATCTCCCTCACAGGGTTGATGTGGATTAACTGGGTAAACACACAGAATCTTCTTAGGGGAGCATCTGATTCCAATTTGATTAGTTATCAGTGGAATTATTATACTAGAAGTCTGTCTTAAATTTTTCCTTTTCTTTACTTTTGACCGAGTTGGTTTGTGTGGTAGGAATTCCTCTCTCTCCTATATATAATGTCCATCTCAAACCATAAGAATATTTCTTATATCTTGCAATCTCCCTAGCTTATTTTTGGCTTCTATGAGATGGAACACTTAATGCATATATATTGTCCTGAGTTAAAATTATACACAAGTATGTCTTTCTACCTAAGTATTCTACAACCACTTGCAGGTTTTTTTCATCTACATTTTCCATGGCATCTAGTCTAGTGCTATGTTGATATAACTGCAGAAGTTTTTTTTAAATTTGAAGTAAATCCAGACATCAGAGTTAAAATAAATAGGAAATTCAAAAACATCACACACATACAAATACTGAAAATCAGTAAAAATAAAGAAAAAATAAAATAAAAACTCACATATTTGAATCTCTGGTTATAAATCTATGGAGTTCACAGAATACATAAAAATAAATATATACAAATAATTTCAACTAAAAGCAACTTATGTTAAGTACTATATAAAATAGAAGCCAACAATGAGAATTGAAAGATTTGAGAAGTCCTCTTATGTTCTGATAGATTGGGCTGAAATAGGTATTTGTATGATATATAATCAAATGGTTAACTGTTGAAATCAATAGTATAAACTAGATATAAAGAGGTAACATGGACCTGGAGATTATTATGCTAAGTGAAATAAGACAGGCAGAGAAAGACAAATATCATACGATCTCACTTATATGTGGAATCTAATTAACAAAGTGAACTGAGGAACAGAATAGAGGCAGAGGCAGGGTCACAGGGATCAGAGGGACAGCTGTCAGAGGGAAAGGGGGATGAGGGGATGTGATCAGAGAAGGTGAAGGGATTAGTGAAATTATATATACATAACACATAGATACAGATAATAGGACAGTAAATCCCAGAGGAAGGGGACAGGGTGATAGGGGGAGAGGGGCAAAAGGGGTTAATAGGGGATACGGGGGTGGGGGTGAGGGTGTTATATTTAGTGGGACATTTCAATCCATGTTAACACAATAAAATAAAATTAATAAAAATTTTTAAAATTTTAATAAAAAGAAAAAAGTTTAAAAAAAAACTAAAGAATCAAATGTTTTTAAGCACTTTTAGAAATCCACTTACAATCAAACAGATAAGCACAGCCAATCAGGGCTGAGGATCTTACTTTCCTTTGCTATATCAATTAGCTGCAATCTAATCTATAAACAGAATATTAGTTCAAGGAGATATGTAAAATCAAAAAACATCAATTGTCATTTCTCTAAATATCTTATGTAACTCAGTGTGTCATTAATTCAGATTGCCCTACTCCTTAAATATTTAATACCCTCTTAGTACTGATGTTAAAGTACAGATCTAAACTCCTTAGATAAATTATCTTATTTCAGTCTCAAAATACCATTTCCACTATTATTACCATTTTATAGGTGAGGAAATTAGGCCAGAGGGAAGTTAAGCAACCTGCTAAAACTCACACCACCAGTAAAAGACAGAGCCAAGATTCTTCCCAGACAGTTTGGCTCCAGAGCACAAATTCTAAAACACCACAGTGTGCTCCTCCTGATGTTTAAAATATACCTGACTTAGAAATGAGGAATAAAAACTTAGGAGAAAAGAAAGACAATTTCCAAATTAACAAATTTAATTCAACCAGAGTATGCCATTGCTATCCCCTTGTATGTCAGATCTGCCATTTGATTTAATTTAATTGACTATTGCTTTGACATCCACTTTTCAGGTTATAAATTATTTTGTCATATCTTTAAATATATTGATAATTTATAAATGTTACTTCCTACCATAGACTGTTATTACAGCTTCAAGTACTAATAAATTACAGAATCAATATTTCTATCTCTTTGGTTTCCTATCATTCTTTCTTGTTGTCTTTCTACTTTCTTGAATTTTTAAATAGAGTTTTAAGTTCTTCTTCTTTAACACTTTCATATTCACACTTCAAATATGGGCATTAAAACTAGTGGTTCCTAAATTGAGACAGAGTTGAAAATGATTTCTATCCTATAGCACACAAAGTTCTTATTGCCTTTTCTTATCATTAGTTGATTC
Organism: Saccopteryx bilineata; assembly: GCF_036850765.1. Taxonomy (NCBI): domain Eukaryota; kingdom Metazoa; phylum Chordata; class Mammalia; order Chiroptera; family Emballonuridae; genus Saccopteryx; species Saccopteryx bilineata. The sequence continues at coordinate 104,016,115 of NC_089491.1, read as the reverse complement.
CCATGACTCTAAGGTAAAAAGAAAATGTTTTTCATGTATTTCTATTGACTCGTGTTAAAAGGTAAACTGAGGCACAGTACAAAAAAGAGTTTATATGAGCAAAAATCTATTTGAATTAAGCAGCATCCAATTTAGCAGATACAAATGATCTCCAATGAGCAGTACAAAATAAAAGTCTTATAGGCAGAAGGGAACAGGAATAAGAGTTATACAAAGCAAAAATGTGGGTTGGTTATTGCAAAGTTTCTTTGTTTTAGGGCATGACAGAGGGCACCTATCAGGCAGATTAGTGCTGATAAGGTCATTCATTCTTGATTGACTGGTTTAAGATTCTATTGCTATCCCTGGCCAGTTTGCTCAGTGGATAGAACATTTATCTGGTGTGCGGATATCCCCGGTTTGATCCTTGCTCAGGATACACATGAGAAGTGACCATCTGCTTCTCTTCCCCTCCTTCTCCCCCTTCTCTCACTCTCTCTTTCTCTCTCACAGCCAGTGGCTTGATTGGTTGGAGCATCGGCCCTGGGCACTGAGGATAACTTGGTTGGTTCCAGTGTGAGTCTTGGGTCTGAAAAAGAGCTCAGTTGATCCCAAGCATCAGCAGGGTTGCCAGGTGGATCCTGGTGAGGGTATATGTGAGAGTCTGTCTCACTATCTCCCCTCCTCTCACATTAAAAAAAAAAATCCATTGCTGGGAGAAACAAAATGGCAATTAAGCCTTGGCTTAAGAATATGGGGCTTGGCATAAGCAATTCTACTTAGGGCCTATTATCTTATTTTTAATATTCATTAAAAGCTACTTGGCCTGACCTGTGGTGGCGCAGTGGATAAAGCATCGACCTGGAAATGCTGAGGTCGCTGGTTCGAAACCCTGGGCTTGCCTGGTCAAGGCACATATGGGAGTTGATGCTTCCAGCTCCTACCCCCTTCTCTCTCTCTGTCTCTCTCTCCTTTCTGTCTCTCTCCCTCTCTCTCTCTCCTCTCTAAAAAAATAAATAAATAAATAAAAATTAAAATAAAAGCTACTTAAGAGTGAATATCACAAGCAACTAGAGATGCCACAGAGAGAAGAGGCGAGAGACTCAGAAATTTTAGAAATCTGAGAGAGCTCTACAAGAACTGTCTGACTCCGTCAGGAAGAGAAATATAAGAATAATAAGTATAACAGAAAAAGAAAAGGAGAAGGGAATGGAGAGCCTATTCAAACAAATAATTGATGAGAATGTCACAAGCCTATGGAAAAAGTTAGAGCATTGAACCCTAAAAGCAAACAAAACACCAAGTTACCACAACCTAAACAGACCTATTCCAGGATACATCGTAAGGAAATTGTCAAAAATCAATAAAAAAGAATTCTCAAAGCAGGTAGGGAAAAGAAGAACATAACATATAAAGAAAAACACATTAGGTTATCATCAGACTTCTCAGCAGAAGCTCTATAAGCCAGAAGAAAGTGGACTCAAACATTTAAAGTACTGAAAGAGAGGAATTACCAGCCAAGAATACTATATCCATCAAAGTTATCATTCAAATATGGAGAAATAAAAACTTTTACAAACACACAGAAGCTGAGAGAATTTATCACCAGAAAACACCCACTGCAGGAAATACTCAAGGGGGTTATTCAACCAGATACAAAGAACAAAACAAATCAAAACTATAAGTAAAAAGCTCCAACAAGATCACAATAAAAAACAAGGATAATCTGTAACAATAACATGAAAGAGGATAGGATAAAGATATTTAGGAGCAAAGGAGGATGGAGTCCATAGTAGTCATAAGACAAAGGACTCTTGTACATATTAACATTTTACTCTTAATAACCTAATGGTAACCACCCATGAAAAAGCTATTACTGAAACACACAGCGTAAAAAAAAAAGAAGAAGAAACAGGAAAGAAGTATGGAACACCATCAAACAAAAACAATTGACAGAAACAAAAAAGGAAAGAACCAAACAAGACACAGAGCTACCAGGAAACAAAACATAAAATGGCTCTAGGAAATCTTCAAATGTCAACAATTACCCTAAATGTAAATGGACTGAACTCACCATAGAGAGACACACAGTAACCGATTGTATCAAAAAGCAAAACCCAACCATATGCTACCTTCAAGAGACACATCTAAGCTGCAAGGACAAAAGTGGATTCAAAATGAAAGGTTAGAAAATGATTCTTCAAGTAAATAATATCCAAAGAAAAGCAGATGTAATCATGCTTATATCTGACAATGCTGACTTCAAGACAACAAAGGTAACCAGAGACAAAGATGAGCATTTCATAATGATAAAGGAAACGTTGTATCAAGAAGACATAACACCTCTTAATATATATGCACCAAACTGGGAGCACCAAAATATATCACATCTACTAATTGATCTAAAAATAAAAGCAGACAGAAACACAATCATACTTGGAGATTTCAACACACCATTAACAGCTTTAGATAGATCATCCAAATAGAAAATAAAGAAATATTGGCCTTAAACGACACTCTGGACAAAATGAATATAATAGACATTTATAGGACATTTCCTCCCAGAACATCAGATTATACTTCTCCAGTGTGCGTGGAACATTCTCAAGGATAGGCCATATATGTTAAGCCACAAAACTAACATCAACAAATTTAGGAAGATTGAAATTATACCAAGCATACTTTCTGGTCATAAGGCTTTGAAATTAGAATTCAACTGTGAAAAGGAAGTAAAGAAACTGAAAAAAATGTGGAAATGAAACAACATACCTCTAAAAAGTGACTGGGTCAAAGAAGAAAGAAAAGCAGAGATCAAAATATATATACAGACAAATGAAAATGACATCAAAATGCAGTAATAAGAGAGAAGTTTATATCATTACAAGCTTATATCAAGAAACAAAGATCCTAAGTAAACAACCTAACATCACAGCTTAAGGAACTAGAAAAAGAAGAAAAAAGGCAACCCAAAGTCAGCAGAAGAAAGGAAATAGTAAAAATTAGAGCAGAAATAAATATCAAATAAATAAATATCAAAGTGTGAGAAGTGCAATGGATAAAGATGAAGAAGACTACAAAAAAAAGAGATAAGAAAAAACAAAAAAAAATATGATTGGTAGTTTTAAAAATCTTCGCATTTAAGTATATATACCTCTAAAATCATAACATATAAACATATATAAACTGGCTCTGAATATTATCCATTGAGCCAATGCACGGCAAGTTTTTCTCAGCCTTAAAAATGGTAAATTGTTGAACATTCAATGATATTTTAATACATTGATATGATTATATCAAGATGGTTGGAAAAGTTACTATCACGGGTCAATGGAAAAGTCTGTAAAAATTGGTTTGGCAATTGCAACTTTAGAAATGAAGTGATTTAGTTATAAGAAGGAGTTTCAGAGGTATATATAAAACATTTAGATACGGTGGTGTTCAGAAACACATTTCTAACTAAGGAAATTGGATGCAATTGTCACTTTAAAAAAATAGTATAGTGATCTTATTTTTACAAAGCTAGTATTTACAGTTATGTATTATCCTATTATTGCCTTTTTGTTTTTTAAAGGTTTAAAATTGTAATAATTATTCTCTCAAAAGTCATCAAAGGTAAAATATTGAGTACCTTTTCTTAAGATATTTTAGCGCCCTCTAGTGTGGAGAAATTAACATAGACTTTATTTTCTAAAATATATAGTTGTTTTTAAAATACAGGCTTTTAAAAATGGCAACTTTGAACCAGTATGAAGAGTGTGCAAAAATATTCATCTTGGAAAAGCAAATTGGAACCAGATTTCAGTTCAACCTAAACATAATACCCAACAAAATGTAACATTTTTTTCTACTTTTCTTCAACCCAGGTTAAACAGCTCTTCTTCCTCTTCTCTTTGACTTTTAGACTCTCATTTGCATACACTTATTTCCATATTTGCAATATTCAGCAAGTTAGATGGTTGGCTGCCTTTTCTAACTCTGTGAGTTCTATGTTTTCTCAGGGGTGTTTATGTGAAGCAATATATGCATATTGGGTGTCTTCTCTGAATCTTCTAGCCTCCGAAATACTGAAATATGTAATCTGTGATTAGGGCAGCTGATTAATGCCAAGTAAAAGGAGTCAAATATGAAGTCTCCTGTTACTCCCACTTACAGATTTTTTTTAAATAAATATGGGATATTAAGGAGAGATGCAACTATTCAAAACAGAAAATGAAGAGTCTGTAAAGGATCAACAGGAGAGATCTGAGCCAAAAGAAAAGTTTAAACTAAGTTTGGAAAATCATTTTAGGGGAAGCCTTTTGAAATTGAACTATAAATTCAATAATAGATACATCAAAAGAATTGAGGAAAACTATTTTTGTCTACCAATGGCCATTATTGACCAATAGACTTTATGCTTTGAAACTGTATGATCGAGGATATCGCAAAGCACTGTTTTAATTTTCTACGGTAAAACCATGACTTTTAAATCAGAATGCATTCAAAATTGAGAGCATAGCACAGTTTATACTATTAGAAAATCTGTGAATGCCTCTCAGAACTGACTTACATCACCTTTTTTATCATGTTTTTACTGAAAAGTGAATGACAGCAAAATTGAGTGATTACAAATAGCTTTCTGGTTTTTAATATCCAAAAAGGAACACTAAAGATCAAGAATCATTGTTGGATACCAAATGCCAGATAATAATATTTTATTTGGCAATGCTATGTTCTTAATGTGATCCAAATTGTATAAACAATCATCTCTGTAAAAACTCACAGAGAATCATTTTGTCTCGGTGTTTTGGCAAGTCTTCTATATGTGTTCTAAGTGTAGTTTGAAGATGAGATCATAAAGTTTGGGGCATTGTAGCATCAGAGGAAAATTAAACAGTTCTATACATTTTAGAATGTAAATAAAATTTGAGTTAATATTTTAAGGTAAAATATTAATACATATGGTATTCAATTACCTAATTATCCTCAGTCAACATAACACTATATATGTTAGTATACATTTTATAATAAATCAATCAGAACAGGCTGACTTTCCCTAATTTGTACAAATATTTATGCAAATGGTTTCAGGATTACCAAGTAATTAAAATCCTAGTATGTCACTGTAATGCCAGTAGCCATGGCCATCTTCACAGCCGACTGGCTATTGCAGGTTCAGGTTTGATTCGGACTGATGGTAATGAAGCAACAGAGCCAAAAACTGGTGGTCCATTTTCCCTTATTCCTAGCTCACACCTGGCAGGCGAGAATATACACACAGTGGGAAACACTTCCCTTTCATGGAAACATTCAGGGCTCCCAAAGCCACTGACTCATCCTAGTTTTCCTAGAATCAAAGGCTTCCACCTTACCAGTCTAATTCACCTCTGTTTCCCATCTCCTTCTCCTGTACAAACTGGCTTCTCCTTCCCCCATTCTGCCATTTTGGCTGCCTCCTCCAGGTGGCTTCCCTGCCCTACTACACCATGGGCTCTTTCTCTCTACAACGTGATCTCTTTCTAAAATGGCCTCCTAGCTCCTCCTTTTAAACCTTTTGGCACGAAAGCCCTCCCCCAACACATATTAGCATAACCACATCCCTTCCCAAGCAAGAAGGCAATTAATATTATTACCTAGGCAACAGCCATCCATGTGGGCAGCACCATCTTTAACAAAGCGAGCAAAATATATCTTTTCTGCCTGACAGTCACTCAGCAGCTTGGACAAGTAAGGAATTACAACTATACCCACTGTTATAATTCATAATACTAAAGGTAACATCAATATTCCTTTCCATGAATTCCTTGGGACATTTCATTTTCTCTTATATTTGTTTCATGTACCGTTTCCCCTACTCCCAGGTAACTTGACACATGAGACATATGGACAGACTTGGATGCAACTATTTTTATATACCCTACAGCAGGGGTAGTCAACCTTTTTATACCTACCACCCACTTTTGTATCTCTGTTAGTAGTAAAATTTTCTAACCACCCACTGGTTCCACAGTAATGGTGATTTATAAAGTAGGGAAGTAACTTTATAAAATTTATAAAGCAGAGTTACAGCAAGTTAAAGCATATAATAATAATTACTTACCAAGTACTTTATGTCAGATTTTTGCTAAGTTTGGCAGAATAAATCTTTATAAAACTACTTACTATAGTTAAATCTATCTTTTTATTTATACTTTGGTTGCTCCGCTACTGCCCATTATGAAAGCTGGAACACCTACTAGTGGGCAGTAGGGACCAGGTTGACTACCACTGCCCTACACTAAGAGTGGGAGATTGGTGTTAGTTGAGTGTTTACCATACACCACGTGTCCCCTATACACTTTTTTCATCTTAGTTTCTTTTATTCCTAACAATAGTCATTTGAATAGGAAAACATTATGTTTTAAAGATGAAAAAAAAAGGTTCAGAAAAAACTTAACAATAGTATATTTCATGTATTGAACTTCTTATTAGTTGACAGATACTGTTCTAAAATCTTTCTGAAAATAATTATTTTTAATCCTGATAGAAACATGAAGATACAAGTTTTATATTTCCACTGTTACCGATGAAACAGTTAAACCTTAAAGAAATTAGTAGCTTGACTATATTTACACAGCTTTCAACCAGTAAAACTGAGACTTTATCTTAGATCATTCTAATTCTAAACTTTGTTCTCCTACTAGTGTTGACAGGGTGAATTATTAAGAACATTGGAAGTGTCAGCATCACTACCCTGACCCTCATCCCCAGGAAAAAGACAGTTTTTCTTTTCTTTGTTTATCTAAAGGCAGATGACCTCACTCATTTGAGGAATCCAAGGAACAGTGAGAACTGAGGAATAGAATTGAGACAGAGGAGGGATCAAAGGAACCAGAAGAAAAGAGGACAGAGGGAAAGGGGATGATAGGATGGGATAAACCTGAAGGGAAGAGGAGAGGGCGCTATGGGGAGGGGAGCAAGGGAGATGTTGAGGGGAATATGGAGGTGGGGGGTGCATTTGGGGTGACCCTAGAATCTATGTAAACACAATTAAATTTAAAAAAATAACAAAGTAAAATAAAAATAATAATAATAATAAAGGCAGATGAAGGGCAGATACCAAACTGACAACTCAGGTTTGTGGAAGCCAGACTTTAAACAGAAATGCTGCGTATAAGGCTGAACCCTAGGACTAGGGCTTCTAGTCTGGGAAAAGGTCCATGTGCCCAAATGTGACATGAATTTATAATGTTATCCATTTTAAAAGGAACAACAGATTAATGAAGAAATGCTAAATGAGCGAATTTTTTTAAAAAGTTCAGACCAAAATAAACAGAAGACTAAAGATGAATAATAGCGAGGAGAATGGAAAGCAGGCTACAGAAATCTTGCTTCCTAGAGGAATGATCAAACTTTAACCATGGCAACCCAGCCCACTTTCAAACTCTATTCTACTTTCCACCCATGTTCATTTATTTTCCCTTTCTGGAAAGATCAATGTTCTCTGCTGCCTCTGACACTTTAGTTACTGTGCACCTTTACATGGAATCCATTTTCTCACATTTGCCCCCTCTTCTTTACCTTGCTAATTCCTACTAATTATTCAGGTTTGAATTTATAACCATTTCCCCCAGGAAGCTTTCTCTCATGTTAAGTCTACATTAGATCCTACACCTTAAATTTCCTAAAATACCTGAACTATCCATCTCATAACTCAAATCGTTTAATTATTCATTATTATAATAATATCTTTTTTTTTTACAAGGCTGCCTTTTAACCACACTGCATGAAGACAGGCTATACGTATGTCCGGTTCATCAGCATTTAACTGCATTTGACCCCTTGATGAATAGATGAATGAAAATTAAACTGCTCGCACTTTCACAGTGAATCACAATTATAATTTTAGTAGAAATAGAAATTCTTATGAATTTATGAACTCCTCAGGATAAAGAAGAAATATAATCTATAGGGATTCTTTCTTTAAATGTTCAGACTCTGTTACAAAAATCTAATAAATATCTATACAATATTAAATAATAAAAGCAAATATGCAAAAATTTTTCTTTAGACTATACATAGGTGCTGGATTGCTCCTAAGCCATTTTTTCAAAGTAAATAAGGACATAAACAGTTCTAGTGTGTCCTTACTGGTTCTATTAATATCTTAAAAATCAAAAATAATTTTTAATAGTGTGTATTTTTGCTAATTGTCAAAAATACACTGCAGCCCTTAAGTCATTCAAATATCATACATAATATGCACAACTACATGCAAAGCATTTAACAAACTAAAAAGTTGACATTGAGCAGTTCAATTTTCATTCATATAAACGGTGCATATTTACTAAATCTTTCTACTAAACTAACTTTTTGATAAAGTTACCTTCTTTTCTTCAAAATGTCCTAAGATATATACAATGTGATAACTCAAATTAAAAAAAAAATAACCATATACTCTTCACAATGAATGAGTAAACTGCAATTAAGACACACTAGACAAGTTTAATTAATTTGTAGTAGTACATATTCAAACAGCTTGGCAAGAAAAATTGTTCAAAGGATATGTATTTTCTTGACTTTGGACCTTTCATAATACTTTAACCTCTATGATGGTCAGAAAGAAAAACAATCTATGCCCATATAAGTCTGCTATGGAGAAACAATCCAAACTAATTTATTTTTCACGAAAGCAATTTTGTGAAATTTATTAAATATCTTATTTATATTTATGTCATTAGCCATGAAATAGAATAAAATTATATTGTTTTACATTTTAAACTTACTTATATTTTGTTCTTCCTGGTTATCTCAGCCATTCAAGTAAATTCAATCAGGCTTACGTCTGCCATCTGATGACTAAAGATAGTATTTTTGAAACTCTGAGCCAAAATAAATCCTCATGTTAACAGTGAATGATAGAAAGATTAGATCTTAATAATAGGAAGCACTGATATTCAAAAGAGTAACTGGATGGTTAGAGGCCTCAAATGATAGAAATATTATAAAAATATGAACAGATAAAGGTTTATTTTTTTCATGTAACAAGAATAAGAATTCCACATATAAAAAGTCCAATGATTGTTTAGCTATTTAAGAAAGTTTAAAAAATCTTATTTTTTTTTACTACAAAGGTTAAAAAAATGCTCCTTCTATCTCTCTGTTACACAATCTCTATTGTCTGCTTTTGTTTTCTAGTTTTCAATCTGACTGCATGTACAGAGGTGTTATTACTGTATTCCTCGAGAAGAACGGGGAAGTTCATTGTACAAAAGTGAAAGACTTCCTCCTCATCTGGCTTCTCCTTTTTCCTTAGGAAGTGTGTGGCCCTCCCATGAACTTTTATTTGCATATTATTATTTTAATATATGTAACGTAGGTGTTTTTCAAGGTGTTTTGTTTTGGTTTTTAAAATTTGCAGTTTTACAGGTTCTATGTAGAATCTGTCATTGAAGGAGGGTGTTGAATATCAAGGTCTAACTAGCCAAACTTCAGTATCTATCAATACACAAGTTTGTTCTTTCTCTCTCTCTCTCTCTCATATACATTGGTCTTCAGGTGATGAGCACTGAGTTAACCATTATAATCAAGTTCTACAATATTTCTCTTTTATTCTTTCTAGTTATTTTCTGTTATCCTCTTTTTTTTTTTCTTTTTTTTTTTTTTTTCTGAAGCTGGAAAGGGGAGAGACAGTCAGACTCCCACATGCGCCCGACCGGGATCCACCCGGCACGCCCACCAGGAGCGATGCTCTGCCCACCAGGGGCGATGCTCTGCCCACCAGGGGGCAATGCTCTGCCCCTCCGGGGCGTCGCTCTGCCGCAACCAGAGCCACTCCAGCGCCTGGGGCAGAGGCCAAGGAGCCATCCCCAGCGCCCAGGCCATCTTTGCTCCAATGGAGCCTTGGCTGCGGGAGGGGAAGAGAGAGCCAGAGAGGAAGGGAGGGGGTGGAGAAGCAAATGGGCGCTTCTCCTATGTGCCCTGGCCGGAAATCGAACCCCGGTCCCCTGCACGCCAGGCCGACGCTCTACCGCTGAGCCAACCGGCCAGGGCCTTCTGTTATCCTCTTACCTCACTATTCTTATTCTCCCATAGTCAAACCATTCCAGCCTGTTTAACATGTGCACCTTTCTGTTTGTATAGGTTCCTACTAAATGTTTTTGTTTTTTACATGTAAATGAAATTTGTGGCCATGATGTGCTACATATTTAATTCCTCATTTTACTCTTACATAAAGCACTATGTTTTTAGGTGAACATGGTACAAAATAATATTTTAAATAAAAATGTAGAATTCTTAATAAATTTGAAAACACATCATTAAAGTATTGTTATTTATTCAAAACTTATTTATGAAGTACTATGTGTTAGGAACTATTCTAAGTACTAGAAATACAACTTGGAACACAAAAGATATGTTTTTTTTTAAAAGTTTTCTGGGCCTGACCAGGCGGTGGCGCAGCGGATAGAGCGTCAGAAAGGGATATGGAAGACCCAGGTTCAAGACCCCGAGGTTGCCAGCTTGAGCATGAGCTCAAGCGGCTTGAGAGGAAAAAAAAAAAAAAAAAAAGAGCTCACCAGCTTGGACCTAAGGCCCCTGACTCGAGCAAGGGGTCACTCGGTCTGCTGAAGGCCCACGGTCAAGGCACATATGAAAAAGCAATCAATGAACAACTATGGTGTCGCAACGAGAAACTGATGATTGATGTTTCTCATCTCTCTTCTTTCCTGTCTGTCCCTATCTATCCCTCTCTCTGACTATCTCTCTGTCCCTGTGTAAAAAAAAAAAAAAAAAAGGTTTCTGGAGCTCACATTCTAGTAAAGAGGGTTGAGAAAAGGTGTAGTATGTTAGTAATACACACAAAGGAAAGAAAATTATAGGTAGAACTAAGTATAGGAGGTATTTCAGGCAGGGATAGAATAAAAGTTGTAGTAAGACACAATTTTTGGACAGTGTAGGTAACCAGGAAATATGGTACTGAGAAAGCACCATGTGAGTAGGACCTGAAATGTAGATAAAAGTTATGTTGATATCTAGGGCAAGAGGATTCAGGCAAAAGGACTACTAAGAATTCAGGCATTCAGAATGGAGCAAAACTAGTCTATTGAAATAACAGCTAGGTAAGTAGTATTACTGTAATAAATGGAGGGAAAAGGAAAAGGGAGGAAATGTAGACATGAGAGAATAGAAGAGAATAAATTATGTGAGTACTGGGAGGCCTACATGAAAACTTCGACTTTCACTTCGAGTCAGCAAGCTCTTGGAGAGTTTGAACTGAGGAATAAAAATGATCAGACTTATTTGACAAGATAATTTTGCTGTCATATTAAGAACAGGTCAAAGGTGGGCAAAACCAGAAAGAGGATACACTGAAAAGCTATTAAAATAATGCAGATGAAACATGATAGCAACTTGAGAGAAGATAGTGGCAGAGGCATGGTAAAATTTTATTAAACTCTAGACATATTTTGAAAAGTATAGTTAGGCAGAATTTGTATGTAAATTACACATGGATTATAAAGATAAAAAGGTGTAAAAGGTTTCAAGTGTTTTGGTCTAAGAAAAAAGGATGGAGTCAACATTTGTAGATATGGGAAAGTCTGTGAGAAAGCAAAAATTGAGAATAATATGTGGAGGTCATTTTAAACTTTTTAGATTTGATATGCCTGTTGAAAACCCAAGTGGACATGTTGACTGAACATGTGTATCAACAGGACAGGTTACTTACTCTTACCTGTATAACGTGTGGTTAAGATCTGGATCCCTGACTCTGTCCATGTCTTTTCATCAATTTTTGTGCAGTAGAGTCCAATAGTGGACACTTCAGGACAGTGGGCTAGAACAGTTGGTTTTTCCATAATCCTCAGAAGTATGTTACAAGATCATGATTAATGTGTATGAAGTATCATTGTTACACTGAGGATGGATTACACATGACCCAGTCTCTAGGGTAGATCATATAGATAGAGAACCAACCCACATGATGTAGAATAAATTTAACTTGCCACACAATATAGCAAAGCCTAAAGATAAACCAGGTAACACTAAAAATTATAGTAGTAATTATAGAATGTGTTCCAACTTAAGTGACTATCAACTTAAAACAGACTACCTTAAATACAGTTTATATCAAGTAACTATAGGAAGTGGCCATATAAAAAGCACAGAGTAACCACAAGCCAAAAATATACAATAAAGATTTAAAAAAGAGAGAGGGAGAGAGAAATAACATATATATACAATGGAATATTATTTAGCTATGGAAAAGAATAAAGTCTTACAAATTGTGACAACATGAATGGATCTAGAGCAGGGGTCCCCGAACTACGGCCCGCGGGCCGCATGCGGCCCCCTGAGGCCATTTATCCGGCCCCCACCGCACTTCCGGAAGGGGCACCTCTTTCATTGGTGGTCAGTGAGAGGAGCATAGTCCCCATTGAAATACTGGTCAGTTTGTTGATTTAAATTTACTTGTTCTTTATTTTAAATATTGTATTTGTTCCCGTTTTGTTTTTTTATTTTAAAATATGTGCAGTGTGCATAGGGATTTGTTCATAGTTCTTTTTATAGTCCGGCCCTCCAATGGTCTGAGTGACAGTGAACTGGCCCCCTGTGTAAAAAGTTTGGGGACCCCTGATCTAGAGGATACTGTACTAAGTGAAATAGGTCAGACAAAAAGAAAGAAAAATACCATACATGATTTCACTTATAAGTGGAATCTAGAAAACAATATAAACAAAAAAGCAAAACAGAAGCTAATTCACAGGTGCAGAGAACAAATTGATGGTTGCCAGATGAAAGGGGGCTAGGGATGGGGTAAAAAAAAAAATGAAGGAATTAAGAGGTACAAATCAGCATTTAGAAAATAGTTATGGGGATGCAAAATATAGTCAATAATACTGTAATAACTACACATAGTGTCATGTCAGGTGGGTGCAAAAATTATTGGAGGTCCACTTTGTAAGTTATATAAATGCCTCACCACTAAGCTGTACACCTGAAACAAATACAATATTGAATGTCAACTGTAATTAATTTTTTTTCATTTTAAAAAGCGTTTATTGGAACATTGTATGAATGGAACCTACACCATTTCTGCCTGAGAGGTAGTTTTTGTCCTTTTGCCTTGTATAATTCTTTCTTCATCTGCACAAATAATTATAGCCCTGATAAGTTATCACTAGTAAAGCATAGTTTGGACCATTTCTCTCTTAACACACAATGTATTTTTTGTTTCATAAGGAGGAAAGATTAACTGCAGGGCATGTTCTAGGTCTTTATACCTTGCTATCTTGCCACTTATTCAGCTGTGATCTTTCTATTTGAAAAAGCAGTGCCTAAATAAAAAAAGGAAATATTGTGAGTTAATAATGTCATTATTGTTCATCTTCCACATCACAAAAGAACAAGGTAAGTCTCCTTGCTAGGGGAAGGACTGACAGGATTGGGTTCACAGAGGAAGGCTATGGATAAAACCTCGTTTATCTGCCCTTCTTAACACAAAAGAGAAAGCTCTGATTTTGCACAGGTTTTGAACAACTCAAGAAATGGCTCTCATTTAAGTGCTAAGACACCAATGGGGACAATTATCTGATTATAAAAAAGGCAGCTTTTCTTCTAAGGGAGTAAGATAGGCAGTTTTTGGAAAATGCCTTTAATGCTTAGGTATTGCAGTGTGCACCCAGCAGTTAACAGTAATAATAATAGTAATTAATAATAATAATACTTCCTAAAAAGCCACTCATTCACTATGGTCTCCTTCTCTTCAAAAGAGCTATTTCTATGCCTCAGCTACTATGTCCCCAGTAAGGAGCAAATAAAAGTAGATGTCTTTAATAACAGAACTGTATTATTGGTGATTATATGCTGGGGAAAATTCTGTTCACAAATAGTTATGAGACTTGTTACCGCTCATCCATTTCTCCACCTATACACGCAAATATGTACAAATTGTTGCACAGTTCACATTCAGATCAGCTCACAAAATGCCGAAACTGCACGCCAAAGCCTTGCTTATCAAGGGTGTCCGAAGCGGAATTTCTATTAAAGACAACTGCAGTAAGACATGACTAAAGTGCAGTGTAGGCATTACTAAGAGTTGGGAAAGAAAAGAAGAATTAAGACAGTCCCAACTACAGGGCAAATATTTATAACATTTTAAATGAAATCCAAACATATGTTTTTTAATATTAGCTGCTTCAAGACTAGAACAGGGAAATATTTTAACTTTCTTTTAGGTAACTCATGGTCCTTCAACATCTAGACCCAAGGCAGCCTCATCTTCCATCACCCCTTTCTTCCCTATTCACTGTCGTTCACGTGGCAGGTGTAGCCTGTGACTCCTGAAATTCTTAGTCACATGACAACCCTCATCTGAAATATCTTTTCTGCTCTATTTGAAAATCATCTACTTTTATTTGCATGTCTTGTCAAATGTTACGTATATCTGGAGAAAAAAACCCGTTTCCAGTAAGATAGTTAACGGCACTCTTTAAGGTACCCATATAACGCTCTGATAATAACATTCACTATATTATATTATACATTGTATAGTAATATTTGTTTACTGGGTGTTTTGTTGTTTTGGAAATTGTTACCTTTATAATTATTTATAAATGTCCCTTTTTTCTAGAGCTTTGCTTTTATTTAATAGAATGCAAATTGTGGACATTCTGATTATTTCTACTTACGTGTGTTAGGATGAAAAAGAAATATGCCTTTATTTAGTATACAGACTGATCTGTAAGGGCTAACACTGTGTAACTCTAGCAATTTAAGTAATGTAAAAAGGGGCTAATGTTTTATTTGTTAAAGATATCCAAAGCTCCTAAAAGTACAGTAGAGTGGAAAGAACATGTATGGAATTATTCATCACTTATGCTTCAACAAAATAATGTGATTCTGAGTATTGAAAGGTACTGAAAAGAAAGAAAAAAATCTGTTCAAACAGCTGCCTGCTTGTATCAGTAGGGAAAGCCAAGATGATAATGGCTTTCAGAACTTTAAATAATGTACTTTATTTTACTCTGCTGGAATGCTCACAAAATACAGTCTAAAAACTTTCCTAATGGTCCCCATGAGCAAGAATATAACTGAGAATTTAAGATGTTTTCTGTGCACTTTATCTAAGAAAGGGCTACTAAAACTAAATTTGATTTAAATAAACAAATGGTATACCAGACACTCTTCTTATGTCCTATTTGTTTTCTTCACGTTCCTACCCCCCCTTCACATTTCTCCACGATTTAATTAGATTTTTATTCACTCTTTTGGGAAGAGTTTACATTCTGAGGGCTTAAATTAAACCACAGACATAACTGAGGAAATCACTTACTGGAAATATGCACATAATAAAAATTTTCAACTGGGGTTTAATATAAATTGAGTCAGAAAGAGAGTTTGTATGTTTAAAAATCAAGTCACACTTTCATTATGCTTAGAACTAGGCAGTCTGAATATAGTTCTTCATGTTTTAAAAAAAGAGAAAGAGAAAGATGAAAACAACCTCCCCTCCCCCACCAAAAAAAAGAGTGGAACTGCTACAAAGTTGGATTTTTTTTTACTTATTGACTAAGAGGATAAACCTACCTATTCTCAATAGAGTATAAAAATCTCAATAAATTGGGATAGAATATTGTCTACTTTTGCTACTTTTTATTAACAGAGAAAGCACCCTTTTTCCAGAGTTTTAACACCCTGTACATTCTGACATTATTATTAGTTGTTCCAGTTATTTAGTTTTTTACTTATTTATTTTAATCATCACCTTTCTCCACTGCTACTTTTTCTGAATGATCAAATATGGTAAAGGTTGAAATGCTTCTATTCATTTAAAAAAAAAATTCTTGGGAGACAGTGTCTCTCCTCTTCCAACTCAAGCCTGCTGCAGGTAGGAAGCCTAAGATAGGAAAGTTGCTGGTCCCTCGTGGTTGAAAATAGAAAAAATAAAAAGACTTTTTTTGAGACCTGACATTGCTTATCTCAGCAACGGGAGATGTTTGAAGCAGACTTGCTCTGGACTGAGCTCACACTCTTGTAGATGCTTTCTCAGGATTTGAAAGCCACACTAGAAACATTTTAGTGCATTCACGTTAAAAAATAGTACATATTTATTTCCTGGGCCCTACCCCCAAAGGGCTTCCTCAACTCTTGGGATTTACATTGTTCATTGGGACAACGTTCTCTATGGAGAAGCCCTCAGGAAGGAACTGCATAAACTTCTGGATAGTTTTCTTTCCTGTGGAATACACTTGACTTTCAAGAAATCACAAATGCTTTTGTACTAATTATCAGTGGAAAAAAGGCTCTTAAAACTTTTGTGGGTTTTCTTTTTTTTCTGCTGCTTTAGATTAATATTCATTGCCTTTCACCTATACTGTCTTTCTTTCTAATCAAAACATGAGTTTGCTCTACCCCTCAAATAGCACTTGGGTTCTTAAAGCATTTCTCATCTGGCTTGAGCTATAGAGGAAGTCTGTTTGTGTGTGACACAGAGCACATTTGCTTCAAAGAAATTCTCACTCCTGTTGAGGTTTCTGTGCATGTGTGTGAGAAAGCCAGCAACGGACTCATGATGAAATTGTTGGGAAACGGGAACACAAATACTCACATTATGTCCATCAGAGCATAGATATAGAGTCTGCCTATAGGTAACTGGGAGAAAAGCGAGCTCTCTAGGGAGATGTAATAGCATATTCAAAGGTTTTACCATTAATATTTCAATAGTAAGAAGAAAGCGAGTATGTGGGTGAGAATGACTCATGAGGAAAAAGGATGCAGTGAGTTCAGAGTCAAGATCACATAATGCTTCATAGCCTTGAAAAATGTTTTGTCTCTACTTTGAGATGGATGAAAAGACATTGAGGATTTTGAGCAGAAGACTAACATTTTTAAATGATCATTTGCTTTATTAGAGGCAAGGGCAGCAGAAGTAGGGTATAAAGTTAGGAAGCTATTGAAATAATCTAGATGAAAGAAGATAGTTTGGCTCACAGTAAATGGTTATATATATATAACCATTCTTTAGTATATAATTAATAAAAAGCTTCACATCTCAGCCCTAATTCTAATCTAAATATTCTTCTGTCATTATCCTGGCTGTATTTTGCTTCATGATATTCTTTATCACATGCTGATCTTTATCCTGTACTCTTCCACACCAATTTGTATATTGCTTGATAAAATCACTGACCAGCTTTTCCAGTTGCTGTAATTGTTCAAATTTAGGCTTTAAATTACAGTATTTTATATTTCAGTAATTTTATTATTTTATTAAGATCACCATAAAAATCCAGGAAGTTTACTCTTCCCCATTATGTACTCATAAAAATCATCTTTTCTTGCTCAGAATGCCTTATTACTCCTATGCTGTGGAATGTTTGTGCATGTGCATGCACACACACTCCTATGCATTTATACAAAATAAAACTGATACATATATACATCATCTATATATGTATATACATATATATACACACACACGTGTGTGTGTGTATGCAGCACACCATGTAACTACCACCCAGATTGAGAAATGGAACATTGCTACTTAAGAAGCCCCCTGTTTTCTGCCAAGTGTGCCTCTAGCATAACACATCTCCCTTCTTCACTCCAAGATGATTATTATTCAGACTTTTGTGATAATCATTTTACTTTTTACTATTCATCATCTATATGTTTAAATAATATAGAGGTGACGTCACGGAAATGGCGCCTGAGAAGCGCGTCCGACAGCTCTCCCCTAAATCACAACAAATTTATCAACTAGAAACAGAAAAATTTATCCTCGGAGCATTCCGGAGTTCCACACAAACTGAAAGCAAAAGGACTGTTATCACTTGAATCTGAGAGACGAGGGTGTGGAGGAAGCTACCACAGCGACGCTCATTCAAGCCGCCAGGGAGTGCGCCTGCGGTGAGTCAGCCCATATACTTGGGAACCGCAAGCCGCCGCGAGCCGCCGACCGCGAGCTGCCACGAACCCCCGAGAACCCCCGTGAACCGCCACCGGCACCGCGAGCGGCCGCCACGACCCGTAGCGCGCGCGCGCGCCCGGTCCGGTTGAGCACTGCTGACGTTCCCAGCGGCCCGCACACTGCGAGTGGGGGTCGCCGGCCACCAGTGCCCTGAGCTCCCCATTCGCGCGCGTGCCTTGGGCATTCCACGCGCCCAGGGCGCCCTACTGGCCCGCACACCCAGGGGGCTCCATTATCCTGCGCCTGGTGCAGTCCAGCCGCCAGCGGCGGGGCAAGCGGGAGAGGCTTGGGAGATTCTCTCCGTGGGCGGGGCACCTCACCCAGCCATTCAAGCTAACAATCAAGCGTTGGGGGAGGGGCGCGCGCAGGCAGCCTAGAATACCTTCGGAAACACAGCTGCGACCCAATCACTGAAATTAGCTTAACCCATAAAATCTGCGCACCCTCGGTTCTAATTGATAAGATCTCTCTCAGTTCAGCGATCCAAGACAAGAGGCGTGATATTTTTTAGTGCCTCTCGCTAAAGGGGCGGGGGCAACTTCTGATTGATAGAGCCTCCATATTCAGGGATAAACGCTAACAAGAAGGACTTGGCAGATAATAAGGTCTATACTACACTAGTCGTAAGCAGAGACTAGTGCCTCTTCTTCCCTGCAAAAACAGGCTACAAAGTGTGGAAAGCCTGGGTTGAGAGGTCCAACTAAATGATAGGCGCTGAACAGTCACCTTGACAACAATTGACTCCCACCCCCGCCTGATTACACTGGAGGCCCTGACTCTCAGAGCCTTTCCCAAAGCCTTGCACTGAGTGGGGATAGAGTGGGGATTTCCCAGCTCTTTGAGCCTCTTACTCCCCAGGCAGAAGCAGTTGCAGCCTTATAGCTGGATCACCAGGCTGCTAATTCAGAAAGGGGGGACTAGGAGAGAGAATCCAGGAAAGCAAACTCTCTCATCATTGGACCCTGCAAACGCCAACAAGCCTTTACTTCCAGCAAGACTAAAGCCAATTATATGACATTGCCATAGAATCCCATCAACTGCAAATCCCTACCTAAGAGTGACACAGGGGCAGAGCCTGGGGTACAGAGTCACCGACTAGGAAGAGGGAGAGAAAAGAAAAAGGAAGAAGTTAACCTCTCAAAATCAAGAAAAACCCACAGACTTTACAACTTGATCCACTAATTTTTTTTGTTGTTGTTGTTGTTGTTGCTTGTTTCTTCTATCTTTTTGCCTTTATTTCCTCCACCTCGGTCCTTCTATTCTCTGCCCATCTTATGCTTCCCCTTTCTTGAACTACACTACCCATGAGTGTTGCATTTTATTTTTCTTCTTCATCCTCACCCTCCTTTAAGGTTATACTCCAAAACACTTAACTCTCACTCTCTCCTCTTTTGTTTTTTTTTTGTCTTGCTTTACTTTGTTTTTTTCTCCTCCTATTTTATTTCTTCCTTCGTTTTTCTCTTTTTCTTATTTTTTCCTTTCTATTCGTTTTTTCTTTTCTCATTTTACTTTCCTCCCATATAATCCTCAATCACGAACAAATTAGTTAATTTGGGACTCAAGGCTTTTTTTTGGCTTTATTTCTCTTTTTTGCTTTTGTTTTTATTTTTTTTTCTCTTGTTTGTTTATTTTTGTGGCATTTTGGGTCCTCCCAACCCAAGGTCTCCATTGTATTTAGTCTTCGCTCCACTTAATACAACAGATTTTTACTTATTATTTTTATTTTTTCTTCTTTATTATTCTTTTTTGGTCCTTTTTTCTGATTCCCTCTTATCACTCTCATTATATCTCTTAGTTGACCATCACTTACAAGCAAATCATCTTATGCTTGTCTAAGATTTTCTTCCTTTTTTTTTTTTTTTTTTTTTTGCATTTAGTAGGTCCCTACTCCCTTTTTTTGCCCCTTGAACTCTTCACCCCAAATCAGGCCCTCCATTATAGGCACAATATTTCCCTGATGAGGGAAGAGGAGGGAAAGAGAAGAGAGAAAAAAGGGAGAAATAATAAATTATTACTGTTTTTTTTGTGGGGTGTTTTACCCTTTTTTTTTTTTCTTTTTACTCTTTATTAATTCTAATTAGTGCTATCAATAAGACTACCCTCAGATGCCGATAAGAAAGAGGAAATCGAATATTATGGATACAAAAGAAAGAGAGGTAACACAAATAGATGTGGAAAAATCTATGGAGAAAAGACTTAACATATTGGAAGCTTTGGAGCTAAATGACAGAGAATTTAAAATAGAAATCTTAAAAATACTCAGAGATATACAAGAAAACACAGAAAGGCAATATAGGGAGATCAGAAAACAACTCAATGAACACAAAGAATATATTACCAAGGAAATTGAAACTATTAAAACAAATCAAACAGAAATGAAAAACTCAATTCACGAGCTGAAAAACGAGGTAACAAGCTTAGCTAACAGAACAGCCCAGATTGAAGATAGGATTAGTGAAATAGAAGACAAACAACTTGAGGCACAACAGAGAGAAGAAGAAAGAGACTCAAAAATAATAAAAAATGAGAAAGCCCTACAGGAATTGTCTGACTCCATCAGAAAGAATAACATAAGAATAATAGGTATATCAGAGGGAGAAGAGAAAGAAAATGGAATGGAGAATATACTCAAACAAATAATAGACGAGAACTTCCCAAGCCTGTGGAAGGAACTAAAGCCTCAAATTCAAGAAGCAAACAGAACACCAAGTTTTCTTAACCCCAACAAACCCACTCCAAGGCACATCATAATAAAGATGACACAAACCAATGACAAAGAAAAAATTCTCAAGGCAGCCAGGGAAAAGAAGAGTACAACATATAAAGGAAGGCCTATTAGATTATCATCAGATTTCTCAGCAGAAACTCTACAAGCTAGAAGAGAGTGGACCCCAATATTTAAAGCCCTGAAAGAGAGGAACTTTCAGCCAAGAATACTATACCCATCAAAGCTATCCTTCAAGTATGAAGGAGATATAAAAACATTCACAAATACAGAAAAGATGAGAGAATTTATCAACAGAAAGCCCCCACTCCAGGAAATACTAAGGGGGGTTTTCCAACCAGATTCAAAGAACAAAAGAAAACAACACCACAAGTAACAGCTCCACCAAGAACACAATAAAACCAAACTTAAACTGTGACAACAAAGGAAATAAAGGGGGGAGAGGATGGAGATTAACAGTAGCAAAGGACGATGAAGTGCAGAAATACTTATAAGATAGGGTACTACAATGAATATGATAGGTACCCTTTTCATTACTTAATGGTAACCACCCTTAAAAAAACCACCACAAAAACACCTGACTTAAAAAAGGTAGCAACAGAGGAAAGAAGTATGGAACACAAACAAACAAAAACAAATGATAGAAAAACAAAAGAGAAGAATCAAACTAGATACAAAACTAACAGAAAGCAATTTATAAAATGGCAGTAGGGAACCCACAAGTATCAATAATTACACTAAATGTAAATGGATTAAACTTACCAATAAAAAGACACAGAGTAGCAGAATGGATTAAAAAAGAAAATCCAACTATATGCTGCCTACAAGAAACACATCTAAGCAACAAGGATAAAAACAAATTCAAAGTGAAAGGCTGGAAAACAATACTCCAAGCAAACAACACCCAAAAAAAAGCAGGCGTAGCAATACTCATATCTAATAATGCTGACTACAAGACAGAAAAAGTACTCAGAGACAAAAATGGTCATTTCATAATGATTAAGGGGAAGTTGAATCAAGAAGACATAACAATCCTTAATATATATGCACCAAACCAAGGAGCACCAAAATATATAAGACAGCTACTTATTGACCTTAAAACAAAAACTGACAAAAATACAATCATACTTGGAGACCTCAATACACCGCTGATGGCTCTAGATCGGTCATCCAAACAGAGAATCAATAAAGATATAGTGGCCTTAAACGAAATACTAGAACACCTGGATATGATAGACATCTACAGGACACTTCATCCCAAAGCGACAGAGTATACATTTTTCTCTAGTGTACATGGAACATTCTCAAGAATTGACCATATGTTGGGCCACAAAGACAATATCAGCAAATTTAGAAAAATTGAAATTGTACCAAGCATATTTTCTGATCATAAAGCCTTGAAACTAGAATTCAACTGCAAAAAAGACGGGGAAAAACCCACAAAAATGTGGAAACTAAACAACATACTTCTAAAAAATGAATGGGTCAAAGAAGAAATAAGTGCAGAAATCAAAAGATATATACAGACAAATGAAAATGAAAATACGACATATCAGAATCTCTGGGACGCAGCAAAAGCAGTAATAAGAGGAAAGTTCATATCACTTCAGGCCTATATGAACAAACAAGAGAGAGCCGAAGTAAACCACTTAACTTCACACCTTAAGGAACTAGAAAAAGAAGAACAAAGACAACCCAAAACCAGCCGAAGAAAGGAGATAATAAAAATCAGAGCAGAAATAAATGAAATAGAGAACAGAAAAACTATAGAAAAAATCAATAAAACAAGGAGCTGGTTCTTTGAAAAGATCAACAAAATTGACAAACCCTTAGCAAGACTCACCAAGGAAAAAAGACACAGGACTCAATTAAATAAAATCCAAAATGAAAGAGGAGAGATCACCACAGACATCATAGAAATACAAAGAATTATTGTAGAATACTATGAAAAATTATATGCCACCAAATACAACAATCTAGAAGAAATGGATAAATTCCTAGAACAATACAACCTTCCTAGACTGAGTCATGAAGAAGCAGAAAGCCTAAACAGACCAATCAGCAGGGAGGAAATAGAAAAAACTATTAAAAACCTCCCCAAAAATAAAAGTCCAGGCCCAGACGGTTATACTAGTGAATTCTATCAAACATTCAAAGAAGACTTGGTTCCTATTCTACTCAAAGTCTTCCAAAAAATTGAAGAAGAAGCAATACTTCCAAACACATTTTATGAGGCCAACATAACCCTCATACCAAAACCTGGCAAGGATGGCACAAAGAAAGAAAACTACAGACCAATATCTCTAATGAATACAGATGCTAAAATACTAAACAAAATACTGGCAAACCGATTACAACAACATATTAAAAAAATAATACATCATGATCAAGTGGGATTCATCCCAGAATCTCAAGGATGGTTCAACATACGCAAAACGGTTAATGTAATACACCATATCAACAAAACAAAGAACAAAAACCACATGATCTTATCAATAGATGCAGAAAAGGCTTTTGATAAAATACAACACAATTTTATGTTTAAGACTCTCAACAAAATGGGTATAGAAGGAAAATATCTCAACATGATAAAGGCCATATACGATAAACCATCAGCCAACATCCTATTAAACGGCATAAAACTGAGGACTTTCTATCTTAAATCAGGAACAAGACAGGGTTGTCCACTCTCTCCACTCTTATTCAACGTGGTGCTAGAAGTTCTGGCCAGAGCAATCAGACAAGACAAAGAAATAAAAGGCATCCATATCGGAAAAGAAGAAGTAAAGCTATCACTTTTTGCTGATGATATGATCCTATACATCGAAAACCCAAAGGACTCCACAAAAAGATTATTAGAAACAATAAACCAATACAGTAAGGTCGCAGGATACAAAATTAACATACAAAAGTCCATAGCCTTTCTATATGCCAACAATGAAATATTAGAAAACGAACTCAAAAAAATAATCCCCTTCACGATTGCAACAAAAAAAATAAAATACCTAGGAATAAACATAACAAAGAACGTAAAGGACCTATATAATGAAAATTACAAAGCATTGTTAAGGGAAATTGAAAAAGATACAATGAGATGGAAAAATATTCCTTGTTCCTGGATAGGAAGAATAAATATAATCAAAATGGCCATATTACCCAAAGCAATATACAAATTTAATGCAATTCCCATCAAAATCCCTATGAGATTTTTTAAAGAAATGGAACAAAAAATCATCAGATTTATATGGAACTATAAAAAACCCCGAATAGCCAAAACAATCCTAAGGAAAAAGAATGAAGCTGGGGGCATTACAATACCTGACTTTAAACTATATTATAGGGCCACGATAATCAAAACAGCATGGTATTGGCAAAAAAATAGACACTCAGACCAATGGAACAGAATAGAAAGCCCAGAAATAAAACCACATATATATGGTCAAATAATCTTTGATAAAGGGGCCAACAACACACAATGGAGAAAAGAAAGCCTCTTCAACAAATGGTGTTGGGAAAACTGGAAAGCCACATGCAAAAGAATGAAACTCGACTACAGCCTGTCCCCGTGTACTAAAATTAATTCAAAATGGATCAAAGACCTAAATATAAGACCTGAAACAATAAAGTACATAGAAGAAGACATAGGTACTAAAATCATGGACCTGGGTTTTAAAGAACATTTTATGAACTTGACTCCAATGGCAAGAGAAGTGAAGGCAAAGATAAATGAATGGGACTACATCAGAATTAAAAGTTTTTGCTCAGCAAGAGAAACTGATATCAAAATAAACAGACAGCCAACTATATGGGAACTGATATTTTCAAACGACAGCTCAGATAAGGGCCTAATATCCAAAATTTACAAAGAACTCATAAAACTCAACAACAAACAAACAAACAATCCAATAAAAAAGTGGGAAGAGGACATGAACAGACACTTCTCCCAGGAAGAGATACAAATGGCCAACAGATATATGAAAAGATGCTCAGCTTCATTAGTTATTAGAGAAATGCAAATCAAAACTACAATGAGATACCACCTCACTCCTGTTAGATTAGCTATTATCAACAAGACGGGTAATAGCAAATGTTGGAGAGGCTGTGGAGAAAAAGGAACCTTCATTCACTGTTGGTGGGACTGTAAAGTAGTACAACCATTATGGAGGAAAGTATGGTGGTTCCTCAAAAAACTGCAAATAGAACTACCTTATGACCCAGCAATCCCTCTACTGGGTATATACCCCAAAACCTCAGAAACATTGATACGTGAAGACACATGTAGCCCCATGTTCATTGCAGCACTGTTCACAGTGGCCAAGACATGGAAACAACCAAAAAGCCCTTCAATAGAAGACTGGATAAAGAAGATGTGGCACATATACACTATGGAATACTACTCAGCCATAAGAAATGATGACATCAGATCATTTACAGCAAAATGGTGGGATCTTGATAACATTATAAGGAGTGAAATAAGCAAATCAGAAAAAAACAAGAAATACATGATTCCATACATTGGTGGAACATAAAAATGAGACTAAGAGACATGGACAAGAGTGTGGTGGTTACCAAGGGTGGGGGGGGAGGGAGGACATGGGAGGGAGGGAGGGAGAGAGTTAGGGGGAGGGGGAGGGGCACAGAGAACTAGATAGAGGGTGACGGAGGACAATCTGACTTTGGGCGAGGGGTGTGCAACATAATTTGATGACAAAATAACCTAGACATGTTTTCTTTGAATATATGTACCCTGATTTATTAATGTCATCCCATTACCATTAATAAAAATTTATTAAAAAAAAAAAAATTAAATAAACAAACAAAAAAACCACTAAAAAATAAATAAATAAAAATAAATAATATAATTACTAGTTCTGTCTGTTTTAACTATTTATAGACATATATTTATGTAACATATAAATATCGCTTAAGTTTGCTTGTTATCTATATTCATATAGGTGTATAAAGCTATAATTTATTTTTACAAATATATAATATTTCATTGTAAGACTGTTCCATTCATTTATGCAACCTCTTGCCATATGGTTCTTAAATAGCAGAAATAGTTAAACCTTTCAGCTAAGGATGCCTTAAAGAAGAACTCTTTGTCAAATACATATTCTATCGGGTCCCAAAATTTGTTCACAGTGTCATGAAAATGAAGTGTTAGGCATTTTTCTACTAGAACTTCTCAAAAGCTTACATTTTCTAAAGATATTTTGAACCAATAAGAGTAACATATTGTACAGTATGTTTACCAAACACACTTAGCTAGAGAAAACTCTGTTCAGATAACATCTCTCAGGATATGTGTTTTGGCAAGTAGTACTCAAGGGTTACTGCCTGTGTCAAATATTCCTTTCCTTCCCTCTGCTCTTCTATTTTCATCAGCCTGCAGTTTTGCCCATGCACACAATGCCATAAAGTACTGTGATATTTTCTTTCTTTCTCTTTTTTTCCCTTTTTCTTTATTTCTTTCATTTTTCTTCTCTTTCTTTATTGAGGGGCAATAGTTCTCTCTGAAGTCCTGTATGCACTCTTGACTACCCAAATACCCTTTTACTTTTTCTGAGAAAGCAATTAGTTTGATGCCTCCCTTAATTATGCCCCCTGGCTATTCTATCTTGCCAGGATGGAAATAGTTGTATTTTCACTGACCCCTGGACTCACAGCTGAGATTGAAACTACAATAGGAAAATATCCTGTCAAGAACTTGAATCGTACATGTAAAAATCAAATTCAAGACTTTACAAGACCTATAATAAAATTCTTAATCTTCCACTGTCAGAGGCTATTATAATTTAAATGAATCAGTGAAAATTACATTTCAAGTCAACTCAATGATTCTTCTATGGTGACTATCTTATTTTACGCGCTAAGTTAGGAATTTTGTGTAATACATTTTACAGATAGTTCCTAATTAAAGCCTAGTAAAAATAAATTGAGTTTTGAGTAAGTTAGCTTTAGGTAACTCATTTCAAGTTGATTTTTAAGCCACATGAAGGACCAGAGATGTAAAGGTCTATGGATATAGCTTTATCTATGTGTTCTCTGCTTTAGACACAGACCTGAATTTCTTTCAGCTATCCCAGAACCTTTTAAATCTATATACCTATGTAGATGCTTGTCTACTTTCATCCATTCTCCATTCTGTTTGCAGCTGCCACTTTTATGAGGTTAACAGTGCCTCTTCTGATAAAGTGGCTACTCCTTTCTAAGCTCCCTTGACAAATATTAAGATACACATACTCTCCCACTCTTAGAGCAATATAGACTGTCTACTCTGATAACTGTAAACAAAAATCACATTTTATTTTGCTGGTTAACAGAACTTTGGCTGGCTTTTTAGATGAGTTTTGAGCCTAGGGCACAAAAACATAAATGCTTTTGTGAAAGCATATATATCAAAATCACTGCTTTGAGTCCAAGATAAATTTCTCAACATTTCCCCTACATGCCTTATAAGTCAGCCTGGGAGAGAGCAATACAGTAGAAATTATGGAAAGGCATTTCACAAGGGTTTCTTAAAGAGCCAAATTTACTTTTATTTTAAGTCAAAATTCTGTGCAAACACATCTTCTGTACAAAAAGGTTTCCTAAACCAATACAAAAGTCCTTTACTTTATACAATAGACTCTAACTATATTCAAATACGATATAATTAGACCAAGAGATCTTATTTTGAGGTGGTCAACTCTAAGAAATTTCCTTTTAATTTTATAATCATTGGTGAAAAGTTAACCATAATAAGGAGATTCTTGCATGGCAGGGGAAGATTAGATAAGTCTCACTAATTTGAACAAATTACAAACAAAATACAAAGCAATGTGAAAGTACTAAAAATGCAAAAAATATTGCATTTGCAATAAATGTGGCACAACAAAATAGTGATATTAACTATGATATGGTGGTAGTGATGGTGGTAGTGTGATGGTACTTAAAGTCAGATTATCTAAAAGGAAACAAGAAAATCATTTACAGTATTGCCTAGTTTGAAAGTGTTGGTTTATTAGAGAAAAAGATTCAGGACCAGCTGGTTTAAT
The DNA here is from genome assembly GCF_036850765.1 of Saccopteryx bilineata. NCBI lineage: Eukaryota > Metazoa > Chordata > Mammalia > Chiroptera > Emballonuridae > Saccopteryx > Saccopteryx bilineata. Next base: position 103,988,442 of record NC_089491.1, on the reverse strand, counting down.
CATCTTTCATTCAGTTCATTTAAAAAAATAATACATTAGTTTGAATGCATTCAGTATACATGAATAGAAATCATTCTACTCAAATTTTGGGGTTCCTTAGAATTTGTCTTATTATTAATTGAGCTATGTCAGTAGAAATTAATCATCTCTAATGCATACAACACACAGGGGTAAATGTAAATAAACAGGGCTTAAGTAAGGGACATCAAATTTATTTTAAACTTTGTTCTAGAGAATAATGACACAATGTACTAAATATCAAAAGTAAAACACTGACCAGAATGACAAGAAAAAATATTTAATTATGATAAAAGAGTAGCAAAAAATTTTTGGAAAAGTATGAAGAAAAACAGTAATATAATCAGACATTTTAAATAAATGAGGTGTAAAGGAGCAAACAAGTCTAGGTGATAAGTATGTTATTTTTGTAATTTGCTCTTGTTCCAACTTTACTGAAGTACAATTTACACCCATGATTAATGTACAATTTGATGAGATTTTAACAACCACATTTACCAATGTATTGACCAACACAATCAAGATGAAAATAATTACTTTCACTCCAAAAAATTTCCTGTGACTCCCTTACTGTCAACTAAACATACTGCTATCTGCGAGAAACCACTGGTCTACTACATGTCATTAGAACTGAATATAAATTAAAGTCTTACAATAAATATTCTTTGTGTGTGGCTGCTTTTGCTCAGCATAACTTTCAGATTCTACCTATTATTGCAAAAATCAGTCATCTGTTTCTTTTTATTTCTGACTATTACCATGTATGACCATATCACAGTTTCTTTATCTTTTCACTGATAATAGATGATTATACTGTTTCCAGTTTGAGGCTAATACAAATAAAACAACTATTAAGTTCACTAATGTCATAAGAGTTTTAATTATAAGACATACATACATTTACATTTTCCTTATGTAACTGGTTAGTTATAAATCTATTTGAGTCTATTATCATGTCTAATTGGTCCCATTGATCTAGTCCTTGTTTGTTTGTTTGTTTGTTTTTAAGAAAATCAGGGAGAGAGAAAGATGGGAACATTGAGTTGCTCCTGTATGTGCCCTGACCAGAGAATCGAACTGGCAACCTCTGCACTCCAGGACAACACTCCAACCAACCGAGCTATCCAACCAGGGCCTAACTTCATTTTTATTTTCAGAGACACAGACAGAGAAAAAGAGAGAGATGGGAGCAGGGAGGGAAGCATTCACTTGTTGTCCCACTCAGCCGTGCACTCACTGGCTGCTTCCCATGTGTGCCCTTATGGGGGATCAAACCCAAAACCTTGTTGTTTCCTGACAACACTCTTAAGCAACTGAGCTAACCAACCACGGCCCCATTTCTCATGTTACATCACACTTTTTTGACTACTGTAGCTTTAAAATAAGTCTTAACACTAGGTAATGTAAATCCTCGAACTTGGTTCTTTTCCAACATTGTTTGACTATTCTAATCCTCTACATAGTCTTTCAGATTTGCAAATCAGTTTATCAATTCCCTACTCTCCCCCCAAAAAAGCCTGATGGGATTTTGATTGGAATGCATTGGATCTATAGATCAATTTGAAGAGGGTTGATATTTCAGCAATTTTGAGTCTTTTAAGACATAAATATATTCCTTTGTCTATTTAGTTCTTCATCTTTTGCATCAATCTGTATACATCTTTGTTAAATTTATTATTAAGGACTTTTGATTGTTATTGTAAGTAATTCATTTTAATTTTATCTCATTTTAGATTTCTAGTGTGAGGCCCTGGCCGGTTGGCTCAGTGGTAGAGCATCGGCCTGGCATGCAGGAGTCCCAGGTTCAATTCCCGGCCAGGGCACACAGGAGAAGCGCTCATCTGCTTCTCCACCCCTCTCCCTCTTCTTCCTCTCTGTCTCTCTCTTCCCCTCCTGCAGCCAAGGCTCCATTGGAGCAAAGTTGGCCCTGGCGCTGAGGATGGCTCTGTGGCCTCCGCCTCAGGTGCTAGAATGGCTCTGGTTGCAACAGAGCAATGCCCCAGATGGGCAGAGCATTGCCTCCTGGAAGGCGTGCCGGGTGGATCCCAGTCAGGCGCATGCGGGAGTCTGTCTGACTGCCTCCCCATTTCCAACTTCAGAAAAATACAAAAAAAAGAAAAAAGAAAAAAAAATATTTCTAGTGTGCAGACATATAATTACATTTTATATTTTGTTGTGTCTTGCTACCTTATCAATGCTGGTAGCTATTTGGAAGGTTCTTTAGGATTTTCACATATATAGTCATTTCTCTTATTAACCCGCCTTTCTTTCTTTTCATGTTGTACTAAGCAGGTTTCCAAAGAAAATCGTAGGTAGATGTAATAAGACTAAAATTCATGTTCTTTTTTTAACTCTTGGGTAGACATTATTAAGTCTGATAATAACTACAGGTTTATCATAATGTCTTTTATAACTCTAAAAAAGGTCCTTTTTTATTTCTTATTTTGTTTAGAGTTTTCATCATGACTTGTGTTGAATTTTATAAATTTCTTTTTGCATATCTATTGTTTCCTGCTTTGTATTGGTAATTTAATATTATTAATGATATTTAAATTTTAAAACTACTTTGCATTTCTGGAGTAAATTAGACCTGCTTATAATGTTTTATTTTTAGAGTTTGTTTCTATTATCTAATATATTGGGGGAATTTTTGCTTTTACATTCCTGAAAAATACTGGCCTGAAGTTATTTTTTTAAAAATGTAATGACTATGAGATTTCAATATCATGTAATATTAGTCTCAGAAAATGAATAGGAAAATGTTCCTAATGTCCTTTATTTTATCATCAATATTATATAATATTAAATGGTTGAGAATCTACCAATAAAGTTATCTGTGACTGGAATTTTTCTTAGGAAGATAAACTTTCAATTAAAGTTTCTGTTTCTTTAAGCCTGTGGACTTTCTATCCTTATTTTGTCAATTTTGAAAGTGTCTCTTTCATGGAATTTATCCACTTAATCTGAATGGTATTGTAGCATCCACCGGGTATGAGAACAAATGTCGGAGACTTTCAGGCATTAAGATGTTACTTTATTGGCCAGTTTAACCTGCACAGGGGCAAACTCCCAAGATGTCCAGAGACACCATGCCCACAAGGAGCTGCAAATGGAAGCCGCACCTGGAACTTACAGCCAGGCCCTTATATATCCTAAGTGAGCAAGCATAGTACAGAAGCAGATGTGGCAGTTTAGCTATTGGCTAGGGAGGTCACACGCAGCATAGCAACAGGGGCCGGTTTTAGCTTAGTGGCGAATTTCAAACCTAAACTTCTGATAAGGGTCCCTGACCTTCTTTGTTCCCAGCCTCACAGGAGCCATATCAGCACTTACTGTTCCTTCAATAGTTACACTCTTTGGCAGCCCCAGTACTCCCTGAATCTAACAGTATAATTTATTATTTCATAGGTTATAAATTTATAGTATTCTGATTAGCTCCACTCAAGCTTTTGCAACTTAAAACTCAGGCACTCACAGGAAATTTTTAGAAATGACTAGACTCGTACATGCTATTTTAGAATATCAAATGTATATGTCTTGTGCTTCTCTGTCAAGGCTATTTTAGGAAATTTAATTCTAGTATCAATAAAGAGTCAATAATTCTCCTTGCAGAAATTTATATCTAATGAATATAATTATTTTATACACACTTCACCATAATGTATGTAATTCTTTATTTTATTGATTTTAATTCATTATGTTTACATAGATTCTAGTGTTTCCCCGAATGCATCCCCCCTCCCCCATATTCCCCTCAACAGCTCCTCTGCCCCCCTGCCCATCACACCCGCCCCCCTCCCCTTCGGGTTTATCCCATCCTATCATCCCCTTTCCCTCTGTCCTCTTTTCCTCTGGTCCCTTTGATCCCTTCTCTGTCTCAATTCTGTTCCTCAGTTCACACTGTTCATTGGATTCCTCAAATGAGTGAGGTCTTATTTTTTCTTTCTGCCTGGTTTATTGCAAAAGACGTGAATAGACACTTCTCCAGGAGGATGACGTCAGAGTAATGGCGGAGTAGGAAGCAATACCAATAAATCTCCCCCAAACCTCAACAAGAGCTTCAACCAGAAACAGAAAAACCTATCCTTGGAGACTCCAGATGTTTCGCAATACATCAAAAGGTATGATCGAGCGAAAAATTGGCTAAATATATAACCAAACCCTGAAGGAAATAGGGAGTAAGAAATGCTCCGCCTTCCTCACTAACCTAAACAGGGCGATTTTCACTGGAAACTGAGAATATAGAAACTAAGGTGGGCAAAGGGGGTGAATAGATCCAGGCCGCAGCACAAACGGCCGAACCAGGCTGTGGCACGGAGATCCAAGCCAAGGAAAAACTGTTCCTGTGACAACCCGGGCAATACAGCTAACACTCGCGCCAAACCCAGACAAAGAAAGACAAGCGGGGTAGCCATTTTACCTGATCCCCTGGTAGCCGCATAGTGGGCGAGAGATTCCTTCCAAAGCCCCTGGAGGGTGCGCCCATGTTACTCCACAGAGAGGCAGAGTCAGAGGCCTTTGTGTGGGCCGAAAGCCTCCGGGCTGCCCCAGCACCCGGGGAGAGCCACACACGGGGAAGAAGCGAGAGCTAATTCCAACACTGGAACTTTTCAGTGTGGGCAGGAGGTTTCACTCAGAGGGCGAGACTCCGGCCTCACATCCTGGTCTGCGCGCACGGAGAGTGGGAAGGAGACTCCTTCCACCACCTCCGGAGTGGGAGCCCGTGTTGTCCCACAGAGGGGCAGAGTCGGGGGCCTTTGTGTGGGCCGAGGGCGGAGTCACGGGCTGCCCCAGCACCTTGAAAGAGCGGCACACGGGGACGAGCGAGAGCCAATTCCAACATTGGAACTTTTCAGTGCAGGAGGGGGGTTTCACTCAGAGGGCGAGACTTCCGGTCTAACATCCTGGTCTGCGCGCGCAGACCCGCCCATGTTACAGGACAGAGTGACAAAGCCAGAGGTCTTTGAGTAGGCGAAAGCCCCGGCTGATTATGCTAGCAGCTCTGACTGACTGAGCCTTACCCAGAGCCCTGTGCTGAGTGGAAATAAGAGTGGGGAGTTGCCCGCTCTTTGAGCCTCTTACTATCCAGGCAGAGGCAGCAGCAACCCCATAGCTGGATTCTCAGGCTACTGGTTGAGGAAGGAAAGACTAGGAGAGAGGCTCCTGGAACACGGACTCTCTCACTGTCGGAGCCTATAAACGCTAATGAGCCTCGACTGCCAACGAGACTGAAGCACAATACATGATATCGCCATAGAGACTTATCAACTGCAAACCTCTACCTGAGCGTGCCAAAGGGGCAGAACCCGGGGTACAAAGTCGCCGACCAGGAAGAGGGAGAGAAAAGAAAAAGCAAGAAGATAACCTCTCAAAATCAGAATAATCCGCAGACTTTATAACCTATCCCATTTTATTATATTTGTTCGTTTGTTTCTCTTATCTTCATCCTTGATTTTTTTTTCTTTTTTCTTTTTTTTTTCCTCCTCCAATTTGGTCGTTTAACTCCCTACCGGTCTTACTCTCTCCTCTCCTTGAACTACACTACCCATAAGTGTTACATCTCCCATTATCTTTTCTTTCCTCTTCCTTTCTCTCTATGAGGGTTGCACTCCAAAACCCTTAATTCTCTCTCTCTCTCTCTTCTTTTTTCTTTTTTCTTCTTTTAGTGGTTCCCTCTTTTTTCTCTCTCTCTCTCTTCTTTTCTCCCTCTATATTAGTTTCTTCCTTTTTCCTTTACGTCTCCTCTCATTCAAACCTCAATAACAAACAAATTATTTTATCTGGGACTCAAACTTATGTTTGTGGCATTTTGGGGGGTTTTTACTTCACCTTTTTAACTCACTAGCAGTGCTCCCATCCCTGGCTCTCCATTTTATCAAGCTCTTGTTCCACTAAATACAATAGTAATTTTTAAATTTGTCCCCCCATTTTCCTGTTTCCCTCTTACTCCTCTCATCATAACTCTTAGTCAACCAACACCTAAACGCAAATTATTTTATTCTTGATCCAAATTTTTTCATTATTTGCTTTTTGTGGGTCCATACCCCCCCCTTTTTTATTTATTTTTTTTCTTGCCCCTTTATTACTTTTCCCCAATTCAGGCCCTCCATTACAGGCATTGTTTGTTCTATTAAATACAATATAATTCACAGTTCACCACAAGATTTTCTCAAGAAAGAGGGGAGAGGAGAGGAGAGAAAAAAAGGAGGGGGGGAATAAATTCCTTTTTTTAGATTTTTATTTTATTTTATTTTTCTTTATTTCATTATTAATTTTTTTTTAAAAAAACAACTTTTTTTAATTTTTTATTTTTTTAACTTTTTATTTTTTATTAAATCTCATTAATACTATCAACAAAACCACCCTCAGATGCCATTAAGGAAGAGAAAATCGAATATCATGGATACAAAAGAAAGAGAGGTAACACAGATAGATGAGGAAAAATCTATGGAGAAAAAATTTAATATATTGGAAACCTTGGAGTTAAATGACAGAGAATTCAAGATAGAAATCCTAAAAATACTCAGAGATATACAAGAAAACACAGAAAGGCAATTTAGGGAGCTCAGAAAACAACTCAATGAACACAAAGAATATATGTCCAAGGAAATTGAAACTATAAAAACAAATCAAACAGAAATGAAAAACTCAATTCACGAGCTGAAAAACGAGGTAACAAGCTTGGCTAATAGAACAGGCCAGATAGAAGAGAGGATTAGTGAAATAGAAGACAAGCAACTTGAGGCACAACAGAGAGAGGAAGAAAGAGACTCAAAAATTTAAAAAAATGAGATAGCCCTACAAGAATTATCTGACTCCATCAGAAAGAATAACATAAGAAGAATAGGTATATCAGAGGGAGAAGAGAGAGAAAATGGAATGGAGAACATACTCAAACAAATAATAGATGAGAACTTCCCAAGCCTGTGGAAAGAACTAAATCCTCAAATTCATGAAGCAAACAGAACTCCAAGTTTTCTTAACCCCAACAAACCTACTCCAAGGCATATCATAATGAAATTGGCACAAACCAATGGCAAAGAAAAAATTCTCAAGGCAGCCAGGGAAAAGAAGAATACAACATATAAAGGAAGGCCCATTAGATTATCATCAGATTTCTCAGCAGAAACTCTACAAGCTAGAAGAGAGTGGACCCCAATATTTAAAGTCCTGAAAGAGAGGAACTTTCAGCCACGAATACTATACCCATCAAAGCTATCCTTCAAATATGAAGGAGAAATAAAAACATTCACAGATACAGAAAAGATGAGGGAATTTATCATCAGAAAACCCCCACTCCAGGAATTACTAAAGGGGGTTCTCCAATCAGATACAAAGAACAAAAAAAAAATAAAGCCACAAGTAAAAGCTCCAAGAAGAACACAATAAAACCAAATTTAAACTGTGACAACAACGAAAAGAAAGGGGGGAGAGGATGGAGATTAACAGTAGCAAAGGACGATGGAGTGCAAAAGTACTCACAAAATAGTGCGCTACAATGAACAGGGTAGGAACCCTTTTCATTACCTAAAGGTAACCACCATTGAAAAAACCGCCACAGAAGCACATGAGATAAAAAAGATAGCAACAGTGGAAAGATGTATGGAATACAATAAAATAAAAACAAAAGATAAAAAAACGAAAGAGAAGGATCAAACAAGACACAAAACTAACAGAAAGCAATCTATAAAATGGCAATAGGGAACTCACAAGTGTCAATAATTACACTAAATGTAAATGGATTAAACTCACCAATAAAAAGACACAGAGTAGCAGAATGGATTAAAAAAGAAAATCCAACTGTATGCTGCCTACAGGAAACTCATCTAAGTAACAAGGATAAAAACAAACTCAAAGTGAAAGGCTGGAAAACAATACTCCAAGCAAATAACATCCAAAAAAAAGCAGGCATAGCAATACTCATATCTGATAATGCTGACTACAAGACAACAAAAGTACTCAGAGACAAAAATGGCCATTTCATAATGGCTAAGGGGACACTGAATCAAGAAGACATAACAATTCTTAATATATATGCACCAAACCAAGGAGCACTAAAATTTATAAGACAGCTACTTATTGACCTTAAGACACTTATCCAAAGAGGACATACAGATGGCCAATAGGCATATGAAAAAATGCTCAACATCACTAATCATTAGAGAAATGCAAATTAAAACCACAATGAGGTATCACCTCACACCAGTCAGAATGGTGCTCATCAACAAAACAACACAGAATAAGTGCTGGAGAAGATGTGGAGAAAAGGGAACCCTCCTGCACTGCTGGTGGGAATGCAGACTGGTGCAGCCACTGTGGAAAACAGTCTGGAGATTCCTCAAAAAATTAAAAATCAAACTGCCTTTTGACCCAGCTATCCCACTTTTAGGAATATACCCCAAGAACATCATAGCACTGTTTGAAAAGGAGAAATGCACCCCCATGTTTTTGGCAGCATTGTTCACAATAGCAAAGATCTGGAAACAGCCCAAGTGTCTGTCAGTGGATGAGTGGATTAAAAAGCAGTGGTACATGTATACAATGGAATACATGGAAAAGAAGGTAATCTTACCTTTTGCGACAACATGGATGGACCTGGAAACTATTATGTTAAGTGTAATCTTAATGTAAAGAAATATTTAGACTATAACATTTTTATTATAATATTTGGAAGATCCCAAAGAGAAAGAAAACTGCTGTTTCATAATACCCACACCTAAAACAGCTCCAAGTTTTACTACTTTGAATGTAAGTAATTATATTTTACACTTGTATTTTTCAAAACATTAGAAAATAATTAATATTTTTTAAAGAAGGAATTGGTCTTCAAAATAGAACAAAAATAATCAGTTATTTTAACAGCAAATATTTACCTTAGGAGTCCTAAATTTTGTCATTGTTAAAATAAGAAAACTTTCTTTTTGTCTCATAGGTGTTTCACTGTGCCCTGAACGGTTGGCTCAGTGGTAGAGTGTTGGCCCAGCGTGTGTATGTCCTGGGTTTGATGTCCAGTCAGGGCACACAAGAGAAGCACCCATCTGCTTCTCCACCCTCTCCCCTCTCACTTTTCTCTCTCTCTCCCTCCCCCTCCTGCAGCAAGCGATGGCTCAATTGGAACAAGCTGGCCCTGGGCTCTGACAATGGCTCCATGGCCTCTGCCTCAGGAGATAAGAGAGCTCATTTCAGATTTTATATAAATTGTATTTAGGTCTTTGGTCCATTTTAAATTAATTTTTGTGCAAAGGGACAAATGGTAGCCAAGTTGCATTTTTTTGCATATGGCTTTCTAATTTTCCCATCACCATTTATTGAAGAGGCTTTCTTTTCTACATTCAGTGTTTTTGGCTCCTTTGTTGAAGATTATTGGTCCAAAAATATGTGGTTTTATTTTTGTGTCCATTTTTGTCTCTTGTTACCTTTATTGTCCTGAAGTCAGTATTGTCAGATATAAGTATGGCTATACTTGCTTTTCTTTGGGTATTATTTGCTTGAAAAATCATTTTCCAACCTTTTACTATAAATCTACTTTTGTTCTTGCAGCTTAGATGTGTCTCCTGAAGGCAGCATATGGTTGGGTTTTGCTTTTTCATCCAATCAGCTAGTCTGTGCCTCTTTATTTGTGAGTTCAGTCCATTTACATTTAGGGTAGTAATTGATGCATAAGGATTTCCTATAACTATTTTATGGTTTTTCTGGCAACTCTGTATCTCCTTTGTTCCTTTTCCTTTGTGTTTCTTTTCGTTGTTCTTATTTGGTGATATTCCATACTTCTTTCCTCTGTTTCCTCTTTTTTATGTGTTTTAGTATTGGTTTTTATTCATGAGTGGTTATCATTAGGTTATTAAGAAAAAAAGTTTTTCATATGTACAAGAGTCCTTTGCTTTTTGAGTGTTTCTGCACTCCATCCTCCTTTGCTACTGCAGATCTTGATCCTCTCCCGTTTTATGTTTTTGTTGTCACAGGTTATCCTTGTTTACATTGTAACCTTGTTGAAGCTTTTACTTTGTAGTTTTGTTTTGTTCTTTGTGTCTGGTCTTGAGTATTTCCTGCAGTGGGGGTTTTCTGGTGATAAATTCCTTCAGCTTCTGTATGTCTGCAAAAGTTTTTATTTCTTCTTCATATATTTGGAGGATGGTAATTTCTCTCTTTCAGTACTTTGAATGTTTGGGTCTACTCTCTTCTGGGTTACAGAGCTTCTTTTGAGAAGTCTGATAACCTGATTGGCCTTCCTTTATATTAAGCATTTCTTTTCCCTAGATGCCTTGAAGATTCTTTGTCATTGCTCTTAGACTGTTTTATTACAATGTGCCTTGGAGAAAGCCTGTTTGGGTTGAGGTAACTAGGCATTCTGTTTACTTCTTGGATTCAAGGATCTAACTTCTTTCATAGGCTTGGGAATGTCTCATCAATTATTTGTTTGAATAGGCTCTCCATTCTCTTCTCCCTCTTTTCTCCTTTGGAAATACCTATTATTGTAATATTGATTGCTCTTTCTGATGGAGTAAGACAATTCTCATAGGTCTCTCTCATTTTTTTAAATTCTTAAGTTTCTTTCTTTTCTCTGTATCATCTCTAGTTGCCTGTATTCAATATCACTGATTCTCCCCTTTATCTGGCATGTAGCTAAACTTGCTACCACCATTTTCAATTCATGTATTGAGTTCTTCATCTGTTTTAAAAGTTTCAATCTCCTTGGTGAAGTACTCACTTTGATTTTTAGGCTCCTTACATTGCCTATCGGTGTTTTCTCAAATCTCATTGAGTATTTTCAGAATTCAATTTTAAATCTTTTATCATTTAACTCCAAGATATCCTGTGATTGAGATAGCTTTCTGAAGATTTTTTATTTGCTTTCTGAACTGCTTCTCTTTCTTAGATAGTCATGGTACTCATTTGTTTTTGCCCTGATGGCATTTGACAGTGGCATTATTAAGAAATCAAACAAAAAACAACAACAAAAATTAAAATAATTAAAAATAAAAAACAAGAAAAAGTCCACAAAAAACAATAAACAAAACAGGAACAATCAAAATAAACAAAACAGCAATAATGAAAAAAATGAACTCAGAATAACCAAGCAGAAAATGGAGACATTATTCTATTATTTCCAGTAAATGGCATTGCATTACAAGTTTTAGCTCTGTGAAATCCCCAGATTGACTTCCACTGAGAATCTGCTGTTACACTGATGGAAGCAGGGCTCCAGTCTAGTGATGGGTGAGGTTACTGTGAGGTTAATGGCTTTAGTAATGATCTCAGGCCTCCAGCTGCTCCTCCCACATCTCAACACACAAGGAGATCAGACACAAACAATCTCTGTTTATCAGGGTAAAAAGTGGTCCTATAGAACTAGTTCTGGGGTATGTCACTGCCACTCCCTGTAGACCAGGGGAGGGAGACAGAATCTGGGAGGCTGGGGGTGGGGCATACTTTGTATTTTTGTGTCTTTGTCCCAAATGCAGGCTAGCAGATGACAGGAACAATGGTAGTGACCTCTCGCTCTGCTGCCTCTTAGGTTCAGTGTCTCTCCAGGTGCCCCCAATTTCTCTGCTTATCCCAGCTGCAAAAGGTGCAATTATTCCAGGTTTCTCCCCTCTCCAGAACCCCAGCAGGTGAAAACTCAGATGTTTCAGGCCTCTCTCCTCTCTGGATTCCCGACAAGTGCTTCTTATCCTCTACCTCCATTTTTACCCTTCCTACCTTTAGTTGATTGGATGCAGTATCTTTCAGGCATGCATGGAGCCACTGCAGTTCCTTAGCAGAGTTATAGCTGTTCAATTTGTTAAAATTTTAAGAGGAGAGATCAAAGATCTCTCTCACAGCACCATTACTCTGATTATATTAAAGTATTTTATAAATGATCACAAAGGGTCAACTCATACAAAAAATTAAACAAAACCAGGAAATAAATTTATTAGAAACTATTATCTTAATTAATTGAAGTGACTGATTTGACAATTGAAGACAGCTAAAATAGTATGTCTCCATTTCTGCAATTTTAGTTCTTTGTCTTATTTTTTAAGAAAATAATAAAGACAAAAAGCTTAATTTGTATAACTAAGAATATTATTTAAGTTGTGTGATAGATAGAAATCTAAGATGACACCCAAAATTCCCAGTCTGGTGCACACATATATTCTCCCAGTCACTCAAACAAAACCTAATACATATAAGTATCATTTTAAAGTGACTTTAAAATACTTACCTGGCAGGGGAGATACCATGATCATGAAGGTGGTTTTCCCAGGGCAAGGCTTATCCATTGCACTCCGATGTGCTGACCCCTGCAATTTCCCCAAATGTGGGAAACTCGACTGCATAATTTGTGGTAGTGGGGGACTGCGTTCACGCTCTCCCCTGGCTTAAAAAAAAAGTAAGAAAAAAATAAACAAAAAATAAATTGACTTTAAAGATATAATTAAAGTCCCAAATAAATCAATCATAAAATATGGAGATTATCTAATGGGTCTGACCAAATTAGCTATGGTCAGAGACAGAAGTGAAAAACTCAGACTGAGAGGAATTCTATTCCTACAAATTTTCTTATTTTCTTTAAATGGTAAGGGTCATATGACAAGGAATATGGGTGGCAACCTGAAGCGAAGACTGGCCCCTGATGACAGCCTGCATGGAAACAAGAGTCTTAGTCCTACCACCACGAGGAACAAAATTCTGCCAAAAATCTGAATGAAGTTGCAAGCAGATTCTTCTCCAGAATGGGTGGCCTGGAACTTGGCCCTTTTGACAATCTAATTCTGGCCCGTGAGACCCTAGGCCGAGACACACTCAGTCATAGCATGCCATGAACTTTTGACCTATAAAACTATGAGCTAATTGATGTTGTTTTAAGCCACTAAAGTTGAGATAATTGTTACTCAAGAATAGAAAATTAATACACTCACATTTTTAAAATGTTAAATTTCTCATATTTGGGCATTTTTATTTAAAACTTTTTAAGTGTGTCAATTTTGTTCACATTGTACTAAGTCAGTAATTTTCAACCTTTTTCATCTCATGGCACAATAAACTAATTACTGAAAATATGTGGCACACTAAAAAAATATATTTTTTGCTCATCTAACAAAAAAAAAGTATAATTTTAATTCATTTACACCAGACAGCTATTGTTGTATTGGTTGTTGTCATTTTTTATTTGACATTCTAAAGTAAAAGAGGTCAGTGCCCTTGACTGAACAGTCAGGTACTGCATGTTTTAAAACTTCTTACGGCACACTGGTTGAAAATCATTGTACCAGGTCAACAGGAAATTAGCTCAATAGTCTGAACAGAGATCATGTTACACTTAAATGAAGTAGATATTTTTTAATAGATTTCAATTTTTCTCAAGCAAAGAAGACACATCTATAATTTCATAAGATTTTCTTTTGTAAATTTTCTCTTTTCAATTTTGCAGTAATGATAGTCAAATATAACGTTTTAAAAATAAGTTAAGCCTGACCAGGCGGTGGCGCAGTGGATAGAGCATCGGACTGGGATGCGGCGGACCAGGTTCGAGACCCTAAGGTCGCTAGCTTGAGCGTGGGCTCATCTGGTTTGAGCAAAGCTCATCAGCTTGGAACCAAGGTTGCTGGCTAGAGCAAGGGGTTTCTTGGTCTGCTGTAGCCCCAGGGTCAAGGCACATATGAGAAAGCAATCAATAAATAACTAAGGTGTCGCAATGAAAAACTAATTATTGATGCTTCTCATCTCTCTCCGTTCCTGTCTGTCTGTCCCTGTCTATCTCTGTCTCTGTAAAAAAAAAAAAAAAAAAAAAAGTTAATAGGTGAAGATGATCAAAATTCTTGCACCTAATGTTCACCTTATTTTATGAATTTATATCATTGTCAAATATTTTTCATCTTCCAAAAGATACCATAGCTTACACTGAATATTTCTAATACTTTCAGTTTTGAACCTTTGACCAAGAAAACAAAGGACTCTGAGTCTCATCTAGTTATCATGGTGTCTGTTTCAAACACAAAAAGAAAAAAAGAATAATTTTTAAGCTCCTTTTACTACCAAGTAGACCATGTTCAGTATTGTAGTATTTTAGCTCTGCTATAGATTTATGAAATTAACATTTCCAGAGGCAAACAAATGTATTAAACAGGAGATTAATGAATTACTACAGTGCTGTTATGAAAAATGTTTGCCCCAAAGCATGTCTCCTGAGTTCCAAAACATTCACTGAATAACAGGAAAATACTATGTGTCAGATGCACTCAAGTAGTTTTTCTGAAAATATTTTTCTGCTATGTGGAAAGCACTTCATCACCATTATCTTTTTAATTCCTACACTCAGATTATAATGTAATTACCATCATTAGTCCTTTATTACAGATGAATAAATTTCAATTTAGCAGGTTAAGTAATTTCTCTAAGATCACACAGACAGCAAGAGACTGTGTCAGGACCTCAAATAGGCATACTGATCTTCCTTATTTAACCACTGCCCACTGCCCAGAGACTGGATGCCTTTAAAGTAAAACAATTTAATAAATATTGACATTTAAAAGTAGATTGCAAATTCTATATTTAAGTTTTTTAGTCTTAAATTTTATCTGATATTAAAAATAATAAATATACCTTTTAAAATTATATGATATAATCAATGTCTTAAAAGAGCTATTCTTTATTTTTTAAGTTATCTTTTATTTATTGATGAGTAGCTTTATTTAACTGTGGTCAGAGAACGTATGGGAATCCTGTGAAATTATATGAAACTTGCTTATGATGTCAATACGCACAATGTTTCATGATAATGCTCCATGAAATGTTTCATGGAAAGAATCTATACTCTGTCATTGTTGGCTGCAGATTTGCATGGTAAATAATGTCAAATAGGTCAAGTTTGTTAATTAGGATGTCACACGCTCTGATATTTGTTGTTGTTGTTTTTGTTTGTTTGTTTTTACAGAGAGTGAGAGTCAGAGAGAGGGATACATAGGGACAGACAGATAGGAACGGAGAGAGATGAGAAGCATCAATCATCAGTTTTTCGTTGCGACACCTTAGTTGTTCATTGATTGCTTTCTCATATATGCCTTGACCGTGGGCCTTCAGCCGACTGAGTAACCCCTTGCTCAAACCAGCGACCTTGGGTCCAAGCTGGCGAGCTTTTGCTCAAACCAGATGAGCCCGTGCTCAAGCTGGCAACCTTGTGGACTCGAACCTGGATCCGCCGCATTCCAGTCCGACGCTCTATCCACTGCGCGCCACCGCCCGGTCAGGCACCTTCTGAATTTTGACTGAAGTTTTTCTGATTTTTCTATCAGCTGTTGAGAATAGGTTACTATGATTGTGGATTCATCTGTTTTTTTCCCTTCTAGTTGTGTCAGTTCTTATTTTTTTAATGTAGTTTGCACTATGTAATTGGATACACTTAGAATTAGATTTGTAATACCTTTCTGGAAGACTATTTTACCATTATGAAAATGTCTGTACTTCTTTTCTCTTAAAAAAAAAAGTCTTCAAGTCCACTCCGTTTGATATCAGTAGAGCTATACTGCCCTTTGTTGACTATGTTGATCTTATCTTTTTCCATCCTTTCACTTTAACATTTGTGTTTTGGAACTTAATGTGTGTCTCTGGTAAACAGCATATACTTGGGTTTTAAGTTTTACCCAGCTTATAATCTTATACTTTTAAATAAACTAGTTAATTTAGAGTGATTGCTGAAACATTTCAGCTATAGCTTCTTTTTTCCTATTTGTGTTTTATTTGACCTACATAATATTAATTACTTTTTGTTGAAGGAACAAATAAAGTAGTTTTTCTCTTATTTCTTGCTTTCTTTTAAAGGCAATAAACTTTCTTATCTTGTTTTCCCTTTATTACCTTGTTATCTAAAGATTAGGACTCCTAGATTTATTAGAAATTAATATAATTTTGTCTATCTCCTCCCTCAATAATGCTTTAAGGTTAGAACTCTTTAACTACATTTATATTGTGTCCACCTATGTGTTTACTGTTTTGTGCATTTTGATTTTATATACATATATTTTAAATGCCACAGATGATATTGTATTGCAGAGGTAATATTTATTTACATTTATCCACATATTTTCCTTTTCTGCTGTCTCTCATTTCCTCTTGCATTTCTGTGTTTCTCACTGAGATTTCATCTTTTTATTCCATTTATGATATTTTTTATTGAAGTTATGCTAACCCATTAACTTTCTAGTTTTTGTTTGCTGAAAATGTCTTTATTTTGCCTTGATTTTTTAAAGTAATTTTCACTTTGTAAAGAAAATTCTGTGTTGGCAGTTACAGTATTTTCTTTCTGTGTTGTAAAATAGTATTTCATTACCTTTTCAATCCCATTACTACTATTCCAAAGAGAGCAGTGGCTCTTATATTGTGCCTTTGAAGTTAGTATGCCTTTTCCTATGGCTAATTTGTAGAATTTTCTTTTTTGTTGTTGTTCTTCATAATGGCTATCACTAACTTATTATGGCAGCCATATCATGCACCACATTTTAAATTGGACCTTTTACTTATGTTGCTGATATGTGAAAATATCTAAAATATATGTAATGTTCAATAAGTTAATTCATGTTTTTACTTAATTAGTATTATAATTATTAAATTTTAAATGTTGTATTATAGTATAATTTCTCAAAATAAATTATTAAAATTTATATTTAAACAATTCATTTTAATATAAATATATTACGACAGGTTATATTAGAACCATTTCTAAATGGTGTCTGGTGTATAACTGACTCCCAGGGTCCATAAATATTCCATAAACTGATGTAATAAAAAATTACCTTTACAGGATATTATTTAGCATCTACGTTTGTTCTAGCTTTGCTTTCAAGAACATGTGTATATGTTTTGCTAACATATACTCATGAAGTTTTTCCAAAGAGAATAATTACAAGAATACGTTTCCAAGCCAATACTATTCAGTAGCAGGATAAGTTATCTTTTTACAAGCTATAACATCTATTGATTTTTCTATTTTGTTCTCTTTTTTGTACTAGTGGTTTATACTGAAGTACTAAGATGGCACTGTCCATTTCTGAACACGCTGTTTGTTGCTGAAAAGAGCTGTTGTTGTAAACCCCATGTTGCCATCACTGTGCCTGCAGGTAACAAGACAAATGAGTATTTGATTAGATGAACTGATGAATGCCTTTGAATCTAGGTTTTCTGACTTATTGAGTCTTTTTCAAATTTTTTCCAAATGAATTTCGTTTATTTGGCAGGAGTATAACTTACACTTATTAACAGCCATTTCCTTCCCTATATATTTCCTCAAATACAATGAATTTCTGTGGTACAACTTGTACAAGGTATTGTTTGACATGTGGTACAGTCTCCAGAGCCTGCCAGAGAATGCAGGATATGGTAGAGGCGGTAAGCACCCTACTGAGAACAAAGTTAAAGTTCTCCGTGGCCAACTTTTTAAGTCTTGCTCCTTGTTCTAAAATGCCTTCCAGCTTCTGGTTATGAGAGAGGATAAAATGTTATATAGATTTAATACAAAAAAAAATGAAGAAAAGCAAAGTGAGTTGGTATTCTACAATACTTAATGACTGAAGATTTGTCAATAGGCAAAGACTAGAAGAGTCAGAGGAAATGAGTAAGGCTGTTCTCCTTCCTCTTTCCCACCAAGGAAATGAATAACAGCTGACAGTTGTTATAACCAAACATCAATACAAATTATGAAGTCAGACTGAGATGTCATTAAGAAAGTCTCCTGTTAAGAAGAGAGAGAAAAAACAGAACAAAGACAAAAAGCAGTTACTGAAATATTAAACCTTTTGATGTTTATGGTTGAAATTCCCAAGAAATAAAGTTTTATATAGGTTTGATTGTTCTTGTTAAACTTTATGATTTGAATGTCTTTTTTTCTGAATTATACTGAGCCACTGATTGATTTCATACCTTAAACGCTTCCTTTTTTTTTTTGTCAGTCCAATTATCACAGTTAATAACCAATTCATTAAGCATATATTTTGTTATGGTATAACAGATTTTGATGTGGGAAAAATGTATTAACCTTCATGGAAATCAGTAAAAATGCAAATGGGTTTTCTTTCATATGAAAAGATATTAAGTACTAATAAAACAATTCAAATATTAAGTGTTGAATAACAAGGGTTCTTAAAATGTGTTAATTATTTTAAAAATAATTAAATGTGACTTGGTTATTTTCTAGCTCAGTTTACATTTCTATTTTTGAGCAAAAAATGTCAAAATATTTCTTTAGTTACATTTTTACTTAATGAAGCAAATTCTATAGTATAAATTCTTGTGTACTTCACACTAAATTTGCCAGCCTTTTATTTGTGTGCCCTCAAATGTATCCAATCTAAATTTAAGACAAAATTCCTTGTCCTAGATTTGGACCGATAGTAATCTTGAAGCACATTTTCAGCAAACGTACTTTGTGCTTCAAAAAAAAAATGTCAACATAGAAATGACAGTACTGTGGAACCAATAATTCTAGTCTTTTGTTTTTCCTAGCTTCCAGCCTCCAAAGCAGATTAGGAGTTTCAGATAATAAATCCAAAGGGATTTGTGTGATGAAATACTGTTGAGGAAAATTCATTACCACATCAATTTATGAACATAAACAGTGTATTTTTTAGTTGTTTATATTCCATAAAGACATTAACAAGTTAATTTAGTATCATACTTTAATGAAATGAACAGTTTGACCCTACTCAAGATCAATTATATTCACGAAGTAGATATCCAACTCTGTGTATTGGCAACGTGTCAGCATTGACACAAGACAACTGGAACATTACCAGTCTTTTCTATTCGGAAGCATTTCACAAAAGCAAAAGGCTGCTTGAGCCAACAAAATTAAAGAAATATTAAATTGTTCCTCTTAAGTACACCTTCTTAACGATGAGTTCCTGGGGATTGGGAAATTAAGAATAACGTGATAAAAAAGACTGAAGCCCAATTTTAATTTTCTTTTAGAGAGCTATGTACAAAGGCAGCAACAAAGAAAAAAGATAATTACAGAAAATTATAATTTACTGAGGTCAAATATTTTTAGTTTCTCAAAGACTGTTTTCTTTATGTACTCTACAGTAGCCAATATACCATACTCTCTGGATACTGGAAATCATTTTCTACATACACTTTTCTGTACATTATTGAATGATATACAATAAAATAACCTAAGACCAAATATGAAGCATTGGGAGAAGACAGTGTTAGTAATAGTACAGAATTTTCCAAAATAATGGAAAACAAACAAAGCAGTATTTTTTTTACAACAACCAACTAAATGATAAGCAAAAGAAACAGCAATTAAAAAAACAACAACAACCATATCTGACACAAATTTATCCTTTCCAATATTAAGTAGAATATGTACAGATATACCTGGGCCCATCTTTCATAGAATGCCCTTTTGGAATACCAACATGCAAATACAGTTTCCATATACAAACACTTACTCGCTCTAGCTTTGCCCTGCAAGTCAGAGAAAGGTGGTGGGAGTGGCAATATTAAGAACATAATTAAAAGAGAGCTATTTTGGGTGCCAGAATAAATGAGAATGAAGGAATTAAAGACAAAACTTTTAACAGAGTATGTTTGTTTTTTTTCTATCATGGATTTCCTTGTTTTCCATTTGACAAGCTTATTCACTCTCCCTCCCCTACACTGACTGTTGAGATCAACCGGAAAGTACATACTATCTGTTTTATTGTCAATTCAGTGCTAACTATTGATGATGGGTAAGTTTTACAGAAATGTTTTTAATATAAATGAATTATAGAAAATAAGACTTTAGAAAGAATAACTCATGCAGCCTCAATAATTAGTATTTTCAAAGCCAAAGATTTTACACAAAAACCATTACCAATCAAACTAATCTTATATTACATGTGCAGATATTTGATGATTTTAATAGAGAATTTAAAATCCTTTATTAGATGTGAGTTCAAATTAGAAAGAGCATCGGGCTACTGGCAGAACACAATGCAATAAACAACGTACATAATAGAACAGACTGTAGTACACTGGTAAGTTAGTCACATTGAGATAAACCACCTTACACACCATCAAATAAGTAAAAGTTCTCTTCTTGACAATCTTTATCTTATTGTCCATAGAAGGTATGTGGACAACATAGATTATTAGATTTACATTGGCAATCACAATGACATTTTGAAGGTCAGAGCTCTGTCTCTACCTGAACAGTCACTATCTACCCAAATAAAATAAAACCTAATAAGTCATTTCCTTCTTTCCCAGCAAATGAACAGATAGATAAGCCCCTAATCAAATTGTTTATACTCTAAAAATGTGTAACAAGCACTTTCTTGGACTAATATTTCAGCTTGGGGAAATGTAAACTTTAGAAGTTATTACCAAGTATGTCATTGATTAATCTCTGGTATCTATTTTTTTAAACATAAATATCCAGATTTGAAGAGAGATATTATCTCTGAAAGAAGTGGAAGGTTTGGGTGAAATTCCACCTAATTTAATCCAGATTTAATTGGAATTTTAGTAATTTCAATAATAAACCTTTGTTTTAAATTAGAATTATAACTTTGGTCAAATTTTTTCCTTAAAAAGCACTGAAAACCTGCTTATTCTATCAATATTTGATTCTCTGCCTCAGAGAATCAAAATTTCTGTAATATTACTTAAGTAAAAGCCCACATGAACTATATCACTAGGTAATTAAATTGAATTACTTTGGCTCCAATTTCTCCCAACAAAGCAAAATTTCTTAGCTTTGCCTTATTCTTATATACATTGAAGGAACAAAACCCTTCATAACTATTCCTTATGTTGTGAAATCAAATATTTGTTTTTAAAATAAAATCCATTTAATATTTCTTACACTTTTTATAATAGTTCCCTAAAGGTCAGAGTCGGTAATAATTTTCTTAAGAAATGTACTTAAGCACTGTTTTCTCTTGCTCTTCTTTTATTCCAATGAATCTTTATCTATTTTATGCTCGTTGCATCCAGCTATAAATCCTCATGCGGGGTAATACACCAACAAATCAGTTTATGGAAGTTGGCCCAATTTTCTGATGAGTCTTCAGGGTAAATTCTCTATGTTCCCTCTGAAATGCTATGTAATACTGACAAATTATTGGAAAATAATTTAATGTAACTGCACAGTACATACAAGGAAAAAATTTTTAAATAAATCTTAAATAGAGAAATCTTTAAATTGGCTTTTGAAAATGTTACCAATATTTTACCTAATGAAAAATGTAACAATTATAAAATTTCCTCAAAAATGTGCAAAACTAGATTCCAAGATAGTGACAGAGTATGTGGATGAATGTTCCACTTATCTCCTCCTAGGGCCAAAATAAAGTTATAACTAAATTTAAGAACAATCATTCTGAAAAACCAATTTAGTACAAAGAAAGAAGAGTCTATAACAAAGGATTCACAGAAGAAGCCACATCAATTCAGGTAGAAATGGTGGAGATGCAAAAACAGCTGCCTCCACTCCTAGGAGCAAGCAAGCTTTCAGAAGGTTTTTTCCCTGGAAGGTGTGGGTTCTAAGCCCCAGACCAGGTACACCAGCCTAGAACACCAGAAACTAGAAGAGGTACCAACATAGCATTTAGCAGGGAAAAGAAGTGACGTTTCTGTCTGCGAGAAAGAGATGGGAGATCTCAGAGACTCAGACACCCACTTAAAGGGCCAATCCAGAAAATCTCATTTACAGCCACTTACCTGGCATTCCAGTGGAGGCAGGGTTGAAAGGACTAGAGTTGCTTGAGGAGAGTGTAATATTGGCAGCCTCAAGGAGAGACGCAGTGGGGGACAGCCACCAAAACCCCTGTGCTGAATCATTGTCTAATACTGCAGTCACCTAATTTCTTAGATGGAGCAATTCCCTCTATGTGGCTTCAACCTAGGGGAAAGCAACTACCCTACTCTTGGAAATCTCTCTTGCCCCACCTTATGGATATTAGGCACTGCTGAGTCATAAGCAGCCTTGGTGAGGAAGCAGGGGGCTGAAGAGACTCAAGAGATGGCAATGACTCAGTTGTCTGGCAGGAGTTTCCCCCCCCCCACTTTCCTAAGAATATGACTGGGGCTTCCACCTCATGAGATATTCAGTGGGAATTGTCTGGACTGTGGTCAAACCAAATCTCTGGGTTTCAGAGGCCACACCCACTAGACTCTTAATAGCCACACCCCACTGAGGTCTGTGAAAAAACTTAGGACAGACCCACATCTAGGGCCCTGGGTTGGGAGCCATATCCACCACCTTTCCTAATCCCTGAATTATCCCAGCCTCTAGACTGACTCTACCAGAGGTTTTTCCAGGGGCCAAGAACAACAAGCAACCAGCAGACAGAGGCAAGAGGAGGTGGATCTCAGAGAACATTAGGGTTTTTTTGCTGACTTGTTCCCAGGCCAAGGGCTGGTAATAGCCTGTCTAGGTGTGCCAATTGGTCCTCCCATGTGCACTAAGCCCAGCAGAGCAGCCACAAACTCTGGATTGCTTAGAGCTCCAAAAATGTTGCTGAAGGCCAATCACAGGCAATGTCTTACACTTGTCTGCACCAGGTCCCCTCCTAAGAGGCCCAAAACCAATACTTCCAGTGGCCAGCTACAGAGAACATCAGAGTAGGACCCAAATACCCTTACTAGCATTATATCCAAAGAGGGAGCATGTCAAGTGCCAAAACCAACTGAAATAAATTCTACTTTCTGTGGTCAACACTTGCACAGCAGCTCATATGCACTGAATGATATAGAGCTTCACAGTCAGCTAGCCCAAGTCCTGGATATCCCACCCTGCTGGGCTAAGATCCACAGGGGAAAGGAGAGAGCCTTAGAACATAGATACTCAAAGTGTGAGTTCCTTGGAGCCTATTGATGGGATTGGTAAAGGGGCTTATCCACCTTCTGGGGGCAGCATAATCAGCCCAAGTAGAAGACTCTCTCAATCTTCCTCCCTGAGACCAGGAGCTTCCCAGCTGAAAGAACTTCTGCAGAGGAAACTATTAGCCCCACTCAATCTGAACATGCTGCTTACTTCATTGGGAAGTGCAATGCTGGTGGCCAAGGCCAGGAAGGTTCACTTTGGACTCAGGCAGACAGTAGAGGAACTGCAGAGCTGGAAAACATTGGGCCATTCCCGTTTAATGGATTCTTGCAACAGCGGACAAGCAAACAGACAGGGAAAACCACTTCTCATGGTGCAGGCTAACAAACAGTAAAATGGCCCCTTACAGTGGCAGGCAAGCAATCCACACCAAATGAAAGCACCCATAGCCTTACATAGCCTATACACACATGTCTCTACCATGAGCTCATGCACTACTCATGCAAAGGAAACACCTGTTTTCCCTACAGGGAGAAATAGAATTGGAGTAACCAGCAGTAGCAGAGGGATTAGGCCCTGGAATTGGGGCCACTTTCCCTGTACTGAGCTCCTAACCAAGAAACCCCCAAAGTAGGGGGTCCCACTAATGTTGTCATTCTGTTCTCAGCTGTTCTAACCCACCAAACTTGAAATCTGTGGAGGGGTTGGTAGGGTGAGGCCAGTCTGAGGACACTCGACAGTCTTTCTACAAAAGAATCTGTGGGAAGACCAGGTAGTTACAGGAGGAGATGGAGCAGCTGAAAAGTGGAGGCAAATCTTAAGGAACTTGGGCCCTTTTACTAAGCAGCTATCAGCTCTGAGAAGGAGGAAGTTGATTCTTAAACACAGGTTGGCCCCTCCCACTCACACACAGGCACAGAAAATGCAGATGCAAATAGTGAACAGAGTGGTAGCTCCAGACATGTAGCCCACAGTGGGTTATAAACAATGTCTGACATTAACCCATACCCAAACTCTGCCCAAGAGGACCCAGAAACAATACAATCAGTAGTGGGTGGTAGACTGCACCAACACTAGACTCAACTAGCCACATAAGTGGCATGCACAAAGGAGAAGTCCAGCAGGCACCAGACCCTGCTGAGAATAACTACACCCCATAATTCAGACATTGCACAGTGTCTAATACACATGATCAAGGTTGACCCTTAGAGCCATCCAGCCTGAAGGAAAAACTCTACCCACAAAAAGGTCAACACCATTCAAGACTCACAATAGGAGAGTAAATATAACCTTTAAGAAACATTCCTAGAGCAAGGAGCTGAGGTTGCATAGTGATTAGTACCACTGAACCCACCTTTCTCATAAAGACATTACAATAAATTTGGGAGTCAAAGCAGAGCTACCTAATTCACAGACAAAATGGGCAGACAAAGAAATATGATCCAAATAAATCAGCAAGATAAAACCCCAGAAAAAGAATTAAATGAAATGGAAGTAACCAAACCACCAGACTCAGAGTTTAAAATAATGATTATTAGGATGCTCAAGGATCTTAGAGTAAGAATAGATTATCACAATGAGAACTTAAAGAGATAGTAAGCATTAAAATTGAATCAAAACCATAAAAAAGAAACAGTCAGAAATAGCATATACAATATCAGAAATGAAGAATGCACTAGTAGGAATCAACAGCAGGTTGGATAAAGCAGAGGATTGAATCAGCCCATTAAGAGGACAAAATAAAGAAAAACACAGAAGAGAAGCAGAATAGGAAAAACAAAAGAGACTCAAAAAGACTGAGGAAACTCTAAGAGACCTCTACGACAACATCAAGTGAAACAACATCTGCATCATAAGGGTTCCTGAAGGAGAAGAGAATGAGCAAGCGATAGAGAACTTGTTTGCAAAAATCATAGCTGAAACTTTCCTAAATTGTTGAAGGAAAAAGTCACACAAGTTCAAGAAGCACAGAGAACCCCATTAAAGATGAACCCAAAGAGGCCCACACCAAGACACATCATAATTAAAATGCTACGAAGAGGGGCAGCAAGATGGCGATGGAGTAGGTGGACGTACCAACTTCCACCTCCCAGAACCAAAGTGGATTTCAACTTAATTTTAAGAACCACAATCTGGAAAAACCAACTTTCACTAAACTAAGAGGACTCTTCAACCAAGGAACATTGAAGAAGCCACGTTGAGACTGGTAGAAAAAGCGGAAGTGCAGAGAGAGATGCCTAGCTCCCCGGAGCGAATGGCACCCCAGAGAGGCTCGCATGGCAGGAAGAGAGTTAAGCAGAGGGGGGGGGGTACCTGGGCTCCAGGAACAAAGCCCCAGCCTGCAGCCCCAGAGCCTAGAAGAAGTGTGTGGACAATATTTAGCTGCGAAACAAGTCAAGATACTGTTTGTGAGAAATAGTTTTCTCAGACTCAGGATTCTTCCTAAAGAGACCGCACAGAAAACCTCTTTCACAACCATTCACCCGGGGCTCCGGGCAATGGGAAGAGATGAGAGGACCAGAGTAGCAGGAAGAGAGTGTAATCTAGGAGGCCCAGGGAGAAACACTTTGAGGGACAGCCACCCTAACCCCTGGGCTGAGTCACTCTCCAAATCAGAAGAGAATATTTCCCCTGGGGCCAGCAATACCAGCAAAGGAAAGCAGGGTACCAGCCATACAAGCTCTCCCGTGGTACTCAGAGCAGAGCCACTTAGAAGGAGGGTGCTTTCAGGACTACAGTATGGAGTGTTAGGGTCTGACCTGCAGCACCCCTACCCCCACTGCTGAGAGCTTGCTGGAGAGAGGAAGGTGGCGAAAAACGGAAGTATGGTTCCATAGGTGAGGGTGAGAGCCAAGCCAGCCACACCTGAGGCTCGGCGTGATCTCATTCTAGCCCAGCGGGGGCAGAGGAAATGCACAAAAGTGGTCTGGCCAGGCTGCAGGCTGCCTGTAACCCCGCCTGCAGGGGAAGGGCAGGAGCCCAGGAACAAGCAGAGATCTGCCACTGAGCAAGGGCACATGGGTGCACAGCCCCACCTGGCCTGCGGAGCCTAGGCTTGTGACCGCACACGTGAGCTGGCTCTGACCACAGTAGCATGGCGAAAGCCCGAGGACAGAGACCCGCAGCTGAGCAAAGGTGTGCACCCTTGCCCTTAGTGTCGAGGCTTGTGGCCGTGCATGGCATGCAAACTTACCCACCAGGGAAGGGTAAAGGCCAAGACCGGCTGAGATTTGTAGAGCCAGGCACGTGAATACAGCCCATCACAAGGAGCAGAGGTAGACGGGGTGGTGGGCCTGCAGACAGACCACACCTAGGGAACACAGAGGCAACATCCATTGGACTCCAGTGGCCAAATCCTTCTTTTTTATTTATTTATTTTTTGGTATTTTTCTGAAGCTGGAAATGGGGAGAGACAGTCAGACAGACTCCCGCATGTGCCCGACCGGGATCCACCCGGCACGCCCACCAGGGGCAACGCTCTGCCCACCAGGGAGTGATGCTCTGCACCTCCAGGGCGTCGCTCTGCCACAACCAGAGCCACTCTAGCACCTGGGGCAGAGGCCAAGGAGCCATCCCCAGCGCCTGGGCCATCTTTGCTCTAATGGAGCCTCGGCTGCAGGAGGGGAACAGAGAGACAGAGAGGAAGGAGGGGGTGTGGAGAAGCAAATGGGCGCTTCTCCTATGTGCCCTGGCCGGGAATCAAACCGGGTCCCCCACACGCCAGGCCGATGCTCTACCGCTGAGCCAACCGGCCAGGGCCCAAATCCTTCTTATACACAGAATGAATGAGCAGGAAGATAAATGCAACCCAAATGAATCAAGAGAAATTCCCAGAGAAGGACCTGAATGAGTCAAATATAACCAAATTACCCAAATGCAGAGTTTAAAATAATGATTGTTAGGATGTTCAAAGAGCTTAGAACAACAATAGATGGTCATTACCAACACCTAAATAAAGAAATAGCAAATATAAAAAGGAAATTGAAATAATAAAAAAGAATCTGTCAAAATGACAAATACAATATCAGAATTGAAGACCACATGGAAGGAATTAAAAGCAGGATGGATGGAGCTGAGGATCGAATCAGTGAGTTAGAGGACAAGATAAACAAAGGCATGGAAGCAGAGCAGAAAAAAGAAGTGACTCAAAAAGTCTGAGGAAACTCTAAGAGAGCACTGTGACAACATGAAGAGAAATAACATCCGCATCATAGGGGTTCCTGAAGAAGAAGAGAAAGAACAAGGGATAGAAACTCTGTTCAATCAAATCATAGCTGAAAACTTCCCTGAACTGAGGCAGGAAAAAGTCTCACACATTCAAGAAGCATAGAGAAATCCATTAAAGAGAAACCTAAAGAAATCTACACCAAGACACATCATAATTAAAATATCAAAGCTAAGTGATAAAGAAAAAATATTAAAAGCTGCTAGAGAAAAAAAGGCTATCACCTCTACAGTAGTCCTTCAAAGGATGACATCTGACTTCTTAACAGAAACACTTGAGGCCAGAAGGAAATTGCAAGAAATATTCAAAGTAATGCAGAACAAGAATATACAACCAAGACTACTTTATTCAGCAAGGCTATCATTTAAAATTGAAGGAGAAAACAACTGAGAAGGAACTCAAAAGAATAATCCCCTTCACGATTGCAACAAAAAAAATAAAATACTTAGGAATAAACATAACAAAGAATGTAAAGGACTTATATAATGAAAACTATAAACCATTGTTAAGGGAAATCAAAAAAGATATAATGAGATGGAAGAATATACCTTGTTCTTGGCTAGGAAGAATAAATATAATCAAGATGGCTATATTACCCAAAGCAATATACAAATTTAATGCAATTCCCATCAAACTTCCAATGACGTTTTTTAAAGAAATAGAGCAAAAAATCATCAGATTTATATGGAACTATAAAAAACCCCGAATAGCCAAAGCAATCCTAAAGAAAAAGAATGAAGCTGGGGGCATAACAATACCTGACTTCAAACTCTATTATAGGGCCACGACAATCAAAACAGCATGGTATTGGCAGAAAAATAGACACTCAGACCAATGGAACAGAATAGAAAGTCCAGAAATAAAACCACATATATATAGTCAAATAATTTTTGATAAAGGGGCCAACAACACACAATGGAGAAAAGAAAGCCTCTTCAATAAATGGTGCTGGGAAAACTGGAAAGCCACATGCAAAAGAATGAAACTGGACTACAGCCTGTCCCCGTGTACTAAAATTAATTCAAAATGGATCAAAGACCTAAATATAAGACCTGAAACAATAAAGTACATAGAAGAAGACATAGGTACTCAACTCATGGACCTGGGTTTTAAAGAGCATTTTATGAATTTGACTCCAATGGCAAGAGAAGTGAAGGCAAAAATTAATGAATGGGACTACATCAGACTAAGAAGTTTTTGCTCAGCAAGAGAAACTGATAACAAAATAAACAGAAAGCCAACTAAATGGGAAATGATATTTTCAAACAACAGCTCAGATAAGGGCCTAATATCCAAAATATACAAAGAACTCATAAAACTCAACAACAAACAAACAAACAATCCAATAAAAAAATGGGAAGAGGATATGAATAGACACTTCTCCCAGGAAGAAATACAAATGGCCAACAGATATATGAAAAGATGCTCATCTTCTTTAGCTATTAGAGAAATGCAAATCAAAACGGCAATGAGATACCACCTCACACCTGTTCGATTAGCTGTTATTAGCAAGTCAGGTAATAGCAAATGTTGGAGAGGCTGTGGAGAAAAAGGAACCCTCATACACTGTTGGTGAGAATGTAAAGTAGTACAACCATTATGGAAGAAAGTATGGTGGTTCCTCAAAAAACTGAAAATAGAACTACCTTATGACCCAGCAATCCCTCTACTGGGTATATATCCCCAAAACTCAGAAACATTGATACGTAAAGACACATGCAGCCCCATGTTTATGCAGCATTGTTCACAGTGGCCAGGACATGGAAACAACCAAAAAGCCCATCAATAGATGACTGGATAAAGAAGATGTGGCACATATACACTATGGAATACTACTCAGCCATAAGAAATGATGACATCGGAACATTTACAGCAAAATGGTGGGATCTTGATAACATGATACGAAGCGAAATAAGTAAATCAGAAAAAAACAGGAACTGTATTATTCCATACGTAGGTGGGACATAATACTGAAACTAAGAGACATTGACAAGAGTGTGGTGGTTACGGGGGGAGGGGGGAATGGGAGAGGGATAGGGGGTGGGGAGGGACACAAAGAAAACAAGATAGAAGGTGACAGAGGACAATCTGACTTTGGGTGGTGGGTATGCAACATAATTGAACGACAAGATAACCTGGACTTGTTATCTTTGAATATATGTATCCTGATTTATTGATGTCACCCCATTAAAATAATAAAATTATAAAAAAAAATAAAAATAAATAAAAATAAAAATAAAATTGAAGGAGAAATAAAAAGCTTCCCAGACAAAAACAAAAAAACTCAAGAAATTCACAACAATGAAACCAATGCTGCAAGAAATGCAAAGGGGCCTGCTGTAAACAGATCAAAGGAGGGAAAGAATATAGCAAAAGAGAAATACAGCTTTAAAAACTAAAATGGTAATAAACAACTACATATCAATAATAACCTTAAATGTAAATGGACTAAGTGATCCGATCAAAAGACATAGGGTAGCTGCATAGATAAGAAAACAGGACCCATACATATGCTGTCTACAAGAGACACACCTTAAAACAAATGATACACATAGACAGAAGGTAAAAGGATGGAAAAAATATTTCATACACATGGGAATGAAAAAAAAGCTGGGGTAGCAATACCTATATCAGACAAAATGGACTTTAAAACAAAGGCTATAGTAAGAGATAACGAAGGCCACTACATAATAATAAAAGGGAGCAATCCAAGAGGAAGATATAACCATTATAAATATCTACGCACCGAATATAGGAGCACCTAAATATATAAAACAGACTTTGATGAATATAAAGGTGAGATCAACAGCAATACTATAATAATAGGGGATTTCAATTCTCCACTAACATCACTAGATAGACCCTCAAGAGAGAAAATTAACAAAGAAACAGCAGACTTAAAGGACACACTAGATCAACTCGATTTAATACATAACTTCAGAACCTTTCACCCTAAATCAGCAGAATATACATTCTTTTCAAGTGCTTATGGTACATTCTCTAGAATAGACCACATGTTAAGGCACAAAAGCAGTCTCAACAAATTTAAGAAGATTGAAATCATATCAAGCATTTTCTCTGATCACAATGGCATAAAACTAGAAATCAACCACAACAGAAAAACAGAAAAATACTCAAATAGCATGTTATTAATTAACAAATGGGTTAACAATGAGATCAAAGAAGAAATTTAAAAATTCCTAGAAACAAATGATAATGAGCACACTTCAACTCAAAATTTATGGGACACAAAAAAGCAATACTGAGAGAGAAGTTCATAGCATTGCAGGCATACCTTAAGAGCTAGAAAAAGCTCAAATAAACAACTTGACCCTGCATCTAAAAGAATTAGAAAAACAACAGCAAGTAAAGCCCAGAGGTAATAGAAGGAAGAAAATAATAAAGATCATAGTGGAAATAAATGACATGAAGGCTAAAGAAACAATACAGAGGATCAATGAAACCAGGAGCTGGTTCTTTGAAAAGGTAAACAAGATCGATGAACCTTTAACCAGACTCACCAAGAAAAAAAGAGAGAGGACTCAAATAAATAAAATTAAATGAGAGTGGAGAAATAACAACTGACACAACAGAAATACAAAATATTGTAAGAAAATACTGTGAAGAACTGTATGCCAAGAAACTAGACAACCTAGGTGAAATGGACAAATTCCTTGAAACATACAATCTTCCAAAAATTAATCTGGAAGAATCAGAAAACCTAAACAGACTGATTACAACAAATGTGATCAAAACAGTTATCAAAAAACTTCCAACAAAGAAAAGTCCTGAGCTTGATGGCTTCACAAGTGAATTCTACCAAATATTCAAAGAAGAAATAACTCCTATCTTTCTCAAGCTATTTCAAAAAATTCAACAGGAAAAAAGACATCCAAGCTCCTTTTATGAGGTGAGCATAATTCTGATTCCAAATCCAGGCAAAGACAACACAAAGTACGAAAATTATAGGCCAATATCCCTGATGAATTTAGATGCTAAAATCCTCAACATAATATTTGCAAACTGGATCCAGCAGTATATGAAAAAAAACAAACACCATGATCAAGTGGGATTTATTTTGGGGAGGCAAGGTTGGTACAATATCGCAAATCCATCAATGTTTTTCATCACATAAACAAAAAGAAGGAGAAAAACCACGTGATAATTTCAATAGATGCAGAAAAAGCTTTTGATAAAATCCAGCACCCATTTGTGATCAAAACTCTCAGCAAAGTGGGAATACAGGGAACATACCTCAACATGATAAAGGCCATCTATGACAAACCCACAGCCAACATCATACTCAATGGGCAAAAATTAAAAGCAATCCCCTTAAGATCAGGAACAAGGCAGGGGTGCCGCCTTTCACCACTCTTATTCAACATAGTTCTGGAAGTCCTAGCCACAGCAATCATACAAGAAAAAGAAATAAAAGGCATCCAAGTTGGAAAAGAAGAAGTAAAACTATCATTATTTGCAGATAATATGATATTGTATATAGAGAACCCTAAAGTCTCAGTCAAAAAACTACTGGACCTGATAAATAAATTCAGCAAGGTGGCAGGATATAAAATTAATACTTGGAAATCAGAGTCATTTTTATACACCAACAGTGAACTGTTAGAAAGAGAAATTAAGGAAACAATCCCCTTCACTATTACAACAGGAAAAAAATAAAATACCTAGGAGTAAATTTCACCTAGGAGATTAAAAACCTGTACTCAGAAAATTATAAAATATTGATAAAAGAAATCAAGGAAGATACAAACAAATAGAAGCATATACCGTGCTCAAGGTTAGGAAGAATAAACATCATTAAAATGTCTATGTTACCGAAAGCAATTATCACGTGGTTTTTCTCCTTCTTTTTGTTTATGTGATGAAAAACATTGATTGATTTGCGATATTGTACCAATCTTGCCTACCCAAAATAAATCCCACTTGATAAATTCAATGCAAT
This sequence comes from Saccopteryx bilineata, assembly GCF_036850765.1. NCBI lineage: Eukaryota > Metazoa > Chordata > Mammalia > Chiroptera > Emballonuridae > Saccopteryx > Saccopteryx bilineata. The sequence continues at coordinate 103,956,450 of NC_089491.1, read as the reverse complement.
TCCAATTAAAATACCAATGATATACTCAAAGATATAGAACACATATTCCAAAAATTTATGTGGAACCAAAAAAGAACACGAATAGCCTTAGCAAACTTGAAAAGGTAGAATAAATCGGGAGGTATTACACTTCCTGATATCAAGTTATACTACAAGGCCATTGTACTCAGAACAGCCTGGTACTGGCATAAGAACAGGCATATAGATCAATGGAACAGAACAGAGAACCCAGAAATAAACCCACACCTTTATAGACAACTGATATTTGACAAAGGAGGTAAGAGCGTACAATGTAATAAAGACAGCCTCTTTAACAAATGGTGTTGGGAAAATTGGACATCTACCTGCAAAAAAAATGAAACTACACCACCAACTTACACCATTCACAAAAATAAACTCAAAATGGATAAAAGACTTAAATGTAAGTTATATTGATAAAACCATAAGCATCTTAGAAGAAAACATAGTCAGTAAGCTCTCTGACATCTCTCGCAGCAATATATTTGCTGATTTATCTCCATGGCCAAGTGAAATAAAAGACAGAATAAACAAATGGGACTATATCAAACTAAAAAGCTGTTGCACAGCTAAAGACAATAAGAACAGAATAAAAAGACAAACTACACAATGGGAGAACATATTTGACAATACGTCTGATAAGGGGTTAATAACCAAAATTTATAAAGAACTTGTAAAACTCAACACTAGGAAGACAAACAATCCAATCAAAAAATGGGCAAGAGAAATGAATAGACACTTCTCCAAAGAGGACATATAGATGGCCAATAGGCATATGAAAAATGCTCAACATCACTAATCATTAGAAAAATGCAAATTAAAACCACAATGAGATATCACCTCACACCAGTCAGAATGGCGCTCATCAACAAAGCAACACAGAATAAGTGCTGGTGAGGATGTGGAGAAAAGGGAACCCTCCTGCACTGCTGGTGGGAATGCAGACTGGTACAGCCACTGTGGAAAACAGTATGGAGATTCCTCAAAAAATTAAAAATGGAACTGCCTTTTGACCCAGCTATCCCACTTTTAGGAATATATCCCAAGAACACCATAGCACTGTTTAAAAGGAGAAATACACCCCCATGTTTACAGCAGCATTGTTCACAATAGCGAAGATCTGGAAACAGCCCAAGTGTCCATGAGAGGACGAGTGGATTAAAAAGCTTTGGTACATATATACCACGGAATACTACTCAGCCATAAGAAATGATGACATCAGATCATTTACCACAACATGGATGGACCTTGATAACATTATACTGAGTGAAATAAGTAAATCAGAAAAAAATAAGAACTATATGATTCCATACATAGATGGGACATAAAAATGAGACTCAGAGACATGGACAAGAGTGTGGTGATTATGGGGTGGGAGGAAGGAGAAGGAGAGGGGAGGGGGTGGGAAGGGGCACAAAGAAAACCAGATAGAAGGAGACAGAAGACAATTTGACTTTGGGTGATGGGTATGCAACATAATCAAATGTCAAAATAACCTGGAGATGTTTTCTCTGAACATATGTACCCTGATTTATCAATGTCACCTCATTAAAATTAATAATAAAAAAATGCTACAGAGACATAGAACACTGAAAGCTGCAAGAGAAAAATTACCCAGTATCACATTGTTAATTCTGAAAAGAGGTTTTGTTAAAACCTAATAAATACCATCTTTCTCACTTTTTTAGTACCATTTAGTGGAGGGGAGAAAGGCTGTCCTAGACATTGGACATTGGTCAACAAATCTGATGCTTGCATCTAAGCCTCCAAGTTATTACACATTTATCTGATGCTCAAAATTAAGCCATGTTGTGCTTGGACATAATCTCACAAAACATTTACTTAGCACAAAGTCACTGAGCAAATGTTCAACATCTCCATCTCTCATATGAAATGAGTGACTGCTATTTCTTTACCTATTATATCATCATACTTAGTCTAGTCTGTGCTCCTATAGATGATAAGATTTACTGGTATGCTTAATTAATTACAAAATTTTCCTTACCTCCTGATGACACCTAATGAAAAACAAACCTCCTTGACCTAGCCAGTTGGTTCGGTGGATAGAATGTTGGCTCAGTGTGCAGACTCCTGGGTTTAATTCCCAGTCAGGAAACACATGAGAAATCCCCATCTGCTTCTCTTCCCCTCTTTCTTCCCCTCTCACAGCCAGTAGCTTGATTAGTTTGAGCATCAGGTCAAGGCACTAAGAATAGCTTGGTTGTTCCAAGCATTGGCCTCAGGCACTGAGGATGAATCAGTTGATTCAAGCATCGGCCCCATACCCAGGGGGAGAGGGGTCACCTGATGGATCCTGGTCTGGGCACATGCAGGAGTCTCTCTCTCCATTTCCCCTCCTCTCACTTAGAAAACAAACAGGCCCTGGCTATTTGGCTCAGTGGTAGAGTGTCGGTCCAGTGTGTGGAAGCCCTGGGTTTGATTCCCTGTCAGGGTACACAGGAGAAGCACCCGTCTGCTTCTCCACTCTTCTCCCTCTCCTTCCTCTCTATCTCTCTCTTCCCCTCCTACAGCCAAGGTTCTACTGGAGCAAAGTTGGCCCCAGGCGCTGAGGATGGCTCTATGGCCTCCACCTCAGGTGCTAGAATGGCTCCAGCCACAACGGAGCAACACCCCAGATGGGCAGAGCATCACACCCTGGTGAGCATACCAGGTGGATCCCAGCCGGGTGCATGCAGGAGTCTCTGACTGCCTCCCCACTTCTAACTTCGGGGAAAAAAAAAAGCCCTACTCCACTTCTTTAGACTTCTTGCTCAATTACTCAACTAATGCCCAATTGTGCAAGTTCTTTCTGACACCCTCTTACTGAGTTGCACTAGGGTTCCCATGGTGAGTGAACTCCCTCACTGCAACCAGTTATAACCCCAACTTGTTTAACAAGTGTGTTCCTGATTATTTTGGCTGAGGGGCACTGATAATAGCAAGGTTGATAGGACATTCATAAAATATGTCTGTTCTAAAGGCAAACTCTTATGAGCAACCTTGTAGAACATTAAATCTTAAAAGTAATTTTTAAATATCTCAGTACAGTAAGAGTAAAGTGCAGCTGAAATCTTTAAATTCCAAAAGTAGGAATTATTTTTGTCTAAGATAATTAAGCTCTGTTCTAGTATATACCCTTTTTTTCCCCCTTAGAGAATAACGATGATTCATTGTCTTGCATTAGTTCTTGTTTGAAGGAAGGCCTTTATTAGATTTTCTCTGTTTTCTCTAATGTAGGCCCAATAAAGCCAATTACTGAATCTTTTTTTTAATAATCACTAACCAATAAACCAATACTTTTATCATTTTAACAGATCTCATTGACAATTTTGGGTAACCCCATAGGTATTGCAAGGCTGCCTGATGTAACCACAAATATGAAAGAGAAAGCTTGAGTCATAATTTAGTTAGTTTTTAAATATAATTTATGTGTAGATTAGTATTTATTTTAGCATAATAATTTTAAAAAGGGATAATCTTCTGTGTTTAAATATACTATTTTATCAAGTGCTGATGTAGTTACTTGGCTATAGAAAAATCAAGCCTTTCCTCTTTATATATATATAATAAAAATGAATTTTCAATCTGTCTCTTTCATTTACCTCTGCTTATAAAAAAACTCCTGTCCAAAGTTTGTTATTATATACCAGCTGACAGTCTTGATATTAAAACTGTGTATTTAAGACTTCTTGGTAACAGCAGATTATTAATTATTGTATATATTGGCTTTGGAGATTTCATCCAAAAAATATTCCCGATCTACAGAGGCCACAGAGCCATCCTCAGCGCCCGGGCAAATTTTGCTCCAGTGGAGCCTTGGCTGAGGGAGGGGAAGAGAGAGACAGAGAGGAAGGAGAGGGGGAGGGGTGGAGAAGCAGATGGACGCTTCTCCCATGTGCCCTGGCCGGGAATCGAACCCGAGACTCCTGCATACCAGGCTGACGCTCTACCACTGAACCAACTAGCCAGGGCCCAATCTACTTTTTAAGAGCAGATATAAGTGTATATATTTTGTTATTGTCTCCTTGGCATATTTTGTAGTTTTTTTCACAACATTAACTACTCAAATTAATATAACATAACACGAATAAAACGTACCACTAAGGAGGCTTTAAATAAAATTTAAAAGAATTTTAAAAGTTTGGCTTACCATTTCCACTTCTAATCATCTATTATAAAAAAGCAATCTAAAAATACAGCATCATTTATAATATACTATACAAAAATTGAGGGATTAAAATAGTAAATGATCACTATGAGATAAGCGTTAAATAAAGACTAGGTGTTATACAACTGTTAGGTGTTAAAAGTCAAGTACAAAATTTCTACAATCATAAATACAATCTAATCATAAACACATAACATTGAAAACATAGAGCATCAAGTTTAGTAGTAAAACTAAAGTTCAGAAGAACACATATTCCTTATGCTCATTATCAACTAAAAAGATTAAAAATAAATAAAATTATCTCCCCAAAAATCTAGAAAAAGAACAAATTTAAAAAAAATAGCATTACAATTCGAGGGAAACAAACAACTAATCAATACAGACATTGATTTATAGAAAGATTTAGATATATATATATAATGATTTGGGTTTTTTTGTTGTTGTTTGTTTAACAGAGAGAGAGAGAGAGAAAGAGGGATAGACAGGGACAGACAAGAACAGAGAGAGATGAGAAGCATCAATCATCAGTTTTTCGTTGCGACACTTTAGTTGTTCACTGATTGCTTTCTCATATGTGCCTTGACCGTGGGCCTTCAGCAGACCGAGTGACCCCTTGCTCAAGCCAGCGACCCTGGGTACAAGCTGGTGAGCTTTGCTCAAACCAGATGAGCCCATACTCAAGCTGGCAACCTCGGGGTGTCAAACCTGGGTCTTCTGTTTCACAGTCCGACGCTCTATCCACTGTGCCCCGCCTGATCAGGCTAAATAATGTTTTTATAATTGGATTTTTGGTTGTTTTGATATTGAGTTATATAAGTTCTTTATCTATACTGGATTTTAACCCCTCATTGCAGACATCATTTGCAAAATTCTCCCAACAAGATGCTGGGAGTTAAGGTTACCGTTTCATCTTATTGCTAGTTTTATTCATTGGGCAAAAAATCTTTTTAGTCTAATGTAGTCCTATTTGTTTATGTTTGCTTTTGCCGTTTTTACCCTAAGAAACATATCCAAAAAAATATTGCTAAAATTAATGCCAAAGAGTTTACTGACTATATTTTCTTCTAGGAATTTTATGGTTTCAGGTTTTACTTTGAAGTCTTTACTCATTTTGAGTTTATTTTTATATATGATGTAAGAGAGTAGTCTAGTTTCACTTTTACATTTATCTGTCCAGTTTTCCCAACACCATTTATAGAAAAAAACTGCCTTTTCTTTATTTTATATTCCTGTTTCCTTTGTCATAGAATAATTGACTATATAACAATGGGTTTATTTCTAGGCTCTTTATTCTGTTTTTGTGCTTGTAGCATATTGTTTTGATTGCAGAGAGAATGATATTTTGGATCAGAAAGCATGATAACTCCAAATTTGCTCATTTTGTCAAGATTAATTAGCTGATCTTAATGTTTTAAATAGATATAAACTGTCATTTTTTTAAATAAAATTATCTCTTTAACTGCATAATGTTTTATTCAAAGGGCTTTGCATGAAAAAGTTTTATTTTTTTGTGACAGAGACAAAGAGAGACAGAGAGAGGGACAGATAGGGACAGACAGACAGGAAGGGAGAGAGATGAGAAGCATCAATTCTTTGTTGCGGCATCTTAGTTGTTCATTGATTGCTTTCTCATATGTGCCTTGACTGGGGGGCTACAGCAGACCGAGTGACCCCTTGCTCAAGCCAGTGACCTTGGGCTCAAGCTGGTGAGCCTTGCTCAAATCAGATGAGCCCACGCTCAAGCCGCTGACCTCAGTGTTCCGAACCTGGGTTCTCCACGTCGTAGTCTGATGCTCTATCCACTGCGCCACTGCCTGGTCTCGCATGAAAAAGTTTTGAAGGTGACTTGAGTAATAGGAACTGAAAAGGTAGGGGTGAGGGCAAACTGTTAAGCAAGAGGTTGTATATAGCTAACTGCAGATACCTTGACTTTTCTATCATATAAACAGTGCACAGATTAAAGTTACATTTATAAGATTAAAGTACTTGTATAAAGCATCAAATTTGAATATATCATGATTCAATCAATAACAACTATAAATAGAAATAAAACAGCTTTATTTTTTTCTTATACAGTGACTGTTTTCTCTATATTCATAATATTATATACTGTATTTAGTATTCATTTCTTTTCTATTCATCAGCTATCCCACTTTTTCTAACAGCAACAGATTTCCTTTTGTGGAACCAGCTCTCTTTCAATTTTATTTATCATCTTGATTTTGATAGTATTCAATCCCACCAAACTCCATGGATAGGCCCCCAGTGGCATTATCCAATCAACATAATCTTATCCCTTTGATGAAAGGTTGGTTTAGGAATGAGTAGTAGTCTTACTAAATAAGAGCTAGCATTCCATGGTCAAATATGATGATAATCAGAGTTAAAGCTATTCCTTCCTCTTTAGTATTAACCAAAGAATTTGTGGCTGTGGTGGTTAGTGGCAGCCATTCTTTACACTAACTAAGGAAACCTGTTACCTAAGCCAACCTGGGAAGAGAACATTGCTCATTCACAGAAAAGTAAAACTGAATTACTCTCAGGTCATGTCTGCCACCAGACTTATCCCTGGCTTTTCAATTACAAAATCCAATTGACATTTTCTACTGTTAAAGCATAATTGAGTTTGTTTTTATTTTAATAAGGACAAAATGTGTGTGTGTCTGTATGTGTGTGTGTGTGATACAAGATTTGAACTTTGAAAACACAAAGTTTGTTTTTGTTTTTCAAAATTGAGAGAAATGGTTACAATATAAAAAGTTCTTTCTAGCACAGCCTAAGCTCTTATTCTTCATAACAAATTAAAATATCCATTTTGCCTTTCTAACTAGTGGTTTTGTTCCCTGAACCATAAAATAAGTTTATATATGAATATGTAGACACTTATTCAGTGCGTTATTACAGATTGAGATAATTGGCTCTGTAATTATAATGTTTCTCTTCAGAAAAATGGAATCAGAGCACTAATACTACAATTTGTACATTGATCCTTTATTTCAGAGGTCCCCAACCTTTTTTGGGCCACGGACCGGTTTAATGTCAGAAAATATTTTCATGGACCAGCCTTTAGGGTGGGACTGGTAAATACACAAAATAAAATTATGCGACCAGCGTAAAAACTGTGATATTTTTAAATATAATTGTCAAACTTACGATATTTATTGGGCTAAGTTAAAGGAGGAACAAGCATGTCCTCCTTATTCAGGCTGTATTTAAATTTGTTATTCTGACAACGTTTCATGTCTGACATCAATATGTAATATGATAGGTTCAGGCTCTCTACCAATCATGAACCTACGGCAATAAAAATAAACATGAATCCACTGTGTACTTGTATGCAACTTTATTAGAAGCGTCCTCTTAACATCACACCAACAACATAACATGAGTAACATCCTCTCTGCCTCCAAACACTTTCTATTCACTATGGTAACATTTAAACATGCCTTAAAAATAAAATACAACACAAAAACAAATATAAAGTGCATGAAAAATACAACTCACCATTGTTATGAATATTGTAAGTTAATTTATTTATTATGTTTATATAGAATGAGAGATAGTAGCCTATCTCTCAACAACCATAACACTAAATCAGTGGGAGCCCTGAGCTTGTTTCTCTGCAATGAGATGGTCCCATCTAGGGGAAATGGGAGACAATGACACCCAAAGTGTGTTGCTTATGTCCAGTCTATTCCATAATTTTGTTTTGGTTGCTGTCACTGCAGAAAATCCTGCTTCACACAAGTAGAATGTTGAAATGGCAACAGAGTTTTTAGTGCTTTTGTGGTGTTCTCGAGGTATTCTGCCATGACTTTAATCCAGAACACCGGCAGAGTTGTAGTCTCGAACATATTTTTAAGACCACCGTCATTTGCGATCTTCAGTAGTTGATCCTCTTCTTGCATAGATACGCTGGATTCACCTGGTTTGCTGACAAATGGATCGCGGGTCCATTTCTTGGCAATTCGTGCGTCTTTTGTGGTTGGGAAGTAGCGTTCAAACTCTTTTAAAAGCAAATACAGGTGATCGTGCACCAGCTGGGACAATGAAGGCTTGAGCTCAGTATCTTCCAAAATTCCCGCGAATGTTTGAAACATGTCAAATATACCCCTGTTCACAAGTTGTCCCCACAAATCCAGTTTGGCTTTAAATGCAGCTACTTCATCTGCCAACTTGAAGACAGTTGTCATTTTCCCCTGAAGTGACCGATTGAATTCATTGAGAAGGTTAAATATGTTGCACAAGTAAGAAAGTTTTGCGACCCATTCCTCGTCACTGAAATGTGCTGCTAGCGGTGACTTTTTTTCTGAGAGAAATCTCTGTAGCGGCTCTCCTAATTCAAACATTCTGGCCAGGGACCTCCCTCAGATAACCATCTTATTTCTGTGTATAAGAAAAGGTGTCTCTGCTCTGCATTCATTTCCTCACAAAGCTGCTCAAACAGGTGCGAGTGAAGGGCGTGTGCTTTAATGTGGTTAATAACTTTAATGACATCATTCAATATGCTGTTAAGTTCCAGTGGTATATTTCAGCTAGCCAGCATTTCTCTGTGAATGACACAATGCATAGACTCGCATTCAGGTGCAACCTCCTTAATCCAAGTAGTTAAACCAGACATCCTTCCAGTCATGGCAGCAGCTCCATCTGTGCCTATGCCAACACAAAAAGACCATTTCAGTTTTCCTGATATATAGTCATCCAGTGATTTAAATAGTTCTGCAGCTATGGTTTTGGTTGACAATGATAGTGCACATAACATATGAGGATTCATGCCCATCCTCTTGATAAAGATAAAGCACGTAAACAAGTAGCATTGCCTTGTTGTCAATATCTGTAGATTCATCAACCTGGAGAGTGTACCACGGTGATTTAGTAATCCTTTCCAACAATTGTGATTCAATGTCCTCTGCTATTTCCTCAATGCGCCATGTGATGGTAGTAGCCGAAAGAGGCATCTGTGCTATCTTTTTAACCGCAGCCTCTCCTAGAAGTTCACGACAAATGTCTTTAGTGGCTGGAAGGATCAATTCTTCAATGGTAAATGGCTTCTTAGCCTTAGCAATGCGATTAGCCACCAAGTATGATGCTCTTAGTGCACTCGCATTTATTGATGTAGTGGCCACCAGTAATTGTTTCTGGCCTTCTTGTTCATGCTTTTTTATTTCGAAATACTCAGAAGGCTTGTCTTTTAAAGTAGGGTGCTTGGTCTCCAAATGGCGAAGCAGTTTTGAAGGCTTCATTGCCTCATTACTTAGCCAGTCGCCACATATTATGCAGAGCGGCCTTGGTGTGCGAGAATCACCAGTTGCGATAAATCCATACTTCAAGTAGGACTCCTGGTATTGTCTGTTAAATGAGGCCTTCTTTTTCTTCGAGGTCATAGGTTCTTCTTCTGTCTCCTCACTGGCCCTTTTCTACTTCGCAAAAAAACTTTCGATAGAATTTTGGTTTTCACTCATTTTGCTAGTTTATGGGTTTAATTTTAGCGACAATGTATCACGTGACCAAGACAAGCATCAGGAGTGAGTCTTAGACAGATGTAACAAAGGGAATCTGGTCATTTTTAAAAAATAAAACATTGTTCAGACTTAAATATAAACAATACGGAAATAATGTAAGTTATTTATTCTTTCTCTGCGGACATTTACCAAATGGCCCACGGACTGGTACCAGTCCGCAGCCTGGGGGTTCGGGACCACTGCTTTATATCATTCTGTCAGACCTCTCGCCTTCAAAGGGTTCCTGAGTCTATTATAATAACACAATTCAGTCATTTTGCTATTTGCACCATTTGCAAGAATGTTCTCATAAATTACTTACAATTTCAACCACTATACCCTAATCTAAAACCATGTCCTTTTCTTCAACATTCTAGCCAGGATGTTTTAAACTCTTTCTCAGGGAAAAAATAATAATCTCAGATCTTTGTGAAGACATGATGAACTATTTCCATGAAGGCTCATTTAGAAAAAACAACAAAGTTTTCTTATTAGAAACAAGAGAACAATCAATTCAGATGAATAAAAGAAGTGACCTATGCCTACTCAACCCCAAATGAACCTTCCTGTGGTTCAAAATTTGGTTAGCTTATTTCTATTTGTTTTCTTTTTCATTTTCATGGTTCTATGCATTTCCAGCTGGACTAACTCTGGAAGCAACAATTTTTACAAGAAAGCTTTTTCTCATATTTCCAATATGATTTCAACCTCTGAGAGAAAGATTAGGATAATTATAAAAATGTTGAGTTTCTTATCTGGACCTCATCTTTAAACCTTGAAAGGCTTGCCCATCACTAGCTTGTAATTTCCAGTGTTCCCCTCTGGGCTAGAATATTTGTTATGATTAATATATCTCTGATCTTTTCCTCTGTCTCTGTCTCATTCTCTTTCTCCATCTTTCAAAGATAAAATCTTTCTAGTTTTCTGATTTGTTTATTTTCAGCTCTTTCATCTTTGAAAGGTTAACTTTGGAATCATGGCAAGAGAAACATTGGAAAGTTTACTGGCAAAATATATTAGATAGAGATATAATTTTATGAGTTTTCTCTTTTTAGAAAAATATCAGTCCAACATTTAGTTACTTGCACAGATATTACAATTAGGGTACCATTAAATACATAATATTTGTCATCAGGTACTTTTAGTCATTGACTTTTTTGTATCATGGATATAATTTAAAAGTTTTATATTAACTCTCATATAATTATTTTATTTTAAGTGAATAACTGAAACATTTTCTTAGAATGGTGTTTTATTACAAAAAAAATTGGAGCCATTATTGGCTTCATTTCAGTTTTTTGGTCTCCTAACAGAGAACTAGAGAAGAAAACTAGGGACATTTAGATACTATGAACATAATTTAACATTTTACCAGAGAATATATTATTTGGAGAAAAGAACTACATGAATGTCACACTAGATTAAGAACCAGCAGAGAGAATGTTGGAGAAATAAAAGAAACTTCTGGTTATTTTTCATAATAGTTTTATTCTTTACAGCCTTGTTTTCTCATGACAGTGATACTCAATATTTCTTTGCATAAATTCTAGTCTAGATCACTTATTATTAGAGACACTTTACACTTCATAACAAAATGTGGAAAAAATACTTTCAGCTTTTATGTAGCTGATTTTAAGACTTGTTTCTTTTTTTTAATTCAGTGAGAGGAGGGGTAGAAGAGACAGACTCTGCATGCACCCTGATCGGGATCCACCCAGCAAGCCCACTAGGAGGTGATGCTCTGCCCATCTGGGTCATTGCTCCATTGCTCAGCTACTGAGCTCTTCTTAGCACCTAAGGCAGCAGCCATGGAGCCATCCTCAGTGCCTGGGGCCAACTTGCACCAATCAAACCATGGCTGCAGGTGAGAAAGAGAGAGAGAGAAAGAAAGAAGTGAGAGGGGAGAGGTGGAGAAGCAGATGGGCACTTCTCCTGGATGCCCTGACCAGAAATCAAACCTAGGACATCCACACACTGGGCCACTGAGCCAACTGGCCAGTGCCAATTTATGACTTGTTTCTGCTGTAGGTATCATATCTTAAAAGGCTTGCTATAGGGAAGACTCACTTTATATAATTCAGATCTCTAGCTCTTACCATCTATATTTGGGCAAATATATTAACTTCTTTTTAAAAAAAATTACTTATTGATTTTAGACAGAGGAAGGAGAGAGAGAAGGGAAGGAGTAGGAGTGGGAAGTATCAATTCATAGTAGTTACTTCACATATGTACCTTGACAGGGCAAGCCTTGGGTTTTGAACCAGCGACCTCAGCATTCCAGGTCAACACTTTATCCACTGTGCCACCACAGGTCAGGAAATAAATTAATTTCTATACCTTATTTTTCTGATCACTATAATGGGAAAAATAGTATCTATCATATATATTTTTGTAAGAATTTACCCTAATGTAAGTAGAATACTACTGAGTGCCTAAAAAACCCTAAATATTAGCCATTATTAAGAGCAGTATTTAAGTTATATGTTCAGTTTCCTTTCTTTAAACTGAATATTAAGTTATTTCATTGAAATTATTGATCTATAAGGCATTTATTCAGTAGTAACCTAGAATAATATTTATAAATTATAACTGGCTTCCTAAGGAGAGACATTTTAGAATATTTTATATTTAAATAAGTATGTTCTCATTATAACTGCATATATATATTATTTAAGATAAATAAAATAAAGTGAGAAATAATAAGAAAACAATGAGACTAGTAGATTAGGGTTTGGAGACAGACACTCCTGAGTCTACATGAAAACATTTATGCTTTTAAGCTAAAGACTTTATACAAATTCCACCTTCTTATAGCTCCAGTTTCCTCAACTGTAAAATAAATATAATATGCCTAACTCATTCAGCATCTTTGAAAATTAAACCAAATGATGTTTAGCATAGGTCCTCAAAGAAAGAAATCCTCAATGGGAATAACAATAATAGTCTGTTTTACCATCATTATTAATAAGATGATGCTTTCTGCGTATTTTTAAGTCAAAAGATTGTCCCAATAAAAAACTACCCCACTGAAAGTGAGGTGAACCTTTTAAAAATCTATAGATGTTTATAGATGTAAGCTTACATTTTGTTAGCACTATACTGGAAAACTTAAATGCACATTTTTCATGTTTATTAAATGACGGATGAACTAATTTTAAACACATGAACCATTTTGATGCAAACTCCCCCACACCCCACAATTCCAAAAGGATGTTTTTAACTCTCTTAAGGTTACTGTCACTATGATACTACTTATTTCAAACTATGAAGCTCCTGTGTCTCCTGTTCCTTCCCTGACCACATTTAACCAGTTTTAACTGGTGTCAACTCTCTGTGACCTCTAGTGAGGCAAATGGCTGCAGCGTCTGGCAGGTTCATTTGCACAGTAATGAGTCTGTCTACTAGTCTTCGGGAGACTGATGGGAAGAAGGAGATTACCTTCCACCACTGCCTATTAAATGTGATTGACATGCCTGTATGATATCTGTCTTTCTAAACAGCCATCTATCCTTCCCTAGAAACAGTTCATGAGCACCAAGAATTGTACTTAAATAAGGTTTGGAGCATTGCTATCCTACATTCACATATTTTTTTCAATTGTTATGATGTAAAATGGCAATTTTATTAAAAAAAGGGAAAATGATATGAAATTGTGCATTACTGGTAAGAAACATAAACTTTTAAAGTTTAGAAAAAAACTTAAAAAAAATTTTAAAATACTTTACCAAGTCTTTTATAGCAAAAGAAGCATAAAAGAAAAAGAATATATTTTCTTAACTCATTAGATGTTTCTCTTGGCGTGTTTAATTGTGCCATTTCATTTGATATTTTCAAACACTGGCATTTATGACAGCTTCTTTTACATAAATATTATACTCTTCTGTTTTATTTTTCATTCAGTTTATATTCCCTATTTTAATATTACTTTTGCTTTATGGTACAATTGCTATAAACATCTTTTTAAAATGTCTCTAAATAGCTCAATACATAAAATTGCAACAACTTGAATATACCTCTAATTTTATAACTCTATAAGAATATATTTACTAGAAAACATTCAAAAACCTCAACATTAAAGTATATTTTAATTCCTATAAAAAGTATTTTTTTCTCATCACACTTTACCTAATTTCAGACAATCATATCACATACATTTTATTTTAAGTCCCTATTGCAAGAGTTCATTTTTAAACAAGATAGAAGGCTAAATTCTATTTAATTGCAAGAAACCATAGCTAGTCATAATGATATTCTTTTCAATAATAAAATGTGACAGGCATTTTTCATTTTTAGATATTGAAGTTCATTCTTATGTTTTATGATCTATGTTTCATGTCAAAGTTCTGCATGATTTAATTCTTAAATGTGGCCAATCATAACATTATTAATGTTAAGGGCTGACGAATTAATAGCTTAAATAGTTGCCCACTAACTTTGAACTACATGCATCAGATCCCTGCATAATTATCTTTCTCTACATGCATCCAAGATATATCTATATAGTTGTCATGAGCTCTGTCTATTGCTTTAAGTTTTCGGTATAGCTCCAATTAGATCTACTTGAGGCATGAAATCCACTTTGCTATAACCTGGAAGTTCTCAATGTACTGGTTTAAATTAACTGCTTGACTAGAGCAACGTAGCCATGAAAGTGCAAATAGAGCAGAAATGTATTTGCATTCACTCTATATTTGTTTTCATCAAATGAGAGAGCAAGGAGCAGGCAGCTGCAAAATAAAAAAGCAATTGCTGCTGTTTGGAGTCACTAAGCAGTTGTCCTACATCAATTGTTTATCATATAGTATTCTACAGTTTTGCTATTGCAGAACAGCAAGCACTAAAAAAGGTAGATGCCAGCTGTCAGCTCTAACAAAACAGTTGTTCTGTATTCTATACATAAAAAATAAAATCTTGCTTCTACTTCTACACCCATGATTGCTTTATTACAGTACAGAGAAAGACCTATTGGGGACACTTCTGGTATTAGTGTTTTAATTTAATTTAATTTATCAGGGCACAGCAAGAAATTGATTAATGTCACAAAATGCACACGTGATCTAAAAGCATGAAAAGCAATTACTTCACCAATTACGAAAAGTCCAAAACTGTTGTGATTGACAGAGCACAAGAAATATATTAAATGAGGTAATTTTGGAAGAAAAAAAAAAGAAAGACATAAATCTCTTGATTTTGTTTACACACATACTCTTTGTTTAATAACTTATTAAAATCAAATAATTAAATCAAGATTTAGAAGTATTCATGATCCTTAAGTGACTCTAGATTTGTAATGTTTTTGGTGATCTGAGCTACCATATTAAAGTTGGAATGTATGTTATCAATATCTAAATATCATTCTAGTAAGAACCATTCAATATTACAGAATTCACAACATAACAGAATTCACAATGACATGTTTGAGAAAAGCTGAAGATTTTCTTAAATATCAGAAATAAGAAAAAGACAATTCACTTTTAATTCTCTTTTGAAATTTTAAAATTTAAATTGAGAAATGGAAATGTAACATCTTTGACAGTTTGAAAGGACATACAAAAATTAAGTTTGTCACTTTATTTCTTTACAAAGTACATTTTCTGAGGGCCACAGGCTGATCACTGAGTATTATGTATAGTCAGTCACACAGGGTACTCAGCAAATGTATGCTGAAAGATTGATTATTGAATATCAACATTGTTTTGAAGACAGTATTAATCATTGGTATTTGAATATTTATAATCTGCATGGTAATTTATTTAAAATATAGAAATTTAGAGCAGGAAGTATAGTAAGTATTTTCATATATTTTGTCTCACACTAACAAACCACACCTCCTGAAATGCAGATGTAAATAGCATTTCAAATAATAGGTTTTCTGTAATCTATACTAAACCTTTCAGAATTTGAGTCATATTATTCTCTTTATTCTAAGTCTATGCTCAGAAAAAATATTTTTTAACTTATTTCTCTATAAGTCTACTTATATAGGAAAGCTCTACGTATTTATTGACAAGTAGGGTTTTTTACATGTGAAAATGATTTCTGATAAATAATATATATTAAGTATACATTTTGAGCTAGGGAGGATCAGGATTTGACCCAAAGAAATTGACCTCACAGCCAGCCCTGCTAGATTGATATATTACTTTTAGCATGTGCCTTCCAATACTGTAGTTTGCCCTCCAAAAATCTATGAATTTCTCTACAGGATGCTGCTTTCCTTAAGAGCCCCTTTTCAGTATGCACAGATAACACATCTAAAAAATTCCTTTTTTTTTTAAGGATAATGTACTTAGTCATGTGAACTGGTTGATATAAATTATTTTAGATAATCATTAATTTTTAGGTACAGAAACTAAGCATATTATAAAAAAGGAAATTAATGAAACTGCTTGATTTAGTCCATATATTCCCAGAGGAAAAAGTAAATGTCAATCTCCATGAGATATTATTGCAAAAGCATAAATTACAAGAATTTAACATAATGAACAACCAAGGTGTACACATCAAATAATTTTTAAATGTTCAACCACCAAAAAAAAACTTTGAATTTCAACCAAAGCTCCTAATATTAATGTCAGATATCTAAAGGAATTCTCCAACCTTTACTTAATTAGAACAAAACCGACAATGTTTGAAAATGTTTTTAAATTCCAACTTCCTAATGATCATATTTAAGAGTTTCCGTAAGAATTTGTTATAAATCTCTAACAGAGCCCTTTAACAAGTTAATACCATAATCAAAGTCAATCAAAGTAAGTAATTAAAACACATAATATTCACTCAAAAACAAGGTAAAATATAGTACAACTAATCTTAACATAAAAGCTTTTGTTAGAACTATGAGTAGGCTAACACTGGTAACCAATTCTTAAAATAGGCTTTTGTTAATACAGCCTTGATCATAGAATAATTATATCCCTTTTCCCTTTAGAAATAAAATACATATAAAATCAGTATTTATATTTGCTTAATGTAAAATTTACTTAGCTTACCCAAAAGCCATTTATAATAAACAGCCTATACTTTATTCACACTCTCTCCCTTATTGAGAAATGTATTCTCCTTTTTCTGATTTCCAAAAGTAACTTGAATGTTTAAGGTCACTTTGGTCTCATTCATTCAAATCCAGCTTTTTTTCTGGAGTAAAGATATATGTTTATGAAGCATTCAGCATGTCAACCACATGTGAATTTTGCAATGCTACAAGCATATGCTATTGGTATTCTCCTTTCTGATTTTCTGATTGACAACTTAAGTTTAAGGGTGATTAGGCTTATTTCCTGCAGTTTGAGATTGGTAGGAGTTCAGCAAAGCATATTCACCAATATGTAATATTGCTTCCCTGATGACAGTAGGAATGAAAATTGACACACAAACTCTGGAATTCAGAAAAAGAAAAACTTTAGTAGATTGTGGGCTTATGCAAATAGTAACACAAATTAACTTTGAAAATACTGAGAATGCAACAAGAATAAAGAAATTTGAAAGTGAGCCAATCATAATGTCAGCAAGTTATCGAAACTTTCAAACCACATTTATTTTCTGAATTGTAAATATGAACACTATTTTTTAATAAGGTAAGTCTTATAAGTTTTATTAATTTGCATTCAGAATAAAAGTCAATTATATGATGCAAAATTAAGTAAAATTCTATTGAAACTTCATGAAAGATATATATCAAAACTTTGTATTCTATGTGGCAAGTTAGGATGTAAAACATTAAAATAATACAATGAAAACTACTGAGAATATGTCATGACTGCTGAAGCTGATATTGTCATAGAAGTAAAGGGATTTAAGTTTTAATTTACATTTAAAAGCAGTTTTTAAAAAAAGCAGTTAATATGGCTTTGGTTTATATGGCAAAGATGATCAATATAAACTAATGACAAGAATATTTTTCTCTAGTTTGTTAGTTAAGATTCCAAAATTGAATTGAAGTTTCTATTTTTTAGTCTGAACTAGTCATTTGTTTAGTCCTCAGACCATGCTCTCTCAAGTGATCTTAATCTTCTGATGCCTGAAACCTTGTAAAGTACTTCTGCCAAAACTGCCTATGTTTTGGCTTTCTGCTTAAATATGACTTCCTTCAGAAGAGATTCTCACATATGAGTTAGATGCACCCTTCATATGTTTACAGATACTTCATTTTCTCTAAGGTTTATTATACACACTATCTTTGCCCAATTGCTTGTTATTATTCTTCACAAAATGTCCATGAGGACAAGAACCACACATCTACTAGCACAATATTCTATATCAAGTATGTCAGCAACAAACAATTACTGTATAAAACAAATGCTTTAAATAGTGTATCTTAGACATGGGATATGAGCTTCTCTTTCCTCACATGCAATATCATTTCTTTATGGACAATAAGTGTCTTATTAAACTTTTTATTTCCAATGCCTATTACAAAGCCAAGAATATAGAGTAACCAAAAACTGTAAAAGGAGATCTGTTAAAATAATTAAAATATTGGTTAGTGATTATTAAAGAAAAGCTTCAATAATTGTCTTTATTTGGCCTACAGTAGAGAAGTCAGAGAAACTCTAATATTTATTCAATAAATATTTTATTAAATAACTGCATGTTCAAAAAGATTTTGGAGAGACACATCTGAATGAAGAAATAATTCTCCAGGTTACAAACCCCAAAATTTGTTTTTGCTAAACAAGAAACCTTCCCTATTTCAGAAGAGAATGGTTGGTTTCTTATCAAAAAAATCTATTCCTCTCTTAGCAGAGGTTTTTTGTTTGTTTCTTTGTTTTCCTTAAAATAAGCCCTAGCCCTGGCCGGTTGGCTCAGCGGTAGAGTGTTGGCCTAGCGTGCGGAGGACCCGGGTTCGATTCCCAGCCAGGGCACACAGGAGAAGTGCCCATTTGCTTCTCCACCCCTCCGCCGCACTTTCCTCTCTGTCTCTCTCTTCCCCTCCCGCAGCCAAGGCTCCATTGGAGCAAGGATGGCCCGGGCGCTGGGGATGGCTCCTTGGCCTCTGCCCCAGGCGCTAGAGTGGCTCTGGTCGCAACATGGCGACGCCCAGGATGGGCAGAGCATCGCCCCCTGGTGGGCAGAGCGTCGCCCCTGGTGGGCGTGCTGGGTGGATCCCGGTCGGGCGCATGCGGGAGTCTGTCTGACTGTCTTTCCCTGTTTCCAGCTTCAGAAAAATGAAAAGAAAAAAAAAAAATAAATAAGCCCTAATGTGAGACTTCCTTTCTGCTTCTAACCTTAGGTATAACATAAAGCATACCGATCTTTCCCCTTCAAATAGAAAAAATGGATTTTGCTTTAAAAAATTTAAGGCACTGTGTATTTTTTTTTTTTTAAGAATAAAAGAGGCATAGACTCAGAGTAGAGCATCTAAAAATAAAAAAAGGTGTCAATGGCTGTACACAATGGACACCAACACGGGTATCATTTTCTGTCCGCCCATGTGTAGAGCTGAGTTTCGTGTTTTAGGTTGTGGTTAGGTTAGTGTTTCATGGTGATAAAAGATGTGCTGAAGAATCAGAAAAACCTAGGTTTCTCTGAATCCTATGTTAACCTAAAAATAAAAAGCCAAAATTAGAGGCAACAAGTATTTATTTGGAATTAAAAAAATTAAAAATTGGAGAGCACAGATTAAGGGAGAAAACCAAATAGTGTCTGATTACCGGTTTATTTAAGAGAAAAGGGAAATAATTACATTAAATAAAAAAAATTTCTATTGGTGTTTACAGCTGTGTTCATCTTTAGCTATACAAGACTAGTTTGGTTGTTTTTTATTTTATTTTATTTTATTTTATTTAGAAAATTAACTTTTTTTTTCCTGTATTTTTCTGAAGCCGGAAATGGGGAGAGACAGTCAGACAGACTCCCGCATGCGCCTGCCCAAGATCCACCCGGCATGCCCACCAGGGGCGATGCTCTGCCCACCAAGGGGCGATGCTCTGCCCCTCCGGGGCATCGCTCCTTCGCGACCAGAGCCACTCTAGCGCCTGGGGCAGAGGCCAAGGAGCCATCCCCAGTGCCCGGGCCATCTTTGCTCCAATGGAGCCTCGGCTGCGGGAGGGGAAGAGAGAGACAGAGAGGAAGGAGAGGGGGAGGGGTGGAGAAGCAGATGGGCACTTCTCCTGTGTGCCCTGGCTGGGAATCGAACCCGGACTTCCGCACGCCAGGCCGACGCTCTACCACTGAGCCAACTGGCCAGGGCCAGAAAATTAACTTTAATAGGGTGACATTGATAAATAAGAGTACACAGGTATCAGATAAATATTTCTATAGCATATGAACTGTTGATTTCCCCATGTATAAGACACTCCCATGCATAAGACACACCTTAATTTTGAGACCTGAAATTTGAAAAAAATGTATTACCTAAAGTTATTGAACTCAAGCTTTATTCATCATAAAATTCATACAACTCCTCATCACTGTCAAAACTCCCATCCATTAGCTTGTCCTCATCTATGTCTGATGGCAAATCACTGTCTTTATATATTGCCTCATCCTCAGTTCCATCTATGACATTTGAAATGCCATACTGTTTAAATGACTTAACAACAATCTCAATCTTGATATTATCCTAGAATCTTTTCACCCAGGTGCAAACTTCTCCTATAGTTGGGTTCTTTACTCTTCCTGCTGGTGTCAAATTGTCCCCAAAAGACTTAATCCATTGGTTCCATTTGTCTCTCATGGCAGCTGTGAAGGGTTTGTTAATGCTGACATCAAGTGGTTGGAGCTGAGATATCAAGCCTCCAGGTATAACAGCAAGTTTTTTTTTTTTTTTGCTCTGCATCAATCTTTTTTGTTTTTTGTTATGCGTGCCCTGAACTGATCAGGCACCAATAGGGTAGGTTTGCATAAGAGCCCACCTCGTCTCCTCCTCCAAACTTTCTCAAACCAGATCTTCATCTCATCCTGATCCATCCAACCCCTGTCATGAACGTGGACTATCACTCCTTGAGGAATGTCTTCTTTTGACATTGTTTTGTGTTTGAAAATCAGCATAGGAGGCAGCTTGGTTCCATTGGCACAACGAGCTAGAACAACTGCATAATGGCTTTTATTCATGTCCACTTGTCTTCACAGTTATAGTCTTTACCCCCTTCTTATCAATAGTTCTGTTACTTGGGACATCAAACTAAAGGGGATTTCATCCACATTTGCAATCTGTCCCAACCCAAACTGTTGTGTTTTCTGACATTGAATGACAAAATGATGAAATTCAAGAACCTTCTTCTCATAGCTCTCAGGCATCTTTTGGGCAAGTCCGGTGTGTGTACACATGCTTAGTCCATTCTGTTTCACAAACCTGAAGCACCAGTTGTGTCCTCCTTTGAAATCAGTAACTTCATTTTCATCAGCAACTTTTCTTCCCTCATGCTGAACCATCTTTTTGGACACAGGAATTCCAATTGCTCTTTAGTCCTCAATCCATATCTTCAATTCCCTCTCTAAATCAGGCCATTTTGCTGACTCGCCTCTCATGGCCTTCTTCTGCTGTGGCATTTTCAGTAAGGTTTCTTCTTCCCATAGCCAGTCTTGGATTGATTTCTCAGTTGGTGGAGGACCAAACTTACATTCAGCAACAGGATTTCCACCCAATTTTTGCAAACCGGATCACTTTTAACTTGAATACAGCACAAAAAACTTTTCCGAGCCATTTCTGGGTAGAACATGGCACAACATAACCTACCATAATATACCAGTAACAAGTGCAGTGTGAAACAGTGAGTGCAAAGACAAGTGCGAAAAGGCAGTAAATGCAAGTTAAAAAATCTACAACCTCTGTATAAGATGCACCCCAAATATTTTGGGAAAAGGGTACGTCTTATACTTGGGGAAATATGGTATCAGCCCTTAAAATCCTTTGTTCTCTGCCTAAGTATCCCAACCTTCATAGAGATGGAAGTTCTAGCATTATAAAAGGCCATTGCAGGGGGGAAATAAATTAACAAAACATTTTTCCACTGTTTCACCAGTGATTTGGAGGAACATTTGGGACTTGTTCCAAGTTTGTAAACCTGATTTTAGGCATCATGAAAGGCCCCTCACTTTCTCCTATAACCTAGATGTAATAAAATCAAAACTCTATAACAATAGTTCAGAAATGGCTGAGACAACCTTGTGTTCTTTCCTTTTGCAAAAACAATTTTGATTGTTGTAACCTTTTACTTTTTCATTGTTATTATATCTAAGGGAACATCCCAAACTATTTTTCACTTCAAAGGAAGGTTAGAAAAGCCTTGACTGGTGGTGGGTAACTAGAAATTCAAAGGAATTTGAAATGACTCCATGCACACTTCTGACACAACTTAGCTAGGTAGTAAAACAGTTATATGATTTACAAGAATCTTAGGACAAAAGACAGCAGACAGAGATTGGCTAAGTTCAGCCAGCTGCCAGCATACTCACAAGAGAAGCTTTTTGCTTTTTCTCTGCCAGAAGAAACAGTCCAAGTTTGATAACCAGTTGCCCTGGACATTGTTAGAACAAGAACCCTCACATCATGGTTAATCCTATACTATTGTCTTTTCCCCTGAGTTAACCTTCCTTTGGAGACTTTCATGAGTGTTTAGAATTAAAAACTAAATGGCAGTTTGAAACACTGACTAAGGGTCTTTATGAAGCTGCATTAGTTCTAGTTCATAAACTGAGTTTAAACTAGAAAGACTACGCCAGTCATATTTCTTAAACTCCGTTTAAAGCAATAAATAAAAGCCTCCTGTACTTCCAGCTTATCAAATTTTTATATTTTTTAATAAGCCCACTTATTTGATAACATGTGATAGCATTAAGGGCACTTACAATTAAAGCAAATGTGTATGGGCAGACAGCTTCCTATGAACACATGGTGAGGAGAGAGACGGGTGGTTATCTGTTAACTAAAAAAGCAAAGATCTACTATATTTTTTCCACAAGGAAATTTTGGAGTCCTGTAGAAAAAAAGTATATGTGTATACATATACCTGTAAATATGTGAGTATATATGTATACATTTGATTATACTCTAATTTTTCTTAAAAGTAATAAAAAAGTATCATGGGGTGAAAGGCACAAGAGAGAACACTGAACTTTAAAACCTAAAATACTTAAATCAAAAAACCAATATAACTCCACAAAACTATATTTAAGAATATAACAGTGTGTTTCACAGGGATAACTTATCTATACTATTCCTTTTATTGATTGACTCATTATTTCATTCAATCCAACTTATTTATCTTAACTATATACATAGAATTGGAAAGGCCACTGACAATAAAATTAGGGTTCTGGTAAGGAGCAAAAAGGGGAAGTGGAAGTATCGTGCCTTAACACATAGAACACAAAAGGCAGGCAGATATAGCCAGCAATTTATAACACATATGAAGTAAAGAAATCTTTCCAAAGCTAACATGGCCTCAGGCATAAAGTTGATTTCCAGAGCAGCCCCAACCTTCAAGAGGAGGCTGTAATTTGCCAAAATAAGATAGGAAGCAAGATTAGGTGGTTTCAACTAGATAATCAACTTACTTTTTTCATTATATTATTCATTGTTTGAAAAGAATACTTTGGGTGGTTTCTAAGTTTTTAAAGTTATTATTTTAGATTGAACAAATTATATTAATAGAATTGAATTTCTACCTTCAAAAACTTAACTCTGAAATATGCAAAAACTCATTTGATGAGGATGCATTTGTAATGTATTTAAAATATAGTAAATATTGCATAAAGTATTTCATAATCAAGCCACAAAACAAGAACTATTTGCAATAACAGTCTTTTGGTATAATAGAATGGGAGCATGGGTACAAAAAGACGGGTTAATTTATTTGGTTTGTTTTCTTCCTGATAACTAATAAAAAGACTTCCTTCTCTCTTCAGGTAGCTGAACCAGAGTATAGGTAAATCTAAAAGCTGTTTTTGGTCATATTTTGCCATGCAAACAAACAAGCATGGGAGCAAATAAGACAAGCATGTATTTCCAAACAAGAAGGCAGAAAGAAAGGAAAGGTCTCTGTTAGGCTAGTGTTTATATTTATGGGCTGGGAAGAACTATCTCTCCTTTAAGCCAACCAATCAGTTTCTTCAAATTTCACAGGCTTGCATTGGTTCCTTTCACTAACCAATCAGATCCTTTTTCTAGCCTAGACTGCCAGCTCTGTATAGCTATCGTTCAAGGTTCCACTGCACATTTCTAAAAGAATTTCTCCCTTTCTCCCTCTAGCATGAGGACAGGTAATACCTTAGGGATACTCCTCCTAACCAGCTAGGGATTGACTCCAGAGGGCTAAGGGCACATTCCTGGCACTTGCAAATGAGCCTATGAATGCTACAGCCTCCTAGAAAATTAAGCTAAATGGAATGATAAAAGCTCCTTACTGAAGCAGGCTTTCCAAGTTTTATAAAATTTAATGTCCAACTCCCTTTGTTCCCTTTCCCTATTAATATCTAGCTACCTACCTAAATTCACAAAACAATCATGTCCAGGAGGCCATGAGATTTAAAAAAGGATGTCCCTAACACATCTGATAAAGGATTGTTAATCAAAATACACAAAGAACTATTAAAACTTAATGATGAAAAATAACAATTTGAATAATAATGGTCCAAAAACCTTAACAAACACATTAGCAAAGAAGATATACAGATGGCATAAAAGCATTAAATAATGCTCCATTTCATGTTACCAGGAAAATGCAAATTAAACAACAATGTGCTATCTCAACACGCCTATTAGAATGACCAAATTTTAAAATACTAACAACACCAAATGCTATGAGGATGTCAAGTAACAAAACTCTCATTTATTGCTAGTAGAAATGCAAAATTGTACATCCACTATGAAAAACAGCATATCCTTATAAAACTAAACATACACATTCTTACCATACGAGCCAACAATCGTGCTTCTTGTTATTCACCCAAAGGAGTTGAAATCATGTCTCCACAAAAACCTTCACATGGATGTTTATAGCAGCTATATTCATAATTTCCAAAACTTGGAAGCAACTATAATGGCCTTCAGTTAGATAAATGAATAAATAAACAGTGATATATATATAGACTATGAAATGTTATTCAGTGATAAAAACAAGCTATTGAGTCACAAAAAAACATGGAGAAAACATAAACGCATATTAAGTGACAGAAGCTACTCTGTGACACTCTGGAAAAGGCAAAACTGTGGAGATGGCAAGAAGGTCAGATTGCCGGCAGTTGAGGTTGAGGGAGGGATAAATAGGCAGAGCACAAAGGATTTTTAGGGCAGTGAAACCCTTCAGTATGATACTATAATGATGAACATGTCATTACACACTTATTCAAACCCACAGAATGTAAACGTTAATGTAAACTATGAACTTTCGATGATTCAGGAGTGAGCAGGGCATATTTCTACAATGGCTCATTGACAGACAAGTTTGAAACAAGAAATATACATGTGTTTATTTTAACAATACTTTTGTAATCAATTTGTAAGTGAATGTGAAATTCACAGTCTTGAGGGAATTCACATTTACTATCTTAAGGCAAGATACTTTGGTTTGAATTAATTAATTAAATTAATAATTGACAACAAAATGATCTAATACATTTTTCTTATTTCAGATTCATTTTAACATATATATATGAATTAAAACAATCTTAAGACAAAGTATAAATGATATAATCCTGTAATTACAAGTTAACTAAGATCTTTTTTTTTTACCCTTTTTTAAATATAGTCACTCAGATATAACTGTCTTTTCACTCCTCCGGGTTGGAAGATCTTCTCCAACCTCTGGGAGGCTTCGTTAGTTCACCATTTTCAAGTATTTTCAATTCAACTACTATAGACATAAGTTTTAGTATTATCACTGTCTTTTCTGATGAAATACCTTTATAGAGAGCTATATATGTTACGTTATTAATATATTTTCTACTAGCATATGTACTCCTTATTGCCGAAGATCATTTTGTACTTTTCCATATTCCTCAAATGCATGTAAACAAAACTCATTGAAAGTTATACAATAGCCCTGGCCAGTTGGCTCAGTGGTAAAGCGTCAGCTGGGCATGTGGAAGTCCTGGGTTAGATTCCCAGTCAAGGTACACAGGAGAAGTGCCCATCTGCTTCTCCACCCTTCCCCCTCTCCTTCCTCTCTGTTTCTCTCCCCCTCCCACAGCCAAGGCTCCATTGGATCAAAGTTGGCCCAGGCACTGAACATGGCTCCATGGCCTCTGCCTCAGGTGGTAGAATGGCTCCAGCCACAATGGAGCAATGCTCTAGATGGGCAGAGCATCGCCCCCTAGTGGGCATGCAAGGTGGATCCCAGTCAGGTGCATGTGGGAGTCTGTCTCACTGCCCTCCCCATTTCTAACTTCGTAAAAATACACACACAGAGAAAAAACAAAGTTATACAATAGATTTTAAACAGCCAAAGAGAGTAACAATTCCAGGACTATTTTCTAAATTCCATCCAATCTTGCTCTGTCCACTCCTCCACCCAGATGTTTCTTACCAAAGGATCAATTTTTAGGAAAAAATAAAATTACAACAAAACAAACAAACCAGAAAACCCAACTCTGCCATTGATATATCTTCTCTTTACTAGGTTACTGAAAAGATCTTGAAACTCCTTCCTATGTTAATACATGTAAAGTTAGTTTCCTTAGTTTATCAATTAATTATATAAATTTCTATTGTCCCATGATAGTGGGTATCTCTACTGCTTTAGTGTCCACTGGGAATCTTTGCCATGACAAGAAACTAATGTTACTCATTCAACTTCCTAGGTACATCATGGTCCATGAACCTACTTTCTTCTAAGGTGCCACTGCCACTCCATAGTGACAGTAGCTTCCAAGTCTCCCCTACAAAGCCTTTGCTCCATATCCTCTCCCTTGGGGATGAAAGTCTGGATCTCTCATAGTTTCCCCTCAAAGAAACTTTAAAAACCCAGTGTTGGTCTCTTTTTCTTATTGTTTCAAAGTAGGTTAAAAAATCCTGAAGTCTACTTTTTCCTTACTAGGTCCCCTTATTACATTAACATAGCACACACAATTAAATGATAGTAAACATTTTTTTAAACAAATAGTTTGATTTGTTAATATTTTAGTTTGTAGAAATGTAAGTGCAAAGAGATGGTCTTGAAACTTAGAAATTTTACCAAACCTGTTAACCTAACACTACTATCTCACCGACTTACAGCAGACAGCATTAATAGTGTGCACTGCACATTTTTAAACATAAGCAAAGTTAGAAGAAATCTAATAAATTATCTTACTTCCCTTCTTGTTAAATTCCATATTGGCCAATTTCCATATGAATAACATTTTCTCTAGATGAAAGGAAGTACTGTTCATTATTTATAATAAGTGTCTGACATCATGGATCAAATAATTAAATCATAAAATTGGCAATGCTAACCTGACATTCAGGAATAATACAGAACATAGTAACTGATATTTTTTTAAAAAAAGCTCTTTCCTGAGATACTTGGAATATTCTTACTAAAATGAATTATGAAATAGAACTGAGATTTTTTTAAAGCTTAAAGATGTATGCTAGAAATGATAAAAAGAATATTTAAAGCACCTACACATCAAGTTGAAATGAAATGAGAAAATAATAATAAAACATTTAAATCACATATGCTTACATCATCAATAAACTGGAAATATTACCATTATAAAATTTCATATTAAGATAAACAAGACACCTGAAAGATTTCATTTTCTGGAAACCTAGGAGCTACCAAGGACAGTGTAAGGGAAAAAGAAAAGACATTCTTAAACATTTGTTGCTATTACCACAGATGAGTTATGTTCATTTTATGAGTCCTCTAAAATGGGTAGACCAAACATTACATTTCATGCTTAAAAATTTACAGGAACCTAACTAAAGTCTGTCAAGATCAATTTCAAACAATATGCGGAAAGTTGTATAAAATAAGGTACTTAGCAAAAGATGTGATGATGAGTGCCCCAACTTCTACAAAGACATTAAGATACCAAGCCTTGGGATTAGTCAAAAATCAGAAGTTTCTAGAAAGAAATATGTGGCATTTTAAAAGAAAAGCAGTATATGTTTTTAAGTTTATAGTTCCTGGAAGTTATTATTAGGCCTCTTCATAGTTCCTGCCTAGTTCCATCCCATACTATAAAGAGTTATAG
This sequence comes from Saccopteryx bilineata, assembly GCF_036850765.1. Lineage (NCBI taxonomy): Eukaryota > Metazoa > Chordata > Mammalia > Chiroptera > Emballonuridae > Saccopteryx > Saccopteryx bilineata. Next base: position 103,928,640 of record NC_089491.1, on the reverse strand, counting down.
AATTAAAAAAATACATTCCTGCCTGACCAATGGTGGCTCAGTAAATAGAGCTTTGACCTGGGACACTGAGGTCCCAGGTTTGAATCCCTGAGGTTGCCGGCTTGAGTGCAGGTTGCCTGGCTTGAGCGTGGGATCATGTCCCTGGCTTGAAGACCAAGGTCTCTGGCTCAAGACTAAGGTTGATGGCTTGAGCAGGTTTCACTGACCCAGCTGGAGCCCACCACCCCATCCCACCATCAGGGCATGTACAGGAAGCAACCAATGAACAACTAAAGTGATGCAACTACAAGTCGATGCTTCTTATACCTTTCATTTCCGATCTGTCTCTCTCAAATAAATAAATAAATATTTTCTCCCAGTTTATTTCCATTCAATTTGCATGTTCTATATAGAATATATATTTCCTTGTCCATGCTACATGTCCATTTCCAAAATTTGTGTAAATTTATTTGAGCACTAATTTTATATAAAACATTTATTTTATTTTACATTATTTTAGACTCAATATGTCTAAATGTTAGCATGCTCATATTATGTTTATTTTATTTTAACCTTCATGCTTGATAATAATATATAAATTGTGGTAGACAGAATTCCAAGATGGTACCAAAAGATCCCAACCCCCTGATGTCTATGTCCTTGTGGAATCTCTTCCCCTGAGTAATTTGTTCCAATCAAGAGAAGGTGGAAACACTGAGAGGAAGTTATTTCCATGATTAGGCTACAATAGAGTAGGACTTTTGTCTTGTTAATACATTCTCTCTCTTGTTGACTTTGATGTAAAAATATGCCATGTGGAAAGACCACTGCAACAAGAAACTGAGGGAAAACTGCAGCCAATGTTCAGTAAGAAACAGGCTTCACTTCAATACCCCACAAGGAACTGGATTCTGTCAACAACCACTGAGTGAGCTTGGTAGTAGAACCTACTGCGCTCAAGCCTTCAGATGCGACCCCAGCCCAGGCTTGTTTTCAGCCTTGTGAGAGATTGTGAACAAAAGACCCAACTAAGCCATACCCAGAATACTAACAGAACTATGTAAAAGTATATATGCATAGTTTTCAATCACTGAATCTGTGGTTATTTGTTAGGCCTTACAGAAAACAAACAGGAGAGCAATATAGCAACAGAGAAAATTTTTTTAAAAAATGTAAACTGTCATAAATTGTCAATATGAAGGTTTTCTTTGTCTCCAAATGTATATTTTTATCTTCTGAGATATTCTCTGTATTAGTTCGAGTGTGCGGACTTAGCATTTACAATAACAAAATGCCACCATCTGCTTATGTCAATTATGTCATGGTTCTTTTATCTCTGCCCCCTTACATCTATTTAATCACTAACCTAGTTGATTCACCTGAAAATTTTTCTCATTTCTACCCACTTCTCTCCTTCCCCTCTGCTTTCACCGTTACCTGGCATCTGAAACACTACGTTATGCTGTTAATTTTATAGGCCTTCTTTCTCCCTCTGATCCATTTTATTCAGATAACCCAGAGTAAATTTTAAAAATTCATGTATGATTTTGTTTCTAACATTTTATGGCTTTTGTAAAATGAAGTTTCAAATTTTTAATGGAATGCACCTGTGTAAATATAATGTGGCACCTGCTGACCTCTCCGGGTTTCATGTGATGAATTGCCCTCTCCACTTTAGATAGATGGCTTTTTGTTTTGACTTCTTCAAATGAGCCATACTTTGTTCCTCCACATGCTTCTTTCTCTACGTGAAGTGCTCTTTTCTTCTATACCCGCCGCCATTCTCCATCTCCTTTAATTAGCCTGGTCTTTTAGAACACTAAAATCTCAGCTTGCAATCACTTCGTGAAGGGAAACTTTTCTCAACCTCTAGTTTAGGCTAAATTTTTATGTTACAAACTTTAATATTACCTTATACTTCTTCATAGCACTTAATTAAAATCACTAGTTTAATATTTCTATTCCCTCCTAGATTACAGCTTTTTAAGGGCAGGAAAAAAAAAGGGCTCTTACTTGTTTTGTAATTCAGCAAAAAGTGTAGACTCTAACAGATAACTCTTTATCAGTGGTTCTCAATGTAGAAGGAGAGATATTTCACAGCCAGGGGACAATGGACAACATTTAGAGACATTTTTTGTTGTCACAACTGGGTAAATAGGGAAAAGAAAAGTTTCTACAAATATCAGTGAGAAAAAATCAAGCCTGTTTTTATGAACCCTGCAATTCACTGGACATCACCCATAAAAAAGACTTATCCAACCCAAAATCTCAACAAGTACTGAGATTAAAAATCTCTGCTCTACATATTAATATTTATTGAATGTATGTCATCAAATAACTAATGAATAAATTTTTATTATAAAAATGCAAGATTTGGCCCTGGCTGGTTGGCTCAGTGGTAGAGCATCAGCCTGGCGTGCAGCAGTCCGGAGTTCGATTCCCGGCCAGGGCACACAGGAGAAGCGCCCATCTGCTTCTCCAACCCTCCCCCTCTCCTTCCTCTCTGTCTCTCTCTTCCCCTCCTGCAGCCAGGGCTCCATTGGAGCAAAGTTGGCCCCGGCACTGAGGATGGCTCTGTGGCCTCTGCCTCAGGCGCTAGAATGGCTCTGATTGCTGCAGAGCAATGCCCCAAGATGGGCAGAGCATGCCCCCTGGTGGGCATGCCGGGTGGATCCCGGTCAGGCGCATGCAGGAGTCTGTCTGACTGCCTCCCCGTTTCCAGCTTCAGAAAAGTACAAAAAAAAATGCAAGATTTAAGAATATCAACAAAGTTTCATTTCTATTTGTATATTATTTGATTTTATAGTTTCTTCAATAACAACAGATTCATTTATTCAACTCAGCTATTAAGTACTTATTGACTGTTAGCCATTGTACTTGGGTGGTGGAGATTGTGTGGTAAGCCAGGGCCCCGTACTCAAGAATCGTATATACCTGAGAAAGAGAAAGATAATAAACTAATAAATAGATGTGGTGATGCATTAGAAAACAAACAGAATGATATGATATAAATTGGCATAGGAGATAAAAGTTGGCAGCATTTTAACAAGAATATAAAAGGGGTCAATCATCCAAAGACCAGGGAAGAGAATATTCCAGGAGAAGAAATAAAGAATGCAAACTCCACTAGACAGGAAAGACTTCGGTGTTTTCAGGAAACTAAAGGATTCCAGTAGAGCTGGATCTCTTCCACACTTGAAATTATTTCAAAGGGCAAAGGGAATTTCTTAAATGGTTTGCAGTAGAAGAATAACATAATTTGACTTATATTTTTAAAATGTCCTGCCAACTGCTATGTGCAGAATACAGGGGGAAGGAAAGAGATAATAAGGTAGGGACAAAAAGTCATTGTATGCAGCTGTGCAGGACAAATAATGTTGATCTGGAGATGCAAAGAAATGGATGGGTATGAAGTAAATTTTGGAGATATAATTTGCATGATTTGTTGAGAAATTATATGTTGATGGTGAGAGAGACATAAAAATTAACACCATTTTTTAATTGTTTAAGTAAATGAATTAAAGGTAATATCATTGACTTTGTAAAAACTGAAGAAAAAGGTGTGACAGAGAAAACCAAGCATTTTGTCTCAGATATAATTTATTATATACTATAATATATACTCATATGATATTATTATGAGCATATATAATATATACTCATGGGCAATTTAATGAGAGATGTTATAAGCACAGTCAGTTGATTATAAACACACTGGGCCTCATATGGTCCACTGCTTGTTTTCATAAGTAAAGTTTTATTAGAACACAGACACTCATATTCATTTACATATTGTCTTTGTCTGCTACTATGCTACATCAGCAGAATTACATTTGGAAGTATATAGTCTACAAAGCCTAAAATATCTGCTATCTAACCCTTTACAGAATAACAGGTTAGAGATTTTGTATGGGTGTGTATGACTTATCCCAAGCACCAATAAGAGTGCCTGGTATTTTATGGGTGCTTTGTAAGTATGTGTAGTAGAAATCACTGTCAAGTAGACAGGCTCATAGACTTGGAGGTCAGAGATCAGGTCTTGGATTGAAATAACACATTTTGAAAGCATCAGCACATTCAATATGGGATTAAATAAAAAACTGCCTAAAATACTTTGTTAATGAAAAGAATGACACGAAAAGAAAGGGGGGAATAGATGTAAGGGAAGACACAATAAAAGAAAGACAAGAAAGGGAGACGAGAATGGAACCTCAGAGCATGTTCAAATGTAGAGACATGGTAACAAAATACTGTTACAAAGAGAAGGCTGCAAAGTAAGAGGAAGAAAACTTGTCTATAGTACTTTATGCTGAAAACATGAATTGAGGAAAGAAAGGAAGATGATTTGGAAATCATCTTATTTTGGAAAATAATTCTTTTTTTTTTTTTTTTTTTTTTTTTCATTTTTCTGAAGCTGGAAACAGGGAGAGACAGTCAGACAGACTTCCGCATGCGCCCGACCGGGATCCACCCGGCACGCCCACCAGGGGGCGACGCTCTGCCCACCAGGGGGCGATGCTCTGCCCATCCTGGGCGTCGCCATGTTGCGACCCTCCTGGGTGTCGCCATATTGCGACCAGAGCCACTCTAGCGCCTGGGGCAGAGGCCACAGAGCCATCCCCAGCGCCCGGGCCATCTTTTGTTCCAATGGAGCCTTGGCTGCGGGAGGGGAAGAGAGAGACAGAGAGGAAGGCGCGGCGGAGGGGTGGAGAAGCAAATGGGCGCTTCTCCTATGTGCCTTGGCCGGGAATCGAACCCGGGTCCTCCGCACGCTAGGCCGGAAAATAATTCTTCTAAGTGGTCATCATCATAGCCAGATTGTACTCTAAAAAGAGAAGTACGTAATATGTAACAACATTGACAATACCTCTCCTCTCTGGTAAGACACAAACAGAGCAATTCAATGACTTTTGGGTTGATAGTGATATAAGGACAAGGGAAGATTTGGTTTTAGGTGATTAATCTTTAAGTTGGGAGATACTATAAAGTTTTAGTGACAGCAATTATAGAAAAGGAATAAAATATAATGCAAGTGAGAGAGGAAATACCTAAAGAACTTCTTGAGAAATTGAAACATGTGATCCACAGAACAAATGGAGGGTTTGTTGTTTGATAGGAGGAGAAACATTTATTTCTTTATAATAGAGGTAAAGATGGAGACATAGGGGCAAATACAAGATAATTAATTTGAAGATTTGGTATTGAATTAGACTATTTTCAATTGCAAATAACAAAAATTTTTTAATGTATTTAAGGAATGTAATTTGTTATGTCATATAAGCTTAAAGACCAGGAGAGAATGTAGTTTTAAAAGTCTCTGAATCACCCTGGCTGGATAGCTCAGTCAGTTAGAGCAGTGATCTCCAACCTTTTTTGGGCCACAGACCAATTTAATGTCAGAAAATATTTTCACGGACTGGCCTTTAGGGTGGGACGGATAAATGTATCATGTGACCGAGACAAGCGTCAAGAGTGAGTCTTAGACAGATGTAACAGAGGGAATCTGGTCATTTTTTTAAGAATAAAACATCGTTCAGACTTAAATATAAATAAAACGGAAATAATGTAAGTTATTTATTCTTTCTCTGCGGACCAGTACCAAACGGCCCATGGACCGGTACCGATCCGCGGCTTGGCGGTTGGGGATCACTGGGTTAGAGCACTGTCTGGAAGAGCAGACATGCTGGTTCAGTCCCCTGTCAGGGCACGCACTGGAACAGACTGATTTTCCTGTCACTCTGTCTCTCCTCCTTCTTTTGTCTCTAAAACCAGTAAAATAACATTAAAAAAGAGAAAGTTTTAAAAACTTCTTTGAATTAGTTATACACATAATATAATTATGCTTGGTTGTACTGTCTTGGCTCTGCCTTTATCTATGCATTAATTCTTTACATTAGACTGTGGCATTAGATGAATGACAGCAGCTTCATCTCTTACACCTGTGTGCCACCTAATCTGAAAGAAATTAAAAGCTTTTCTTTCCTCATATCATCACAAAGAAAGATCTTCCATCTCACTCTCTGTAGCTGATTACATATTCTTCATTAGATCATCTTTATTTAAAAGTATAAACTAATTAGTTTAAGCCAATTATGTTCTTTCCCTATATTGAGTCGGTATTGATTCCACCCAAATACATTGCTAAGTATTGAGATGATGGTTAAAAGCTCCAGTGGAAATTTGGAGTTCAGTAACCAAGAGAAAAGTAAATAATTTCCAATGAGTAAATACCATAGAGAGTGACTTTTGTATATACAATGAATATGAACTTTAAATTATGCAATAAAATGTTATTAAACCTCACTTTGTGTGCATAGTCTTTAATTATGAAAATCCCTCAATTCTTAAATACTTTTAAAGAATTTGAGTAATTTTAAGTATCAGAGAACAAGTGAACTTTAAGCTATGTGTATTACATTTTCACATTGAAGAATCACTTTCAGAAAAAAACTACAGAATCTGCCCTGCTGCTGTTTATGTGCACATAAGGTATGATTTGTTCTTATGCTATTATTTCTATATCATTATATAATTTAACATGTTCTCTTATAATAATGTCTTCTGAGTACTGACTAATTTATGAGATGGTGCTTAATATCCAATAGCTTTAGAGAGGAAATCAGTTGCCACAAAAACTAGTGAAGAGGACAAATGAAATCATTATATACCATGTAATTTATTTCGGTGATCATATACTACAGAATATAAAAGATAGTGCTGCACAAATAAAAATAAATATCAAAGGGAAAAATATATTAATGCTTTTAGATTTATTTGTTCCTAGAATGAGCAAATGAGTACACATGCACATATTCATTCTTTGCATTCAAATGGAAAGTTTAACCTTGAATCATGTAGACCTTGTCTACAAAATGTAAATAATATATCACTACATTGTGTATCCACTGCAGAATATTTTTAAAATTCCCTTTTAAAGGAATTAGTTTCTAGAGAAATAATGAAATATTGTCATGAAGTAAGAATGAGAACAAGAAATAAATATAAAGTAGTTTTTCTCAAAGAGAAGTCACTTAATTCTATAGTAAATATAAGTAATAGACCATCGGCCCACATTTGAAAGAAGTTGCATCTCTTTATTTTCTATTAGTCATTATAATTTCTGACTAAAATTCCCAAATCTGGTCTCTAACAAACTTAAATTTTAACCTTTTTTGGGAGGTTGGGGGGGAGAGGGACAGACAGATAGGAACGAAGAAAGATGAGAAGCATCAAGTCTTTGTTGCAGCACCTTAGTTGTTCATTGATTGCTTTCTCATATGTGCCTTTACCTTGGGAGTTCCAGCAGAGCGAGCAACCCCTTGCTCAAGTTAGCAACCTTGGACTCAAGCCAGCGACCTTTTGATGATTTAAAGATTACTTATATGTTAAACAATCAAACTTTGTTATTGGTTTAATGTGAAAGAATATTTGGCACCAGTCTTCAACAGAATTGAATATTCAAACTAAAAATTTATCCTAAAAACCTCCAGAGTCAATGAATGTATCTACTAACATATAACAGTAGGCAGCAGATAGATTAAATAAGGTTGACTCATACCAGAGATTGAACCTGTTTGTTATTTTCAGGTGTAGCAGTTTTCTGTTTTTTATCATATGTGTAATGTTAGATATACATAAATACATACATTATGCATTTATATCCATTTAACATAAAAATATACATGTAATTAGAGATATATTTATTATATAACCAAAACAGTTATTTTGACAATGACTAAGAATAAATTCAGACCTATATAAGAAAGGTAAATGCTTCTTGGGAATATTATCTTGACATCACAACTACATGATTTTTTTCTTAAATAATTTTTTTCTCAACTCAGTAAAGTCTACATTACAGTTTCTCTCTCTCTCTCTCTCTCTCTCTCTCTCTCTCTCTCACACACACACACACACACACACACACACACCCCTAAGCAAGAGGCTAGATTTTAAAAAATCATCCTACTGAAGTAGTTTGTTTACAGTTCCAAATAAATCTTTTATAAAATCTGCTAGAGGAAACAAAAAGATAGACTGCTCCTACTCCTGTCATTTCATTTAACACTAAGGAAATATTGAATAGAGAAGAGACTCTCAAAGTACATGAATGGATGGGTCACATATTGAGTGTCCAAATTCTAAAGTCAATATTTACCTTGAGCAACAACAATGCATCTTAGTATTTCCTCAAGCAAGAAACCAATATAGCATATATCTATAATATTATAAATCAATGTATGTATGTCATAGGTTTGATAGCATTAAAGAACTTTGAAAATTATTCTGGCAATTTCCATCTGAAAAATTCTCAATAATGGATATACTGTGGAATAGTTTAGCTTGTCTTATTTTTAAAACGTTTTTACAAGATTTCTGATTTAAACTGCTTAGAGTCTGTTTCTATTATATATCAAATACTGATTAATATATCAAAATTATCAAGTGGTTTTTACATTTTTTTCACAGAACGTTATAAACTTTCTATGATTTTACTCTCTCAGTTACGAAAATAAGTTTCTACAATAATGCATCAAGTATTTTTTAGCTATAAAAATACTTTCTGTATGTAGAGTAAGTGACTATTTCTGTACATCCACAGATGGAAAGAAGACTTAAGATGAATACCAGCCCTGGCAGGTTGGTTCAGTGGTAGAGCATCAGCCTGGTGTGTGGATTTTCCTGATTGGATTGCGGGCCAGGGCATACAGGAAGAGTGACCATCTACTTATCCACCCCTCCCCCTCTTGCCCATCTCTTTCTCTCTCTCTCTCTCTCCTCTCCTCCCGCAGCCAGGGCTCAGTTGGAGTGGAGCAAGTTGGCTCCTGGCACTGAGAATGGCTCCATGGCCTCCACCTCAGGTGCTAAAAAATGGCTCCAGTTTCAATGGAGCAAGGGCCCCAGTTGGGCAGAGAATTGCCCCCTAATGGGCTTGCCAGGTGGATCCTGGTCAGGGCACATGTGAGAGTTTGTCTCAGACTCCCCTCCTGTCAGTAAAAAAAAAAAGCCTGAAGGTAAATACTTTAGAAAAAAAACCAGGGATGCCGTGTGCCTTACCAGGTGGTGACACAGTGGATACAGTGTTGGCCTGGGATGCTGAGGATCCAGATTCAAAGTCCTGAGGTAGCCAGCTTGGGCATGGCATCATAGACATGACCCCATGGTCACTGACTTGAGCCCCAAAGTCACACTGGTTTGAAGCCCAAGGACAGTGGCTTAAGCCCAAGGTTGCTGGCTTAAAAAAAAGATTAGGGGGTCCCATGACTAATATCTACTAGTTTCCTAAAGCTATTATAATAATTTACCACAAATTTTGTGGCTTAAAACAACAGAAATTTATTCTCTCACAGTCTGGAGGTCAGAAATTTGAAATCAAGTTGTCCACAAACTGTTGGTTTGTTCACAGATTCTGAGAAAGAATCTATTCTAGACCTCCCTCCTAGCTTCTGTTTGTTTACTACAATCCCTGGTGTTCCTTGGCTTGTAGATGCATGCTCACGCCAATCTCTGCCTTGTCACATCACTTGCTCCCTGTGTGGGTTGGTTTCTGTATTTCTTCTCCTTTTATAAATATACCAGTCACATCAACATAAGGTGTTCTTTAATCTAGTGTGACCTGATTTTAACTTGATCACACTTCAAAGAACTTATTTCTGCCTGACCAGGCGGTGGCGCAATGGATAGAGCATCAGACTGGGATATGGAGGACCCAGGTTCGAGACCCCGAGGTCGTCAGCTTGAGCATGAGCTCATCTGGTTTGAGCAAGGCTCATCAGCTTGGACCCAAGGTCGCTGGTTCGAGCAAGGGGTCACTAGGTCTGCTGTAGCCCCCCGGTCAAGGCACATATGAGAAATCAATCAATGAACAACTAAGGAACCGCAACGAAGAATTGATGTTTCTCATCTCTCTCTCTTCCTGTCTGTCTGTCCCTCTCTGACTCTGTCTCTCCCACAAGAAAAAAAAAACAAAACTTATTTCCAAATAGGGTCACATTCACAAGTTCCAGGTGGACATATATTTGGAGGGGAGAGGCACTTTCAGCTCGATGTAATATACAATTAAGCTCATGAGGTGGATGGCTCCCATGAACTCATTGTAGAACTATGTTGATTTACCTGTCCATATTAAGTATATTAATTTTATTTAAGCATTTTTATTTCTGGAAATATAATAGAAAAGAAATCTATTCAAAATGGAAAATTTAAAATGTTGAGTATACTATTTATTCATGCACCTTACATTTATGGCTGAACTAGCAATAAAGGTTTACTCAGAACAGAATTACAAGAAACTGTGACTCTGAAGAAGACCATCCAGGACTAAAGCCAACAGCTGCCTTTAAGACATCTGCCATGCCCTGTCTACAACTTTCTATTTTAAAAGTACACACAAATGTAGTATGGACAGCAAAGTCTAGGGCCTATGTGCGAAGAAAATTTAGAAAGAAATTGTTCTTCACATTATTTAGTCACCCAAAAGGAGATGTGGAAAATTGTCTCAGGTTTGTTTCTGGATAGGTGGAGGGGAAAAAAAAATCTCCCCCTAAGAATTTCTGATCACAAACCAGAATTGAATTTAAAATAGTTCCAGATTGGTGGTGTCCCAGATGCTTGGCAGAAGGAAATATAACTTTTCCCTGGAAGAAATCAACCTCACTTCAGAGCTCAAAATTTTAACATAGGTAAAGTCCCATGGAAATTTGAGCTCACAGCAAAAGTCATAAAATAAATAATGAAATAAATCAGCATGAAACTAAGAAATAAGAACTAGAAATAGATTCATAAAGAACCCAGGTATTAGCATATATAAAATAAAATATGAAAACAAACATTATTTAATAAGTTTAAAATTAAAAATAAATTATTTAAAATATGAAAAAGGAACAAGAGGCTATAAAAATTTTAAATCCAATCAAACAGATCTTTCATAAATAAAAAAATATATAACAATTAAGACTGAATATTCTTTCATAAACTAAATAGTATTTTAGAAGAGCCAAATTTTGAAATTTGTAACCCAGAAAATGTATTTGAACATTTTTTTCAGAAAGCAGAGACAAAAAGAAATTATGATATGAAAAAAATAGTACAAAGGTATTCAGAAGGAGGAAATGAAGTATAAGTGAGAAATAATGTTCAAAAACTATTGGATGAGGCCTGACCTGTGGTGGCACAGTGGGATAAAGCGTCAACCTGGAACACTGAGGTCGCCGGTTCGAAACCTTGGGCTTGCCTGGTCAAGGCATATATGGGAGTTGATGCTTCCTGCTCCTCCCCCTTCTCTCTCTCTCTCTGTCTCTCTCTCTCACTCCTCTCTCTCTAAAAAAATCAAGAAATAAAAAAAATAAAAAAAACTATTGGATGAATTGTCCAGAATTGACCAAAAATACAAATAATCAGGTTTAGGGGATCAAAAATATATATTCTGATAAATAAAATAAAATCTGAACAAAGATACATTATAATGAAACTTTAGATGAATAAAGAGAATATCTTAAAAGAAACCACTGGGGGGGAAAAAGACAAATAAAAAATGAACTGACAAGCTACATTCTCAACTGTCCTAATATAAACTGAATTATTTCCTCAACAATTGAAAAAATTGGAAATCTAAAATCATACAGCTAGAAAAAGTATTATTCAAGAAGTGAATATTAGAAAAACTTAAAACAGAGATGATACAACAAATAGAGCCTCACTAAAAATAATTTTTTTAGATTACACAGCAGAAATTAGCAAATAAACCCAAAGAAAAGTCCAAAATTCTTTCAAATTACAATGATGAGTAAAGAAAATGCAAAATACAAAAAGTTAAATCTAAACAAATCTTAAGTATACAAAATCATTTTAATAATAGTTATTTTGTGAGAATTCAATTAAAATACTGTATAAGTTATGAGTTTTCTAATTGGAATTAGTATGTTCAAATATCCTTACACTGTTTATGTGAAAGATGTAAATATATTTCCCTGTCATAAAGGAGTGGATGGAAGGACAGGTGATGTAATAAGTAGGACAGAGACAAAACCCAAAATAAAATCATAGAGTTAGTCCAAATTTTATTAGTAATTCTATTCTAGTAATGATGTTTACAAAGACACATCAAACAAAAGAACAAATTTTTAAAATAAAATAATCATGGAAAAATATGCACATACATGCAAATCAAGGAATACCTAGAGTAGCCACAGTGATATCAGACCCAAAGGCAGCAAAAATTACTAGGGAAACAGAGTTACACATTATTTAAATACATAGTAAATAACTTGGAAATCTGTCACAAAAAGAACTATTTAGAATTAGAATAGCTGGAATCAGACCAGAGAACTTACCTAGTTTTTTTGTTTGTTTGGTTGGTTGGTTGGTTTTGTTTTTTTATTCAGTTAGAGGAGGGTAGGCAGAGAAAGAGACTCCCGCATGTGCCCTGACCAGGATCTACCCAGCAAGCCTACTAGGGGGTGATGCTCTGCCCATCTGGGGCATTGCTCTGTTGCTCAGCAACTGAGCTCTTCTTAGCACCTGAGTTGGAGGCCATGGAACCATTCCTCAGTGCCCAGGGCCAATTCACTCCAACTCAGCCATAGCTACAGGATGGGAAAATAGAGAGAGAGAGAAGTGAGAAGGGGAGAAGCAGATGAGCGCTTGTCCTGTCTGACTTGACCAGGAATCCAACCCAGACATCCACACACCGGGCTAATGCTCAACCACTGAATCAACTAGCCAGAGCCTTACCTAGTTTTGTATAAACTTAGAAGTTCCAAAGTTTCCTTGACAATGGATAGCTTTGTGGCTCAGCTCTCAAAAATAGCAGGCCTTCGTTGAGGTACCATGTCTGCAAAGTATTTTTGGGAATTGAAGTTGTCTTGGGACATAGCTCAGACTTTAGTCAGGAGTCCCAGAGTTTTAATGCATATAGCAGAACATGCATAAAATAAGAATGCTTTTGATGGTGAAGATTTTACTGAAAAGTTTTTGTTTCAATCTAAGTTAATAAACAATATATATTATTTAAATACAAGAGAAAAGTAAATTATTTCACCAAGAGTACTACCAGCACATTGGTTTAAGAATTGGGAAAGTAAGCTACATCAACATATCAGATGAAGGAATACATAGCTTTTTCTGCCACATCCTGAACCTTATCATATTTAATCATAGATTAAGTATTATACCAAAACCTTTAAGACAAGCTCTTTTTATAATTTTGATTAAAAATTCCAAGAATTGGGTATCTTATATAGTTATATATTAGTTTTAAAGCAAGACTATTTCTAGTGGACAAAGTCTTTGTGACAAGTTTTATTATGATTAATATTTATTTACTATTAAAGGTTGTACTGTATAAAGTAGTTCAGTCTTTTTTAACCTTAAGTCAAGCTCTGCTGAAAATCATGGAAAAGTTCCTATATTTACATACAGATTATGCCATCTATTCCCATTACCTTACATTATCAACATTCAGAATTTTCCAAGCCAAAATTGCTCAGAAATAAAATTGGTTTGTCTCAAACGTTTTCTACTAAGTAAGCAAAATGAAAAGTGAATAACAGCATTTAAATCCACTGAGAATAGCCACAGATGACGCTAAGATTTTCCAAGAATAAACCCATAATTTGACTTTTTTCTTAGATAACTTGAAGTATTTTTGACATTTTTAAAGGAAATACTGAAGCTGCTTTTAAATACATATATATGTTCTAGAGTCTGAAGTAACACAGAAACAGAAATGTAAATGTTTTGCTCTGTTTAACCAGTAACTATGTAAATGTAATTAAAAGACATTAGGTTATTTCCTGTTCCTGTTACCTAAACTCATTCTTGGATTGTTCATAACTGCACTAATTTGTATCACCTTATTTAATATATTGGCTTTTTTTTTTCTCTATGTAGGAAAAAGGGTACTGAATGGAAAACTTAAGATTTTTAATGTAGAACTTCCACTAAATTATGCCTTAGGTAGATTGTCATTGTGAAGGGTAAAAGTAATCTTGAAAAATTTCTTTGACTTTCTGTGGTACGTTTTTGTCTACAGAAATTTTTCCATTGGTTTCTTCAGGGATTACACATCTGTTATGCCCACACATATCTGGAGCACTGTTATTTCTCAAATTGAGTACATGTGAATTCATGTATATATACACTCGTCTTGATAGTTATAAATCAAAGGAAGCATTTCAAGAAATCATCTGGTCCATCCTCACATCTCCAGAAATGACTGCCTTGGCAAGAGGCCAGAAAAAGAATGCTTTTACTTACCATTAATAATGTCAGAGAAAATGATTCCACACCTAAGCAGAGTCGTCCTCTCTAACATTCCAAGCCATAAAAGAGTAGAATTTTAACCACTTTAACTTAACTACTTTTTGCAATTTTAGAAACCCATTCATTTTGATGTCTTATGCTAGTGATCACTCTTTTCAACTGCATAGAAACTAGGAAAATAATATGGTCTGCACTCTTTCTTCCCCAAACTCTGCTTCTTTTCACAGCTCTTTTAGAACTGTTAAAACACTGTTCAAGATCTTATATATTATATTTTGCTATAATGTAAAGACATTAACTAATGTGTTTAAAACATATATGAAAAAAAGAAAAGGACTGAGTGAAGCTGGACTCTGAAGAATTTTAAAAATGAACAATTAAGTAATTAAGTTTAGGATGAAGGAAAGATTATAAAAGTTGTTTTCTTTTGATTACTTACCAAACACTGACAGAATGTCATTTATTATTATGACTCTACCAGAGTTTGTGTATGTGCATCACTGTTTCATTTTCTCACGTACTAAGAATGAGCTCACATTCAAAGATACAGTTGCTGAAATAGATACATGGATACAGCTATTGTTTCAAATCCATCAGAAGTCCTCTATATTGCCCAGTTTATCAGTTATACAAATAAAATTTCTGTAATAAAAATAATGTAATAAAAAATGATGTGCCCAGTTGAGTAAAATAAAAACACAAGAAAAGACACTGAGGTGAGAAATAAAAGTAAAAACAGATAACTGCCAGTTATGTAATCATCAAGCTGTGATAGAGCATTAAAATAATAAGAAAAATTGACTGGATACAAAAAATGAAGGGCTTTGAATACCAGGATAAAAGTTTGGAGACCATAAATAATGACTAGTCAGTGACAGGTTCTGAGCAAGAGAGTTGTATGTTCAAATTTGAGATTTGAAAAAATTCATTTTGCAGCTGTGCATAAAAGGCATAGTGCCAGGGAAGGGCTGTTTCAGAGGCTATGGCTGTAGTCCAAGTAAAATATAATGAGGTCATGAACCAGGAAAGCAGTGCTGGAAAGAGGAGTGAAATTACACATCTCTTTTATGTAACGTTCCCTTGACCTCTGTCTCTCCTTTCTACTACCTGGCATGTGTGTACGAAATATTGGACTTCCTAATGAAAAATCCAATGACCTTTTTGAAGCCTCATCTTCTTTGACTCCTTTTCATTTTTGTCACAGAGAACAAGTAATTTCTTTGAAAAAATCATTTTTGTCTTAGTTCTCATGATGCTACACTGCAATACTAAGATGAATACTTATCTGTACCCCTCATTTCCACAAAGAGCCTTCGAGTCTTTCTCTCTCCTCTCTCTCTCTCCCCTTTTCTCTATATTCTTTTATCTGTTTTCTTATTCAGATAATCTTCTACTCTCAAGCTGTTTTTCATGACTAGGTGGCAGCCATCTCAGTGGATACTGCCAGCCCTCACCTTTCTCTTTACCTGTAGACCCACATTTGGATCAGTCCAGCAGATATTTCAAAATGAATTCTTTATCTTCTAAAGCCTGACTTGTACAAAACCAAGTCTATCATCTTTTATAAGATCATCCACTCTTCCCAAATTGTCCCATAATTATTCAAATACTTTATCATTCCATTAGTCCCAGGCCAAGATTCTTATGACATGCAAGGCTATATATGTTATTTCTTCATACTGTCATTGTACCTGGTGTATACTTGTCATGTTTTGTACTAAAAAAATTAGTAATATTTTGTTAATGTGTCAAATATTAAGTCTTTATGTGTTCAGTCTCTATGCTACTAATTGTGATCTATTCATTTCATGGCACATTTATGTGCAATTGTGATGCCCTCCTGTGTACACTGTGCATCTGTATATTGCACAGGAATTGTCATATAAGTTTTTTTGTAATAAATCATTGTTCGATGAATGAGTTAATAGATGAATAAATCATCAAAACCTGGCCCTGGCCGGTTGGCTCAGCGGTAGAGCGTCGGCCTAGCGTGCGGAGGACCCGGGTTCGATTCCCGGCCAGGGCACATAGGAGAAGCGCCCATTTGCATCTCCACCCCTCCGCCGCGCCTTCCTCTCTGTCTCTCTCTTCCCCTCCCGCAGCCAAGGCTCCATTGGAGCAAAAGATGGCCCGGGCGCTGGGGATGGCTCTGTGGCCTCTGCCCCAGGCGCTAGAGTGGCTCTGGTCGCAATATGGCGACACCCAGGAGGGTCGCAACATGGCGACGCCCAGGATGGGCAGAGCATCGCCCCCTGGTGGGCAGAGCGTCGCCCCCTGGTGGGCGTGCCGGGTGGATCCCGGTCGGGCGCATGCGGGAGTCTGTCTGACTGTCTCTCCCTGTTTCCAGCTTCAGAAAAATGAAAAAAAAAAAAAAAACAAAAACAAACAAAATCATCAAAACCTTATTTTTTAATGATGAAATATTTAGCATGTTGGTGTATGAAAATTCTAGAGATAGAGTTGTGTTGTGTCTTTTACTTTATATAAGCCATAATACTCAACTCACTACATTTTATGATTTTCTCTTATATTCTTGTAACATTTGCTGACCGTTTGAAATGTTTTGTGTCAGATTAACAATGTATATGTGACAGAAAGCAATTAGCAAATAAATACATCATTGTTTTGTTCACATATTTCTAAAGATTAGTCTCTTAGAAAATAAATTCGTTTCATAAAAATCCTTGGTCGAATTTCTTATTGTGTAGTGCATTGACAAAAGAGTAAATGTCATGGGATTAAGTTTATTTTCTAAAGAGAAATGTCAAAATATTTTATCATGTACCAGGGTTTAATAATTTTTTATTTGTTAGACTAGAAATTTGCCTAGTTATTTTGTGCAGGGAAAGTTGCATAGGATAAGAGGATCATGATGATGACATTTTTAACTCTTCAAAAACTGTGCTTAATCCACTCGTCCACTGACTTGTAAAAAGCTTTGGTACATATATACTATGGAATACTACTCAGCCATAAGAAATGATGACATCGGATCATTTACAATAACATGGATGGATCTTGATAACATTATACGGAGTGAAATAAGTAAATCAGAAAAAACTAAAAACTATATGATTTCATACATAGATGGGACATAAAAATGAGACTCAGAGACATGGACAAGAATGTGATGGTAATGAGGGAAGGGGGAAAAGGATGAGGGGGTGGGGGGAGAGAAGGGGCACAAAGAAAACCAGATAGAAGGTGACGGAAGACAATTTGACTTTGGGTAAGGGGTATGCAACAATCAAATGTCAAAATAATCTAGAGATGTTTTCTCTGAACATATGTACCCTGATATATCAATGTCATCCCATTAAAATTAATTAAAAAAAACTGTGCTTAATCACACAGCTTTTGTTATTTTTTGCATAATCCTTTTTTCTGGGATAGCTGACATAAAATGTTAAATATATGACAAACTGCTGCTCTTTGTGTTTGTATGGAAACACAAAGTATTATTTTATTACTGCTTTCTTTCATGCAGAAGGACACATTGTATAGAACTCTTCAATTAGCCTTAGTGACTGGCAATTATAAGATTTCTTTTACTTAAGTCAGGGTTTCTCAACTTCAACACCATTGACATCTTTTGCCAGATAATTTTTTGTTGTGGAGTTCTCTTGTGCATTCTGTGTATAACACCTATGTCCTCTGCCCACTAGATGCCCGAAACAGGCATGAAAATCAAAAATGCCTCCAGACGTTACTAAATGTTCCCAGAATGGAGAGGTAAGGAATAAGAAAACCATTCTGCTTGGGAACCTCTCACATTTGTGATATGAAATTATCCCAAATCTTGTGAAAATAGTCACATTTTAAACATTGCTCTGAAAAACTAAAAATCTGTTTCAAATTAACTATTTTAACTAATTTGTACAGCTATTATACAATAAAATATATACAGTATTTTTATTTTGTTCTCAGTCAAGACAAATTCTTCCTTGCTTTTCATCTCTGGGTGTAGGTTGAAGATTGCCAATTCCTGGCTCTTTTCAGGAAAAATTGAATATGATTTCATATTTCCAATTGAACTCATCTGATGATAACTGCCTCATGAAAAATAAAATTACCATGTGTAACATGAAAAGTAAAAATACATTATAAAAAATGCTTTAATTTTTCTCAAATCATAATAAATTTCACATATATTATATAGTTGCTTCACTTTTGCTGTTCATTGATTGCTTTCTCATATGTGTCTTGGGGGGGCACTTCACCTAAGCTAGTGACCCCTTGCTTAAGCCAGCGACCTTTGGGCTCAAACCAGCAACCATGTGGTCATGTCTATGATCCCACACTCAAGCTGGTGACCCTGCACTCAAGCCAGCAACCTCAAGGTTTCAAACCTGGGTCCTCAGCATCCCAGGTCGACACTCTATCCACTGTGCAACCGCCTGGTCAGGCTTATGTAGTTACTCTTAATAAGTAGGTTTTACTAATATTGTTCTGTTTTTCTGAAATAAGAACTAGAAGGATTTCTTAGAAAATTAAATTTAAATAAGCATACTGTGATATGACAGTATTAAGTAAAATCCAGGCAATTGTGAGTATTCTTATTTAAAGGAATAAAAATGTTTTATGACCCTCTTGAAAAAGAAACACAAAATAAATGAAACTAGAACAATTTTCATTTATCTTGAAAATGTTGCTTCAAAGGTAACAAATTGGAATTTTTTAATCAATTTATATGTCCATCTGATTGCTTTCTCACAGAAGATTTAAAGAGCTTACAAATAACAATTCTCTAAAGTCAGACTAATTTTGCATGTGCAGTCATGTCTGCTATAATGAAGAAAACAAAAGATGGTGTTTTTATCATTTAAAGTCATTTACTTTCACCTAAATAACAACAAGAAAACAAAAAAAAACCTAGGCTGTGAGATAGAAAAAAAAGAAAAAAATCACAATATGGTGCAAAACTTGATTATGACATACTGATTATATTTCCTATATTTAAAAGCAAATATGGCAAAATTAAATTCCAGGCCAACCTAAATAATGACCAGCAGACACCATGACTAGTGGCATTTCATTAAATGCCATTAAATTGTTTGCATCTGATTTGGGCTCTTTAAGGCAAGCACAGGTTATCCATGGAAATAATGTTATGTATTATCCTTTAAAAGCTATTATTTCCCAAACTCAAGTAGCTTCCTTTACTCCAACAGGAGCTATGTTCTCAAGGGCCATTTAACCAGATGTTCATCTTTAATTCTTGCCACAAGAATCAATTTAAATTTTCGATGCAATATCTTATTATAAATATTAAAAACTGACTCAGTTTTCTTTTGCTTTCAGTTGGATTTTTAAAAAGGTTTAATCCTCACTAATCAACAGGGCTATTATAACTATAAATATAAAAGGGTATCAAAATATAGGTAAATAAATCATAGCTAAAAATTAGCTATTATGCCTGACCAGGCAGTGGCGCAGTAGATAGAACATCGGTCTGGGACACGGAGGACCCAGTTTCAAAACCCCAAAGTCGCCAGCTTGAACATGGGCTCATCCGGCTTGAATGTAGGCTCACCAGCTTGACCACAGTGTTGCTAGCTTGAGCGTGGGATCAAAGGCATGACCCCATGGTCATAAGCTTGAGCTCAAAGGTCACTGCTTGAAGTCCAAGGTCGCTGGCTTGAGCCCAATGTTGCTGGCTTAAGCAAGGGGTCACTTGCTCTGCTGTAGCCCTCTGGTCAAGGCATGTCTGAGAAAGCAGTCAATGAACAACTAAGATGCCGCAACGAAGAATTAATGCTTCTCATCTCTCTCCCTTCTTGTCTGTCCCTATCTCTCTCTCTCTCTCTCTCTCTCTCTCTCTCTCTCTCTCTTTCTGTCACAAAAAAAAAGAAAAAAATTAGCTGTCACTATTGCTATGCAGCTATAGAGAATCCCCTTGGTATTCAAAACAACTTTGCCTGAATCTTTAAAACACCTCTCTTTTTTAGAAGATCATTGTTACAGAATTTATTTTCTTGTTTATCATTTAACAATATTAGGTATATCCCAAGAGCAACTATAGTAAGTTACTGTAAGGTAAAACAAGCTTATAAATATATTTTTAAAAATTAATTAATCATCTTGCACTAATAATCATATAACTTCATATTTAGTTGAAAATAAAGTTTATTTTAACAGAACATTTTTTTAAAAGCTCCTATACTATTTACATTTAGATCTTTAAACTATCTCTCCATGTAACATAGCTTTTGTTAATTTATTTTATTATATGTCTCTCCTAAAATGTAAATTCCATGTTGTTCTCAAGTTTTGTCTATGTTCATTGCTTTAGGTAATATGGCAAAAGGCCGGTATATATTTGGCACACAATAAGCATTAGCTGCTGCATGAGAGAGTGAGCAAGTGAGTGAGCGAGTGAGGAAATAAAATCTCCTTTAATATGACTCCAGAAAGAAGTAATAATAGTTTGCTCTCAATTTTTAAAAAAAGTTTAAATTCCAAGATCTAACATGAAAGCAATTTTGCTTATATATTCAAACTTTCAATAAATGCAGATTTTTATATTCAGATTGATCTGAGTATAAGTCTTGGATTTTGCCACTGATTTCATGTAATTCTAAGCATGTAACTTAACCTCTTAGTTATTTCCTTGCCTGTAAAATATGTCATTGACAAAAGTACCTGACCAAATGTAGATGCCCAAATAAAAGTCTTCACTCTTTTTCAGAAATGTTGGGAAATCACTTAAAGGGAACAAAACTACTAGTAAATGCCGAATGGAAGCACAATATTACTTTATGGCATGTTCTGTTAATACATCACAAAAGTAGCTGAAAAGTTATGTATTCCCACACCCATGAAAAAAAATAGATTATCATCTTTTTTTTTTTTTTTTTTTTTTTTTTACAGAGACAGAGAGAGTCAGAGAGAGGGGCAGACAGGCAGGAACAGAGAGAGATGAGAAGCATCAATCATCAGTTTTTCATTGCGACACCTTAGTTGTTCATTGATTGCTTTCTCATATGTGCCTTGACCGTGGGGCTACAGCAGACCGAGTAACCCCTTGCTCGAGCCAACAATCTTGGGTCCATGCTGGTGAGCTTTTGTTCAAACCAGATGAGCCCGCGCTCAAATGAGCCAGATGAGCTGGCGACCTCGGGGTCTCAAACATGGATCTTTCCGCATCCTAGTCCGACACTCTATCCACTGCACCACCGCCTGGTCAGGCAGATTATCATTTTCTTAAATCGACCTGTTCCATGTGTGATCTTGTGGACAGTAGACCTGCTGGACAATTAATATAGTTTCACTTTGGACTTTGTGCCTTGCATAATTATAGCAATAGGAATATTATGCCTACTGTCAGAGTAAATAAATCCATTATTATACCAAAGTGGGAAGAGTGTGCTTTTAAACAGCTTTTCTTAAGGTGATGTAAAATAAAATAAAAGTTGGCCTTACCAGGGTAGATCAGTTGGTTAGAGCATCATCTGATATGCCAAGATTGCAGGTTCCAACCCAAGTTAGGATACATACAAGAATCAACCAATGAATGCATAAATAAGTAGGACAAAAAGTCTATCTATCTATCTCTCTCAAATCAATAAATTTAATATTTTTAAAGAAAAATCAAGAGTAATATATGATACTCTTTCACTTAATGTAGAATCTAATGAACAAAATAAACTAAAAAACAAGTAGAAACAAACTTAGATACAGAGGAAAGATTGACAGCTGTCAGAGGGTAGGGGATTGTGATGTCTGGGTGAAAAAGGTAAAGGGGTTAAGCAAAAGAAAAAAAGGAGGAATAAACTTTATAGACATAGACAACAGTATGCTGATTACCAGAGGGAAAGGGGGGTGGAGGGAAGTGGAGGGGGATAAATGGTGATGGAAGAAGATTTGACTTGGGGTGGTAAACACACACACAATATACAGATGATGTATTATAGAATTGTACACCTGAAACCTGTATATTTTTCTTAACCAATATCACCCCAATAAATTTAATAAAAAATTTATATTTAAAAAATTTTTAAAACTCCACTTCTCTTTTCTGTTAGTGAACTTCTTAGTTAAATTTGAGACAAGTAGAAAAGAAATTATGCAGAGAAATACAAGTATGGTTATGTTTTTCTGATCCTAAGATATCTACACTTACAATGACAAGATCAGTCAATCACCCAGATGGATTTGTCTAATCACCGACAAATGATTATTTCTGATTAAATTCAGTATTCAGAAGCAGTTGCTTTGTAGGAGTGAAATCAATAAAGTCAGTCAAGCTGGTTTTTAATCTAGGATTTACAACATAATAGTTGGACGTTAAGCAAATTAATGTTGCCAACCTCCCCAAATCTCATTATATTAACTCTCCATAGTCCCTTCAGCATAGTATATTCGGATAATTTATATGTTTTGTGACTTTGTATGTAAAGAGTCAATGTCTAAACCATATTTTTATTTAATAAACTATACTTATTTTGTTTACTGCAGACCTATGTTTTCATGTCTAACATATAATATAATAGATCTCTACAGCTAGAATCACAAGAATAGCAAGCTGAGGGCATTTTAGCATCTTAGTGGCAATTGCTAATGACTCACTCTTTGCCCATGCATCTTCTTATTCACCAAACCCCTGGCCAGATTATTCCTTGCACTTACCTCTATGATTATTCTCTTAATGACTTGGTTTCTAGCACTCACTAAAATTTATGGCTAAGAAATTTCTTTGTGAAATTCTAGTTAAGAATAGTCTACTCTCAACCCTCAATATCAATGCACATCACCTCTATTTTCTTTACCTTGATTAGAATTCAATCACATGACTCCTTACTGCAATGGGTACTGGAAGATGTAACTTAGCTGTGAATCTATAGAGAAAAGAAGAATATTGATTTTGGTAAACAGAGCCAGTCTTTATTTGCCCAAAACATTTTTATGACATTGAAGTCACTGCTTACTCTGGCCTGAAGTATTCTACCTCTCGATTACTCATTCATGGATCTTTCTGATCTTTCAGAGTTTAGCTCCAGTATCTCCCTTGTAAGCTACCTTCTTTGGTTTCCCATTCTAAATACCAACTCACAAACATTTTCCTTTATATCACCTTTTTTTTAACTTCCCTGGAAATAATTATCTTTCTACAATGACTTCTGAGGTGAACTACCCAGAGTTATGTCACACTAGATTAAGTTAAGGGTACAGTCCTTAACAGAATTGCCATTATTTTAGACACCAGCCACAAGCTTTGGGGTTCCTAGGACACCTGTAATTTCTATCAAGCTGTCTACCAATTTGGGGGTTCCCACAACCTCCTAAACCTAGATAATTCACTAGTTATATACAACTCAGAAAATGCCTCAAACAAAAGACAAAAGTTCATTATTATGTGGGGAATATAATCTAGTGAGGTTATAGATGGTTAAAGATAGTTTTATTGAGCATCTCTGTGTGCCAATTATCATCTAAAGCACTCAAAAATCCTTGCACCGTAGATTTTTGTAAGATTTTTTAAAACTGTTAAGACAAAGAAAAGAATATGAAGCATACTAATGCTAGTTTGGAGAACAAATTATTTTTTCTAGCATCATCAGAAAAGACCTGAATAAAAGAGAACATTTAAATAGAGACCTTGGAAAAGCAAGAAAAGCCCTGGCTGTGTTGTTCAGTTGGTATCATCCTGACACTCCAAGTTTGCAAGTTCAATCCCCAGTCACAGCACATGCACAAATCAACCAATACATGCATAAATAAGTGAAACAAAAAAAATTAATGTTTCTCTATCTCTTTCTCTCTCTCTCCCTTACTTCCTTTATCTCTCTTTCTAAAATAAATAAAGGAAAGAAGCAAGGAAAAGGAGTAAAAATAACATGGTGGAAGAAAGCCAGAAGTGAAGTATCTTTACTATGGTGCAGAAAGGCTTCGGATAGTGTAGCTGGAGTAAATTAAATGGGGGTGGCGGGGATCAGAGGAACTAAAGTCTGAGAGTTATCTATGGCCATGTTAAAAGTTCCTCATTAACCAATGAAATACAATAGGGACATATAAGAGAGTTTTGAGCCCCAAATTGATTGGATCTGATTTATTATTTTGCATAACTCAATTACTGTACTGAAAAGAGATAGAAGAGAGAAAGAGTAGAAACAGAGAAAGGAGTTAGGTATGATTGAAACAATGCTGGTAGGAGATGAAGGTGGCTTGGTCACGATCTAGATGATATTCAGAGATAGCAGAATTTATTGATATATTTAATGTAAAATATTAGAACAGGGGCGCTGGCTGTTTGGTTCAGTGGTAGAGCGTTGGCCAGGCATGTAGATACCCTGGATTCAACTCCCAGCCAGGGCATTCAGGAGAAGCACCCATCTGCTTTTCTACCCTGCCCCTTCTCCTTTCTATCTCTCTCTTCCCCTCCTGCAGCCAAGACTCTATTGAAGCAAGTTGGCCCGGCTGCTGAGGATGGCTCCATGGCCTCTGCTTCAGGCACTAGAATTGGCTCTGGTTGCAATGCAGCAACGCCACAGATTGGCAGAGCATCACCTCCTAGTGCACTTGCCGGGTAGATCCCGTTCAGGTGCATGTGGGAGTCTGTCTCTCTGTCTCCCTGCTTCCACTTCAGGAAAATACCAAAAAAGAAAAAAATGAGAAAAGGGAACATTACATGGTATACTTGATACAGGACACTAAATATGGCCTAAGAAAATGAAACGGAAGAAGGCATAGCTATATACTCAGGAATGAGGATTTTTGTGAGGTTCTGCTTTCTATACATTAACATTGAGTGTGCCAAATAGTATATTCAGGTAAAAAAAAATGTTAAATAGGCAATTGAAATATTTAAGTATGTAGCTCAAGAGAGTGAACTCAGTTGAATATATAAATTTAAAACAATCAGCATTTAGATAGCATTTAATATATACTCTGGATATGGTCAAAATAGATTAATTATAGATAAGGAAGAAACATGCAAAGACTGAGCTCTGTGGAACTGCAGTATTTAGAAATCAGGAAAAGAAGAAGACTGTAAAGAAGAAATAATAATAAAGTTGGAGAACCAGATGAGACTGAAAATCTCTTATTCAAGTGATAAAAGGATTCTCAATAGTGGTGGGGTCAGCAGAGTTCATTGCTGCTGAGTGATCAAACAATATGAAATGACAGTTGACCCTTAGATTTCACAATGTACACATCCCTAGTCACTTAGACCAGAGAAGTTTCAGTGAACTAATGATGGAGAAAAAATAGAATTGAAGGAGAGAAAATGGGGCTATTAAAAATATCAAGAGAAATTTAGAGAATTGGTATGTTAGAGGAAGGACATGCGGGTTTAAGGGAATAATGTTTTTTGTTTGTTTGTTTGTTTTCATTTTTCTGAAGCTGGAAACAGGGAGAGACAGTCAGACAGACTCCCGCATGCGCCCGACCGGGATCCACCCGGCACGCCCACCAGGGGGCGACGCTCTGCCCACCAGGGGGCGATGCTCTGCCCATCCTGGGCGTCGCCATGTTGCGACCAGAGCCACAATAGCGCCTGGGGCAGAGGCCACAGAGCCATCCCCAGCGCCCGGGCCATCTTTGCTCCAATGGAGCCTTGGCTGCGGGAGGGGAAGAGAGAGACAGAGAGGAAAGTGCGGCGGAGGGGTGGAGAAGCAAATGGGCGCTTCTCCTGTGTGCCCTGGCCGGGAGTCGAACCCGGGTCCTCCGCACGCTAGGCCGACGCTCTACCGCTGAGCCAACCGGCCAGGGCTAAGGGAATAATGTTTTAATAAGAGAATTAACAATACATTTGTGTTCTGAGAAGGCAAATTGATGACACAAGAAAAAGTGAAGAAAATTAGAAGTGACATTCCTTGAGTAGGTGAGAGCGGAGAGGATGGACAAGTGGAGGAGTTGACTGGAGAGCAAGAAAGGCTCACCTATTGTACTTGGAAGGAAGGTCAAATATGTAGGTACAGACACAGGTAGAATAATAGATTTAATGATAGGATTTTTAGAAACTATCTTCTAATTGTGTCTATTGTCCCAATAATTGAGAAGCAAAGTTATTAGCTGAGAGGGAGGATAGGGAAGAGTTGTGAAATTCTCATGTAAAAAAGTAGGAGAGTAAATGAACTGGGGAAATATAGTATAAATCCCTGGTAGCACTAAGAGCTCACTTGAGAGATTCCTGATCATAAATTCAAAGTGAAATCAGCCAACATGGTTTTCTATCTTTTTGTACTTATAGTGAGCTGCTGTCATGGAATGGGGTGACAAAATAAATTAAAAGGGTATCACAGTTGTTATAACAGTTACTGAGGTTGCTATAGTATTTAAATAACTAAATATATATGAAAGAACTTTGAAAGTTGCAATGTACCATAGAACTATATTAATCACTAGGTCCAGTATTGTCTCTGTAGTAGCTTTGCTTTATGAATGAAAGTTAGAGTGTCATTTATTGGTGTCTGTATTTAAAGTAGATTAAAGATGCCTAGTAGTCTCACAAGGCTTGAAGCCTGTACCTGACAGATCATAAAGGAAATTAAAATTCACATTACTATACATGAAGAATTAAAAGGACCTGGCCAAGAACATACATATATAACTGAGCCAAGAACTGTGGCATTTTCATTCCTCAGGATAGTTACAAATTCCCTTGAAGCCAGTATTATAGTGAGACTTTAATAGGCAAGCTTGCTTTAGGATTTAAAATGTCCATTCTTTCTCTTATGTCATTTTAATAAGTTTTCTTCCATGAAAAAAAAAAAAAAAAAAAAAAGATGCTTTAGCCAGTTATTTCCCTTAAGGTTTCTCTATGAAACAAGTATTTCACTCCAAGAAATTCTTTTCATATTGCAAGATTAGATCAATTTCATTCATTACCATCACCCTTGGCAATCCTTGTAGGACTTTATTGCAATAAATGAGTAATTCAGCAAATTCAACAATGGATTTAGCTTTCCCATAACTGAAGAATGGTTCTTTACAATCTTCATTTTTCATTCAAAGCTTTGGAAGGGAAATTGCAATTTTAAAGGCAAAATATATATATACATTTGCCTTAATAAATTTCTAATATTTATCTTGAAAATAAGGTCTTTCTGAGCAAGGGTAACTTTTTCTTATTCCTTTTCAATCATGTCTTCCTACATTACATCTCAGTTTTATATACTGCTTTATATTTAAACACATTTTTTCTCATATACTTATGTTCATTTAATTTATGACTACATTAAAATTGGGGTTAATTTTTATTATAATTTAAAAAAAATATTTATGTATTATTAATATCAATAAAATAAAATCTCAATGATTGAAAATAATCAGGATCAAGAAAATTCTTAAAATTTCTTTAACTAAGGTGTTTCAATAGTTATTAACATAACTAATGTATAGTTTACTCAAATATAAATTCCTGTGATCAATCAGCAAGAGTAAAAAAATATAAAAGAAAAGAAATAAATTATTGGTATTCATGTGCTTACAATAGGAACAGAAAAATTATTCATATATGTTGTGACCCCAAACATAGCTTTCTAAGTTATACTGAATATTTGAGGAACTAATTTGGTTTCATTCAGATTTAAACAATAATAGATTTAATTTTGATGGAGTCTTTTCTTAGAAATGTATAAGTAGGATTTTCAATGTTAATATTATACAATGATTTTTTCTGACCCATCAGAGAAAATATAATAAAATTGTATTCAAATGAATAAAATAGTTTAAAAAAACAAAAATTTTTCTCCTCAAAATATTAAAAAATATAGTTGACATTAAAATATCTTGAAGTAGGCTTTTGAAGATGGCAGCAGAGTAGGTGGACGCACAGACGCCCAGCTCCCAACACCAAACTGGAATACAAATCAATTTAGGAAAAATCAGCATGAAAAACCAACACTGAACTGCAAGAACAGCTCTCAAAAACCAAGGAGCAAAGAGGAAGCCACAATAATCCTGGTAAGGAGTGCCTGAATCTCCTCTGCTTACAGAAACGGAGGGGGGGAGGTGAGGCTGAGAGCCCAGAGAGGATTTCACAGAGGAAAAAGAGCAGAAACTACTGCTCACAGCCACTTACCTGGCGACCAGGGAGCAAGGTGGGTTGAAAAGACCAGCTTATCTCCCAAGTGGAAAGGACAAAAAGAGGGACAGACTGTGAGGGGCTAAGGTATGCAAGAAACGAAATAAAAAAGCTGACTCATTTGTGCTGGAGGCGGCCATAGCTGGGGGAGGGACTGAACCTTTCACAAAACAGAGCTGAAGTGCTTCCGGATCAGAGATCTCCGGACATCTATCCAGCTCCAATCAGCGCAACAAGACACAGCTGAAAACAAGAAGTGGGGAGGAGGGGCAGTAACTTAGGTCTCCATGGAGATCTGAGATACACCTCCCCCTACTGAAGCTGAGAAAAAACCCTGCCCCCAATGAGATTAGTTGGTGGAAGAGACCTTCAGCGTCTCAGGTTACACCCACAGCATTCCTGGTTACAGTTTCAAGGAAGCCCCCTGCTGAGATCAGTTAACAAGACTATCACCTGTTAAGAAAACAAACAAATCAAGACTTCAAAGCTGCCCAAATCCGAAAGTGGATTACAAATAATAGCTGATACCAACCCAAGAAGACCTAGAAATAACATAACTGAAAACTGGAGGCAGACAACACAAGGCCTAGAATCAAACAACTCTACAAATAAAACACCATTATGAGAAGACAAAGAAGTGCAACCCAAATGAAACCACAAGAGACACCTTTGAGAGATGAGCTGAGTGATATGGAAATAATCAAACTTCCAGATGAGGAGTTCAAAATAATGATTGCAAGGATGCTTAGGGATCTTAGAACAACAATGGAGGGGCAGTTTGAAAACCTAAATAAAGAAATAGCAAGTATAAAAAAGGATATTGAAATATTAAAAAAGAATCAGTCAGAGATGACAAATACAATATCAGAAATGAAGACCACAATGGAAGGAATTAGAAACAGGATGGATACAGCTGAGGATCGAATCAGCGAGTTGGAGGACAACTGGAATGAAGGCATGAAAGCAGAGAAGAAAAGAGAAAAGAGACTCAAAAAGTCAGAGGAAACACTTAGAGAGCTATGTGACAACATGAAGAGAAATAACATCTGCATCATAGGGGTTCCTGAAGAAGAAGAAAAAGAACAAGGGATAGAGACTTTGTTCAATCATATCATACCTGAAAACTTCCCTAAATTAATGCAAGAGAAACTCTCACAAGTCCAAGAAGCACAGAGAACTCCATTAAAGAGAAACCCAAAGAAACCTACACCAAGACACATCATAATTAAAATACCAAAGCTAAGCGATAAAGAGAAAATATTAAAAGCTGCAAAAGAAAAAAAAGTTATCACCTACAAAGGAGCCCCCATAAGGATGACATCTGACTTCTCAACAGAAACACTTAAGGCCAGAAGGGAATGGCAAGAAATATTCAAAGTAATGCAGAACAAGAACCTACAACCAAGACTACTTTATCCAGCAAGGCTATCGTTTAAAATTGAAGGAGAAATAAAAAGCTTCCCAGACAAAAAACAACTCAAGGAATTCATTACAACCAAACCAACGCTGCAAGAAATGTTAAGGGGCCTGTTGTAAACAGATCAAAGTTGGAAAAGAATATAGCAAAAAAAAGGAATACACCTTTAAAGAAGAAAATGGCAATAAACAACTACACATCAATAATAACCTTAAATGTAAATAGATTAAATGATCCAATCAAAAGACATAGGGTAGCTGTGTGGATAAGAAAACAGGACCCATACATATGTTGTCTACAAGAGACACACCTTAGAACAAAAGAGACACATAGATTGAAGGTAAAAGGATGGAAAAAAACATTTCATGCAAACAGAAATGAAAAAAAAGCTGGGGTAGCAATACTTATATCAGACAAATTGGACTTTAAAACAAAGGATATAGTAAGAGATAAAGAAGGTCACTACATAATGATAAAGGGAGTAATCCAACAGGAAGATATAACTATTATAAATATCTATGCACCTAATATAGGAGCACCCAAATATATAAAACAGACTTTGATGGATTTAAAGGGTGAGATCAACAGCAATACTATAATAGTAGGGGATTTCAATACCCCACTAACATCACTAGATAGATCCTCAAGAAAGAAAATTAACAAAGAAACAGCAGACTTATTGGAAACACTAGATCAACTCGATTTAATAGATATCTTCAGATCCTTTCACCCTAAAGCAGCAGAATATACATTCTTTTCAAGTGCTCATGGTACATTCTCTAGGATAGACCACATGTTAGGGCACAAAAGTGCTCTCAACAAATTTAAGAAGACTGAAATCATATCAAGCACTTTCTCCGATCACAACGGCATGAAACTAGAAATGAATCACAGCAGAAAAGCTCAAAAATTCTCAAACGCATGGAAACTAAATAGCAGGGTGTTAAATAATGAATGGAATAAGAATGAGATCAAAGAAGAAATAAAAAAATTCCTAGAAACGAATGACAATGAGCATACAACAACTCAAAATTTATGGCACACAGCGAAAGCAGTGCTGAGAGGGAAGTTCATAGCACTACAGGCACACTTTCAGAAGCTAGAAAAAGCTCAAATAAACAACTTAACCCTGCATCTAAAAGAATTAGAAAAAGAACAGCAAGTAAAGCCCAAATGTAGTAGAAGGAAGGAAATAATAAAGATCAGAGCAGAAATAAATGACATAGAGGCTAAAGAAACAATACAGAGGATCAATGAAACTAGGAGCTGGTTCTTTGAAAAGGTAAACAAGATTGATGAACCTTTAAGTAGACTCACCAAGAAAAAGAGAGAGAGGACTCAAATAAATAAAATTAGAAATGAGAGAGGAGAAATAACAACTGACACAACAGAAATACAAAATATTGTAAGAAAATACTATGAAGAACTGTATGCCAAAAAACTAGACAACCTAGATGAAATGGACAAATTCCTTGAAACATACAATCTTCCAAAAATCAATCTGGAAGAATCAGAAAACCTAAACAGACCGATTACACCAAATGAGATTGAAACAGTTATCAAAAAACTCCCAACAAAGAAAAGTCCAGGGCCCGATGGCTTCACAACAGAATTCTACCAAATATTCAAAGAAGAACTAACTCCTATCCTTCTCAAACTATTTCAAAAAATTCAAGAGGAAGGAAGACTTCCAAGCTCCTTTTATGAGGTGAGCATAATTCTGATTCCAAAACCAGGCAAAGACAACACAAAGAAAGAAAATTATAGGCCAATATCTCTGATAAATATAGATGCTAAAATCCTCAACAAAATATTAGCAAACCGGATCCAGGAATATATGGAAAAAATCATACACCATGATCAAGTGGGATTTATTCTGGGGAGGTAAGGCTGGTACAATATTCATAAATCAATCAATGTGATTCATCACATAAACAAAAAGAAGGAGAAAAACCATATGATAATTTCAATAGATGCAGAAAAAGCATTTGATAAAATCCAGCACCCATTCATGATCCAAACTCTCAGCAAAGTGGGAATACAGGGAACATACCTCAACATGATAAAAGCCATCTATGAGAAACCCACAGCCAACATCATACTCAATGGGAAAAAATTAAAAGCAATACCCTTAAGATCAGGAACAAGGCAGGGGTGCCCCCTTTCACCATTCTTATTTAACATAGTCCTGGAAGTCCTAGCCACAGCAATCAGACAAGAAGAAGAAATAAAAGGCATTCAAGTTGGAAAAGAAGAAGTAAAACTATCATTATTTGCAGATGATATGATATTGTATATAGAAAACCCTAAAGTCTCAGTCAAAAAACTACTGGACCTGATAAATAAATTCAGCAAAGTGGCAGGATATAAAATCAATACTCAGAAATCAGAAGCATTTTTATACACCAACAATGAACAGTCAGAAAGAGAAATTAAGGAAACAATCCCCTTCACAATTACAACCAAAAAAATAAAGTACCTAGGAGTAAACTTAACCAAGGAGACTAAAGACTTGTACTCGGAAAATTACAAAGCATTCATAAAAGAAATCAAGGAAGATACAAACAAGTGGAAGCATATACCGTGCTCATGGTTAGGAAGAATAAACATCATTAAAATGTCTATATTACCCAAAGCAATCTATAAATTCAATGCAATACCAATTAAAATACCAATGACATACTTCAAAGATATAGAACACATATTCCAAAAATTTATATGGAACCAAAAGAGGACTCGAATAGCCTCAGCAATCTTAAAAAAGAAGAATAAAGTGGTAGATATCACACTTCCTGATATCAAGTTATACTACAAGGCCATTGTACTCAAAACAGCCTGGTACTGGTATAAGAACAAGCATATAGATCAATGGAACAGAACAGAGAACCCAGAAATAAACCCACAGTTCTATGGACAACTGATATTTGACAAAGGAGGTAAGGAAATACAATGGAGTAAAGACAGCCTCTTTAACAAATGGTGTTGGGAAAATTGGACAGCTACCTGCAAAAAAATGAAACTAGATCACCAGCTTACACCACTCACAAAAATAAACTCAAAATGGATAAAAGACTTAAATGTAGGCCGTGAAACCATAAGCATCTTAGAAGAAAACATAGGCAGTAAGCTCTCGGACATCTCTCGGAGCAATATATTTGCTGATTTATCCCCACGGGGAAGTGAAATAAAAGACAGGATAAACAAATGGGTCTATATCAAACTAAAAAGCTTTTGCACAGCTAAAGACAACAAGAACAGAATAAAAAGACAAACTACACAATGGGAGAACATATTTGACAATACGT
Organism: Saccopteryx bilineata; assembly: GCF_036850765.1. NCBI lineage: Eukaryota > Metazoa > Chordata > Mammalia > Chiroptera > Emballonuridae > Saccopteryx > Saccopteryx bilineata. The sequence continues at coordinate 103,895,648 of NC_089491.1, read as the reverse complement.
CTGATAAGGGGTTAATAACCAAAATTTATAAAGAACTTGTAAAACTCAACACCAGGAAGACAAACAACCCAATCCAAAAATGGGCAAAAGAGATGAATAGACACTTCTCCAAAGAGGACATACAGATGGCCAATAGGCATATGAAAAAATGCTCAACATCACTAATCATTAGAGAAATGCAAATTAAAACCACAATGAGATATCACCTCACACCAGTCAGAATGGCGCTTATCAACAAAACAACACAGAATAAGTGCTGGCGAGGATGTGGAGAAAAGGGAACCCTCCTGCACTGCTGGTGGGAATGCAGACTGGTGCAGCCACTGTAGAAAACAGTATGGAGATTCCTCAAAAATCTGAAAATCGAACTGCCTTTTGACCCAGCTATCCCACTTTTAGGAATATACCCCAAGGACACCATAGAACAGCTCGAAAAGGAGAAATGCACCCGCATGTTTGTGGCAGCATTGTTCACAATAGCGAAGATCTGGAAACAGCCCAAGTGTCCGTCAGAGGACGAGTGGATTAAAAAGCTTTGGTACATATATACTATGGAATACTACTCAGCCATAAGAAATGATGACATCGGATCATTTACAATAACATGGATGGACCTTGACAACATTATACGGAGTGAAATAAGTAAATCAGAAAAAAAAAAACTAAGATGAATCCATACATAGAAGGGACATAAAAATGAGACTCAGAGACATGAACAAGAATGTGATGGCAACAGGGGTGGGAGGTTGGGGGAGGGGGGAGGGGTGTAGAAGGAGAGAGGGGTTAGGGAAGGGGAGGGGCACAAAGAAAACCAGATAGAAGGTGACAGAAGACAATTTAACTTTGGGGGAGGGGTATACAGCACAATCAAATGTCAAAATAATCTAGAGATATTTTCTCTCAACATATGTACCCTGATTTATCAATGTCACTGCATTAAATTTAATTTAAAAAAATCTTGAAGTATTCATAATAAAATCATGGCATCATAACACTGTATTAGAAATGCTACAGAGGCTCACAAACTTGGAAGGAGCTCATAGCGTTTCTAGAAGTTTGAGGCCCAGAGCCGTTAAGTTTCCTGCCTAAGTCACACAACTCTGCTAAATCCTCCAAATTTCTTGACTTAAATTTTTATACCATTTCTTCCTTTCTTCTACATTTAATAAGTAACCACACATTTTTTAAGTAAGACAATAAAAAATATAAGCAAATCAAGGATTGAGGTGAGATGAAAGGCACACGCCATCTTCACAGGATTATTTATTGGGCAAAAATAACTTCATGAGTGTCATAGAAGGAAAAATAAGGATGTAAAAAATAAGTATGGTAAAATTACTTTTTATATGCCTGTCTACAAATTGAGAATAAGAGCAATTGGATCTCATGGTGTAGTATGAGGATTAAGTTAATACATATAAAAACTTAGAACCATGTTTACCACATTGTAAAACCTCAAAAGTATTAGATATTATCATTGTTATTATCACTGTTATCATTGTCATTATAAAAGCTAGATGGTTTTGAAGATTTTTTACCTTGACTAATGAAAATTGGAGAAGGTAAGAGAACATATCAGGATGTTGTTTAACATGAATATTATACAAAATATACAAGCCTAAGAAACGTGGTCATTGAAATTTTCCTTTCTGCTACACATCATGAAGAAGTGATTTCTGTGTCCTGGGTGAAATATAATTCTTTAAAACAAGCCAGATGTACTCACTGCTCACTCCAAGTAGAATCTGTTGGTTTTGTAGGCATAAAGTATTTTCCAAGTCATTCTTAATAGGATCTGGGTAGACCTTATTAAGTAATTTCAGAACCTATAAGAGCTAATGACAGATGGAGGTACACATACTTTAAATTCTGGTGACTCCATAAAGTGGCCCCCAAACTCAATTTGGTCTATACTGTAGGTGAGAAAGTTACTTTATAAGTTAGTGACTATGTTTTAGTGAGGATATATTCTTGACATATTAGTGAAATTTTGACCACAGCTTTTCTAGAAGTATTTTTTATATAAGTACAAGGTTTCTATTAATATCCTTTTCATATTTAGTCGCCTTCTTATTTTCTAAAAGAATATAGTCTGATGTCTTCCATAATTGGCTTACTCTAGGAGGAGAACTTAAACTTGAATCTTTTATCCTAGAACCTAAAAACTTTATCAAGTGAGTATTTTGGCTACCACATTATCCAGATAAATAGCCAATGCCTGGAAAAATAAAAATGTATTAAGCATAAAAAAAAATGATGCCAGTATCTGTCATTCTCATGAAATGAATGCCTTCATTTCACTTATGTGTAGTTTGAAATCTTCATGTGACTTTCTAATATGCCTAGAATTATGAAGTCTTTATTATTTATCTTATTATGCAATCTTGTAACAAAAATGTATGAATTTTTCAAACATAATTATTTTCTTCTCACTTGTAGAATGTTATTAAAAATCAATATAGCCAGTATAAATTCTAAGTCTTTATAGAAGTTAAAATTGGAATGTAGAAATATTAAGTAACTTAAAAATTAAATTACTAAATTTGTGTCAGACATAAGAAATAACACTGAATCCTGGCTAAAAGACCAGTATTATTTTGAAGTTAAAAAATATATACTTATTTCAAAATACTTTTCAACAGATGTATAAAAGCAATTCCAAGAAGAAAAGACTTTTTAAAATAAATGGTACTTTAAAAAAAAAATAAATAAATGGTACTGAAACAGTTAGACATCCTTAGGCCAAAAAAAAAAAAAACAAAAAAACAAAAAACAAAAACAAAAACAAAACCCTCAATCTGAAATTTATACTTTATATAAAAATTAATTCAAAATAAACAACTGACTTAAATGTAAAACCAAAAAACTTTTAAGGAAAAAAAATCTTTCAAATCTGGGACTAGGTAAAGTATGCTTATACTTGACATCAAAAGAAAAATCTATAAAAGGGAATATTGATAAATTGGACTTTATCAAATTTATAACTTTTGTGTAGTGAATGAAATACCTTGGGAAAAGGATGCAAAAAAATATACAGAGAGAGACTGTATTATTAAAATGGATATCTTATAAAAAACTCGTATCTAGAATATATACAGAACTTTCAGAAATCAACATTTAAAAAAGCAAGCAATTCAACTGCAAATAAGCAAAAGACATAGACAGATATGTCTCTGGAAAGGATACACAGCTAGCAAATAAGCACATAAAATGTTCCACATTATTAACATTAAGGAAATAAATTAAAACAATGACATATGACTACATACCCAGCAGAATGGCTAAAAAAATGTTTTTAAATAGTGATAACACAAAATGCTGATCATGTTGTTTAGTAAATGTTTCTGTAAAAGAGTAAATGTTTTTCACGCTGAAAAACAGTTTGAAAGTTTCTTGTAAAACTAAACACATAATTGCTGAAATACCCAACCCAGCAGTTTCACTCTTGGACATTTATTCCAGAGAAATGGAAATATTTCACACAAAAAACATATATTTACCTGTACATGATTCTTTCTAGCAGCTTTCTTTTTTGTAGCTCAAAACTAGAAATAACCCAGGTATTCCTTACCAGGTGAATGTTTAAACCGTGGTGCATTATACTATGAAGTAATACTTAGCAATAAAAAAGAAGGAACCCTGGCTGGAACTCCAGCCCACTTGGTTAGAGTTTCATTCCAAAGCACAAGATTGCTGGTCAGATCCCTGGTCAGGGCACATACAGAAACAAATGTTCCTGTCTCTCTCCTGGCTCTCTCCCTTCCTCTTTCTAAAATTAAGAAAATAAACTTTTTAAATAAATTTTAAAAAAATTAAAAAGAAGAAACTCTTGGTATATGCTATGACTTGAATGAATCTCCAGGAATTATGCTAAAAAAAGCCAATTCCAAAAGATTATGTTCTATAATCCACTCATATAACATATTTGAAATAAAAATATTTATATATAATAAAATTTGTTATATATAATAACTATACATACAATAACTATATATACAATATGAAGTTATTATAAATTATAACAATTATATATTATAAATTACATATAAATTTTATTATATATAATAAAAAATATATATTTATATTGAAGTGAAGAGCAGATTAGTAGTTGTCATGGGTTAAATTCTGTGGAAGAAGTGGGAGATAGGACAGAGCAAAATGAGATATCAGTGCTATAATGGAATTGTTCCGTATCTTGAACGTGGTGGTGAATGCACAAATAAATACACGTAAAAGTTTTCATATCCCAAACACACACACACACACAGGTAAGTACATGCAAGATTTAGGAAATCTAAATATTATAATGAATTGCAACAGTGTCAATTTCTTGAGTGGGATACTGTTCTGCAGTTTTAAGAGATGCTAACAGTGTGTTAAAGGTTAATAGGATCTTTCTATGTTGTTTATGACAGCTACATGTGAATCTACAAATACCTAAAAAAGAAAAAAATGTGTGTATTTGTGTGTGTGTACATATATTCTATTTTCTTGATTTTAATATCAATTTTCCATTTTAAGATATTTGAAAGTTTTCTGCAAATATTTGTCATTATTTGCAGTTTTTCTTTTTTAATTGCACATAAAAATATATTTACCATTTATAGCATCTTAGACTCAATGAAATACAATAATATTTTTAGAATTTCAAAATCATATATATTCAACATTAAGTAGAAACATACCATCAATCACTTCTAAATCAACAAGGAATCCAAATACGTATTTGCATTTCCAATTCTCAATTAAAATTTTTAATTATTAATGTATTTCTGAAACATATTCACACTATCAATTGACTTTAAAGTAGATCAGACAATTAATAATACAAGTCTCTTCAATGCATTTCAATAAGTTCCATAGTGTCACATAGCCTTTGGGAAGACGACTGAAGCACTTGATTAATAAAAACCCCTTCTCCCATGTCAGGTAGCCTTTCTAGCTCAAAAGACGATAAGAAATAATGATTTAAGCATTAAAACTCCTGAGGGTTTTTATCTATGACGGCAGTGCCTCAGTTTTCAAAAGGTCGGGAAAGGACATAGTTGTATTTAGCCTTGTATTCTCAATCTCCATCAAGTGTCTTTTAAAAGAATGAATAAATAAGTGTCTCAATACAACTGGAATATTGAATATAAATTGCCAAATTATAGTGTTTATTTCAGAACACATATTCCCCAAGCTTCTCTATGCATTCAATAAAAGGACCAAACATTTCATAAAGATTTTCTCAGTAAACCATTGTAGATTTTATTTTTCCCATTAACCTTATCATAGTTTTTGGTAATAGAGTTGTGTAGTATCAATTTAAATACCTTGTAAGTTCCAGAGTGAGAATCTAATCATCTTGCATTATCTTTATAGAAAATTCTTTATATATGCCTGAAAAAGTACCGGAGAATATATTTTTATGTTAATGCTTACTTAGCTAGGTGAATTCAACTTTGACTAGGTTAAAGACTGACCTCCAAAGTAAGTCAAGTTCATGGCAAAATATAATTCTTCTAAGAGTTTGATTACTTACTTATCCACTGTTTCCATTGATTCTGATGTTGGTACCACAAGTGCTTTATTTAGAAAGAAACTATATTAGTAAGTTTTTGTATGTCACTTTAATTCAAACTGACACCATCTTTTCTATCAAATAATCTTTGTATTAAAAGGGTATGTATCAGCAGTTTCTTTTTCTACCATGGTATATGGCATTTAATTTTTTAATGTTTCCCTCTGAAATTATATGTGAATTTAATAAAGTGATTTTTGTGTCCATTTTTATATGTTTCAGATGATACACATGCCAATTTAATGTACAAGAAATCATTTTGATGAGGTAGATTTTTATTATTGTAGTCAACTTTAGCTACAATATATTCTAAATAAAATTAAGTAGAAATACTTAAGACGTAGCTCCAAATCTTTTTTTCTTTATTCAGAGTACATATTATTAATATTTCTGACTGTGAGTTCCAAAATTCTTATTGTAATTACCACCATCTATTGTTCCAAACTTTCACATTCCCTCATTCCAACACAGCTATGCCTTTATCCTCACTGAAATATTTAGTCTCTCACCTTTTTCTATTTTGCTTTTGTAGTATTCCTTTTTTTTAATATTTTTTTTTTAATTTTAGTCTTATCTAATGTAGACTTCACCATCGATCATGTCAACTATGCCTGCTTGGTGCCCTAAAAGTTTGTCTATTATAACTGTATACTTTGGAGGCAAACCCCTTCTACCCACCGTAGTCCAAAACTAATTTTATAGTTACAAAAATTTTTTAATGTTTATTTTATTGATTTTAGAGGTAGAGGGAGGGAGACAGAGACAAGAACATTGATCCATTACTGTGTGTGCCCTGACCAGGAAGTGAACCGGCAACCTCTAAGCTTTCGGTCAACGCTCTACCCGATGAGGTATTCAGCCAGTGCCCTAGGTACAAAATTTAAGTCTAAATAATAGGACCTTTACAAAAGAAACATAGAATTACTTTGTGTAAGTGGAGTAAAGGAAGCATTAATGCCATGCTTCCCATGGTCTGGAAACACAGGGGAAGAAGTGAGAAGATCCCCAGCAGAGGAATAGAAGAGGGTTACTTTTTAAACTAGTGGCAGAATAAGTCCATAGTGACATTTGAGAATAAGTTTTCTTATAGACTGTGAGTGGTCTCTAAAGGAGCTTCCTGGTAAAGGGAGATGAGGTAGTTTTTTTTATATTCAGTCTAGAGAAAAAAATTTCTTTTATAAGTTGTGAATGTGAATACTGGTACATAAAGTACAAGCAGAATTTCAGAGCCATCCCACTAAAAGAGCCAACGGCATGAATTAAGAGATAGAAACCTTTAGGATTTCAAATATCAATTAAGAATGCTATTCAACTCCCAAGGACAGTGTATTTCTAATTTTTTTCCCAGATATGGCCAAGGAAAGTCCTTTGCTATGGTCTGAATGTGTCCCCCCATAATTCATATCTAGAAATCCTAAAGCCTTTTTGTGATGGTATTAGTAAGTGGGGCCCTTTGAGAGGTATTTAAGTCATGAGGCCAGAGTGCTCATAAATGGGATTAGTGTTTTTTAGAAAAGAGGCTCCAGAGACACCCCTAGCCTTTCCACCAAGTGAAGACCCAGTGGAAGGCACTGGTTACAAATAGAAAGGGGATCCTTACCAGAAGGCAACTAAGCTGGAACCCTGATCTTAGACTTTCCAGCCTTTAGAACTGTGAGCAATACATTTCTGTTGTTTGTAAATTACCTAGTCTGTGGTACTTTGTTATAGTACCTGAATAAAGTAAGACAATCTTCAGAGAGGGGAAATACCAAAAACCATAGAGAAACTATTCTCAAAGAAGAACATTAAGGCCTTATCCAGTAATATTCCTGCACCATCAGAGCAGGAGTCTGCAGAAGACTTGACCAGAGTTCAGAATTGCTATTTATTCCTAAGCAACTGCTATGTGCCCCTCATTCTTCCCCTTTATTCACTAGACTTTAGAGAGTATATTGTAGTTATTATGTATCTGTGTCCCATTGTATGTTGTTTAAATAAGAGAAAGATAACTTCTTAATTTATTTATTTTATAAACTTTTTGGTTCACTGTTACCTAATAGAAGAGGAGCCATGTTTAATCTGATATAGAGACTATCATGAGATCCTGGATTTACAGCCTAAGGCCATGATTGGATGAGATTTTGGGGTGCTTTCCTTAGGAAAGTGAGTGAATTTTGCATGCACAAAGGAAGTAAATATTTGTGTAGGAAAGACAGGATTACCATGGTTTCTAACTATTTATTCTGCCTCCTTATAAGAGGATTATATATCTTTGCCAATTGCTACATATCCAACAGTAATTTTTTGTGGGAAGAATATACTTTCCCATCCAGTAGATACTGAGTTTAGCAATCTGACTTCCTTTGTCCAAATTCAAGTCTTTCATTACAAACATCTCATTTGAGATAAATTCTAACTACCCATTAAAATTAAGTTACTTCAGTCTGCTTTTTATTTAAAGTCTACAAGCTTCAATTTAAGGGACAGTCTGGAGAAAGAAATTCTTATTCCATATGGTAATTTCTTGGGGGAGTTTGAAGTCCTGTCTGGTAACTGACCTAATAGATTATAACAAATTTACTATCTTCTTTTTAAAAAAATTTTATGTGCTCAATCATAGGCTGCTGATAATATCTGAAAATATTCCAATTAGTTATGCTACAAAGTATTGCCATCTAATCTAAATTTTACATATAATAGTGCCTGTCAATCTTTATTTTAATTTCTTATTGTTTTGGTATTATGGTGTTTATTAAGTTGTACACTGTAGAATATTATTACCATAGATATTCAAGAAACAAAGAAATCCATGATCTAATAAATGAAAAAAAACTGTTACATAATATATCCATCTTTGTGCAAATATACAAAGCATAAACATTATTTCTAATAGAGAAAAATCCAGAGAAAGAGTGGTGAACAACCACATACCTCTCTAAGCTTTATTGTATCCAAGTGCTTTGCCATGCTTCATATTATTGTATAAAGAAAGCAATATAAATATAACCAAACAATATAGATATAACTAAAGCCAGTGGTAGGATTCAAATAGTTTAACAACTGGTTCTCTGCCCTAATGACCATTTTAAGTATAAAAAATGATACACCAAAAGGTAGTTTATTATGTCATGCATTTAATACTTCCATGGCTTCTGAAATGGGCGATAGGATACCCTTGAAATCTACCTTTCTATTGGTTCATTGTGTCCAAGCTTCCTATTGAATTCACCAAAATACACATTTACTGTATACATTTTTGTCAACATCAGCAATTGCAGTCTAATTTATCTGGGCTTAACTGAAGTGTTTTACATTGACACCTAATTTAGAAGAAGAAAACTATTTAGAACTAAATTATCTGAAACTTAAATTTTTTAATTAATGGGGAATATAAAAAATCAACCAAAATAAAGAAACAAACAGCTCCATGCCATAAAGTGATTATACTATATATGGATTTTTTTTTTTTTTTTTTTTTTTTTTAAAGAGAGAGAGTCAGAGAGAGGGATAAATAGGGACAGACAGACAGGAATGGAGAGAGATGAGAAGCATCAATCATTAGTTTTTCATTGCGACACCTTAGTTGTTCATTGATTGCTTTCTCATATGTGCCTTGACCATGGGGCTACAGCAGACTGAGTAACCCCTTGCTCAAGCCAGTGACTTTGGGTCCAAGCTGGTGAGCTTTTGCTCAAACCAGATGAGCCCGCGCTCAAGCTGGCAACCTCGGGGTCGCAAACCTGGGTCCTTCACATCCCATTCTGACGCTCTATCTACTGTACCACCGCCTGGTCAGGCTTATATATGGATTTTAAGAAAGCTATTTTTAATTGTTTTAACAATATAGTTTGTTAAAGACTGTAGAATTAGAAAGGTTTCTTAGATAAAGACTGTGATATTTTCCTAGGCAGATAAGAGAAACAAACAATTCACAAATAAACGACTGCAAATATCAGATTTTCTGTCTCTTGATCCTTACATCAGAGTAATACTTATGCCTCTTTCAAAGTAGACTTACCTGATATTCTCCTCCATTTTAAATTCTTATATCAAATTGTTTAAAGAACTTCTGTAACTTAATATTTTTCTAATCACTTAATTGTTCATAATAATGCATTATACCAAAAACAAAACGTATAACATTTAGAGTCTAGCTGTGATTATTTGTGGCATTTGCTGTTGATGGGAAGGAAAACTTTTCCTTGACTTTACTATGGACCCTGGATTGGTCTGAAAACTAAATTAAAAAGAACAAATTAACAGGAGAAAAACATACAACTTTATTTAACATAAATTTTATATAACACAGGAAGCCTCATAGAAGTGAAGACCTAAAGAAACAGTTAGACCTGAGTAATTTCATGCTAGGTTTGATGAAGGATGGAGGGAGACTTGTGGAGGAATACGGTATGTGAAGGAATATGATGTAAGTGTAGTAGTGTACTAGGGGACACTGAAGGCTTGATTGTTTGGATTCTTGTCCCTGCCCCTTTGTCTGTGAACATCAGGATATTCTTTTCTTCTGTGTATAGAGAGGGAATTTCTCAAGTGACAATTTAATTCTGTTTTAAGCTGTTTCCTCAAACTCTTTTAGCTTACATTTTTTCATATGCCTATTGGCTATCTGTATATCCTCTTTGGAGAAGTGTCTATTCATTTCTTTTACCCACTTTTTGATTGGATTGTTTGTCTTTCTGGTGTTGAGATTTACAAGTTCTTTATAAATTTTGGTTATTAACCCCTTATCAGACATACTCTCAAATATGTTCTCCCATTGTGTAGTTTGTCTTTTTATTCTGTTCTTATTGTCTTTGGCCGTGCAAAAGCTTTTTAGTTTGATATAGTCCCATTTGTTTATCCTGTCTTTTATTTCTCTTGCCCGTGGAGATAAATCAGCAAATATATCGCTGCAAGAGATGCCAGAGAGCTTACTGCCTATGTTTTCTTCTAAGATGCTTATGGTTTCACGAACAGTTCCAGAAGGAGAAATGCACCCCCATGTTTATAGCAGCATTGTTCATAATAGCTAAGATCTGGAAACAGCCCAAGTGTCCGTCAGAGGACGAGTGGATTAAAAAGCTTTGGTACATATATACTATGGAATACTACTCAGCCATAAGAAATGATGACATCAGACATGGATGGACCTTGATAACATTATATGGAGTGAAATAAGTAAATCAGAAAAAAAACTAAGAACTATATGAACCAATGCATAGATGGAACATAAAAATGAGACTTGGAGACATGGACAAGAATGTGATGGTAACAGGGAGTGAGGTGGAGGGGTGGGGAAGGGACAAGGAAGGAGAGGGAGGGAGTGGAGGGAGGGTAGGGGCACAAAGAAAACCAGATAGAAGGTGACGGAGGATGATTTGACTTTGAGTGAGGGGTATACAGCACAATCAAATGTCAAAATAATCTGGAGATGTTTTCTCTCAACATGTGTACCCTGATTTATCAATGTCACTGCATTAAAATTAATAAAAATAAGATAAAAAAAAGAAAAACTAAAATGAAAAAAAAAACTCTTTTAGCTTACAAATTTCAATGCACCAAGGTGCCATAATTTCGTATAGCATGTCCTGAGCCCCATCATTGTCAAATTATAATGTTGAATATAAATTACTACTTTAGATAGGTTAATCCACTCTTAAAATTGTGTCTGGAAGTAATTTGTATTAAATATTAACCCTGAAGTAAGCATCTTTTTCATATTCTGCTTAATACTTATTCACATGGAAGTACGATCGTTTTCTCCAGAGTGACACTGTTGTGATTGAATACTGAGCTGAACTTGCAGCTTTTCCCATGGCACAACAGTACTTGAAAGAACAATTGACAAACTATGATCATTCAGGCTTGTGTATTTAGCAGATATTTTCTCAAAAATAAAGTCTGTCAATTCCAGAAAAAAAGATTACAGTATTTGTGGCCAGTGAGAAAATTTGAGCTTTCAAGTAAAAATTATAATTTTATGGAAATAACATCCCCTACCATGAGTTTGACAGTGTTCCAACACAGAGACTTTTGTGAGAATTTAGTGGTGATAGGAGAAAATATGGTATTTTAATACGGTACAATAAAATGTGTCAAAATTTTAAATATCTGCATATATCAATGAAATATTTTCTAATAGATCAACACAAAGATTGATCTTTACAAAATATAAATTAGAAAATAATGTATAAGGTTCATTTAAAGTATAAGGGGACCAACAGAATTTAATGTAAAAGTCATTAATATAGTTTCAGATTCCACATTGACACTAACATTTAAGAGACAACCACTTGTCAAGTTTTGGCTTAATACTAAAGATAATGTCCACAATTATCCGGAAAAAAAAAATTAGAATGATTCTCCATTTTCTAACTGTATATAGGTAATATGCAAAATGTTTTTCATATACTTCAACCAAAGAAACACAGATCAATACACTGAATGCAGAAGCAAATATGTGAATATCTAGTGGTATCTTCAATTAAGCCAGGCACTAGCTTTGCAAAAATGTAAAATAATGTCAAAATTCTCACTATTTTTGCTTGATAAAATATAGTGATGATATACAAAACATGTTATTTATTTTAATACTAAAGGGTTTATTAGTTATTTTTAGTTTTGTTTTAAAGTTTCTTCATCTCAATGTCTAATGAAAATATAAATTATAAAAATGAGTTATTTGTTGCCTTCAATGATAAAGCCTTTTACACTCTTTCCCTCTTATGACTATAAAGGAATCTTGATTGAGAATCACTGTCATGTACTTTTAAACCCGTTGCCTCACCTCCTGGAATCTTGATTTCTCCGCAGTTCATTTGTAATGCCCCTGTCAGATAGCCACACTCAAGACTCTAATCCCATCGCTATTGTAGGTTCGCAAAGGTCAGTGGTTCTCCTTGTCTGCTTAGCCAGATCACTTCCCTGACTTTGAATTTTTACCTATGCCAGATATGGCCTTTTCCCACAATTCTGACTTTCAAATACTTTCCATGCAAGACCCATTCAAATGCTAAATTGTCTTTAAACCTCTTTTTTAATAGATCTGCTACATTCCACAGGAAGTGATCTTTCCTGCTCCTTAGATCATCAGTTTTAAAATCACTCTTACATACTTTGCAGTATTGTAAATTTTAGCATGAGTATAGAGTTGTCTTTCTCCTCTTATTTTTTGAGATTTTTTAATTGAAATTGATATGACACCTGTTAACAAGATTATACAGGTTTCAGATGCACAATTCAACAATACATCATCTGTACACTGATCATCATCCCAAGTCAAATATCCACCCATCATCAACCTCCCACCTATCATCAGCAATCGCCACACTGTTATCCATGTTCATGAATCTTTTCTCTCTTTTCTTTTTAGTTTTATGCTCAATCCTTCCAAATCTGTTTTATAAAATACATAAAAAATAGAAAGTTTATAGAGTTATGAATCAGTTCATATATAGTCTAAATGCATTTTTCAGAGTGAGAGTTTATCCCTGTTCCACAGCCATGGCTCTAAAAATGTCACTCTGGGCAATTACACTGAAATATGATTATAGCTCTGTGAGTTAATATGATCTTGATAATTATCCTAAAATATTCTACTTTCTCTTTCATAACACTTCCTGTAGTTACACATTCACTGTTGCATTTTTATTTGATTAAATTTAACCCTTCTACTGAACTACACACTTATAAGGTGGTATCATTATTGCCTCCTCAGAACCTAACTCTATGTGTGGCACATAGAAGATCCTATGTATATATTTGTTAAATAAGTGAAAAAAATAAATGCTCCCAGATACCAATAATACATGTTTTCATTATGATTTTCACAACTCCAACTGAGATACATTTCTATGTATGTCAATGTTCTATTTCCAACGTAATCAAATCTTTGTTTTTACAATTACTAACAAAGAATAATAAGTACCACATTTAGGATAATTGTGTGTAAAAAAAAAATCCAGACACAATATACAAAATACTGATTCATAAACAAGAGCTGTTTGTTAAGCACTTTAACATATGATTAATAATATCATGTAACTGACAATAATATTTGTATTCAGAATGTGAGGCAATAATCAAAAAGCCTGTGGGCTGGTGTTTTAGAAAAAGTTTAATATTTGCTTTGGTTACATTATTGTTTTGCTTATCAAAATATCCTCCTTCACAGGAATGGAGAAAGTTATTGCAATAGCTTCTAAAGCTGGACTATTAGCCTCTATTTTCTCTCTGACCCTCACTCTTCACACAAAACTTACTTGTTCTGCCACCAGAATTTTGTCTCTAGAGCCTAAATCTCATCGTATAATTCTATTACATAAAACTCCTTCATAATTATCAGACCCAGTGACTCTCAACTGGGAAGCAATTTCTCTCTCCCAGAGAATATTTAGCAATGTCTGGAAATATTTTTGGTTGCCACAACTGGAGAAAGGAGGAACATGACTTGAATCTAGTGGGTAGAGGCCAAGGAGGCTGCTAAACATTTTACAATGCACAAGAGAGGTCTGCACAACAAAGAATTATCAGGACCAAAAAGTTAATAATGCTGTGGTTGGGAAACTCCAACCAAATAATGAAGTCCAAATTAATATATATCCCAAATGAAATCTTCTTACTACTCTCCCTATTTTGCATAGGATGCAAACTTAATAGCCTAAGGGACACATCTGGAAAGCACATGTGTTTTAGTTGACTGCCTGCCCCTTTTGGATGTTTCAGATCTTTCCAGTTTGCTACATTCTCCGCCACTTGTTATTGTCTTCAACCAGCTGTCTTCACTTATTTGTTTCCCACCTTATCCAAAGCATCCTGTCCTAGCAAGACTTATACCCACGTGAGAACAATGCTAACCCACCCAAGATCTTTATTATGCCCTTTCATGTGTCCATCTTTGTATATACTACAAAATCTAAGAGGACTTTTCTACAACTCTGCTTTCCAAGATTGATTTGCCTGATGAATTAATTCATGTCCTCCCAAATTTACTCCTCTCATTTAATTCTCAGTTATACTTCTTATTGTGTTTATTATAAAAATGTTTGCACAGAATATCATTTTAGTGTTTATACATTTGCTTCCCTTTTCATTAGGCTTTGAGGTTCTTTAAAATTAAGACCACGCTTTAATTAATCTGTCTTTATAGCACCTAAGGCAGTGCCTTGACATGTATTTAATAAATTTTGGTTGAACTTTTGTAGTTAAATCACTTCTAAGCCATCATTTAAATGTTTAAATCATAGCTGATATACATCTAATCATTTTGGAATCCAAGTAAATAATATTTTACACTATTTTTCTGTCCTCAAAGTTACAAACAATAGAATATTGTCTTCTTTAGAAATTGCAAGTATTAGATTATACAGAAAAAAAGAAAAGATCTATGACAAAAAAACTAAAGTATAATTACTGTATTAGCAAGAAATAATATTTAAAATTAATGAATTTTGAATTGTGGAATTTTGGATAATTATATGTCTTTGTATTTATATCTACATTCTAACTTCTCTAAAGTATCCATATGTTGATTTTAAAATTAGAAAATAAGATGAAAATGCATTTATATATATAGTTAAAAGAACATTTTTTATATTAAGATTTAGTTGCTTAGTTCTGATAACAGAATAGGGATTTGTTGATTGAGTGTCCTTGTTATAAAAAATAGAAAAAATTGTATAGTTAGTACAGCCAATATGGAAACAGCATAGAGTTTCCTCAAAAAATTATAAAAAGATGACCTGTGGTGGCGCAGTGGATAAAGCATCAACCTGGAAATGCTGAGGTCGCTGGTTCGAAACCCTGGGCTTGCCTGGTCAAGGCACATATGGGAGTTGATGCTTCCAGCTCCTCCCCCCTGTCTCTCTCTCCTTTCTCTCTCTCTCTGTCTCTCTCTCCCTCTCTCTCCCCTCTAAAATGAATAAAATAAAATTTTTTTAAAATTATAAAAAGAACTATCATATAATTCAGCAATTCTGCTCTGGATATATATCCAAAGGAAATAAAATTAGAATCTCAAAGAGATATCTGCACACCCATGTTCATGGAATGAATAAGTAGTAGAGAAAATGTGATGTGTGATATCTACATTTATATCTATCTATATTGATAGATACTTATATAATGGAATATTATTCAGCGTTAAAAATAAGCCATTTACGACAACTTGAATGAAACTGGAGAACATTATGCAAAGTAGAATAAGCCAGGCAAGAATGACAAATACTACATGATATCACCTACATCTGAAATTGAAAATAGTCTAACCTATTAGTAATTACCAGGGGCTTGGAGGAGAGGTTAATGGGGAGATATTGGTCAAGCATACACAGTTTCATTTATGAAAGATGAATGATCTGAAGATCTAATGTATCACAATGTAACTTAGGTTAACAATATTGTATTGTTTACTGAAATTTTACTAAGAAAATAGATTTTATGCTTCTATTACAAAAAAATAAACAAAAAATAAAGTAGTAGCTGTTTAGATGATAGATATTATTTATTGGTTCTGAATATTTTACAACATATATGTATATAAAATCATTAAGTTGTGCACCTTAAATTTACACAAATTTTAGTTGTACACTATACCTCAGGAAAGCTGGGAGGGAGCTCACAGTGTGACCATAATACAAACTGAACACATCTTACATTTCTCCAAGAATTTTGGAAGCACCTTTTAATTTGCATAGCACTATGTGAGAATTGCAATTTATTTTTATTTATGCATTAATTTACATGATAGTTTTAAATTAATTTGTTCATAAGAACTTGTATATTTAGTTAACTAAACAAGCCTATAATACAGTGTGTCCGTAAAGTCATGGTGCACTTTTGACCAGTCACAGGAAAGCAACAAAAGACGATAGAAATGTGAAATCTGCACCAAATAAAAGGAAAACTCTCCCAGTTTCATACCTATTCAGTGCAGTTCGATGTGGGCTCATGCACAGATTTTTTAGGGCTCCTTAGGTAGCTATCCTGTATAGCCTCTACAGACTCGTCACTGACTGATGGCATACCAGAACAGGGTTTCTCCACCAAACTGCTGGTTTTCTTCAACTGCTTATCCCATCAAGTAATGTTATTCCTATGTGGTGGCAGTTTGTTATAAACGTGCCGATATTCACGTTGCACTTTGGTCACGGATTTGAATTTAGCGAGTCACAGAACACACTGAACTTTCCTCTGTACTGTCCACATCTCGACTGGCATGGCTGTGGGCTGCTCCACTGTATACAGGGTGTTATATCATCATCTGTGCATGCGCACATGCTGCCACATCATCCTACAGAAACTGGGAGAGTTTTCCTTTTATTTGGTGCAGATTTCACATTTCTGTTTTTTTTGTTGTTGTTGTTGCTTTCCTGTGACCGGTCAAAAGTGCACCATGACTTTACGGACACACTGTAGAAGTAGGTGAAGTAATCTCACATGTCAGAATGTTATAGCAATATCAAGTCTCTGATAGAATTCTTTCACAACTACAGATATACACAAAAAGATTTGTCCATTATGTAACTTTGGTGAAATTCTAGGTCCTTTTTAAGTGTTCAAACAGCATAAGGCAGTTGTGACAATAATCTTGTGTCAAGATTTTGCTAAACATTTAGCTAAGTATATATATAGTTTGTGTAAAGTGACAGCAAATCTTCTGATGAATTATAAGTTAGAGCAGAATTCTAATCAGGGACACCATTGTAAGCATATAGTCTATTCAGCTTTCCAGAACATTAGCATCCTCTTTATTATTTTTTATTTTATTTTATTTTATTTTATTTTTACAGAGACAGAGAGAGAGTCAGAGAGAGGGACAGACAGGGACGGAGAGATGAGAAGCATCAATCATTAGTTTTTCATTGCTCGTTGTGACACCTTAGTTGTTCATTGATTGCTCTCTCATATGTGCCTTGACCGCCAGCCTTCAGCAGATGGAATAAACCCTTGCTCGAGCGAGCGACCTTGGGTTCAAACTGGTGAGCTTTGCTCAAACCAGATGAGCCAATACTCAAGCTGGTGAACTCGGAGTCTTGAACCTGGGTCCTCTGCATCCCAGTCCAATGCTCCATCCACTGCGCCGTCTTATTTATTTTTTTAATCGAGAGGAGGGGAGATAGAGAGACAGAATCCCACATGAGCCCTGACTGAGATCCACCGGGCAACCCTTGTCTGAGGACAACGTTCAGACTAACCAACTATCCTTGGCCTCCAGGGCTCGAACCAATCAAGCCACTGACTGCAAGAAGGAAAGAGAGAAAGAGAAGAGGAAAGGAGAGCAAGCAGATAGTCACTTCTCATGTATATATGCCATGACTGTGGATCAAACCCGGGACATCCACATGCCAGGCTGACACTGTATTCATTGAGTAACCAGCCAGGGCCTTAGCATCCTCTTTAAACAAGGGTAGGCATTCCTTACCAAATCCAGTAATTATATGCCCCTTATTTCATTAAAAAAAATTATTTCTAACATTTATTAGGTTTATAATTAACCAGCCTCTGTTGTTTATGAGACCTAAAACTAGATGAATATACATGTTTGTATTAGATTACTGATACATGTGAATTCATCTAGTATGGGATGCTCAAAATTAATACAAATGACCCCTTGCATGTACATTGCAAATAAGGAGACTTCAATATCTGACATTGTCCATAGAGTATAATAAAGTTTAAAACTAACTAGCACACACAAACACACATACACACTACTTATACTGAAGATTTTAAAAATAATATAAAATTACTGCTAATTTTAATGTAGGCATACCTTACATTAATAACAGTATTAATATAGAATTGAAAATAGTTAAAACTCTGTTAACGAAATAATGGCTAGCATTTATTGAGAATATACTAGTGCCATTACTGTTTGGAGTATTTCCTGGCTCACTGTAGTTATTTTATCAACAATCATAATAAGTGAATAAATATATCAATAAATGAGTGAATGAACATTGAGCTCTTTGATATTTTACAGACAGTATCTTATGAAATCTTCACAATACTCCTATGAAGTAAATTTCACAAATGTCTTTTCTGAGGCTGAGACATTAAGAATTATTCTGCAGAGTCATCTGTATAATTATAATTTGTATAGTGGGCAGTTTTACTTGTCTATTTTCTTCTCTTTCACTTATACACATATGCATTTATAGTACATGAACTGAATATAGGTGTTGAGTGAACAAAGGCATGTGGTCAGAGGATGAACACACACGGGGCCTGACGGAACAGTATTTATTGACTAGACTAGACTAGAACAAAAAAGGTTTTCATTAAGCACAGAGATCTTGCAGATCCAGAAGTCAGATTCTGGAAGAGAGATTTCAAGTTTGGGCTGGGTGACTTGTAAGCTAGAGGTTGGAGAGGAAACAGCCTCCTTGGTGTGAATGATGTAAGGGTGAGTACTGGCATCCAAGTTCTGTAGTCATCCAAAATTGATTACCTTAAACACCAGGCCACTGTTGAGTTCCATGGAGCTTGGGAGAAAGCTCAACTTTTTTCTGGGAGGCTAGCCTGTAAAGTATTAGCCTCAGACATTTTAACCCTTGATACTCTAAGTAAAAGCTTAGTAACGACTCCTATTATTTACTGAGCACTTCCTTTACCAAGTACTAAGTGCCTAAAACAATGTCTGAGTCAGCCTCTAAACTCTATAATGATTCTAATGTAATTCATATAGAAAAATTGTTCGAAGAACACTGAAAAGTCCTTTATTTCTATTAATAAATAAAATTCACAGAATTGAACAAGATGGGCAAGATACAGCTTCTCCTGGACTGCTTCTTTAGTCAGAGTAGAATCAAGTAGCTTGCACATAGTGATCCCCCTCATACAACCTCGTGTTTAGTAAGAGCCAATAGTCTTTCATTAAAAGGCTTAACATAATTACTACATTAGATTCAAAATGAGGTCTAGAAAGGAAAAGGTTTTATCCCCATAACAAAACCTTTATTAAAAAACAAAGAGTAACTTAAATGGGATTTGCGAATCTCCAGGTTACATGTTTCTCATGAAATCCAATTAAGTCAAATAAACACCAAATCCTGAGAAAAGGTTAAGAATTTAGTCTATTCAGTTGAATGATGCCAAATTTATTAGAGAAGTTCTCAATGTTTTTTTAGCCAAGTACTTCTTAAAGAAATTTCTAAAACAACATATTTCCTAACAGATTTTAGCTTAAATATTCCATAAATGTAATACTAGCAAAGGAAATGATTTATGAATGTGTCAAATATTGACTTTTTAAAAGATATTAGTTGTAATACTTTTAAAATATGAATTCAGTGGTTCCCAAATACCATTGGTATTTAATTCCTATGATCACACATTTTTTTAAATGTTTGATAAAGCTATTTTTATTATTAACTTTAATGTTATTTTCTCTTAAACTCATATTTCCAGTATAATTCTGATATAATATCCTAAAATGTGTTTTGATACCTGAAAATATTTTATTATTTATTATACTTCTCTAACACAAAATTATAAATCACCATTTGATATTCTCCAATGATCCAAAAACACTTATGTTTTCCTCTAGATTAAGGTATTATTACTAATATTACTGATAACCTATTGATTAAAACACTATTATATAGCACATTTTGATGAAGAATTTAAGGAAATACCTTTTAATGTGATAGAAGGGTTCTTTTTTATGAACCCTTGGAAGATTATAAATTACTGCTGGATTGAGACTGATTCCAGCATTTTTAAAATAGATGTTAGCCCCAATGGCCACCTTCTCATAGGTCATCTGCTCCCCAGCATGGTTCATCTGTGGGGAAAGTATTTTCACTCTCAGATATTTATTGTGTCCATAAATAGCTAATAACATTTGTAGGAAAGCAGGTGCTTTCATCAGCTTATCTCTGTGATTCTCCTCGCTCTGGAATACTAACCACTTGAGTCCCATTTCTTCTGTATCTCTCTGATATCTTTAGCAGATAACTTTATAAATTAGTTTTCTCTAGTTATTGGCCCTAGGAGTATTTGTCCACTCAAAAAATTATTCAATTCCTCCAAAAGTAGAAGTCTGTCAAAACAGTGCCATATGTTTGCCTTTATCTTGCCTGGTGACAAAATACAGAAATTTTGGTGCATTCAGGCAATTGAATATTCTGCAGTGATTAAAAAGAATGAGGCAATCATTTTTGACAAAGGAGCCAAAAACACACAATGGAGAAAAGCCTCTTCAATAAATGGGGCTGGGAAAATTGGAAAGCTGTGAACAAGTCCTGCTGGGGGCGAGGACAACGCAAAGACCCAACTCCAGGGACCACGTTCAGTGATGCAGATCCACTTTATTCAGGAAATAAGCTAGCTTATATACGCAAGTTCAGCCTATAGGGTGTTACAGCGTGTTCTTCAAAGCCAATGGCTACCAAGGTCAGGGAGCTGCCTGGTTGGCGCTAAGTCATTTCCCTATAGTGGGTGAACTCCCTCCTGGGTGTGCCTAGGAGGGTTTAACCTTCTGGAGTGTTCTCACTGCATTGCATCAGCCACAGCTGCTAGAAATGCGCTCTGTGCTCTACCTACACCTCCCCGTTCTCTTTTAATTAAGGCCAGTTGAACTTGCTTGATGACTGCTTGTTGCTGTTGTAGCTTCTGAATGCTATGCACTATGCAACGGAAAACCCTAGTAGAACTAAAACAACTATAATACCTATTATACTGTATGCTAATAGATTAGCTGGATTAAACAATGAGGCTAGCTTCTGTAATGTTTGACTAGTTAGGAAATAGAACGGGGGTCTTAAACAGGGGATTCCTCCTAGGGGTCAGGATGTCATTTCCCTCCCATTGTGTTACAGAGACCTTCTAGGTGCCATTAAACACAGTTCCATTTTGATTGTAAAAAATGGACGTATGTCCATGCACACCCCTTTCCCACAAAAGTCCCAGAGTCCAAACACGGAACGGATGGCTTGCCAGAGGCTGCATACTGCATATGACTGCATTCCACCTCTCAGCTTCCGTTGCCAAACTCCGAGGTTCATAGTCTACACATCTAGGCCAGAGGCAATGCGGCAGTCTTTCCAGGGAACTCTTTCTCTCGGGAGTGTTCTTAGATGTTCGTCATACAGAAACGGGCAAAGAGGCGAACCTGGGAAGGCAAGGTTAGCAGGGCGGGCCCAGCTGTTGATAGCTAGGGGGAGGGCTTGTAGGCCAAGTACTGAGCCTTGATTGGTAGTACCATTTTCATCAAAGTTCCCCACAGATTGATTTTGAAGGAGAACCCACCCCTCCGAAGGGACGGTGTTATTATTCAGAGTAAACTTAAGTAGCATTGGGTCACTGAGGTTACCCCATATAGTGCCATTCCACTGCTGGGATTCATGGCTACTATTGTTACAAGGGAGACTAAGGGAGCAGTTACTGGAATATGCCGCTGGAAACTGTGGGCTATTAACTTCAACAGGTATAATTATGCCAGGGTGGGGAACAGCCACCCAGATGTGAGGATCTCCTTATGCCTGGAAGTTCGCTGTGATAATGGCACACATGAGGAGGAACAGGGTGCCTGGACCTGGGGGTCCATCAGAGGCCATTCTCTGGGCCCGCCCCACCAAAGCCTCCACATCCCCCCACATGATGGGGCGTGCAAGCCGGCTGCGAGGTCTTCTTCTAGAGCACTGAGAACCTCCTCCCCTCTAGCATAGTCGGTGTGGAGGAGGCCAGGGCTGTGGCTTCAGATGGGTGAAGACTGAACCATTTAGTGGGTGCCCAAGAAACCCTGTCAAGCAGGTTGGGGGTTCTTGGGATCCAAATTGGCTGAAAAACACAAGCATAACCTCTCCCTTGTGTTAAAAGAGGGTGTGATCCCCGCCACTGTGCCATGGCT
This sequence comes from Saccopteryx bilineata, assembly GCF_036850765.1. Classification (NCBI taxonomy): domain Eukaryota; kingdom Metazoa; phylum Chordata; class Mammalia; order Chiroptera; family Emballonuridae; genus Saccopteryx; species Saccopteryx bilineata. The sequence continues at coordinate 103,873,254 of NC_089491.1, read as the reverse complement.
GGGTCCTTCCAGCATCATTTCAGAGAGAGGGGAGGGAGAGAGAGAAAGAGATACAGAAAAATATACAAGACAGACAAATGAGGGGGGGGGGAAGACACATGGGGGTGTATAGGCTGACCCATGGGTCTGCAGCATAAACATGTGATGGAGTTAAAGCTGGGGTAGAAAATGGCATCTGAGAGGCTGGGGTGGGGCATTGATCCCTGGCAGGGAATGCAGAAGTGGCGACTTCTACTTTTTCCATTGGCAGAGCTGATGGCACAGTTAGCAATTCAGTTGGTTTCATTTCTGCGCGCTCAGCTGCGATTTTGTCAAACTCGGAGGCTAAACTACTTTCCTCCTCAGTGGAGAGGGGTGAATAGGAAGGTAGAGGTTCTTCTGAAAAAGGAGTAGCCTGTAGGACCTTAGGGACCTGCGGAGGGTCCCCAGCTAAGCAGGCGTGTATTGCCAATAAGGAAGGAGTGAGGCCAAGAGGGAAGGTTTGCCCCACATGCGCCTCAGCCGAACAAGTGCATCGGAAAACTCGGGCCCAAGTATCCGGGTCCCAGAGGGGCGAATCCTTAATCCAGGGATTGAGACCAGAGAGAATCTCCCAATAAGTATAGAGATCCTTTCCACAAACTTCAATTCGCCTACTCTGCAATAGGGCATGCAGGGCTCGAGCCTGCAGGGCTCGAGAGTGGGGGAGAAGGTTTCCCATTGCAGAGGGTCACTCATCGTCCCTTGGATGCTGGTTAGGTCCCTGCCCAACGTTGGGTGCCAGTTGTGGACAAGTCCTGCTGGGGGTGAGGATGACGGAGATGCAAAGACCCGATTCTGGGGACCAGGTTCAGTGACTCAGATCCACTTTATTCAGGAAGCAAGCTAGCTTATATACACAGGTTCAGCCTATAGGGTGTTACAGCGTGTTCTTCAAAGCCAATGGCTAACAAGGTCAAGGAGCTGCCTGGTTGGCGCTAAGTCTCTTCCCTACAGCAGGCAAGCTCCCTCCTGGGTGTGCCTAGGAGGGTTTAACCTTGCTGGAGTGTTCTCGCAGCATTGCATCAGCCACAGCTGCTAGGAATGTGCTCTGCGCTCTACCTACAGAAAGCCATGTGCAAAAGAATGAAACTTGACTACAGTTTGTCTTCATGCACAAAAATTAATTCAAAATGAATCAAAGACTGAATTATAAAATCTGAAACAATAAATTACACAGACTAAAACATAGGTACAAAACTTACAAACCTTGCTTTTAGATAACCCTTTATGAATTTGAGCTCAAGGGCAAGAAAATTAAGGCAAAAATAAATAAATGGGACTATGTTAAACTAGTGTACAGCTAAAGAAACAGACAACAAAACAAAAAGACATCCAACCAAATGAGAGTTGGTATTCACAAACAACATTCTGATAAGAAGTTAACATATAAAATATATAAAGAACTCACAAAGCTCAACAACAAACAAGCAAACAATCCAATTAAAAAATGGGGAGAGGACCTGAATAGACACTTCTTTGATAAAGACATACAAACAACAGATAGATATATGAACAGATACTCATCTTCACTAGTAATTAGAGAAATGCAAATCAAACCTACAATGAATGGGATTGGTTGTTATCAACAAGACAAGTAATAACAAGTGTTGGAGAGATTGTGGAGAAAAAGGAACCCTCATTCACTGCTGGTGGGAATGTAAACTGGTACAGCCATTATGTAAAACAGTATGGCAGTACCTCAAAATATTAAGAATAGAGAAACCATATGACCCAGCAATCCCCATACTGGTTATCTACCCAAAATATTTGAAAACATTGGTACGCAAAGACACATGCATTCTCCCATGTTAATTGCAGCATTATTTATGGTGGATAAGACATGGAAATGACCAAAGTGTCCCTCTATAGAGGATTGGAGAAAGAAGATGTGGTACATATGTACAGTGGAATACTACTTAGCCATAAGAAATGACATATTGCCATTCACAGCCACATGAATGGACCTTGAGAACATTATATTAAGTGAAATAAGTAACTCAGGAGAAGCCAAAAATTACATGATATCATACATAGGTAGGATATAAAAATGAGACTCATGGGCATAGACAAAAGTGAAGTGGTTACCAGAGGGAGAGGGTTGGGGGAGCGGAGTAATGAGGGACAAATACATGATGAGAAAAATTACTTGACTTTGGGTGATGGGCACACAACGCAATCAACAGTGCAAATGCTATAGTGATGTTTACCTGAAACCTATGCATTCTTTTTTTATACATTCTTATTGACCAATGAAACCACATTAAATTTAATTTCTAAGTAAAAACATGTAAAACATTTTTTAAAAGTGAAGCAGATTTATATGATCTGATATGGAAACATCACCTAGTTATATTGTTAAGAAACTAGCCATCATTTATTGCATACCTTTTTTGAGATATTTTAATTTTATCCTACACTCATACATTAAAATATATTTTTTAAATTAAAAATCCTACTGTAGAATTCTTCGAGTGATGGTACAAATTTAAGAATTGGGCCTCTTTGTTTCAAATAGTAAATTAAGGAAATAACTTTTTGGTTTCTAAAATTCTTATCCATCTTCAAAGTGCATTAACAGGCAAGCTTTGATGAGAGTATGCCATAACCAGAAAATCTAGATGTTACAAGATTAGTATTCTATTCCTGGCTGGGTAGCTCATTTGGTTTAAGTATCATCACAATATGCCAAAGTTGTAGGTTCCATCCCCAGCCAGGGCACATGGAAGTCAACCAGTAAATGTTTGTATCAGTGGAATAACAAATTGATGTCTATCTATCTTTTTCATTGTTTCTCTTTACACACACACACACACACACACACACACATATATATATAAACAATAAGTAAAAAACCTTTAAAGATTAGTATTCAGTCTGATTGTGTTAGTTGGATAATATTGGAAAGTCTCTCACCTCTCAATATCTCAAATTCTAATCTGTAATTTGATAACACTAAATAATTTAATCCTTTTTGTAGAGTAGTAAAAATGTTATTCTAAACTTGACAAGTGGACAAATAAAATAGATAAATATCTTATACAATCAACATATCCTCCATTGGGGATTATACAAATGTATTATTAAATATATATATTCTAAAATATATTATTAAATATATATTAATATATATTAAATATATACTAATATATGATACAATTATAAAATATATATTATTAAATATATCTTATATTATTAAATATCTTAACATTATATTATTTAATAAATATTATATACAAGTTTAATGTATACTACTTATAATTTATATGCTATTATACATTGTATATATGTTATATATAAATATTAATATAACATACTCAATATGATAGCTAATTTGAAATAAAGGTTTAAGTTTGAACTAATACTTTTTCTATTGATATATAACATATCTAAATAATGTTATATAATACATATTACTCTATATGTATATGTTATATGATAATAATTATATATAATGTTTATATATATGAAGCATATAACATTCAATTGATAGTTAAATTGAAATAAAGTTTTAAGGCTGGCCTAATACTTTTTCCATTGACATCATATATGAATGCTATAATGATATTTTATATTATGTATATTATTGTTTACTAATTAATCTGAAAAAGTTTTAAGGTTAAATTAATACTTTTAGATTAACTTGGTTAGTGTGTGTATGTGCATATATTTAAGTTCAAAGTATTTTTCTTAATGACTAAGTTTATTTGATGATTACATAAAAGCACTCTGGTTTCAAATATCTTTTACTTTTTTGGCTATATTCCCTACTGAGAGCTTTTTCTCTTATAATCTTGTTTATAACAAGCATTTTAATTTTAAATAACACTTATCAGAACACATTTTTTAAAGTTTTAGGATTTAAACTTGCAAAAGTAAACTTTCAACATAGTTTGATTACCCAGATTTACATAAATATTCTCCTTTTATAAGATGTAAAATTTAAAATAATGCATGAGCCAGTTTATTATTAAAATACATAGAAGTAAAGAGTAATACCTAACTACGTCTTGTGGCTATTTGATTAAAACAATTTTACATGTAAGACTTTGGTGCTTTAGAATGTGAGAAAACTGGTAGTCTTATTTAAACTGAATTTAATATGTATTAAAAATGCACATTTCTAATGTATATGAAACACTATATAAGTTTAAATTACATACATAATATTTTGAAATTCAAGTATAAAACCAATGTGGTAGACTCTGTGGGTACCCTGTCCAGATCCCCTGAACTCCTTTAATTGTCTCTGCACCCCTCACCCTCCGCCTAGCCTCTTATCATTGTTTCTAAGAGCTTATACTTGCAACTCTTTTAGGAAGATTTCTGTAGCCAACTGGGGCAGCTTTTCCTGTCCACATAGGCAAACAACTGGAAATGCTTAGGAGTTTGACCAAGCACTCCTTACATCCAACTGTGGTACCCTTAGCCAATATTGTCTCGTGTGGAAGAGGGAAGTCCAAGTCCTAAACCTTAACACATGACAAACTCTGAGAGACATCATTTACACTTCAGAAATGCTCTGTATAAGCATAGGGTGAGGCTCTTCTTGAAACTGCACCATTTTAGATGTCCCAGGTTCAATTCCCAGTAAGAGCACATAGAAAAAGCCACCATCTCCTTCTATTCCCTCCCTCTTCCCCTTCTCTCTTCCCTCCTGCAGCCAGGAGCTCCATTAGTCCAAGCATCAGCCTCAGGCACTGAGGATAGCTTGGTTGACTCCAGCATCGGCCTCAAACAGGGGGTGCTGGGTGGATTCTGGTGTGGGCACACATGAGAATCTGTCTATCTCCTCTCCTCTCACTTAAAAAAAAAAGAAGAAGAAGAAAAGGAAGAAAGAAAAAAAATTGTACCATTTCTTGTTTTTTTTTTCCCCTCTCTTCCTTGCTTATTCCACTCTTTTGTTGGGTTATCCTGCAAACATCTTTTTAAATAAATCACTTGTACATGAAACCCCATCGTAATATAGCTCTGGGGAATTGACTTAAGTCAATCAACTCAGAATTGAGTGAAAACTCAGAATAGTGATGATGAGAAAAGACAAGGCACTATCCCTTTCACCTTGATCATCCCCCTCCCAAAAAAAATCATCACTTTATAAGAGTAGAGGCAACTTGAAAATTTTCTTACCCTGCAGCTATGCTACTAAAGGTAAAATGACTGTCTTTGTGTTGAAAAACAGAAACTCTCTCCACCCCATTCTTTCTCCTTCAGCACAAACATGTGGCAAACAGACACCCATGCAGATAGCATTACTCTTAATAAAATTTTTCCATAATGAAAACATTTGATTTTTATTATACCAAATAAATAATAGCTTAATGTATGTATTAAGGTTTATCTTAATATGTACTTTTTTTTTTAATAAATTTTTATTAATGGTAATGGGATGACATTAATAAATCAGGGTACATATATTCAAAGAAAACATGTCTAGGTTATTTTGTCATCAAATTATGTTGCAAACCCCTCGCCCAAAGTCAGATTGTCCTCCGTCACCCTCTATCTAGTTCTCTGTGCCCCTCCCCCTCCCCCTAACTCTCTCCCTCCCTCCCTCCCATTTCCTCCCTCCCCCCCACCCTTGGTAACCACCACACTCTTGTCCATGTCTCTAACTCTCATTTTTATGTTCCACCAATGTATGGAATCATGTAGTTCTTGTTTTTTTCTGATTTACTTATTTCACTCCTTATAATGTTATCAAGATCCCACCATTTTGCTGTAAATGATCTGATGTCATCATTTCTTATGGCTGAGTAGTATTCCATAGTGTATATGTGCCACATCTTCTTTATCCAGTCTTCTATTGAAGGGCTTTTTGGTTGTTTCCATGTCTTGGCCACTGTGAACAGTGCTGCAATAAACATGGGGCTACATGTGTCTTCACGTATCAATGTTTCTGAGGTTTTGGGGTATATACACAGTAGAGGGATTGCTGGGTCATAAGGTAGTTCTATTTGCAGTTTTTTGAGGAACCACCATACTTTCCTCCATAATGGTTGTACTACTTTACAGTCCCACCAACAGTGAATGAGGGTTCCTTTTTCTCCACAGCCTCTCCAACATTTGCTATTACCCGTCTTGTTGATAATAGCTAATCTAACAGGAGTGAGGTGGTATCTCATTGTAGTTTTGATTTGCATTTCTCTAATAACTAATGAAGCTGAGCATCTTTTCATATATCTGTTGGCCATTTGTATCTCTTCCTGGGAGAAGTGTCTGTTCATGTCCTCTTCCCATTTTTTTATTGGATTGTTTGTTTGTTTGTTGTTGAGTTTTATGAGTTCTTTGTAAATTTTGGATATTAGGCCCTTATCTGAGCTGTCGTTTGAAAATATCAGTTCCCATATAGTTGGCTGTCTGTTTATTTTGATATCAGTTTCTCTTGCTGAGCAAAAACTTTTAATTCTGATGTAGTCCCATTCATTTATCTTTGCCTTCACTTCTCTTGCCATTGGAGTCAAGTTCATAAAATGTTCTTTAAAACCCAGGTCCATGATTTTAGTACCTATGTCTTCTTCTATGTACTTTATTGTTTCAGGTCTTATATTTAGGTCTTTGATCCATTTTGAATTAATTTTAGTACACGGGGACAGGCTGTAGTCGAGTTTCATTCTTTTCCATGTGGCTTTCCAGTTTTCCCAACACCATTTGTTGAAGAGGCTTTCTTTTCTCCATTGTGTGTTGTTGGCTCCTTTATCAAAGATTATTTGACCATATATATGTGGTTTTATTTCTGGGCTTTCTATTCTGTTCCATTGGTCTGAGTGTCTATTTTTTTGCCAATACCATGCTGTTTTGATTATCGTGGCCCTATAATATAGTTTAAAGTCAGGTATTGTAATGCCCCCAGCTTCATTCTTTTTCCTTAGGATTGTTTTGGCTATTCGGGGTTTTTTATAGTTCCATATAAATCTGATGATTTTTTGTTCCATTTCTTTAAAAAATCTCATAGGGATTTTGATGGGAATTGCATTAAATTTGTATATTGCTTTGGGTAATATGGCCATTTTGATTATATTTATTCCTCCTATCCAAGAACAAGGAATATTTTTCCATCTCATTGTATCTTTTTCGATTTCCCTTAACAATGCTTTGTAATTTTCATTATATAGGTCCTTTACGTTCTTTGTTATGTTTATTCCTAGGTATTTTATTTTTTTTGTTGCAATCGTGAAGGGGATTATTTTTTTGAGTTCGTTTTCTAATATTTCATTGTTGGCATAGAGAAAGGCTATGGACTTTTGTATGTTAATTTTGTATCCTGCGACCTTACTGTATTGGTTTATTGTTTCTAATAATCTTTTTGTGGAGTCCTTCGGGTTTTCGATGTATAGGATCATATCATCAGCAAAAAGTGATAGCTTTACTTCTTCTTTTCCGATATGGATGCCTTTTATTTCTTTGTCTTGTCTGATTGCTCTGGCCAGAACTTCTAGCACCACGTTGAATAAGAGTGGAGAGAGTGGACAACCCTGTCTTGTTCCTGATTTAAGGTAGAAAGTCCTCAGTTTTATGCCGTTTAATAGGATGTTGGCTGATGGTTTATCATATATGGCCTTTATCATGTTGAGATATTTTCCTTCTATACCATTTTGTTGAGAGTCTTAAACATAAAATTGTGTTGTATTTTATCAAAAGCCTTTTCTGCATCTATTGATAAGATCATGTGGTTTTTGTTCTTTGTTTTGTTGATATGGTGTATTACGTTAACCGTTTTGCGTATGTTGAACCATCCTTGAGATTCTGGGATGAATCCCACTTGATCATGATGTATTATTTTTTTAATATGTTGTTGTATTCGGTTTGCCAGTATTTTGTTTAGTATTTTAGCATCTGTATTCATTAGAGATATTGGTCTGTAGTTTTCTTTCTTTGTGCCATCCTTGCCAGGTTTTGGTATGAGGGTTATGTTGGCCTCATAAAATGTGTTTGGAAGTATTGCTTCTTCTTCAATTTTTTGGAAGACTTTGAGTAGAATAGGAACCAAGTCTTCTTTGAATGTTTGATAGAATTCACTAGTATAACCGTCTGGGCCTGGACTTTTATTTTTGGGGAGATTTTTAATAGTTTTTTCTATTTCCTCCCTGCTGATTGGTCTGTTTAGGCTTTCTGCTTCTTCATGACTCAGTCTAGGAAGGTTGTATTGTTCTAGGAATTTATCCATTTCTTCTAGATTGTTGTATTTGGTGGCATATAATTTTTCATAGTATTCTACAATAATTCTTTGTATATCTATGATGTCTGTGGTGATCTCTCCTCTTTCATTTTGGATTTTATTTATTTGAGTCCTGTGTCTTTTTTCCTTGGTGAGTCTTGCCAAGGGTTTGTCAATTTTGTTGATCTTTTCAAAGAACCAGCTCCTTGTTTTATTGATTTTTTCTATAGTTTTTCTGTTCTCTATTTCATTTATTTCTGCTCTGATTTTTATTATCTCCTTTCTTCGGCTGGTTTTGGGTTTTCTTTGTTCTTCTTTTTCTAGTTCCTTAAGGTGTGAAGTTAAGTGGTTTACTTCGGCTTTCTCTTGTTTGTTCATATAGGCCTGAAGTGATAGGAACTTTCCTCTTATTACTGCTTTTGCTGCATCCCAGAGATTCTGATATGTCGTATTTTCATTTTCATTTGTCTGTATATATCTTTTGATTTCTGCGCTTATTTCTTCTTTGACCCATTCATTTTTTAGAAGTATGTTGTTTAGTTTCCACATTTTTGTGGGTTTTTCCCCCTCTTTTTTGCAGTTGAATTCTAGTTTCAAGGCTTTATGATCAGAAAATATGCTTGGTACAATTTCAATTTTTCTAAATTTGCTGATATTGTTTTTGTGGCCGAACATATGGTCAATTCTTGAGAATGTTCCATGTACACTAGAGAAAAATGTATACTCTGTCGCTTTGGGATGAAGTGTCCTGTAGATGTCTATCATATCCAGGTGTTCTAGTATTTCGTTTAAGGCCACTATATCTTTATTGATTCTCTGTTTGGATGACCGATCTAGAGCCATCAGCGGTGTATTGAGGTCTCCAAGTATGATTGTATTTTTGTTAGTTTTTGTTTTAAGGTCAATAAGTAGCTGTCTTATATATTTTGGTGCTCCTTGGTTTGGTGCATATATATTAAGGATTGTTATGTCTTCTTGATTCAACTTCCCCTTAATCATTATGAAATGACCATTTTTGTCTCTGAGTACTTTTTCTGTCTTGTAGTCAGCATTATTAGATATGAGTATTGCTACACCTGCTTTTTTTTGGGTGTTGTTTGCTTGGAGTATTGTTTTCCAGCCTTTCACTTTGAATTTGTTTTTATCCTTGTTGCTTAGATGTGTTTCTTGTAGGCAGCATATAGTTGGATTTTCTTTTTTAATCCATTCTGCTACTCTGTGTCTTTTTATTGGTAAGTTTAATCCATTTACATTTAGTGTAATTATTGACACTTGTGGGTTCCCTACTGCCATTTTATAAATTGCTTTCTGTTAGTTTTGTATCTAGTTTGATTCTTCTCTTTTGTTTTTCTATCATTTGTTTTTGTTTGTTTGTGTTCCATACTTCTTTCCTCTGTTGCTACCTTTTTTAAGTCAAGTGTTTTTGTGGTGGTTTTTTCAAGGGTGGTTACCATTAAGTAATGAAAAGGGTACCTACCATATTCATTGTAGTACCCTATCTTATAAGTATTTCTGCACTTCATCATCCTTTGCTACTGTTAATCTCCATCCTCTCCCCCCTTTTTTTCCTTTGTTGTCACAGTTTAAGTTTGGTTTTATTGTGTTCTTGGTGGAGCTGTTACTTGTGGTGTTGTTTTCTTTTGTTCTTTGAATCTGGTTGGAAAACCCCCCTTAGTATTTCCTGGAGTGGGGGCTTTCTGTTGATAAATTCTCTCATCTTTTCTGTATTTGTGAATGTTTTTATATCTCCTTCATACTTGAAGGATAGCTTTGATGGGTATAGTATTCTTGGCTGAAAGTTCCTCTCTTTCAGGGCTTTAAATATTGGGGTCCACTCTCTTCTAGCTTGTAGAGTTTCTGCTGAGAAATCTGATGATAATCTAATAGGCCTTCCTTTATATGTTGTACTCTTCTTTTCCCTGGCTGCCTTGAGAATTTTTTCTTTGTCATTGGTTTGTGTCATCTTTATTATGATGTGCCTTGGAGTGGGTTTGTTGGGGTTAAGAAAACTTGGTGTTCTGTTTGCTTCTTGAATTTGAGGCTTTAGTTCCTTCCACAGGCTTGGGAAGTTCTCGTCTATTATTTGTTTGAGTATATTCTCCATTCCATTTTCTTTCTCTTCTCCCTCTGATATACCTATTATTCTTATGTTATTCTTTCTGATGGAGTCAGACAATTCCTGTAGGGCTTTCTCATTTTTTATTATTTTTGAGTCTCTTTCTTCTTCTCTCTGTTGTGCCTCAAGTTGTTTGTCTTCTATTTCACTAATCCTATCTTCAATCTGGGCTGTTCTGTTAGCTAAGCTTGTTACCTCGTTTTTCAGCTCGTGAATTGAGTTTTTCATTTCTGTTTGATTTGTTTTTATAGTTTCAATTTCCTTGGTAATATATTCTTTGTGTTCATTGAGTTGTTTTCTGATCTCCCTATATTACCTTTCTGTGTTTTCTTGTATATCTCTGAGTATTTTTAAGATTTCTATTTTAAATTCTCTGTCATTTAGCTCCAAGGCTTCCAATATGTTAAGTCTTTTCTCCATAGATTTTTCCACATCTATTTGTGTTACCTCTCTTTCTTTTGTATCCATAATATTCGATTTCCTCTTTCTTATCGGCATCTGAGGGTGGTCTTATTGATAGCACTAATTAGAATTAATAAAGAGTAAAAAGAAAAAAAAAAGGGTAAAACACCCCACAAAAAAAAAACAGTAATAATTTATTATTTCCCCCTTTTTTTCTCTCTTCTCTTTCCCTCCTCTCCCCTCCTCAGGGAAATATCGTGCCTATAATGGAGGGCCTGATTTGGGGTGAAGAGTTCAAGGGGCAAAAAAAAGGGAGTAGGGACCTACTAAATGCAAAAAAAAAAAAAAAAGGAAGAAAATCTTAGAGAAGCATAAGATGATTTGCTTGTAAGTGATGGTCAACTAAGAGATATAATGAGAGGGATAAGAGGGAACCAGAAAAAAGGACCAAAAAAGAATAATAAAGAAGAAAAAATAAAAATAATAAGTAAAAATCTGTTGTATTAAGTGGAGCGAAGACTAAATACAATGGAGACCTTGGGTTGGGAGGACCCAAAATGCCACAAAAATAAACAAGAGAAAAAAAAATAAAAACAAAAGCAAAAAAGAGAAATAAAGCCAAAAAAAAGCCTTGAGTCCCAAATTAACTAATTTGTTCGTGATTGAGGATTATATGGGAGGAAAGTAAAATGAGAAAAGAAAAAATGAATAGAAAGGAAAAAATAAGAAAAAGAGAAAAACGAAGGAAGAAATAAAATAGGAGGAGAAAAAAACAAAATAAAGCAAGACAAAAAAAAAAAAAAAAAAGAGGAGAGAGTGAGAGTTAAGTGTTTTGGAGTATAACCTTAAAGGAGGGTGAGGATGAAGAAGAAAAATAAAATGCAACACTCATGGGTAGTGTAGTTCAAGAAAGGGGAAGCATAAGATGGGCAGAGAATAGAAGGACCGAGGTGGAGGAAATAAAGGCAAAAAGATAGAAGAAACAAACAACAACAACAAAAAAAAAGAATTAGTGGATCAAGTTGTAAAGTCTGTGGGTTTTTCTTGATTTTGAGAGGTTAACTTCTTCCTTTTTCTTTTCTCTCCCTCTTCCTAGTCAGTGACTCTGTACCCCAGGCTCTGCCCCTGTGTCACTCTTAGGTAGGGATTTGCAGTTGATGGGATTCTATGGCAATGTCATATAATTGGCTTTAGTCTTGCTGGAAGTAAAGGCTTGTTGGCGTTTGCAGGGTCCAACGATGAGAGAGTTTGCTTTCCTGGATTCTCTCTCCTAGTCCCCCCTTTCTGAATTAGCAGCCTGGTGATCCAGCTATAAGGCTGCAACTGCTTCTGCCTGGGGAGTAAGAGGCTCAAAGAGCTGGGAAATCCCCACTCTATCCCCACTCAGTGCAAGGCTTTGGGAAAGGCTCTGACAGTCAGGGCCTCCAGTGTAATCAGGCGGGGGTGGGAGTCAATTGTTGTCAAGGTGACTGTTCAGCGCCTATCATTTAGTTGGACCTCTCAACCCAGGCTTTCCACACTTTGTAGCCTGTTTTTGCAGGGAAGAAGAGGCACTAGTCTCTGCTTACGACTAGTGTAGTATAGACCTTATTATCTGCCAAGTCCTTCTTGTTAGCGTTTATCCCTGAATATGGAGGCTCTATCAATCAGAAGTTGCCCCCGCCCCTTTAGCGAGAGGCACTTAAAAAATATCACGCCTCTTGTCTTGGATCGCTGAACTGAGAGAGATCTTATCAATTAGAACCGAGGGTGCGCAGATTTTATGGGTTAAGCTAATTTCAGTGATTGGGTCGCAGCTGTGCTTCCGAAGGTATTTTAGGCTGCCTGCGCGCCCCTCCCCCAACGCTTGATTGTTAGCTTGAATGGCTGGGTGAGGTGCCCCGCCCACGGAGAGAATCTCCCAAGCCTCTCCCGCTCGCCCCGCCGCTGGCGGCTGGACCGCACCAGGCGCAGGATAATGGAGCCCCCTGGTGTGCGGGCCAGCAGGGCGCCCTGGGCGCGTGGAATGCTCAAGGCACGCGCGCAAATGGGGCGCTCCGGCCACCGGTGGCCGGCGACCCCCACTCGCAGTGTGCGGGCTGCTGGGAACGTCAGCGGTGCTCAACCGGACCGGGCGCGCGCTCGGCTGCTCGCGGCGGCGGCTCGTGGCGGCCACTCGCGGTGGCGGTTCGCGGCGTGGCCGGCGGCTCGCGGTTCCCAAGTATATGGGCTGACTCACCGCAGGCGCACTCCCTCGCGGCTTGAATGAGCATCGCTGCGGTAGCTTCCTCCACACCCTCGTCTCTCAGATTCAAGTGATAACAGTCCTTTTGCTTTCAGTTTGTGTGGAACTCCGGAATGCTCCGAGGATAAATTTTTCTGTTTCTAGTTGATAAATTTGTTGTGATTTAGGGGAGAGCTGTCGGACGCGCTTCTCACGGCGCCATTTCCGTGACGTCACTTAATATGTACTTTAAAAAATGTTTGCAGTCACTCTTTAAAACCATAGTAGTAAAATATTCTTATATTAATATAATTTTTTTAGAATTTAATTACCATAGCAGATGGTAGTGTATTTGAAGCATTTCCAAATTATTTCACCACAATGTAATTACATTATAATTTTATTACAGAGAAGAAGGGGTCATGGGGGCCATGTTTAAATTAAAGAATTACATTCAAACTAAATTATCAGGCATAATGATACAAGCAGAGCAGATGGCAGAGGTAGTATCATACTTTGAAGTCAAAATAGTTTACTAATTTAGTATAAATGAATGATTTATAAGTATAAAAATTATAATAAAAATAAACTTTGACTTTGTCATTGTTGTATAACTAAGAAAATCCTTTTATTAAAACAAAATAAAGTTTATTTGAATGAAATATACACTAATCCTCTTAAAATTCCCTCCCAGATGAATTAATGTTGCAATTTACCTACTTTTAAAAATATTTCTCATATTATATTCGATTGTATTTCTATATCTGTTGGTATCAGAAATATCCCACAGAGAATAGTTTTAGCTCTTGATTTCATAAAATTATCATTTCTAGCAAAAGTATTTTTTATTTTACACCTGTTTTTATCTCCTGGCCCCCATAAATATATACACACCAAAAAAAAAATGTGTCAGATGCTCTTCACTAGGACTTTTCAACCTTGAGGATGCATAAGAGTCAGGTATAGAGGTTGTTAAAAAACAGGTTCCTGAACACCAGGGATTCTGACTTAGTAGAGAATTTCATTTCTGTTTTTTGGTTTTTGGATTTTTTAATGATGTAACAGTGCAAATGCTACCAGTACCAAAACCACATTTTCAACAACACACCCTAGGTAAAATTATTCTTTTGTTTTCCAATAAAACAAAAACTTCATAGTGGGAAACTGATCACATTTACTCTTTTCATCTGTGTGTGTGTGTGTGTGTAATACAGAATATAAATTTGTTTGCTTTAGATTTGCTTTGAATTTTAAAATTACATTTTTAGATTATTTTGCAATATAATATTTTGATTAAGCAAAAGCCAGAAAGCTAGGTTCATCAAAGCACATATCTTGGAAAAATATCTAGTGCTGAAATGCTCATCAGAGCATCAGACATCATGTCTGGACTAGATAAATCTCCCCAAAAGAATCAACTTTTGAGAAGTAGTGTCAACTGCTTTTATCCTCACAACTAGCACTCCAACTCTCACTCTCTCACACCCAAACCTGCCTTTCATTGGCTATTTGACCTGTCCTCGATTGCTTGAAAGCTTTCCATTGTTTTACACTGTGTTGCACAAAAGAAGTAAAGTGAGAAGCACCATACTGTTTCCATCCCTGAAAGAAATTTTACTCCACATGACTAGGGATTGAACAAACCTGGGATTGAATCCTGGTGCAGTTCTGGGACTCAATCACATGGTATCTTTAACCTCCAGGCAAACTGGGTCTATCATGACCTTCAACTCTCAGAGGACTCTTATAACATATTTTATCAGACAGTTAAATGCTTCAAATTGAAATATTTTATCACAAGCATTTTAGAAGTTTTAGCAAGCCTTTTGTTGTGGTTGTTAAATATTTTGGATAAACTTCTATATTCTTCATTGGGCCTATTACTGAACTAAAATCCTGGACACTCCCATAATTATCTGTTTTATGAGACCTTGTACAAGGAATTTTACTTCTCTTGGCTTCTTTTCTCATCTGAAATATAAAGTAGACCAGATGCTCTATATCACCCTTCTCTTCCAGCTAAAAAATCTTACTATTTGAAAAAGTAGTTTCTTATACCATATTTCTTAAACAATTTCCTTTTGGAGGTAGTGAATATACATTCTCTTTATTCCTGAGAAAGAAAAAAGATGAAGGACAAATTAGATTTGCACATATATTCGTGAAGAAACTACATTAAAATCATTTATAGAATTTAAAACTACTTCCCCGGTCCAATTTCCTAATCCCAGATGTAGTGTTTAGGCTCTCTATAAACTTGGATTGCTTAATTGCTTATGCCCTCTGAGAAATCATACTACTTACTCACTGCAATTTAATTGACACTAGAGAGTGGTGTTACTTGATAGATTTTAAACATTATCAAACTCCAGATTTCTTTAATAGGCATAGCTTTCTGAATTCCTAAAATGGATTTTTTTTTGAGAAGTATCATAAATTTATATAATGTAAGTTAAACACTGCTTAGAGCATTTACATAGAAGATGACGGTTTGAAATAAGATCTAAAAGAACTAGCCTCAACTTCTACCACTCCTAATTTTAATAAGTTTGACAAAAGCTTGGCTTTTCTAATGCTTCCGTAAAAAAATCTTTAACTTTGAAAGGAGCCGGACCCTTGCCATACAGGGCCACCAGCCAGCCGTTCACATCTTTAGCGTCTGTTGTTCTGCATCCAAGCTTGTCACTTCATCGGAGCTAAAGTATCTCTTTTAGATCTGGAGAACAGCTTTCCGGGCAGAGCAGGAACAGAACTCTTTGGTCCCATTCTCTTGAATCTCCTCTGAATCGCTAAATAACCTCAACATGGTGGGCTGTCACTTCGGTTAGGATTATCAAGTCATCCTTGGCTTAACTTGGCTCTAAGATTCACCAACTCTACACAGTCTGCTCTCACTCAATAGAGAAGCAAGCAGCTCTCTGGCTAATGTCTCCTCTTCTCGATATTACAACTTACCCTTCCAGCAGCTGTTAGCTTTTAGCAATTTAACAGTCTCACCTAGTCCAAGACAAGTAGAGATATTTGAAGGGACTACCTTTTTCTTTGACTACCATTAAATACTTAAAATACAATCCAACACACTATATTTAAACCATTATTCATATTAATCAACAATACTCCTTTTACAAATCCAGACTCCTAATTTTAGTAACTACAATAAAAGTTTTAAATTTTCAGACAAATAAAGCTAGGGTGAAGAGAAATAACACAGATTATGGGTTTAAGAATCTGCTGTGTTGCTGGGTTGAAATCAACAAGTTTTAACAAAATCATAAAGTATTATTACATTGATAAGGTTCAAAATTAAGTACATAGATAGAATGATAGAGATACAGTAATTTAAATTAAAAATATATGGATTCATCTGACCAGGCAGTGGCACAGTGGATAGAGCTTACAAGAATTACAGTGGGTTGAGGAACGAATTTCCCAATGCTAAATTCAATAGATCCTACTCTGCCCATATATTTATTAATCATGCCCATGTTGCATTCTCCTACAAGAATTATATGGCAAAACAGGCAATAATTGAATGGATTTTTTTACCCCATATAATCACCAAGCGCCTACAAACTTATTTAGAAATAATTGGCTTGATAATATTTCATGGGCATAAATGCCTTCAAAAAATTATAGCTCAGGATCCAGCTATTATTGTTGTTCCTCTGAATAATATTCAAGTTAAGATGGCTTTCTAAGAGAACCTTCCATGGCAATTGGGTGTTGCTGATTTTGTGGGACAAATTGACAATCATTATCCCAAACCTAAACTCATTGATTTTCTTAAAAGAATTGCTTTTATTCTACCAAAAGTTGTTAAAGATTCTCCAGTTCAAGGTGACACTTATTTCACTGATGCTGATAAGGACGGCTTTTCAGTTTATTTTGTCCCACGACAGCGACATTGTTTCTCAGGTTATAAGTCCATCCAGAAAGCTGAATTGTTTGCCATCCTTGTGTTATTGTCAGATGTAGCAGATCCTATTAATATAGTTTCTGATTCTCAGCACTCTACCAATGCTGTTCAATTTCTTGAAACTGTCACCTTGTCTAGATCCTCTGTTGATGATACACTTTTTTCTCTTTTCTCTGACTTACAATATATTATTCGCACTCGTTCTGATCCTCTATATATTGTTTATATCATTCTCAATTCTAATCAAATTGTTGATCAATTGCTTATAGGTAATGTTTCCTCAGCTACAGATTTCCATGAACGTACTCATCTTAATTCTGCTGGCCTCGCAAAAGGTTTTCTCTTACTAGACAATAGGCTCAAAAGATTGTGAGCCCTTGCTCCACCTGTAGTCCTCTTATCATTATACCCTTTACAGGAGGAGTTAATCCTCTTGGCTTGCATCCTAATCAGGTTTGGCAAACAGATGTGACCCATATTCCTTCATTTGGGAAACTCTCCTATGTTCATGTTTCCATTGACACTTTCTCAGGATTTTTATGGGCCACACCTGCTACTGGAGAACAAACACGTCATGTGATCCAACACTTTTTAGAAGCATTTGCTGTCATGGGCATCCTTTCTGAGCATTAAAACTGACAACAGTCCTGCATACACTTCCTCTGCTTTTGGTCAGTTTTGTCAACAATGGCAAATTAAACATACAACGGGCATCTCTTATGACTCTCAAGGGCAAGCCATTGTTGAAAGAGCTCATTGTACAGTGAAAACTATGTTAAACAGAAAAAGGGGAATAAGGGAGACACTCCCAGGGTACATTGCCAGAGTTCTTTTTACTTTAAAATTTTTACACATCAGAAATGATGCCACTAATACAGCTGCTGAAAGACACCACTTGAAACAGCCTTTAACTATTAATCACAGCCTATTTATTGGAAAGATAATAATGGGAAAAAGGGATTAGTCAGAATATGGGGGCAAGGATTGGTTCTTATCTCCACAGATACGGGAGACCAGTGGATACCTTCCAGAAGATTGAAGCCTCGGCATGAGCTGGAAGTGGAAGAGAGGGAGATTTGACATCTTTGAGCCACCAGAAGAACGGAGAGACTAAGCCTAGAGCCAGAGGTCATCAGAGAAGTGAAGATGAAGACAACTGCAACACAGAAAGCTGAACCACCTACTGGGGGCAACTGAAAATACTTCACGTATTTATCAATAGGAACCTATTCATTGACGTTTACAAGCAAAGAATCTCATAATATACAGGTTTGTGGACATCTACCTTGTATGTTCATAATTGGTCCTGTTTTCTAAAATGAATCGATTAATCTCATTACCTGTGCGAATTGTTATTTTTATACATGTCTCAATTCCTCAATTATAATCAATCTGTTGATTCTGTGTATATACTTAAAGCTAGAATAGGAGTCTGGATCTCTGTTCAGATGCCTAGACATTAGCAAAACTCGCCTGAAATGTATTTAATAGATGAGACTCTAAAAAAGATATTACACAGAGGAAAACATTTTATAGGTATAAATCGCTGTTATTATTGGAATTATAGCTATCACAGCCACTGCGGCAGCAGCAGCAGTTGCTCTTCATCAATCTACACAAAACACTGAGTTTGTGCAAAACTGGTGTGAACATTCTGAAAAATTCTGGAATAGCCAAATATTGATTGACAGTTATATTGAGAGTCAAATAGCAGATTTACAATAGGCAGTAGTGCTATTGGGAGATCAATTAGTAAGCTTACAACATCAAATAAAACTTAAATGTGATTGAAACATTACTACCTTTTGTGTAACCTTGCATCCATATAATGAGACTAATTTTCCTTGGGATAAAGTTAGAAGACATTTGCTTAATCAAGATAGTATATCAATGTAAATACAACAATTGCAACAAGATATATATGACACTCAGAAAAAAACTGAAAGTGCTTTCCAGTGCACCTTTATTAAGTAGTATTGCTGATGGATTATCTAAACTGAACCCTGTTGAACATTTACAATTATTAGGAGCTTCTACAATAAGTGCATTAACTGTCATTGCTGTTTTATGTTTTTATATTTGCTTAGTCTGGAGAAGAAGCAGAAAGAAGCGTCGTTTGTCGTTTCAAAGGACGAGCCTCCTTGTACACCATAATGTTGCAGAATGAGTTAAACAAAAAGGGGACAGATGTTGAAGGAAAGCCAAAGCACCGAGTGACTTTCTGTTCCCATCCTGAGGAAGTGAAGGTCGAGGCCAAGCACTCGTGACTGAAAGCAGTCGCGTCCAGGGAAGGCCCAAGGATGTGGGTGCTTGATCCAACTGGAGCTTTCTGCAGGTCAGGAATCAGACAGCAGATGGTGTGGTGTTATGTCTCAGAAAAAGCAAGAGCAATCTAATCAGTTTTGCAAAACTAAATAATAAAATTGTACACTATATTCTGCTTGTTGGTTTCTTATGCAAGATGACATATTGCTGCTTAATAAATTGGATTGCTGATCTCTCCAAGGCACCTCAGTCCTGGAGAGATTGGGGTCCTCCACTTGCAGTATTGTTGCTGCCTCATTCCTTTGCGGCTCCTCTTCATGAAACCCTGAACATTAACAACAGGTAGCATGATAGAGATATAGTAATTTAAATTAAAACTATATGGATGCACCTGACTAGGCAGTGGTGCAGTGGACAGAGCATTGAACTAGGATGCAGAGGACCCAGGTTTGAAACCCCAAGGTTGCCGGCTTGAGCATGGGATCATAGACATGACCCATGGTAACTGGCTTGAGCTCCAAGGTCACTGATTTGAGACCAAAATTGCTGGCTTGAGCAAGGGGTCATGCTGTAGCCCCCCAGTCAAGGCACATATGAAAAAGCAAACAATAAACAAGTGAGGTGCTGAAATGAAGAACTGATGCTTCTCATCTCTCTCCTTTCCTGTCTATCTATCCCTATCTGTCCTTCTGTGTCTGTCACACAAAAAAATTAAAATTAAAAAATATATATATATGCTTATTTAGCCATAAATTTAATATAAGCTAACAATACAGTGAGACTATATTTATTAACTCCTTGATTTATACAGACTTCAGAGGGCTTTGTCTAATTTTGACCTCATATCAAAAGCATTTTGAAAAGAAATCTAGAGTTGTTTAAAAAGTAATAAATAACATAATGATGTCTGAAGGAACTGAGTGCTAACAAGACCATCTGGCCAGTTCTGGGTTAGAGATGGAGATATAGTTGGATAAGGAATAGGGGTATATTATTGCTTTTTTTAAATCTGCAAGTTGACTAATTCTGTGCTATTTCTGAAGATATTAGGATTAAAGAGGCAAACGTAAATGAAACATACTTGGCTCAAATAAAAACCAACTTTCAAGAAATTATCAGTGTGTAGCACAGAAGTAAATTTTCTCACCAGACCAAGAACTGATGACTAAAAGAGGCATAAACAGAACCCTGAACTCATTAATTCTCACAATGACTCCTACCCTGTATTATCTTAGAAAATAGATGTTCTACTCTCCTAGCCAAGTAAAAAAGTACATGTTTTCTCTATTTGAATGTGAGTTTTATAAAAACAGGGTTAGCCTTTCTTTCATACTCCTCAAATTGAAAGCCTCTCTTCAAAATGGTGTCATAAATCAGATAGTTTCTTTTCTCCTTAGGACAAGTGCACAATTTACCTAATAAGAGCAATAAGCATTATAATAAAGGAGAAGGGTGATATAACTTGGTACTGAATCCACAGGATATAAATGACTTTTTTTTTTTTTTTAGAGAGAAAGAGAGAAGTGGGGGAGATGAGAAGCATCAACTCATAGCTGCTTCATTTTAGTTGGTTTTTTTAATTGATTTTCATACAGGCCTTGACCAGGAGGCTCAAGCTGAGCCAGTGACCCCTCGCTCAAGCCAGCAAATTTGGGCTAAAGCCAGCAACTTGGGCCCAAGCCAGTGACTTTGGGATTCAAGTCACCAACCTTTGGCCTCAAGCCATCAACCTTGGGAACATGTTGATGATCCTGTGCTCACGGTGGCAAGCCCTCTCTCAAGCTGAGAAGCCTGCACCTCGAGTAAGCAACCTCATGTTTTGAACTCGAGTCCTCAGCATCCTTGGCCTATGTTCAATCCACTGTGCCACCATCAGTCAGGCTAAATAATTATTTTTTAATAGATAATTATGGCCCTGGCTTGGCAGTTCAGTTGGTTAGAGTATTGTTCCGACATGCCAAGGTTGTGACCCCAGTCAGAACACATACAAGAATTAGCCAATCAATGCATGAATACCTAGAACAACAAATTGATGTTTCCCTCTCTCTCTTTCTCAAATCAATATTAAATTAATTTTAAAATAATTATTTATTTCAAACTTTATTTTAAAATGTTTTATTCAAGCACTTATTGCTCACGATTTGTTTAGCATTGATAAGCAAAATTCTTCTTTTTTACTGCACTCTGAGAAGTATCATGAAAATACTCTTCTGCTCACACAGCTTTTGCTTTAACCTTTGTTTTTCTTGGCAGTTTTGATTTTCAGTTATGGGATGTTTCCTTACAAATTTCAAAGATGATAGTATATACACATTTATCTTAATATACATAACATTTTTTCAAGTTTGTATGGTGGAAGATCATTTTTCTTATTTATAGAGCATTTTTCAACCTTTGGTGCTAGCAAAGGTTGAAAAATCATTGCTTAAGAGTAAGCTTCAGATTACATTTTAAGATAAACTTCAAATGGTATGCTTTTGCTAGATTTTCACCTTAAAAATATTTCTATTTGACTGACCTTCATGTGGTGTTTTATATTTCCTCCCTTAAAAAAATGCTCTTTGAGGGATTGTTGGCACATTACTTTTGTGCATTACCATTACAAATGTGCTTAAAGAAAAAGAAGAAAACAACTCTTGCAGATTAATGTACCAGCATTTTAGTGTCAGAAATACAGGCTCAAATCTAAGATTATTGAGTGAGTTTGGTGCTAAGAGGTCGTTTACCCACTTCACAAAGATAGTACAAAATTGGTAGCTTTGTGTTAGCTGAACAACACTATGACAGAACACAAAAAAGACATACATATATTGTCCAGAATAAGTCTTTTGTATAGGTCACTTCAAATGGTGTTGCAACATCATCTATACCAGAATACATTTTTAACATGTCCCGATCCATTTCCACCAGGGGTCCCCAAACTACGGCCCGGCCCGCGGGCCGCATGCGGCCCCCTGAGGCCATTTATCCGGCCCCCACCGCACTTCCAGAAGGGGCACCTCTTTCATTGGTGGTCAGTGAGAGGAGCATAGTTCCCATTGAAATACTGGTCAGTTTGTTGATTTAAATTTACTTGTTCTTTATTTAAAATATTGTATTTGTTCCAGTTCTATTTTTTTTACTTTAAAATAAGATATGTGCAGTGTGCATAGGGATTTATTCATAGTTTTCTTTATAGTCTGGCCCTCCAACGGTCTGAGGGACAGTGAACTGGCCCCCTGTGTAAAAAGTTTGGGGACCCCTGATTTCCACAAAGATACATTCTCAGGTTTTTCTGAAGATATTCCTCTGTTTCTCAAGCCAATTTTAAAATTTGCATAATTGGGATGAAATAAATGAGTCTCACTTTTGTTTCATGTGTCTAATCGTTATAAATTGGTTAGAATATAATATTTTACCACTTTCCAAACATATTTCAGCCTTAATGCAAGTTAATGTCCCTCCTCAGAGAGTTTCCAATACTTTTCTTTATCTCATCAAAATTCATCATGTTTGCTTTATTTTCTCCATTTTTTAAGAACCTGAGTTTTAAAACAATAAAATAGTTTTTCAAAAGTCATGCAGCCTGTCACTGGCCATAGTTTCATAAATTTCCCTATTCTCTCACTACTGAGAAATGATCTGAATCTGTTATTTAAAAAAAAGTCAATATAACAAAAATAATTCTCTAAAGCTTCTAAAATTTTGTTTATATTATCTCAACAATCTAGATTTTTTTATGCAAGAGCTTTATGTTTAGACCATTCAAACAAAGACAGGGTTAGTATCTTTAGAAAGTGGAAAAAGAGCATGTCTTCCCTGCCTCATACTCTCTGCCTTGTGCTATTTTCAAATGAACTTGGATTATTTTGAAGTTACGGTTTTCATTTTGCACTATGAATATTAAACTACAGACTGTTCTGAACTATCATATTTAAATAAGGGAGAGAAAGAATGAAAACCAAAAATACCTATAATAGAAAAAATAATGGTATTAATATATAAGGACTTAAATTTGAAACAAAACTAATTGATCCCAGGATGGAAGAAGGTGCCCGGGATTTCAGAACTTCCTGCCTTTTATGCACTCTCCATTTTAACAACCTTCTTTTTCTCTTATTCTCTTTCCTTCTTCACCCTGCTATATCAAGCCTTATAATGCAGAAAATATAGAAAACACATGGAAACTTTAGAAGGATTTTGATAAAATGTATATAAAAAATGAACATAGACACAAATATTAGATATGACTTAAAAATATTATATAAGCTTTAGCAAAAAGACCATAATTCATGTTTAAAAGTGTTAGCATGCACCCTCATGTTCATCACAGCATTGTTCATGGTGGCCAACAACCAAAATGCCCTTCAATAGAGGATTGGATAAAGATGTGGTACATATATACTATTGAATACTACTCAGACATAAGAAATGACGACATAGTATCATTTACGACAACATGGATGGATCTTGATAACATTACACTGACCGAAGTAAGTAAATCAGAAAAAACTAAAAACTGTATGATTCCATATAGAGGTGGGACACAAAATTAAGACTCATGGACATAGATAGGAGTGCAGTGGTTACCAGGGGGAGGAGAAGAGAGAAGAGGTAGGGGGTAGGAGAAGGGGAGAGGCATAAAGAGAAATGAATAAAAGGTGACAGAGGACAATTTGACTTTGGGTGATGGGTATACGTTATTAAATGCCAAAATGATGTGGAGATGTTTTCTCTAAATCTATGTACTCTAGTTGACCAATGTTACCCTGTTAAAATTGTCTAAATAAAATAAAATACTTAAAAAAAGTGTTATTTTTTTTAAGGTGAAAGAAGGGGAGACAGTGAGACAAACTCCTACATGTACCAAATGGGGACCCACGTGGCAACCCCATCTGGGGCTGATGCTCCAGTACTGAGCTACTTTTAGCACCTTAGCCATGTGCTTGGACCAACCGAGCTATCTTCAGCACCTGGGGCCACGCTCAAACCAATGGAGCCACTGGTTGTGGGATGGGAAGAGGAAAAGAAGGGAAAGGGGGAGGGGAAAAATCAGATGGTTGTTTCTCTTGTGTACCCTGACCAGGAATCAAACCTAGGATATCCATATGCCAGGCTGATGCTTAATCCACTGAGCCACCAAATAGAGCCAAAAAAGTGAGTGGTACTTATTAAAACTATAGGTGACTATGCAACAGAGACTACTAGAAATATAAACCTTCAGAATGTGGGATCACAATTTTTGGTATCTGTCTTGTAAATTTCAGAATGTGATTTGTTTTGGGGTAATTGTTTGGGCTCTCACATGCTTACTTAGAAGAAAATCCTCCAACATCTTCCCTTGAATTTCTCTCCTCTCGCTAATTACCTAAGAACTGAAAAGGTAGTCTAAAAGAGAACTTAGTTCTGACATCTAGACCCAAGAGGAAGACAATTAGTTTAGGATATTCTTCCTTTGATCTGCTCCCTCCTCGCTGGCTTAAAACTGCCATTTGCTTGATTCCACGCTATTGCTGAGATGAGACCAAGTTGACCCAGATTCCTACACAAGCCTTATGGCTCTTTGACAAGTGTGTAGCCTTATTACTCAATTTCAACTTGGCCAAGGAGCTTATTACTTGTGTTTTCATGTTTCTAGTACTCCTTATTGACTTCTTTCAAGTTCATCTACCTTAGAAAGTCTGAAACCATCATATTCTAATTCTCTTGGCAGCTCCACATGACATATATGAGCTTTTAAGGAACATATAGTGTTATACAATTTTCCTCCTATACAAAGGAGCTATTCACTCACTTCCCCAGAACCTACAAGGGATGGGGAATGGGGGAACAATAATAGGAAATGAATAAAATTAAAATAATTCATTACTAAGTTTCTACAATAATTTTTGCAGCCTAATATAATTTTAATGAAAGCAGAAGTGCAATGTATACACCCACTTTCATGAGAAATATGTCTGAGGAAGGTGGAAGATGGGAGTGGCAAATGTGAACGTCAAAAGTCAGAAAGGACTTAACTTGGGCATTAGCTATACAAGGAACTTTAACAAAAACTCAATATGGAATCTTACTATCCACTTTGTGGATACAATCATCCCTCACCATACTGAGATTCAATTTTCGTGGTCTCACTGTATCGCAGATTTTTAAATTGTATATATCTAATTTTATATTGCAGATTTTTTGCCATATCATGGCATTTTGCAATATATAGATATTTTTACATATTTATTATTTTAATTATGTTTGCAGTAAAATAAAAAAAATAAGTGTAGGAAAGGTTAATAACAGTGTGAGAAAGGTTTATAAGAGTGTGGGGAGGGTTTATAAAGACTTAAAATATATATAAATAATAAAATAAGGTCAGTACTCCTATTGAGAGGGGTTCTGGAACCTCACTCCCACGATAGACGGGGGACGTCTGTACACAAAGCCCTTAGTAGAAATGATGGAAGAAAAGGATGCTGCTAACGACAGGGATTCCTTCCCCTGCTCATCTATGGAGCTAATTTTAAGAATTCAAACATTATGCATGCTAGCTAGGAAAATTTATAAGTTTTCTATCTTACTTTAGAGTTGAAAAGTGATTTATTTTCAGAGACTTTACTTTGATTTTGTTTGTTTTCTTAGCATTGTGGCAGATACAAAAAAAAAACTTAAAAGGCATTTTCTGATCAGCCTTTTTCTACATTTGAAATTGGTTTTAATTTCTGATAATAACCAAAAATCACTCACAGTCAAATATTACATGAGAGGAATATCTGCACTGTATGATAGTGATTTGGATCTAAAATGATTTGTAATTCTAGTCTAAAAATAAATGACGGTAATAATTTTACCACAATATGGTTGCACTTAATAACATTAAACATATGCTAAAAAGTAGTAAATATAACAATTATGTGTATTTCACCATGATGAAAATAAAGTGATCTATAACTCTAAATCAAGAACTGACTGAATGATAAACTGATTCTGACAGTATTTTTATGTCTGCAGTCCTGGTCTATTTGCTTTCATAACATTTTTTTTCTTTATAGTCACCCTTCATAAAGACAGATAACTTTATCAAAAACCTGAAGAGTTAAAAAAAATTATTCAATGAGTAAGTTTTGGAAATATGTAAAAAGTAGTAATATTGTTCAAGTACACTTTTTGAAAGGTTTAAGTATGACTTTCATACAAGTCTAAAAGAACATATGTCAAAGATGCTACTAAAATTTATAACTCAAGAGGTAACTAGCAAGATGACAAGGCTAATTAAAAGGAGAATTTGAGAACCAAGTCTATGTACCATCAGTCAGTCAACAGAATGCTGAAATGAAATTGTTAATAGATGCAGAACTGGTTAATGTCCCGTAAGACAATGAAGCTGTAACTCTTGAGGTTATCTTTCTACCAGACAAAAATCTAGATGTTTGAATATAACGGTTAACAGTTTTCAGGGCTCAAAAGAAATACTAACTACTGATGTCAAGTACAAGTGCTTTCTCTTATACAAATAAATACAATCTGAGTAAGCTTATTAAAAAGACCTGAAAATACAGATGACATTTGAAAGAAAAAAAGGCCATTCACCTGTTTTATTTTAAATTTGAAGAATTTTCCTTAACAATGGACAGCAAAACAGAGTTCTGTAGAGAATTATTGTTAGGCTAACAGTTTAAGATTTTTTTTTCTATTTAAAACAAAACTGAGATACTAAGAAAGAGAAAGGATATTTTTAAATGTAGGTAGATACTATTTTTGCCCAATGCAAGCAGATTTAAGGCAACATTAATTCAAATACAAACAGTATTCAATTTAGAATAGCACATACTCAGTTTAAGCACTAAAAATAAGAGTTTAAAATTGGAAGGATATAAATAACTTTACTTTTTAAAAACTGGTGTTACTCAGTAAAGCCTTCTTTCTTTAATTGTTGAAGTTTCCTTTAAAGGTTTGCCCTGTACAGAAAATCACTCAGTATCAACCTGACACATGAGGATACAAGATTCAGCATACACGGAGCAGAAAGCCATGTCTTTCATTTGCTAGTTTCAGGTCAGGAAACCGTTTTTTTTCCCCCTTTTATATTCTTGTTTCCATTCTACTGAAGGCCCACTTAAAATAATTACAGTACCAGTCTCAGCATAGGAATAGGACCAGCCAGCTGTCATGAACATTTGTGGGTATGTGAGGTAGGTGGGTTTAAAACACAGCATCATTTATTTGACGAAATTTTGTGTTTTCATCAATGGATTTTATAAAATATTTTTAGTACTTTATTCACAGGATACACAAGATTTTTATTCACAGCATCATCCAAATATATATTTGTCCATTGGAAAGTAAGCACAAGTTGAAAGTAAAAAATTTGAGAATGCAAGCACCTAACACTCATCCCTGAAAAGTAATTCTTAAATAAAAGAAAAAGCCCTAGGCTGATCAGGAGGTGGCTCAGTGAATACAACATCAACCTGGAACATTGAGGACCCATGTTCAAAACCCAAAGTCACCAACTTAAGCGTGGGCTCATTCCGCTTCAGCATGGGATCATAGACATGACTACATGGTGTCTGGTTTGAGCCCAAAGGTAGATGGCTTGACCTCAAAGGTGGGCTTGAGCCCAAGGTCACTGGCTTGAGCAAGGAGTCACTGGCTCAGCTGAAACCCCCTGGTCAAAGCACATATGAGAAAGCAATCAATGAACAACTAAAGTGCCACAACAAGTTGATGCTTCATGTCTCTCTCCCTTCCTGTCTGTCCCTGGCTGTTGGTCTTTCTCTCTCTCTCTCTCTCTGAAAAAAAAAGCCCTAGATTAGCAATATACAAATAATACCAACTGTCATACATTTACATAAATAATTTAGAAATATTAATGTATTTAATAAATATTAAGTTCTTCAGAAGCATTTGATTTAATAATGTTGCTAGATTTCTAACTATAGATATAGCAAACGCATTAGTACAAAACAGTTCATATACTATCAAATATATGAAGGGTAAAGTATTTGAGAGGGAGGGGGTGGGGGGAGGGGTGGGGCACAAAGAAAACCAGATAGTGGGTGACAGAAGACAATTTGACTTTGGGTGAGGGGTATGCAACATAATCAAATGTCAAAAT
This sequence comes from Saccopteryx bilineata, assembly GCF_036850765.1. Lineage (NCBI taxonomy): Eukaryota > Metazoa > Chordata > Mammalia > Chiroptera > Emballonuridae > Saccopteryx > Saccopteryx bilineata. The sequence continues at coordinate 103,845,091 of NC_089491.1, read as the reverse complement.
AATCTGGACAGGTTTTCTCTGAACATATGTACCCTGATTTATAAATGTCACCCCATTAAAATTTTTTAAAAAGTATTTGAGCTAAATTTTTGAAACAGTTTATATTTAATAGTTCACTCATATTGTCCCAAATCCAGCCATTCATATAGTTAGATAATTAAGAGAAAATATGTTCTGTATGTGGGGAGACACTAGAATCTATGTACACCCAATAAATTAAAATAAAATTTTAAAAAATTAAAAATAAGAGAAAATATGTTCTATTATACATTATTATACCCTTCCTCCTCCACTTACTAGCTGTACTAATTGTCATCTTAAAGCAAATCATTTACCCTCCTCATGCTTCACTCTCCTTGTCTGTGCAGAGGTGATAACAAGAGTTTCTCTACCTAATGGCATTGTTATGGGGCTAAAAGGAGTTAGTAATACATATAAAGCACTTAGAGAAGAGCCCACTACCTTGTAATCACAAAAAATATTGGGTGCTTGTATTTTAATTGTAATTATTATTAATAGTAATAGTAGTATATTTCTTTTTAAAGTGTTATATCCACATTGATTAAAAATATATGTGAGATTGAATTTGTTCTCATAGTCTAGTCCTCTTGATGAGATTACAGAAATCTAAAGCCAATGATGATGCAGAGATAGAAAAGCCATTTTGACTGATTTAGTTTAATTATGTTAAACATTTCTGGTAAAGGGTTGTGTGTGTGTGTGTGTGTGTGTGTTTATAAATAAAGCACATATTATATATTCAAAATTTATGTCATTGATACTCTCTTAGTTTTACATTTTTGCCTTTACTTTGTTAGCCAAGAAAACTTGTCTTTGCATTCAGTTCTCAACTATGTACTCTGGAAGTATACATCCTGCACACTTAATTCTCCAAGAGGGGTGCTCTGGAAATATTGTGAGGCCTGTATCTACCATGGAACATTAATTTAGTCATATAAATAAGAATAGATGCTTACAAATTAAAGGCATTCATTTCCTAACTTAAGTTGCTGGTATATTTAACACATCTGGTGAGAAAGAAATATGTTATTACAGAGAATATTTGTGTTAAATCAGGTAACTGGTATATTTGTTTTGTTTTTAAACATAAATATTAGAATTATTTTTAATATAAGTAATTACTACAATTAAGTACCTATTTTGCAAAAATGCCTGAATTCTACATATTTTGTAATATCTAACCCATTTTAAAATTGAGAAAATGTGATTTAGAAAAGCATGATTTGCCAAAATCCACCTGAAAACAAAAGCAAGGAATTTGTCATGTCAGAATGTATCTAAAGCCTAAGAACTGTCCACACTAAATAACGAATGAACTAATTTGAGAAGGGAAGAGATATATAGTCTATGAAAGAAAAATGATAAAACGTGGTTAAGCATACTCTATAGTGATCAATGCTCTATTTTTAAATGTAAAATGCTCCTGTTGTGGGAATATAATATTTAAAATATTTTTATTGCAAATTTACCTTCAGGCTTATTCAATGTAAGAAAAACAAATACAATATGAAGTTATAACAGTCTGTATGATTTCTTTTAATATTAATAGTTCAGAGAATCTGAGACTACAAATATTATTTTTAGTCATATGTAATATTAAGGCTATTCAGCACATGAAAATAAACTTGGTGATAAAATAATGTAAACAGGGCATGGTAAATACATCTGTCACTGAGTTGTTTTTTGTTTTTTTACTTTTTATTTTTATTAATTTTGTTTTTGAGAGAGAGAGGGAGAGAGACAGACCAGAAGGGAGAGAGATAGGAAGTATCAACTAGTAGTAGCATCAATCTTAGTTGTTCACTGATTGTTTTTCATATGTGCTTTGACTGGGGAACTCCAGCTGAGCCAGTGACCTCTTGCTCAAGCCAGTGACCTTGGGCTCCAGCGAGTGACTTTGGGCTCAAGCCAGCCACCATGCAATCATTTTAATGATCCACTCTTAAATCCACCCTGTGATCAAGCTGGCAAGCCTGTACTCAAGTGAGATAAGCCCACGTTCAAGCCTTGGGGTATCAAACCTGGGATCTCAGCATGCCAGGTAGACGTTCTATCCAATGCGCCACCACAGATTGGGCTACTTTTTGTTTTTGTTTTTTTTTTTAAGCTGAACCACAGTTAGAAAAAAAATTATAAAACATTACTATTAGCCCTGGCCAGTTGGCTCAGTGGTAGAGTGTCGGCCCAGTTAATGGAAGCCCCAGGTTCAATACCCAGCCAGGGCACATAGGAGAAGCGCCCATCTGCTTCTCCGCCCTTTCCCCTCTCCTTCCTCTCTGTCTCTCTCTTCCCTTCCCGCAGCCAAGGCTCCACTGGAGCAATGTTGGCCCGGGCACTGAGGATGGCTCCATGGCCTCCACACCTCAGGCACTAGAATGGCTCCGAATGCAGCAGAGCAACACCCCAGAGGGACCAAGCTTCACCCCCCTGGTGGGCATGCCAGGTGGATCCCAGTTGGGCCCATGTGGGAGTCTGTCTGTCCACCCCCACCCCACCCCTGCTTCTCACTTTGGGGGAAAAAATTACTATTAATATTAAACTTCTCTCTTTAAACCTTTTGGATATGCTATACCTGTCTATATGTTAACATTAATTGTTAAAATGAAAAAAATCATGGAAAGAACTTGATAAATATTTAGATAACTCTGGGTCAAGAGTTAGGATGATGTTTATGCCTTATAGATTCAATGACATTCCCACACATTTACTTTGGTTCTCCAATAGAAAATAATTGTGAATGGACTTAATTCAGTTCCAGAATTTCAGGTGGCCACATCTAAACTTTGGATCTATCTGATAAATAGTTGTTTCTGAAAAGCATCACTAAACAGCACCTATGTTGAAAGGTTGAAAAACTTCAGTCTATCCTAATACTGGGTCTTTATTATGTTTCTCTCTAGTGTCCTATTGCTGCTGAAACAAACTGTCACGTATTTGGTGGCTGAAAATTACAAAACCTTATTAGATTACAGTTCTGTAGGTAGGAAATCCAACACCATATTCACTGCGCTAAAACCAAGGTGTTGACAGAGCTGGATTTCATCCTACACAGTCGCAAAAGGAGAGTCTGTTTCCTGGCATTTTCCAGCTTCTAGAGGCTAACCACATTCCTTGGCTAAAGCCCCTAACTTCCATTTTTAGCAACACTGCATCTCTAGCAACATTCTTTCACAAATACATTACTATCAGATTCTCTTCTGCTGTCTCCTACTTCCACTGATAAGAACACTTATGATTATAGGAGTTCCTCTAACAGGGGTCCCCAAACGTTTTACACAGGGGGCCAGTCACTGTCCCTCAGACCGTTGGAGGGCCGCCACATACACTGCTCCTCTCACTGACCACCAATGAAAGAGGTGCCCCTTTCAGAAGTGTGGCAGGGGCCGGATAAATGGCCTCGGGGAGCCGCATGCTCCAGGATGGTCTCTCTAGAGAGTTTACCATCAAAAGATTAACAATATTAATTCCACCTGCCCTGTAACCTAACATGTCCACAGTTTCAAAAGATTAGATCATGGTCATTTCTGGAGGCAGCTATTGCTCTGTCTACCAAACTGCCTCTCCCATATTTACACTGCTTTTCTTTTAAAATCACTGGCTATGACGTTTTAGCAATACAGTTACATTATCATGAAAATCTTGTGAAGATGTTATTCACTAGCCTACCAAATAAAGATCACCAAACCCCAGTCTTCTTGCAAGTTCCACTATGAAGAGTGATATAATCAAAATGTGCATTCTCAGCCAGAATCCTGGGTAGGAGAAGCTATGTGACATAATTCTAGTTCAAGAGTGTGCAGTGGACTTCTAAAAAGTAATTTCCCTTTCCTTTTAAAATGGTCAGCCCTTACATTATTCCTTCTTTCTACCTTGGTTTCCGGTATGATTTCTAGAGATGAAATATCCATGTGGTATATATGAGGAAAAGGCCAAGGAAATCACAGATATAACAGCCCTGAGGCAGATGACCTGCCCAAACTAGGGCCTAAAGCTGCTTACCTCACGACTTCTTCTCATGTGAGAAAAATCAACATTTATTTGTTCATGTGCCTATTCGTAATTGTTGTTTGCAGCCAATCTGAGTGTTGTGCGATTACCAACCAGAAGTACTCATATCAAATTTACCTTGAATCTGGAAGCAACATTTGAAGACTTTCTCTGAAAAAAAAAAACAAACACAACCCAAATGTTAATTACCTCTGATTAATTTTATTGTTTACAAGAATACCATTTTTGGACCAGGTCTTACTGTCTGTAGAATACCATGAAAGTAAATAAAGAATTTTTAAAAAGACATTAAGAGTTTTTTTTCTTCTAAATAGCCAAGGTATGTTTTAGTTATCAACTGAATGCCTCTCATCTTGAAATTTACCCTTCCTTGCTTATTCTGTAAAAATTGATCTGACACTTTAATTATATTTTTGCTTTGGCAGTTGGCAGTGAGCTTTGTCAATAGCTGGTGCGGCAGAGGCCTTGCAGGAGAAAAATTTTGCTCCCTGGTTCAGGTGAGCTGACTTGGCAGACTCATGCAACATACGTAGCTGCTCCAGCACTGAATAACCACAGTGTGGAAGGTATCTCACTTCATGTCCAGCTCTTGGAGCAAATACCGCATCTCCATCACCAGGCTCCTACAGTGCACGCACTTCTCCAGTTCCTGCATCTAGCAATATCAGCAGCCAGCAGCTTCCCCCAGAGGTCCCCTTAGGTACTTCCATAGCAGAATGTATCCATGAGGCACCTTTCTGTGAACAGCTTTCTTCTGCACCCGAAAGAATGGATTGCCAACACATTCCAGAGAAAAGATTGCCAGCAAGTTCCACCAGTGCCTCATCCCAGTGACTTCTCTGCCATTCAGTGAGAACCAGCCATGTTCTCTCCAAGGCAGGGGTCCCCAAACTTTTTACACAGGGGGCCAGTTCACTGTCCCTCAGACCATTGGAGTGCCGGACTATAAAAAAAACTATGAACAAATCCCTATGCACACTGCACATACCTTATTTTAAAGTAAAAAAACAAAACGGGAACAAATACAATATTTAAAATAAAAAACAAGTAAATTTAAATCAAGAAACTGACCAGTATTTCAATGGGAACTATGGGCCTGCTTTTGGCTAATGAGATGGTCAATGTGCTCCTTTCATTGACCACCAATGAAAGAGGTGCCCCTTCCAGAAGTGCAGCGGGGGCTGGATAAATGGCCTCAGGGGGCCGCATGTGGCCCGGGGGCCGTAGTTTGGGGACCCCTGCTCCAAGGTATAGCTCTCAGCCCTGGCAGAGGGGAGTGTAAGGGCTGTGCCAGGGATGCTCCCTCTCGGACTAGAGGTAGAGGCTGACCCTTATATTGCTACTAGTTCTCTTTATATTTTTCCCATAATTAATAAAATCCCTACTATAGTTCACAACTCTTTAAATTAAACTTCCCTTGTTCAAGATACTGTGTGGTTCTCTCTCCTGATCAGACCCTGACTGATTCACGTTCTTTGAAGTACAGTTTATAAAGTTACAATGACATTAAGAATTGTATAATTTTCCTTAAAGCAGCTCCTTTTAAAAATGTTTCTTAGAATCTGTCTCTAAGAAAATGGGTTCCACGGTTCAACAGCTAAGGAATTATTGTTCAATTAGAGATTCATAGTGTCTGTGAGCATATTAAATTATCACAGAGATTCTGTGGTAAATATAATCTATTTAATTTTATTTGATTTACCATTCCCTGAATTTATCTGAGCTTAAAAAGTTAATTAAGCAAAAACAACTGTAGTAGTTTTTTGGGGGGTGGGAAACAAAACTTAGAAAATGTTTTCTTAAAATATCAGTGTAATACACAACTCTGTCAACACAAACAAAAAAGCTTTGGGCAAGCATAGGGAATGTGTGTTCCTAGAATTTTGTGCTGTTTCTTAGACTCTTCTTTTGCAATGGTCATAAAAAAAAATTGACTCCAGGAAAGGGGTCCCCACTTTTCCATAAATGCATTACTGTTTATATTGCATATATTTCTGTACAATATAAAATAGACCCTTCGCCCTGGCTAGTTCAGTGAGTTGGATCATTGTCCCAATGTGCTAGGGTTCGGGTTCGATGGCGGGTTGTGACACATACAGGAGTCCACCAATAAATGCACGGATGGGTGGAGTAATGATCTTATGTTTCTCTCCTCTCTCCCCCTTCCTCTCTCTCTGAAATCAATAAAAATAAATTTTAAAAAATTAAAATAAAGTAGATCTTTAAATTGTGAATAGGTGGGTGGGGAGGAGTAAGTCTCAATTCATGTTATCTCATTCTAATCTTCACCGTGTGTGACACTGGTCATTTTATTTGTTATGAGACCTGCTCGTGATCAAAAATAAATTCTTACCTAAGGTCTGGTTAGCTTCTCTCTCATCCAAAGAAGATTTAAATATAAAAGTTGCTCTCTAACAATATCTGTAGCTAGCCACTGCTGAGTGAGCCTAGCAGGGAAAACCAACACTAACTGCTGTAATAAAGAAAAGTGACACATGGAATAGTGATGTGATCATTAGTTAGACTAAAACTGCCAAGATTGTCATTCTTTTCCAAACCCATACAAAATATCCAATCTCACGACTCCTTTTAGATATCTCTGTTATGATAAATTACATTAAAAATCTCAAATTGATGCTTTACTTTTTAAAATTTTATTTAGATAATTAAATTTAATGTGGTGACATTGATCAATAAGAGTACATATGTTTCAGGTAAACGTTTCTATAACATTTGAACTGTTGATTGTGTTGTGTGTCCATCACCCAAAATCAAATTGATTCTTTAAAAAGCAAAGATATTTTTACAATTTTAGGGATTAAAAAGACATAGCAAAAAAAAAATATTTCAAGCTTTTTTCTCCTGAGTGCTTAAGATGTTTTTATTGAAAAAATATTAGTATAACATTGATCTTTCTGTCCCTGGGCCTGCAATAATAATTATATAAGACTTCTAGTGAAATTTTTACATGGTATTTTGAAATGCTGACAACTTCTTATAAAGTTCATGAGAGCAGCATTGTGCCTATGTTTCTTTTGTACTTCTGTGTACACAGATATATTCATCATATATAGTGGGCTTCCAATAAGTGATTAAGTCATATTACTATGATAAGTATTAAAATACCTAAGGTTTACAATCAAGTATTTAAAATTTAGTGAATTTTTTGATACAGTTCTATGTCTGAATTATTCCTTTCACGGTTTGCTAACACTTAGCTTCTTAACCACACTGCGGGTTATGCAGAAGTCACTGATGCCTGCCCAGCTTCGCTTTACCAGCTCACAGTGCAGCTGCTGCGAAGCTAATGGCTTATAACTGGGACTTTCTCAGAATTGCCCTTGGCCAAAGGAAACCAACCTGCCTGGAGATACCTGGGTATTTATACTACCCACTCCCCATTCATTGACATATAAAAAGATACAAAATTACATCCCTTAGACTTGAGGTAGTATCATAACAGTTGGGAAATAGTTAATTAGTATATTTGCTTTATATTTTCACTTGACCCTTCTAAGAAATGTGGAGTTGGTCAAATAAGTTTGTAAAATATGATTTTTATGTTGGCTCACTTATAGTTTGCATTGGGGGCTGGGCAGCACTAGGTATATATGATCTGTGAAACTGCAAATTACCTTCCTGCTTGGGAAGGACCATTGTCTTGCTAATGTTTGCTGGAGGAGAAGTTTTCCCTGCCAGAAAGTTTGGAAAAAGAGAAGAAGAGGAGGCAGAGAGAAGCCATGTTTGCAGAGTGAGAGCAGAAAGAGATACAGAGAGAGATGCAGAGTGCAGAAGGAGAAGCCATGTTTAGCAGAGAGAAAGAAAGTATGCAGATGGGGAACCAGAGCTGAGGGGCTTTGGGAGCCCTACTGAGGTTTTGGGGACCTTTGATTCTAGGAGAAACCGGAGAAGATTCTCCTGGTTGTGGAACCAGAGAATGTGTCAGGGCTTTGGGAACTCTGAATGAGTGAAAGGGAAATGTTTTCCCTGTGTGGTGCTCATCAGCCATTGCGAGACTTTAATAAAGGAATGGCCCACCATTTTTTTTGGCTCCACTGTTTCTTTACTGTCTGTCTGAATTCAATGGGAACCTGCATGTGCATGGCCAGGACAGCTGCAACTGCTCGCCCTACTTGTGGTGAGAAACCTATTTTTCAGAAAGCCTGTGGGAGGCATCTGGGAGGAACCCAGCCTCACTTGGCCTCCAGGAGGAAAGCAGAGATCAAGAAGGCAGCAGATAGTCCATTCTCTATCTCAAGAGTAGAACATATTGGTCTGCCTTAGAAGGACACCCACCACCCCTTGGCTACCTGACAAACTGCAAAGATTTTGTCCTTTGCACCATTACTAAAAGCCCCTGAATTATATAAAAAGGTCTGCAGAATGAGAGTAGTAAGGCAGACTTTGGATCTGAAGCTTTCTGCTTTCTCAGGTTTGCTAGCAGTTTGGTTAAAAACACTTATATTCACTTCAGTCCTCATCTTTGTGTATTGGCTTCATAGTATGGGCAGCACAGGCTCTGGCTTGTTCCAGTATCAGTATAAGTCTGTGCTATAAGTTACTCTCCTGGAATATCTCCAATTCCCTCGATATATCAAATGAATACTAGAGTATGTCCTTGCTTAAATATTTTCCATCCCCTACCTTGCTTTCCTCATTCCCTTACAGAATTTTCCTGAAGAGAACTCACCTAATAAATCACATGCATCTGAATCTCAGTCTCCATCACTACTTCCAGGGAAGTATCCTAAGGAGGAAGTCAACACTAGGATAGGATTCTGGGGTTGAACATACAGTGACCAGCTGGAATTAGGGCCCCATTTTAGAGAGTAAGTAGAAAATTGATCATCTCTCTGGTATTCTCTGAAACTACAATTTTTAAGGCTTTCGCCTCCTGTGGTTTTGGCTAAACCACAGTTGGAAAGGAGTGCACTGGCATTAGATATGTGGTATACAATGTCTGGTCTTTAAGAAGGAGGGCTATTATAATAATAGTATTAACGGGGACATTCGATAGGTGTTGGTGCGCAACATTAGTCCTTTGAAAAGAGAAAATGGCAGATTCAGGGTGATCAAACATCCACCTCAATAATTAAAATAAAAAGTGAGAAAGCAGAGGCTTCCTTAGCAACATTTCAAAAAAAAAACACAGTAATTTCCCATAACAGGAAGGTTAATTGTGTTGAAAATCAGTCACAGACGTTTATTTAAAGAACAGTAAAATATAGAAGAAAGTTGATTACTCATCTTGGCAAATCTATATGAAACTTGGGATCAGTTATAAAAGACATGGGATCCTGAGACTTGAGATGGGAACATTAATTAGGTAACTAGAAAACCTTGAGGGCTCAGCTTTTTCAGAAATTTTTAGGCCTGAGAAAGTTAACACATAGCTTTTGTTGAAGAGATAACATACCCCTTTTGCTTCAGGATTGTGTGAAACCCTTAAATGTGGCAAGTACTTTACTAAACAGTGTGTGTCTTCTTCAAGATCTGCTTCTATAGCTCCTTCTACTCAACAGATCAAATCAAAATGTACCAACTGAAGTGCTAGGCATGCTGAGAGAGAAAAGTTTGCAGATCAAAGGAGCTGCCAGACCTGCCTAGTATGCAGCAGCAGGAAGGGGGGGACATAACTGGGGGCCGATCCTGAAGGAGATAAATCAAGGAAGTCAGATCATCAAGATGAGAAAGAGTGATACTGTCAATATGGGAAAACTTTCTCATGACATCAAATTTAAACCTTGACTTAGGTCCCAGCAGCCAATTCTAATATGTTGCTGAGATGGCGTTTGGATACTTGCAAACAGATTGCCCACATTATTAAATAAAGATGTCAGAACTGCCATGGTAGGTTATGGAGAAAAGTGGTCATGCCTGAAGTGGGCATGCCAGAAAGGTCTGTCTATTCCTCAGGAAGACTGAATCAGCTGTCTATTCCTCAGGAGGACTGCAACTTGTCCATTCAAAACAAACAGAAATGCACTGTGAGTGGGCAGCAACATTAGTAAAATTTTTAATCGTGACTCATTTTTTTAGTAGGATTATTGTTAGAAGATACTGTTAAGGACTCAAATCTTAGTAACAATAGGGACAATTTAATCTCTGAATAGCAGAGGCCAAGTGGAAGCAAGGTGAGCATAATTGCCAAGACAGGACAGCAAGTTTAAAATGGTAGTCTGTGGACCTGGCCAGTTGGCTCAGTGGAAAGAACGTTGACCTAGTGTGTGGACGTCCTGGGGTCTATCCCTAGTCAGGGCACACAGGTGAAGTGACCAGCTGCTTCTCATCCCCTCCCCTTTGCCTATTTCTCTCCCTCTCTCCCTCCCACAGCCAGTGGTTCAATTCATTAGAGTGTCAGGCACTGTGGATAGCCTTGTTGATTCAAGCATTGGCTCCAGATGGGGCTGGCCAGGTGGCTCCCAATCAGAGGGCATGTAAAAGTTTGTCCCTCTATCTCCCCTCCTCTCACTTAAAAAAGAAAGAAAGAAAAAGAAATGGTAGCCTATGTTAAAGATTTAGATATAGATATTCATGCCAAAGAAAGTCAGGATAGTTATGTTGTTTAAAAAACAGTAATAACAATAAAATTAAGTCTAGACTCTTCACTAGTAACAACCTAATAACAAGTTAAAAAGTAATTAAAAAGTTTAAAACCAAGGAATAATAGATATATCAATAATAAGCAAGTGAAAATATTAATATCATCTAAAGTTAAATTTAAGTATAATAATCAAAATACAATGCAGTTGTTTAATAAACTATACAATAGACACTTATTTTATGTATAAAATAAAAACTAATAAATCAAGCAAAAATTACTAACAAAATCTTTATAACAAAACTTTACTAAGAGACAATTTTTGCAAATTGGAAAATAGAAAAGTATAATTAAGTCATGTAAGAATTAAATAGTATTGGACTCCAGAAGATGACGATGGTGTAAGCAGACATTCCAACTCCCACCTCCCAGAACCAAAATGGATTACAACTTAACCTGGGAACAATCATATTCAAAAACCAACTTTGGACTAAACTAGGAGGAATCTATAACCAAGGCTCACCGAAGAAGCCACACTGAGACTGATAGGAAGGCCAGAGACACAGAATGGGCTGCCCTGCTCCCGGGAGTGAGTGGTGGCCCAGAGGGACTCTCACAGAAGGGTGGGTTGCTCGTAGAGTTATGGGTCCTCAGCTCCAGGACCAGAGCCCCAGCATAGAGCCACAGAGACTAGGGGAGGCATGCGGACAGTGTTCAGCTGAGAGAAGAGCCAGGTTACTGTTTGTAAGAGAGAGACAGAGCTCTCAGACCCAAGCTCCATCTTAAAGGGACTGCGCAGAAAACCTCATTCACTGCCACTTATCTGGGGCTCCCGGAGTGGGGAGCCCTGACAGGACTAGAGTTGTAAGAGGACAGTGTAGTCTCAGAGGCACAGGGAGAGACTGTGGGAGACAGCCACCCTAACCCCAGGGCTGAGTCACTCCCCAAATATAAAGTGGCCATTTTTCCTGGGAGAAGCAAAACCAGCAAAGGGAAGCAATTACCCCACCCAACAGAGGCTCTCTTACTCCAGTCAGTGCAGAGTCGCATAGAAAAAGGGGGTGAGTCAGGAACAAAGGTTTTGAGTGCTGAGATCTGCCTGCACTACCCCCCCACACACACACACAAAGCTGAGTACCTGCCAAAGGGTGGGCAGGCAGCCCTGCTGCAGCAGGGGTGAGGGCTGTGCCCAAGCTTATGCTCCTGGGGCTGCCTATGGCAACCGGCACTCCTGGGGCGGCCAGCACTCCTGAGGCAGTCGGCGCTCCAGAGGCGGCCCACAGTGACCGGCACTCCTGGGGCAGCCATGGCAACTGGCACTGCTGAGGCGGTCAGTGCTCACAGGGAAGACCAGGGTGGCCAGAGCTCCTGGGGTGTCCCACAGCACCCGGCATTCCCAGGGTGGCCAGAGCTCCCAAGGAGGCCTATAGGAGCCAGAGCTCCCGAGGCAGCTCACAGTGCTCCAGAGACAGCCCATGGCAGCCCAAAGAGGCAGTAGTGGCGATGGCTGGCCTAAGGGCAGACCACACGTTGGGAACATAGAGGCCACACGCATTGGCCAAGAGTAGATAAAAGCCAGCCTAGGAGCACAGCTGATATTTAGAATGACACTTGGGCCCAGCAGAGGCAACCACAAATTCTGGATCACCTGTACCTTGTCCAAGAAGGTTGCTAAGGGCCACTCATAGAAAGTGACCCCCACTGGTCTGCAAGAGATTCTGGCCAGGGAGGTCTAGGGCTGGTACATCTAGCAACCAGATACAAAGAGCATCAGGAAAGGCTCCTCTCACCTGACCCAGCTAAGGCATAGAAAACACCAACCAAATAGTAAAAAGAACAGTAGCAGCAGACAAGTAGCCCACAGTGGATTACAAACAACAGCTGATGTCAACCCAAGAAGATCTAGGAACAACACAACTGGAAGATGGAGGCAGACAACACCAACCCTAGACTCAGCTAGCTACACAAAGAGCACACCCACAGAAGGAATCTATACACAGACAAAATAGGAAGACAGAGAAATGCAATCTAAATGAATGAAAAAGAAAAATCCAAACAAAAAGAACTGAATGAGATGAAAATAACCAAGACACCGGATGCAGAGTTTAAAATAATGATTGTTAGGATGCTCAAGGATCTTAGAGCAACAATGGACAGACATAATAAGCACCTAAATGAAGAGATAGCAAGCATCAAAAAGGACATTGAAATCGTAAAAAAGAAACAGTCAGAAATAACAATATCAGAAATGAAGACTACACTAGAAGAAATTAACAGCAGGCTGGATGAAGCAAAGGATTGAATCAGCAAACTAGAGGACAAAATAAACAAAAGCATGGAAGCAGAATAGTAAAAAAAAAGGGGGGGCTCAAAATGTCTGAGGAAACTCTAAAAGAGCTCTGTGACAATATAAAGAGAAATAACATCCGCATCATAGGGGCTCCCAAAGAAGAGAAAGATCAAGGGATAGAGAATCTGGTTGAATAAATCATAGCTGAAAACTTCCCTAAATTGATGAAGGAAAAGGTCATACAAGTTCAAGAAGCACAGAGACCCATTAAGGATGAACTCAAAGAGGCCTATTCCAAGACACATCATAATTAAAATACAAAAGTTAAGAGATAAAGAAAGAATACTAAAAGCTGTAAGAAAAAAGTAGTCAATTACCTACAGTGGAGCCCCCATAAGGATGACATCTGACTTCTTAACAGAAACATTAGAGGACAGAAGGGAATGGCAAGAAATATTCAAATTAATGCAAAACAAAAGCCTACAACCAAGACTTCTCTATCCAGCAAGGCTATCATTTAAAATTGGAGAAATAAAATGCTTCCCAGACATAAAAAAAAACAACTTAAATTCATTAAAAACAAACAAATGCTACAAAAATGTTAACAGCCTGCTGTAAACAGAAGAAGGAAAAAAAATCTAGTAAAAGAAGAATATAGATTTGAAGAATAAAATTTAAAAAGCAATTACATATCAATAATAACCTTAAATGTAAATGGATTAAATGCTCCAATCAAAAGACACAGGGTAGCTGCATGGATAAGAAAACAGGACCCATATATATGCTGTTTACAAGAGACCCACCTGAAAAGATACACATAGTCTGAAAGTATAGAGATGGAAAGAAATATTTCTTGCAAATGGAAATGAAAAAAAAAAAGCTGTGGTAGCAATACTTATATCTGACAAAATAGACTTTAAAACAAAGACTACAGTAAGGGATAAAGAAGGTCACTACATAATGATAAAGGGAACAATCCAACAGGAAGATATAACCATTATAAATATCTATGCACCTAATACAAAAGCACCTAAATATATAAAGCAGATTTTGATGGACATAAAGGGTGAGATCAATATTATGATAGTAGGAGAATTCAATACTCCACTAACATCAATGAATAGATCCTCAAGAAGAAAATTAACAAAGAAAGCAGCAGAATTAAGGGACACACTAGATCAACTGGATTTAATAGATACCTTTCATACTAAAGCAGCAGAATGTACATTCTTTCCAAGTGCTCATGGTACATTCTTTAGAATAGACCACATGTTAGGACACAAAACGAGTCTCAATAAATTTAAGAAGATTGAAATCATATCAAGAATCTTCTCTGATCACAATGGCATGAAACTAGAAATCAACTACAACAGAAACACTGAAAAACATTCAAACACTTGGAGGCTAAATAGCATGTTATTAAATAACGAATGGGTTAACAATCAGATTAATGAAGAAATCCAAAATTTCCTTGAAACAAATGAAAATGAACATACAACTCAAAATTTATTGCACACAGCAAAAGCAATCCTGAGAGGGAAGTTCATAGCATTACAGGCATACCTTAAGATGCAAGGAAAAGCTCAAATAAACAATTTAACCCTGCATCTAAAAGAACTAGAAGAAGAACAGCAAGCAGGGGTCTCAAACTTGCGGCCCACGGGCCACATGCGGCCCGCCGAACAATTTTGTGTGGCCCGCAGACTAATCCACGAAGTTCAAAATATTTTGGATAAAATTAAGTAAACCCGTGGATTAGTCTGCGGGCCGCACAAAATTGTTCGGCGGGCCGTGAGTTTGAGACCCCTGAAATAAAGCGTAGAGGAAGTAAAAGGAAGGAAATAATAAAGAGCAGAGGGGAAATAAATAATATAGAGGCTAAAAAAAAAAAAAAAAACCACAGAAGATCAATGAAACCAAGAGTTGGTTATTAGAATAGGTAAACAAGATTGATGAACCTTTAACCAGACTCACTCAGAAAAAAAGAGAGAGGACTCAAATAAACAAAATTAGAAATGAGAATGAAGAAGTAACAACTGACACTGCAGAAATACAAATGACTAAGAAAATACTATAAAGAACTATATGCAAAAAAATTATACAACCTAGGTGAAATGGACAAATTCTTTGAAATATATAATCTTTCAAAAATCAATCTGGAAGAATCAGAAAACCTAAACAGACTGATTACAACAAATAAGATTAAAACAGTTATCAAAAAACTCCCAAAAAGAAAAGTCCTGGGCCACATGGCTTTACTGGCAAATTCTACCAAATATTCAAAGAAGAACTAACTCCTATCCTTCTCAAGCTATTTCAAATAATTCAAGAGGAGGGAAGACTTCCAAACTCCTTTTATGAAAAAAGCATAATACTGATTCCAAAACAAGGCAAAGACACTACAAAGAGTGAAAACTATAGACCAATAGCCCTAATGAACTGAGATGCTAAAATTCTCAACAAAGTATTAGCACACCAGATCCAGCAATATATGAAAAAAATTATACATCATTATCAGGTGGAATTTATTCTGGGGAGGCAAGGCTGGTACAATATTCACAAATCAATGTGATTCATCACATAAACAGAAAGAAGGATAAAAATTACATGATAATTTCCATAGATGCAGAAAAAAAATTTGATAAAATCCAGCACCCATTTATGATCAAAACTCTCAGCAAAGTGGGAATACAAGGAACATACCTGAACATAATAAAGGCCATCTATGAGAAACCCACAGCCAACATCATACTCAATGAGGAAAAATTAAAAGCAATCCCCTTAAGATCAGGAACAAGGCACAGGTGCCTCCTTTCACCATTCTTATTCAACATTGTTCTGGAAGTCCTAGCCACAGCAATCAGACAAGAAGAAGAAATAAAAGGCATCCAAATTGGAAAAGAAGAAGTAAAACAATCATTATTTACAGATGATATGATACTGTAGAAAACCCTAAAGTCTCAGTCAAAAACTACTGGACCTGATAAATGAACTCAGCAAGGTGGCAAGATATAATATTAATATTCAAAAATCAGGCATTTTTATACATCAACAATAAACTGTCTGAAAGAGAAATTAAGAAAATAATCCCCTTCACTACTACAACAAAAAATAAATAAATGAAGTACCTAAGAGTAAATTTAACCAAGGAGGTTAAAGACTAAAGACTTGTACTCAGAAAATTATAAAACATTGATTAAAAAAAATCAAGGAAGATACAAACAAGTAGAAGCATATACCGTGTTCATAGACAGGAAGAATAAACATCACTGAAATGTCTATATTACCCAAAGAAATCTATAAATTCAATGCAATTCCTATTAAAATACCAATGGTATACTTCAAAGATATAGAACAAATATTCCAAAAATTTATATAGAACCAAAAAAGAACACGAATAGCTTCAGCAATCTTGAAAAAGAAGAATAAAGTGGGTGGTATCACACTTCCTGATATGAAATTATACTACAAGGCCATTGTACTCAAAACAGCTTGGTACTGGCATAACAACAGGCACAGAGATCAATGGAACAGAACAGAGAACCCAGAAATAAACCCACACCTTTATGGTCAATTGATATTTGACAAAGGAGGTAAGAGCATACAATGGAGTAAAGACAGCCTCTTTAACAAATGGTGTTGGGAAAATTGGACATCTACCTACAAAAAAATGAAACTAGACCACCACCTTACACCATACACAAAAATAAACTCAAAATGGATAAAAGACTTAAATGTAAGTTGTGAAACCAAAAGTATCTTAGAAGGAAAAATAGGCAGTAAGCTCTCTGACATCTCTTGCAGCAATACATTTGCTGATTTATCTCCACAGGCAAGTGAAATAAAGGACAGAATGAACAATTGGGACTATATCAAACTAAAAAGCTTTTGCACAACTAAAGATAATATGAACAGAATAAAAAGATAAACCGCATAATAGCAGGACATATTTGACAACTTGTCTGACAAGGGGTTAAAAATCAAAATGTATAAAGAACTTGTAAAACTCAATACCACAAAGGTAACCCAATCAAAAAATGGGCAGAAGAAATGAACAGACACTTCTCCAAAGAGGACATACAAATGGCCAATAGGCATATGGAAAAATGTTCAACATCACTAATCATTAGTGAGATGCAAATGAAAACCACAATGAGATATCACCTCACAACAGTCAGAATGGCCCTCATTAACAAAACAACACAGAATAAGTGCTGGCGAGGATGTGGAGAAAAGGGAACCCTCATGCACTGCTGGTGGGAATGCAGACTGGTGCAGCCACTGTGGAAAACAGTATGAAGATTCCTCAAAAAATTAAAATTCGAACTGCCTTTTCACTCAGCTATCTACTTTTAGGAATATATCTTAAGAATACCAAATCACTGATTCAAAAGAAGAAATGCACCCCCATGTTTACTGCAGCATTGTTTACAATAGTGAAGATCTGGAAACAGCCCAAGTGTCCATCATGGGACCAGCAGATGAAATAGCTGTGGTACATATACACAATGAAATACTAGCCGGCCATGAAACAGAAGAAAATCTTATCTTTTGCGACAACATGAATGGACCTGGAAACTATCATGCTAAGTGAAATAAGCCTGGCAGAGAAAGAAAAATATCATATGACCTCACTCATTTGAGGAAGTTAATGAACAATGTGAACTGAGGAACGGAATCGAGGCAGAGGTGGGATCAAAGGGACCAGAGGGAAGGCAGTCAGAAGAAAAGGAGATGAGAGGATGGGATCAGAGAAGGGAAAGAGATTTGTGAAATTATATATACATAACACAGCATTATAGAGAGGACAGCAAACCCTGGAGCGAAGGGGGGAAGGCGTTGGGGAGAGGGGTCAAGGGGGTGTCGAGAACACGGAGGTGAGAGGGAGATATATTCTGTGGGACACTTGAATCTATATAAACACAATAAATTAAAATCAATTAAAATTTTTAAAAAATAATTGAATACTATAATAAAAATTATTAAACCTATCTATCTAGTATTTCTTATTAAGTATATAAATAAAAGGCATTATTTTTGGTATAAACATAGAACATTTATAATTGATGACTTAACACAAAATAGTATGCATTTAAAACAATTATTATCCAGTTCTCTGTTATTTAATGAGCCAATAAAACTGAAAATAAATCATAAAAGTTTTATAACTTAAGAATGATGAAATTCATACCTATATAATTGTTTCAGAAAATTATATTAGAGAAACTGAACTCAAGATTAAATGTATAGCTTTAAATACTTTGATAACAAATAACTAATAGAATAAATTCTTAGTCAACCTATTAACAATTTGAGAAGTATAAAATAAAGAAGGCAATAAATGTAATTAAAATGTGAAATTAAGAAATAAAACAAAATATAAAAAATTTTAATGTCTAAAGGAGTTCTTTATAAATAGCAATTAGCATTGTCAAATAGAACTTTAAATACTTTGATAACAAATAACTAATAGAATAAATTCTTAGTCAACCTATTAACAATTTGAGAAGTATAAAATAAAGAAGGCAATAAATGTAATTAAAATGTGAAATTAAGAAATAAAACAAAATATAAAAAATTTTAATGTCTAAAGGAGTTCTTTATAAATAGCAATTAGCATTGTCAAATAGAACTTTATATAATGATAGAAATATTGTATATTTTCTGCTATTTACCAGATTAGTCCTTAACTGTATGTGATACTTGAACTGTGCTCAGTGAAACTTAGGAACTATAATTTTCAAATTTATTTAATTTTACTCAATATAAATTTAGAGATTTGTGATCAGTTGATACAATATTAGCAAAGATTTAGTTTAGAAAGAAAATGAGATAAAAATTTAAGACATTTATTAATAAATATTCTACAAAGTCAATGTACAAAAAATAGGTTTGGAAAAAATATTTTTGATGTAGAATAAAAACTGAGGGTGATATCTGTATTACTTAAGTTTTTACAAGTTGGCCATAAGAGAAAAAACACCTATAGAGCAAGAAAGAAAAATATGTGAGGAAATAATTTACAAAAATAAATACATAAGGCCAACTATGGTAGTCAAATGTCTAAGACGGCCTCCATAATTCCCTGGTACCCATCCTTCCTCTTGGGTATAAGTGGAATTGTGACTTTTTTTTCTAAACAATAGAATATGACTAAGGTAAAGAAATTGTTTTCATCTCTAAGGTTCTTAAACAACCGAGTTTCAGTTAATGAAATGAAAGATTATCTTGGCTGAACCTGACCTGGTCACATAGCCTAAGAGGGTGTAGCTCTTCTCTGAACTTAGAGACTTGAAGTACTAGAGTCTGACTCTACCCATTGCCGGTATTTTGAGGGAGAAAGCCACCATGAATTATACAGGCCTGAAATAAATCCTGCCAACAACCAGAGGATACTTAAACCAGATCCTTCCTTAGTCAAGCCTGCAGATGAGATTTCAGTCTAGCCAAAACCTTGATTTCCACCTTGTGAAACCCAAAACAGAGAACTCTTCTAAGTCATGCCTGAACTTCTGACCTACCGAATCTATGAGATGGGTATTTTTCTCAGCCACGAAGTTTGTGGCGATTCATTATGTTGCAGTAGAAAACTATACATGAGCAAACAAAAAAAATGTTCAAAATAGGTAGTGAGGAGAATGAAAACTTTAAAAAAAAAATGAGGTTTTTTATTGTGATGGTTTTAAAACATGACTAAAAATTCTTTGAAATTTCTCCCAACCAAAGGTGAAGTCCAATTCTCCATGAATATAAACTGGTTTTAGTGACTGACTTCTAATGACTATAATGAGGTGGAAGTGATGCTAAATGATTCTCCTGGAGTGCCGAGTTTTCTCTCTTGGAATGCTTGCCCTTGGAACTCAGCCACCATACTATGAGGAAGCCAAACAGCCGTTGGAAAAGCTACATATATGTGTGCTGGCCACTACCCCAGCTGAAATCTCAGCCAACAACCACCAACAACTTGACAGCTTGTAAGTGAGCATGACTTTGGATGATTCCAGGCCACAGCCTTTGAACAAGCCCAGATGAAGCTGAACGAGGCAGAAATGAGCAATCCCTATCAAATCCCAGCCATACTGCCTATTTCTCAGCAAATTGTCATTATTTTGAGGTGCTAACTTTGGGGTGGTTTGTTACAGAATAGAAGATAACAGAACATCTTTGTACTCATCTGATAGGAAAACATTTCAAGAAACAGTAATATCTATAGTTGGCTGAGATGTTAGGGAAAAGCAAATGGTGAGACAACAAGCAGAATTGTTTGTAAATGAATCTGGGTGTTCAATCTGGTTAATGGTAAGACAACTCCTGGATTCAAACCCTATTTCTCACAGAACTAGTGACCTTCAACCACTGGCAAAAGAAATTCCAAATGCCTTCAAGTTCTCCAGATGCTGATTTTCCCAAACAAGTGTAAACATCTCATAATGAAAATCTACCTTCCCTATCAAGAACTAGAATATTTATTCCTTCATTGACCAAGTTGGAACAGTGAATTGAGTCTCTCTCTTAGAACATTTGTATGTATATACTAAGCAAGCTATTCTATGCCTGGCAGGAATTTCTAGCAGTAATATTAAGGATCCAGACTCTATGCCTTCTCTTCTTACTGAACTCTGGTTTAAAAGTTTTCCTAAGTGGTCTTGTATGATATTATTGAAAATGCCATGAATTCTACATAAAGACTAGTAATAAACATAAAGAGACCTACCTTGTACAATGATAGGTAGTGACAATAAAAGGTCTTACCTTGTACAATATTTATTCAAACATTGTCGGTGATTGTTTAATGCAGCATGTTCAATAGTAAATAGAAAAAGAAACAATGAAAAACAAAAGTAATGAAAAGAAATTGGAATAATTTTAGTATCTACTAATAGAGGAATAGTTAGATACATTATTGTACATAAAGAGCATAGAAAATAAGACCTCCCATATATACTTGTGTGCATAAGGGGTGTGTGTGTGTGTGATTTTGATAAAAGTGCAAACTATGAAGGACTCCCTATTAGGTTATTCATACAGACAGGGTAGATGCAGACCTAAAGAAAATGAAAGTTGATTATTCTTTGAAAAATAAAAAGACGTAAGTCAATGTAAATTAACCTAAGTAGGTATCAGTTATTTTAGTATGGAGAACCTTTTCTACCTCAAGGATATATCAAATCATGGGTTATTTTAGTCTTTCCTTAGCTACTTCTTTATTCAACAGGTCACAATAGAAATAATATGTTTTCCCTATTCATTTTTATTTCTGACAAATACTTTCCATTTTTGGTGTTGAAAACAATCAGTACAATAAATGATTATTTCCCTCCAAGTCCAAGAGTCTGCACTCTCCCATATCTGATGCTTCTCCAGAGAAGCAGTATCAAACAGCTATCTGGTTACTTCAGAGTTTTAAGCCCTGTGGGAAGCTGCTGGAAAGACAAAGGAATCTATTTTATCAGAATCTTTACTCTTCTTTTGCATCCAAAGTGCAAGCAGAATCAGTAAATTTAGTTTTAATGGCCAGTAAGACAAGAGAACAAACGGTGGATGGTGGAGAGCAGGACTCAATAGATAAATGACATTACCTTTGGCTTATGAAGCCCCCTGCTGGATTCCCAACTCTGCTCTATCATTTATTAGCTCTATAAATAAGGCCACTCTGTAGAGCAGAGGTAATAATAATACCTATTTTGTATATTATAATGAGAAATTAATGTATGCATTAATACCTTTAATGTTCTTAGATATGAACCTGGCATGCTGTAAGAGCTCAATAGATATCAGCTCATACTATTGTAATTATCATTCTTATCAACTGAGTTATCTATCATTCTTATCAATTGAGCTATCTATTTCCAAAAGCAGAAAATAACTAGTTCCTATTATTTTCTAAATCACTAAGGTGCTTTACTCCACCAATAATGATATTGTAGCAAACATTATAGATGTCCTACCATATCCTTTGGCCTTTACCACTTCCAAGTATTTCAGCACCATCCTTATGGCTTTTTCCAAAGACTTTAAAAACTAGGGAACTAACAAACCCCTACCCCTACCTCCATCTACCCCTACCCCAGCACTGGAGCAGCTCTCAACCAATAACTGAACAGAAGTTAATGTCCAAATACTCTGCGCCTCCAAGAAGTAATGCTGAGATGTGTGTTTTACACCTTTACCAGAGTTCCTCTGCTTTTATTAAGGTCTAGTCACATATTATTTATTGGCAGCCATCCCTTCACTATCTCATGTTCCACTGCCCTACTGGGAGTGCATTGGAATCTTAGTTTCAGAGGTTACTACTAAAATAAGCTAAACTGGGAAACAGAATAACTCACACTGGACTTCTGAAATATAAAAATATATATTCATGAATCCCTCAATAAATAAATTACATTACCTTTGGCTTATAAAGTTCTAAAAAAATAGAACTGCAAAAAGTAATTAACTGAATAATGGTTGCAAGCACAGACTCCACAGTCAGACTACTCCAATTCTCACTCCATCTTAACAGAATGGACCCAGAATCCTCTTCAAATCATTATCCTATCTTGCAAACCAACACTAAAATGTGATTCAGAATTGGGCTTGGACAAATTTCCAAATCACTGCTCGTTATAGATTCAATGTGCAAAACTTTAAATATTTAAATTCTAAATCTTAAAATCTATTGTATGTCTTCAAGATCATTAAGTAAGTTCATAATAAAAGTATTCTCCCCTAAATGGAATTCTCTTCTATTTGAACTTCAGATGACATCTAATGCTAGTAATGACATGCTATATTAACTTTAAATGAGGGTTAATTAATAGGTCACAATTTCCTGTCCAACTGATATCATCTTTTGTAGATGATCTGATATCAGTTGAAGAGCCTCTAGAACCTGACTACTTTTCTGCTATGGTCTTTGCAGTTCTTGTATTTATATTCGTATTCAGGTCTTAACCAGTGCTGGGACTCAAATAATTTAACAACTGGTGCTCTGCTCTAATGACTATATTAAGTATAAAAAAATGACATACCAAAAGGTAGTTTATTATTTCATGTACTTAATACTTAAATAAGAACAATAAAAGAGGTACACAAAATTAGATTATAAGTTTTAAAATATTAAATAATACCTAACAAGAAAAACAATAAAACTGTTATTTAAGAAATTTTCATATTGCTTCTTGATTGGCGTCCTCACTTGCAACCTTTTTCATCTATGGATGGAATGAACATCACTGGGAGCATTTAGAATACAGTGTTTCACAGATGAATGTTAAAAAAGAGTAAGGAATGTCGGGATATGACGTCAGAGTAATGGCGGGGTAGGAAGCGATACCGATAAATCTCCCCCAAAACTCAACAAGATCTTCAACCAGAAACAGAAAAACCTATACTTGGAGCTTCCAGATGCTTCACAATACACCCAAAGGTATGATTGAGTGAAAAATTGGCTAAATATATAACCAAACCCCGAAGGAAATAGGGAGTAAGAAATGCTCTGCCTTCCTCACTAACCTAAACAGGGCGGCTTTCTCTGGTAACTGTGAATATAGAAACTGAGGCGGGCAAAGGGGGTGAATAGATCCAGGCTACCGCGGCACAAACGGCCGAACCAGGCTGTGGCATGGAGATACAAGCCGAGGAAAATCTGATCCTGTGGCAACCCCGGCAATACAAGCTAACACTCGCGCCAAACCCAAACAAAGAAAGACAAGCAGAGCGGCCATTTTACCCGGTCTCCTGGTCGGTGCGCAGTTAGTGGGCGAGAATTTCTTCCTAGGCCCCGAGAGTGGGTGCCCGTGTTGCCCCACAGAGAGGCAGGGTCAGAGGCCTTTCTGTGGGCCGAGGGCAGAGTCTCTGGGCAGCCCCAGAGCCCTGGGAAAGCCATGCACGGGAGGGAGTGAGAACTAATTCCAACGGTGGAGATTTTCCGTGCTGGAGGGCGTTTCACTCAGAGGGAAACGTGGCCGGCCTCATATCCTGGTTTGTGCGCGCAGATAAGGAGTGAGCAATTCCTCCGAGTGCCTCGGCAGTGCGCGCCCGTGTTATCGCACAGAGGGGCAGAGTCAGGGGCCTTTGTGTGGGCCAAAGCGGAATCTCGAGCCGCCCCAGCGCCTTGCAAAAGCCGCGCACGGGGATGGAGCAAGACTCAATTCCAACGCTGCAACTTTTCCCTGCGGTTGGGGGTTTCACTCAGAGCGTGAGACTGCTGGCCGGATATCCTGGTCGCAGACAGTGAGTGAGAGTTTCCTCCAAGCGCCCCGGAAGTGGGCGCCCGCTTGTGTTACCGGACAGAGTGGCAGAGCCAGAGGTCTTTGAGTGGGCGGAAAGCCCGCCTGATTATGCTAGCAGCTCTGACTGACTGAGCCTTACCCAGAGCCCTGTGCTGAGTGGAAATAGAGTGGGGAGTTGCCAGCTCTTTGAGCCTCTTACTATCCAGGAAGAGGCAGCAGCAACCCCATAGCTGGATTATCAGACTACTAATTGAGGAAGGAAAGACTAGGAGAAAGGCTCCAGGAACACGGACTCTCTCACTGTCGGAGCCTATAAATGCTAATGAGCTTCGACTGCCAACGAGACCTAAGCACAATACATGACATTGCCATAGAGACTTATCAACTGCAAACCTCTACCTGAGCGTGCCAAAGGGGCAGAACCCGGGGTACAGAGTCACCGACCAGGAAGAGGGAGAGAAAAGAAAAAGCAAGAAGATAACCTCTCAAAATCAAGAATAATCTGCAGACTTTATAACCTATCCCATTTTATTATATTTGTTCATTTGTTTCTCTTATCTTCATTCTTGGTACTTTTTTTTCCTCCTCCAATTTGGCCGATTAACTCTCTACCGGTCTTACTCTCTCCTCTCCTTGAACTACACTACCCATAAGTGTTACATCTCCCATTATCTTTTCTCTTCTCTTCCTTTCTCTCTATGAGGGTTGCACTCCAAAACCCTTAACTCTCTCTCTCTCTCTCTCCTTTCTTTTTTCTTCTTTTAGTGGTTCCCTCTTTTTTTCTCTCTCTCTCTTTCTTTTCTCCCTCTATATTAGTTTCTTCCTTTCTCCTTTACATCTCCTCTCATTCAAACCTCAATAACAAACAAATTATCTTATCTGGGACTCAAACCTATGTTTGTGGCATTTTGGGGGGTTTTTACTTCACCTTTTTAACTCACTAGCAGTGCTCCCATCCCTGGCTCTCCATATTATCTAGTTCTTGTTCCACTAAATACAATAGTAATTTTTTAATTTGTCCCCCCATTTTTCCGTTTTCCTCTTATTCCTCTCATCATAACTCTTAGACAACCAACACCTAAAAGCAAATCATTTTATTCTTGACCCAAATTTTTTCCTTATTTGCTTTTTGTGGGTCCATACGCTCTTTTTTTTTCTTTTTTCTTTTTTTTTTCCTTTTTTTTTCTTTTTTTGCCCCTTTATTACTTTTCCCCAATTCAGGCCCTCCATCACAGGCATTGTTTGTTATAATTCACAGTCCACCACAAGATTTTCTCAAGAAAGAGGGGAGAGGAGAGGAGAGGAAAAAAGGAGGGGGGGAATAATTTCCTTTTTTTTTTAATTTTTATTTTATTTTATTTTTCTTTATTTTATTTTATTTTTCTTTCTTTTTATTTTAATTTTTTTTAAAAAAACAACTCTTTGATTTTTTATTTTTTATTTATTTATTTTTAACTTTTTATTCTTTATTAAATCTCATTAATACTATCAACAAAACCACCCTCAGATGCCATTAAGGAAGAGAAAATCGAATATCATGGATACAAAAGAAAGAGGTAACACAGCTAGATGAGGAAAAATCTATGGAAAAAAATTTAATATATTGGAAACCTTGGAGCTAAATGACAGAGAATTCAAGATAGAAATCCTAAAAATCCTCCGATATATACAAGAAAACACAGAAAGGCAATTTAGGGAGCTCAGAAAACAACTCAATGAACACAAAGAATATATGTCCAAGGAAATTGAAACTATAAAAACAAATCAAACAGAGATGAAAAACTCAATTCACGAGCTGAAAAATGAAGTAACAAGCTTAGCTAATAGAACAGGTCAGATAGAAGAGAGGATTAGTGAAATAGAAGACAAGCAACTTGAGGCACAACAGAGAGAAGAAGAAAGAGACTCAAAAATTAAAAAAAATGAGATAGCCCTACAAGAATTATCTGACTCCATCAAAAAGAATAACATAAGAATAATAGGTATATCAGAGGGAGAAGAGAGAGAAAATGGAATGGAGAACATACTCAAACAAATAATAGATGAGAACTTCCCAAGCCTGTGGAAAGAACTAAAGCCTCAAGTTCAAGAAGCAAACAGAACTCCAAGTTTTCTTAACCCCAACAAACCTACTCCAAGGCATATCATAATGAAATTGACACAAACCAACAGCAAAGAAAAAATTCTCAAGGCAGCCAGGGAAAAGAAGAATACAACATATAAAGGAAGGCCCATTAGATTATCATAAGAGTAAGGAATGTCCCTAACCAGGTGGTGACGCAGTGGATAGAACAGGGGCCAGAAACCTATGGCTCATGAGCCAGATGTGGCTCTTTTGATGGCTGCATCTGGCTTGCAGACAAATCTTTAATAAAAAAATAATAACGTTAAAAATATAAAACATTCTTATGTATTACAATCGATTCATTTCCTACTGCTCATGTTCATGGTTGTGGGTGGCTGGAGTCAATAACAGCTGTCCTCTGGGACAACACCAAATTTTATTGGATAATGCCTAATGTATACAGGTCGTTGTGAGGCCAAGAAGTAAACTTCCCTCCTTTTAATCAAGTAGTCAGCTAGCTAGTTGAAGGAACACTTTTGACAAAGAAGATGGCTAAAAGAAAAAATGATGAGGAGTATCGTACTTTTTAGCAGGAATGGACAGAGGAATTTGCCTTTGTGGAGAGAGCAAGCAGGTTCTGCAGTGTGTCTAATATGCAATGATAAAATTGCATCGATGAAATGGTCAAATATAAAGCAGCACTTCCACACATGCCATACTACATTTGCATCAAAATATCCAGCGGGGGACAGCAGGAAGAAAGCATGTCAAGAGCTACTGTGCAGAGTGCAAGCTAGTCAGCAGCAACTCCATGTTTGGACCCAACAAGGTGACTGGAATTTGGCTAGCTTTGCTGGTGCTTTAGCAATTGTGAGAAATGAAAAGCCATTCACAGATGGAGACTATGCCAAAACATTCATGCTTGATGTTGCCAATGAACTTTTTGATGACTTTTCAGATAAAGGCAAGATAATCAAACAAATAAAAGACATGTCTCTGTTGTCAAGAACTGTTCACAATCGTACCATCATGATGGCAAATCAAATTGAGGCAACACAAGTGAAGGACATAAATGCAGCACCATTCTTTTCTCTTGCTTTGAATGAGTCAACAGATGTAAGCCATTTATCCCAGTTCAGCGTGATTGCAAGGTATGCTGTTGGTGACACACTACGTGAGGAAAGTCTTACTGTTTTGCCTATGAAAGAGACAACAAGAGGGGAAGATTTATTCAAGTCTTTCACTGAGTTCACTAAAGAAAAAAATCTACCAATGGATAAACTTATTTTTGGTGTGTACTGATGGTGCTCCATGCATGGTGGGGAAAAACAGAGGATTTGTAGCGCTTCTTCGTGAACATGGAAAGAGACTCATCCTAAGTTTCCACTGCATCCTACATCAGCAAGCAGCTTGGTGAGGTGATGTCGCTGGTCATTTGGGTGGTCAACTTTATTGTTGCCCGAGTTTTAAATGATCACCAGTTTAAAACACTATTGGATGAAGTTGGGAATAATTATCCCAACTTCAGTTGGTCTGCTTCTGCACAGCAATGTGCGTTGGTTGTCAAGAGGAAAGGTGCTCAGCCATTTCACGGCTTGTCTGAGCAAAATCTGGACTTTTCTTGAAATGAAAAACGTCGAGCATCCAGAGTTAGCTAACACTGAGTTGCTCCTTAAGTTCTACTATCTCGTGGACATGACTGAACATCTGAACCAGCTCAATGTGAAAATGCAAGGCGTTGGAAATACAGGTCTTATCCCTTCAACAAGCAGTGTTTGCATTTGAAAACAAGCTGGAACTCTTCATCGCTGACATTGAAATAGATCGTTTACTACACTTTGAAAAACTAGGAGAGTTTAAAGATGCATGCACAGCAAGGGACCCTGCTCAACATCTTGATCTCCAGCAGCTAGCAGGCTTCACATCTAATGTCCTGCAGTCATTCAAAGCATGCGTTGGAGAATTTCGTGAGTGCA
The DNA here is from genome assembly GCF_036850765.1 of Saccopteryx bilineata. Lineage (NCBI taxonomy): Eukaryota > Metazoa > Chordata > Mammalia > Chiroptera > Emballonuridae > Saccopteryx > Saccopteryx bilineata. Next base: position 103,816,974 of record NC_089491.1, on the reverse strand, counting down.
CTTGTCTTTTTAAGTTCTTCACCCATCCACACAAGTGTGCAGTGGACAGTGCCAACCTCAGTTACATCCCTGGTGTCCCCGTCACATATTTTGAGCTACAAGCTGCTGACCTGAAGGCCTCAGACATGTGGGTAAATAAGTTCAAGTCACTGAATGAAGATTTGGAAAGACTTACATGACAGCAAGCAGAGTTGGCAAGCAAACACAAGTGGGGAGAAATGAAAAAACTTCAACCCGTGGACCAGCTGATTGTCAAAACTTAGAATGCACTTCTGTCACATACCACACACTGCAGCATGTGATTATTGCTGTACTGACAATGCTTGACTCTACGTATGCATGTGAGCAGTCTTTCTCACATCTAAAGAATATTAAGACCAACCTACGATCACGTTTAACGAATAGAAGTCTCAATGCCTGCATGAAGCTTAACCTCACCACGTATCAACCAGACTACAAAGCCATCAGCAAAACCATGCAGCACCAGAAGTCGCATTAATGGTAAGAAGTACTTTATTCATCACTGGTTAGCAACAGCATTAACAACGTTATTAAAAAGAATTCAGAGACTCATTGTACTTTAAAAGTGTTGGTTTTACATAAAATGCACACATTTATTTGTATTTAGTGTTAAACATATTGTATGGCTCTCACAGAATTACATTTTAAAATCTGTGGCATTCATTGCTTTCTCAGCCAAAAAGGTTCCAGACCCCTGGAATAGAGCATCGGACAGGGACACAGAGGACCCAGGTTGGAAACCCCGAGGTCACCGGCTTGAGCACGGGCTCATCTGGCTTGAGCACAGTCTCACCAGCTTGAGCGCAGGGTTGCTGGCTTGAGCATGAAATCATAGGCATAACCCTATTGTCTCTGGATTAAGCAAGGGGTCACTTGGTCTGCTGTAGACCCCCCCCCAACAAGACGCATGTGAGAGAGCAGTCAATGAATAGCTAAGGTGCCGCAACAAAGAATTGATGCTTCTCATCTCGCTCCCTTCTTGTCTGTCCCTATCTGTCCTTCTCTCTGTCTCTGTCACATACACACAAATGTAAATTTGTGATTTCCATATTGGGCAGTTGCTCAGATGCCCACCTTAGATAGAACCCGGATTACAAGTGCCATTTTAACAACTGGTTGGCTGAACTCAACAAAAACTTACTAGGTATCAGTTCTACCGAACTGGCTGAATCCCACCACTAGTCTCAACTCATGTTTCCTCAGTATCAGAGCCATAAATTTTCATCTCCTTTCCTTCCATCCTGAGATATGGTCTTATAAAATTTTGCCTTCTACCTTGAGTTCATACCACCAATCCCAATGTCTAGACTTTTGAAATGTTAATTGTCTTCTCCTTGCTTTTCACTGAGAATAAGCTTCATCTAAAGCAGGGGTCCTCAAACTACAGCCCGTGGGCCACATGCGGCCCCCTGAGGCCATTTATCCGGCCCCCACCGCACTTCCGGAAGGGGCACCTCTTTCATTGGTGGTCAGTGAGAGAAGCATAGTTCCCATTGAAATACTGGTCAGTTTGTTGATTTAAATTTACTTGTTCTTTATTTTAAATGTTATATTTGTTCCCGTTTTGTTTTTTTACTTTAAAATAAGATATGTGCAGTATGCATAGGGATTTCTTCATAGTTTTTTTTATAGTCCAGCCCTCCAATGGTCTGAGGGACAGTGAACTGGCCCCCTGTGTAAAAAGTTTGGGGACCCCTGATCTAAAGCAACAAATGCCGAATGTCTTTCTGTTGCCTAATTCAGGGGAAATGTGATGGATCACAGGATATGGAGCAAGGTGAATAATTGAATATGACTGGAAAGTTATATCTATTAATGCTATTTGAAGATATTGTACAGAGAAATTACTTTTTAGTCTCTGAATTGCTCAAGGCCAGAAGCCATGTGTTAAACATCTTTGGCTATTAAGCTCTATAGCACATTGTGTAGTATATCAAAAGAGTTCAAGATATGTTGTGTCTTTGTTGGTGGCTGAGTAAATTTATAAGATGCCAAAAGGAGAAGACACAGAAATGCATACTAGGTGAGTGCTATTTGAAATTTGTTCAAAGACCTAAGGTGGAGCACATGTACCTTTACATTCTGAAGAAATTCCATTTTAGCTGGCCAGCATCAATGAAGAACAAAAAGTAGCTAGTTAGACCACAGTAGTCTAGAGACGTTTTACCCAAATGGAAAAAATAATATCCTCTCCTATGCCAATAGATACACACCTAAAAAAAACTCCAACTGAGAATGAACTCTGATTTAAAAGGAGAGACAAAAGGCATTAGTTGAAATAGGTTTTAATAAGACAGTTTGTTAAGGGCTTAATTATCCACACTCCCAGAGGAGGGTAGGATGTTATAGTAAAGGAAGAAGTCATAAAACTCAGTTAAAGATGGCTCCATGGAGCCTCCAGCCTCAGGCACCAAAAATAGTTTGGTTGCCGAGCACCTCCCCACAGGGAGCTTGCAGGTAGATCCCAGTTAGGGTGCATGTGAGAGTCTGTCTATCTCCCCTCTTCTAACTTTAAAAAAAAGTGAAGAAGAATGAATCTTATGAGAGCGTGCTTTCTTAGAAACCCAGAGCACAAGATGTCAAAGAAAAGGAGTGGTTAAATAATGGGTCAATTAACAAGGACAAAAAAAACGATCAATCTATTTGCAGTCTTGATGTTGGTGGCCTTGGCAGGAGCAATTTCAGTGGTTTGGTTGGGATATTTTTAGCAGGTGGACAAGAGACTAAATAGAGAAAAAATAAAGACAATGATGACCACAAGCCATATATCTGAGTTTTTGTGGGATTTTCCTGTCAGAAGCAGTAAAAAGATGCAAAAGCAGGAAGATGAGAGGAGGTAAATCAAAGGAGCAGTATTTTATTTTGTTCTGTCTCATGGCAAATAATAAATCTACTTCTTCTTTAAAACATCCCCATGGTAGGTCCTCCTTATAGGCTTTTTCATGTTTTCCCTGCCTGGAATAAGTAATTTGAACTCTTTCTGTTCTCCTGGCTTCGCCTTTTCCCTATTAGGTTTTACATACAATACATATTGTCCATTGTATTTTAATCATGCTGCCCTGGCATTCTGTATTTCCTAACTTCTCAAATATAAACATGTGAGGGCAGGCCGTGGGGCTGTCTTATTTTTCGAGCATCTCCTCTTCCTACCAAGTGCCTTTTGTACAAAGGGAGCCAATAAAATGGGAACAGCAACGATCTCTAGTAAAAGACATTGTGGGAACTAAAGACAGAACATGAAAAGCATGTAGGTGTTTTTAATAATGTGGGATTACATTATTGATTTCCATTTGAGGGATTTAGGTATCTTTATACTTCTGCTGAATTTAACCAAAATTTGTGGGGGGGAAATCCTAGAATCTTCTGATCCGTAGTCAGACGCGTTATCCATTGCACCACTGGCCCCGTACTTGGGGGGGGGGGGGAATCCTAAGAATATCTCTGAGTGATATGTTTGCCAAGATAAAAATATAAACTGCATGAAATTTAGCTATTATGTTTTCTCTCCTTTAAATATATACTTCTATGGTAAGTGTAAGAGCAGTGTCAGCACTGGCCAGTTGGCTAAGTGGTAGAGCATCAGCCTGGCGTGCAGGAGTCCTGGGTTCGATTCCCAGCCAGGGCACACAGAAGAAGAGCCCATCTGCTTCTCCACCCTCCCTTTCTCTCTGTCTCTCTCTTCCCCTCCTGCAGCCAAAGCTCCATTGGAGCAAAGTTGGCCCGGGCACTGAGGATGGCTCCATGGCCTCTGCCTCAGGCGCTAGAATGGCTCTGGTTGCAACAGAGCAATGACCCAGATGGGCAGAGCATCGCCCCTTGGTGGGCATGCCGGGTGGATCCCGGTCCGGCACATGCAGGAGTCTGACTGCCTTCTCGTTTCCAGCTTCGGAAAGATACGAAAAAAAGGAAAAAAAAAAGAGCAGTGCCCCTGTCAAAAACATTTTCCAGCAGCAGGTTGAAATAAATTGTGGTTGCTAATGTACAAACTGCATAAACAATTGATTTTTCACAATTTTCTCAATTTTAGGATTTGACTAGTGAAACATTTCTACCCCTATCTAAATTCCAAGCTCCTTAAATTGTCATTTGAGTTGTATACAACACAATTAGTCTTCTATTAAAGTATATTGGTTAGAAAGAGACAATTAATATGTTTATAAAATTTATTTTTGCTAGCATGAAAATGGAAAGGCAAAAGAAAAAATATTGATTAATAAACAGTATAGGCTATGGTGTATGTTATGGCATACAGGGTGTCCGTAAGGTCATGGTGCACTTTTGACTGGTCACAGGAAAGCAACAAAAGACGATAGAAATGTGAAATCTGCACCAAATAAAAGGAAAACTCTCCCAGTTTCTGTAGGATGATGTGGCAGCATGTGCGCATGCACAGATGATGATATAACACCCTGTATACAGTGGAGCAGCCCACAGCCATGCCAGTCAAGATGTGGACAGTACAGAGGAAAGTTCAGTGTGTTCTGTGACTCACTAAATTCAAATCCGTGACCAAAGTGCAACGTGAATATCGGCACGTTTATAACGAACTGCCACCACATAGGAATAACATTACTTGATGGGATAAGCAGTTGAAGAAAACCAGCAGTTTGGTGGAGAAACCCCGTTCTGGTATGCCATCAGTCAGTGACGAGTCTGTAGAGGCTATACAGGATAGCTATCTAAGGAGCCCTAAAAAAATCTGTGTGTGAGCCCACATCGAACTGCACTGAATAGGTATGAAACTGGGAGAGTTTTCCTTTTATTTGGTGCAGATTTCACATTTCTATCGTCTTTTGTTGCTTTCCTGTGACTGGTCAAAAGTGCACCATGATTTTATGAACATACTGTATTTCTCAACTTAAGTCAAACTAGCTTAATACTGCATCATAATGTATTTTAGTAAAAAGCAAAAACAGACAAACAAAAGAACATCATCTCTTCAGTTCCTACCAAGAGAAGGAAATACCAAGAACTATGTTAACTTAAACGTGACACTTAAATTTTATCTAGCTGTATGTATGTATCTTTGTATTAGATCTTTAAATATTTGTATATATACATCTTCAAAGGAATTCAGTCATTTAGAAACTAATAGGCATTTGCCTCTCTAGCAGACAGAAAGTTACATGTCATCACTTGTAAAAGGTTCAGCTAGCAGATGATATCCATCAGTCACCAAATATTTTCAGAGTGAATATTTCTGTTTTCAGCACAGTATTAAGTGATATGTTTACTTTAGGTTTCCAGTGTGAAATGAAGCATTCAGAGATGGAATCACTCCTTGCTAAGAAGGCATTCTTTCAAGAGGACTCTTCCTCTCACCTGCCCGAAGGAACACCAAAATTTTCACTAAAAGACTCAGCAAGGATCCTATCTTGGTGACATCAGAGAAACAGCACTGTGAGGGGAGCTCCAGATACCTCTCCCTGAAATTTCAACAAATTCAACAACTAGATACAGAAAACAATCACAGGAGCATCTGAAATACACATACATCAAACAAAGGAGGGGCTTGATAGTTCTTAGGGCCTCTTGCTGTGCAGGCAGTGGCTGGGGCAACTTCCCAGCTGGGTCCCCAGGATGCTGATGCAGGAAGGAGAGATTTAAGAAGAGGCTCAGGGAAAACAGACACTCCAATTGTCTGAGCCTGCAAACACTGACAAGCCAGGCCTACCAACAAGACCGAGGCCTAGTTTATGTCATCACCATAGCAACACACCAACTGCAAATCTCTGCCTAAAACTGCCATAGGGGTGGGGTACAGCGCCACCGGCCAAAAAGCAAGAGAATAAACAAAAAGGAAGATAATCTCTCAAAACCAGGAAAAATCCACAGTCCTTATAACGTTTTCCATTTTTTTCTTGTAGTTTTTATCTTATTTTTCTTTTTTTTTCTTCTACCTTGGTCATTTTATCCTCTTTCAGTTTTATTCTCTTCTTCTCATTTTGAACTTTATTATCTATAGGTGTTACCTTTTCCATTCTTTTCTTTTCCCTATGACTGTTACATTCCAAAAAACTTAACTCAATTTCTCTCTCTCTCTCTCTCTGTGTTTCTTACTTTCTCTTTCACTTTTTCTCTCATTCGAATCTCATGCACAAACTATTTTATTCCGGATTCAAATTTTTTCTTTCTAGCATTTTGTGTGCTTTTTATATCACCTTTTATCTCTTCAGCATCTCCCCCAACTCCGGTTCTCTATTCTATGTAGTTTTTGTTCCACTTAATACAATAGAATTTTCATTTTTCACTTTATTTTTCCTCTTTTTTCTCTTTTTCAATTTTTCTTCTCTTCTCATACACTATTTCTCTCATTCTACCATCATTTTCAAAAAGTATTTTATTCTTGACCCAAAATTTATCCTTGTGGCATTTTGTGGGTTCTTGCCTCATTTTCTCCCTCTTTGTCACTTCCTCCCACACAGACCCTCCATTCTACATATTTTTGTTTCACTTAGCACATAGAATCTTCAGTTTTACACTGCACTTTCTCAAAGTAATTTTTTTCTTATCAACTTATTAGTGTTATTAACAATATCACTCTCAAATGTCACTAAGAAAAAAAAATCAAATATCATGAATACAATAGACAGAGATGTAGCTCAAACAGAGGAGGAAAAATCTACAGGAAAAAATTTCAATAGCTTGGAAACATTGGAGTTAAATGACAGAGAATTTAAAATTGAAGTCCTAAAAATGCTCAGGGACATACAAAAAGAACAGGAAGGCAATTTAGGAAGATCAAAACACAATTCAATGAACAGAAAGAATACATCACCAAGAAAATTAAAACTATGAAAATGAATCAAACAGAGAAGAAAACCTCAATTCATGAACTGAAAAATGAGGTAACAAGCTTAGCCAATAGAATGGGCCAGATAGAAGACAGAATTAGTTACACAGAAGACAGACAACCAGAGGCACTACAGAGAGAAGAGGAGAGACTCACAAATTTAGAAAAATGAGAAAGCCCTACAGGAATTGTCAAACTCCATCAGAAAGAGCAACATAAGAATAATGGGTATATCAGAAGGAGAAGAGAGAAAAAATGTAGACATACTCAAACAAATAATAGACAAGAACTTCCCAAGCCTGTGGAAAAAACTAAAGCTTCGAATTCAAGAAGCAAACAGAACACCGAATAATCTTAACCCTAACAAACCTACTCCAAGGAACATCATAATAAAACTGGCACAAACCAATGACAAAAAAAAAATCTTAAGGGAGCCAAGGAAAAGAACAATACTACATATAATAGGAAGGCCCATTAGATTATCAACAGATTTCTCAGCAGAAACTCTACAAGCTGGACCCCGATATTTAAAGTTCTGAAAGAGAGGAACTTCCAGACAAGAATACTATACCCATAAAAGCTATCCTTTAAACACGAAAAAGAAATAGAAACATTCACAGATATAGAAAAGATGAGCGAATTTATCACCAGAAAATTCCCACTTCTGGAAATACTAAAGGGGGTCTTTCGACCAGATACAAAGAACAAAACAAAACTACAAGTAAAAGCACATGGCTTTAAAAAAGAAGTAACAAAGGAAAGAAGTATGGATTACAACCAAACAAAAACAAATGACAGAAAAACAAAACAGAAGAATCAAACAAGATACAAAACTATCAGAAAGCAATATAAAAATGGCAATAGGAAACCCTCAAGTATCAAAAATTATACTAAATGTAAATGGACTGAACTCACCAATAAAAAGACAGAGTAGCAGAATGGATTAAATAAAAAAATCGAATTTATGCTGCCTATAAGAAACACATCTAAGCTACAAGGATAAAAACAAATTTAGAATGAAAGGTTAGAAAACAATACTCCAAGCAAATAACATCCAAAAAAAGCAGGTGTAGTAATACATCTAACAATGCTGACTACAAGACGGCAAAGGTAATCAGAGACAAAAACGGTCATTTCATAATGATAAAGGGGACATTGAATCAAGAAAACATAACACTTCTTAATATATATGCACCAAACCAAGGAGCACCAAAATATATAAGACAGCTACTGACTGACCTAAAAACAAAAACCAACAAAGTACTGGGAGACCTCAATACATCGCTGACAGCTTCAGATCATTCATCCAAACAGAAAAAATCAATAAAAAAAAATGGTCTTAAATGAAACACTAGAACAATTGGATATGATGGATATCTACAGGACATTTTATCCCAAAGTGCTAGAGTATACACTTTTCTCTAGTGTACATGGAACATTCTCAAGAATCAACCATATCTTGGGCCACAAAAATAACATCAACAAATTCAGAAAGACTGAAATGATACCAAGCATATTTTCTGATCATAAAGTCTTGAAACTAGAATTCAACTACAAAAAGGAGGTAAAAAAAACCTCACAAAAATGTAGAAACTAAACAACATACTTTTAAAAAATGAGTGGGTAAAAGAAGAAGAAATAAAAGCAGAGATAAAAAGATACATACAGTCAAACGAAAATAACAATATGACACATCAGAATCTCTGGGATGCAGCAAAAGCAGTAATATGAGGGAAGTTCATATCACTACAAGCCTATATGAACAAACAAGAGAGAGCCCAAGTAAACCACTTATCTAAACAACTTAAGGAACTAAAAAAAAAAAAAAAAGAACAAAGACAACCTAAAACAGGAGAAAAAAAATAATCAAAATCAGAGGAGAAATAAACAAAATAAAGAACAGAAAAACTCTAGAAAAAATTAATAATACAAGGAGCTGGTTCTTTGAAAAGATCGACAAGATTGACAAACCCTTGGCAAGACTCACTAAGGAAAAAAGAGAAAGGACTCATATAAACAAAATACAAAATGAAAGAAGAGAAATCACCACAGATAGCATAGATATATAAAAAATTATTATAGAATACCATGAGAAACTATATGCCATCAAATTTAACAATCTAGAACAAAACAATCTTCCTAGACTGAGTCATGAAGAAGCAGAAAACCTAAACAGACCCATAAGCAGAGAGGAGATAGAAATAACTATCAAAAACCTCCCCAAAAATAAAAGTTTAGGGCCAGATGGCTATACTAGTAAATTCTATCAAACATTCAAAAAGGACTTGGTTCCTTTTCTACTCAAAGTCTTCCAAAAAATTGAAGAAAAAGCAATACTTCCAAACATATTTTATGAGGCCAACATAACCCTCATACCAAAACCTAGAAAAGACAACAAAAAAAAGAAAACTACAGACCAATATCTCTAATGAATACAGACGCTAAAATACTAAACAAAATACTAGCAAATCAAATACAACAACACGACAAAAAAATAATTCATCATGATCAGGTGGAATTCATCCTAGAATCACAAGGATGATTCAACATAGGTAAAACGATTAACATAATACACCATATCAACAAAACAAAGAACAAATACCATACGATCTTATCAATAGATGCAGAGAAGGCATTCGATAAAATACATCATTTTATGTTTAAAACACTTAACAAAATAAGTATAGAAGGAAAATATCTCAACATGATAAAGGCCATATATGATAAACCATCAGCTAACATCATATCAAATGGCATAAAACTGAGGACTTTTCCCCTAAAATCAGGAACAAGAGAAGGTGGTCCACTCCCTCCACTCTTATTCAACATAGTGCTGGAAGTTCTAGACAGAGCAATCAGACAAGAGAAAGAAATAAAAGGCATTCATATTGGGAAAAAAGAAGTAAAGGTTTCACTTTTTGCAGATGATATGATCCTATACATCGAAAACCCCAAAGAATCCACAAAAAGACTACTAGAAACAATAAACCAATACAGTAAGGTCATAGGATAGAAAATTAATATACAAAAGTCCATTGCCTTTCTATATGTCAACAATAAAATCAGAAAATGAGCTAAAAAAAACAATCCCTTCATGGTTGCAACAAAAATAAATAAAAGACCTAGGAATAAACATAACAAAAATGTAAAGGACCTATATAATGAAAACTACAAAGCATTATTAAGGGAAATTAAAAAAGATATAATGAAATGGAAAGATATGCCTGTTCTTGAATAGGAAGAATAAATATAATCAAAATGACTATATTACCCAAAGCAATATACAAATTTAATGCAATTCCCATCAAAATTCCAATGAGATGACGTCAGAGTAATGGCGGGGTAGGAAGCGATACCGATAAATCTCCCCCAAAACTCAACAAGATCTTCAACCAGAAACAGAAAAACCTATACTTGGAGCTTCCAGATGCTTCGCAATACACCCAAAGGTATGATTGAGTGAAAAATTGGCTAAATATATAACCAAACCCCGAAGAAAATAGGGAGTAAGAAATGCTCCTCCTTCCTCACTAACCTAAACAGGGCGGCTTTCTCTGGTAACTGTGAATATAGAAACTGAGGCGGGCAAAGGGGGTGAATAGATCCAGGCCGCGGCAGCACAAACGGCCGAACCAGGCTGTGGCACAGAGATCCAAGCCGAGGAAAATCTGATCCTGTGGCAACCCCGGCAATACAAGCTAACACTTGCGCCAAACCCAAACAAAGAAAGAAAAGCAAAGCGGCCATTTTACCCGGTCTCCTGGTCGGTGCGCAGTTAGTGAGCGAGAATTTCTTCCTGGGAAAGCCACGCATGGGAGGGAGTGAGAACTAATTCCAACGGTGGAGATTTTCCGGGCTGGAGGGTGTTTCACTCAGAGGGAACCGCGGCCGGCCTCATATCCTGGTTTGCGCACGCAGATAAGGAGTGAGCAATTCCTCCGAGTGCCTCGGCAGTGCGCGCCCGTGTTATCGCACAGAGGGGCAGAGTCAGGGGACTTTGTGTGGGCCAAAGCGGAATCTCGAGCCGCCCCAGCGCCTTGCAAAAGCCGCGCAAGGGGACGGAGTGAGACTCAATTCCAACGCTACAACTTTTCCCTGCGGTTGGGGGTTTCACTCAGAGCGTGAGACTGCTGGCCGGATATCCTGGTCGCAGGCAGTGAGTGAGAGTTTCCTCCAAGCGCCCCGGAAGTGGGCGCCCGCTTGTGTTACCGGACAGAGTGGCAGAGCCAGAGGTCTCTGAGTGGGCAGAAAGCCCGCCTGATTATGCTAGCAGCTCTGACTGACTGAGCCTTACCCAGAGCCCTGTGCTGAGTGGAAATAGAGTGGGGAGTTGCCAGCTCTTTGAGCCTCTTACTATCCAGGCAGAGGCAGCAGCAACCCCATAGCTGGATTATCAGGCTACTAATTAAGGAAGGAAAGACTAGGAGAAAGGCTCCAGGAACACGGACTCTCTCACTGTCGGAGCCTATAAATGCTATTGAGCTTTGACTGCCAACGAGACTAAAGCACAATACATGACATTGCCATAGAGACTTATCAACTGCAAACCTCTACCTGAGCGTGCCAAAGGGGCAGAACCCGGGGTACAGAGTCACCGACCAGGAAGAGGGAGAGAAAAGAAAAAGCAAGAAGATAACCTCTCAAACTCAAGAATAATCTGCAGACTTTATAACCTATCCCATTTTATTATATTTGTTCATTTGTTTCTCTTATCTTCATTCTTGATACTTTTTTTTCCTCCTCCAATTTGGCCGATTAACTCTCTACCGGTCTTACTCTCTCCTCTCCTTGAACTACACAACCCATAAGTGTTACATCTCCCATTATCTTTTCTCTTCTCTTCCTTTCTCTCTATGAGGGTTGCACTCCAAAACCCTTAACTCTCTCTCTCTCTCTCCTTTCTTTTTTCTTCTTTTAGTGGTTACCTCTTTTCTCTCTCTTTCTTTTCTCCCTCTATATTAGTTTCTTCCTTTCTCCTTTACATCTCCTCTCATTCAAACCTCAATAACAAACAAATTATCTTATCTGGGACTCAAACCTATGTTTGTGGCATTTTGGGGGGTTTTTACTTCACCTTTTTAACTCACTAGCAGTGCTCTCATCCCTGGCTCTCCATATTATCTAGTTCTTGTTCCACTAAATACAATAGTAATTTTTTAATTTGTCCCCCCATTTTTCCGTTTTCCTCTTATTCCTATCATCATAACTCTTAGACAACCAACACCTAAAAGCAAATCATTTCATTCTTGACCCAAATTTTTTCCTTATTTGCTTTTTGTGGGTTCATACGCTCTTTTTTTTTCCTTTTTTCTTTCCTTTATTTTTCTTTACTTTTTTTTTTTTTTGCCCCTTTATTACTTTTCCCCAATTCAGGCCCTCCATCACAGGCATTGTTTGTTATAATTCACAGTCCACCACAAGATTTTCTCAAAAAAGAGGGGAGAGGAGAGGAGAGGAAAAAAGGAGGGGGGGAATAATTCCCTTTTTTTTAATTTTTATTTTATTTTTCTTTATTTCATTATTAATTTTTTTAAAAAAAAACTCTTTTCGATTTTTTATTTTTTTTATTGTTACTTTTTTTAACTTTTTATTCTTTATTAAATCTCATTAATACTATCAACAAAACCACCCTCAGATGCCATTAAGGAAGAGAAAATCGAATATCATGGATACAAAAGAAAGAGAGGTAACACAGCTAGATGAGGAAAAATCTATGGAGAAAAAATTTAATATATTGGAAACCTTGGAGCTAAATGACAGAGAATTCAAGATAGAAATCCTAAGAATCCTCCGATATATACAAGAAAACACAGAAAGGCAATTTAGGGAGCTCAGAAAACAACTCAATGAACACAAAGAATATATGTCCAAGGAAATTGAAACTATAAAAACAAATCAAACAGAGATGAAAAACTCAATTCACGAGCTGAAAAATGAAGTAACAAGCTTAGCTAATAGAACAGGTCAGATAGAAGAGAGGATTAGTGAAATAGAAGATAAGCAACTTGAGGCACAACAGAGAGAAGAAGAAAGAGACTCAAAAATTAAAAAAAATGAGATAGCCCTACAAGAATTATCTGACTCCATCAAAAAGAATAACATAAGAATAATAGGTATATCAGAGGGAGAAGAGAGAGAAAATGGAATGGAGAACATACTCAAACAAATAATAGATGAGAACTTCCCAAGCCTGTGGAAAGAACTAAAGCCTCAAGTTCAAGAAGCAAACAGAACTCCAAGTTTTCTTAACCCCAACAAACCTACTCCAAGGCATATCATAATGAAATTGACACAAACCAACAGCAAAGAAAAAATTCTCAAGGCAGCCAAGGAAAAGAAGAATACAACATATAAAGGAAGGCCCATTAGATTATCATCAGATTTCTCAGCAGAAACTCTACAAGCTAGAAGAGAGTGGACCCCAATATTTAAAGTCCTGAAAGAGAGGAACTTTCAGCCACGAATACTATACCCATCAAAGCTATCCTTCAAATACGAAGGAGAAATAAAAACATTCACAGATACAGAAAAGATGAGGGAATTTATCATCAGAAAACCCCCACTCCAGGAATTACTAAAGGGGGTTCTCCAATCAGATACAAAGAACAAAAAAAAACAGAGCCACAAGTAAAAGCTCCAAGAAGAACACAATAAAACCAAATTTAAACTGTGACAACAACAAAAAGAAAGAGGGGGAGAAGATGGAGATTAACAGTAGCAAAGGAAGATGGAGTGCAAAAGTACTCACAAAATAGTTCGCTACAATGAACAGGGTAGGGACCCTTTTCATTACTCAAAGGTAACCACCATTGAAAAAACCACCACAGAAGCACATGAGATAAAAAAGATAGCAACAGAGGAAAGATGTTTGGAATACAACCAAATAAAAACAAAAGATAGAAAAACAAAAGAGAAGGATCAAACAAGACACAAAACTAACAGAAAGCAAGATATAAAATGGCAATAGGGAACTCACAAGTATCAATAATTACACTAAATGTAAACGGATTAAACTCACCAATAAAAAGGCACAGAGTAGCAGAATGGATTAAAAAAAAAATCCAACTGTATGCTGCCTACAGGAAACTCATCTAAGTAACAAGGATAAAAACAAATTCAAAGTGAAAGGCTGGAAAACAATACTACAAGCAAATAACATCCAAAAAAAAGCAAGTTTGCAATACTCGTATCTAATAATGCTGACTACAAGACAGGAAAAGTACTCAGAGACAAAAATGGCCATTTCATAATGGCTAAGGGGACACTGAATCAAGAAGACATAACAATTCTTAATATATATGCACCAAACCAAGGAGCACCAAAATATATAAGACAGCTACTTATTGATCTTAAAACAAAAACTGACAAAAATACAATCATACTTGGAGACCTCAATACACCGCTGACGGCTCTAGATCGGTCATCCAAACAGAGAATCAACAAAGACATAGTGGCCTTAAACAAAACACTAGAGCACCTGGATATGATAGACATCTACAGGACATTTCATCCCAAAGTGACTGAGTATACATTTTTCTCCAGTGTACATGGATCATTCTCAAGAATTGACCATATGTTGGGCCACAAAAACATCAGCAAATTCAGAAAAATTAAAGTTGTACCAAGCATATTTTCTGATCATAAAGCCTTGAAACTAGAATTCAACTGCAAAAAAGAGGGAAAAAATCCCACAAAAATGTGGAAACTAAACAACATACTTTTAAAAAATGAATGGGTCAAAGAAGAAATAAGTGCACAAATCAAAAGATATATACAGACTAATGAAAATGACAATACGACATATCAGAATCTATGGGATGCAGCAAAAGCAGTGATAAGAGGGAAGTTCATATCGCTTCAGGCATATATGAACAAACAAGAGAGAGCCCAAGTGAACCACTTAACTTCCCACCTTAAGGAACTAGAAAAAGAAGAACAAAGACAACCCAAAACCAGCTGAAGAAAGGAGATAATAAAAATCAGAGCAGAAATAAATGAATTAGAGAACAGAAAAACTATAGAAAAAATTAATAGAACAAGGAGCTGGTTCTTTGAAAAGATCAACAAAATTGACAAACCCTTGGCAAGACTTACCAAGGAAAAAAGAGAAAGAACTCATATAAACAAAATCCAAAATGAAAGAGGAGAAATCACCACGGACACCGTAGATATACAAAGAATTATTGTAGAATACTATGAAAAACTTTATGCCACTAAATTCAACAACCTAGAAGAAATGGATAAATTCCTAGAACAATACAACCTTCCTAGACTGAGTCAAGAAGAAGCAGAAAGCCTAAACAGACCTATCAGTAGAGAAGAAATAGAAAAAACCATTAAAAACCTCCCCAAAAATAAAAGTCCAGGCCCTGACGGCTATACCAGCGAATTTTATCAAACATTCAAAGAAGACTTGGTTCCTATTCTACTCAAAGTCTTCCAAAAAATTGAAGAAGAAGCAATACTTCCAAACACATTTTATGAGGCCAACATAACCCTCATACCAAAACCAGGCAAGGATGGCACAAAAAAAGAAAACTACAGACCAATAACTCTAATGAATACAGATGCTAAAATACTAAACAAAATACTAGCAAATCGAATACAACAACATATTAAAAAAATAATACATCATGATCAAGTGGGATTCATCCCAGAATCTCAAGGATGGTTCAACATACGTAAAACGGTTAATGTAATACACCCTATCAACAAAACAAAGAACAAAAACCACATGATCTTATCAATAGACACAGAAAAGGCTTTCGATAAAATACAACACAATTTTATGTTTAAGACTCTCAACAAAATGGGTATAGAAGGAAAATATCTCAACATGATAAAGGCCATATATGATAAACCATCAGCTAACATCATATTAAATGGCACTAAACTGAAGGCTTTCCCCCTTAAATCAGGAACAAGACAGGGTTGTCCACTCTCTCCACTCTTATTTAATGTGGTACTAGAGGTTCTAGCCAGAGCAATCAGACAAGACAAAGAAATAAAAGGCATCCATATCGGAAAAGAAGAAGTAAAGGTATCACTTTTTGCAGATGATATGATCCTATACATCGAAAACCCCAAAGAATCCACAAAAAGACTACTAGAAACAATAAGCCAATACAGTAAGGTCGCAGGATACAAAATTAACATACAGAAGTCAATAGCCTTTCTATATGCCAACAATGAAACAACTGAGAAGGAACTCAAAAGAATAATCCCCTTCACGATTGCAAAAAATAAAATAAAATACTTAGGAATAAACATAACAAAGAATGTAAAGGACTTATATAATGAAAACTATAAACCATTATTAAGGGAAATTGAAAAAGATATAATGAGATGGAAGAATATACCTTGTTCTTGGCTAGGAAGAATAAATATAATCAAGATGGCTATATTACCCAAAGCAATATACAAATTTAATGCAATTCCCATCAAACTTCCAATGACGTTTTTTAAAGAAATAGAGCAAAAAATCATCAGATTTATATGGAACTATAAAAAACCTCGAATAGCCAAAGCAATCCTAAAGAAAAAGAATGAAGCTGGGGGCATAACAATACCTGACTTCAAACTCTATTATAGGGCCACGACAATCAAAACAGCATGGTATTGGCAGAAAAATAGACAGACCAATGGAACAGAATAGAAAGTCCAGAAATAAAACCACATATATATAGTCAAATAATTTTTGATAAAGGGGCCAACACCACACAATGGAGAAAAGAAAGCCTCTTCAATAAATGGTGCTGGGAAAACTGGAAAGCCACATGCAAAAGAATGAAACTGCACTACAGTCTCTCCCCCTGTACAAAAATTAACTCAAAATGGATCAAAGATCTAAACATAAGACCTGAAACAATTAAGTACATAGAAGAAGACATAGGTACTCAACTCATGGACCTGGGTTTTAAAGAGCATTTTATGAATTTGACTCCAATGGCAAGAGAAGTGAAGGCAAAAATTAATGAATGGGACTACATCAGACTAAGAAGTTTTTGCTCAGCAAGAGAAACTGATAACAAAATAAACAGAAAGCCAACTAAATGGGAAATGATATTTTCAAACAACAGCTCAGATAAGGGCTTAATATCCAAAATATACAAAGAACTCATAAAACTCAACAACAAACAAACAAACAATCCAATAAAAAAATGGGAAGAGGATATGAATAGACACTTCTCCCAGGAAGAAATACAAATGGCCAACAGATATATGAAAAGATGCTCATCTTCTTTAGCTATTAGAGAAATGCAAATCAAAACGGCAATGAGATACCACCTCACACCTGTTCGATTAGCTGTTATTAGCAAGTCAGGTAATAGCAAATGTTGGAGAGGCTGTGGAGAAAAAGGAACCCTCATACACTGTTGGTGGGAATGTAAAGTAGTACAACCATTATGGAAGAAAGTATGGTGGTTCCTCAAAAAACTGAAAATAGAACTACCTTATAACCCAGCAATTCCTCTACTGGGTATATATCCCCAAAACTCAGAAACATTGATACGTAAAGACACATGCAGCCCCATGTTTATTGCAGCATTGTTCACAGTGGCCAGGACATGGAAACAACCAAAAAGCCCGTCAATAGATGACTGGATAAAGAAGATGTGGCACATATACACTATGGAATACTACTCAGCCATAAGAAATGATGACATCGGAACATTTACAGCAAAATGGTGGGATCTTGATAACATGATACGAAGCGAAATAAGTAAATCAGAAAAAAACAGGAACTGTATTATTCCATACGTAGGTGGGACATAATAGTGAAACTAAGAGACATTGATAAGAGTGTGGTGGTTACGGGGGGGAGGGGGGAATGGGGGAGGGAAAGGGGGAGGGGGAGGGGCACAGAGAGAACAAGATAGAGGGTGACGGAGGACAATCTGACTTTGGGTGGTGGGTATGCAACATAATTGAACGACAAGATAACCTGGACTTGTTATCTTTGAATATATGTATCCTGATTTATTGATGTCACCCCATTAAAAAAATAAAATTATAAAAAAAAAAAAATTCCAATGACATTTTTTAAAGAAATGGAACAAAAAATCATCAGGTTTATATGGAACTATAAAAAACCCCAACTACAAGAGCAAGAGCATTCCTAAGGAAAAAGAACAAAGCTGGGGGCATTACAATACCTGACTTCAAATTACAGTATAGAGCCATGATAATCAAAACAGCATGGTATTGGCAGAAAAATAGACACTCAGACCAATGGAACAGAATAGAAAGCCCAGAAATAAAACCACATGTATATGGTCAAATAATTTTTGATAAAGGAGTAAAAAAACACAACGGAGAAAAGAAATCCTCTTTAACAAAGAGTGCTGGGAAAACTGGAAAGCCACATGCAAAAGAATGAGACTTGACTACAGTTTGTCCCCTTGTACTTAAATTAATTCAAATTGGGTCAAATACCTAAATGTAAGACTCAAACAATAAATTACATAGAAAAAAACATAGGTACTAAACTCATGGACCTTGGCTATAAAGAGCACTTTATGAATTTGACTCCAAAGGCAAGGGAAGTGAAGGCAAAGATAAATGAATGGTACTACATCAGACTAAGAAGCTTTTCCATAGCAAGAGAAACTGACTACAAAACAGACAGCCAACTAAATGGGAGATAATATTTTCAAACAACAGCACAGATAAGGGCCTAATATCCAAAATATACAAAGAACTCATAAAACTCAACAACAAACAAGCAAACAATTCAATAAAAAAAATGGGAAGAGGACAGGAACAGACACTTCTCCCAGGAAGAAATACAAATGGCCAACAGATATATGAAAAGATGCTCATCTTCATTAGATATTAGAAAAATTCAAATCAAAACTATGTATGGATTCATATAGTTCTTAGTTTTTTTTCTGATTTACATAGAAGGGACATAAAAATGAGACTCAGAGACATGAACAAGAATGTGATGGCAACAGGGGTGGGGGGTGGGGGGAGGGGGGAGGGGGTGAAGAAGGAGAGAGGGATTGGGGGAGGGGAGGGGCACAAAGAAAACCAGATAGAAAGTGACAGAAGACAATTTAACTTTGGGGGAGGGGTATACAGCACAATCAAATGTCAAAATAATCATCTAGAGATGTTTTCTCTCAACATATGTACCCTGATTTATCAATGTCACTGCATTAAATTTAATTAATAAATTAAATTTTAAAAAAAACTACAATGAGGTACGACCTCACACCTGTTAGATTAGCTATTATCAACAAGACAGGTAATAGCAAATGTTGGAGTGGCTGTGGAGAAAAAGGAACCCTCATTCACTGTTGGTGGAAATGTAAAGTAGTACAACCATTATGGAATAAAGTATGGTGGTTCCTCAAAAAACTGAAAATAGAACTACCATATGACCCAGCAATCCCTCTACTGGGTATATACACCCAAAACTCAAATACATTGGTACATAAAGACACATGCAGCCCCATGTTCACTGCAGCATTGTTCACAGTGGCCAAGACATGGAAACAATCAAAAAGCCCTTCAATAGATAATTGGATAAAGAAGATGTGGTACATATACACTATGGAATACTACTCAGCCATAAGAAATGATGATATCGGATCATTTACAACAGGGGTAGTCAACATTTTTATACCTACTGCCCACTTTTGTATCTCTGTTAGTAGTAAAATTTTCTAACTGCTCACCGGTTCCACAGTAATGGTGATTTATAAAGTAGGAAAGTAACTTTATAAATTTTATAAAGCAGAGTTATAGCAAGCATATAATAATAATTACTTACCAAGTACTTTATGTTGGATTTTCACTAAGTTTGGCAGAATAAATCTATAAAACAACTTACTATAGTTAAATCTATCTTTATATTTATACTTTGGTTGCTCACCGCCCACCATGAAAGCTGGAACGACCACTAGTGGGCGGTAGAGACCAGGTTGACTTCCACTGATTTACAACAACATGGATGGACCTCGATAACAGTTTACTGAGTGAAATAAGTAAATCAGAAAAAACTAAGAACTATATGATTCCATACATAGCTGGGACATAAACATGAGACTCAGAGACATGGACAAGAGTGTGGTGGTTAGTGGGGAGAGAAAGTGAGGGGGTTCGGGGGAGGGGAGGGGCACAAAGAAAACCAGATAGAAGGTGACGGAAAACAATTTGACTTTGAGTGATGGGTATGCAACATAATCAAATGTCAAAATAAACTGGAGATGTTTTCTCTGAACATATGTACCCTGATCAATCAATGTCACCCCATTAAAATTAATTAAAAAATTTTAAAAAAGAAAGACTCAGCAAGGACTTTTTTTTTTTATAAATTTTTATTAATGTTAATGGGATGACATTAATAATTCAGGGTACATATATCCAAAGAAAACATGTCTAGGTTATCTTGTCATTAAATTATGTTGCATACCCCTCGCCCAGAGTCAGATTGTCCTCCGTCACCCTCTATCTAGTTTTCTCTGTGCCTCTCCCCCTCCCCCTAAATCTCTCCCTCCCTCCCTCCTGCGTCCTCCCTCCCTCTACCCCTGGTAACCACCACACTCTTGTCCATGTCTCTTAGTCTTGTTTTTATGTTCCACCAATGTATGGAATCATGTAGTTCTTGTTTTTTTCTGATTTACTTATTTCACTCCGTATAATGTTATCAAGATCCCACCATTTTGCTATAAATGATCTAATGTCA
Source organism: Saccopteryx bilineata (assembly GCF_036850765.1). Lineage (NCBI taxonomy): Eukaryota > Metazoa > Chordata > Mammalia > Chiroptera > Emballonuridae > Saccopteryx > Saccopteryx bilineata. The sequence continues at coordinate 103,796,467 of NC_089491.1, read as the reverse complement.
TCATTTCTTATGGCTGAGTAGTATTCCATAGTGTATATGTGCCACATCTTCTTTATCCAATCTTCTATTGAAGGGCTTTTTGGTTGTTTCCATGTCTTGGCCACTGTGAACAGTGCTGCTATGAACATGGGGCTACATGTGTCTTTACGTATCAATGATTCTGAGGTTTTGGGGTATATACCCAGTAGAGGGATTGCTGGGTCATAAGGTAGTTCTATTTGCAGTTTTTTGAGGAACCACCATACTTTCCTCCATAGTGGTTGTACTACTTTACATTCCCACCAACAGTGTATGAGGGTTCCTTTTTCTCCACAGCCTCTCCAACATTTGTTATTACCCGTCTTGTTGATAATAGCTAATCTAACAGGGGTGAGGTGGTATCTCATTGTAGTTTTGATTTGCATTTCTCTAATAACTAATGAAGCTGAGCATCTTTTCATATATCTGTTGGCCATTTGTATTTCTTCCTGGGAGAAGTGTCTGTTCCTGTCCTCTTCCCATTTTTTTATTGGATTGTTTGTTTGTTTGTTGTTGAGTTTTATGAGTTCTTTGTAAATTTTGGATATTAGGCCCTTATCTGAGCTGTCATTTGAAAATATCAGTTCCCATTTAGTTGGCTGTCTGTTTATTTTGATATCAGTTTCTCTTGCTGAGCGAAAACTTTTTATTCTGATGTAGTCCCATTCATTTATCTTTGCCTTCACTTCTCTTGCCATTGGAGTCAAGTTCATAAAATGTTCTTTAAAACCCAGATCCATGAATTTAGTACCTATGTCTTCTTCTATGTACTTTATTGTTTCAGATCTTATATTTAGGTCTTTGATCCATTTTGAATTAATTTTAGTACACGGGGACAGGCTGTAGTCGAGTTTCATTCTTTTGCATGTGGCTTTCCAGTTTTCCCAACACCATTTGTTGAAGAGGCTTTCTTTTCTCCATTGTGTGTTGTTGGCCCCTTTATCAAAGATTATTTGACCATATATATGTGGTTTTATTTCTGGGCTTTCTATTCTGTTCCATTGGTCTGAGTGTCTATTTTTCTGCCAATACCATGCAGTTTTGATTATTGTGGCCCTATAATATAGTTTAAAGTCAGGTATTGTAATGCCCCCAGCTTCATTCTTTTTCCTTAGGATTGCTTTGGCTATTTGGGGTTTTTTATAGTTCCATATAAATCTTATGATTTTTTGTTCCATTTCTTTAAAAAATGTCATAGGAATTTTTATGGGAATTGCATTAAATTTATATATTACTTTGGGTAATATGGCCATTTTAATTATATTTATTCTTCCTATCCAAGAACAAGGAATATTTTTCCATCTCATTGTGTCTTTTTCTATTTCTCTTAGCAATGCCTTGTAGTTTTCTTTATATAGGTCCTTTACATTCTTTGTTATGTTTATTCCTAGGTATTTTATTTTTTTTGTTGCAATCGTGAAGGGGATTATTTTTTTGAGTTCGTTTTCTAATATTTCATTGTTGGCATATAGAAAGGCTATGGACTTTTGTATGTTAATTTTGTATCCTGTGACCTTACTGTATTGGTTTATTGTTTCTAGTAATCTTTTTGTGGAGTCCTTTGGGTTTTCGATGTATAGGATCATATCATCAGCAAAAAGTGATCTTTACTTCTTCTTTTCCAATATGGATGCCTTTTATTTCTTTGTCTTGTCTGATTGCTCTGGCCAGAACTTCTAGCACCACGTTAAATAAGAGTGGAGAGAGTGGACAACCTTGTCGTGTTCCTGATTTAAGGTGGAAAGTCCTCAGTTTTACGCCATTTAATATGATGTTGGCTGATGGTTTATCATATATGGCCTTTATTATGTTGAGATATTTTCCTTCTATACCCATTTTGTTGAGAGTCTTAAACATAAAATTGTGTTGTATTTTATAGAAAGCCTTTTCTGCATCTATTGATAGGATCATGTGGTTTTTGTTCTTTGTTTTGTTGATATGGTGTATTACGTTAACTGTTTTACGTATGTTGAACCATCCTTGAGATTCTGGGATGAATCCCACTTGATCATGATGTATTATTTTTTTAATATGTTGTTGTATTTGATTTGCCAGTATTTTGTTTAGTATTTTAGCATCTGTATTCATTAGAGATATAGGTCTGTAGTTTTCTTTTTTTGTGCCATCCTTGCCAGGTTTCGGTATGAGGGTTATGTTGGCCTCATAAAATGTGTTTGGAAGTATTGCTTCTTCTTCAATTTTTTGGAAGACTTTGAGTAGAATAGGATCAGCAAGGACTCTTAAGAGTAAATATCAAACTACTATTTCCTGTGGTTTATAAAATTTTATAAAAAGAATAAGCATATTTACTTAATGAAAAATAATTATAGGATGAAAACCATATGTACATTACTAAAGTATTAACTAAGTATTAGGGAACTCCATAAGAAAAACTTTCATCTATTCCTTTTTACTATCTTCGTTCTAACTAAATAAAATATTGAAATTTAGTCTGGAAATTAAAAAAAAAATTATCTTTTCACAGAGATGCAGATTTTTGTAGCAGAAAAAGAAGACTCGGCCCTGGCCGGTTGGCTCAGTGGTAGAGCGTCGGCCTGGCATGCAGAAGTCCCGAGTTCGATTCCCAGCCAGGGCACACAGGAGAGGCGCCCATCTGCCTCTCCACCCCTCCCCCTCTCCTTCCTCTCTGTCTCTCTCTTCCCCTCCTGCAGTGAGGCTCCATTGGAGCAAAGATGGCCCGGGTGCTGGGGATGGCTCCTTGGCCTCTGCCCCAGGCGCTAGAGTGGCTCTGGTCGCAACAGAGCGACACCCCGGAGGGGCAGAGCATCGGCTCCTGGTGGGCAGAGCATCGCCCCTGGTGGGCGTGCCGCGTGGATCCCGGTCGGGCGCATGCGGGAGTCTGACTGTCTCTCCCCGTTTCCAGCTTCAGAAAAATAAAAAAAAAATTAAAAAAAAAAGACTCGTGGAGTCAAACGGACCTTCTAAATATAAATTGTTTAATATTGTAGTGACTAAACCATCGTCTTAATTTTCTCATCATTACAAAGGTTGTGTGTGTGTATGCTTCTTTTAACTTGTTTATTGGAAATATTACAAGAAATCTGAAAGATGCGATCTGCTAGTTACCAAATAGAAAAATAAGGCATATTTCTATCAACGTGGCTGCACAGGCCTTTTCAAATTATGTCTAGGGTAACATTTATTATATAATTTTGAAACTATGTATTTTGTGTCTTGTGTGACCTCATGAGACTATAAAATGCTTCAAGATAAGAGCTATTTTTTTACCTACTTATATACTCCTAAAAACATTCAATAAATGTTCGTGCTCTTTTAACATTTTGCATATGTCTACAATTAAGCTGCTTCTCTCCTCTGTCAATCTATTACAATGCATGGTAAAATTCAAATTCTACTCTTTTGCTGGGAAGCGTAACCTCTAATTTAAGTCCAAGGTTTGTTTGTCTTCTAAAGGCAAGTGTTAGTGAAGCGTATTTTCTCCCTAAACATATTGCTCTATTTGCAGTACCTAGAACAAGACCTGGCAAATATTAGATCTTTGAAATAAAGGGAGACACCCACACACGTACATCACCTCTTTAATGCTAGTAAACATCTTGATATTTAACCCTAATTATATCAGAAATTCCTGAAAGTATATATAACAGCACCTCCAACTTAAAACAAACAAACAAAAAATAGGGACCTGAAAAGTATTTCAGAAAGAAAAATAGAGGAAAACTTAAAATATTGCATATAAAAGTCTGTCACTCAACGGAAAAATAATCTACATTTCCAAGTCTTTCACAACCTTATGCTATGTATGTTTTCTTAACTGCAACAGCAAACTTTTCCACCCCATACCTTTTCTATGGTGAGAGTACAGTAAAATTACTGAGGGCACATTCTAAAGACAAAAGGGGTTTACTGGAGGCCCACATTCAACTTTTACAAACTGTGTGATCAATCTTCCTGATCCTCAAAATTGATTCACTTCTTTCTCCACATCCTGCTTCAGAGAGGTAATAAAAACCACACCAAGTCTGCCTACCAGACCTCTCTTTGGGTGTCCTGTAGGTATTCATCATTTTCTCCATCAAAACACACTACATGTTCAACAATATTGAACAAAAACAATTCCATTCCTGTCATTTCAGGGAATTTATGGTGACTACACCTGTGCAGGGGCTGACCTTACAGAGCAGGACTTGCTTCAGTTGGGCTCTGGTGCCTGATGAGTCTACACTTGGGTGTGTCAGTTGTGGAGGTGACTGGATGGTGCTTCGATGTGGCCTGAAGCTGACCAGCAGGTGCACTGGCTCTGGGCCCCCCAGAGGTTGCAGGCCAAGGTCAGCCCATGCGCTGTCCAGGGCCACTGCAATGAGCTAAAAAAGTGATCTGCAGGTTACTGCTTTAGTCATAGGGCTTCTTCTATTCAGCTAGATTTCAGGTGGCTCTGAAAGATAGTTGTTCTGTAGTGTAGCTGTAATTTTGATGTGGTTGTGGGAGAATGTGACCTACTTGACCAAAAGCCCTGCTTGTTTGTTTTTAATGTTTCTTTATTCTGTAATAAAGAAAAAGATTATAAGATTATCAAATATTTCTTCTGGACATTGTTTTCTCAATTAATATGAGAAACATGTTTCTGAGACATGAGGTCATCCACTATTTCATAAGGGTCGAGAGAGAAAGATCCACAAAGTCATAGCTGCCACTGTGTTTGTTTTTGACAAGGTGACCTACCTTCCTCTTTTATACCCAAGATCAGCAATTTTCAACATTTTTTATCTCATGGAACACATAATTACTAAAATTCTGCAGCACACACAAAGAAAATATATATTTTGCCGATCTAACAAAAAAAAAAGGTATAATTTTGATTCATTCACACTGAACTCTCTTGTTGTGTTGGCTGTTGTAATTTTTTTATTCAACACTCTAAGGGAAAGAGGTCAGTGCTCCTGACCAAATAGTCAGATATTGCGTGTTTTAAATTCTTGCAGCACACCAGTGTCCTTCCTGCGGCACAACACCTGAAAACTGCCACCCAAGATGACTGATAATATATGAATATTCTATTGTACTAGTTTTTCTTATAGAGATATGAAAATTAACTAGCATGTGTTATAGCACATGATATAGCACAAGACATAAGTACAATGTCACATATCACACTGATTCTTCCACTTGGAAATTCTGTCAATTGTCTCTTAGAAATGTAGTAACCCAATGCATGTGGTCCCATCCTCTCTGGTTGCAGTTTATTTAGCCCATGTAATCCTTAAGGAAGAAGCACTGGTCATATTTCATAAAACCAATGCTTTCAGTGCCTGAGTAAGAATTCCAGAGTTATTTTCCCTTCCTAGAGTGGCTTGCTTTTTTTTTTTTCTCCCTTTCTTTATCTGGTTATCTCCTCATCATGGGTAAGTGCATTACTTATATATTTAATTTTATTTTTACATCTCTACATATAACTCTTGATAATTAACAAAATGGATTACATTCAGAAAAGCCTCTTTAGGAAAGAAATCAATCTTAGTACAAGGCTGATAACATGGTAGAGACTGAAATGTTTGACTCAGTGAATAAACTGATGATATTTTACTTTATCATTTGGCAGGCACATATCAAAATTTAATGTGATCAATGGAGAAAAGAAAGCCTCTTCAATAAATGGTGCTGGGAAAACTGGAAAGCCACATGCAAAAGAATGAAACTGGACTACAGTCTCTCCCCCTGTACAAAAATTAACTCAAAATGGATCAAAGATCTAAACATAAGACCTGAAACAATTAAGTACATAGAAGAAGACATAGGTACTCAACTCATGGACCTGGGTTTTAAAGAGTATTTTATGAATTTGACTCCAATGGCAAGAGAAGTGAAGGCAAAAATTAATGAATGGGACTACATCAGACTAAGAAGTTTTTGCTCAGCAAGAGAAACTGATAACAAAATAAACAGAAAGCCAACTAAATGGGAAATGATATTTTCAAACAACAGCTCAGATAAGGGCCTAATATCCAAAATATACAAAGAACTCATAAAACTCAACAACAAACAAACAAACAATCCAATAAAAAAATGGGAAGAGGATATGAATAGACACTTCTCCCAGGAAGAAATACAAATGGCCAACAGATATATGAAAAGATGCTCATCTTCTTTAGCTATTAGAGAAATGCAAATCAAAACGGCAATGAGATACCACCTCACCCCTGTTCGATTAGCTGTTATTAGCAAGTCAGGTAATAGCAAATGTTGGAGAGGCTGTGGAGAAAAAGGAACCCTCATACACTGTTGGTGGGAATGTAAAGTAGTACAACCATTATGGAAGAAAGTATGGTGGTTCCTCAAAAAACTGAAAATAGAACTACCTTATGACCCAGCAATCCCTCTACTGGGTATATATCCCCAAAACTCAGAAACATTGATACGTAAAGACACATGCAGCCCCATGTTTATTGCAGCATTGTTCACAGTGGCCAGGACATGGAAACAACCAAAAAGCCCATCAATAGATGACTGGATAAAGAAGATGTGGCACATACACACTATGGAATACTACTCAGCCATAAGAAATGATGACATCGGAACATTTACAGCAAAATGGTGGGATCTTGATAACATGATACGAAGCGAAATAAGTAAATCAGAAAAAAACAGGAACTGTATTATTCCATACGTAGGTGGGACATAATAGTGAAACTAAGAGACATTGATAAGAGTGTGGTGGTTACGGGGGGGAGGGGGGAATGGGAGAGGGATAGGGGGTGGGGAGGGGCACAAAGAAAACAAGATAGAAGGTGACAGAGGACAATCTGACTTTGGGTGGTGGGTATGCAATATAATTGAACGACAAGATAACCTGGACTTGTTATCTTTGAATATATGTATCCTGATTTATTGATGTCACCCCATTAAAAAAATAAAATTATAAAAAATAAAAATAAAAATTTAATGTGATCAATGATGGGGAGAAGGATTGAACTAATGACAGCACTGTACAGAAAAGGGTATATAGTGATAGAATTTTGGATAAGAAACAAACTTACTACTTACATGCCAATAGAATAGATTCTCCCTTTCTTTCAACAGCCATGGAAACTTCAAATTCAGTGGAAAAGACAATATTTTGTGGTAAAGGGGGAAAAATAGACAAAAGAAAATTCTCTTTCCTTTGGCTCATATATCCCATTAGAAATAAAGTATTAGGCCTGACCAGGCAGTGGTGCAGTGGATAGAGCATTGGACTGGGACACAGAGGACCCAGGTTTGAAACCCCGAGTTTCAAATTGCTGGCTTGAGCACGGGCTCACCATCTTGAGAGTGGGGTCACTGGACTAAGTGTGGGATCACAGACATGACCGCATGGTGGCTGGCTTGAGCTCAAAGATTGCTGGCCTGATGCCCAAAGTTGCAGATTTGAGCAAAGGGTCACTTGCTCTGCTATAATTTCCCAGTCAAGGCACATATGAGAAAGCAATCAGTGAACAACTAAGGTGCCGCACTGAAGAACTGATGCTTCTCATCTCTCTCCCTTCCGGTCTGCCTGTCCCAATCTGTCTGTCTCTGTCCAAAAAAAGAAATAAAGTATTAGGCTGAGCTGTAAAGATATTACACAGTTCTCTTTTTACTTATATATTAGTTCATTTTCTCCATAAAGGGAATTGCAATAGGGATATGATCTCTCAAGATTATAATGAAAGTTTTATTCCAGTTGGCCTAAAGACACAGGCTTCATTTTTTTTTCTAATGAACAGTCTTTCCTTTTAGAGAAGACTCTAAAAGGAAATTTTAATTAAGAAAAGAAGTTGAAAATAAAGGTACTCACATAAATTCCTACATCTCTGAATTTATTATTGTGGGCTTTCAATTAAATCAAACAAATCGAAAAAATAAACATCTATTTTTTTCTTCACTTTAGGCTTTGGTGTAACAGCTGAAAATATCAATGGTCAAAGTGTGGTTGAATTTCTCTAAAAGCAAAAATATAACAATTAAAAGTAAGTAATGTGTAAGAATTTTAATATTAATACATCTAAAAGCATGGTAGAGATAAAGCTACATCGCATTATTAAGTACTTAGTATATTTGTTGCATAAATAAACTAATAAATTAGCATTGTTTTGTATTTCTTTAGTATGCCAAAAGCAATTGATTACTTTTATGTGCCTTGAGGATTTTAATTATAAATACAAATCAACACTATAATATAAAAATATAAAAGTTTCTATCAACAGTTACACTTTGGAAAATATTCTTGATTTTAAACTCTCCTACCAAGATATCATGCCCTTTAAATTTCAATTGTTGTTACACCAAACAACATACTGCATTCGCTGACCTTTCAGTTTTTTGGAGGACTCTCAAGTTTGGCTTAAATTTTTATTAGTCCCTTTTGTCTTCAAGCTCCTCCTCTTACTAAAACATTAGCTATGAAGCATCTTATCATCCCTCCTATTAGAGTCTATTGTACAAAAGTAGAACATAGTAAACTTTCTTTGACCTCTCTTGTAAAAATATCACTTGCTAACTTATACTAAATTTACTAATTATCATTAAATTTATTAAATGTGCAAGAAAAATTGAATCTCCACAATGACAGTTAAGTTTTCCAAGTTTCTCTTCAAAGAAAGATTCCTGATAAGAAGTAATGAGAAAAGTAGCATATCATAATTTTGCAACATTTTAAAAAGTCAGCAGTAGAACTGTTGTCTCCTGATAGAAGAACATGATACCACTTATGAACTATTCTTGATAAAAATATCAAACCTATATCTCATGAAGCCTCTGTATCTAACTTTCAATTTATAGGAAATAGAAGGAACAGAAGTACACATTAGACAATACCACAATATGCAACCAGTCAAATTCACTATGTGGTAAATTCTAAGAATAATGACCTTGTCTTCAACAAGTAGCAACAGAAAAGAGAAAGACCAAAAATATATAAAACTCGAGACATATAACCAATTTTAAACTATCAAAAGGTAAAATTATGAGGCAGTTAGGAAAATGTGACCATTGGATAGTTAATAATTTTGAAGATTTATTGTTCATTTTGAGAGAATAATAGTATAGCTATAAATTTTAGAAAAGCCATTATATTTTAGAAATGAAATATTAATTAAATTGTATGACGACTGGAATTTGATTTAAAAGGATTCAGAGAGAGTATGAAGAGTGTGCAGTTTTGTAGGAGGAAACAAGATGGCCACTGACTGATCATTGTTGAAGCTGAGTGAGAGCACAGAGAGTTCATTAAATTTATTCTCTATATTTTGCCTGTTTGATATTTTCCATAATAAAAATGGTATTTTTTAATTTTTAAAAATTAAAACTCTGCCCACTTCACCAATAGGGATTCATTTCTAGCTTACCTTGTACATGAGCTCCACTATTTGCCATGTTGCTCAGCACTCTTTCCTGTCTACTGTATGCCTCCTGTTACTATGGGTCAGTCACATTGACCAATTCTGCCATATGCAAACACACTTAATTCTCTCACTGACTTAAAGGAGAAGTTTAGTTCCCCATCTCCTATAGTTAAAGACAGTCCAGCCTTTGCAGATCCACAGATTCACTAATATGTCCTATTAAGCTCTGGGCCATTTATATCAGGTGCCAACCCTCAGCATCCCATCTTCGCAAAAACATTAAAATGTCAGATCTATAATGTCCTCTGACAACCAGGCTCTATGAGTGAAAATATTTCTATTTTCTTCAATGCTCTGAATTATGCAATCACTACCTCTTTCATCTCTTCAAAAAGCAGACTTGGCTAATATCAGGTTCAGTTTTACATTACTTTGGGGGGTTGGGTCCCTCTTCGTGATTGTTACTTTTTATATGAGATATGTGTATTGCTTTAAAAGTTGGCACAAAATCAGAATCTAGATAGAAAACAACTACCATACAAAGTAAATGCTTTAAATAATTCAGTGACTTTCTAGTAAGGCAATTTTTCATTTTAATTATGTGATTTATATCCTAATTTTTTTTTAAAAAAAAGTAGGTATATCATTCATTTAAAAAATGTCCTTTTTGCATGACCAGGCAGTGGTACAGTGGATTGATCGTTGGATTGTGAAGCAGAAGACCCAGGTTCGAAACCCCAAGGTCGCCAGCTTGAGCGTGAGCTCATCTGGTTTGAGCAAGGCTCACCAGCTTGAGCCAGGGGTCACTCTGTCTGCTGTAGCCTCCTGGTCAAGGCACATATGAGAAAACAATCTCATATGAACAACTAAGGCACCGCAACAAAGAACTGATGCTGCTCATCTCTCTCCCTTCCTATTTGTCCCTATCTGTCCCTCTCTCTTTCTCCATCCCTGTCACAAAAAAAGTCCTTTTAAGTCATTAATGGAAATTTTCTTTAAAGTAGAGTTGCATATTTTAATTCCGTTTTTTACTTAAAACTTGTATATCATTTACTGAAAATTATTATCCTCCTTCTTAACTTGATAGCAGACCATTCAATTTATATGCGTCAAGTTAGATTTCAGAATAGAAAGCAAGTGTTAGTGAATTTTAATGGCTTGGTGAGTTTCTTTAATTGCAGTTTCTTTTAAAATGAGAGAAACTCAATTTGATGTGCAAGACAAACAGCATAATCCAGTGCAGTTGGTTGGGTTAAAATGTGTTTTGCTCTCAGTCACCCCAGGCTATTTTCCCCAAAGTTTCATTCCACTAGTTGCTTCAGTACCCTCACATTTAATGATGGAAGGGTCTGGAAAGCAGACCTGTTCCAAAGAGTGATTGAATGTTTAGTACTCCTGACAACAATGTGAAGTTCCCAGGTGGAAGGATCCCTAGCTATATGCCATGCATCCTTTTTTTTTTTTTTTTTTTTTGTAAACCCTGAAAGCTTTCTTTAATAGAACTGACTCCCCCAGCTGCATTAAAGGGTAATATTATCACATAGCCTCTCTTTATAGATTACCCTTACCTAAAGACAGTGTATATATATTTTCAGTAACCAAGCATTTGCTCCAAATCTTTTGTCATACATCCTCAGTTTTCCAAACACCTTCCTATTACAACCTTCATTTCTCCTGCTTACTTTTCAACAAAGAAAAATGGGACTCTTGTTTTAGTATGGTAGCTGATATCACTGGGATTGGTGTTAGATGAGCTTCCATTTGAATCATAGTTCTGAAAATTGCTAAGACTGTGGCCTCAAGCAGGTAACTTACTCTGAACAAGTCTTAATATCCTCATCTGCAAAAATGGGTATATTTCTTTTAGGTTTCTGAGCGAGATAATGTTCATAGGACATGAAGCACAGCGTCATATAAGCAATCTATCTTGACAGCTGATTATTTTCAAAGGAAATTAAATAACATTTTGCCTAAGGTTCAAAACTAATCAGCAACATAACATATTTAAACTGTGGGGGTCCTGAAATAACCACCCCAATATGTGATTCTGTGGTATGTGGATTGTTTTGAGCTAAAGGCAACTTTAGCCTCAGGCTCAAGAGAAACTTCTGATGTCCCCCATGAACTACCTAGAAAAACTGAATAGAAGCCTTTCCCATACATTATCAGAGAATTTGTTTTTACCTTATCTATAGGGCAAGGCAAACTTCTATTTACTAAAGGTCTGCTCCTGCAATAATCTTTTGAAACTCCCAAGGCACATTACCTCATCCCTAGCTCACGATATGTCATACACCTTAATCCCCCATTCTATTTCTAAACTTCTTGTGTCTCATGTATGTATATACTAAATTTAGTTATTTTTTCTTGCTAATCTGTCTTACATCTATTTGATTATTAGACCATCCACAAGAACCTTGAGGGTAGAGGAAAGTTTGTCCTTTGCTCACAAAACCTAGGATTGTTGACCCCAGTGACAGGGGGAACTCAAGAGTTAAAATTTTAGTGTGAGTAATGGTGGCTTTGGTTATTATCAGTGGGCATAATGGTTAATCCCGGAGTTTCAGGCCTGCACGATTTAACAAGATCTGCAAGGAGTCCGCTTTTGTGCCCTAGGATACCTGTGAGCAATCCACCTTTGTGCCTCAGGGAACTAAAGCTAGTCCACTTTTGTGCCCCAGGAGTCTGCCTTTGAACCTCCAAACAAAGTCTTGGTGCTTCAAGAATGCCAGCTATGATCCAATTAACTTTCATGACAAGGTACCAAGAAACTGTAACACTGTTAGCATAAGCAACGCCATTTTGTATGCCTTCTGTTGTAATCACTTGTATGCCTTCTGTAATCACCATTTTGAAATTTTTGTATTTTTGTCAGTGAAAACTTGCAAACTGAACTAGACAGCAAGTCAAACTGTCAGCAACAGTCAGGAAACTGCAAAAGGGACTATCTGATGAACTAACCACAATTTCTGCTTCTGTAAACCGGCTTTTTGCACCTGCTAAACTTCCCTACCTGAATCCTGTGGTTTCTGCCTTTATAAACTCTGGGTGCAGACCTCCCCCTGGGGTGGCATGATTTCGGATGCTAAGCCCCATACTGTCGCTGGCATAATAAATCTCCTCTTGAAATTTTCCTGTAACTCTGGTGTCTCTTTGGAACTCGCTGGTCACTTTACAATACTTTGACTATGATCTGATTTACTCTCCCTTGAAATTCTAAAACTCTTACCTACCCTTTTCTTCTCCTTATAAAAAGGTTGGCTTGGGGTAGGAAGAAGATTGCTGGCCATCTAAATAAAGTGCCCATAAAAGATTCAATCTGTATCTTTCCTTATTTAGCTATATTGGTGACAGGCAGCATGACCTGCAATATTTCCAGTTTTGTCAGCAGCACACCAAAATTTTCACATGTAAGAGCAGCTCAATTAGCCTCCACTGGTGGACTAAAGGCTGGCCACATCTCACAATTGAATATTCTCACTCATTCACAGTCATTAAGCAACTACTTGGTGAATACCATATTTAAAACCAGGTCTTGGCCCTGGCTGGTTGGCTCAGTAGTAGAGTGTCGGCCTGGCGTGCAGGAGTCCCGGGTTCAATTCCCGGCCAGGTCACACAGGAGAAGCACCCATCTGCTTCTCCATCCCTCCCCCTCTCCTTCCTCTCTGTCTCTCTCTTCCCCTCCTACAGCAAGGCTCCACTGGAGCAAAGTTGGCCCGGGCGCTGGGGATGGCTCCGTGGCCTCTGCCTCAGGCACTAGAATGGCTCTGGTTGCAACAGAGCGATGCCCCAGATAGGCAGAGCATCGCCCCCTGGTGGGCGTGACCGGGTGGATCCCAGTCGGGCTCATGCGGGAGTCTGTCTGACTGCCTCCTTGTTTCCAACTTCAGAAAAATACAAAAAACAAAACAAAAACCAGGTCTTTTGACCCCTACACCATTACACAAGCTCTTTCTGTAACTGAACTAAAGGGGGGGGGTTGTTTGCTTGCATGCATAAAAACCCAATCAAACACAGACAGGAGGTTGCATCCAAGAAAGTAGAGGTTTATTTAAGAAAATGGTGCCAGACCCAGAAGCATAAGGGAATTAGTATTCTAAAACCTGGCTCCTTGATGGCTTCTAGGGTATGGGTTACATATGTGAAAACACTGGGGAACAATTTTTTTTTTATTTTCTGTTGCATGAGGTTTTAGAACTGTTTCTATGTATTTCTGCATTGCTGATTCCAAATATGAAATCCATTTTTTGGTGCATGCTCTAGTTTTTATGAAATTTTAATTTATTTTTGTTACAGTTAATGGCATGCATTGGTTTTTAAATTGTAGTTAAAGGGCAACAACTCTTGGATTGAACATAACCACAAGGCAATTAATGTTTTACAAACATCACTTTTACATAATTGTAGTTGTTTTTAAATGTAAAAAACTATTACCTGATAAAAACACCCTCTTATTTTGTTTTAAGATTGAATCATGGCTTCTTCGAGTCAGTAGACATAAATGTAAGAATAGTCTTGACACCTTCTGTTATATATGTGGCTGTTACACACTTCAACGTCAAAGACGCAATATTTCATCATTTGTGACATGTGCATATATTGCCTATTTTCAAGTTCCCCTTGGTGATCAAGACAAGAATTGGGCTCCTTATATTGTGTGTCATAATTGTGAGGAAATGCTTCATGACTGGACAAAAGGAAAATGCAAAGGAAAGCCTTTTGGTATTCCCATGGTTTGGCATGAACCTAAGGACCACAGCAGTGACTGCTATTTCTGTCTGATCCATACAAAGGGCATCGGCAAGAAAAAACGGCGTATGATCACATATCCTAATATTCCTTCAGCAATATGACTTATCCCACACTCTAAGACACTCCTGGTTCCAGTTTTCAATGGTTTTATTTTTTCTAAGGACAAAAAAAATGAACATGGTGATCAAGTGTATTTTGATAAGATGTATGAGGAAATGGTTATAGAATCTGAAGGGTCTTCTTCTGATGCCAAGCAGTCATTAACCCCTCAGCAGTTTAGCCAACCCGAATTGAATGACTTAGTAAGAATGACATAAAAATTGTCCTTGACTTTCTGAAGCATGAGGAGCATAACTGGATTATTTGTGTGGATCTTAAAATGGTAAATTTCCTGCTAGGACAACAGAGAGGTTTCACAAAGTATCCTTGCTTTCTGTGTTTGTGGGACAGCCAAGCTCAGGAGAAACACTGGACACAGAAGGAGTTGCCAAAACATGAAGCTCTGGAAGTAGGGATGCAAAATATTGTGAATGAACCTGTAGTTAATCGAGACAGGATCATTTTTCCCCCACTTCACATCAAACTTGGCTTCATGAAGCAGTTTGTTCAGGCTTTGAATAGAGAAAGTGAATGCTTTCAACATATTATTTCTGCTTTTCCTGCCTTGTCTTTTGAGGAGATAAAAGTAGGTGTATTTGATGGGCCTCAAATTTGAACCCTCACACGTGACGAAGAATTTGCCAGGAAGATGAATGAGGAGGAGAAAACAGCACTGCAGTCTCTTGTGGCAGTTACAAAGAACTTCCTTAGCAACAAAAAAGCAGAAAACTATGAACTTCTGGTTCAAAGGATGCTGTTGGCTTTCCACAACATTGGATATAACATAAGCGTTAAGATTCACTTCCTGAATAAGTTCCTTGATAAGTTTCCTGAAAATCTTGGAGCTATTAGTGATGAGCAGACTCCTGCTGGAGCATCAAACGAGGTTGTCCTCAACAAGTACACAAACACAAGAGCTACAAACGCAAATTTTTGCCTGAATAGAATTTAAATGTTTTGCGCAAATTTTATGATTAAAATAAGTGTTTAGTATGTTCTATTTTGAAATTGTAGACAAAATCTGATGCAATCATCTTTTAGTGTATTAGTGTATTTACTGCATTATATAAATTATTATATTTTCACAAAGATGATGCCCAAGAAGACATTCTACTTCATTATGTTAAACTAAATGTTGAAACTTTTACAATAAGATGAAAACCTAAAATCTTGAATTGAAAAAAAAAACCAGTAGCTTATAAAGAAAAACTAATGTCAGATTTGAGATCAGCACACTCGAATTAGGTAAGAACAACTGTTTTTGTGGATGCAACAAAAGTTTTGTTCCCCAGTGATTAATCATGGTGATTGGTTGAGGCCAGGGTAGACAATAGATGAGCACTGCATCAGGTCCTGATGTCAACTATGGTGTAGTTTTGTCTAGTTTCAAGAGAGGGTGGTTGGTAGGTGTTTTCCCCGTTCTTAGGTCTGGGTCTGACACACAATTAATGTCAAGGTATTATTTTTAGTTAGATAAAATTCTGTTTCTTTGGTCAACAGACCTAAGGTTTTGTTCTTAAAAGAGTTTGATGCTGACCAAAATCTGAAGTCCTAAGGTCTTAATGATAAAGGAAAGGAGTAGAGGACAGAAAGGAGAAAGGATGTTAAAAAGTGGAGTTTTTGTGAGGTTACATGTCTAGAACAAATAAACAGCCTTAACCATGAGCTTTTTCTACAAAATCTTGAAAAGAACAATTGCTGAGATTATACACTAACATAAAATATTAAAAACGAAATAGCCCTGCACGGTCGGCTCCACGGTAGAGCGTTGGCCTGGCATCTAGATGTCTTAGGTTCAATAACCGGTCAGAGCACACAGGAGAAATGACCATCTGCTTCTCCATCCCTCCTCCTCTCCCTTCTCTCTCTCTTTCTTCCTCTTTCACAGTCATTGCTCAGTTGGAGCAAGTTAGCCCAGGTGCTGAAGATGACTCCATGGCCTCATCTCAGGCGCTAAAATAGCTAAGTTCCAGAGCAATGGAGCAATGGCCCCAGATGGCCAGAGCATCACCCCATAGGGGGGTTGCTGGGTCCCAGTCAGGGCATATGCAGGAGTCTCTCTGCCTCCCTGCTTCTCACATAAGAAAAATTTTTTTAAAAAATAAAAATAAATGAAAATAGGAAAAACAACTTTCTCTGCTTTTTCAACTGCTTTCAATGAGACATATGGTTTAGAGAAATATATTAAATTCAGGGACACATATTAGGGAGTGTGATTTTAGCCCTTTGTTGTACCGTTTCTTCTGCTCATACTCCTGTGTCTGATTTCTCACTTGGTTTCAAACTCAGTTTTGGAGTAATATTTATTGACTCGTACAAATACACAATGGTAGTCAACACGTGGTAAAAAAAAAATAAGACACAAAATATGGCTCTATTTCTCAGCAGTATATGACTTGCTGTGCTCTTTACCATCTGCTGTGTCCAGATAATGGAGGCTGCTTCACCTTATGTCCCAGAGGTACACAACACAAACGATGGTCTTACAATACTGTCGTACGCAAGTGAGGTCACTGGCATATGTGGTCATCTTATGTATATTTTAGAATAAGAAAGAGATAGTATTACTTTATGTTACATATTAGTATAGGAAAATAATCTTTGTTAGAAAAAATATTTCAGATTATTTTACTTACCATTCTTTTAAACAGTTTCTCTTGGAATTTAGAATTGCCAAAATGCCTTAAAACAGTATGTGACCCCTCTTGTAAAGTTTAAAAAACACTGTAAGTGCTCTACTTTAGAAAAAAAATTTTAGTGGTAGCGTTTAATTCACTCCATTCCCTTCCCATCACTGTAGTCATTGTAGTGAAGCATGTGAAAAGAAGGTGCTTCTCTAAGAGAAGAATAGAGACCCCTGTAAGTTTGCAGTGAGCAAGAAATAAAGTTTTATGTGTTTGTGCGCATTTATGTGCATGTGTGTGGAGGAAATGTTTGTGTGTAGGAGTGCATGTGTCTGTGTGAAACCACTGAGATCCGGAAGTTCTTCTGCTACATTTTACCCTACCTCATTCTGATTAGTCTAGAGATTGGTCCATACCAGTTCAGTGCTCTATAACAAAAGCTTACAATGCTAGATTGATTTAGTGGTCATTTGGTCAGTGTAAGTGAGTATATTCACCATTTGATAGGCAGTTAGAGAGACATGAGCAGAGCAAAGACAATGGGCTAGGTATGGAAAGCGACCAGGATGGGAAACTCTAGGTACCTAGCAAGAGAAAACTGGGAAAACAAGGACTTCACCCAGGGACTTCCCTTTCCTAGTATATTGCTGGTCATGCAGTTTAACATCCTCTCCCAGACCTTTTATATCACTGGCCATGCATTTCAGATTACCCCCTGATCTTTTCTCTCCCCTGGTATGTTTCTAGTCATGTGATAAGACCCCCTTGGAGGAGGAATAAGAGGCCAACAAATGGCCTCATGCAACCCCATGTAGGCCATTGAATAATCGCCCCCTTAAATATTAAGCTCCCAGGATAACAGGTTCTGACCAACATCAAATACATCAGTTGTGTTTTAGATTCAGGCCCAGAAAAGCAGCAAAACCAGGCAAATGACCCCATGGCTGACATAAGAACCAACTGCAGTGACTAATGGCTCCCTGCCCTGACACTGACCAATCAGTAGAGACCACAACCCTGAAAAGGCACACCTGGGAAGCTGATGAATATTCTATTGGGATCCTCCTCTGAGACCTCCAGATAAATACCCTGAATATGGAAGACCTAGTGTGGTTCTCTCTCTCCAGCATGAGCACACCTGCACTTTTACACCCTCACATCGCCCCTACTGTCATGCATTTTAGTTGTTGCCTCTCTTTCTCTTTCTCCTAAGCTCCAAGGGCCCTTCCTTTGCCTCTGTAACTCGTTTCCTGAGCCCACTGAGCTCAGCTGGCTCAATTCTTCCACAGCTCACATCTACCTTAGTGACTTTCTAAATAAACTTTTGCTTGTAATTGAGCCTTGGCTCTGAATTCTTTCTTAGCCAGAACTCCAGTATTGAGGTTGCTTAATTGAGGTCCAGTATCTGGCGCCATTTTACCTTCAACATAAGGAAACTGTTATCAAAGACTGAAAAGGTAGAGTTGTATATTCTTCAGCGGCAAAATATTTGGTAAACTCTGATACCTGAGTTATAACTCTAGGAGAAGAAATTGGATAATAAATTTATGCCATGTACATTTCTTTTTTACAAAAAAATGGAGATGAGTGCAGAAAAAATTGGCTAGTTTCAGGAGAATAGAAAGAATCTATGAATTGAGGGAACTATAGGATTTGAAAAGAAAGAAAAACCCTTCCTTCACAAAGAATAAACAATGTGTGTGAGAAAGAGAGATAAGGAAGTGTTGTTGGGATAAATATGTTTTAAAATAAATAAACTATATTCAGTTGGAATTAGAGATACATTACTTCATACACCAAAACATGTCTTTATTTTATAATGAATCTCAATATCCTCTATTTTACAGCACATCATTTGGGAGAAAGAAAAATACAATGATGTAGTTGCTGAAAAAAATATTATTAAAAAGCTATGTCTGGCCTGACCAGATGGTGGTACAGTGGACAGAGCAAGCAGCCTGAGATGCTGAGGACCCAGGTTCGAAACCCCGAGGTCACTGGTTTAAGCTCATCCGGCTTGAGTGTGGGATCACTGGCTGGAGTGTGGGAACACAGACATGACCCCATAGTCACTGGCGTGAGCCCAAAGGTCGCTGACCTGAACCCAAGGTCACTGGCTTGGTTGTAGCCCCCTACCACCACCATTAAGGCACATATGAGAAAGCAATCAATGAACAACTAAGGTGCCACAACAAAGACTTGATGTTTCTCATCTCTCTCCCTTCCTGTCTGTCTCTCCCTGTCTGTCTCTCCCTCTATCACTTAAAAAAAAAAAAAGCTATTTCTGCTGATTTAGGAATCTCTCCAGGAAAGACTGCCGAAATTGTCCTTAGCTTTTGTTTGTATAATTTGATATATGTTATGGTTTGAACTGTGTCCACAAAAATATATGTTGGAATCCAACCTCTAATACTGAAGAATATGAACTTCTTTGGAGACAGAGTCATTGCAGAAGCAGATATTTGAATTGGGTTAAAATGGAATCAGGTAGGCCTATAATCCACTATGAAGGATATCTTTCTAAGAAGATGATGTAAAGACCTGGAGAGAGAATGCTTTGTGACTATGGAAGCAGAGATTGAAGTTATTCAACTGTAAATCTAGGGATACCAAGAATTTCTGGAAATACCAGCAGCTGATAAAGGTGTGGGGAACAGATCTTTCTTAGAGCACACAGAGATGTTATGCAGGAGAACAAGGTAACAATGAGGGGTTCTTGTGGGAGGTTGTGCCCTGAGGGGGTCTGGAAAATAAAAAGGGTTATTGTGACATTCCAAAGGAATGTTATCCCAGATGCAAAAAGACAACAGACAAACTCAGATAAGGTAAAGATTGACATTTTTTAAGAAAGATACCATCCTAAAACTTCCACTACCTGCTTGACTTACTTTTAGTTAGAAATCTTTAACTTTAAACCATCCTATATGGTTACTTTAGGCCATTGAGTTTGGAAGGCCACAGTAGAGGCCTCCTCTGAGCTTGTCAGGCTCAGCATGTGGACTCTTTTTCATCCACAATAGTGGATAACATATTACTAATGTGACCATCCATGAATCAAATTCTATAAAATTAAACAAATTATGATTTTAAATAAATAAAAATTTAGTAAAAAAAATAAACTATCAGTTAAATTGACAGATTACATCAAAGAGAAATAGTTTTATGTTAGAAAAATTTAATGCAATTATATTTTATTTGTAACTAATTTTAACAATGATCCATTAGATTTCAATGATATTATAAATTGCTTAGGATAGATGGATTTGTTCTTAGCTTTTTAATAGTAAAAGGAATACTGTATTTTATTATTCTTGTCATAGACACTTATGAAATTAGACTTGGAATACATTACACACTGTTTACTTATTGAACAATTACCAAATAACTAATGAATGTACAGTGGCTAACACTAGAATACTAAAAATAAAGAAGAATGTATCTAGGAAGGAATTATAAACTGTATATCTTATCATCTCATACCCAAAGCCTTCCACAAGACTTCATTTATAGTTGTTATGATAATAATGACTTTTCACAAAAAGAAAAAGACATATTAGTGATACTCAGAAAAAATAAAATTTTTGTAAATAAATGGCACAAAAATTGATACCCTAATTCTATCATTTCTGTTTTCCAGAATAAGAATTGTTCAAATACTAATTTTTCAAAAGATAAAAGGATTAATCCAGGGTCCTATTCAAAGATGAAATTTGTCAATGTTATTTTTATTCAATTAACAAAGATTTAATTTGATCAACAAATTATTTGTGAATAATGCTTGAAAATTAACCAGCTCTCAAAAACTCCCTAAATACTTCAATGTATAAAATTCTTTAAGAGAAAAAAATTTAAGCCTTGGGATAGTTTGACAAAAATATATTCTACACTCACATTTTTGATAAGTAATTTATGATAATTTGGTTGGTTCTGGATTTTCTAATTATCAGCAATTATAATACAGTATAATATATCATTTTAAGTGTAAATAATCACTATTTTGTCTAAATATAAGAAAAGATTGTTGCACTTTATAGAGATCATGATAAAAAGCCATTTTATTATGAGATAAAAAAGTAGAGCTTTAAAATTTATCAAGGGGAAAATTCTTAAATATAGCTATCAAAACTACAATAGTTGGATGATGTCAGAGTAATGGCAGGGTAGGAAGCGATACCGATAAATCCACCCAAAACTCAACAAGATCTTCAACTAGAAACAGAAAAACCTATCCTTGGAGCCTCCAGATGTTTCGCAATACACCCGAAGGTATGGTCGAGCAAAAAATTGGCTAAATATATAACCAAACCCCGAAGGAAATAGGGAGTAAGAAATGCTCCGCCTTCCTCACTAACCTAAACAGGGCAGCTTTCTCTGGGATCCGTGAATATAGCAACTGAGGCGGGCAAAGGGGGTGAATAGATCAAGGCCACGGCACAAACGGCCGAACCAGGCTGTGGCACGGAGATCCAAGCCGAGGAAAAACTGATCCTGTGGCAACCTAGGCAATACAAGCTAACACTCGCGCCAAACCCAAACAAAGACAGACAAGCAGGGCAGCCATTTTACCTGATCTCCTGGTCGGCACGCGCAGATAGTGGGCGAGAGATTTCTTCCTAAGCCCCGGGAGTGGGTGTCCGTGTTACCCCACAGAGAGGCAGAGTCAGAGGCCTTTCTGTGGGCCGAAAGCAGAATCTCTGGGCAGCCCCAGCACCCTGGGAAAGCCGCGCACGGGAAGGAGCAAGAACTAATTCCAACGGTGGAAATTTTCCATGCTGGTAGGGGATTCACTCAGAGGGAAACGCGGCCGGCCTCATATCCTGGTCTGCGCGCGCAGATAGTGAGAGATTCCTCCGAGTGCCTCAGCATTGCGCACCCGTGTTATTGCACAGAGGGGCAGAGTAAGGGGCCTTTGTGTGGGCCAAAGCGGAATCTCGGGCTGCCCCAGCGCCTAGCAAAAGCCGCGCACGGGGACGGAGCGAGAGCCAATTCCAACGCTGCAACTTTTCCATGCGGTTGGGGGTTTCACTCAGAGCGTGAGACTGCTGGCCGGATATCCTGGTCTGTGCACGCAGATAGTGAGCGAGAGTTTCCTCCAAGTGCCCTGGAAGTGGGCGCCCGCCTGTGTTACCGGTCAGAGTGGCAGAGCCAGAGGTCTTTGAGTGGGCGGAAACCCCGCCTGATTATGCTAGGAGCTCTGACTGACTGAGCCTTACCCAGAGCCCTGTGCTGAGTGGAAATAGAGTGGGGAGTTGCCAGCTCTTTGAGCCTCTTACTATCCAGGCAGAGGCAGCAGCAACCCCATAGCTGGATTATCAGGCTACTAATTGAGGAAGGAAAGACTAGGAGAAAGGCTCCAAGAACACGGATTCTATCACTGTCGGAGCCTATAAATGCTAATGAGCCTCGACTGCCAACGAGACTAAAGCACAATACATGACATCGCCATAGAGACTTATCAACTGCAAACCTCTACCTGAGCGTGCCAAAGGGGCAGAACCTGGGGTACAGAGTCACCGACCAGGAAGAGGGAGAGAAAAAAAAAAAGCAAGAAGATAACCTCTCAAAATCAAGAATAATCTGCAGACTTTATAACCTATCCCATTTTATTATATTTGTTCATTTGTTTCTCTTATCTTCATTCTTGATATTTTTTTTCCTCCTCCAATTTGGCCGATTAACTCTCTGCCGGTCTTACTCTCTCCTCTCCTTGAACTACACTACTCATAAGTGTTACATCTCCCATTATCTTTTCTCTTCTCTTCCTTTCTCTCTATGAGGGTTGCACTCCAAAACCCTTAACTCTCTCTCTCTCTCTCACTCTCCTCTTTTTTCTTCTTTTAGTGGTTCCCTCTTTTTTTCTCTCTCTCTCTTTTCTCCCTATATATTAGTTTCTTCCTTTCTCCTTTACATCTCCTCTCATTCAAACCTCAATAACAAACAAATTATCTTATCTGGGACTCAAACTTATGTTTGTGGCATTTTGGAGGGGTTTTACTTCACCTTTTTAACTCACTAGCAGTGCTCCCATCCCTGGCTCTCCATTTTATCTAGTTCTTGTTCCACTAAATACAATAGTAATTTTTTAATTTGTCCCCCCATTTTTCTGTTTTCTTCTTATTCCTCTCATCATAACTCTTAGTCAACCAACACCTAAAAGCAAATCATTTTATTCTTTACCCAAATTTTTTCCTTATTTGCTTTTTGTGGGTCCATACCCCCTTCTTTTTTCTTTTTCTTTTTTTTTTTTTTTTTGCCCCTTTATTACTTTCCCCAATTCAGGCCCTCCATTACAGGCATTGTTTGTTATAATTCACAGTTCACCACAAGATTTTCTCAAGAAAGAGGGGAGAGGAAAGGAGAGGAAAAAAGGAGGGGGGGAATAATTTCCTTTTTTTTTAATTTTTTTTTTATTTTATTTTTCTTTATTTCATTATTATTTTAAAAATAAAACAACTCTTTTGGTTTTTTATTTTTTTAACTTTTTCTTTATTAAATCTCATTAATACTATCAACAAAACCACCCTCAGATGCCATTAAGGAAGAGAAAATCGAATATCATGGATACAAAAGAAAGAGAGGTAACACAGCTAGATGAGGAAAAATCTATGGAGAAAAAATTTAATATATTGGAAACCTAGAGCTAAATGACAGAGAATTCAAAATAGAAATCCTAAAAATCCTCTGAGATATACAAGAAAACACAGAAAGGCAATTTAGGGAGCTCAGAAAACAACTCAATGAACACAAAGAATATATGTCCAAGGAAATTGAAACTATAAAAACAAATCAAACAGAGATGAAAAACTCAATTCATGAGTTGAAAAATGAAGTAACAAGCTTAGCTAATAGAACAGGTCAGATAGAAGAGAGGATTAGTGAAATAGAAGACAAGCAACTTGAGGCACAACAGAGAGAAGAAGAAAGAGACTCAAAAATTAAAAAAAATGAGATAGCCCTACAAGAATTATCTGACTCCATCAAAAAGAATAACATAAGAATAATAGGTATATCAGAGGGAGAAGAGAGAAAAAATGGAATGGAGAACATACTCAAACAAATAATAGATGAGAACTTCCCAAGCCTGTGGAAAGAACTAAAGCCTCAAGTTCAAGAAGCAAACAGAACTCCGAGTTTTCTTAACCCCAACAAACCTACCCCAAGGCATATCATAATGAAATTGACACAAACCAACAGCAAAGAAAAAATTCTCAAGGCAGCCAGGGAAAAGAAGCAATACAACATATAAAGGAAGAATCATTAGATTATCATCAGATTTCTCAGCAGAAACTCTACAAGCTAGAAGAGAGTGGACCCCAATATTTAAAGTCCTGAAAGAGAGGAACTTTCAGCCACGAATACTATACCCATCAAAGCTATCCTTCAAATATGAAGGAGAAATAAAAACATTCACAGATACAGAAAAGATGAGGGAATTTGTCATCAGAAAACCCCCACTCCAGGAATTACTAAAGGGGGTTCTCCAATCAGATACAAAAAACAAAAAAAAACAGAGCCACAAGTAAAAGCTCCAAGAAGAACACAATAAAACCAAATTTAAACTGTGACAACAACAAAAAGAAAGGGGGGGGGGAGATGGAGATTAATAGTAGCAAAGGACGATGGAGTGCAAAAGTACTCACAAAATAGTTCGCTACAATGAACAGGGTAGGAACTCTTTTCATTACTCAAAGGTAACCACCATTGAAAAAACCACCACAGAAGCACATGAGATAAAAAAGATAGCAACAGAGGAAAGATGTATGGAATACAACCAAATAAAAACAAAAGATAGAAAAACGAAAGAGAAGGATCAAACAAGACGCAAAACAGAAAGCAAGATATATAATGGCAATAGACTCACAAGTGTCAATAATTACACTAAATGTAAATGGATTAAACCCACAAATAAAAAAGCACAGAGTAGCAGAATGGATTAAAAAAGAAAATACAACTGTATGCTGCCTACAGGAAACTCATCTAAGTAACAAGGATAAAAACAAATTCAAAGTAAAAGGCTGGAAAACAATACTACAAGCAAATAACATCCAAAAAAAACCAGGTTTGCAATACTCATATCTAATAATGCTGACTACAAGACAGGAAAAGTACTCAGAGACAAAAATGGCCATTTCATAATGGCTAAGGGGACACTAAATCAAGAAGACATAACAATTCTTAATATATATGCACCAAACCAAGGAGCACCAAAATATATAAGACAGCTACTTATTGACCTGAAAACAAAAACTGACAAAAATACAATCATACTTGCAGACATCAATACACCGCTGACGGCTCTAGATCCGTCATCCAGAGAATCAACAAAGATTTAGTGGCCTTAAACGAAATACTAGAACACCTGGATATGATAGACATCTACAGGACATTTCATCCCAAAGCAACAGAGTATACATTTTTCTCTAGTGTACATGGAACATTCTCAAGAATTGACCATATGTTGGGCCACAAAAACAACATCAGCAAATTCAGAAAAATCGAAGTTGTACCAAGCATATTTTCTGATCATAAAGCCTTGAAACTAGAATTCAACTGCAAAAAAGAGGGAAAAAATCCCACAAAAATGTGGAAACTAAACAACATACTTTTAAAAAATGAATGGGTCAAAGAAGAAATAAGTGCAGAGATCAAAAGATATATACAGACTAATGAAAATGACAATACGACATATCAGAATCTATGGGATGCAGCAAAAGCAGTGATAAGAGCGAAGTTCATATCACTTCAGGCATATATGAACAAACAAGAGAGAGCCCAAGTGAACCACTTAACTTCTCACCTTAAGGAACTAGAAAAAGAAGAACAAAGAAAACCCAAAACCAGCCGAAGAAAGGAGATAATAAAAATCAGAGCAGAAATAAATGAATTAGAGAACAGAAAAACTATAGAAAAAATTAATAAAACAAGAAGCTGGTTCTTTGAAAAGATCAACAAAATTGACAAACCTTGGCAAGACTTACCAAGGAAAAAAGAGAAAGAACTCATATAAACAAAATCCAAAATGAAAGAGGAGAAATCACCACGGACACTGTAGATATACAAAGAATTATTGTAGAATACTATGAAAAACTCTATGCCACTAAATTCAACAACCTAGAAGAAATGGATAAATTCCTAGAACAATACAACCTTCCTAGACTGAGTCAAGAAGAAGCAGAAAGCCTAAACAGACCTATCAGTAGAGAAGAAATAGAAAAAACCATTAAAAACCTCCCCAAAAATAAAAGTCCAGGCCCTGACAGCTATACCAGCGAATTTTATCAAACATTCAAAGAAGACTTGGTTCCTATTCTACTCAAAGTCTTCCAAAAAATTGAAGAAGAAGCAATACTTCCAAACACATTTTATGAAGCCAACATAACTCCCATTCCAAAACCAGGCAAGGATGGCACAAAAAAAGAAAACTACAGACCTATATCTCTAATGAATACAGATGCTAAAATACTAAACAAAATACTAGCAAATCGAATACAACAACATATTAAAAAAATAATACATCATGATCAAGTGGGATTCATCCCAGAATCTCAAGGATGGTTCAACATACGTAAAACGGTTAACGTAATACACCATATCAACAAAACAAAGAACAAAAACCACATGATCTTATCAATAGACGCAGAAAAGGCTTTTGATAAAATACAACACAATTTTATGTTTAAGACTCTCAACAAAATGGGTATAGAAGGAAAATATCTCAACATGATAAAGGCCATATATGATAAACCATCAGCTAACATCATATTAAATGGCACTAAACTGAAGGCTTTCCCCCTTAAACCAGGAACAAGACAGGGTTGTCCACTCTCTCCACTCTTATTTAATGTGGTACTAGAGGTTCTAGCCAGAGCAATCAGACAAGACAAAGAAGTAAAAGGCATCCATATCGGAAAGGAAGAAGTAAAGGTATCACTTTTTGCAGATGATATGATCTTATACATCGAAAACCCCAAAGAATCCACAAAAAGACTACTAGAAACAATAAGCCAATACAGTAAGGTCGCAGGATACAAAATTAACATACAGAAGTCAATAGCCTTTCTATATGCCAACAATGAAATAATTGAGAACAAACTCAAAAGAATAATCCCCTTCACGATTGCAACAAAAAAAATAAAATACTTAGGAATAAACATAACAAAGAATGTAAAGAACTTATATAATGAAAACTATAAACCATTGTTAAGGGAAATCGAAAAAGATATAATGAGATGGAAGAATATACCTTGTTCTTGGCTAGGAAGAATAAATATAATCAAGACGGCCATATTACCCAAAGCAATATACAAATTTAATGCAATTCCCATCAAACTTCCAATGACATTTTTTAAAGAAATAGAGCAAAAAATCATCAGATTTATATGGAACTATAAAAAACCCCGAATAGCCAAAGAAATCCTAAAGAAAAAGAATGAAGCTGGGGGCATTACAATACCTGACTTCAAACTATATTATAGGGCCATGACAATCAAAACAGCATGGTATTGGCAGAAAAATAGACACTCAGACCAATGGAACAGAATAGAAAGTCCAGAAATAAAA
Organism: Saccopteryx bilineata; assembly: GCF_036850765.1. Taxonomy (NCBI): domain Eukaryota; kingdom Metazoa; phylum Chordata; class Mammalia; order Chiroptera; family Emballonuridae; genus Saccopteryx; species Saccopteryx bilineata. The sequence goes on along the minus strand of NC_089491.1, from coordinate 103,769,073 downwards.
CCACATATATATAGTCAAATAATTTTTGATAAAGGGGCCAACAACACACAATGGAGAAAAGAAAGCCTCTTCAATAAATGGTGCTGGGAAAACTGGAAAGCCACATGCAAAAGAATGAAACTGGACTACAGTTTGTCCCCCTGTACAAAAATTAACTCAAAATGGATCAAAGATCTAAACATAAGACCTGAAACAATTAAGTACATAGAAGAAGACATAGGTACTCAACTCATGGACCTGGTTTTAAAGAGCATTTTATGAATTTGACTCCACAGGCAAGAGAAGTGAAGGCAAAAATTAATGAATGGGACTACATCAGACTAAGAAGTTTTTGCTCAGCAAGAGAAACTGATAACAAAATAAACAGAAAGCCAACTAAATGGGAAATGATATTTTCAAACAACAGCTCAGATAAGGGCCTAATATCCAAAATATACAAAGAACTCATAAAACTCAACAACGAACAAACAAACAATCCAATAAAAAAATGGGAAGAGGATATGAACAGACACTTCTCCCAGGAAGAAATACAAATGGCCAACAGATATATGAAAAGATGCTCATCTTCTTTAGCTATTAGAGAAATGCAAATCAAAACTGCAATGAGATACCACCTCACACCTGTTCGATTAGCTATTATTAGCAAGACAGGTAATAGCAAATGTTGGAGAGGCTGTGGAGTAAAAGGAACCCTCATCCACTGTTGGTGGGAATGTAAAGTAGTACAACCATTATGGAAGAAAGTATGGCGGTTCCTCAAAAAACTGAAAATAGAACTACCTTATGACCCAGCAATCCCTCTACTGGGTATATACCCCAAAAACTCAGAAACATTGATACATAAAGACACATGCAGCCCCATGTTTATTGCAGCATTGTTCACAGTGGCCAGGACATGGAAACAACCAAAAAGCCCGTCAATAGATGACTGGATAAAGAAGATGTGGCACATATACACTATGGAATACTACTCAGCCATAAGAAATGATGACATCGGAACATTTACAGCAAAATGGTGGGATCTTGATAACATGATACGAAGCAAAATAAGTAAATCAGAAAAAAACAGGAACTGCATTATTCCATACGTAGGTGGGACATAAAACTGAAACTAAGAGACATTGATAAGAGTGTGGAGGTTACGAGGGGAGGGAGGAATGGGAGAGGGAAAGGGGAGGGGGAGGGGCACAGAGAAAACAAGATAGAAGGTGACAGAGGACAATCTGACTTTGGGTGATGGGTATGCAACATAATTGAACGACAAGATAACCTGGACTTGTTATCTTTGAATATATGTACCCTGATTTATTGATGTCACCCCATTAAAAAAATAAAATTATTATAAAAAAAAAAACTACAATAGTTACTGAGCATTTCTCTTAATTAGAATACTGTATAATTGTCTACGGCCATACCATCCTGAACGCGCCAGATCTCGTCTGATCTCGGGAGCTAAGCAGGGTCGGGCCTGGTTAGTACAAGAATGGGAGAATACTGTATAATTAATGTGTGGTTATTCATTAATAAATCCATATTCTCCCTACCATGAATTTTATTTTTATCCCATTAATCAAGAGAAGTAGCATTTTATGTCAATTTTCCAACTATTTGTTTACCTGTCTAAAATGTTAAAATTCAAAATCATTCATTTTTATTTAAGTATTTTCCCTACTTCTCTGAAATTAAGATTTCTTAATAAAAGAATGAAAATAAAAGTTGCTCTGGCTTAAGTAAAAACCAATTCTACCTCAAGAGAAGCAGCAATTCCAGAAGAGAATTGCTGGTACTTTGTTGACCTTGAGCTTTTCTGCTACTTGGCTATATTATTAAAAGTTCTAACCTTATAGCAAGATTAAGGGATCCACTATGGGGAGTCAGCTCCTACAGCTTTTTTCAGCATTATCTCTGGCAAATTTTATCAAAATCAAAAGCTATACAGAGAACTATAAAAGATATAAGCCCATCAAATCCTCAACTTACTTTTCTTCAAGACTTTGATTTTAAGTGCAAGGGTTGCAAGGTCAGTTTTAGCATGATGTATGTATATTTATGTGGATGTAAAATACATGCCTTTCCTTAAATGTTCCTGTTCAGTTTGTTATGGTTGTGAACTTATGTACAATTTACCAGAGCATGACAACAATGCCAAAGGTACTTCCTCAAGGTAAGTCTCGTTAGAATTCTGGCAGAAGGTATAGAAGAAATTATTTAGAATTAACATCTTTCTTAACCCATGTTAGAAGGGCAGTCTATCATTAGTTATGGAATTTAATCCTTTTGTCAGAAAATGAAATATGCACTCTGATGATATATGGATATAAATACATCATCCCAGCTCCCGAGTTCAGTATGAAAATATATGTGAGTCTCTATTTACAATATTTAATGAAAACTCCTGGGGGTGGGGGAAAAAGTATAGAGAAGATGCACTGGTAATTAAATGGAATAGAAAAATATTCAAAAGATACTACAAGAACTCACTTTTCATAAATAAATGGCAATTTGGTAAAAAAAAATTACTTCCCTAGCAGGATGAATTGTAATGATATCAATAAAAAAGACCAGGGTGTGGGTGGCATGTTTGAGAGGCAGAAGCTATTCAGTATTCCTAAAGGATACATACAACACTTATAAAGTCAAGACATAAAACAGGGTTAAAAAGAAAAGTCATTAATCCTAAATGGCCTTGGATGTTGTGCCAAGAAATTTAATTTTGTAGATAATGGAAGTCATTGAGGAATTTTGAAAAGAGCAGAACTAGAGATAAAACACCAGTCTCAGGCTAATAAAAGTCCAAGGGGGAAAAAATCACAAGGTAGACAAAATAAGGTAACAGAGGAGGGTGAAGAAAATAAAGATTTCAGTTACTATTTATGCAATTGCTTTAAAAAGAATTAAAAGGAAGAGTCTATGATAATTTTCTAACTTCTAGTTTGTGAATACAAGGTGAATTTTGTGCCATTTATTCACATAGAAAATAACAGATTTGGAGAAATTTATTGTGTTAGTTTTGTTAGGCAGGATAGACAGTTATCAGGGCAGGATAAGGGAAAGGGGAACAAGGGGGTTTATCTCACCCACTGAATGATGGAGTCAGCCATCCTAAGACCGAATAAAATAAGATAACTGGGTGTCCCAACAGTTATAAGATAAACTACAAAGGGGAACCTTGAAATTCTGTCCAATAGCCATGATAACAGGGAAACCAAGCCTTGAAGCTAAGACTATACAACTCCTAAGACCCCAACAGGCAGGGCACTCAGACTAGCTGAGTTTACCCACTTGTGCCTTGTGCCAAATGTAAAGCTTTGCTTAAGACACTTCTTGGTTTGCTTGAATGCTGCACCCTGTCTCTCACCTAAATTATTTCTTGCAAGCATAGCAAAAATAGAGGAGGAAGAAGACCCTTGGACTTGGGTCTTCTCCAGTGACATCATACTAGTGTCTGGACTCAGACTGCAGTGAGTTTAGTCCCTTCCAGGGACTTTTCTGCTTCTGTTTGTTGTTTTTCTGTGAAAAACCAGAGAGGTGTATTTATGGTAATTTAATTAGACTTTATATTCAGGGTTATGTTCACTGACAGAAATAATAACAGTTTATAATGAGCACTCGAGTTCTCCCAGGCCCCGAAGATTGAAGAGAATCTTCGTCCCTCTGGTTCAAGTTCTAGACATTCTCACATGAGTGAGAATTTAACAGACGTGTCTGGGATTATTTCCGAGACATGCAGGGGCCTCATAGGAACTTCTATTTCACTTGTAATTAATTACTTTGGCTCATCTGGGGACACACGCACATAAGGACTGATCATCCAGTGCTCTGAGCTCTCCTGGGTGTTTTAGACATTTGGGAGAGAAACTGAGATGCTTAAGAAAGTAAGGGATGATCAGAGGGGTAATGGCCTCTGGGAGTCCTGCTTACAAGCACCATGCTTAGATCCATCACACTAAATCCTAAGACCTTCTGTCTTTGAAACAAGACCTCCAAAAACGTAAGTTAAGTTGTAAATTGGTACTGAGTTGCTGCACCTCTCCTCCCCACTTGGCTTCTGGCAGCTTTATCTGCACTTGTATCCACCTTGAGGATGTGCAGGTAGGGTCTTGTAGCCCCTGCCAGGCTGCAAAGTGGAGACCTTGACAGGGGCCTCAGATATTTCTGAGATATTATTCAAGTTTGGATAAGGAGATTCTCCCTTTAGCTTGCCTATATTTGCACTGTCATGCAAACATTGGGCAGAGACCACTAACTGACAACATTTCTTGACACACAATGTAGGCCAGAGGAACAATCTTTCATAGCAAAAATTAAGAATTTGCCCCCTCCATGAGCCGGGAGAGTGTTAGAAGGTTTCCCCACTTACCCCCATTACTGCTGGTATGAATTTTCAGGGGACTTTTTTTATCCTCTCCTATTAGTTTCAAATGTAAACCCAAAATCTCCCTCAGTCCCAACTTTGCAACTTTACTTTGTTGCCTAGCAACAACCCAGCTGCCTCCTCTGAGGGCACATTAAGGGCAGAGCAGCTGGAGCCTGCTAGCCTCATGCATGCAGCTCAGCCTGGGAGCAGAAAAGCCAGGGCTGGAAAGGTTTATATTAAACTAATTGGGAAATAATAATTGCAAAGGAAACCTCCAAAAAACTATACTACTCTAAAGACAATGCGCAGTAAAGCTAACTAACTCTGAAAACCCCTATCTGAAGGGGCCACCCTCTCCAGATGGTATATAAAACATGGGAAGAGAAAGAGGGGATGTCCAATCTCTCCCATGATTTCCTCTCTTCTCTTTCAGATGGGAAATCAAGGCTCAGTACCACAAGATATACCTCTAGGATGTATCTTTAAGAATTGGAGAGTGATGTCAGAGAAATGGTACCGTGAGGAGTGCTCCTGATACCTCTCCCTGAAATATAAGCAAGTTCAACAACTAGAGACAAAAAATCCCAGGAGTATCTGAAATACACATACATCAAACAAAGGTACAACTGGGCGAAAAGGTGGCTAAATATATAATCCATTCTGAAGAAGAACAGAGTATTTTGCTTTCCTCACTGACCTGAGGAAGGGCGCTTTCACTTGGAACTGAGAGGAAAGGAGGGCTAGGAAAGAGGGAGGAAGCTGGGCTAGGGCAGAGACGTTCAAGTTGAGGAGAGAGTGTACCCGCGGCTCAGCTTAGATCGTCGACACAGAGTTAACGCCAGTAGCAAACCACAGTGGGAGAGGGGGTTGCTTGTGGAGACTCATACCAGAGTGGCTTTTGGTTTTGTTTACTCCCGGACTCCCGGTTGGCAAGCACAGGCAGTGTACAAGTGGTTCCTCCTGGCACCTCAGGCGTGGGCACCCACAATCCCGGACAGAGGGGCCGGGTCAAAGATTGTCAGCAGTGACCTTCTGCGTGGGCTGTAGCCAGAGTTTCTGTATAATCCTGACTCCCCGAACAACAGCGCGCAGGAAGTGTGCGAAAGCCAGCTTCCCTACACCCGGACCTGTATGGGCGGGGTACCTCCGCCAGCCATACAGGCTAACAAAGCACATTCCCTCAGAAAGAGAGCTGAGGAAGGGCTGGGGGGAAGGGCGCACAGGCAGCTTGCTGGAGCAGGCAGGCTCTGGAGAGCAGACCCGCAGAATGCTAAAAGGAGCCTAACGTGCAGAATGCTCACTGCCCTGCTGACTTACACTGGCTGACAAAGCCTTCTTTCCCAGGCCTGATTTAAGCAGACCCAGAGGAGGGACTTGATAGTTCTTAGGGCCTCTTGCTCTGCAGGCAGCAGCTGGGGCAACTTCCAGCCAGCCGATACAGGTTAAAAAGCACAGTCCCATGGAACAAACATCGGAGAACTGCGGATGTTGGGTGGGCTGGGCTGTAGGCTTCCCAACAAGGGAGAAGCCTGTGGAGAGCAGACCCACAGAGCGCTGAGGCAAATTTAACTAGACATATCCAGGGAACCATAGAAAGGAGCCTGTCCAGAAGTCAGCTCACTCCCCTGCCTGCTTAAGCTGGTGGCTCTGGTTGGCAGAGCTTTCATACCCAGGACTGTGCTTTGAACAGACCTGGAGGAGGGACTTGGCAGCTTTTAGGACCTCTTGTGCTGCAAGCATGACTAGGGCATCTTCCTTCCAGCCGATAGGAAATGCAAAAAGCCTGAGGAGAGAAGACCTGTAGAGCACTGAGGCATACTAGACATGCCCGGAGGCTCATAGAGAGACACCTGATAAGCAATCAGCTCCCAGCCCTGCCTGCTTACGCAGCAGCTCTGGCTGGCAAAGTCTTACCCAGAACACTCTTGGAGCGGGCATAGAGGGGTGATTTGGAAGCTCTTAGAGCCTCTCGCTCTCCAGGCAGTGGCTGGGGCAACTTCACAGCTGGATCCCAAGGCTGCTGGTTCAGGAAAGAGAGATCTGGGGAGAGGCCCTGGGAAAACAGACTCTCCCATTGTCAGAACCTGCAAATGCTAATAAGCCCTCCTACCAACAGGATTGAAGCCTAGTTTATGCCATCACCGCAACGACACATCAACTGCAAATCTCTGCCTAAGAGTGCCACAGGGGCAGAACCTGGGGTACAGTGCCACCAGCCAAAAAGGGACAGAAAAAAAAAAAAGAAGATAACTTCTCAAAACTAGGAAAAATCCAGTCTTTATAACTTTATCCATTTTTTTATTTCATTTCTTATCTTTTTTTCTTCCACCTTGGACACTTTATCCTCTTTCCATTTTATTATTCTTTTCATTTTGAACTTAAGTACTCATAGATGTTACATTTTCCATTCTTTTTATTTATTTTCTATGAGAGTTACATTCCAAAAACCTTAAGTCTCTCTTTTTCTCTTTTTTTCTCTTTCTCTTTTTTTTTAATATTAATATTTTTTTATTAAATTTAATGCAGTGACATTGATAAATCAGAGTACATATGTTGAGAGAAAATATCTCTAGATTATTTTGTCATTTGATTGTGCTGTATACCCCTCCCGCAAAGTTAAATTGTCTTCTGTCACCTTCTATCTGGTTTTCTTTGTGCCCCTCCCCTCCCCTAACCCCTCTCTCCTTCTTCACCCCCTCCCCCCTCCCCCAACCCCCCCACCCCTGTTGCCATCACATTCTTGTTCATGTCTCTGAGTCTCATTTTTATGTCCCTTCTATGTATGGATTCATCTCAGTTTTTTTTCTGATTTACTTATTTCACTCCGTATAATGTTATCAAGGTCCATCCATGTTATTGTAAATGATCCGATGTCATCATTTCTTATGGCTGAGTAGTATTCCATAGTATATATGTACCAAAGTTTTTTAATCCACTCGTCCTCTGACGGACACTTGGGCTGTTTCCAGATCTTCGCTATTGTGAACAATGCTGCCACAAACATGGGGGTGCATTTCTCCTTTTGGAGCCGTTCTATGGTGTCCTTGGGGTATATTCCTAAAAGTGGGATAGCTGGGTCAAAAGGCGGTTCGATTTTCAGTTTTTTGAGGAATCTCCATACTGTTTTCCACAGTGGCTGCACCAGTCTGCATTCCCACCAGCAGTGCAGGAGGGTCCCCTTTTCTCCACATCCTCGCCAGCACTTATTCTGTGTTGTTTTGTTGATAAGCGCCATTCTGACTGGTGTAAGGTGATATCTCATTGTGGTTTTAATTTGCATTTCTCTAATGATTAGTGATGTTGAGCATTTTTTCATATGCCTATTGGCCATCTGTATGTCCTCTTTGGAGAAGTGTCTATTCATCTCTTTTGCCCATTTTTGGATTGGGTCGTTTGTCTTCCTGGTGTTGAGTTTTACAAGTTCTTTATAAATTTTGGTTATTAACCCCTTATCAGACGTATTGTCAAATATGTTCTCCCATTGTGTAGTTTGTCTTTTTATTCTGTTCTTGTTGTCTTTAGCTGTGCAAAAGCTTTTTAGTTTGATAGTCCCATTTGTTTATCCTGTCTTTTATTTCACTTCCCCGTGAATATAAATCAGCAAATATATTGCTCCGAGAGATGTCGGAGAGCTTACTGCCTATGTTTTCTTCTAAGATGCTTATGGTTTCACGGCCTACATTCAAGTCTTTTATCCATTTTGAGTTTATTTTTGTGAGTGGTGTAAGCTGGTGATCTAGTTTCATTTTTTTGCAGGTAGCTGTCCAATTTTCCCAACACCATTTGTTAAAGAGGCTGTCTTTACTCCATTGTATTTCCTTACCTCCTTTGTCAAATATCAGTTGTCCATAGAACTGTGGGTTTATTTCTGGGTTCTCTGTTCTATTCCATTGATCTATATGCCTGTTCTTATGCCAGTACCAGGCTGTTTTGAGTACAATGGCCTTGTAGTATAACTTGATATCAGGAAGTGTGATACCTCCCACTTTATTCTTCTTTTTTAAGATTGCTGAGGCTATTCGTGTCCTTTTTTGGTTCCATATCAATTTTTGGAATATGTGTTCTATATCTTTGAAGTATGTCATTGGTATTTTAATTGGTATTGCATTGAGTTTATAAATTGCTTTGGGTAATATAGACATTTTAATGATGTTTATTCTTCCTAACCATGAGCACGGTATATGCTTCCACTTGTTAGTATCTTCCTTGATTTCTTTTATCAATGTTTTGTAATTTTCCGAGTACAAGTCTTTAGTCTCCTTGGTTAAGTTTACTCCTAGGTACTTTATTTTTTTGGTTGTAATTGTGAAGGGGATTGTTTCCTTAATTTCTCTTTCTGACTATTCATTGTTGGTGTATAAAAATGCTTCTGATTTCTGAGTATTGATTTTATATCCTGCCACTTTGCTGAATTTATTTATCAGGTCCAGTAGTTTTTTGACTGAGACTTTAGGGTTTTCTATATACAATATCATATCATCTGCAAATAATGATAGTTTTACTTCTTCTTTTCCAACTTGAATGCCTTTTATTTCTTCTTCTTGTCTGATTGCTGTGGCTAGGACTTCCAGGACTATGTTAAATAAGAGTGGTGAAAGGGGGCACCCCTGCCTTGTTTCTGATCTTAAGGGTATTGCTTTTAATTTTTGCCCATTGAGTATGATGTTGGCTGTGGGTTTCTCATAGATGGCTTTTATCATGTTGAGGTATGTTCCTTGTATTCCCACTTTGCTGAGAGTTTTGATCATGAATGGGTGCTAGATTTTATCAAATGCTTTTTCTGCATCTATTGAAATTATCATATGGTTTTTCTCCTTCTTTTTGTTTATGTGATGAATCACATTGATTGATTTACGAATATTGTACCAGCCTTGCCTCCCCAGAATAAATCCCACTTGATCATGGTGTATGATTTTTTCCATATATTGTTGGATCCGGTTTGCTAATATTTTGTTGAGGATTTTAGCATCTATATTCATCAGAGATATTGGCCTATAATTTTCTTTCTTTGTGTGGTCTTTGCCTGGTTTTGGAATCAGAATTATGCTCGCCTCATAAAAGGAGTTTGGAAGTCTTCCTTCCTCTTGAATTTTTTGAAATAGTTTGAGAAGGATAGGAGTTAGTTCTTCTTTGAATATTTGGTAGAATTCCGTTGTGAAGCCATCGGGCCCCGGACTTTTCTTTGTTGGGAGTTTTTTGATAACTGTTTCGATCTCCTTTGGTGTAATTGGTCTGTTTAAGTTTTCTGATTCTTCCAGATTGATTTTTGGAAGATTGTACGTTTCAAGGAATTTGTCCATTTCATCTAGGTTGTCTAGTTTTTTGGCATACAGTTCTTCATAGTATTTTCTTAAAATATTTTGTATTTCTGTTGTGTCAGTTGTTATTTCTCCTCTCTCATTTCTAATTTTATTTATTTGAGTCCTCTCTCTCTTTTTCTTGGTGAGTCTACTTAAAGGTGCATCAATCTTGTTTACCTTTTCAAAGAACCAGCTCCTAGTTTCATTGATCCTCTGTATTGTTTCTTTAGCCTCTATGTCATTTATTTCTGCTCTGATCTTTATTATTTCCTTCCTTCTACTACATTTGGGCTTTACTTGCTGTTCTTTTTCTAATTCTTTTAGATGCAGGGTTAAGTTGTTTATTTGAGCTTTTTCTAGCTTCTGAAAGTGTGCCTGTAGTGCTATGAACTTCCCTCTCAGCACTGCTTTCGCTGTGTCCCATAAATTTTGAGTTGTTGTATGCTCATTGTCATTCGTTTCTAGGAATTTCTTTATTTCTTCTTTGATCTCATTCTTAATCCATTCATTATTTAACACCCTGCTATTTAGTTTCCATGTGTTTGAGAATTTTTGAGCTTTTCTGCTGTGATTCATTTCTAGTTTCATGCCGTTGTGATCGGAGAAGGTGCTTGATATGATTTCAGTCTTCTTAAATTTGTTGAGAGCACTTTTGTGCCCTAACATGTGGTCTATCCTAGAGAATGTACCATGAGCACTTGAAAAGAATGTATATTCTGCTGCTTTAGGGTGAAAGGTTCTGAAGATATCTATTAAATCGAGTTGATCTAGTGTTTCCAATAAGTCTGCTGTTTCTTTGTTAATTTTCTTTCTTGAGGATCTATCTAGTGATGTTAGTGGGGTATTGAAATCCCCTACTATTATAGTATTGCTGTTGATCTCGCCCTTTAAATCCATCAAAATCTGTTTTATATATTTGGGTGCTCCTATATTAGGTGCATAGATATTTATAATAGTTATATCTTCCTGTTGGATTACTCCCTTTATCATTATGTAGTGGCCTTCTTTATCTCTTACTATATCCTTTGTTTTAAAGTCCAATTTGTCTGATATAAGTATTGCTACCCCAGCTTTTTTTTCATTTCAGTTTGCATGAAACATTTTTTTCCATCCTTTTACCTTCAATCTGTGTGTGTCTTTTGTTCTAAGGTGTGTCTATTGTAGACAACATATGTATGGGTCCTGTTTTCTTATCCACGCAGCTACCCTATGTCTTTTGATTGGATCATTTAATCCATTTACATTTAAGGTTATTATTGATATGTAGTTGTTTATTGCCATTTTCTTCTTTAAAGGTGTATTCCTTTTTCTTTTTTTTTTTTTTCTGTATTCTTTTCCCACTTTATCTGTTTACACCAGGCCCCTTAATATTTCCTGCAGCATTGGTTTGGTTGTAATGAATTCCTTGAGTTGTTTTTTGTCTGGGAAGCTTTTTATTTCTCCTTCAATTTTAAACGATAGCCTTGCTGGATAAAGTAGTCTTGGTTGTAGGTTCTTGTTCTGCATTACTTTGAATATTTCTTGCCATTCCCTTCTGGCCTCAAGTGTTTCTGTTGAGAAGTCAGATGTCATCCTTATGGGGGCTCCTTTGTAGGTGATAACTTTTTTTTCTCTTGCAGCTTTTAATATTTTCTCTTTATCGCTTAGCTTTGGTATTTTAATTATGATGTGTCTTGGTGTAGGTTTCTTTGGGTTTCTCTTTAATGGAGTCCTCTGTGCTTCTTGGATTTGTGAGAGTTTCTCTTGCATTAATTTAGGGAAGTTTTCAGCTATGATATGATTGAACAAAGTCTCTATCCCTTGTTCTTTTTCTTCTTCTTCAGGAACCCCTATGATGCGGATGTTATTTCTCTTCATGTTGTCACAGAGCTCTCTAAGAGTTTCCTCTGACTTTTTGAGTCTTTTTTCTCTTTTCTTCTCTGCTTTCATGCCTTCATTCCAGTTGTCTTCTAACTCGCTGATTCGATCCTCTATCTATCCTGTTTTTAATTCCTTCCATTGTGGTCTTTATTTCTGATATTGTATTTGTCGTCTCCAACTGATTCTTTTTTATACTTGCTATTTCTTTATTTAGGTTTTCAAACTCCCCCTCCATTTTTGTTCTAAGATCCCTAAGCATCCTTACAATCATTATTTTGAACTCCGCATCTGGAAGTTTGATTATTTCCATATCACTCAGTTCATCTCTCGAAAGTGTCTCTTGTGGTTTCATTTGGATTGCACTCCTTTGTTTTCTCATCTTCTTCTTCTTTTTTTTTTTATTTGTAGAGTTGATTGAGTCTAGGCTTGGTGTTGTCTGCCTCCAGTTTTCAGTTGTGTTATTTTTAGGTCTTCGTGGGTTGGTATCAGCTATTATTTGTAATCCACTTTCGGATTTGGGCAGCTTTGAAGTCTTGATTTGTTTGTTTTCTTAACAGGTGATAGTCTTGTTAACTGATCTCAGCAGGGGGCTTCCTTGAAACTGTATCCAGGAATGCTGTGGGTGTAACCTGAGACGCTGAAGGTCTCTTCCTCCAACTAATCTCACTGGGGGCAGGGTTTTTTCTCTCAGCTTCAGTAGGGGGAGGTGTATCTCAGATCTCCATGGAGACCTGAGTTACTGCCCCTCCTCCCCACTTCTTGTTTTCAGCTGTGTCTTGTTGTGCTGATTGGAGCTGGATAGATGTCCGGAGATCTCTGATCCGGAAGCACTTCAGCTCTGTTTTGTGAAAGGTTCAGTCCCTCCCCCAGCTATGGCCGCCTCCAGCACGAATGAGTCAGCTTTTTTATTTTGTTTCTTGCATACCTTAGCCCCTCACAGTCTGTCCCTCTCCCTATCTTTTCCACTTGGGAGATAAGCTGGTCTTTTCAACCCACCTTGCTCCCTGGTCGCCAGGTAAGTGGCTGTGAGCAGTAGTTTCTGCTCTTTTTCCTCTGTGAAATCCTCTCTGGGCTCTCAGCCTCACCCCCCTCCTTCCCTTCCTGTAAGCAGAGGAGATTCAGGCACTCCTTACCAGGATTATTATGGCTTCCTCTTTGCTCCTTGGTTTTTGAGAGCTGTTCTTGCAGTTCAGTGTTGGTTTTTCATGCTGATTTTTTCTAAATTGATTTGTGTTCCAGTTTGGTGTTGAGAGCTGGGTGTCTGTGCATCCGCCTACTCCGCTGCCATCTTCTCTCTCTCCTCTCTTTCTCTTTTTGTTTCTTCTTTTCTCTTTCACTTTTTCTCTCATTTGATCCTCACAAACAAATTATTTTATTCTGGATTTCAAAATTTTTTCTTTGTGGTAATGTGTGTGCTTTTTACTTCACTTTTCACCTCATTAGCATTTCCAGCAACTCTGACTCTCCATTTTATATAGTTTTTGTTCCATTTAATACAATAGAATTTTCATTATTCACTGTTTTTTTTCTTTTTTCTCTTTTTCTTTTCTCTTTCACTATTTCTATCATTCAATTCTCATTTACAAACAAATTATTTAATTCCGGATCCAAATTTTTTCCTTGCAGCATTTTGTATGTTCTTACCTCGTTTTCTGCCTCTTTGTGACTTCCCCCCAACTCAGGCCCTCCAATCTATGTAGTTTTTGTTCCAATTAGCACAATAGAATTTTCAATTTTTCACTGTATTTTCTTTAAAAAAATTTTTATATCAACTCTTATTAGTGTTATTAACAATACCACTCTCAAATGCCATTAAAGAAATAAAATCAAATATCATGGAAACAAAAAAAGAGATATAGCTCAGATAAGATAAAATCTATAGAAAAAAATTTCAATAGCTTCAATAGCTTGAAAACCTTGGAGTTAAATGACAAAGAATTTAAAATTGAAGTCCTAAAAATACTCAGGGATATACAAGAAAGCACTAAAAACCTGTTTAGGGAGCTCAAAAAACTATTCAATGAACAGAAAGAATACACCACCAAGGAAATTGAAACTATGAAAACGAATCAAATAGAGATTAAAAACTCAATTCATGAACTGAAAAATGAGGTAACAAGCTTAGCCAGTAAAACAGGCTAGATAGAGGACAGAATTAGTGACATAGAAGACAGGCAACTACAGGCACTACAGAGAGAAGAGGAGAGAAATTCAAGAAATTTAAAAAAAAATGAGAAACCCCTACAGGAATTGTCTGACTCCATCAGAAAGAGCAACATAAGAATAATGGGTATATCAAAAGAAGAAGGAGAAAATGGAATGGAGAACATATACAAACAAATAATAGACAAGAACTTTCCAAGCCTTTCGAAAGAAGTAAAGCCTCAAATTCAAGAAGCAAACAGAACACAGAGTTATCTTAACCCTAACAAACTTACTCCAAGGCACAACATAATGAAACTGGCACAAACCAATGACAAAGAAAAAATTCTCAAGGCAGCCAGGAAAAAGAAGAACACAACATATAAAGGAAGGCCGATTAGATTATCATCATATTTCTCAGCAGAAACTCTACAAGCTAGAAGAGAGTAGACCCCAATATATAAAGTTCTGAAAGAGAGTAACTTCCAGTCAAAAATACTACACTCATCAAAGCTATCCTTCAAATACAAAAAAGAAATAAAAACATTCACAGATACAGAAAAAATGAGGAAATTTATCTCCAGAAAATCCCTTCAGGAAATACTAAAGGGGATTTTTCTGACCAGATACAAAGAACAAAACTACATGTAAAAGCTCCGTCAAGATCACAATAAAAACAAGACTAATCTCTGACAACAAAAACAAAAAAGAGGAGAGGACAAAGATTAACAGTAGCAAAGGATGGAGTACAGAAGCACTCATGAGATAACTTACTACAATGAACAAGATATGTATCCTTTCCAAACTTAGTGGTAACCACCCTGAAAAAACCACCACAGAAGCACATGGCTTGAAAAAAGAAGTAACAGAGGAAAAAAGTATGGATTACAACCAAACAAAAACAAATGATAGAAAAACAAAACAGAAGAACCAAACAAGATACAAAACTATAAGAAAGCAATATATAAAATGGCAATAGGAAACCCTCAAATGTCAATAATTACACTAAATTTGGATGGATTGAACCCACCAATAAAAAGACACAGAGTAGCAGAATAGATTAAAAAAGAAAATCCAACTGTATGCTGCGTACAAGAAACACATCTAAGCTATAAGGATAAAAACAAATTTAAAGTGAAAGGTTGGAAAACAATACTACAAGCAAATAACATCCAAAGAAAAGCAGGTGTAGCAATACTCATATCTAATAATGCTGACTACAAGACAGCAAAGGTAATCAGAGACAAAAATGGTCATTACATAATGATAAAGGGGACATTGAATCAAGAAGACATAACACTTCTTAATATATATGCACCAAACCAAGGAGCACCAAAATACATAAGATAGCTACTGACTGACCTAAAAACAAAAACATACAAAAATACAGTCATACTTGGAAACCTCAGTACATCACTGACGACTCTAGAACATTCATCCAAACAGAAAATCAATAAAGAAATATTGGCCTTAAACAAAACACTAGAACAATTGGATATGATAGACATCCACAGGACATTTTATCCCAAATTGCCAGAGTATACATTTTTCTCTAGTGTACATGGAACATTCTCAAGAATTGACCATGTGTTGGGCTATAAATATAACATTAACAAATTCAAAAAGACTGAAATTATACCAAGCATATTCTCTGATCATAAAGCCTTGAAACTAGAATTCAACTGCAAAAAAGAGGGGGGAAAACCCTAAAAAATGTGAAAACTAAATAGCATACTTTTAAAAAATGAGTGGGTCAAAGAAGAAATAAAAGCAGAAATCAAAAGATACATACAGACAAACAAAAATAATAATATCACATATCAGAATCTCTGGGATACATCAAAAACAGTAAGAAGAGGGAAGTTCATATCACTATAGGCCTATATGAACAAACAAGAGAGAGCCCAAGTAAACCACTTAACTTCACATCTTAAGGAACTAGAAAAAGGAGAACAAAGGCAACCCAAAACCAGCAGAATAAAAGAAATAATAAAAGTCAGAGCAGATATAAACAAAAATAGAAAACAGAAAAACTATAGAAAAAATTAATAAGACAAGGAGCTGGTTCTTTGAAAAGATCAACAAAATTGACAAACCCTTGGCAAGACTCCCTAAGGAAAAAAGAGAAAGGACTCATATAAACAAAATCCAAAATGAAAGAGGAGAAATTGCCACAGATATCATAGATATACAAAGACTTATGGTAGAATACTATGAAAAACTATATGCCACCAAATTTAACAATCTAGAAGAAATGGATAAATTCCTAGAACAATACAATCTTCCTAGACTGAGTCAAGATGAAGCAGAAAGCCTAAACAGACCCATAAGCAGAGAGGAAATAGAAACATTAAAAACTTCCCCAAAAATAAAAGTCCAGGGCCAGACGGCTATACTAGTGAATTCTATCAAACATTCAAAGAAGACTTAGTTCGTATTCTACTCAAAGTCTTCCAAAAAATTGAAGAAAAAGCAATACTGCCAAACACATTTAATGAAGCCAACATAACCCTCATACCAAAACCTGGCAAGGACGGCACAAAAAAAGAAAACTACAGACCGATATCTCTAATGAATACAGATGCTAAAATATTAAACAAAATACTAGCAAATCAAATACAACAACACATTAAAAAAATAATTCACCACAATCAAATGGGATTCATCCCAGAACCACAAGGATGATTCAACATATGTAAAATGGTTAATGTAATACACCATATCAACAAAACATAGAATAAGAACCGTATGTTCCTATCAATAGATGCAGAAAAGGCATTTGATAAAATACAACACCATTTTGTTTAAAACAATCAACAAAATGGGTATAGAAGGAAAACATCTCAACATAATAAAGGCCATTATGATAAACCATCAGCTAACATCATATTAAATGGCATAAAACTGAGGAATTTTCCCCTAAAATCAGGAACAAGACAAGGTTGTCCACTCTCTCCACTCTTATTCAACATAGTGCTGGAAGTTCTAGCCAGAGCAATCAGACAAGAGAAAAAAAAATAAAAGACATTCATATTGGGAAAGAAGAAGTAAAGGTTTCACTTTTTGCAAATGATATGATCCTATACATCAAAAACCCCAAAGAGCCCTGGCCGGTTGGCTCAGCGGTAGAGCGTCGGCCTGGCGTGCGGAGGACCCGGGTTCGATTCCTGGCCAGGGCACACAGGAGAAGCGCCCATTTGCTTCTCCACCCCTCCGCCACACCTTCCTCTCTGTCTCTCTCTTCCCCTCCCGCAGCCAAGGCTCCATTGGAGCAAAGATGGCCCGGGCGCTGGGGATGGCTCCTTGGCCTCTGCCCCAGGTGCTAGAGTGGCTCTGGTCGCAACATGGCGATGCCCAGGATGGGCAGAGCATCGCCCCCTGGTGGGCAGAGCGTTGCCCCATGGTGGGCGTGCTGGGTGGATCCCGGTCGGGCACATGCGGGAGTCTGTCTGACTGTCTCTCCCCGTTTCCAGCTTCAGAAAAATGAAAAAAAAAAAAAAAAAAAACCCAAAGACTCCACACAATAAGCCTACTAGAAACAATAAACCAATACAGTAAGGTCACAGGATACAAAATTAATATACAAAAGTCCATTGCCTTCCTATATGCCAACAATGAAACATCAGAAAACAAACTCAAACAAATAATCCCCCCCCTTCATGGTTACAACAAAAAAAATAAAATACCTAGGAATAAACATAACAAAGAATGTAAAGGACCTATATAATGAAAACTACAAAGCAGTGTTAAGGGAAATCAAAAAAGATATAATGAAATGGAAAAATATTCCTTGTTCTTGGATAGGATGAATAAATATAGTCAAAATGACTATACAATATACAAATTTAATGCAATTTCCATCAAAATTCCAAAGGCAAGGAAAGTTAAAGCAAAACTAAATAAATGGGACTACATCAGACTAAGAAGCGTTTGAACAGCAAGAGAAACTGACTACAAAACAGACAGCCAACTAAATGGGAGATGATATTTTCAAACAACAGCACAGATAAGGGCCTAATATCCAAAATATATAATACAAAGAACTCATAAAACTCAACAAAAAACAAGCAAATAATCCAATAAAAAAATGGGAAGAGGACAGAAACAGATACTTCTCCCAGGAAGAAATACAAATGGCCAACAGATATATGAAAAGATGCTCTTCTTCATTAGTTATTAGAGAAATGCAAATCAAAACTACAATGAGATACCACCTCACACCTGTTAGATTAGCTATCATCAACAAGACAGGTATAACAAATGCTATAGAGGCTGTGGAGAAAAAGGAGCCCTCATCCACTGTTGGTGGGAATGTAAAGTAGTATAACCATTATGGAAGAAAGTATGGTGGTTCCTCAAAAAAATTAAAGATAGAACTACCATATGACCCAGCAATCCCTCTACTGGGTATATACCCCCAAGACTCAAAAACACTGGTATGTAAAGACACATGCAGCCCCATGTTCACTGCAGCATTGTTCACAGTGGCCAAGACATGAAAACAACCAAAAAGCCCTTCAATAAATGATTGGATAAAGAAGATGTGGTACATATACATTATGGAATACTATTCAGCCATAAGAAATGATGACATCAAATCATTTACAACAACATGGATGGACCTTGATAACATTATACTGAATGAAATAATTAAATCAGAAAAAACTAAGAACTATGTGATTCCATACATAGGTGGGACATAAAAACGTACTCAGAGACATAGACAAAAGTCTGGTGGTTGGGGGGGATAGGAAGTGGGTGGGGGAGGGGAGGGGCACAAAGTGAACCAGATAGAAGGTGACAGAAAACAATTTGACTTTGGGTGATGGGTATGCAACATAATCAAATGTCAAAATAACCTGGAGATGTTTTCTCTGAACCTATGTACCCTGATTGTTCTATGTCACCCCATTAAAATTAATTTAAAAGAATTGGAATAAATTTGATCCATAAACCCTAAAGAAATAAAAATATTAATATTCTTCTGTAATATACTATGGCCTCAATATAAATGAGGAAATAAGTAAGTTTGGCCTAAAAATGGTAGTTTAAATTATAATTCTATCTTAAAACTAGATCTATTCTGTAGGAGACAAGGAAAATGGATAGAGGTGTCATATGCACGGGTCTTTATAGCACTAAGAAATAATCCTGGATTATATAAAAATTGTAAAATAGATTCTACCCTCTCAGCAATTATGAGTAACAAAGAACCTGACCCTGGGGTCCTAGAAACAAATCTTATTGTACCAAAGGAGTCAGTCGTTGGCCCCCTTGGCTCAGGAATCAACACCACCATACACAAAGTCTACAGACGCTGGGGGAGGATAGGGCAACTAAACCTAAAAATGAATACAGACCAGCACCTAGAGCAGCACCCTCTCAGCTCTTTTCCCTACGGGAAGCCCTGGAATCATTTGAGATAGTAAGGATCCAGGTCCCTTTCACCATACCGGACTTTTTTTATATTATTAAACTCCTATTTTAAAAAAGATTGTATTTATTCATTTTAGAGAGGAGAGAGATAGAGACAGAGATAGATATAGAGATAGATAGAGATAGAGATAGAGAGAGAGAGGGGGGAGGGGAGGAGGGGAGAGGAGCAGGAAGCATCAACTCCCATATGTGCTTTGACCAGGTAAGCCTAGGGTTTTGAACCGGAGACCTCACCATTCCAGGTCAGTTGTTTATCCACTGTGCCACCACAGGTCAGGCCCACCATACAGGACTTAATGAACATTAATGACAGATTAGGTAGTTTCACAGATGATCCCAGTAAATTTATAAATAATTGGGGAGAACCCCTTAACCTTTGATCTGTCTTAGAAGGATACTAATCTAGCCCTCCAGGAAGAGGTGGAAAGTATTCAGGGAAAAATGTTATCTTACAGCAGTGAGTTCACCTACAAAACAATGATTAGCCACCGTGAATGGAGACAGTTCCCAAACAGACCCTGATTGGAATTATTATAACACAGAAAATGATCAAGGGACCACATGCTTTTCTGTCTCTTAAAGGGGATAAAAATTCTTAAACCAATTAATTATAATAAACCAACAACCCACATAGAAGGTCAGATAACGGTGGCTTCCTCACACACTATATTCTGTTCTATAATAGAAATCAAGAAGAGAAGGAGAGGACCCTGGAAAGGAAAAAACACAAGGAGAAGAGGCAGGCTCATGCTTCAGGGGCAATGGCCTCAAGACCCACAAAAGGGGAAGCCCAAGGACACTCCCTCTGTCAATTGTTATAAATGCAGAAAACCTGGATACTGGAAGTGGAAATACCACAGAATGCCCACCCCATTCAGCTTTTGACAAAAGTTCAGCCATTGGAGGAGGGACTGCCCTGAGGACCAAAGGACTCTGGGTCAGCACCCTTGGGTGCCATGGCCTTAACCTGATAGAGCCCTATGCTCCAGTCAGCTCCTGCTAGAAACATCTTCATAGAAGGGATGGAGCCACGGGTAACTCTTCAAGTGGCCAGAATGCCTATTAATTTTCTTTTAGACACAGGAGCCACCTTCTCTGTACTAACCACCTATTGAAGACCCCCTCTCTTCCAATAACACTGTCATACAATGAATAGTTGGCACACACCAGACAACACATTTTACTCTACTCCTAAATGGCTTCTGGGGGGAGTCACCTTTGCACACTAATTTTCAGTTATGACAGAGTGACCTACTCCATCATTAGGCAGAGATAGTTTAAATAAAGTTAGAACTCAATTAATTTTCTCCATAGACACTGAAAAACCAATCCTATTAGAGTGTTATTCATTAAAAGAGAATCAACTAAAACTGATATAGATAAGAAACAAAAACTTGACTCTCAAGGTTGGAAAAAAGGAATTCCTGGACAGGAACACAAAGCCAAACCAGTTATAATCAAATTGAAGTATCCAACAAATTTTTTTTTGTGTGTGTGTGTGTGTGTGTATCAGCCCTACAGATATTGCAGGAAAGTAGTTTATTATCTTTTTTTTAATAATTTTATATTTTTAATGGGGCGACATCAATAAATCAGGTTACATATATTCAAAGATCAACAAGGGCAGGTTATCTTCTCTTTTTTTTTTTTTTTTTTTTTTTTTAATTTTATTTTTTTAATGGGGTGACATCAATAAATCAGGATACATATATTCAAAGATGACAAGTCCAGGTTATCTTGTCGTTCAATTATGTTGCATACCCACCACCCAAAGTCAGATTGTCCTCTGTCACCCTCTATCTTGTTTTCTTTGTGCCCCTCCCACCCCCTATCCCTCTCCCATTCTCCCCTCCCCCCCCGTAACCACCACACTCTTATCAATGTCTCTTAGCTTCACTATTATGTCCCACCTACGTATGGAATAATACAGTTCCTGTTTTTTTCTGATTTACTTATTTTGCTTCGTATCATGTTATCAAGATCCCACCATTTTGCTGTAAATGTTCCGATGTCATCATTTCTTATGGCTGAGTAGTATTCCATAGTGTATATGTGCCACATCTTCTTTATCCAGTCATCTATTGATGGGCTTTTTGGTTGTTTCCATGTCCTGGCCACTGTGAACAATGCTGCAATAAACATGGGGCTGCATGTGTCTTTACGTATCAATGTTTCTGAGTTTTGGGGATATATACCCAGTAGAGGGATTGCTGGGTCATAAGGTAGTTCTATTTTCAGTTTTTTGAGGAACCACCATACTTTCTTCCATAATGGTTGTACTACTTTACATTCCCACCAACAGTGGATGAGGGTTCCTTTTTCTCCACAGCCTCTCCAACATTTGCTATTACCTGACTTGCTAATAACAGCTAATCGAACAGGTGTGAGGTGGTATCTCATTGCCGTTTTGATTTGCATTTCTCTAATAGCTAAAGAAGATGAGCATCTTTTCATATATCTGTTGGCCATTTGTATTTCTTCCTGGGAGAAGTGTCTATTCATATCCTCTTCCCATTTTTTTATTGGATTGTTTGTTTGTTTGTTGTTGAGTTTTATGAGTTCTTTGTATATTTTGGATATTAGGCCCTTATCTGAGCTGTTGTTGGAAAATATCATTTCCCATTTAGTTGGCTTTCTGTTTATTTTGTTATCAGTTTCCCTTGCTGAGCAAAAACTTCTTAGTCTGATGTAGTCCCATTCATTAATTTTTGCCTTCACTTCTCTTGCCATTGGAGTCAAATTCATAAAATGCTCTTTAAAACCCAGGTCCATGAGTTGAGTACCTATGTCTTCTTCTATGTACTTAATTGTTTCAGGTCTTATGTTTAGATCTTTGATCCATTTTGAGTTAATTTTTGTACAGGGGGAGAGACTGTAGTCCAGTTTCATTCTTTTGCATGTGGCTTTCCAGTTTTCCCAGCAACATTTATTGAAGAGGCTTTCTTTTCTCCATTGTGTGGTGTTGGCCCCTTTATCAAAAATTATTTGACTATATATATGTGGTTTTATTTCTGGACTTTCTATTCTGTTCCATTGGTCTGAGTGTCTATTTTTCTGCCAATACCATGCTGTTTTGATTGTCAAGGCCCTATAATAGAGTTTGAAGTCAGGTATTGTTATGCCCCCAGCTTCATTCTTTTTCTTTAGGATTGCTTTGGCTATTCGGGGTTTTTTATAGTTCCATATAAATCTGATGATTTTTTGCTCTATTTCTTTAAAAAATGTCATTGGAATTTTGATGGGAATTGCATTAAATTTGTATATTGCTTTGGGTAATATAGCCATCTTGATTATATTTATTCTTCCTAGCCAAGAACAAGGTATATTCTTCCATCTCATTATATCTTTTTCGATTTCCCTTAACAATGGTTTATAGTTTTCATTATATAAGTCCTTTACATTCTTTGTTATGTTTATTCCTAAGTATTTTATTTTTTTTGTTGCAATCGTGAAGGGGATTATTCTTTTGAGTTCCTTCTCAGTTGTTTCATTGTTGGCATATAGAAAGGCTATTGACTTCTGTATGTTAATTTTGTATCCTGCGACCTTACTGTATTGGCTTATTGTTTCTAGTAGTCTTTTTGTGGATTCTTTGGGGTTTTCGATGTATAGGATCATATCATCTGCAAAAAGTGATACCTTTACTTCTTCCTTTCCGATATGGATGCCTTTTACTTCTTTGTCTTGTCTGATTGCTCTGGCTAGAACCTCTAGTACCACATTAAATAAGAGTGGAGAGAGTGGACAACCCTGTCTTGTTCCTGGTTTAAGGGGGAAAGCCTTCAGTTTAGTGCCATTTAATATGATGTTAGCTGATGGTTTATCATATATGGCCTTTATCATGTTGAGATATTTTCCTTCTATACCCATTTTGTTGAGAGTCTTAAACATAAAATTGTGTTGTATTTTATCGAAAGCCTTTTCTGCGTCTATTGATAAGATCATGTGGTTTTTGTTCTTTGTTTTGTTGATATGGTGTATTACATTAACCGTTTTACGTATGTTGAACCATCCTTGAGATTCTGGGATGAATCCTACTTGATCATGATGTATTATTTTTTTAATGTGTTGTTGTATTCGATTTGCTAGTATTTTGTTTAGTATTTTAGCATCTGTATTCATTAGAGATATTGGTCTGTAGTTTTCTTTTTTTGTGCCATCCTTGCCTGGTTTTGGTATGAGGGTTATGTTGGCCTCATAAAATGTGTTTGGAAGTATTGCTTCTTCTTCAATTTTTTGGAAGACTTTGAGTAGAATAGGAACCAAGTCTTCTTTGAATGTTTGATAAAATTCGCTGGTATAGCCGTCAGGGCCTGGACTTTTATTTTTGGGGAGGTTTTTAATGGTTTTTTCTATTTCTTCTCTACTGATAGGTCTGTTTAGGCTTTCTGCTTCTTCTTGACTCAGTCTAGGAAGGTTGTATTGTTCTAGGAATTTATCCATTTCTTCTAGGTTGTTGAATTTAGTGGCATAAAGTTTTTCATAGTATTCTACAATAATTCTTTGTATATCTACGGTGTCCGTGGTGATTTCTCCTCTTTCATTTTGGATTTTGTTTATATGAGTTCTTTCTCTTTTTTCCTTGGTAAGTCTTGCCAAGGGTTTGTCAATTTTGTTGATCTTTTCAAAGAACCAGCTCCTTGTTCTATTAATTTTTTCTATAGTTTTTCTGTTCTCTAATTCATTTATTTCTGCTCTGATTTTTATTATCTCCTTTCTTCGGCTGCTTTTGGGTTGTCTTTGTTCTTCTTTTTCTAGTTCCTTAAGGTGGGAAGTTAAGTGGTTCACTTGGGCTCTCTCTTGTTTGTTCATATATGCCTGAAGCGATATGAACTTCCCTCTTATCACTGCTTTTGCTGCATCCCATAGATTCTGATATGTCGTATTGTCATTTTCATTAGTCTGTATATATCTTTTGATCTCTGCACTTATTTCTTCTTTGACCCATTCATTTTTTAAAAGTATGTTGTTTAGTTTCCACATTTTTGTGGGATTTTTTTCCTCTTTTTTGCAGTTGAATTCTAGTTTCAAGGCTTTATGATCAGAAAATATGCTTGGTACAACTTCAATTTTTCTAAATTTGCTGATATTGTTTTTGTGGCCCAACATATGGTCAATTCTTGAGAATGATCCATGTACACTGGAGAAAAATGTATACTCAGTCACTTTGGGATGAAATGTCCTGTAGATGTCTATCATATCCAGGTGCTCTAGTGTTTTGTTTAAGGCCACTATGTCTTTGTTGATTCTCTGTTTGGATGACCGATCTAGAGCCGTCAGCGGTGTATTGAGGTCTCCAAGTATGATTGCATTTTTGTCAGTTTTTGTTTTAAGATCAATAAGTAGCTGTCTTATATATTTTGGTGCTCCTTGGTTTGGTGCATATATATTAAGAATTGTTATGTCTTCTTGATTCAGTGTCCCCTTAGCCATTATGAAATGGCCATTTTTGTCTCTAAGTACTTTTTCTGTCTTATAGTCAGCATTATCCGATATGAGTATTGCTACACCTGCTTTTTTTTGGATGTTATTTGCTTGGAGTATTGTTTTCCAGCCTTTCACTTTGAATTTGTTTTTATCCTTGTTACTTAGATGAGTTTCCTGTAGGCAGCATACAGTTGGATTTTCTTTTTTAATCCATTCTGCTACTCTGTGCCTTTTTATTGGTGAGTTTAATCCATTTACATTTAGTGTAATTATTGATACTTGTGAGTTCCCTATTGCCATTTTATATCTTGCTTTCTGTTAGTTTTGTGTCTTGTTTGATCCTTCTCTTTCGTTTTTCTATCTTTTGTTTTTATTTGGTTGTATTCCATACATCTTTCCTCTGTTGCTGTCTTTTTTATCTCATGTGCTTCTGTGGTGGTTTTTTCAATGGTGGTTACCTTTGAGTAATGAAAAGGGTCCCTACCCTGTTCATTGTAGCGAACTATTTTGTGAGTACTTTTGCACTCCATCGTCCTTTGCTACTGTTAATCTCCGTCTTCTCCCCCTCTTTCTTTTTGTTGTTGTCACAGTTTAAATTTGGTTTTATTGTGTTCTTCTTGGAGCTTTTACTTGTGGCTCTGTTTTTTTTTGTTCTTTGTATCTGATTGGAGAACCCCCTTTAGTAATTCCTGGAGTGGGGGTTTTCTGATGATAAATTCCCTCATCATTTCTGTATCTGTGAATGTTTTTATTTCTCCTTCGTATTTGAAGGATAGCTTTGATGGGTATAGTATTCGTGGCTGAAAGTTCCTCTCTTTCAGGACTTTAAATATTGGGGTCCACTCTCTTCTAGCTTGTAGAGTTTCTGCTGAGAAATCTGATGATAATCTAATGGGCCTTCCTTTATATGTTGTATTCTTCTTTTCCCTGGCTGCCTTGAGAATTTTTTCTTTGCTGTTGGTTTGTGTCAATTTCATTATGATGTGCCTTGGAGTAGGTTTGTTGGGGTTAAGAAAACTTGGAGTTCTGTTTGCTTCTTGAACTTGAGGCTTTAGTTCTTTCCACAGGCTTGGGAAGTTCTCATCAATTATTTGTTTAAGTATGTTCTCCATTCCATTTTCTCTCTCTTCTCCCTCTGATATACCTATTATTCTTATGTTATTCTTTTTGATGGAGTCAGATAATTCTTGTAGGGCTATCTCATTTTTTTTAATTTTTGAGTCTCTTTCTTCTTCTCTCTGTTGTGCCTCAAGTTGCTTGTCTTCTATTTCACTAATCCTCTCTTCTATCTGACCTGTTCTATTAGCTAAGCTTGTTACTTCGTTTTTCAGCTCGTGAATTGAGTTTTTCATCTCTGTTTGATTTGTTTTTATAGTTTCAATTTCCTTGGACATATATTCTTTGTGTTCATGGAGTTGTTTTCTGAGCTCCCTATATTGCCTTTCTGTGTTTTCTTGTATATCTCGGAGGATTTTTAGGATTTCTATCTTGAATTCTCTGTCACTTAGCTCCAAGGTTTCCAATATATTAAATTTTTTCTCCATAGATTTTTCCTCATCTAGCTGTGTTACCTCTCTTTCTTTTGTATCCATGATATTCGATTTTCTCTTCCTTAATGGCATCTGAGGGTGGTTTTGTTGATAGTATTAATGAGATTTAATAAAGAATAAAAAGTTTAAAAAAATAAAAAAATAACAAATCGAAAAGAGTTGTTTTTTTTTAAAAAAAAATTAATAATGAAATAAAGAAAAATAAAATAAAATAAAAATTTTTTAAAAAAGGAAATTATTCCCCCCCTCTTTTTTTCCTCTCCTCTCCTCTCCCCTCTTTCTTGAGAAAATCTTGTGGTGGACTGTGAGTTATAACAAACAATGCCTGTGATGGAGGGCCTGAATTGGGGAAAAGTAATAAAGGGGCAAAAAAGAGAGAAAGAAAAAAAAAAAAAAAAAGGAAAAAAAAAAAAAAGAAAAAAGAAAAAAAAAAGAGCGTATGGACCCACAAAAAGCAAATAAGGAAAAAATTTGGGTCAAGAATAAAATGATTTGCTTTTAGGTGTTGGTTTTCTAAGAGTTATGATGAGAAGAATAAGAGGAAAATGGAAAAATGGGGGGACAAATTAAAAACTTACTATTGTATTTAGTGGAACAAGAACTAGATAATATGGAGAGCCAGGGATGGGAGCACTGCTAGTGAGTTAAAAAGGTGAAGTAAAAACCCCCCAAAATGCCACAAACATAGGTTTGAGTCCCAGATAAGATAATTTGTTTGTTATTGAGGTTTGAATGAGAGGAGATGTAAAGGAGAAAGGAAGAAGCTAATATAGAGGGAGAAAAGAAAGAGAGAGAGAGAAAAAAAGAGGGAACCACTAAAAGAAGAAAAAAGAAAGGAGAGAGAGAGAGAGAGTTAAGGGTTTTGGAGTGCAACCCTCATAGAGAGAAAGGAAGAGAAGAGAAATGATAATGGGAGATGTAACACTTATGGGTAGTGTAGTTCAGGAAGAGGAGAGAGTAAGACCGGTAGAGAGTTAATCGGCCAAATTGGAGGAGGAAAAAAAAGTCTCAAGAATGAAGATAAGAGAAACAAACGAACAAATATAATAAAATGGGATAGGTTATAAAGTCTGCAGATTATTCTTGATTTTGAGAGGTTATCTTCTTGCTTTTTCTTTTCTCTCCCTCTTCCTGGTCGGTGACTCTGTACCCCGGGTTCTGCCCCTTTGGCACGCTCAGGTAGAGGTTTGCAGTTGATAAGTCTCTATGGCAATGTCATGTATTGTGCTTTATTCTCGTTGGGAGTCGAGGCTCATTAGCATTTATAGGCTCCGACAGTGAGAGAGTCCGTGTTCCTGGAGCCTTTCTCCTAGTCTTTCCTTCCTCAATTAGTAGCCTGATAGCCCAGGTATGGGGTTGCTGCTGCCTCTGCCTGGATAGTAAGAGGCTCAAATTGCTGGCAACTCCCCACTCTATTTCCACTCAGCACAGGGCTCTGGGTAAGGCTCAGTCAGTCAGAGCTGCTAGCATAATCAGGCGGGCTTTCCGCCCACTCGAACACCTCTGGCTCTGCCACTCTATCCGGTAACACAAGTGGGCGCCCACTTCCGGGGCGCTTGGAGGAAACTCTCACTCACTGTCTGCAACCAGGATATCCGGCCAGCGGTCTCACGCTCTGAGTGAAACCCCCAACCGCAGGGAAAAGTTGCAGCGTTGGAATTGAGTCTCGCTCCGTCCCCGTGTGCGGCTTTTGCAAGGCGCTGGGGCGGCCCGAGATTCCGCTTTGGCCCACACAAAGGCCCCTGACTCTGCCCCTCTGTGCGATAACACGGGCGCGCACTGCCGAGGCACTCGGAGGAATCGCTCACTCCTTATCTGCGCGCGCAAACCAGGATATGAGGCTGGCTGCGGTTCCCTCTGAGTGAAACAGCCTCCAGCACAGAAAATCTCCACCGTTGGGATTAGTTCTCACTCCCTCCCGTGCGTGGCTTTCCTAGGGCGCTGGGGCTGCCCAGAGACTCTGCCCTCAGCCCACAGAAAGGCCTCTGACCCTGCCTCTCCGTTGGGCAACACGGGCACCCACTTCCGCGGCTTAGGAAGAAATCTCTCTTCCACTAACTGCGCACCGACCAGGAGACCGGGTAAAATGGCCTCTCCGCTTGTCTTTCTTTGTTTGGGTTTGGCGCGAGTGTTAGCTTGTATTGCCCGGGTTGCCACAGGATCAGATTTTCCTCGGCTTGGATCTCTGAGCCACAGCCTGGTTCGGCCGTTTTTGCTGCGGCGGCCTGGATCTATTCACCCCCTTTGCCCGCCTCAGTTTCTATATTCACAGTTACCAGAAAAAGCCGCCCTGTTTAGGTTAGTGAGGAAGGCGGAGCATTTCTTACTCCCTATTTCCTTTGGGGTTTGGTTATATATTTAGCCAATTTTTCACTCAATCATACCTTTGGGTGTATTGCGAAGAATCTGGAAGCTCCAAGTATAGGTTTTTCTGTTTCTGGTTGAAGATCTTGTTGAGTTTTGGGGGAGATTTATCAGTATCGCTTCCTACTCCGCCATTACTCTGACCCAACAAATTTTCTTAATAGAAGACAACACTTTATAAATCTAGAGGCAAGGGAAGGGCTGCAAGAAATCATTACTACATTCCTTGGTCATGGGTTGCTGGGTTGCTAGTACCTTGCAATTCTCCATGTAATTCTTTCACTTTATCTGTTAAGAAAAAGAGTGAAACTTATAGATTGGTTTGGAATTTAATGACAATCAATGAAACCATTATCCCTATACTTTCTGTAGTATCAAACCTTTATACTATCTTGGGAAAAATCCCTACCCAAACCCAATGGTTCTTTGTACTAGACTTCAAGGATGCCTTTTTCTGCATCTCACTAGATGCAGCTTGCCAATTTTTACTTGCTTTTGATTAGGCAAACTCACAGGGACGAAGGCAACAACTGACTTGGACTGTCCTGTTTCAGGGATTCAGAGTTAGTCTATACTTATGTAGACAAGCACTGGCAGAGGACTTAAGGGACCTATCACTTGAGGGCGGTGGTCAAATAATTCAATATGTATTCAATAGATGACTTACTTATCTGTTTTCCTGCAGAGGAGCTAGGCTGCAGACATACAATACAGACCCTGAGTTTTTTAACAGATGGGGATATAAAATATCTAAGAATAAGGCACAAATAATACAGCAAGAAGTGGTATACTTAGGCCTTACATTAACTTCTGGAAAAAGAATAATATCCTCAAATACAATGCAGGCCATTTTAGACCTTCCTGAGCCCACCACTCAGAAACAGCTCTGAGCATTCTTAAGATTAACAAAATATTGCAGATTATGAACTCTAGACTATAGGGAGTAGACCAGACTCTATGGGGTATTTTGTTTGGGTTTTTTTGTTTGTTTGTTTTTAGTGAGAGAGAGAAAGATAGGAAAAGACAGAAAGGGAGAGAGATGAGAAGCATCAATTCTTCATTGCAGCACCTTGTTCACTGATTCCTTTCTCATATGTGCCTTGACTGAAGGGTTCTAGCCAAGCCAGTGACCCCTGACTCAAGCCAGCAACCTTGGGCTTCAAACCAGTTACATTTGGGCTACAAGCCAGCAACCTTTGGGCTCAAGCTAGCAACCATGGGGTCATATCTATGATCCCACACTCAAGCCAGCAACCCCATGCTCAAGCTGGTGAGCCCATGCTCAGGCCAGATGAGCCCACACTCAAGCTAGATGAGCTCACACTCAAGCCAGCAACCTCGAGATTTTGCACCTAGGTCCTCAGCATCCCAAGCCAATACTCTATCCATTGTGCTACTGCCTGGTCAAGCCTCTATAGTGTTTCAAAAGAGAGCAATCAGCAAGGGTCAACTATCTTATATTGGAGAAGAGAACAAAGGGCTTTTGAAAAACTAAAGTTCTTACACAGACACCAGCCCTAAGCTTGCCAATTTTAGAAAAAACCTTCCCATGATATATTACTGAAAAACATGGAATAGCATTAGGGATCCTGACTCAGGCCTTTGGATCCACCAAGAGGCCTATAGGCTATTTTTCAAAAGAACTAGATACAGTGACTCAAGGTTAGCCTCATTGCCTCAAGGTAGTAGCAGCAACAGCCTTGCTTTGAGAAGAAGCACTTAAGATATCATTAGGGCAAGATATAACTCTATATTTCTTATCAAATTGGTCCATTACTTAATACTAAAGGACATCACAGACTTACCAATAATTGCATGTTGAGATATCAGTTTTTCCTAATGGAAAACCCACAGGTAAAGATGGAAAGCTACTCTATCTTAAATCTAGTTATCCTTAATGCCTACTTCAAACACGGAGGCTACATATAATTGTTGTGAAATCATAGATCAAGTTTATGCTGGGAGAACAAACCTAAAATACTAACTGTTCCAAAATCCTGATGAGGTTTGGCTCTCAGATGGAAGCAGTTTCACAAGGGAAGTACGTTAGGCTAGATGTGCAGTAGTGTCCCAGCATGCTGTCATAGAGGGTCAAGCTTTGCCCCCAAGAACCTCAGCACAATTAGCAGAATAGCCCTAACAAGAGTCTTAGAATTAGGAAGGAATAAGTTACTAAATATACACTAATCCTAAATATGAATTTTCAATATTAAATATTCATGCAGCTATTTGGGAAGAAAAAAGATAACTAAATGCAAACAGAGACCAATAAAATATAGACCTTACATTTTACAGCTCCTACAGCTGTGATGGCGAACATTTTTATAAAAACTGCCCACTTTTGCAGTGCTGGTCAACCTGGTTCCTCCCGCCCACTAGTGGGCGTTCCAGCTTTCATGGTGGGTGGAAGCGAAGCAACCGAACAGCGCCGCGATTGGCCCACCATGAAAGCTGGACTGCCCACTAGTGGGTGGGAGGGACTAGGTTGACCAGCACTGCAAAAGTGGGCAGTTTTTATAAAAAGATTTGCCATCACCGTCCTAGAGCTACTAAATTGCTCCCCAAAATAACAGTAATTCATTGTTGGAGCCACCAAAAAAGGAATAAATGAAACTGCACCAGAAACAGCGCTGCCAATCATATGGCTAAAAAAATAGTTACAGCAAAAGAACCAGTAGTTGGGGCTCTAATACCCACAGGAAGCTTAAGTCAATTGATACCCCAATACACAAGGGAGGAGTGTAAATGGGTCAAACAGAATAGAAATACTAAAAATAAAGCAGAATGGGTCAAAGTATTTTTTAAACAAGGCCAGACAACTCCAGGTTCAGGCTGAACAGGAATGGAATTCCTGGTCTAGCATCTAGTCATGAAGCTCCTTGCTGCTGCTCTTTCTTGGTCCCCTGACTTTCCTGCTTCTTCTGTTTCTTTTTAGACCTTGTATTTTTAATGCCCTTGTCCAATTTGTATCTCCCAGGCTAAAAACAATTCACTTACAAGTGGCCATCCAACCAGGATGTTTATCCCCCTCAACCCTCTATATCAGGCTGACACAGTCCATAGAGAACCCTGACCCTTACCAAACTAGCTCTACATCCTCAATCAGCAGGAAATAGATACAGAAGACTGACCATCGACCTTTAACACCCCAAAAACATTTGGATGGTATCACTTGATGGGAAATGTTAGTCAGGATAAACAACTCTCACATCAGAAAAAGGGAAAAGGGAACAAGGGGCTTTATCTCACCCACTGAATGAGAAGTCAGCCATCATAAGACTGGACACAAAACAAAATAACCAGGTATCTGCACAGTTACAAGATAAACTACAAAGAGGAACCTTGAAAGTTTATTAGCCCTGATAGCAGAGAAACAGAGCCCTGAAACTAAGAGTAGGCCCTGGCCAATTGGCTCAGTGATAGAGCGTTGGCCCGGCATGTGGATGTCCCAGGTTCGATTCCCAGTCAGGGCACACAGGAGAAGCAACCATCTGTTTCTCCACCCCTCCTCCTCTCACTCCTCTCTCTCTCTCTCTCCCGATCCCTCCTGCAGCCATGGCTCAATTGGAGGAGTTGGCCCCAGGCATTGAAGATGGCTCCATGGCACTAAGAAGAGCTTGATTGCTGAGCAACGGAGCAATGCCCCAGATGGGCAGAGCATCCCCCCCAAGTGAGCTTGCCAGGTGGATCCTGGTCAGGGTGCATGCAGGAGTCTGTCTCTGCCTCCCTTCCTTTCATTGAACAAAAAAAAGGAAAAGAAACTAAGAGTATAAAAATCCATACGTAACACATAGATACAGATTAACAGGACAGAAAATCCCAAAGGGAAGTAGGGAGGGAGTTAGGGGGAGGGGTCAAAAAGGGGGTAATGGGGGACAAGAGAATGGGGGCGAGGAAGTTATGTTAAGTGGGATATTTGAATCCATGTTAACACAATAAATTGAAATTAATTAAAAAAAATTTTTAAGAGTATATAAATCCTAAGACCCCAATAGTCAGGGCACTCAGACTAGCTGTTTTCCCACTTCTCCCGTGTACCAAGTGTATAGCTTTGCTTAGTAAAATGTTTGCTTTGCTCTAATATTGTACCCTATCTCTCACCTGAATTCTTTCTTGCAAACATGATGAGAATCAAGGAGGGAGAAACCTCCCTGGACTTGGGTCTTCTCCCGTGACAGTTCTGAATATGTTACATCTCAGGTAACTGATGTGCTTAAGTCTCAAAAGAGTCTTATACATAAAATGTTGGTTTTTGAAAGAGATACTGATTGTATTGTATATTTATAACAAACTGTTGGTTTATATATTCATGTCACACAGGTAAATTCCCTAATACTTTAACTCATTAATAAATGTTCTTATATATTACAAACTAATTGACTTTATAACAAATTTATAACAAATATGAAAATAACACCTAAGTCCACACCAAAATAAAATTTTCAATACAATCTTTATTCATGTATCATGCTATCACATACACTGTCCATTTCTCAACATGTGAAAAATCAGAAATACTTCAATCATTTAAGCATTTTCTTGACTTAGAGTAATTACATACATGTAGAACATATCTGTCTAATGACACTCAACAAAACATGACTGTTTCTGGAAGCCATGAAGAAAGATATTGTCCTGAATGTCAGTTAAGAGGCTATTACAATGTTCCTAACTAATGACATATTTCCTTATAATAATTTAATGACACAGATATTAGAAAAAAAGAGCTCATAATAAAAACATTTCTGTGATCAAAAACAAAGTTTAATGTTAATTGAATGATATAGTTAGTAACTAATTTTTATTTAATACCTGCTAGTTATCATTCTAAGCAATTTATGTATGTTGACTTATTTAATTCTTACTACAATCATATGGGATAAAAAGTATTATTGCTTCCATTTTATGGATGAGAAAACTGAGATAAAGAAACTTAATTTAGGTCAGATTTATACAACAGTAAATACCTTTCAAACAGTGGCAGTCTATGTTCCAATCCATGCTATTATCCTCTACACCAGATTTGTGGCTGTTACTAAATTTTGAAACACTCTATTATGTTCCATTAAGTAATATCATATATATTTGTGATAGCAAAGCTTATTTTATACATCAACCCAAATTGTTAAACCTTCACATAAATGATCCAGAAATATATTTTATTCTGTTGTATGAATGTAATCCCAATAAATATAGGTAAGAATTATGTCTGCTATGGTGCTACTATATCCATAGGACCTAGAACTAAACAATGTAGTAGGTGATTGAAAAAATATATAGCCTGACCTGTGGTGGCGCAGTGGATAAAGCGTTGACCTGGAATGCTGAGGTTGCCGGTTCAAAACCCTGGGCTTGTCCGGTCAAGGCACATATGGGAGTTGAAGCTTCCTGCTCCTCCCCCCTTCTCTCTCTCTCTCAATCTCTCTCTCTCTCTCCTCTAAAATGAATAAATAAAAATTTAAAATAAAAAAAAGAAAAAATATATAAATGAACAAATTAACTTTTTTTAAAAAGATTGTACTATTAGAATTTCCACACACCATTAAATATTATTTGAATCCTTTTGGTTTTGAAATACATGAAATTTCATTCTCTAAAACATAACAATAAACCTGAGTTTTATGATACCTAGTATTTAGTTTACTGGTTTTCTGTAAATAATACTGTATAGACTATTTTACATGTAAGAGTACATCCCTAATTATATTTAAGAATAAATATCTAGATTTGGAATCTATCATTTTTCAGTTGAAGTGACTACCAACTCACTAGTCATAAAATGAAGACTTTAATGTGATATAGTATTGCCTGTTACTTTCAAATGCTATTTAATGAAATATATTCTTAAATCAGAAAAGCAATTACAGCTCCACTGGCTCAGCTTAGGGTAACAGACATTAATAAAAGTTAAATAAATAGAATTTAATTACTATGTTCAAGTGTTTTAATCTGCTAAAAGGTTTAAATTCTCTTTTATATTTACTTTATATGTAGTATAGTATTAAATTAATTTAGTCCTGATATGTGATCTAAAATCAAATTTACAACTATACTAGCTTACAAAATTAAGAGTCTTTAAATTGTAAACCCATAAAAAGCCTGGGAGCTTCCAGACAGATGGCAGAAATGACAATGTTAAAAAGAACTTACAAAAATAAATTCATTTATAAATTCCCATGTAAAACTTAACTGGATATTAGTAAAGTTCTTTAAATTTAAAAGCAATACTTTTATTTATACTTTTTACCCTAGAAGTCATGATAACATCAGACAAGATTTCATCTCAGAAAATACTGTGTTCACTATAGCACACAAGCTTTTATATCAGGAGCATAAAGTAGTCATTTTTCTTGCATGGCAGGAAAATTAAAGTTTGCTCTGTAACACTCAACCTGCATCTAATATTGTTTTCTATTCCATTTGCCTGGTTTTTTATCTCTTTCATTGTGTCAAGCATTTTTGAGAACTTCTTACATGTATAATTTAATATTGACCCATAAGTCATCTATCATTGAACAGTTTAACCAGATATGTACATGACTCAGTGTGAATTATTAATCCTCACATATGTCTGGCATAAAATGTCCTTTTAAATTCTTTTGTATTGGAACTGTGAAAATTGAGGGCATTTGTAACAAGGACAGAATTTTTTTTTCTAAAAAAGTACTTTAAGAGAATACATGTAATAAACCTGAACCAAATTTAGTCAAATCATTATTTCAAAGTACATAAAAACAATAAAAAGCATCACCACTTTACATTTTCTGAATTCTATAGAAGTTTTCAAAGTGTGCTCTATAGGCTATTAAAGCAGAAATGTGGTTGGTAACATTAAAACAAAAAATAAGGAGAGATTGTTGAAGTCTTGTAGCCAAATAATCTGGGAAAAGTTAGCTAAACAGAATTATACCCTTTTAATTGTTTTTTGTTGCTGTTGTTTTGTAGGATTTTTTTTTTTTTGTATTTTTGTATTTTTCTGAAGCTGGAAATGGGGAGAGACAGTCAGACTCCCGCATGCGCCGGACCGGGATCCACCCGGCACACCCTCCAGGGGGAGGCGCTCTGCCCACCAGGGGGCGATGCTCTGCCCCTCCAGGGTGTCGCTCTGTTGCGACCAGAGCCACTCTAGCGCCTGGGGCAGAGGCCACAGAGCCATCCCCAGCGCCCGGGCCATCCTTGCTCCAATGGAGCCTTGGCTGCGGGAGGGGAAGAGAGAGACAGAGAGGAAGGCACAGCGGAGGGGTGGAGATGTAAATGGGCGCTTCTCCTGTGTGCCCTGGCCAGGAATCGAACCCTGGTGGGCAGAGCGTCGCCCCATGGTGGGCGTGCCAGGTGGATCCCCGGTCAGGCGCATGCGGGAGTCTGACTATCTCTCCCTGTTTCCAGCTTCAGAAAAATGCAAAAAATAAATAAATAGTGCTCAATTAATGTTTATTTACTAAGTTGAATGAATAATATCCTTATACATGAACATTTTCCAAATGTGAGCCAACCGGCCAGGGCTAATTGAGCACTATTTGAGTCTAGTAATAACTAATCTTTTGGTACACAAGGTGAATTGAGAATGTATTCCCTATCTTGAAGGTAAGTGGGTCATTCCAATGATAACACAAAGTCTAAGGTAAAAGCACAAATTCAGTGCTGCTCCTGATAGTTGCCTACAGGGGGAATAAACTGTTACACTGGTGTTTTCCAATAAACCACTTAGTGTTACTTCACATTTACTCTGAGTTTGGCAATACTGTTTTCATACCAATGGGACATTAGTAAGTATGATACAACCAGAGGCATAGATTGATTTAATCATTACAATAACAACTATGAAGCAAAAACTAGTATCATCCTGACTTTAGGGATGCAAAAACAGGTTAAACAATCAACTCAAGATATACCCTTAGTAAACGATAAAGTTGGATTCAAGGTTGTTATTGAAGCTTGAACACTTGCAGTCTTAAGTATTATATTACATGGCCTCTAAACCACTCTGGGTTATAGAACTTCTCTTTTTTTTTTCTTCTGTCAAAATTATATCCTATGAAAATTATTGCCTCTGACAGTCTATTCTTTCAACTCCTTTACCTTTGCCGACAAGCAAGACAAAGAGAGCACCAGAGCAAAAAGGCATCAAGGGAAAAGTTTGGATTGGTGAGAAAAGTAAAAGAAAGAAACAGAAGTATGCATAAACTATTGCAATGAGCACCTGTGTTGTTTTAAGAGTGAAAAAGACTGACAATGAGAAGCTCCCTGCCTGTGTGGCGTCTGCACTGTTTCCAGAGGAATCCCACAATGAAATGATGATTTTATCTTTATTCTAATTGCTTCAATCTGTTATGAATTTAACCTTAAAAACTAGATCTTTAAAAAGATGAGACAATTACTATTTTATAATGGTATAAATATTTACTGTTTGCTAATAAAAAATGTTCAAGTATAATTTACACATTTACTATACTTCTTGTTACATTTTAAAATCAATAAGCCTAAATAATGCTTGAGGCAAAGTTCCAAGCAAAAGGGGAAAAAACAATAGAAGAAGAGAAAAAGTTTAAATTCTATTGACATGTTCAATGGCAGCTGAAGGTCTAATACAGTGTGGAAGACCTGTTCTATATTATCTTGGTAAACACACAGATATGTTTAAATCACAGGTTTCCTTTTCTCTTCCAACAAAATAGATAACAAATACAAGTCCACATATTGGCTTGAATTTTTGTCACAGAAGGATATGCAGGGTGACTTCAATGAGTGAATGACTAAAGCTGTTTTTGAAACACACATTCAAATGGAATCAACCTTCAGCTTAATGTTGTTCAGTGGCTTTCTTATTTTATTTAGAATACACTCCAAACTCCTTAGCCTGGTACACAATTCCTTCCATGACCTAGTCTCTGTTTCTTCCAGAACCACATCTCTTTCATCTCTCCCCCTTGCTAACTATGCCTTGTCCGCATCGGTCCCCTTGTTGTTAGTGTGTCTTAAACAGACCACCATTCCTTTCACCTTGGGCCGTAACTACTGCTTCTCTTCATACAGGGAGGGTACCTTTCTCATGGGAAATTTATGCCCCGCTTTTAGGCAAATAGGGGGAAATTATAAGCATCTTCTACAATTGTTTCTTAATTGCCTTTAGTTCAAAATAAACAATATGCCAAAGTGGCACATTTTGAGGTAGTATATTTTAAATTCCTTCACCTTATTTATCTACGTTTTTATTATTTAGTTAACTTATATTGATTTCCTACTCTGTTCATGTCTATCTAACTGCCTACTACAACTCTAGTCCTTCCAAAATTTGGGTATTTCAGAAGCAAACCAGATTTGCTCTCAGATAATTTTCTTGTAATGGTCTTCTCTGAGGGGGTAGTTAAAGGTGGGCCATAATGTTTGATTTTAATGCTAAAGAGAAGTAAATTAATTTGCCCAAGGTGGTTAACTGTCACTATAATTAAGAAAAACTGCAACTCTTACATAGGTTTATAAGAATTAAGAAAAATAATTCTATCTCTTTACATCATCTATCACACCAACAATTTATATCATTGGGTTATGAAGCAGTGAAAAGTGTAACAAAACTTCCTGATGGGTAACTAAGTTTTCACTTTTTGTAAGGTATTTTTCCCCTGCTGAGAAGGAAGGAACGGGGCTCGGAGCCACAAAGTGTGGAATAATAAACGGCTTTATTGAGTACAGAGCTCACATCCCGCCTGGCAAGGTTCCCTGGCCCCGAGGAAAGATGGAGGCCAGAGAAGTTGCACGGATTAAACCATGTGGGAGATATTTAAAGGGTCCCTCTAGGGAAGTGGAGCTACTATGACGTGGTGAAATTTCACTGGCTGGCAGACGATCGCTTCTTTCCAAATGGTTCCTGGGAAGCTTCGTTTGGCAGACTTGATTGTGGCGGTCCTAGCCAAAGTGGGCAGTCCTAGCCAAAGTTCCCGGGACTGGGTTCCCACGTGACCATACCCCTATCCACCAACCTTACATTCTGACCTTTTGTGTTAAATAGGAAAAGGGTGCCGTTTATTCATCTGGCTACTTCCTGCTGAATAGGGGCGTCATGGGGAGGGGGAGATCAGAAGGTGGTGGCTTTGGGGGGGTGTCACGAGGAATATCTGTGTGGCTGTGACTGGAGAAACTTCACAGATGCGGTCCTGTAAGGATTTAAAAAAAGAGAGAGAGGAGTAATAGGGGAATTTGCAGGGTCCAGCCTTTTGGTGAGCTGGAGATGGATGGAGTCCAGTGGTTCCGACTGCCAGTGGTCCTATAAGGAGGCAAGCTTGAGGCAAAACTGCATGTCAGGAGTG
This sequence comes from Saccopteryx bilineata, assembly GCF_036850765.1. Lineage (NCBI taxonomy): Eukaryota > Metazoa > Chordata > Mammalia > Chiroptera > Emballonuridae > Saccopteryx > Saccopteryx bilineata. The sequence continues at coordinate 103,730,333 of NC_089491.1, read as the reverse complement.
GCGTAAAAAGGGGAAAGGAAGAGGGTCCCATCCATTCCCATAACCAAAACCTGTGAGGGAACTAGAGGTCCAGAGTATGAAGGCAAAAACAGAGAAGGCAGCCCCCATGTCCACAAGAAATGAGACGGACTGACTTATCCACTTGTTGCAGAACCCTGGGTTCTCCGAGTCCAGGCCATGTCCTAGGAGTTCGAGCGATGCACCCACCTGGCTGGATTGGCCTTCCATTTGGGCGGCTTGTCCTCCACGTAGAGGCGCTGAGGAAAAAACCTGTTGCCCAAAGGGGCACTCACTCCACCAGTGACTAGGCTGCTTGCAGTCAGGGCAGGGCTCAGTGGGCAGCCACCGGCAGGGGCCCTGCCAGGACCAGTGGTCTTGCTTGCCACACTTAAAGCAAGCTGCTGGTGGCTCTGCTGGTCACAGAGTTGTCACAAGAGTTTGGGTTTGGAGCGTTACCATCTGCTGCATGCGGGGCCTGGCGAACAGGCCTGTTTCTACTAGTTGGGACCGTTAAAAACTTTAAATGCCATGTTCACAGGTTCTGGATAGGGGTTTGAGGGTTTGGGAATAAGGGGGGGGGGGGGACTCATGCAGAGCCCGGCACCCAGATCCTGCAGGAAATGCTGGAGCCAAAGGCAAGACAGGGCAGGAACTTCCTGTAAGAAAATTGGGGTTGGACTTTCTAAAAACCAGTGTAAGAGCCAATGCCAGGCTGAGAAAGGCCTGACGGAGGTGGGACTAGAGAACACAGTGAAGGGAGGGGTCCCTGGCCAGCAGGGGAGGGGAGGAGAAAGAGATGGTAGTAGATGGCGAATAAGAAACAGGTTTTTGCGAAGGGACGGGGGAGAGAGTTTGGAGTCCGCAGAGAAGGAAAGATTAGGAATGGAGGTTTTAGGTAAGGTTTCTCTGGCCAGAAAAAGGCCTGCGCAGTGGAACAGGCAGCACAGAGATTAAGGACAGGTGCGCGAATAATTACAAGCCATGAATGTAAGAGATCTCCAATCAGTTCCCAGCTTTTTTGGCGATAGTTAAATTGGTGAGGGTGTTAAAACCGAAAGTCCCTTCAGGAGGCTAACTGAGTGGGTTCTGTGGCCTGGCCACAGCAGAGAAGAAGAACGGTTTCTTCTTCCTTAGGGAGGGAAATTCCTGTGCCCTCACAGCCGCGCTCAGTTCTCAGAGTGGTCAGACCTGAGCATTAGCGTCCTAAAAACTCAATGTCCAGCCACGGATGAAAGTGGATGTGCTTGGGGAGGTCTCCACAAGCACACGCTCACTCGGATGGGCGGACGGAAAAGACTTTCCCTGACGTAGCTACAGTTTCGGACAGGGAGTCTCGGAGGAGAGAACTGAGAGGAAAGCTGGAGGCAAGGGACTTACCGCACCGTGCGCCGAAGTGGGTTGGAGCTCGGAGATCCTGGTTCTTTCTCCTGGTTCTTTCTCGGAGGGGAGGAGAAAGGAGAGGTCCTTGCGGACTTCTAACTCCTTCCCGGGTTTCGGCACCAAAAATGTAAGGTATTTTTCCCCGCCGAGAAGGAAGGAAGAGGGCCAGAGCCACAAAGTGTGGAATAATAAACGGCTTTATTGAGTACAGAGCTCACATCCCGCCTGGCAAGGTTCCCTGGCCCCAAGGAAAGATGGAGGCCAGAGAAGTTGCATGGATTAAACCGCGTGGGAGATATTTAAAGGGTCCCTCTAGGGAAGTGGAGCTACTATGACGTGGTGAAATTTCACTGGCTGGCAGACGATCGCTTCTTTCCAAATGGTTCCTGGGAAGCTTCCTTTGGTGGGCTTGATTGTGGGCGGTCCTAACCAAAGTTCCCGGGCCTGGGTTCCCACGTGACCATACCCCTATCCACCAACCTTACACTTTTTATGTGATGTTTCCCCTGCAAATTTTGACATGCAAATATTCAGATGACAGGTCATAATCTCAGCTACAATACTTAGTAACTCTTCTAGTTAGTATTGCTATAGAACAGGGGTTGGGAACCTTTTTGGCTGAGAGCAATGAACGCCACATATTTTAAAATGTAATTCTGCCCTGGCCGGTTGGCTCAGTGGTAGAGCGTCGGCCTGGCATGCAGAAGTCCCGGGTTCGATTCCCGGCCAAGGCACACAGGAGAAGCGCCCATCTGCTTCTCCACCCCTCCCCCTCTCCTTCCTCTCTGTCTCTCTCTTCCCCTCCCGCAGTCGAGGCTCCATTGGAGCAAAGATGGCCTGGGCGCTGGGGATGGCTCCTTGGCCTCTGCCCCAGGCGCTAGAGTGGCTCTGGTCGCAATAGAGTGACGCCCCGGAGGGGCAGAACGTCGCCCCCTGGTGGGCGTGCCGGGTGGATCCCAGTCAGGCGCATGCGGGAGTCTGTCTGACTGTCTCTCCCCGTTTCCAGCTTCAGAAAAATACAAAAAAAAAAAATACAAATAAAATGTAATTCCATGAGAGCCATACAACAACCTGTGTATGTTATGCATTATCCAATAAAAATTTGTTGTTCTCCTGGAGGACAGCTGTGATTGGCTCCAGCCACCTGCAACTATGAACATGAGCGGTAGAAAATGAATGGATTGTAATACATGAGAATGTTTTACATTTTTAATGTTATTATTTTTTTATTAAAGATTTGTCTGCAAGCCAGATGCAGCCATTCAAAAGAGCCACATCTGGTTCACAAGCCATAGGTTCCCAACCCCTGCTATAGAACATAACATCCCTTCATTTAATGACTTGAAACAATAACTAACATGTGTTATTATTACTCCTAATTATGGGGGTTGATTGAGCTCTCATTTGGAATTTTTCATACAGACAATATCAAATGGTAGTTGAGGATAAAGTTACCTCAAATGCCTCTTCCTTCACAGGTATGTTGATACGAGCTGTGGACTACACCTACAAGGCCTTTTCACACGACTTTAGCTTCCTCACAACTTGGTAGCTGAGTTGCAAACATCAGTCAGAAAGGATATTACTTTTTATTACCTAATTTGAGAAACTGCATAGCTTCGATTTTACTATATAACCAAGGGCCTTCCTAGATTTGGGGTGGGGGAGAACACAGATCCCTGAAACTTTTAACTAGAAGACTGTCAATGTCACTGTTTAAGAGGACCATGTGAAGTTTGTTACAATCATCTTGGAAAATACAATCTGCCACACCATCTATGCTACTGATCAAGTTTCTGAATCCCTCTGAGCTTTCATTCTTCCATTTATAAAATGGAAATATTAACTGCTTGACTTATTCCCCAGAGCCTATGAAGGTCAGATATTAGGATATATGAGAAAAGATATAATCATTTTCAAATTCAATATAAATAAAATTTATTAGGATATAATCTTTATAACTTATACAAGAAGGGAGAAAGTAGAGAGACTGAGATCTTAGAGTCCACCTGTTTGTCTAGTTATTATTTTCTAGCTTGGCAATAAATTGCCTATATGGGAAATACAGTGAAATTAACTCAATATAAAAACAAAAAAATAAGCCACATAAATTTGATTTTAAAAATATTCTTTATAAATTTCAAAACAGTCATAAAAATACTTTATGATAAAATAATGACTCAGTATGCTGTGCAATTATCAATATACGAGGAGCTTTAAATTCCCTTTTTTCTAATAAAATGCTTGGTGCTTTGGCATTCAACTTTTCTATGCTTCAGTTTTCATTGTTAGTAAAATTAAAATACTAGTACTTCACCATAAATATTGTGGTGATAAATAACCAATTAGATTCTGCATGGCATATTCAGCTCCCCTTCATGCCTTATTTACAGATAGCACTGTGTTTTCTCAGTGTGTAACTAACAAATTCCAAGAAGAGAAATAGATTAAGCACTAGAATATTAAGATGATTATCTCCCATAAAAGAATGAGTATTATTTTGACAATCCCATGTTGGCTGATCATTTATTCCCGGTAACACTAGCCATTCAATGTCATCAACAGCTACCAGTCAAGTGGAATGATTAGCAAAGCATAATTTCAACAACTAGATTTACTCTAGAAAGTTACAACTGACTTCTCATTTGATTTTACACTTTCTCCATAAATTGTGGCTCTATGGATTCAAGAAGTTACATTGATTAAATAAAAATAAACAAGTTCTCCCAGTTACATATTATTAGTCAAAGGAAATTCTGTTTGAACCATGTAAAAATCTTAAATTTATGTAAATGCAAGGTACTGATAAAGCTTTTAATACAAATGTGTCAAAGTTAAATGTGATAATATGGAGTGAGACCGAAAGAAGTCTGATCAGTCAGCAAATGATAAAAGTAAAAGGAGAGTAATAGTGAAGTAGTGACTAGCCATTTATTGTCCAGCTATTTTGATTTTTAAAACTAGCTATAGAGAATATAATGGGAAAGCACTACAGAGAATGAGGAATGACATTTGTGCCATAGCAAACGAAGAACAGAGTAAAAGAGTGCTACAGGCTGAATTGTGTCATTCCCATCCCCAAATCCATATCTTGAGGTCCTAATCCCCAGTACCCCAGAACATAACCATGTTTGGAGACAAGGTTTTTCAAGAGGTAATTAAGTAAAATAAGGTCTTTTAGGGTATGTCCTAATTCAATATGACCAGTGTCTTTATGAGAAGAAATTATGTACAGACATCCATAGCCAATGATGTAAGACCCCATAGTAACAGAGAAAGAAGATGGCCATCTGCAAGCTAAGGAGAGACTTCAGAAGAAAATCAACCCTACAAATGCAAGACACTTATTCTCAGACTTCTAGCTTCTAGAACTGTGAGAACATAAATGTTTAATCCACCCAGTCTATGGGACATTATGACAGCCCTATCAAACTAATAGAAAGAAAGAGGAAGGGTGGCGGAAGGTAGATGTCCCACTTCCTCCAAGGTTATTCTGTGCCATCATTACCCCCTTCTCAGCAAGAAGAACCTTATTTCATTTCCAAGATCTTGGATCTTCAAGAGCATACTTGTAGATCTGTTACCTGAGCTCCTTGGGAGGTCCTTATTTTTGAATTTTTACTACATTATGGTAGAACAGATTATAACTGTTTCTGCTAAATTTCCTCTTGGAGGTTTCCTCTTGGAAATTTATTTATTTTCCATCGATTTAAGTGAGAGGGAGAAAGAAGGGAAGAAAGAGAAAGAGAAACATCAACTCGGCATTCCGCATAGTCGTTCAACTTACTTGTGTTCTCCCTGATGGCCCTGACTAGGAATGAAACCCATGACTGCCACACACAGGGGCAATGCATTATTCCACCTAACCCCTCTCCAGGGCAGAAATTTTTCTGTAATTATCCTCAGTCAAAGATAGAAACCTTTGGCACAAGAAATCACAAGGGTTGGCCCTTAGATAGATCTTCTCAGATCAACAGATAGGTTGACTTTCTCAGATGTCGTAAAATTACTAATGAATGCTAAATACTTAATTCTGTATGCCAGTAAAAAATTTCAATTGTAAATTCATTAACTGGCATCTAAGAACATTAATAAATCATGCTACATTAATGAATCACGCTACTGTATCAAAATGTTGACACCTATTTGTTCTTCCTTTACTTTCTTCACTTTTCTGCCACACTTATTGCCTTCCACCTAACTAGATAGTGAGCCTTTGAAAGTCCAGAAAGTTTTGGTGGAGTGAAAAGTTTTAGAAGTGATATCATAGATACTTTTCTATCTTTAAAAAAAAATTAACTGGGGGCTGAAACAGGCCTTACAGAAATGTTGACATAGTTAAAAATATGAAATTCACAATATGAAAATCACAACGAACTTCATCATTTCTTAATATATTTAGTGTGATTCCAGGGAACAAGTCAGTTTACAATCCCTGGACCCTAAGCCAATAGAAAAGATTATGTTAGATAGTATAGGCAGAGTTTGGAAAAAAAAGAGAGAGTCTTTCAGAATAAAAGAGGCATAAAAAATAGATTATGAATTGGGAGATAGGATTCTCAGTTCCATAGGCAATGTTGGACCAAAGGGAGATGGCTCTACCTTCATAGGTATGGTGTCTGATATATGTAGGGAGGGTGCTATATATGTCACAAAAAGACTGAAAAATAGATACAAAAGTTTGAACACAAAGACAATCTATTAGCTTACCTAACTGAAGAGTTAAGGAATTATTTTATTAGCATTAAAATAATGTCCCAGGATTCCATTTCCAATTCTCAGTCTTTTAATTCTACTCAAATAATATTAGTGCTATTCACCACCAAGCTCTTCCTTCTTGGTTTTAAGAGAGCTTAAGCAGCTCCAGACTATATATAATCTGAGCTTCAAATTTTAAGTAAAATCATTATATTCTGTTATTCAGGATACCCTCCCTGCCCCATAAGATCTCATTCATTGCAATTCGTCCTGAATATGTCACATGTTCATCTATGAACTAATTGCTGTGCTGTGCTGATTGGCCAGATCAAAGTAATATGTTTATTTCTGGATGTTGAGGGTAAAAATCAGCTTTAGCCAAACCACATAGAATAAGATTGAAAGACATAACAGTTTTCAGAAACAAACTTTGTTTCCAAACACTGAATAAGTAGATCCTGGATGCAAAGTTTTCATATACCACATCTAGCAGAAAAACATAGAATTACTGGACATCAGGAGAACACTGCAGACTTAGACCCACCCCTAAAAATTAATAAATACCAGTGGCAAATAGTGAACAGAGATCAAAAGCTATTGTCTCATTTGGGAGGTAGTGTCTAGATTCTTGAGTGAAACTAAAAGAGAAAGAAGACCCCTATAATGACCAAGATGGGATTCCCATCCAACATAGAAGAGCTGCAACTCTGAGATCAATTTAAGTTGATTTAATGGTATATGAAAAGTAACATTTCATTTACATTTGCACTTGAGGAGTAAGACTAGTAATATCTTTTCATAATATTTTAGACTTACTTAGGACATGCTGACCCAGCAAGTGCTCTTCATTTGTAAGACTAAATGCTATCACTGAAATCTTTGGAAGTCATCACAGAAATACCAAACTATATACAACTTGGTATTTTTCTCATTAATTCATTTTTATAAATTAGTAAATATACAAAACTATAATTACCTAACAATGTTATAACTTATTGAAACTTACCTTAAAAATTATACCTTTAATACGACAGGCTCAGCACAGGAATTTAATAAAAATATATATTGTGAATGGAGGGGTTATTTACTTAAGGACAAAGCCTCTTTAAAAAGAAAAATCAAAGAAGAAATCAAAATTCTGGATTACATAGCATATGTACTCTTGATACACTCTAACTTCTTTTTTCTGAAATATTAAAAATATATATCTGTACTTCTGGGAGAAAAAGCCCTTCTGTTACCAGCATTAAGGTTGTGTTTTAATATAAGAATGATGAAAAGTGGTCCCCAAAATAAATATATATAAAGTATATCAAGTCTAAAAAACATTTTTGTTCACACATTTCAGCAGAATATATAATGAAGTCAAATGACCTCCGGTGGTGACAGATGGGCTCAGTTTTTGAGAATGTGATTCCTACATTTGCTCTAAGCTACAACATCTTTAAAATTTGTTGAGGAATAAAAGAATTTTATTACACAACACAAAATATAATAAAACTCAATCGTATAAACTGAGCATGAACCTAGAGCACTAATTTGCAATAAGTTTACAATTATGCAAATAACTTTATAATTATGCAAACATTTATTCTAAGTTGGTAAAGCAGAAGCAATTTTACTATGTAGTAGTTCAGTTTCTCAGGACAGTGCAGGGATGATGGTTAATTAGTTTGCTCTTTTAGTTCACAAGAATATTTAAAAATTAATTCATTTTGTTTCTCTTGGTAACTTGGTTAATTAAGTGATATGTTTCCCCAGGAAATATCTTTAATGTCAAAAGTCACTACTTAAAATATATATATATATATATGAAATTGTCATCCTTTGATTACCTATATATCTGTGTTTAGAAACTAGTTGCTCCCTATAGAAAGTTTATTTTATTAATCATTAGTTCATATAGTATTTTTTCTCTTGGTAACCAAAGCATTTATTTAAAAAATAGATTTTCTTTGTATTATTTATGATGTTTTAGTCAACAAATAAGAAAAAGTCTAAAGAAACTAAAATTTAAAGATTTTACATATAGCTTTTATTATCTCTCAATATGCCGAGATAGAGCAATTGCCAAACACATATGTATTTATTTAAATGGAAAGATGCCCAGTTTTTTCTAAGTTATTCTAGTTAGCTAGAAACCTTTCCATTTTAGTTTAAAATTGAATCAATGGTGGGGGGGCAAGTATGCATGTTATTTTAGAATATATCACAGAACAATTTTTCAATATAACTTTCCTATGGGAACACTATGCTACCAAACACATGTTTTAGCTGCTTTCCATCAGCTCATCTGTACACAGTTATAAAATACACAATGACTTTTTATCTTGTTTCTTCTTTTTTATTAGTTTGTATTGTTGAAGTCAATATCTTCGGTACATTAAAAAAAACTAGTATAAATAAATCAAGAAGTTAAAAAGATTTTTGTTTTGTATTATCTGAACAAATATGTAGGTGCAACAATTCTTTAAGTGTGATTGAGATTTTTTAAGACAAATTAACCAATCAGCTTTAATTCACTGCTATCTCTGAGCCTTCATTACTTCAGGGGAAGTGATATTCAGTAAGGTTACCTGAGTCCTAATGTTTTTATTCTCTTTTTTAATTTATCATGTTGACATGGTTTCAAGTCTCCCGCTTAATATGACACCATCCAGTGGTGGGATTCAAATAATTTAACAACCAGTTCTCTTTCCTAATGACCATTTTAAGTATAAAAACACAATATACCAAAAGGTAGCTTATTATTTCATTCATTTAATACTTAAATAAGAACAATAAAAGAGGTACACAGAAAGCAGCAAGATGGCGATGGAGTAGGCAGACGTATCAACTTCAACCTTCCAGAACCAAAGTAGATTACAACTTAATTTTAAGAAAAACCATCTGGAAAAACCAACATTGGACTAAACTAAGAGGACTCTTTAACCAAGGAACAGTGAAGAAGCCACACTGAGACTGGTAGGAAAAGCGAAAATGTGGAGAGGACTGCCAAGCTCCTCAGAGCAAACCACAGCCCAGAGAGACTCGCATGGCAGGAAGTGAGTTTAGCGGAGAGGGGAGGGTCCTGAGCCCCAGAAACAAAGCCCCAGCCTGCATCCCCAGAGCCAAAAAAAGGCATAAGGACAGTATTTAGCTGCGAAACAAGTCAGGATACTGTTTGTGAGAAAGAGACAGATTTCTCAGACCCAGGATTCTTCTTAAAGGGACCCTGCAGAAAACCGCTCTCACAACCACACACCCAGGGCTCCAGGGAAGGAAAGAGAGGAGAGAACCAGAGCAGCAAGAAGAGAGTGTAATCTAGGAGACACAGAAAGAAACACTTTTAGAGACAGCCACTCTAAACCCTGGGCTGAGTCACTCCCCAAATCTGAAGCAAATATTTCCTCTGAAAACAGCAATACCAGCAAAGGGAAGCAAGACACCAGCCAAACAAGCTCTCCCACGACACTCAGAGCAGAGTCACTTAGAAGGAGGGAGTTTTTGAAACTACAGTATGGAATCTTAGGGTCTGAGGTGCAACGCACACACCCACACGGCTGAGGGCTCACCGTAGGATGGGCAGTGGCTGGACATGAAACTGTGGTTCCGTTGGCAAGGGCAGAAGCCAGATGGCCACGATGGAGGCCCATGTGTGAGCTCAGTCTTCCCTGGTGGGGGCAGAGGGGATGTGCAAAAGTGGTCAGGCCAAGCTGCGGGCTGCCTGCAATCCTGCCTGCAGGGGGAAGGGCAGGAGCCCCAGAAGGGGCAGATGCCCACCACTGAGCAAGGGCATGCAGGCACGTAGCCTAGCCCGGCACTCAGAACGGAGGCTTGCAGCTGACCTGAGCGGGCTCCTCCTGCAGGAGCAGGGCAAAAGGCAGGAAACAGGTGGAGACCCACAGCTGAGTAAAGGTGCTCACCCCTGCCTGTGATGCCAAGGCTGGTGGCCTGGGCACAGTGCATAACCCTACAAGCAGCAGCGGGGCGAAAGCCAAGGCCATAGAGGCTTGTAAACCTGGGCACGTGATCATAGCCCCTCCCGTGGAGGAGAGGTGGAAACCGCAGCAACAGCACCAGCAGGCTGTCACAGGCAACACTCATACCTGAACAACCTAGGCAACAGTGGCAGAGAGGGTGGCAGGCCTGCAGACAGACCACACCTAGGGAACACAGACGCCACACCCATTGAACTCCAGTGGTCAAAACCTTCTTATACACAGACAAAACGTAAAGGCAGAGAAATGCAACACAAATAAATCAAGAGAAATCCCAAGAAAACGACTTGAATGAGTCAGATATAACCAAATTACCAGATGCAGAGTTTAAAATAATGATTGTTAAGATGCTCAAAGATCTTAGAACAATAATAGATGGTTATTATGAACACCTAAATAAACACATACCAAATATTTAAAAAGGACATTAAAATAATAAATATGAATTAAAAATAATACAATATCAGAAATAAAGACCACAATGGAAGGAATTAAAAGCAGGATGGATGAAGCTGAGAATCTATTCAACGAGATAGAGGACAATATAAATGAAGGCACAGAAGGAGAGCAGAAAAAAAAAAGACTCAAAAAGTCTGAGGAAAATCTAAGAGAGCTCTGTGGTAACATAAAGAGAAATAACATCCTCATCATAGGGGTTCCTGAAGAAGAAGAGAAAAAACAAGGGATAGAGACTTTGTTCAATCATATCTTAGCTGAAAACTTCCCTAAATTAATGCAGGAAAACATTTCAAAAGTTCAAGAATTACAGAGAACTCCATTAAAGAAAAACCCAAAGAAATCTACACCAAGACACATTATAATTAAAATACCAAAGCTAAGTGATAAAGAGAAAATATTAAAAGCTGCTAGAGAAAAAATGGCTATCACCTACAAAGGAGCCCTCATAAGGATGACATTTGACTTCTCAACAGAAACACTTGAGGCCAGAAGGGAATGGCAAGAAATATTCAAAGTAATGCAGAATAAGAGCGTACAACCAAGACTACTTTATCCAGCAAAGCTATCGTTTAAAACTAAAGAAAACATAAAAAGCTTCCCAAACAAAAAAGGAATTCACTACAACCAAACCAATGCTGCAAGAAATGTTAAGGGGCCTGTTATAAACAGATCAAAGGGGAAAAAGAATATAGCAAAAAAGAAATACAGCTTTAAAGAATAAAATGGCAATAAACAACTACATATCAATAAAAACCTTAAATGTAAATAAATTAAATCAGTGGTCCCCAACCGCCGGGCCATGGACCGGTACCAGTCCGTGGGCCATTTGGTACCAGTCTGCAGAGAAAGAATAAATAACTTACATTATTTGTTTTATTTATTTTTAAGTCTAAATGATGTTTTATTTTTAAAAACTGACCAGATTCCCTCTGTTACATGTGATAAGACTCACTCTTGATGCTTGTCTCGGTTACATGATACATATATCCAGCCCACCCTAAAGGTCAGCTGTGAAAATATTTTCTGATATTAAACTGGTCCGTGGCCCAAAAAAGGTTGGGGACCAGTGGATTAAATGATCCAATCAAAAGACTTAGGGTAGCTGCATGGATAAGAAAACAGGACCCATACATATGCTGTCTACAAGAGACACGCCTTAAAACAAAAGATGCACATAGACTGGAGGCAAAAGGATGGAAAATAATATTTCATGCAAATGGAAATGAAAAAAAAGCTGGGGTAGCAATACCTATATCAGACAAAATGGACTTTAAAACAAAGGCTATAGTAAGAGATAATGAAGGCCACTACATAATGATAAAAGGGAGCAATCCAACAGGAAGATATAACCATTATAAATATCTATGCACCGAATATAGGAGCACCTAAATATATAAAGCAGACTTTGATGAATATAAAGGGTGAGATCAACAGCAATACTATCAAAGTAGGGGATTTCAATACCACACTAACATCACTAGATAGATCCTCAAGAAAGAAAATTAACAAAGAAACAGCAGACTTAAAGGACATACTAGATCAACTCGATTTAATAAATTTCTTCAGAACCTTTCACCCTAAAGCAGCAGAATATACATCCTTTTCAAGTGCTAATGGTACATTCTCTAGGATAGACCACATGTTAGGGCACAAAAGCAGACTCAACAAATTTAAGATGATTGAAATTATATCAAGCATTTTCTCTGATCACAATGGCATGAAACTAGAAATCAACCACAACAGAAAAATAAAAAATACTCAAACACATAGAAACTAAATAGCATGTTATTAAATAATAAATGGGTTAACAAGGAGATCAAAGAAGAAATAAAAAAATTCCTAGAAACAAATGATAATGAGCATACATGAACTCAAACTTTATGGGACACAGCAAAAGCAGTCCTGAGAGGGAAGTTCATACCATTACAGGCATACTTTAAGAAGCTAGAAAAAGCTCAAATAAATAACTTTGACCCTGCATCTAAAAGAACAAGAAAAAGAACAGCAAGTAAATCCCAGAGGTAGTAGAAGAAAGGAAATAATAAAGATCAGAGTGGAAATAAATTACATAAAGGCTAAAGAAACAATACAGAGTATCAATAAAACCAGGACCTGGTTCTTTGAAAAGGTAAACAAAATCTATGAACCTTTAACCAGACTCACCAAAAAATTAAAAAGAGAGGACTCAAATAAAATAAGAAATGAGATAACAACTGACACATCAGAAATACAAAATATTGTAAGAAAATACTATGAAGAACTGGATGCCAAGAAACTAGACAACCTAGGTGAAATGGACAAAGTCCTTAAAACATATAATCTTCCAAAAATTAATCTGGAAGAATCAGAAAACCTAAACAGACCGATTACAACAAATGAGATTGAAACAGCTATCAAAAAACTCCCAACAAAGAAAAGTCTTGGGCCTGATGGCTTAACAAGTGAATGCTACCTAATATTCAAAGAGGAACTAACTCCTACCCTACTCAAGGTATTTCAGAAAATTCAAGAGGAAGGAAGATTTCCAAGCTCCTTTTATGAGGCAAGCATAATTCTGATTCCAAAACCAGGCAAAAACAACATAAAGAAAGAAAATTATAGACCAATATCCCAGATGAATTTAGATACAAAAATCCTCAACAAAATATTAGCAAACCAGATCCAGCAATATATGGAAAAAATCATACATCATGATCAAGTGGGATTTATTCTTGAGAGCAAGGCTGGTACAATATTTGCAAATCAATCAATGTGATTCATCACATAAACAAAAAAAGGATAAAAATCACATAATTTCAATAGATGCAGAAAAAGCATTTGATAAAATCCAGCAGCAATTCATGATCAAAACTCTCAGCAAAGTGGGAATATAGGGAACATACCTCAACATGATAAAGGCAATCTATGACAAACCCACACCAACATCATACTTAATGGGCAAAAAATTAAAAGCAATCCCCTTAAGATCAGGAATAAGGCAGGGGTGCCCCCTCTCACGACTCTTATTCAACATAGTCTGGAAGTCCTAGCCACAGTAATCTGACAAGAAGAAGAAATAAAAGGCATCGAAATTGGAAAAGAAGAAATGAAACTATCATTATTTGCTGATGAGATGATATTGTATATAGAAAACCCTAAAGTCTCCGTCAAAAAACTACTGGACCTGATTAAATGAATTCAGCAAGGTGGCAGGATATAAAAATCAATACTCAAGAAATCAGAGGCATTTTTATATATGAACAATGAACTATCAGAAAGAGAAATTAAGGAAACAATCCCCTTCACTATTTCAACAAAAAAATAAAGCACCTAGGAGTAAATTTAACCAAGGATATTAAAGAGTTGTGCTCAGAAAATTATAAAACATTAATAAAAGAAATCAAGGAAGATACAAACAAGTGGAAGCATATACCGTGCTCATGGATAGGAAGAATAAACATTATTAAAATGTCTATATTACCCAAAGCAATTTATAAACTCAATGCAATACCAATTAAAATACCGATGACATACTTCAAAGATATGGAACACATATTCCAAAAATTTATATGGAACCAAAAAAGAACACGAATAGCCTCAGCAATCTTGAAAAGGAAGAATAAAGCAGGAGGTATCACACTTCCGGATATGAAGTTATACTACAAGGCCATTGTACTCAAAAGAGCCTGGTACTGGCATAAGAACAGGATATAGATCAATGGAACAGAACAGAGAACCCAGAAATAAACCCACAGCTCTATGGACAACTGATATTTGACAAAGGAGGTAAGGCAATACAATGGAGTAAAGACAGCCTCTTCAACAAATGGTGTTGAAAAAATTGGACATCTACCTGCAAAAAAATGAAACTAGACCACCATCTTACACCATTCACAAAAATAAACTCAAAATGGATAAAAGACTTAAATATAAACCGTAAATTCATAAGCATTTTAGAAGAAAACATAGGTAGTAAGCTCTCCGACATCTCTCGCAGCAATGTATTTGCCGATTTATCTCCACGGGCAAGTGAAATAAAAAGACAGGATAAACAAATGGGACTATATGACACTAAAAAGCTTTTGCACAGCTAAAGACAACAAGAACAGAATAAAAAGACAAACTACACAATGGGAGAACATATTAGACAATATGTCTGAGAAGAGGTTAGTAACCAAAATTTATAAAGAACTTGTAAAACTCAACACCAGGAAGATAAACAATCCAATCAAAAAATGAGCAAAGGAAATGAATAGACACTTCTCCAAAGAGGACATACAGATGGCCAATAAGCATATGATAAAATGCTCAACATCACTAATCATTAGAGAAATGCAAATTAAAACCACAATGAGGTATCACCTCACACCAGTCAGAATGGCGCTCATCAACAAAACAACACAGCACAAGTGCTGGCGAGGATGTGGAGAAAAGGGAACCCTCCTGCACTGCTGGTGGGAATGCAGACTGGTGCAGCCACTGCGGAAAACAGTATGGAGAGTCCTCAAAAAATTGAAAATCAAACTGCCTTTTGACCCAGCTATCCCACTTTTAGGAATATACCCCAAGAACACCATAGTACTGTTTCAAAAGGAGAAATGCACCCCCATGTTTATGGCAGCATTGTTCACAACAGTGAAGATCTGGAAACAGCCCAAGTGTCTGACAGTGGATGAGTGGATTAAAAAGCTTTATTACATATATACTATGGGATACTACTCAGCCATAAGAAATGATAACATTGGATCATTTACAACATGGATGAAACTTGGTAACATTATAGTGAGTGAAATAAGTAAATCGGAAAAAACTAAGAACTATATGATTCCATACATAGGTGGGACATAAAAATGAGACTCAAAGACATGGACAAGAGTGTGGGGGTTACAGGGTGGGGGGGAGGAGAGGGAGGGGGATGAGGGAGGGGGATGAGGGAGGGGGATGAGGGAGGGGGATGAGGGAGGAGAGGGGTACAAAAAAACCAGTTAGAAGGTGATGAGAGACAATTGGACTTTGGGTGATGGGAATGCAGCATAAGCAAATGGCAAAATAACCTAGAGCTGTTTTCTCTGAACATATGTACCCTGATTTATCAATGTCACCCCATTAAAATTTATCAAAAAATGGCCCTGGCCGGTTGGCTCAGCGGTAGAGCGTCAACCTGGCGTGTGGAGGTCCCGGGTTCGATTCCCAGCCAGGGCACACAGAAGAGGCACCCATCTGCTTCTCCACCCCTCCCCCTCTCCTTCCTCTCTGTCTCTCTCTTCCCCTCCCGCAGCCAAGGCTCCATTGGAGCAAAAGATGGCCCGGGCGCTGGTAATGGCTCCTTGGCCTCTGCCCCAAGGCTAGAGTGGCTCTGGTCGTGACAGAGCGATGCCCCGGATAGGCAGAGCATCGCCCCCTGGTGGGCGTGCCGGGTGAATTCTGGTCAGGCACATGCAGAAGTCTGTCTGACTGCCTCCCTGTTTCCGGCTTCAGAAGAATGCAAAAAAAAAAAAAAATTATCAAAATAATTCTAAAAAGAGAGAATACAATTGAAATTATCAAAAATAATTAAAGAACATATTCCAGAATTAAAAATAAGGTTAGTTTGGAGATTTCCTTCATTCTGCTAACCAGAATGAAAAAAAAAGAAACATCATTATGAAATAGCAGTATATAAAGAAAATATGCAGGATCTTATAGGTTGTCAAAGAGAGCAAATGTTAAATGTTGACCATGTTAAAGCAATGGAAATCAAATTGGCATTATGCTACTCAACAGAATACAGATATTTGAGGATATTAGAAAACTGCATTAAAGCTCTGAGGAAATGAGTTTTGAACCAAGAATAAGTCTACTCGGAAAAACTCCATTTAGGAGAAGAAAATAAACACTTTTATGACAAACAGTGCATTCAATCTCATTTTCAAAAAAGATACAGCACCAAAATAAGAAATTAAAATAAATGGTTACCCTTTCCACCTCCCTCCCCCCCCAAAAAAAAAACCAGCAAAATAATCCAACTCAAGGAAATAAAAATTGTGAGATTACAGATGTTCAATGTGGCTAGAGAACAATCATTCTAAATTAGAATAGGTATTTGGTGGGATCCAAGAATAGAATTCTCATAAAAACAATAAAACAGAGCTTAAGTAATTGACAGTGTCAAACAATATTATTTTTGAAATATAAATTTAACTCTCAAAAATTAACATGACTGTCAAAGATGGTGTTTTTCTCATGAATTAATGAAGTAAACAACAAGATGTTACAACTAATTCAAAGAATATAGAAATATTTAAGCAATCAGAAATGCTAACTTTTAATGGAAAACTCTTAATATATATGCCCAGGGCAATACATTGATTGCATCCCACTCTACTAAATTTATATTTCTATGGACATGAGTTATTTGCTTTGCTATAAATTTCCTACAACTTGGAGCTGTAAAGAAGCTCAACAATAATAAAAGGCACAGAAAACTCCGTCGGGTGAGTTAGATGGGACTTCCAGGGATACTTTATACACATTTCAATGTCTCTCACAACTTTCTCTGACACTAGAATAAATAAAAAGTTTGATGAAAACAGCATGTTTTTCCAGATAAAGAAGGAAAGAAAGAAGGGGGAGAGAGGATGACAGGAATAATGGGTGCAGAGGAAAGGGAAAGAAAAAGAATAACAAGCAGGCAGTTAAAAGCTTCACAAAGAAAAAAATGTCTAAAAAATAATGGTCCAAATAGGAAACAAAAAATGTAACATGATTTAAATGACAATGGGATGTAAGAAAAGATTATCTAGTTTACTTTGACTCTAAAAGTACTTTTTCAAAGAGCAATTCTGAATCTACCAGATACCATCTGCTGTAACTAAAACTCACACAGTCATTAATGAAACCAAAACTTGTTTTAAAAAACACATTTCAAAATATTAAATAAGTAAAAGATTTATGGTTACACAAAAACATATAAAGACAGCCCGGCAAACTTTTAGAAATAAAGACACACCAGCACAAATTTTAGATGATGTGATGGAAAGAAGAGGTAGAAAGAAGCTTAAGAATTTTAATTATCGGCCCTGGCCGGTTGGCTCAGCGGTAGAGCGCTGGCCTGGCGTGCGGGGGACCCGGGTTCGATTCCCGGCCAGGGCACATAGGAGAAGCGCCCATTTGCTTCTCCACCCCCCTCCACTCCTTCCTCTCTCTCTCTTCCTCTCCCGCAGCCAGAGCTCCATTGGAGCAAAGATGGCCCAGGCGCTGGGAATGGCTCCTTGGCCTCTGCCCCAGGCGCTAGAGTGGCTCTGGTCGCCGCAGAGCGACGCCCCAGAGAGGCAGAGCATCGCCCCCTGGTGGGCAGAGCGTCGCCCCTGGTGGGCGTGCCGGGTGGATCCCGGTCCGGCGCATGCGGGAGTCTGTCTCTCCCCGTTTCCAGCTTCAGAAAAATACAAAAAAAAATAAAAGAATTTTAATTATCTTTCCATAATGGTAAGACAAGATAATACTGAAATTAAGCGGCACAATAGAGCTTTTAAGCATTTAAAGTTACATAAGCCACAGAACATTTGCTGAACTTGCTGTCAACCATTTTATTCACTTTTTTAAGTTCTATTTTACATTACCTAGAGATCCAGGAACTAAATTCTCCAGAATTTCTCTCCTTGTGCGGCTCAACTGCACCTGAGAGCAGGGAAGCCTTTATTTTTTGGAGGCAGCAATGGCTTAATGCGCTGGGAGATGTGATTCTGACTTATGATGGGTTCCTGGTAAAAAACATCAGAACTACTCATTTTACTGATTAGTTGGATACTAATACAGTAAATAAAAAGTTTCTCAGATATTCTTGAAAATAGCAAGATCTTCCTGTAAAGTTCTTGAAAATTGCCCAATTTTCTCAGGGCTGAGCTTGAAAGTGCACCTTTACTGATCCTCAGAAATAAGGTTTTTCAGTTTGATCTCAAATCTGTCAGTGTGTGCATGCTTCTCTTACTATATTAGACATTTTATCTTCAACTGTATGAAATAGCATCTGCTTTCCTGACCATATTTCAATTGATATAAGCTATAAAAAATTAGAAGAAATGGAAATGTAAGTAAGTGTGACTGCTTCATAGCAAGGAGTAAGTCAATAATATTTAGAGCTGATAAAAGAACTATCTATACTGCTCACAAAAATTAGGGGATATTTCAAAATGAATATGAAGCAATAAAAAAGAAGCATTTGATTTTTTTTTATTAAACAAGAACATCAGAAAAGCAAATGACAAGTCAAAGAAAGTTGTTCAATTATGCAAATGAGATGCAAAACCAACTTTTATTTCAGCGGTGAAAATGCACTGTACAAAAGTCTGAAAGTATGGGAGTATCTGATCCCC
This sequence comes from Saccopteryx bilineata, assembly GCF_036850765.1. NCBI lineage: Eukaryota > Metazoa > Chordata > Mammalia > Chiroptera > Emballonuridae > Saccopteryx > Saccopteryx bilineata. The sequence continues at coordinate 103,711,486 of NC_089491.1, read as the reverse complement.
TAATTTTTGTGAGCAGTATATATGAGTAGACTGGGTGTGAAGGTTTGTTTGGGTACAGAAACTTTTAAAATTATAAATCTATACACAATTCTTATGTGTTTTTATCAACTCTTTTCATGACTTTTCTTCTTCTGAATTACCTCAGTTCTTCTAGAGTTATATTAATTTCTCATTGTTGTAATAACTATCACATTTATTATCTCACAGTCCTGGAAATGAGAACTCTAATACAGTACAGATCTCACTGCACTAAAATTAAGGTTTCAGCAAAGCTTTGTTACTTATGGAGGCTGTCGTGTGGACAATCAGCTTCCTTGTTTGTTCGTTTAAGATTACAGAGGCTACCTGTATTCCTTGAGTTGTGGCCACTTCCTCCAACAGCTAAACCAGCAAAGTAGCATCTTCAAACCTCTCTCTGACTCTGAGGTCCATTTCTGCCTCCTCCTTGCATTTAAAAGACCTTTGTGATTATAGTAGGCTTACCTGTAAACCTAAAACAAACTCCTTTTAAGATCCGCTGACAAGCAAACTGCATTAGTAACCTTACTTCCTCCTCCTTGACATGTATCATGACACATTCATAGGTATGGGGTTTAGGATATGGATATTTGGGGGGGGGCATTATGCTGCCACCATAATAGTTTTCTACATAGTTTTCTCTATCAATGTGTGTGATTTGGGGCAAGTATCTTTAACCTCTCTGTGCCTTATTTTCTCACCTGTAAAATCAAGATAAAATATTACTGTTCTCGTATTTCCATTTACACATCCAGGGAATTTGATTCATTGAGTGCACGTTTTAACATCTGAATTTCAGGATGATGAAAATAAGAATCATGTATTATTCAACTTTATATCTTCAGCATTTGATGAATATTAATCAGTTATTTATTTTTTTTTTTTCATTTTTCTGAAGCTGGAAACAGGGAGAGACAGTCAGACTCCCGCATGCGCCCGACCGGGATCCACCCGGCACACCCTCCAGGGGCGACGCTCTGCCCACCAGGGGGCGATGCTCTGCCCATCCTGGGCGTCGCCATGTTGCGACCAGAGCCACTCTAGCGCCTGGGGCAGAGGCCACAGAGCCATCCCCAGCGCCCGGGCCATTTTTGCTCCAATGGAGCCTTGTCTGCGGGAGGGGAAGAGACAGACAGAGAGGGAAAGCGCGGCGGAGGGGTGGAGAAGCAAATGGGCGCCTCTCCTGTGTGCCCTGGCCGGGAATCGAACCCGGGTCCTCCGCACGCTAGGCCGACGCTCTACCGCTGAGCCAACCGGCCAGGGCCCAGTTATTTTTTTTTATCCTATCTAAACAGATGTGATCTGAGCTTCCTTCAAAGATTCCTAGAATGATAGTTTCCTGTATTTTTACATAAGAGTTTCACATGTTGGCAAAAGAGATTATTTTTCTATGTGATATATTTTTTTTTCTTTTTTTTTTTTTTTTCTTTAGAAGCTGGAAACGGGGAGAGACAGTCAGACAGACTCCCGCATGCACCCCACCGGGATCCACCCGGCACACCCACCAGGGGCGACGCTCTGCCCACCAGGGGGCGATGCTCTGCCCATCCTGAGTGTCACCATGTTGCGACCAGAGCCACTCTAGCGCCTGGGGCAGAGGCCAAGGAGCCATCCCCAACACCCGGGCCATCTTTGCTCCAATGGAGCCTCGGCTCCGGGAGGGGAAGAGAGAGACAGAGAGGAAGGAGGGGGGGTGGAGAAGCAAATGGGCGCTTCTTCCATGTGCCCTGGCCGGGAATCGAACCCCTGTCCCCCGCACGCCAGGCCGACGCTCTACCGCTGAGCCAACCGGCCAGGGCCTCTATGTGATATATTTTTAAGTCATGAACAAACTCCAACTATCCTGGGAGATGCACAAGACTATCTCATATTAAGACCCATCTCTATTCTTAAAAAATTTTAGTACCACAGGTACAATTAGTTGTAGGCAGAAATATATGCAAATTGAAAAAAAATCGTGGTTTTGAAAAGAAATATACTGCAAGATAGATCAAATTTGATCCAAAAGCTACTGAGAAAGGAGAATCTTAGGCTTCAAGGCAGATTTAAGTTTTCTTACAAACGTGCTTCTCAGTGTCAGAGACCTAGGGAAGCAGAGCTAGTGCTGGAGACAGACCACTATTTCACCATCTCTTGCACATGTGGTCCCAAACTACATCTTCCATAAGAAAAATATGACAAAAAGCAGTATCTTCATTCATTTATTCATCCCACCTTTTTAATGCCTATTGTGTATGAAATGACCTGCTAGACACTGGCACTGTAAGAGTGAATATATTAAGGACAGTCTTCAGGAGTACGATGCTATGTGTGATAAAATACAATATAGAACTGTAAGTTTAAAAGTTATCTTTTTCTTAGTGTTTACCAGTTTGCCAGTTTTATATTTTAGTCTAAGAATGGAGACTTATCATAGAAAAGGTGAGCAAAATTTGCCTATGCGTATTTAAATAGATATTTTGTGGCTTTTATCAAAATTTAAAATGTCACAGAAATAGAACATTTCATTATGCTTTATGAAAGAAAAACAAAATAACCCTTTGAGTTTATGAAAGAAAAGTGAAATAACCCTTTGAGTAGTGAGTTTTTTTCATGCTCGCTGACCCCTAGGAGTGAGTTGTTGTTTTTTTCAAAAAATGAAATTAGTTCCAGTTTCAGTTTTATTAACTTAAAATCATGTTTGTTTAATAAACAATTTATGAAAACAAGAACATACATTTGCCTTTTTTTAATATTGCCTTACACATTTTTAAAATAAATCAAGCATATTCTGGATAGTCAGAAGGCATGAAAACATACATGAATGTTTGTACTACTCAAAGGGATAATGATCTTGCAAAGTACTTCTGATTTGTACATATGAATTGGTAAAGTAAATTCTATAAAACTATTCTTCTTTGATAACCCTTTTCTCTAACAAGAGACTTGTTTTATATTTTTTTTCTTCTATGGGAAACATTCATGTGTTCAGTCTATGCTATCAATATGGTTATTACTTTCAACAACTATAGTGGTAGCTAAGACATAAGTTTCCTTATAATATTTTATCTATTTAAATAGCATATTCCAAAAGACAATGTCTAGGGAGATATTTATACCACTAAGGTGAAAATTATACATTCCTATAATGTAAAAACAGGTTCTCCTTGATTAATACAATTAGTTAGCTGTCTCTTAAACTATTTTTTATTTGAATTGGTAAAGTCAGGAAAATAATTCAGAACACTAATGTAACATGTTTTGCAAACCTATACATGATACACTGTTAGTTCCCAGGGACAAAAAGATAATGGCTATTCTATTCTTTCTCTCAAAGGGATCAGAGTCTACTCAAAGATGGTGTGCAGGCACACACAAAATGTGTAGTTCACGCTTTTCACCATCTTCCTTTATTCAGCTGAGCTTTGACACATTTTTTATTTTCAGTTGAATTTACTTCCCAAGTTGCCATCCCAGTTATCTTTTTCTAAAACCTGTCTAACCTTTTTACTCACATTAAAAATCTTATGTTAAGTAATAACTTCCCTTAAATTATGAATATTATGCAAATAATTTTAATAATGCCCCCCTTTGGCTACTTTCCACTTGAAAAAAATCAACTCAGTTATACATTTTTCAGTTATTTATTAGAAGAATAAGAGCATATGTGCATTTTACTCAGTAATTTATTATTCTCCTTGCATCACCTGTTAGAATTTTCTTAAATTTCTTTTCTTGTTGTTTTGAATCTGTTTTTTTAAATTTAATGTTATATAGTGAACATCTTCCCATGTTAAACAAAATATGATTTTCAACATTACTTTTAAGTGTTAAACATTATCCCATCATAGGATTCTAACACAAACCTTAATTATTGAACATGTATATTATATCCAATTTTTAAAAATTAAAACAGCATTTAAGAACATTACTACAAATGAATATTTGCAACTATTTTTCCACTTAAAAATATTTTTAAATTATAGTTTCTATTCAATATTATTTTGTATTAATTTCAGGTATACACCATAACGGCTAAATAATCATGTACTCTAGATAGTGATCCCCCAAAAATAGCTAAGTGTCTGAATGTTTTAACATAGTATATAAAAGTTGTTTTGGATTAGCTTTGGCAGTAATTCTATAAAGCAGTCAAAATTTTTTGAGTACCTACCTGTACAGGCATTATACAAAAGAGAGTAATTTAAAAAGAAGAAAACTAAAAAACAATAGGCATAGACAAACAGATAAACAGAGTACACCCATCAGAAAGAAAAACCAAAATGACATTAAAAAAGAACAATAAAACTGGCATTTAGAAAAAAATTTTAAATGGGAAGTTATGAGATTAAAAAGCTTAAAGGAAAAAAATAATATAAATCAGAACCAGCTTAGTCAGAATAAAATACAGTTTGCAAGGGGAAAGAACTCTTCTAACAAACATCACTGGACATGTGAATGGGAAGTCCAGTTGACCTAAGTGTTTAATAAACAGAAACCTGTAGTTAAAATTGGAAAAATAATTAAGAATAAATTGGTTAGAATATAGGTTTGAAAGATCAAATGACATAAAAGGTAAATGGTTTATAACAAGTTGAAATAAATGGTGCTTGAAATAAACCTCTTCCAAAAAATACAAATTGGAATTTCTCAGTGTAAAAATATGCTCTCACTAAAGAGATGAAAGAATACCATTTGACATTTGTTGCTTTTCAAAGTTTATCTCTATTATAACATATTTATTTTCCTGGTCTCATGTATAAAACTTAAAGAACACAACTTTTAAAAATTTCTACAAGAACTTGTGGTTCACATATATTTGGAATAAAGTTATATTATACCTTATTTTTTTAACCTGTGACATTAAAGAAGTCCTCATTCCCAATCCTAAGGGAACTGAATGGAATTTCTATTTGAACTTCTACAAGTGAATAAACCTAGTCAAATAATAAAAACAATAAAACAAAAAGTGTTCCATTTTGAAAGACCTTTAGAGAGATTTGGTTCTCACCAGAAAAAAAATCTTGGCATTTAACATGTGTTCCTAAAATTTCCTGTAAGTACTGTCTATGTTTGATTTATAGACCTGCCTTAAAGCCCATTGCCCAGAATAGATAAAACTATGTAATGAATAATTTAACTTTTTTTTTCAATATAATTTTTAGGTACGAAAATATAGCATAGAAGGATGGCAGGATAAAAACTTTCAAAGACAAAAATAAAAATTATTATATTTACTCTAAATGTTTCTTTCCTTTTTTATAACTAAAATAATCAATTATTATTATTAAAATTTTTTTAAGTATCTGCATTTAAATTAATAACTAGTTTAACAGAGTTTATTACATATATAGTAACATATATAGTATACTACGCTGCAAAAAGGGTGAGTTCTAGGACTAAACTTTTTTCAGTGCAATTCCTGTCTACAAGTGCTTTGGCAAATTATTTAATTTCCTTATGCCACAGCTTTACATCTGTACTATGGAGATAATAATGTTACCTCATAGGTTTACTGTGAAGTTAGTATGTGTAAAGTGCTTACTACAGTGCTTCTTTTAGTATTACTATTACAGTTATTAGCATATAATCAGTGGTGGATTTCAAATAATTTAACAACCAGTTCTCTGCCTTAATAAGCATTTTAAGTAAAAAAAAAAAAGATGTATAGAAAGGTAGTTTATTATTTCATGCATTTAATACTTAAATAGGAACAAAGAGGTACACAAAACTAAATTCTAAAAAATTTAAAATACTAATAAAAAAATATTAAATAATACCTGACAAAAAAAGAAATAAAACTGTTATTTAAGGTATATTTCCATATTGCTTCTTGATTGGTGTCCTCAACTTGCAATTTTTTTCACCTATGGACGGAATGAACATTACTGCAGGCACTTAAAATATGTTATTGTACAGATGAACGTTAAAAAAAGGTAAAGAATGCCCTGGCTGGTTGGCTCAGTGGTAGAGCATCGGCCTGGAGTGCAGGGGACCCGGGTTCGATTCCCGACCACGACACATAGGAGAAGCGCCCATTTGCTTCTCCACCACCCCCCTCCTTCCTCTCTCTCTCTTCCCCTCCCGCAGCCAAGGCTCCATTGGAGCAAAGATGGCCCGTGTGCGGGGATGGTTCCTTAGCCTCTGCCCCAGGCGCTAGAATGGCTCTGGTCTCGGCAGAGCGACGCCCCGGAGGGGCAGAGCATCGCCCCCTGGTGGGCAGAGCATCGCCCCTGCTGGGTGTGCTGGGTGGATCCCGGTCGGGCGCATGCAGGAGTCTGTCTGTTTCTCCCTGTTTCCAGCTTCAGAAAAATACAAAAAAAAAAAGGGTAAAGAATGTAAATTTATGATTTCCACATCGGGCAGCTGCCCTGGCATCCACCTTAAAGAGAGTCCTCATTACAGGTGCCATTTTATTTTTTTATTTTTTTATTTATTTATTCATTTTTAGAGAGGAGAGTGAGACAGAGAGAGAGAAGGGGGGAGGAGCTGGAAGCATCAACTCCCATATGTGCCTTGACCAGGCAAGCCCAGGGTTTGAACCGGCAACCTCAGCGTTTCCAGGTTGACGCTTTACCCACTGCACCACCACAGGTCAGGCTCACAGGTGCCATTTTAACAGGTTCACTGAACCCAAGAAAAAATTAAGTATCAGTTCTGCTGAAACAGTGTGAATTGGCTAAGTCACACCACTACATATAATATACAAGGAAGTGGAACTTGCAATTAAAAACTTTTTTTTTTTTTTGTATTTTTCTGAAGCTGGAAACGGGGAGGCAGACAGACTCCTGCATGCGCCCGACCGGGATCCACCCGGCACGCCCACCAGGGGGCGATCCTCTGCCCATCTGGGGCGTCGCTCTGTCGCGACCAGAGCCACTCTAGCGCCTGGGGCAGAAGCCAAGGAGCCATCCCCAGCGCCCGGGCCATCTTTGCTCCAATGGAGCCTCAGCTGCAGGAGGGGAAGAGAGAGACAGAGAGGAAGGAGAGGGGGAGGGGTGGAGAAGCAGATGGGCGCTTCTCCTGTGTGCCCTGGCCGGGAATCGAACCCGGGACTTCTGCACACCAGGCCAATGCTCTACCACTGAGCCAACCGTCCAGGGCCTAAAAACTATTAATATGACAAACTGTTGATCATTTACTTGTCAACCTTTTCTGATCTCCCTATTAGCATGCCATCTTTAAAACCAAGACTGAAGGACAAGGCATGTGGTGGAATATCAGAATCAACAGAGGATTTTTTTTTCAAAATGCATCAGCCTAGAATCCATATTAAAGCCTACTGAATTCAAGTTCAGGATGGAATGAAATAAAGAAGAGAAGTAAGTTGTGCAATGTCACCCTCATCCCCAATGTTTGAAAGCCATTTTTCCAGTATCTGGGTTCTGGAAGAATTCACCCAGAGATTATTGTATAATGCTTAATCACTGCAACCATCTTTTCCTGTTTCTCAATAACTAATATGGAAGAACAAGATATAACAAATTTTCAGTTATTCTTGCCTCTGAAGAGAAATGGAAAAGAAGAATTTAATATGTGCTACAAGAGGAATTTTGTGATTTTAGTTTAGCAAATCTATGCATTGTGGCAATCTGTTGCCAAAAAATTGGAGTTGAAATCTGAAAATCACTGCAGACAATTTAAAAGCTCAAGCATTAGACAAATCAGATTAGTGTGTTTCACGAGTTGATAAATGTTGCTTGTGGTCCCAACTCTATTCTAGGCATTATTCTAGAGATACAGCAGTGAACGAAAAATAAAGTCCTTGCCTTCATTCTATTGGAGAAGATTGATAAAAAAAAAAAAAAACAAGTAAATCTTTAGTATGGCAAATAAATGGTTAATATCATGGGGGGAAATGTGAGATAAGGAAGAAAATGCAGAGGGTGGGTGGGCAGGCAAGTATGCTTCAGTGACAGTGTGGCATTTAAACAGGGACCCAAAATAAGAAAGAGGGAAGGCAAGAAGATTCCCAGAGACATGCCAGGCAGACAAGAAGAAATCCAAGACCCTGATTCCAGAGATTTCCTCTTGAGTCCACAGATCCCATAGGTGGACAATACTGAAGAATAATTCTAATAATGGTTTAGGGAGCACTTACTGAGTGCTCAGCACAGTTCTTAGAGATTTACAGAAATGCACTTGAATAATTGACTAAATCCTAACCCTAACCTTATAAGGTATATACTACTATTATCATTCTACTTTTTTAGATGTGAAATAAAGGAAAAGAACTTTAGCAATTTGTCCAAAGTTATGCAATTACCATGGAGCATTTCTGGGATTTGAACCCAGACATTCTGGCTCTGTATTAGTTTTGAGTCCTTCAAACATTACATCTCATCCGACCTCTTCCATAGCCACATTTTCTTCTGAGTCTGTCTACTTTGCCTTCCGCTTCCAATTCTAAAGACACTTCTGATTCTATTGGGACCATAGATAATCCAGAATAATTTCCCTATTTGAAAGTCAGCTGACTAGCAACCTTAATTCTATTTGCAATTTTATTTCTCCTTTCACATATAATGTAACAAATTCACAAGTTCTGGGTTTTTTCAGGGGAGGTAATGGTTATTTATTCTGCTTACCACAGGCTCTCAACCACTAAATGGCTCTATCCTAATAAAAATGGCCATAATACAGTTGATTTCTGCTTAAGTCAGCCAGACTAAGTCCTATTGTCTCTGTGTAGCCCAGGGCACCAAAATGATTGAAACCAGACAAATTAGGTTTCTTCAGATATGTTTTTAGTTCAGTCATAAACTCAGTAGGTACTGAGCTGAAAGTTGAAAGTAGGGGTGCTACTCATGCAATTCACCTGGGATTTGAATCATGTATAATTATTTGAAACACAACTTCATTATTTCTATGTTGCAAAAATATACACATATTCTTAAAAGACTCTTAACAAATATTTTTCTCCACTTTTCACTTAGTTTAGTCCTCCTGAAAAATGATCTAACTTGTTTCTAGCAGTTTTTCTCAATATTTTTCTCTGCATTTATTTATTCCTATTTGATAGGAGAAGTTACAAGTGTTATTCTGGTCTGTGATCTGTGTTCATCCAAAAATGTAAATGCAGAAAGTTGAGTCTTTGCCTACCAAAATTTACCCCACCCCCCAATACTTCCTACACTTGGTCTTCCTCATGTGACCTTTCCTCAATGTACCCTCAGCCTGTCCTCAGCACTGCAGGTGTATTCTATTCATCCTTCAAGACCTGGTTCTCCCTCTTTTGTGCTCCTTCTAGCCTTTTATCCTTCTCTATGAAGCCACATATTGTATTTTGTCATAAATTATTGTGACCTTTATCCATTTTTATGTATTTGAATCAGATTTTATGTGCAGCAGGAATAACCTTTCCTATAATTTTATTAGAAAAATGTAACTTTAAAAAATATTTTTGTTGAATCAGTACTGTAGTTTTTAAATCTTTGTTATAGCCCTAGCTAGTTGGCTCAGTTGATTATAGCATCATCCCAATATGCCTAGGTTGCAGGTTCGATCCCCAGTCAGGGCACATACAAGCATCAACCAATGAATGCACAAATAAGTAGGACAGCAAATCAATATTTCCCTCTCTCTCTCCTTCCCCTCCTCTGTCTCCTCCTTCCTCTTTCTCTAAAGTCAATAAATAAAAAAAATTAAGTCTTTCTGATATATATATAAAAATTTCTTTTTTATAATTTTCTAATACCCCATTACTTTTCTGAAATGAAATACATAGATAAACTTTCCTGTCCAGAGTTAAAATTAATGTAGCACCTGAATTTCGGCATTTGTAAAATAAATATTTTAAAATTATAATATAAGCCCTGCTTTTTTTCCTTATGTCAATGCTCGAGCAGGTTTATACTTAATGACATGATGGGGTCAGAAGGTCATGTCTAGATGTATTGGGTTGGGGGTTGGGGAATAAGTTCGTAGCGTTTTTACCGAAGACTTTTATTTAAACAAAAAACAATAATTATATCAATAAGTTAATCAATTATATATTCGCCGTTGCTGTTTACAACCTCTTCCCACCTCTCGACCAATTTGTTGATGCCGTTCCGCCAAAAATCGCCTGGTCTGGTGTCAAAGAAGTTGTTGAGCCAGTTTTTAAGGACCTCTTTGTTATCGAAGGTAACGCCCTTTATATGGTTTGACAGGGAGCGGAAAAGATGGTAATTGGTCGGTGCAAGGTCCGGAGAATACAGCGGATGCTGAAGGACCTCCCATTCAAGCTCTTGGAGTACGGCTTTGACAACTTGTGCAACATGGGGCCTGGCGTTGTCGTGAAGGAGTATGGTTTGACCATGTCGATCAGGTCTTTTCAGTCAAATAGCCTCATTCACACGGTGTAGCTGGGCAATGTAGAGCTCGTTGACCGTGGCATTCTTTTCAAGCATTTCCCAGTTCTTCATTGAATTCAGAAGGCCTTCCGCTGCGGCACGTGTCATCAACGTCCAAGTCACCATTTTTGAACTTTGCAAACCATTTCCGTGCTGTAGACTCGCCTATGACACCTTCTCCATACACGTCGCAAATGTCCCAGGCTGCTTCGGCAGCTTTTTGACCTCGATGAAAAGCAAAAGAAGAGCAGGTGTCGAAAATGTTGATTTTTGCCTCCTGGGTATTCCATTTCTAAGGCTCAAAACTAATATAAAATTAAATAACTCAAAAATACAATTAACATAGTTTTGTAGAGCAGAAAGAGTTTTATCAAATGAATACTTACCCTTTGCCAAACAGCAAACAAATCATTGTAAAAGAAAATATAAAAATGCTACGAACTTATTCCCCAACCCAATAGAATAACAGTGGATTTATAACTACAAATGCTGACTTATACTGTGTATATTATATTGTCTTAAACATTATCATTGGAGTTACTTTACTTATTTTGTTTCCCACAATATGAAATACTCTTGGTAAATTCCAAGAACAGTGTGTAATATCCATCCCCTGGAATTATTCAATAATTATAATTATACAAAATTCAGTGTGCATTAAAATTATTTTAAAACCCTTTATGTGTATATGTAAAATAGGAGAAGATTCTATTCTCAGATAATAATGAGTTTTTCATCTGCAAGATCAACTATGTAAACATTTAAAACTCATTAGGACACAGTAAAATTATGTTTTGTATTGGACTCTCTCACACATTCTAGCATTTCCAGCTACCAGTACAAAATGATAGTGACAACCAAATACTTCATAAAATTTCAATTATGCCCAGCTCTTCGGAGTTAATATGAGTTTTTAAAGATGTTGTAGTAAGGTCAATTTTACACTGGAGAAGTATCCCACCAACACCATCAGCATTCTTAATGCACTGAAGTACGTATTTCCTAGTAATGGGAAAGGATTTGAAGACTGACTCCTTCCTGTCCTCTGGGAGCTAATTATTTAGACAGTGTTTAATGGACCATCAAGATCTATTTTGAAAGAAAAAGAGAGTATTCCAATGAGGTTATAAAAAGACCATGGACAGAATCCCAACACAATTTCCCAAATTATGTTCTAGAAAGAGAGAGGTGGAATCCCACTGTTGGGAAGTATACGGTGAATGAGGCTTGTTTTTGTTTGTTTGATTTAAATTTAAGGGTCAAGTTTACTCTGACCTGCTATCCAAATGATAGAGGTCATAAGACATTTTATCTGCTTCCAGGGTGACCATAGGAAGCTAACTCCTCTCCTTCTAAACCAGGATCTCCATAACTACACAACTGGGAAGCCAGACAGGCCAGGAGATTTTTGCTCTGATCCTTGTCAGGCTATCACTGAGCACAAAACCCCACAGTGTCTCAGAATGCATGTCAACCTCAAAAGAGTTTCTGAACACCTGCCATCATAAGCCCAATGAGATGCAATTCCCTTTCCTACCTTTGATGTGAGAATACTAAAGTGAGTCAACTGAGAGGTGGGATGTATTTACTACATTCCCTTTTCATAAGCATTATACTGTTTTTGTAATCCCTCCGATCAGAGCCACTACAATCCCTCCAATCCTAACCCACTCTGGCAAAGAGTAGATTCTACACACATTTTTAAATTGATTCTTTCTTAACTCTTTTGTTGCTATTTACCCTCTCTTGCAAATAAATAAATAAGGTTCTATAGTGTGTCATTTCATAGCATTGTCTCTTAAATATTCTGGGATTTTTCTAAATTTATACTGTTTATAGCTTTCAAATTCATGTATTGATTTTACTACTTAAATATACTTGTGGTCTATCAAGAGCTCACTGTTTCATAGTTGTTTACTTTTGAGCCCATGGGGGTCTATATTTTCCATTATACAGCACTTCAGCAACCCTGTGAGTAGCTAATAATTGGTCAAATACTAATAATTATCTGTGTGCATATCCAGGTGTTACATTTAGAGCACAAAATAGGTGCCTTAGTAAATACTGGTTAAATTTAAATGCATTACCACTACTACATTCATGGTCCATTTGGGGATTTTTTATATATATATTTCACATAATTAGAATTGTTGATGTTTTGTCCCTAAATGCCTTGCACAACATTGTGTACATTATAGAATTTAGCAAATAGTCTCGAGTAAATTAATAAATTAATGACTGGATTAAAGTGACTCTTAATTTTTAAGCAAGAGATTTAGCAAGAAGATCCCAGATGATCCGCATTTAGCTCCTGCCTTGTCAACTCTAAAAGGATTACTTTGATCTTAAACATCATTGTAATTTTAGAAACCATTACCATCAGATTTTCAATTTGTTTCCATTTTTAAATATTATTAGGAAATTAACTTTACCTTGGTTGACATTGATCAATAAGAATACATAGGTTTCAGGTAAACATTTCTATAGCATTTGAAATGTTGATTATGTTGTATACCCATCTGGATTTTCAATTTGTAATTAGAGCCTATTTTCCTTTCTTCTACGTACTTGTGTCTGTAGCTAAATCAAGAAGAACGACAAATGCAGAGCTATCATTAGATGTTTTCAGTATGGTCTCCTGTGCCATGAAATATGTAAGGGAATCAACACAACTGGATGACCTAGGTCAGGAAAGAACACACAGATACCAGTTTCAAATCTGTTTAACAGAACCTTGGCATCGATGCTTCATGAGTGCCATCTCAGTGTGGGTAACCTCTGCAGCACAGGGTTGCTGAAGTGCTGTATAATGGAAAATATAGACCCCCATGGGCTCAAAAGTAAACAACTATGAAACAGTGAGCTCTTGATAGACCACAAGTATATTTAAGTAGTAAAATAGCATCTCACTATGTGATTACTTTAGCCAGCTGTGTGAATTTGCCTTGAGCTGAACCAGGCTTTTTGCAGTGCCAGTTCTTCATCAGAACTCCGAATAAGCATCTTTTGGAGCCAAGAACATGGGATGGTGGGGGAGGAAGAAGCTAATTACCTGGGTGCTTTTTGGCAAGCAAACCAACTGGACACAATTGCACTCTAAATTTTGCTTGGTGAAAAGATCATAGCATAAATGTTGGGAATAAATGTCTAACTGATTTGTTTGCCTTTGCTCTCTTGAATAAAACAACACTAAATCAGTCATCAGACAATGTTTTATATACAGAGAAATGTAAAACAAATTATTCACTACATTATAGCAATTCAGGAACCTAAGATATCTTTACCTCTACCGCTCTCCCCTCCGCTGCTACTTTTTAAAGAGTCAACAAATATTTAGTATACCTCTACTCCATGCTATGAGGTGTTATGTTTACTTAGTAATGCCTCTGAGAAACTGCCAATATTTTTAGTGAATTTATGTTCTAGTAATAAACTAAAAAACAAAAATTATATATGTGTATGTTGTGGGGGGAGAGAGAGAGAGAGAGAGAGAGAGAGAGAGAGAGCTTAAAATACATAATAAAGTAACATAATAGGCTACTATAATAGAGAGTGATGAGGCTAGGACCTTTGTAGATAAGTGATTCTTCTACTGGGAAAGTCACAGAAGATCTCTCTGAAGTGATACTTGAATTCTTATGTATTTAGTCAGTAGTGAAAACATCTATTATGGGATAGAAATTTTTCTAGCAGATTGGTAACATCTGTGAACAAAGATTCCTACCAGCACTACCTTCTAATAACAGTGAAAGACAGGAGTGAGAAACAAAATATAACCAATAAATAACAAATAAGTAATATGATAGCATGGGATATATGCTAAAGCGATACAAGTAAGAGCTGGAGTACAGCTGTCATTTGAACACGGTGTCAGGAAGCTCATTGAGGAGATGATGTTTGCTCAAATACTTGAAAAAGGTATGAGATCCCCCATGAGGTGGTAGGGTGAGAGTATTCCAGACTGAGGAAATGTCTACTGCAAAATTTTGAGAGTGGTTTCTTAAGAATTTTTAAAAGTAGCAGGGAAGCCAGTATGACCAGAGCAGAGAAGAGAATCAAATGATTTCAGAGGTCTTTGAATTTTGTTCTGAATAAAGAGGCCATGGTGATGCATCAAATTACTTTTGCCTCCTATGTATGGGAGGAAAGAAGCTTTGAGATCAGGAATGTACCTGCTCAGAATTGAAACTCTCCTTCTCTCACTGGACCTCTAAAAATCTTTCATACACATCCCAAACACTATCCACATACCTCCCAACAGATCCCTATACCTTTGTGTTTTCTTGTCGGAGAACATCGTTGATCTGAGTCAGTGGTCCGCCATCCTGGCTGAAAACCAGTTATGGGTGCAGCTTTTTAACTGCACACACAGCAGAGGTCCACTGGGCAGGCCAGATACAGATTTCGGTTATGGCCTGGGCCTCTTTTTTGTTTTTAAATCTTCCCAAGGTGACTTTGATAGGCAGTCAGATATGATCCAGTGCTCACTGCTGTAATTCTAGCTATTCAATATGTGTTCTGAGCAATATGACGTTGCCTGGGAGCTGGTTAGAAATGCAGAAGCTCAGTGCTCATCAGACAAGTATGGAATCAACCTGTATTTTAACCAACTCTGCAGCTGACTGGGATGTACATTCAAGTTTGGGATGCACTACTCTACATCATTGCCTCGATTCTCAGTTCTTTTATGTTTAGTCTGTACAGATAAACCCCGGTACTTTAAACCTGTTTTTTAGCTGTAAGTAAATATAGAACACTGGAATAAAATAATTGGTCCAACAGACACTCTTCATGGGACTTCTTATGTAAATCTGTTCAGCTTTCTCACAGTATTTTTATAACCTGGAAACAATTTGTAAAATAGTGTATAGTGGCCAGAAATCCATCATGCTAATTTTATGTAATTTGATACCATAATAATATCATTTTTTAAAATTCATCGGTGAGACATTTTAAAAATATTTCACTGAAGCATTCTTGAAATTGAAAATTTCTATTCTCCTAGCTAAAAATATGAGCAGGCACTTCTGCATATATGAAATTTGAATATGATCAACTATATACAGAAAATAATTTTAGAGAGTATCTCTCGGGGTCCAACAATCAGTGTAACATTTTTTTCCACTATGTTCTTTTTCTGCTTTCAATGAGTAGAAACCAGTATTATATTTATGGGCTTTGAATTTTTTCTACAAATAATTTTTTAAATAAATAGCCTATAATCAAATAAAATAGTTTTAATTTTAAAATATATTGAAGTAGTGGCAAGATGGCAATGGAGTAGGTGGCTGTTCCAGCTTCCACCTCCCAGAACCAAAGTGGATTACAATTTAATTTTAAGAACAATCATCTGGAAAAACCAACTTTGAGCTAAACCAAGAGGAATCAATAACCAAAGATCACCAAAGAAGCCACACTGAGACTGGTAGGAAAAGCAGAAATGCAAAGAGAGCTGCCCAGCTCCTGGGAGCAAGCAGCAGCCCAGAGGGACTTGCGTGGCAGGAAGGGAGTTTCCCGGAGAGGAGAGGGTCCTGAGCTCCAGGACAGAAGCCCCAGCCTGCAGCCCCAGAGCCTAGAAGAGGCGTACGGACAGTATTTATCTGTGAAACAAACCAGGATACTGTTTGTGAGAAAGAGACAGATTTCTCAGACCCAGTATTCATCTTAAAAGGACCACGCAGAACACCTCTTTCACAATCACTCAACCGGGGCTTCAGGGGACAGGGAGAGCTGAGAGGCCAGAGTAGCAGGAAGAGAGTGTAATCTAGGAGACACAGGGAGAAAGACTTTGAGGGACAGCCACCCTAACCCCTGGGCTGAGTCACTCCCCAAATCTAAACTAAATATTTTAACTGGAACCAGTAATACCAGCAAAGGGAAGCAGGTCACCAGCCAAACAAAAGCTCTTCTGCTGCAGTCAGAGCAAAGAATCGTTTAGAAGCAGGGAGCCATCAGAATACAGTATTGAGTGCTGAGGCCTGAGCTGCATCGCCATCCCCACACTGCTGAATGCTCGTGGGAGGGCAGGCAGCAGTGGGACGCAGAGCATGGTCCCATAGGTGGTGACAGAAGCCGAGGGCTAGCTATGGCTGTGGCCGGGGTGCGAGCACAATCCGTCTCACAGGGGCGAAAGATGGTGCTATGGGGAGGAGGGCAATGGAGTTGTTGAGGGGAATATGGAGGAGAAGGGATGGGTTCAGGGTGACACTAGAATCTATGTAAACACAATAAATTAAAACCAATAAAAAATTAAAAATTAAAAAAAAGAAAAGAAGCTCAAAAAGTCTAAGGAAACTCTAAGACAGCTCTGTGACAACATGAAGAGAAAGAACATCTGCATCATAGGGATTCCTGAAGGAGAAGAGAAAGATCAAGGGATAGAAAATTTGAATGAAGAAATCATAGCTGAAAACTTCCCTAAATTGATGAAGGAAAAAGTCACACAAGTTCAAGAAGCACAGAGTCCCATTAAGGATGAACACAAAGAGGCCTACTCCAAGACACATCATATTAAAATACAAAAATAAAGAGATTAAAAAATACTAAAAGTTGTAAGAGGAAAGCAGTCAATTACCTACAGTGGAGCCCCCATAAGGATGACATCTGACTTCTTAACAGAAACATTAGAGGACAAAAGGAAGTGGCAAGAAATATTCAAAGTAATGTAAAACAAGAGCCTACAACCAAGACTTCTTTATCCAACAAGGCTATCATATAAATTGGAGAAATAAGAAGTTTCCAAAAAAAAACCTCAAGAAATTCATTACAACCAAACCAATGCTATAAGAAATGTTAAGGGGCCTGCTGTAAACAGAACAAAGAGGGGGTGGAAATCTAGTAAAAAAGGAATGTAGATTTAATGAATAAAATGGTAATAAACAACTACATATCAATAATAACATTAAATTTAAATGGATTAAATGCTCCAATCAAAAGACATAGGGTAGTTGTGTGGATAAGAAAACAGGACCCCTACATATGTTGTCTAGAGGAGTCCCACCTCAAAACAAAAGATACACATAGACTGAAGGTAAAGGGTTGGGAAAAAATATTTCATGAAAATGGAAATAAAAAAAAGCTGGGGTAGCAATACTTATATCTGACAAAGTAGACATTAAAACAAAGGCTATAGGCCCTGGCCGGTTGGCTCAGCGGTAGAGCGTCGGCCTGGCATGCGGGGGACCCGGGTTCAATTCCCGGCCAGGGCACATAGGAGAAGCACCCATTTGCTTCTCCACACCCCCCCCTCCTTTCTCTCTGTCTCTCTCTTCCCCTCCCGCAGCCAAGGCTCCATTGGAACAAAGATGGCCCGGGCGCTGGGGATGGCTCCTTGGCCTCTGCCCCAGGTGCTAGAGTGGCTCTGGTCGCAGCAGAGCGATGCCCCGGAGGGGCAGAGCATCGCCCCCTGGTGGGCAGAGCATCGCCCCTAGTGGGCGTGCCAGGTGGATCCCGGTCGGGCGCATGCGGGAGTCTGTCTGACTGTCTTTCCCTGTTTCCAGCTTCAGAAAAATACAAAAAAAAAAAAAAAAACAAAGGCTATAGTAAGGAATAAAGAAGGTCACTACAGAATGATAAAGGGAGCAATCCAACAGGAAGGGATAACCATTTTAATATCTATGTACCTAATAGAGGAGCACCTAAATATATAAAGCAGATTTGATGGACATAAAGGCAAGATCAACAGCAATACTATAATAGTAGGAGATTTTAATGCCCCACTAACATCACTGGATAGATCCTCAAGAAAAAAGTTAACAAAGAAACAGCAGACTTAAAGGACACATTAGATCAACTCGATTTAACAGATATCTTCAGAACCTTTCACCCTAAAGCAGCAGAATATACATTCTTATCAAGTTCTCATGGTACATTCTCTAGGATAGACCACATGTTAGGACACAAAATGAGTCTCAATAAATTTAAGAAGATTGAAATTATATCAAGCAACTTCTCTGATCACAATGGCATGAAACTGGAAATCAACTACAACAGAAAAACTGAAAAACACTCAAACACTTGGAAACTAAATAGCATGTTATTTAATAACGAATGGGTTAACAATGAGATCAAGGAAAAAATTAAAAAATATCCTTGAAACAAATGAAAACGAACATACAACTCAAAATCTGTGGGACACAGCAAAAGCAGTCCTGAGAGAAAAGTTCGTAGCATTAAAGGAATACCTTAAGAAGCTAGAAGAAGCTCAAATAAACTATTTAACCCTGCATCTAAAAGAACTAGAAAAAGAACAGCAAGTTAAACTCAGAGGAAGTAGAGGAAGGAAATAATAAATATCAGAGTGGAAATAAATGACATAGAGGCTAAAAGCAATACAGAGGATCAATGAAACCAAGAGCTGGTTCTTTGGAAAGGTAAACAAGATAGATGAACCTTTAACCAGACTCACCAAGAAAAAGAAAGAGAGGACTCAAATAAAATTAGAAATGAGAGAAGTAACTGACACAGCAGAAATACAAAAGATTGCAAGCTATTTCAAAAAATTCGAGAGCAGTGAAGATTTCCAAACTCCTTTTATAAAGCAAGCATAATACTGATTCCAAAATCAGGCAAAGACACTACAAAGAAAGAAAACTATAGACCAATATCCCTGATGAACTCAGATGCTAAAATTCTCAACAAAGTATTAGCAAACCGGATCCAGCAATATATGAAACAAATCATACATCATGATCAGGTGGGATTTATTCTGGGGAGACAAGGCTGGTACAATATTCATAAATCAATCAATGTGACTCATCATATAAACAAAAGGAAGGATAAAGATCACATAATACTATCAATAGATGCAGAAAAAGCATTTGATAAAATCCAGCACCTATTTATGGTCAAAACTCTCAGCAAAGCGAGGATATAGAGATCATACCTGAACGTGATAAAGACCATCTATGACAAACCCAAATTCAACATCATATTCAATGGGTAAAAATTAAAAGCAATCCCCCTAAAATCAGGAACAAGACAGGGGTGCCCCCTTTCACCACTATTATTCAACAAAATTCTGGAAGTCCTAGCCACAGCAATCAGACAAGAAGAAGAAATAAAAGGCATCCAAATTGGAAAAGAAGAAGTAAAACTATCATTATTTGCTGATGATATGATATTGTTAATAGAAAACCCTAAAGTCTCAGTCAAAAAACTACTGGAACTGATAAATGAATTCAGCAAGGTGGCAGGATATAAAATCAATACTCAGAAATCAGTGACATTTTAATACACCAACAATGAACTGTCTGAAAGAGAAATTAAGAAAACAATCCCCTTCACTATTGCAAATATATATATATTTTTTTATATATATATATTTTATACACTATTGCAAATATATCTTTATTATATGCGGCTTAAGTGTCTGTTTGTTGCTGATAGCTTATTGGTTGCTTCATAACTGTACTAGCCAATGGGGTGAAGTTGCCACGGCTGAACACAAATTGAGCGGGTCAGGGGGAAGGTGAACATTTGTTTGCATTGGCAATCATCTGCTTTTGAAACAATTTAAGGCTGAACGCAAAATGAGCGTGTCAGGGGGAAGGTGAACATTTGTTTGCATTGGCAATCATCTGTTTTACATAAAAACTACGTCTTAACGTAATTTCTTTTAAGAATGTCTCCTAGAAAACACAGGACTGAAGAGGAGAGAAAAGGAGCTAAAGCTGCACAAAAACAGCTTTCTCGACAAAAAGAAACCACTGAGCAGAGAAAGACAAGGCTTGCTTCAGTCGCAGAGCAAATGCGTCTTTCTCGGCAAAATGAGACTGATGAGCATAGAGAAACAAGGCTTGCCTCAGATGCAAGACAAAAAAACCCTGTCTTGACAAAATGAGTCCCTTGAACAAAGGCAGGAGAGAAATGCAAAAAAACGACAGAGTAATGCTGACCAAAACGCAAAAAGGATTAAAACAGTTTCAAACAGAGAAACTTTAATTTTTGAGCATTCCTCTGGTGATATGAATATTAAATGTGAACACTGTCAGTCCTTAAACTTCAAGTTAGAAACCAATCGATTTGACCATGGCAAGAAAGCATGTTGGCATTTTTTTACCTGAGCCTTCATTTGGACACAGTCAACTTTATGTTGCCTGTTCAAGAGTTCGTGAAAGAACAGACGTAAAATTAAAAATAATTGATGGTCCTCTGCAAGGCGAGCTTAAAAATGATGGAAAGATCTATACAAGAAATGTTGTGTACAAAGAGATCTTTGTCATGTGAATTAACATTTTATTATTTAAATCACCTTTATTTATTGAGTTAGCGGTGGCTCTTAAGAAATGTACTGCTAGTGGTTTCCTTCATTGCACTCTACTTTAAGCAATTAAGCAAGTAGAAGGGGGAAACCCCGTGGGGCAGTAAGCAAAGGGGCATCCTCACCACCTGCCCTGGGTAATTCAGTTTGAATTAGCAGACACCTTTGCACAAATCATTTTAATTACAATTTATAATATCTAGAACAGAGGTCATTTCGTATGACCGCCGGGCTTTCTAGTGTGTGTGTGTGTGTGTGTGTGTGTGTGTGTGTGTATTTGGAAACTAAATATATATATATATTTGGAAACTAAATATATATATATAAAGTACCTAGGAGTAAACTTAACCAAAGAAGTTAAAGACTTGTACTTGGAAAATTATAAAACATTGATAAAAAATTCCAGGAAGATACAAACAAGTGAAAAAGCATATACTGTGTTCATGGATAGGAAGAATAAACATCATTAAAATGTCTGTATTACCCAAAGCAATCTATAAATTCAATGCAACTCCTATTAAAATACCAATGACATACTTCAAATATATAGAAAAATATTCCAAAAATTTATATGGAAATGGTGTTGGGAAAATTGCACAAGTACTTGCAAAAAAATGAAACTGGATCACCAACTTACAACTCTCCGATATCTCTCATAGCAATATTTTTGCCGATTTATCTCCATGGGGAAGTGAAATAATGGACAGGATGAACAAATGGGACCATATCAAACTAAAAAATTTTTGCACCAGCAAAAGACACCATTAACAAAATAAAAAGACAACCCACACAATGGGATAAAGGGTTAATAACCAAAATTTATAAAGAACTTGTAAAATTCAACACCAGGAGGTAAACAATCCAATAAAAAATGGGCAAAAGAAATGAATAAACACTTCTCCAAAGAGGACATACTGATGGCCAATAGGCAGATGAAAAAATGTTTAACATCGGAGAAAGCAATCAATGGGAGAAGACAAGATGGCACTGGAGTAGGTGGATATACCAACATCTACCTCCCAGAACCAAAGTGGATTACAAACTAATTTTAAGAACTATCATCTGGAAAAACCAACTTTGGACTAAACTAAGAGGACTCTTCAACCAAGGAACACTGAAGAAGCCACACCGAGACTGGTAGGAAAAGCAGAAATGCGGAGAGGGCTGCCCAGCTTCCCAGAGCGAACGGCAGCCAGGAGAGACTCACGTGGCGGGAAGTGAGTTTAGCAGAGAGGGGAGGGTCCTGAGCCCCAGGAACAAAGCTGCAGCCTGCAGCCCCAGAGCCCAGAAGAGGCGTAAGAACAGTATTTAGCTGGAAACAAGTCAGGATACTGTTTGTGAGAAAGAGTCTGATTTCTCAGACCCAGGATTCTTCTTAAAGGGACCGTGCAGAACACCTCTCTCACAACCACTCACCCAGGGCTCCAGGGTATGGGGAGAGAAGAGGATACCAGAGTAGCAAAAGAGAGTGTAATCTAGGAGGCACAGGGAGAAACATTTTGGGAGATAGCCACCCTAACCCCTGGGACGAGTCACTCCCAAATCTAAAGTGAATATTTCTCCCGAAAACAGCAATACCAGCAAAGGGAAGCAGGAGAGCAGCCAAACAAGCTCCCCCCACGGCACTCAGAGCAGAGTCCCATAGAAGAAGGGAGCTTAGCCCTGGCCGGTTGGCTCAGTGGTAGAGCGTCGGCCTAGCGTGCGGAGGACCCGGGTTCGATTCCCGGCCAGGGCACACAGGAGAAGCGCCCATTTGCTTCTCCACCCCTCCGCCGCGCTTTCCTCTCTGTCTCTTTCTTCCCCTCCCGCAGCCAAGGCTCCATTGGAGCAAAGATAGCCCGGGCGCTGGGGATGGCTCTGTGGCCTCTGCCTCAGGCGCTAGAGTGGCTCTGGTCGCAACATGGCGACGCCCAGGATGGGCAGAGCATCGCCCCCTGGTGGGCAGAGCGTGGCCCCTGGTGGGCGTGCCGGGTGGATCCCGGTCGGGCGCATGCGGGAGTCTGTCTGACTGTCTCTCCCTGTTTCCAGCTTCAGAAAAATGAAAAAAAATAAAAATAAAAATAAAAAAAAAAAAAAAAGAAGAAGGGAGCTTTCGGGTCTACAGTAGTGAGTGTTAGGATCTGAGCAGCAGTGCCCGCACCCATGCAGCTGAGCGCTTGCCAGAGGGCAGGCAGCAGCAGGAGACAGAGGAGCGGTTCTGCCGGCGAAGCAGAAGGCAGCTGGCCACCACTGGGCTCAGGTGTGAGCTCAGTCTTGCCCGGCTGGAGAGGAGGGGGCGTGTCAAAGCAGTCAAGCCCAGCTGCTGGCAGCCTGTAATCCAGCCTGTGGGAGAAGGGCAGGAACCCAGAAAGGGTGGAGACCTGCCCTTGAGCAAGGGCGCAGAAGCACAGCCTTGCCCTGCCTGTCCAACCCAGGCTTGTGGTCTGACTTGGGAGCCGGCTCCTCCCACGGGGTTGGAGCCAAAAGCCCAGAACAGGCGGAGTTCCGCTACTGAGCTGAGCATGGGCACGCAGTCCTGCCCAGCCAGAAGAACCAAGGCTAGCAGCCATTCCATGAGCAGGCTCCTCCTGCAAGGGCGGGGCGAAAGCCCGGAAACAGGCAGAGACCCGCAGCTGAGCAAAGGTGCTCACCAGTGCCCTCAGGACCGAGCATAACATCATCCACGGGGGCGGGGCAAAGGCCAAAGCCACCAACCCTTGTGCACCCGAGCACGTGATCACAGCCACTCCCATGAAGAGAAAATGCAGAGGCAGAGAAATGCAACACAAATGAACCAAGAGAAATCCCCAGAAAAGGACCTAAATGAATCAGATATAACCAAATTACCAGATGCAGAGTTTAAAATAACGATTATTAGGATGCTCAAAGATATTAGAACAACAATATATGGTCATTACGAACATCTAAATAAAAGAGATAGCAAATATAAAAAAGGACATTGAAATAATAAAAAAGAATCAGTCAGAAATGACAAATACAATATCTGAAATAAAGAATATAATGGAAGGAATTAAAAGCAGGATGGATGAAGCAGAGAATTGAATCAGTGAGTTAGAGGACACGATAAATAAAGGCATGGAAACAGAAAAGAAAAAAGAAGAGACTCAAAAAGTCTGAGGAAACTTGAAGAGAGCTCTGTGACAACATGAAGAGAAATAACATCCGCATCATAGGGGTTCCTGAAGAAGAAGAGAAAGAACAAGGGATAGAGACTTTGTTCAAACATATCATAGCTGAAAACTTCCCCCAATTAAGGCAGGAAAACATCTCACATGTTCAGGAAGCATAGAGAACTCCATTAAGGAAAAACCCAAAGAAATCAACACCAAGACACATCATAATTAAAATACCAAAGCTAAGTGATTAAGAGAAAATATTAAAAGCTGCTAGAGAAAAAAAGACTATCACCTACAAAGGAGCCCACATAAGGATGACTTCTGACTTCTCAACAGAAACACTTGAGGCCAGAATGGAATGGCAAGAAATATTCAAAGTAATGCAGAACAAGAGCCTGCAACCAAGACTACTTTATCCAGCAAGGCTATCATTTAAAATTGAAGGAGAAATAAAAAGCTTTACAGACAAAAAAAAACTCAAGGAATTCACTGCAACCAAACCAAGGCTGCAAGAAATGCTAAGGGACCTGTTGTAAACAGATCAAAAAGAAAAAGAATATAGCAAAAGAGGAATACAGTTTTAAAGAATAAGATGGCAATAAACAATTACATATCAATAATAACCTTAAATGTAAATGGATTAAATGATCCGATCAAAAGACATAAGGTAGCTGAGTGGATAAGAAAACAAGACCCATACATATGTTGTCTACAAGAGACACACCTTAAATCAAAAGATGCACAAAGACTGAAGATAAAAGGATGGAAAAAAATATTTCATGCAAACTGAAATGAAAAAAAAACTGGGGTAGCAATACTTATATCAGACAAAATGGACTTTAAAACAAAGGCTATAATTAGAGATAAAGAAGGTCACTACATAATGATAAAGGAAGCAATCCAAAAGGAGGATATAACCGTTATAAATATCTATGCACCTAATATAGGAGCACCTAAATATATAAAGCAGACTTTGATTGACTTAAAGGGTGAGATCAACAGCAATACTATAATAGTAGGAGATTTTAATACCCCATTAACATCATTAGATAGATCCTCAAGAAAGAAAATTAACAAAGAAACAGCAGACTTAAAGGATATATTAGATCAATTTGATTTACTAGATATCTTCAGAACCTTTCACCCTAAAACAGCAGAATATACATTCTTTTCAAGCGCTCATGGTACAATCTCTAGAATAGACATGTTAGGTCACAAAAGCGATCTCAACAAATTTAAGAAGACTGAAATCATATTGAGCACTTTCTCTGATCACAATGGCATTAAACCAGAATCAACCACAACAGAAAAACTGAAAAACATTCAAACACTTGGAAACTAAATAGCATGTAATTAAATAACAAATGGGTTAACAATGAGATCAAATAAGAAATAAAAAATTCCTAGAAACAAATGATAATGAGCATACATCAACTCAAAGTTTATGGGACACAGCAAAAGCAGTCCTGAGAGGGAAGTTTATAGCATTACAGGCATACCTCAAGAAGCTAGAAAAAGCTCAAATAAACAACTTGACCCTACATCTAAAAGAACTCGAAAAAGAACAGCAAGTAAAGCCCAGAGCTAGTAGAAGGAAGGAAATAATAAAGATCAGAGCAGAAATAAATGACATAGGGGCTAAAGAAACAATACAGAGGATCAATGAAACCAGGAGCTGGTTCTTTGAAAAGGTAAACAAGATCGATGTACCTTTAACCAGACTCACCAAAAAAAAAGAGAGAGGACTCAAATAAATAAAATTAGAAACTAGAGTGGAGAAATAACAACTGACACAACAGAAATACAAAATATTGTAAGAAAATACTATAAAGAACTGTACGTCAAAAAACTAGACAACCAAGAGAGAAGATGGCAGCGGAGTAGGCGGATGCACAGACACCCAGCTCTCAACACCAAACTGGAATACAAATCAATTTAGAAAAAATCAGCATGAAAAACCAACACTGAACTGCAAGAACAGCTCTCAAAAACCAAGGAGCAAAGAGGAAGCCACAATAATCCTGGTAAGGAGTGCCTGAATCTCCTCTGCTTACAGGAAGGGAAGGAGGGGGGTGAGGCTGAGAGCCCAGAGAGGATTTCACAGAGGAAAAAGAGCAGAAACTACTGCTCACAGCCACTTACCTGGCGACCAGGGAGCAAGGTGGGTTGAAAAGACCAGCTTATCTCCCAAGTGGAAAAGACAGGGAGAGGGACAGACTGTGAGGGGCTAAGGTATGCAAGAAACAAAATAAAAAAGCTGACTCATTCGTGCTGGAGGCGGCCATAGCTGGGGGAGGGACTGAACCTTTCACAAAACAGAGCTGAAGTGCTTCCGGATCAGAGATCTCCGGACATCTATCCAGCTCCAATCAGCGCAACAAGACACAGCTGAAAACAAGAAGTGGGGAGGAGGGGCAGTAACTCAGGTCTCCATGGAGATCTGAGATACACCTCCCCCTACTGAAGCTGAGAGAAAAAACCCTGCCCCCAGTGAGATTAGTTGGAGGAAGAGACCTTCAGCGTCTCAGGTTACACCCACAGCATTCCTGGATACAGTTTCAAGGAAGCCCCCTGCTGAGATCAGTTAACAAGACTATCACCTGTTAAGAAAACAAACAAATCAAGACTTCAAAGCTGCCCAAATCCAAAAGTGGATTACAAATAATAGCTGATACCAACCCACGAAGACCTAAAAACAACACAACTGAAAACTGGAGGCAGACAACACCAAGCCTAGACTCAATCAACTCTACAAATAAAAAAAAAGAAGAAGATGAGAAAACAAAGGAGTGCAATCCAAATGAAACCACAAGAGACACTTTCGAGAGATGAACTGAGTGATATGGAAATAATCAAACTTCCAGATGCGGAGTTCAAAATAATGATTGTAAGGATGCTTAGGGATCTTAGAACAACAATGGAGGGGGAGTTTGAAAACCTAAATAAAGAAATAACAAGTATAAAAAAGAATCAGTTGGAGACGAAAAATACAATATCAGAAATAAAGACCACAATGGAAGGAATTAAAAACAGGATAGATAGAGCAGAGGATCGAATCAGCGAGTTAGAAGACAACTGGAATGAAGGCATGAAAACAGAGAAGAAAAGAGAAAAAAGACTCAAAAAGTCAGAGGAAACACTTAGAGAGCTCTGTGACAACATGAAGAGAAATAACATCCGCATCATAGGGGTTCCTGAAGAAGAAGAAAAAGAACAAGGGATAGAGACTTTGTTCAATCATATCATAGCTGAAAACTTCCCTAAATTAATGCAAGAGAAACTCTCACAAATCCAAGAAGCACAGAGGACTCCATTAAAGAGAAACCCAAAGAAACCTACACCAAGACACATCATAATTAAAATACCAAAGCTAAGCGATAAAGAGAAAATATTAAAAGCTGCAAGAGAAAAAAAAAGTTATCACCTACAAAGGAGCCCCCATAAGGATGACATCTGACTTCTCAACAGAAACACTTGAGGCCAGAAGGGAATGGCAAGAAATATTCAAAGTAATGCAGAACAAGAACCTACAACCAAGACTACTTTATCCAGCAAGGCTATCGTTTAAAATTGAAGGAGAAATAAAAAGCTTCCCAGACAAAAAACAACTCAAGGAATTCATTACAACCAAACCAATGCTGCAAGAAATATTAAGGGGCCTGGTGTAAACAGAAAAAGTGGGAAAAGAATACAGAAAAAAAAAAAGAAAAAGGAATACACCTTTAAAGAAGAAAATGGCAATAAACAACTACATATCAATAATAACCTTAAATGTAAATGGATTAAATGATCCAATCAAAAGACATAGGGTAGCTGCGTGGATAAGAAAACAGGACCCATACATATGTTGTCTACAAGAGACACACCTTAGAACAAAAGACACACACATATTGAAGGTAAAAGGATGGAAAAAAATGTTTCATGCAAACGGAAATGAAAAAAATGCTGGGGTAGCAATACTTATATCAGACAAATTGGACTTTAAAACAAAGGATATAGTAAGAGATAAAGAAGGCCACTACATAATGATAAAGGGAGTAATCCAACAGGAAGATATAACTATTATAAATATCTATGCACCTAATATAGGAGCACCCAAATATATAAAACAGACTTTGATGGATTTAAAGGGCGAGATCAACAGCAATACTATAATAGTAGGGGATTTCAATACCCCACTAACATCACTAGATAGATCCTCAAGAAAGAAAATTAACAAAGAAACAGCAGACTTATTGGAAACACTAGATCAACTCGATTTAATAGATATCTTCAGAACCTTTCACCCTAAAGCAGCAGAATATACATTCTTTTCAAGTGCTCATGGTACATTCTCTAGGATAGACCACATGTTAGGGCACAAAAGTGCTCTCAACAAATTTAAGAAGACTGAAATCATATCAAGCACTTTCTCCGATCACAACAGCATGAAACTAGAAATGAATCACAGCAGAAAAGCTCAAAAATTCTCAAACACATGGAAACTAAATAGCAGGGTGTTAAATAATGAATGGATTAAGAATGAGATCAAAGAAGAAATAAAGAAATTCCTAGAAACGAATGACAATGAGCATACAACAACTCAAAATTTATGGGACACAGCAAAAGCAGTGCTGAGAGGGAAGTTCATAGCACTACAGGCACACTTTCAGAAGCTAGAAAAAGCTCAAATAAACAACTTAACCCTGCATCTAAAAGAATTAGAAAAAGAAAAAACTAGACAACCTATATGAAATGGACAAATTCCTTGAAACATATAATCTTCCAAAAATCAATCTGGAAGAATCAGAAAACCTAAACAGACCGATTACAACAAATGAGATTGAAACAGCTATCAAAAAACTCCCAAAAAAGAAAAGTCCTGGGCATGATGGCTTCACAAGTGAATTCTACCAAATATTCAAAGAAGAACTAACTCCTATCCTTCTCAAGCTATTTCAGAAAATTCAAGAGGAAGGAAGACTTCCAAACTCCTTTTATGAGGTGAGCATAATTCTGATTCCAAAACCAGGCAAAGACAACACAAAAAAAGATAATTATAGGCCAATATCCCTGACGAATTTAGATGCAAAAATCCTCAACACAATATTAGCAAACCGGATACAGCAATATATGGAAAAAATCATACACCATGATCAAGTAGGATTTATTCTTGGGAGGCAAGGCTGGTACAATATTCGCAAATCAATCAATGTGATTCATCACATAAACAAAAGGAAGGAGAAAAACCACATGATAATTTCAATAGATGCAGAAAAAACATTTGATAAAATCCAGCACCCATTCATGATCAAAACTCTCAGCAAAGTGGGAATACAGGGAACATACCTCAACATGATAAAGGCCATTTATGACAAACCCACAGCCAATATAATACTCAATGGGCAAAAATTAAAAGCAATCCCCTTAAGATCAGGAACAAAGCAGGGGTGCCCCCTTTCACCACTCTTATTCAACATAGTCTGGAAGTCCTAGCCACAGCAATCAGACAAGAAAAAGAAATAAAAGGCATCCAAATTGGAAAAGAAGAAGTAAAACTATCATTATTTGCAGATGATATGATATTGTATATAGAAAACCCTAAAGTCTCAGTCAAAAAACTACTAGGCCTGATAAATGAATTCGGCAAGGTGGCAGGATATAAAATCAATATTCAGAAATCAGAGGCATTTTTATACACTAACAATGAACTGTCAGAAAGAGAAATTAAGGAATCAATCCCCTTTACCATTGCAACCAAAAAAATAAAGTACCTAGGAATAAATTTAAGCAGGGAGATTAAAGACTTGTACTTGGAAAATTACAAAACATTGATAAAAGAAATCAGGAAAGATACGAACAAGTGGAGGCATATACCGTGCTCATGGTTAGGAAGAATGAACATCATTAAATTGTCTATATTACCCAAAGCAATTTATAAATTCAATACAATACCAATTAAAATACCAATGACTTACTTCAATGATATAGAACACAGATTCCAAAAATTTATATGGAACCAAAAGAGAACACGAATAGCCTCAGCAATCTTAAAAAGGAAGAATAAAGCGGGAGGTATCACACTTCCGGATATCAAGTTATATTATAAGGCCATTGTACTCAAAACAGCATGGTACTAGCATAAGAACAGGCATATAGATCAATGGAACAGACTGAAAACCCAGAAATAAACCCATACTTTTATCAACAACTGATATTTGACAAAGGAGATAAGAGCATACATTGGAGTAAAGATAGCCTCTTCAACAAATGGTGTTGGGAAAATTGGACAGCTACCTGCAAAAAAATGAAACTTGACCACCAGTTTACACCACTCACAAAAATAAACTCAAAATGGATAAAAGACTTAAATGTAAGCCATGAAACCATAAGCATCTTAGAAGAAAACATAGGCAGTAAGCTCTCTGACATCTCTCACAGCAATATATTTGCTGATTTGTCTCCACAGGCAAGTGAAATAAAAGACAGGATAAACAAATGGGACTTTATCAAACTAAAAGGCTTCTGCACAGCTAAAGACAATAAGAACAGAATAAAAAGACAAACTACACAATGGGAGAATATATTTGACATTGCATTTGATAAGGGGTTAATAACCAAAATTTATAAAGAACTTGTAAAACTTAATACCAGGAAGACAAACAATCCAATACAAAAATGGGCAAAAGAAATGAATAGACACTTCTCCAAAGAGGACACACAGATGGCCAAGAGGCATATGAAAAAATGCTCAACATCACTAATCATTACAGAAATGCAAATTAAAACCACAATGAGATATCACCTTACACCAGTCAGAATGGCGCTCATCAATAAAACAACACAGAATAAGTGCTGGCGAGGATGTGGAGAAAAGGGAACCCTCCTGCACTGCTGGTGGGGATGCAGACTGGTGCAGCCACTGTGGAAAACAGTATGGAGATTCCTCAAGAAATTAAAAATCGAACTGCCTTTTGACCCAGCTATACCACTGTTAGGAATATACCCCAAGAACACCATAGCACTGTTTGAAAAGAAGAAATGCACCCCCATGTTTATGGCAGCATTGTTCACAATAGCAAAATCTGGAAACAGCCCAAGTGTCCATCAGAGGATGAGTGGATTAAAAAGCTTTGGTAAATAAATACTATGGAATACTATTCAGCCATAAGAAATGATGACATTGGATCTTTTACAACAACATGGATGGGCCTTGATAACATTATACTGAGCGAAATAAGTAAATCAGAAAGAACTAAGAACTATATGATTCCATACATAGGTGGGACATAAAAATGAGACTCAGAGACATGGACAACAGTGTTGGGGTTACAGGGTGGGGGGAGGAGAGGGACAGGTGGGGGAGGGGAGGGTCACAAAGAAAACCAGTTAGAAAGTGACAGAAGACAATTTTATCAATGTCACCCCATCAAAATTAAGCAAAAAAAAAAAAAAAAAGAATGTGTCTCACGGCTAATTCAGACAGTTAGAAGAATAGTATAAGGATGCTAATTCTGCTTCTCAGGCCACATCCTGCAAAATGGGCCCCAAGAAAATTGATGATTTGGCTCCTCTGATTTTGCCAATTGGATTTAAAAAAAAAATAGGTCAGGAACGCCCTGAAATGGAACTAACAATACATGAGCATAAATTTAAAGGACTTGTAGATACTGGAGCTGATGTATCTGTTATTGCTAAGCTACATTGGCCTCCTTCCTGGCCCACTCATGCAGCAGCCACAGAATTACAAGGTATAGGGCAGAGTAAATCCCCTCAACAAAGTTCTAGTTTTCTACATTGGGAAGATTAAGAAGGTCATTCTGGATTTTTTAAGCCTTATGTGCTCCCTGGATGGCCAATTAATTTGTGAGATAGAGATGTTTGAAAAATATAGGAGTGTTGCTTGTCAGTCCTAATGGTTCAGTACTCAGATGCTTGATTGGGGATTTTTGCCCACCAAGGGTCTAGGGAAAGAACAGCGAGGAATTCTCACCCCCATGGAAGTGGTACCCAATACCAGAAGGTGTGGATTAGGATATCAAAATTTAGCATAGGGGCCTTGGTAGCTCCTGCTACCTCAGTAATGCATTGTGCAGA
The DNA here is from genome assembly GCF_036850765.1 of Saccopteryx bilineata. NCBI lineage: Eukaryota > Metazoa > Chordata > Mammalia > Chiroptera > Emballonuridae > Saccopteryx > Saccopteryx bilineata. The sequence continues at coordinate 103,679,702 of NC_089491.1, read as the reverse complement.
CCCAATTACTTGGAAATCAGATAATCCTGTGTAGGTAGACCAATGGCCTCTTTCTCAGGAGAAACTTAGGGCAGCTGCTCAACTGGTACAAGAGCAGCTACAGCTTGGGCACATTGAACCATCTAATAGCCCATAAAATACACTTCCATATTTGTATCTTGTTGCCTCCTGGATTATCAAGGGGTATAGGCGACCCTTACAGCTTATAGGTTTTGAGCCTCAAAATTATTGTTGTTCCTTTTTTCAAAGGATCAACAACAATGGCTCTGGGAAACTTCCACTAAATGGCAAATTGTTCTTGCAAATCAATGGACTTTATACTGAAACTGTCAACTTACCTGCAGCCCCATGTTTATTGCAGCATTGTTCACAGTGGCCAGGACATGGAAACAACCAAAAAACCCGTCAATAGATGACTGGATAAAGAAGATGTGGCACATATACACTATGGAATACTACTCAGCCATAAGAAATGATGACATCGGATCATTTACAGCAAAATGGTGGGATCTTGATAACATTATACGAAGTGAAATAAGTAAATCAGAAAAAAACAGGAACTGCAATATTCCATACATAGGTGGGACATAAGTGAGACTAAGAGACATTGATAAGAGTGTGGTGGTTACGGGGGGAGGGGGAAGAGGAAGAAGAAAAGGGGGAGGGGGAGGGGCACAAAGAAAACTAGATAGAAGGTGACAGAGGACAATCTGACTTTGGGTGATGGATATGCAACATAATTGAATGACAAGATAACCTGGACATGTTATCTTTAAATATATGTATCCTGATTTATTGATGTCGCCCCATTTAAAAAAAAATTATTAAAACAAAACAACAAAAAAAGAAACTGTCAAGTTAAAATCAGCACAAAGTCCAGAATTATAAGCCATTATCATGGCTTTTCAGCATTTGCCATATTCCCCCTTTAATTTATATACAAACAGCAAATATCTACTTATGGTGTTTCCACTATAAAGACTGCTGTCTTAGGGACAAATGTGGATGAACTATTTCAGCAGTTCCTCCTTCTTCAAAGACTTGTATGTCAACATAGAGCTCCATGTTTCATCGGACATACTCGAGCTCACTCCATGCTCCCTGGAGCTTTAGCACAAGGGAATGCCCTTTTTTTTTTTTTTTTTTTTTTCATTTCTCTGAAGTTGGAAATGGGGAGGCAGTCAGACAGACTCCCGCATGCGCCCGACCAGGGTCCACCCGGCACGCCTACCAGAGGGGAATGCTCTGCCCATCTGGGGTGTTGCTCTGTTGCAACCAGAGCCATTCTAGCACCTGAGACAGAGGCCACGGGGCCATCCTTAGCACCCAGGGTGGCTTTGCTCCAGTGGAGCCTCGGCTGCAGGAGGGAAAGAGAGAGACAGAGAGGAAGGAGAGGGGGAGGGGTGGAGAGGCAGATGGGCGCTTCTTCTGTGTGCTCTGCCCGGGAATCAAACCCAGGAATCCTGCACACCAGGCCGATGCTCTAACACTGAGCCAACCGGCCAGGGCCTAGGAATACCCTTGTTGATCAAGCTACCCAAAAGAAAATTATTTGGAGCAACCATGACAGATCGAGCAATTCAGTCTCAATACTATTCATCACCAGAACATTGTAGCCCTGTGTAGCCCAGTTTCAACTTTCTCGGGAAGCAGCACAGCAGATTGGGAAATCCTGTCCAAAGGGTCCTATACTACAATCTGCCCCTTCATTTGGAGTTAACCCTCAAGGACCCCTACTAGGACAACTTTGGCAAATGGATGTTACTCATATGCCTTCATTTGGCAAACAGTCCTATGTCCACGTTACAGTGGATACATATTCTGGATTTATAGTAACCTCTGTCAGAATAGGAGAGGCTGCTAAGCATGTTATAGCTCATTGTCTGTATGCATTGTTCTATTATTGGATGTCCTAAACTGGTTACACTGAAAATGCTCCTGCATATGGAGCAAAAGTATTTACTGTATTTTGTCATTCTTACAATCTTTAAAGTTAAGGTATTATTAAAGTGTACCCAGCAAATATTTTAAGGTCAATTTAAAAAAAATTTTAAAGGGGGTAGTCATATCCTGGAACTCCTATGGGTCTACCATATCATGCTTTTTTTTTTTTTGTATTTTTCTGAAGCTGGAAACAGGGAGAGACAGTCAGACAGACTCCCGCATGCGCCTGACTGGGATCCACCCGGCACGCCCACCAGGGGCGACGCTCTGCCCACCAGGGGGCGATGCTCTGGCCCTCCGGGGCATCGCTCTGCTGCGCCCAGAGCCACTCTAGCACCTGGGGCAGAGGCCAAGGAGCCATCCCAGCGCCCGGGCCATCTTTGCTCCAATGGAGCCTTGGCTGCGGGAGGGGAAGAGAGAGACAGAGAGGAAGGAGGGGGAGGGGTGGAGAAGCAAATGGCGCTTCTCCTATGTGCCCTGGCCAGGAATCGAACCCGGGTCCCCCACCTGCCAGGCCGACGCTCTACCGCTGAGCCAACCAGCCAGGGCCCATATCATGCTTTTTACTTTAAAAAATTTTTTAATTTTCTTTTGAATGCTGATTAACAGAAGACACCAAATCTTTTTCGCCTGCAAACTACTACCTTCTTTATTTGATCCAGCTAACACTATTTTGTCTTTTTCCAAACAGCTCCAGATATATGGAAAAGATTTATATAGGCAGATGGGGATCCTCAAACCCCTCAGCGAGATCTTCTGAGCATGGCTCTTAAGATACCTAGAGGCAGAAAAGGCCCAATAGAGATCAGGGGAACTACCAGCTTTTAGGATACGCCCTTAAAGGCTCCAACGCCCCAAAGGGGTCTCATAGGATGCCATCTGGGTCCTGCTTCAATAGTGGAAAGGAAAGTCATTGAGCTAAAGCCTGCCAGGCTTACATGCCTCTGCTGTTAGGAAACAGGGACACTGGAAGGTAGGCTTCCCCCTCGCTCCTCTAAGGGAGAGTTCAGTCTCTTCCAGCTCTGCTCCAGCCACCTATGACCTAACTTTGCCCATAAAGCTGGGGTTTGCCACTGAAGGCTGAAGGTGCCCAGGGCTGTCAGCCCCATCTATGACACTGTGGACAAGCCTAGGGTATTTCTTCCAAGAAGCAGGTAAACTGATCTCATTTGCACAAGGGCCACTTAACTATGCCTTGCCTGAATAGTCAGGTTTTTTATTCTTCCCTCGAAGATCTCTGTTGTGGGTGTTGATAGTCCTATTTTCTGCTGCTTTGTTTAATATGTAGTGTTTCCTTTATTCCTCTTACCTCAATGCCCCACTCATATTTCAGGCTGGGACCTACTCCTAATTTAGAGCTCTCTTTCCCCCTTTTGCCAACTTCTATTATGAATCTACCTTTGCCACCCAGCTTAGTGTATCCCAAGGTTCTCTTTACCAAGCCACAGTCGCAGAGCTCCAGGGAAAAGCAGCCTGGTCTCATCTCTCCAGGCAGAGGGGAACAAAAACTCCATATCCACACATGCTGCAGATGGCTTTTCCAGTCTACCTGAATCATTACCAGCTAGAAGCAACGGTCATTGGGACTTGGACATGAGCTGCAAAGTATAGAATTGTGACAAAAATTCCAGTGCCATGGGGACTTTTCCTGGATGTGGACTTTTCCTGGACTCCTGCTCCTTGTGACAGCTCCTAACAGACTGAACTGGGGTTGGGTTGCATTTTTCAGGGACTGGGCATGGTGTTGGGGCCAACTTGGACTTGGTGAACATGTTAAGGACACTACTCTTTTATGGATTCTTGCTGTATTGACCAAGAGTTTGCTTAAAGGCTTTAATCACTGTAAAAAAAAAAATAGAAGACTAGATAAAGAAGTTGTGGCACATATACACCATGGTATACTATTCAGCCATAAGAAATGATAACATCGGATCACTTACAACAAAATGGTGGGATCTTGATAACATTATACGGAGTGAAATAAGTAAATCAGAAAAAAACAAGAACTGCAAGATTCCATACATTGGTGGGACATAAAAACGAGACTAAGAGACATGGACAAGAGTGTGGTGGTTACAGGGAGCGGGGGGGGGGGGGGGAATGAGGGAGAGGGGGAGGGGTACAAAGAAAACTAGATAGAAGGTGACGGAGGACAATCTCTCTTTGGGTGATGGGTATGCAACAGAATTGAATGACAAGATAACCTGGAGATGTTTTCTTTGAATATATGTACCCTGATTTATTAATGTTTAAAATAAAATTTTATTTATAAAAAAAAATGTTTAACATCACTAATCATTAGAGAAATGCAAATTATTTATTTTATTTTTATTTTTTTGTATTTTTCCGAAACTAGAAACGAGGAGAGACAGTCAGACAGACTCCCGCATGCACCCGACCGGGGTCCACCCGGCACGCCCACCAGGGGCGATGCTCTGCCCCTCTGGGGTATCGCTCTGCCGTGACCAGAGCCACTCCAGCACCTGGGGCAGAAGCCAAGGAGCCATCCCCAGAATAAGTTCGTAGCGTTTTTACCGAAGACTTTTAATTAAACAAAAAATAATTATATCAATAAGTTAATCAATTATATATTCGCCGTTGCTGTTTACAACCTCTTCCCACCTCTCGACCAATTTGTTGATGCCGTTCCGCCAAAAATCACCTGGTCTGGTGTCAAAGAAGTTGTTGAGCCAGTTTTTAAGGACCTCTTTGTTATCGAAGGTAACGCCCTTCATATGGTTTGACAGGAAGCGGAAAAGATGGTAATCGGTCGGTGCAAGGTCCGGAGAATACGGTGGATGCTGAAGGATCTCCCATTCGAGCTCTTGGAGTGCGGCTTTGACAACTTATGCAACATGGGGCCTGGCGTTGTCGTGAAGGAGTATGGTTTGACCATGTTGATCAGGTCTTTTCAGTCGAATAGCCTCATTCACGCTGTGTAGCTGGGCAATGTAGAGCTCCTTGTTGACCATGGCATTATTTTCGAGCATTTCCCAGTGCACCATGCCCTCCCAGTCCCACCAAACACATATCATGATCTTCTTTGGATGAAGGTCCGGCTTGACTCTCGGCTTTGGCGTATCTCCTGGAGCCACCCACTCCTTTCTTTGCTTCATATTGATGTATAGGCACCATTTCTCATCTCCCGTGACGATTCGGTACAAAAAGCGCTGTTTATGACTGCGTGTTGCTCAATGGCGGGCGAGATGCTGAGAAGCAATTTGAAGGCGACTTTGTTTTTTTCTTTGAGCTTGTGAGGCATCCAGGCTCCCAATTTTTCGGTAAATCCCATTGAATGAAGGTGATTGAGAATCGTTTTATGATCGCAGTTCATTTTTTCCACCAATTCACGACTGGTTTGGCAACCGTTCTCCTTCAAAAGTGATTTGAGACGTTCTTCATCGAATTCAGAAGGTCTTCCTCTGCGGGACGTGTCATCGACGTCAAAGTCGCCATTTTTGAACTTTGCAAACCATTTCCGTTCTGTAGACTCGCCTATGACACCTTCTCCATACACGTCACAAATGTCCTGGGCTGCTTCGGCAGCTTTTTGACCTCGATGAAAAGCAAAGAAGAGCAGGTGTCGAAAATGTTGATTTTTGCCTCCTGGGTATTCCATTTCTAAGCCTCAAAACTAATAAAAAATTAAATAACTCAAAAATACAATTAACATAGTTTTGTAGAGCAGAAAGAGTTTTATCGAATGAATACTTACCCTTTGCCAAACAGCAAACAAATCATTGTAAAAGAAAATATAAAAATGCTACGAACTTATTCCCCAACCCAATAAAACCACAATGAGATACCACCTCATACCTGTCGAATGGCGCTCATTAAAAAAACAACACATCCCTGGCCGGTTGGCTCAGCGGTAGAGCGTCGGCCTAGCGTGCGGAGGACCCAGGTTCGATTCCCGGCCAGGGCACACAGGAGAAGCACCCATTTGCTTCTCCACCCCTCCACCGTGCTTTCCTCTCTGTCTCTCTCGTCCCCTCCCGCAGCCAAGGCTCCATTGGAGCAAAGATGGCCCGGGTGCTGGGGATGGCTCTGTGGCCTCTGCCCCAGGCGCTAGAGTGGCTCTGGTCGCAACATGGCGACGCCCAGGATGGGCAGAGCATCGCCCCCTGGTGGGCAGAGCTTCACCCCTGGTGGGCGTGCCGGGTGGATCCCGGTCGGGCGCATGCGGGAGTCTGTCTGACTGTCTCTCCCTGTTTCCAGCTTCAGAAAAATGAAAAGAAAAAAAAAAAAAAAAACAAACAAACAAACAAAAAAAAACATGGCCTTGGCTGGTTGGCTCAGTGGTAGAGCATCGGCCTGGCGTGTAGGAGTCCTGGGTTCGAATCTCAGCCAGAGCACACAGGAGAAGCACTCATCTGCTTCTCCACTCCCCCCCTCTCCTTCCTGTCTCTCTCTTCCCCTCCTGCAGCCAAGGCTCCATTGGAGCAAAGTTGGCCTGGGCTCTGAGGATGGCTCTATGGCCTCTGCCTCAGGTGCTAGAATGGCTCTGGTTGCAGCAGAGAAACGGCCCAGATGGGCAGAGCATCGCCCCCTGGTGGGCATGCCGGGTGCATCCCGGTCGGGCCATGTGGGAGTCTGTCTGACTGCCTCCCCGTTTCCAGCTTCAGAAAAATACAAAAAAAAAAAAAAAAAAAAAAACCACACATAACAAGTGCTGGAGAGGGTGTGGAGAAAAGGGAACCCTCCTGCACTGCTGGTGGGAATGCAGACTGGTGCAGCCACTGTGGAAAACAGTATGGAGATTCCTCAAAAAATTAAAAATGGAACTGCCTTTTGACCCAGCTATCCCACTTTTAGGAATATATCCTATGCATACCAAATCACTGATTCAAAAGAACTGTACCCCTCATGTTTATTGCAGCATTGTTTACAATAGCCAAGATCTGGAAACAGCCCAAGTGTCCTACAGTGAATGATGGGTTAAAAATCTGTGGTACATATACACAATGGAATACTACATGGCCATGAGGAAGAAGGAAATCTTACCTTTTGCGACAACATGGATGGACCTAGAAACTATCATGCTAAGTGAAATAAGCCAGGCAGAGAAAGAAAAATATCATATGACCTCACTCATTTGAGGAAGTTAATGAACAATGTGAACTGAGGAACAGAACAGAGACAGAGGCAGCATCAAAGGGATCGGAGAGAAAGCAGTCAGAGGGAAAGTGGAAAAGAGGATGAGATCAGAGAAGGGAAAGAGATTAGTGAAATTATATATACATAACAGCATTATAGAGAACAGGACAGCAAATCCTGGAGAAAAGTGGGGAAGGCATTGGGAAGAGGGGGCAAAGGGGGGAGGCAAAGGGAACATGGGGGTGGGGAACATATATTTGGTGGGACACTTGAATCTATGTAAACACAATAAATTAAAATAAAATAATAAAATACATTGAAGCATTTAGGGTATTTTCAGAATATATAAATATATAAAATGTTTATAATATATACATATAAAGGATAGATGTATATGCATTGAATATATGTATACAGTGTTAAATGCAGTGATATCTAGCAAAAAATAATAGACTTCAGAAATATACATATATTTATATATATACATAGTTATGCCTACAAAATTTTCACATTTCTCTGAGTAATCTCTCACAGCCCCTAAAACATCAATAAGGAACAAAATAAATATATCAGAGAATATTTTTCTCTTAGGGTACATGGCAAAAAGACATAATTCTGATAAAAAGCATCACATCTGCAAGTGGGTATGTTGCAGAAATAGCTTGTAATATTGGCTGTGGCTGACAATGAATTGAGGCCATTCCCAATGACTCACATCTTTTTCTGTACTGGCAGACTATTGAAAAACTGGTTAGTATATTTAATATCTAATTTTGAAGCTAAAGATGATTCTCCATTAAAATACCACGTGCCATAAGATAAACTTCATTTGAAAAGGGCAAGGCTGATTTGTTATCTAATTCTGTATGATATACTAAAGACTATCACTTGCTGGTAGGAGTCACCTCTAATAATGAAAGATGACTAAGCCACAAATCAACAAAAGAAGTCATTGGTTCAGGAGAGTAAAGTAAGCAAAATATTTTTCAAAGAATATCAAAATTCTGGCACAGCCCTGGCGGGATAGCTCTGTTGGTTAGAGCATCGTCCATGCACAGACTGCCAGTGTGACCCCTGCTCAGGGCACACAAAGAAACAGATTGATCTTCCTGTCTCTCCCTTCCTCTTTCTAAAATCAATAATAAATATTTTAATGCTGTTACAGACGTTGAAAACTGATCTGCACCTTTGAAATGCAAAGTTGACTTAAACTTTATGAGAAATTTACTGTATGTAAAACTTGTTATTTAAAAACAATTCATAATTTTTTAGCTCTAGCTAGATAGTTCAATTGGTTAAAGTGTCATTTCAATATGTCAAGGTTGTGGTTTTGATCATCAGTCATGGCACATACAAGAATCAGTCCATGCATGTATAAATAAGTGAAACAACAAATCAGTGTTTCTCTCTGTCCTTCCTGTCTCTAAAATCAATAAAACATTTTTAAAAGAAAAACAATTCAGAATTTTCTGCATTTTTACAGTTCTTATGTCCAATATTTTATTTAAGCCACACTATAGTTCTCTGAATTCAGGAAGACAAAATTTTAGGACTCTCAGAAACACATATTCATTAAGCATTAATTAATCCATCTTCCATCTATATGTGCACATCTCTGAAATAACTTTTCTCTAGCCCCTTCCACATTTTTTGAAATATGCAGTGGTACAAGGGGCATGGGAGGATGAAGAGAATACATAACATCTATAAAGTCATTCACTGATGCACATAGGATTCAAAAGGAAATGGCCCTCTTCCTCCATTTTTACAATAGCAAATTTTTATTATAGCTAAACTAAATTGCTCTTATTTAAACTAAAACCGCCTGACCAGGCGGTGACGCAGTGGATAGAGCGTCGGACTGGAATGCGGAAGACCCAGGTTCGAGACCCCGAGGTAACCAGCTTAAGCACGGGCTCATCTGGTTTGAGCAAAAGCTCACCAGCTTGGACCCAAGGTCGCTGGCTCGAGCAAGGGGTTACTTGGTCTGCTGAAGGCCCACGGTCAAGGCACATATGAGAAAGCAATCAATGAACAACTAAGGTGTCGCAACACGCAACGAAAAACTGATGATTGATGCTTCTCATCTCTCTCCATTTCTGTCTATCTGTCCCTATCTATCCCTCTCTCTGACTCTGTCTCTGTAAAATAAATAAATAAATCAACTAAAACCATCAGAAAGTCTGTTACGTAGTTATAGCAGAAGAAATGAAAGTAAAATGAACAGTTTTCAATATGGTATTCAAGTAGTTTAAATCATTCAGACAAAAAAAATTAGTGAATTATCTTGACAAAAGAAAAATGTAAGTTGTGTGTTTTCTTGCGATACATTGAAATTGGAGAGAAACTAATTGATGATGACTTATTTTACTAATACTTAACAATGTTATGGAATCTTTCTTCAAAAATGTAGCCATTAGAAGATCAGAAATACACAAACTTAGGTCACTTACCAGAATGTTTAAATATTTTTAAAACTATTTTTAAAGAGAAACAACTTCTTAGGGATACCCATATTTTTTTGTCCTATTTTTAGTAGCTTCCAAACTGACCACACACTAAAGATACTCATGCTACTTTATAAAAATACAGAATTCGAAAGTTAATCCCTGGAGATTTTGATTCAGCAAAGCTTTTGAAAGATATCAACAGACTTAAGTAAGGCTTGCCCAGATACAGGATCAGGGGAAAGAGACAGTAAATAAACTAATACATACAGGTGACATGTTGCAATTGCCTAAAAATCTACCAATATTATATTTAAGTGCTGGTACTTCTTAGAGATTTAGATAAATTGCATTGTTTTTAAAAAAAATTATTAAATCTGACTTGCTTTAGGCCATTTGTTATCTCAGAGATCAACCATATTGACCACTAAGTACAATTGGGCACTCACACCAGTGTCTTGTGGTAAACCAAATGATTTCAGGCCAAAAGAACACCACAAGTAAATATCTCTGCAATTATTATTTTCCAGACTCCATTATGTCATATTTATTCTTACTAGTTTTTCCTATGAGATTATTCAGTCTATGGTTATTTCAGGATTCTGGTTAGGAAACAAAGTATTTGGGGTAGAAATTTTAGGGCTATTTAGAAAAAAGCTCAAAAATTATTTTTCCAGATTCTTTTCTGGTTGCTGAGATTATGAATAATTTTATTTACTTTTACAATTTTTCAGTATTTTCCAAATTTCTATAATGCCTATGAAATACTTTCAAAACTACAAAAAATCAAAATTATACCAAATAGGAATTATGTAAGTAATATGAACATTATTATAATGATTGAGGATATTAATACCAGTAGATTTATGCAGGAGGCAAGATCATTTACCGAATTGGTAATTCGTGTTTTTTCACTTTTGTTAATTTCTTTTAATCAAGTCAAGACCTTGGGCTCCTCTGCCTCAAGAGCAGGTAGCCTGCCACACTTGTCTCTCAAGCAGAGATTTTAGTTCACTGAGTATCAAGACTGGGAGTGTGAGGGAAAGGGAAGAAAGAAAATTATCTTCTCAGGTTGAGAAAATAAAACAAAGTCTGTGTGTGCAATGTATTTAAGGAAGCAAGTTTCTTTAGACTCAGGTGTTTTGCAGAAAGCTGGAGCTAATTAGAACATTCGGTAAAGTGAAATAATTTGTGCATCTGCGTTAGTGAAACATAATATATACCATTTTTTCTTCTCAATTATAAAGTTTATTTCATATGGTTACAATCTGTAGAAGAATATTTCTCACAATAAATGATATAGTTTTCTGCATGCTATATCATGCAAAAATTATTAGTTAAAATTAATGCTGATTACTGAGCTCATCTCAGGCTTATTAAACCACCATCTCTTAGGACCAGAAAGCTAAAATTCCTCAGTAATTTTAATCACAGTGAAATCTGAAAACTATTGTTATTTTTATTTTAATTATTTTTATTTTTAAGTGAGAGGAGGGGAAAGAGTGGGGCAGACTCCCGCATGCAACTTGACCAGGATCCACCCAACAACCCCCATATGGGGCCAATGCCTGAATAACATGCTATTTTTTAGCACCTGTAGCTGATGTGCTTCAATTGAGCTGTGCTCAGTGCACAGGCCAATGCTCAGATTAATCAAGCTACTGACAGTGGGAGGGGAAGAAAAGAGAGGGAGAAGGAGGAGAAGCAGATGGTCACTACTCCTAGGTGCCCTGACCAAGAATTGAATCCAGAGGTCATATGCCTAGTTGATGCTCTATCCACTGAGCAACCAGCCAGAGCCTGAAAACTATTCTTATAAAGGTATAAATTATTAAAGACTTTTATATTCAGCAATTAACATTTGTCATGTCATTCATATCCGATTTTTAATACTAGGGGCAAATCCTTTATGTTACTCAGTCTAAGATGATGTCTTCTCTTGTCCACAGTTAGTTGGGAAAGTAAAAATAATGCAGTGACTATGTACATCACTTAGAGACCACCATCTCTCTTTTCTCATTTCTGATACTTTGGGGAAGTGATCACTATGCATAGGAAAATAATAAATCCTTATATTACCCCCATTCATATACATTAATTTGCTTCTGTATAATCTAAGGAAAGTAAATGTGATATCTTTTTTCCAAAAGGACTTTTGTAGAAAAAGATACTCATAAGGGACAGATGCTTGGAAAATGCATAGCACTTAGCACTATTTTTTCATTGATCTATTACCCTCTGGGTATGGTTTTGGAATTGAGAGGAGGAGCAAAGGTGTGAGAAAACATCCGTATCTACATGGTAGACAAATTATCCTATAGAGTACATAGTATATTTAATTTTAATCTGGACCATAATTACCCTGAGCTTTTATTTGTCAGGTGTGGGTATATGTGCATGCATTTTGCATGAATTAACACTAATAACCAGATGTCTTCTATATAGCCTGAAAATTAGAGTACCAATATCTGACCTAGACCTGTGAGCTACCCCTAAATTCCCACATCTCATCCACAATTCTATTAATGTCTCTCATGAACTCCCTGCACATAATTTGTTTTACACAGAAAAACTTAGACCTGTGATATTTACTCAGAGTCTTTTATTGCATCCCTCAGGTTGTACTACTGAAGGAGAAGAACTGATTCTAGAATGAGACTAGACTCTATAGGTGTAAGTGGAGTTTCCTAAGAGGGCACAAAATGCAACTGTGGTAGCACAAATGGACGTGTCTCTCGGGAGATGGAGAGAGATGCAGGCTTTGACATCGGGAAGCATCACCAGAGTGTGGGACCCATTCACAGCACAATGGGTTTTTCTAAAAACCTTTTGATTAAATAGGTTAAAACAGCATCAACTTTTTTGTTGACTCTTGTCAACAACAACAAAAAAGTTATTCCCCTATTATCACACATCTTAGATGTGATTAGGAACTTTTAACTGTTGACAAATGACCATGGTATCTGTGTGAACTGTCACAAAAAAAGCTAAATTAACAATAATGGAAGCAACATATATTGATTTCTTGTTACTTTAATGTTTTTAAAGAAAATAGAGGCCTGACGCCTACCTCAAATGAGGTCATCAAATTATGTTTCTGACCAAGATGGAGCAATAGAGGTGGCAAAAATCCCTCTCAACCTTGAAACCAACAGTCACCAGATTGTTGGTGACTACTATGGGAAGCCCAGACCTGCTCACAGCTTTAGACAAGAGAGAGGAAAAGGAGTTCATTTTAATTTAGACATAGGGCTGAAACACGTTAGGCTAGAACTGGAATGTATAAATAATAAAGAGACTCAGTGGATTTGTTTCTGCCTCTATGTAACCTAGGGGAACCAAATTAAAGTTATCTTGATGTCTGAGATTTGCTTTAAAATGATCCAGAAAGAAAAAAAAAGTAGTCTTGGAATAGATTTTAAAAGATAAACCAGTCTTAAAAATTATTCAAATAGGTGAACTAAATACATGAGGGTTTATAATATCACTGTGTCTTCCCTGCATGTTTGAAAACTACCTACATAATAAAATGGTGTGTTCCTTCCTCGTTAATAGTGCCATCTCCACTTTTAGCCATCTCTAAAACAGTGACCTTATAGTTACTTTTTCCCACATTGAACTATAAAAGAAGGCTATTCAACCTGCAAGTTCAGTATTTTATTTTCTATGCTTAAATTTCTTAGTTACTACCATTTCTCAGTAAAGTCTTAAAAATGTATAGCCTTTGTTGGGGAACAGAAAGATGCAGTACAATAAAGTTTGATGTTTTGCATATGTACATCCCTGTTGAAAACATTGAGGCAATGATTCTGAAACTTTGGACCACGATAAATAAGTTCCAGCAAATGACAGTCCATTTTAAAAGTAGGAGACTTGGGGGTGGGGGCAGCAAGATGGCGATGGAGTAGACGGACATACTAACTTCTACCTCCCAGAATCAAAGTAGATTACAACTTAATTTTAAGAACCATCATCTGTAAAAACCAACATTGGACTAAACTAAGAGGACTCTTTAACCAAGAAACACTGAAGAAGTCACACTGAGACTGGGAGGAAAAGCAGAAACACGGAGAGGATTGCCCAGCTCCCCAGTGTGAATGTCAGCCCGGAGGGACTTGCATGGTGGGAAGTGAGTTTAGCAAAGAAGGGAGGGTCCTGGGCCCCAGGACCAAAGCCCCAGCCTGCAGTCCCAGAGCCTAGAAGAGGTGTTGGACATTATTTAGCTGCAAAACAAGCCAGGATACTGTTTGTGAGAAAGAGAGAAATTTCTCAGACCCAGGATTTTCTTAAAGGGACCATGCAGAAAACCTTTTCACAACCACTAACTTGGGACTCCAGGGGACAGGGAGAGATCAGAGGACCGGAGTAGCAGGGAGAGTAATCTAGGAGGCACAGGGAGTAACACTTTGAGGGACAGCCACCCTAAACCCTGGGTTGAGTCACTCCCCAAATTTAAGAGAATATTTCCCCTGGAACCAGCAATACCAGCAAAGGGAAGCAGAACACCAGCCAAACAAACTCTCCCACAGCACTCAGGGCAGAGTCGCTTAGGAGGAGGGAGCCGCCTTCAGGAACACAGTATTGAGTGCTAGGGTCTGAGCTGCAGCCCCACCCACCCACACAGCTGAGGGCTCACTGAAGGGCAGGCAGCAATGGGACGCAAAAGTGCGGTCCCCTCAGCAGGGCAGGAGATTGCCAGCCACAACTGAGGCCCAGCGTGAGCTCAGTCCCACCCGGCAGGGGTGGAAAAGATGCACAAAAGTGGTCCAACCCAACTGCGAGCCGGGTGAGCAAGAGCAGTCCCGCCTGCAATCCTGCCTGCAATCCCGCCAGCAGGGGCAAGGCGAAAGCCGGGTGAAAGTGGGAGAACCAGCGAAGAGCCGCAGCTAATAGAGGCACACAGCCCCGCCCCGGAGCTAGGGCTTGCGGCCCAGCCTGCGAGCACAGTCTCACCATCAGGGTAGGGGCGAAAGCCGGAAAACAAGCAGAGACCCACGGCTAAGCGTGAGAGCACAGCCCCAACCCTGGAACCAGGTCTTGCAGCCATCGTGAACACAGCCCCACCTGCGGGGGCAGGGCAAAAGCTGGAACAAGCAAAGAACCATGGCTGAGCATAGGTGCACAGCCACGCCTGCAGTGCCAAGGTTTGCGGCCCCAGAGCAGTGCACAGCCCCACCCAAAGGGATGGCGTGATGGCAAAGGCTGGACAGGGCTTGTAGCGCCAGCAAATGAATACAGCCCCGGCCATGGAGGTGAAGTGGAAACCACAGTGACTGCCGCAGTGGGCCTGCAATGGCAACTCCCATACCCAAATGCCTGAGGCAGCAGGAGAGGGGGTGGCGGGCCTGCAGACAGACCATACTAGGGAAAACAGAGGCCACACCCACTGGACTCCTGTGGCCACACCCTTCTTATACATAGACAGAATGGGAAGGCAGAAAAATGCAACCCAAATGAATCAAAACAAATCCCCAAAAAAGGACTTGAATGAGTCAGATATAAAAAAATTACCAAATGCAGAATTTAAAATAATGATTATTAGGATGCTCAAAGATCTTAGAACAACAACAGATGGATATAACAAGCACTTAAAGAAATAGCAAATATAAAAATGGAGATTGAAATAATAACAAAGAATCAGTCAGAAATAACAAATACAATATCTTAAATGAAGACCACAATGGAAGGAATTCAGAGCAGGATGGATGAAGCTGAGGATCGAATCAGTGAGGTAGAGGACAAGATAAACAAAGGCACAGAGGCAAAGTAGCAAAAAAAAAGAGACTCAATAAGTCTGAAGAAACTCTAAGAGAGCTCTGTGACAACATGAAGAGAAACAACATCTGCATCATAGGAGTTCCTGAAGAAGAAGAGAAAGAACACAGGATAGAAACCTTGTTAAATCAAATCATAGCTGAAAAATTCCCTAAATTGATGCAGAAAAAAGTCACAAAAATTCAAGAAGCACAGAGAATTCCATTAAAGAGAAACCCAAAGAAATCCACACCAAGACACATCATAATTAAAATACCAAAGCTAAGAAATAAAGAGAAAAATATTTAAAGCTGCTAGAGAAATAAAAACTATCACCTACAAAGGAGCCCCCATAAGGATGACATCCGACTTCTCAACAGAAACACTTGGGGCCAGAATGGAATGGCAAGAAATATTCAAAGTAATTCAGAACAAGAGCCTACAACCAAGACTACTTTATCCAGCAAGACTATCATTTAAAATTGAAGAAGAAATAAAAAGCTTCCCAGACAAAAAAAACTCAAGGAATTCATTACAACCAAACCAATGCTGCAAGAAATGTTAAGGGGTCTGTTGTAAATAAAACAAAGGGGGAAAAGAGTATACTAAAAGAGGAAGATAGCTTTAAAGAATGAAGTGGCAATAAACAACTACATATCAATAATAACCTTAAATGTAAATGGATTAAATGATCCAATCAAAAGACATAGGGTAGCTGCATGGATAAAAAAAACAGGATCCCTACATATGCTGTCTACAAGAGACCCACCTCAAAACAAAAGATACACATAGACTGAAGGTAAAAGGATGGAAAATAATATTTCATGCAAATAGAAATGAAAAAAAAAAGCTGGGGTAACAATATTTATATCAGACAAAATGACTTTAAAACAAATGCTATTGTAAGAAATAAAGAAGGTCACTATATAATGATAAAGAGAATAATCCAACAGGAAGATATAACCATTATAAATATCTATGCACCTAATATAGGAGCACCTAAATATAATATATAAGGCAGACTTTGATGGCTATAAAGGCAAAATCAACAGCAATACTATAATAGTAGAGGATTTCAATACCCCACTAACATCACTAGCTAGATCAGTGGTAGTCAACCTGGTCCCTACTGCCCACTAGTGGGCATTCCAGCTTTCATGGTGGGCAGTAGCAAAGCAACCAAAGTATAAATAAAAAGATAGATTTAACTATAGTAAGTTGTTTTATAAAGATTTATTCTGCTAAACTTAGTGAAAATCTGACATAAAGTACTTGGTAAGTAATTATTATTATATGCTTTAACTTGCTGTAACTCTGTGTTATAAATTTTATAGAGTAAAGTTACTTCCCTACTTTATAAATCACCATTACTGTGGATCTGGTGGGCAGATAGAAAATTTTACCTCTAACAGAGATACAAAAGTGGGAAGTAGGTATAAAAAGGTTGACTACCCCTGAGCTAGATCCTCAAGAAAAAAAATTAACAAAGAAACAGAAGACTTAATGGACACACTAGATCAACTTGATTTAATAGATATCTTCAGAACCTTTCACCCTAAAGCAGCAGAATATACATTCTTTTCAAGTGCTAATGGTACATTCTCTAGGATAGACCACATGTTAGGGTTCAAAAGAGATCTCAACAAATTTAAGAAGATTGAAATCATATCAAGCATTTTCTCTGATCACAATGGTATGAAACTAGAAATCAACCACAACAGAAAAACTAAAAAATACTCAAACACATGGAAACTAAATAGCATGATATTAAATAACAAATGGGTTAACAATGAGATCAAAGAAGAAATCAAAAAATTCCTAGAAACAAATGATAATGAGCATACAACAACTCAAAATTTATGGGACACAGCAAAAGCAGTCCTGAGAGGGAAGTTCATAGCACTACAGGCATACCTTAAAAAGCTAGAAAAAGGTCAAATAAACAACCTAACCCTGCATTTAAAAGAACTAGAAAAGGACCAGCAAGTAAAGCCCAGAGGTAGTAGAAGGAAGGAAATAATAAAGATAAGAGCAGAAATAAATGACATAGAAGCTAAAGAAACAATACAGAGGATCAATGAAACCAGGAGCTGGTTCTTTGAAAGTGTAAACAAGATCGATGAACTTTTAACCAGACTCACCAAGAAAAAGAGAGGACTCAAATAAATAAAATTAAATGAGAGTGGAGAAATAACAACTGACACAACAGAAATACAAAATATTGTAAGAAAATACTATAAAGAACTGTACACCAAAAAACTAGACAACCTAGGTGAAATGAACAAATTCCTTGAAACATATAATCTTTTAAAAATAAATCTGGAAGAATCAGAAACCTGAGCAGACCAATTACAACAAATGAGATCAAAACAGTTATCAAAAAACTCCCAACAAACAAAAGCCGTGGGTCGGATGGCTTTACAAGTGAATTCTACCAAATATTCAAAGAAGAACTAACTCCTATTGTCCTCAAGCTATTTCAAAAAATTCAAGAGGAAGGAAGACTTCCAAGCTCCTTTTATGAGGCAAGCATAATTCTGATTTCAAAACCAGTCAAAAACAACACAAAGTAAATTACAGGCAAATTTCTCTGATGAATTTAGATGCTAAAATCCTCAACAAAATATTAGCAAACCAGATCCAGCAATACATGAAAATAATCATATATCATGATCAAGTGGGATTTATCCTGGGGAGGCAAGGATGGTACAATATTCTTAAATCAATCAATGTGATTCATCACATAAACAAAAGGAAGGATAAAAATCACATGATAATTTCAATAGATGCAGAAAAAGCACTTGATAAATTTCAGTACCCATTTATGATCAAAACTCTCAGCAAAGTGGGAATACAGGGAACATACCTCAACATGATAAAGGCCATCTATGAAAAAAAAACCACAGCCAACATCATAATTAATGGGCAAAAAGTTAAAGTAATCCCCCTAAGATCAGGGACAAGACAGGGGTGCCTCCTTTCACCACTCTTATTCAACATAGTACTGGAAGTCCTAGCTACAGCGATCAGACAAGAAGAAGAAATAAAAGGCATCGAAATTGGAAAAGAAGTAAAACTATCATTATTTGCAGATGATATGATACTGTATATAGAAAACCCTAAAGTCTCAGTCAAAAAACTACTGGACCTGATAAATGAATTCAGCAAGATAGCAGGGTATAAAATTAATACACAGAAATCAGAGGCATTTTTATACACCAACAATGAACTATCAGAAAGAGAAATTAAGGAAACAATCCCCTTCACTATTGCAACAAAAAAAAATACATTTAACCAAGGAGATTAAAGACTTGTACTTGGAAAATTACAAAACATTGATAAAAGAAATCAAGGAAGATACAAACAAGTGGAAGCATATACCATGCTCATGGATAGGAAGAATAAACATCATTAAAATGTCTATATTACCCAAAGCAATCTATAAGTTCAATGCAATTCCTATTAAAATACCAATGACATACTTCAAAAATACAGAACACATATTCCAAAAATTTATATGGAACCAAAAAAGAACACGAACAGCCTCAGCAATGTTGAAAAAGAAGAATAAAGTGGGAGGTATCACACTTCCTGATATCAAGTTATATTACAAGGCCATCGTACTCAAAACAGCTTGGTACTGGCATAAGAACAGGCCTATAGATCAATGGAACAGAACAGAGAACCCAGAAATAAACCCACACCTTTATGGACAATTGATATTTGACAAAGGAGGTAAGAGCTTTCATCTAAAAGTATTCAATGATCTTTTTTACAACAATGTTCTCATTTATCCCTAAAAAGGACAATGGAAAATCCAATTGGTCAGAGAATCTATCACTGGCTATTGTTAATTACTCCACATATTCAGTCATGGTCCCATCTGAATATTCTGTAATTTGAACACTAATTTATAAAATTAACTATTCATGACAGTTCTTAATAAAATAATAAAATACTATGAGAGTAAGAGTGGGAGACAAAGTAATCTGCGCACACACACAACATGCTGGGGAAAAGAGGCCTAGCTGCTACAGTACTTGTTTTTGTAATAAAATCATAAAGCCACCTTATTCTACAGGTCCTGCCTTGTAGAATTTGTTGATTCCTGTAGCCTGATTTCACGCTTCCATGGTGATGTCACTGAACACAGGGCTGGGCTAGAACTCACATATTCAGTGCTTGGGAGTCCATAAGTGTCTGCTCTAGTGCCACTGCTTTCGGAGTTCTGGACATTCAAACAACATCTGCCACTTTGCACTCTGCGTGTCATTCAAGCAAGAGGCAAAGCTGACCGGTTGTAATTAAGGATAAGCTGTGGTTGCTTCTAGACAGTGGGGTTTGGAGGAGAGAAAAACTATCTGGAATCTCCGGTATTCTCTAGGGTCTCCTCTTATTACTTCCATAAAGTAATTGAAAATTAGAGCAAAACAAACAAGCAGGCAAACAAATAGACAAAAAAGATCCACTCATGATTTGGACCCTCACTACCAGGTAACAAACTTCAGCCAGCTGAGTTTGTGCCAGTAGTAAAGGGCTGATTTTATCTACCAGCTTAATTATCTAAATCAGGTGTCCCCAAACAATGGCCCTCGGGCCGCATGCGGCCCCGAGGCCATTTATCCTGTCCCCACCGCACTTCCAGAAGGGGTATCTCTTTCATTGGTGGTCAGTGAGAGGAGCACTGTATGTGGTGGCCCTCCAATGGTCTGAGGGACAGTGAACTGGCCCCCTGTGTAAAAAGTTTGGGGACCCCTGAAATTGTCATTAAACCAAGTGCTGTTTTCTGAACTACACTTTCAAATACATAACGACTCTGGGTGTGAAAGTCCATTGTTGATTCCACATAAATGTGTGCCGAAGTGAAAAGACAACAACAGAAGAGTGGCTGGGGTAACTTTGCCATCCTGATAAAAATATGAGTCATCCTGAATAGACATGCCCAAATTCCTCCTTTTGCTCGTCAGTGTACAGATATAAAGGATTCTAGAGCAAAGATAAAACATTCACCTTCAACTGCCTTTAAGAGCAAGTGCAGAGAATTAAAACATTAATCTGGGTACTGAGCTCAAGGAAAGAATAATACCTGTGACACATGATAGACATTATTTATTGATTCTCAGTACCACCCTTGCCCTTCAAAGTTTTCTCAAAGAAGACAAAGGAAGGAAAGTAAAAGCCATGTTTTCCCAATTCCTTCACCAGCTGGAAGGTGGAGGAGGAGGAGTGAGTATCCTGTGGCAGCTGCCACCAATGTGTGAGCACCAGGAGGCGAGCAGCCCGAGAAGGGTATTTCCAGCAGCCATTGGAATTCCTCCTCGGTATTCACTTGGGTGCTCATGCCTTGAAGTCCATTAGTGGAAGCTTCCTGTGGCATTCTGGACTCCTGATGAAAATCACCCACACCGGGGCTGCAGGTTGAGGTCAGTGGCTTTATTTTCTCACTTCCTGAAAGTGCTTTCTTGACCACACATCCTCAGCCCTTGCAATGGTTTGGAAAGCCTCTAGTTATCCATTTAAATGTCCTTCCTGTATAAGATTAATCTAGATTGAGTGACCTCTAAATAATACACCATTTTATCCCACATTGTTTCCCTCATAAGTAACATGATAAGAGATGGATGAGGCAGAAAGAAGCAATAAAGAGGGCAGAGAAGATCAATATTTGCTGATTAGTCTTTGAAACTGATGCAAAGGTTTCCTAGTTCCCGGGTCCTTAGAGAAGTATCAGATGAACATTTCCCAGAAAATACTGAAATACAGTATTGTTTTAAGAGTCTAGTAGTCACTTCAAAAATTATTTTTAATGCTACAATATTGTAATTTTTTGCACTATCAAAGTAGCAACTAAAGAGTGGGCATTCTGAACTATTATGGAATTGCTATTAAATTACCTAAAATGAGATAGAATAATAGCCGTAATCACACTGATAGCTTACATTAGCACTTAAAGTGCTTCAAGTTACAATTTCCTTATAAAACATTCACTGTAGGAGCATTATTCTATTACTATGTCCACACTTATATATTATTTCCAAATGATATAAAAATTATCAATCAACATGTATCCAAACTACATGGAATAGTTCACATATGGAAGACCCTCTGCTGTGCATGTACTTTTAGACATACCAAAGCGTATAATTCACATGCTTCCTTATTTTATTTCAGTCACCCTCCCATTCTTTCATTCAGTCCAGCAGCCTGTAGCTGTAGGTTCTAACTCAGAAATGTAATTCATCTCAAATGTATCTGCTCCTTTTCATCGGCTGTGCAGTCACACTGCCTAAGCAGCGATGCTCGCCCGCGGACCGCCTCCTCTCTCCTGCTTCCACGTTTCCTCCTCCTCACCCCACCCCACCCCCTGTCCAATTTACACTTGTCACACAGAGCATAGTTTTAAAACATAAATCAGGTCATGTTAATTACCTGTTATAAAATTTTCAGGGCTGGCCCTGGTCGGTTGGCTCAGTGGTAGAGCGTCGGCCTGGCGTGCAGAAGTCCCAGGTTTGATTCCCGGCCAGGGCATACAGGAGAAGCGCCCATCTGCTTCTCAGCCCCTCCCCCTCTCCTTCCTCTCTGTCTCTCTCTTCCCCTCCTGCAGCTGAGGCTCCACTGGAGCAAAGATGGCCCGGGCGCTGGGGATGGCTCCTTGGCCTCTGCCCCAGGCTTTAGAGTGGCTCTGGTCGCAACAGAGCGACACCCCGGAGGGGCAGAGCATCGCCCCCTGGTGGGCAGAGCATCGCCCCCTGGTGGGCGTGCTGGATGGATCCCGGTCGGGCGCATGCGGGAGTCTGTCTGACTGTCTCTCCCAGTTTCCAGCTTCAGAAAAATACAAAAAAAAAATTATTTTTCAGGGCTTCTTTCTTTTTTTCATGATAATACCCAGTGCCACTGACCAGCAAAGCCCTGCAAGACAGCCTCCTGCGTCCTCTGAGCCTCCTGCACCCTCTGAAGCCTTACCGGGCACACGCCACACCCCTCCCCTCACTGCACTCAGCCGTCCTGCCCTGTCTCCACCTCCCCTCTCGGCTTCAGCACCTTGGCCTTTGCTCTACTGTCTCCCTAGTGCGCTCCTCCCTCCTGGTTTGACAAAACCATTTTGAAATAATTTCCATAAAAGTTGCCAGATAAAATTAGTTTATTAAGTGCACCCATATACCCTTTGTCCAGATTATGACGCTTGCTTTCATAAGCACAGTAAAATCATCATGATCAGGAAATGACTATTGACCAGATTTTCATTAAGTACTACTCCCTAATCCACAAAACCCACTTAAATTCATTGATTGTCATATAATATGCTGTAAAAAAAAACTATGATATAGTCCAGAATTTATTTATTTTCTTAGCGAGAGCTAGAGAGAGAGGGAGACAGAGAGAGACAAACAGGAAGGGAGAGAGATGGAAAGTATCAACTTGCTGTGGCCCCTTAGTTGTTCACTGATTACTCCACCCACTGCTCCTCCGCTTGCAAGTCTTCGGCAGCCTGTACAGCTTCACAAAAAGAAACCAAAGATGCACGAGAAGTGTGAGCACTGCCAATGAAGAATGAGCACTTTGTTGCCTCCTGGATATGGAAGAATCACATGGCCCACACAGAAAAGACTATCAAAACTAGAATGATGAGCACCCGACACATTCACAGGCACTACTGATGCAACTCGCAATACGGGTTTCAAAGATTTCTTGGACAACAATATGAGGAAACTAGATTACATGACATTTTGTCTTGAGAGGTGCTATTCTTTACATGTCCACTAAAAGGAAACAAAACTAAAAATGTGTCCCTGATGGCCTCAACTCTGTCCTTCTTCCCAGGACGTACAGTACATAGCAGTGAGCAGCACAGTGTGAAAAGGGGTCACATTCTGAGAAACCGGAGGGTCCTGTGACAACAGGTCTGGGTGATCAAAATCAGTGAAGACTTCACACGTAATAGACAGCAGAGTCACTGTCAGGGCCCCGGACACACATCCTAAACCCTGGAAAGCAATGAAAATCAGAACAGGAGGCCAGCTTCCTCCGACCCAAAGCTGTCACCCAGACACGATGCAGAGCAGGAACCCAAAAGCCCAGAAAGGAAACAGCAGAGACAGACATCGGACCCCCCATGCCAGATTCCCTACATCGGAACCGAAATCCATATCCCACACAGAAACAGAGGACACGAAGCCACATCTAAACACACACAGTCAGAATACCAAATTGACAGAAAACCACAGAGCGCCCTGACAGAAGTCATCTCTGTAACTATACCCAGAATGGAGGGCTGGAGCCACACAACAGACAAGATGGCACCACATGTTGGAGTTGAGGCGGATACTCACATTACAAACAGATCCATCACAGTGTAACTAATGTATGAAGGACTGACTCAGGGAGTGGATAAATGAGTGACCTGATGAGTCAATGAATGAATTAATGAATAAATTAATAAAGAAATAAGTACATAGAGGAGCACCCGGAACAATGACCCTGAATCCACACAGCAAGCCTCACAAAAATTTGATACAGCCAAGGCAAAGACAGGAGATGAAACTATCACTCGCGAAGCCTTCCAACTCCAGCACACCATACAGTGTTATTCACAAGAGGCAACGAGAATGAACAGACACCTCACTCACCTTGGCTGGAAGACCATTCTTTTCTATCACGTAGAGCCGTTGCATGTGCTAGCAGCATCCAGGCATTCATGGCAGATCCCCACACCTCTTTTCACCTGGGGGAAGAAAAGTGAAGCCATTCTTTTCATCTAACCTTCTCATGTCTACCGGCTGGGTTCATGATCCACTCAGCACAGTCAAATAAACACTAGACATCCAACAGTCACTCTGGGAACATAAGGAACAATACCATATGCAAACAAACACCCCTACACAGAACGTAATACTGAGGAGACAATTTGGAGAGTGGGCAAAAAGGGCATTTCATCACAGAAATGGGAGTGGACACTACACAGATGAATTCTGACAACAGAAGCAAACATGACTTGTTCCTTTGGATTAGGCCATCCCCAAAACGGTACCACATGGAAGGTTACACAATGAGCCAAAGAACAAACAGCCACCTGCCGTGTCAAAATCTAATACTGAACTGACTGCGCCAAAGCTATCTTCCTAAACCAGGAACTCAAAGCCTACTCTCTGAGTGACACAGAGGAAAACCGTAAGGCCTGTCTGAATGCTTCTGCATTTCCCTTCCACTGACACAAGGGAAACCTTGGGCGCCCTGCATCCCCACATTGGAAACTGTAAAGAAAACCCTGACATCCATGAGAGAAATCCGCAAACGTTCCACATTTCACAGTCATCGTCCTTCATATGAGACTAACTCGGTTAAAACATGTAAGTCCAATGGCAGGAGTGGCAACATGCTCGTACTCCCCAAATGAACCCTGCAGGCTAGGACTCATCCCTTCCTTCTGAGGAGAATGGGAAAACCTCCCTCAAACCTCAGTGACCTCTGAGCTGCAAGTAGAACACAGAATGGCAGGGCTAAGTGACCATACAATGGACACACATACACACAGGATACCTCATTCCTGGACACATCAGACTCCCCACAAGCAGCAGATAATGAGAGATGAAAGGCACAAGTGTCATGGGGACTTCCAAGTCTTCCTGCAAAACAGTACCAAGAGAACTCAGCAGATTTGCTCCATAAACCTAGTATTCCCGGAAAGCCCACTAGACAGTGGCAAATAAGAAATTTCCCACCTGGCCTCCACTCTGCAGTTCTTCCCAATATGCTCCATGGGCAGCTTATGTCAGATTGAGAAAAGACATCAAGGCCTGAGTCTTCACAGTAACCCTAACCCTAAACCTTAGCCATCACTCTTAACCCTAAGCTGAGTCTTTACCATAAGCCCTGAGCCCTACCTCTGGTCCTAGCCCTAGACCTGACTCTAGTCCTCACCCTCTGAACCAAACCCCAAGTTTACCCCTAATACCTAAACCTAGGTCTCCAACTGAACCCCTCAATCCTAACTACCTCATTTTTTTAACTCAAGATCAAGCCAAAAGCTATCACCCTAAAGCTGGGGTCGGGAACCTTTTCGGCTGAGAGAGCCATGAATGCCACATATTTTAAAATGTAACTCCGTGAGAGCCATACAAGGACCCATGTACCTTACGCATTATCCAATAAAAATTTGGTGTTGTCCTGGAGGACAGCTGTGATTGGCTCCAGCCTCCCGTAACCATGAACATGAGTGGTAGGAAATGAATGGATTGTAATACATGAGAATGTTTTATATTTTTAACATTATTTTTTTTATTAAAGATTTGTCTGCGAACCAGATGCAGCCATCAGAAGAGCCATATCTGGCTCTCAAGCCATAGGTTCCCGACCCCTGCCCTAAAGGAAACAATAACCCCGGCCAATGCCACCGCCCTTGCCCAGGGGCTAACTCTGAACACCCTAGCCCTCCATTGAACCCAGACTCACACCTTGACAGGACATAACCCACTACCTAGAAAAGTGACTGAAAGCCCAAGCATACATAAACGCTAAATACCATACAGACATAAATAGACTAACCCTTAGACAGTCCTACTGCATTTCCCTTGCAACTGTCACTTCTAACTTGGCACGTACTCGTGAAGGCCTCATGTCAGCAGATGCAGAATCTGCCCCCAGTCTCTGGATGGAAGGTGGACTCCAGACATATCTGACGTGAAACGTAGGGCACTGAACCCAAAGCCTGAACAACGACCCTAGCCCAGACTCCGTCCGCACAACTGCTACGGGACAGCAGGCAATGGACCGGAGGCCAGATCCCTGATGCCAGACACCAGAGGAGGAGGTCAGAGTCTGGGTGACAGTCCCCGAGCCCGCACACCCGATGCCATGCAGCAGGGTGGGGACAAAGAGACTGCAGGACGGGTCAAAGTCAGCCCCCCAGACCAGAGCCCTAGTGCCAAGCAGCAGGCAGCAGACTCTAGGATGCACGAGGGGCAGAGCCACACCCCAGGCTGACACACCAATCCCGGACAGCAGGCAGCAGACTCAGAGGATGCACGAGGGACAGAAGCCACGCCCCAGGCCGACACACCAATCCCGGACAGCAGGCAGCAGACTCAGAGGACGCATGAGGGACAGAGCCACGCCCCAGGCCGACACACCGATCCCGGACAGCAGGCAGCAGACTCAGAGGACGCATGAGAGACAGAGCCACGCCCCAGGCCGACACACCGATCCCGGACAGCAGGCAGCAGACTCAGAGGATGCACGAGGGACAGAGCCACGCCCCAGGCCGACACACCAATCCCGGATAGCAGGCAGCAGACTCAGAGGATGCACGAGGGACAGAAGCCACGCCCCAGGCTGACACACCGATCCCGGACAGCAGGCAGCAGACTCAGAGGACGCACGAGGGACAGAGCCACGCCCCAGGCTGACACACCGATCCCGGACAGCAGGCCGCAGACTCAGAGGATGGACGAGGGACAGAGCCACGCCCCAGGCCGACACACTGATCCCAGACAGCAGGCAGCAGACTCAGAGGATGCACGAAGGACAGAAGCCACGCGCCAGGCCGACACACCGATCCCGGACAGCAGGCAGCAGATTCAGAGGATGGACGAGGGACAGAAGCCACGCCCCAGGCTGACACACCGATCTCGGACAGCAGGCAGCAGACTCAGAGGATGGACGAGGGGCAGAGCCACGCCCCAGGCTGACACACCAATCTCGGACAGCAGGCAGCAGACTCAGAGGATGGACGAGGGGCAGAAGCCATGCCCCAGGCCGACACACCAATCCTGAACAGCAGGCAGTGTGCCCGGAGGCTGGACCCCTGATGCTGGACACCGGACGACACACCTGAGCCTGCACACTGGACAACGCAGAAGCTCGGATGGCAGACGGAAGCCGGGCCCCAAGTCTGGACCTCTGATGCCCCACGATAGATCCCCAGACCCGGAGCCCAGGTGGCAGACTGCGATGGGACCTCGAGCCCACGCATCTCCTGCCAGACCCCTGATGCTGGCCTCCAGGTGGTGGACTCGGAGCCCTGACAACGGCCCAAAGCAGACCCGACCCCGACCGCTTACACTGCACACCAGAACCAGAGCCAGACTTCAAATGCCTAATGCTGGACACCAGACTTTGGAGCAGTCGGTAGCTGCCCTGTGACCCTGAAGCTGTCTTTCCTCCCACCCCAAACTAACCTCAAAGAAAAAAATCTCGTTAAAGTCAATGAGACTTGAGAAAATGACACAGGATGGAAATGAAGACTGTTTTTCAAAATATTTCATTAGTTTGAGAGTAAAGAGAGAGACAGAGTAGCAGAAAGCAATCACATCAATACTAACTTCTTATATGTGCCTTGACCAAACCAGAAGAGCTGGACTGTTGTGAACAATTCATTCACTGCACCAGTACAGCTGATGCACAGGAGTCAATGGCCACACTACCCAGAGCAGTCAAGTCTGGACACACAACAGCAACTCCAAGGAAAGATAAAGGTCATCGGGCCTGACCAGGTGGTGGCGCAGTGGATAGACCGTCAGACTGGGACGCAGAGAACCCAAGTTCGAGACCCCAAGGTCGCCAGCTTGAGTGTGGGCTCATCTGGTTTGAGCAAAGCTCACCAGCTTGGACCCAAGGTCGCTGGCTTGAGCAAGGAGTTACTCGGTCTGCTGAAGGCCCACGGTAAAGGCACATATGAGAAAGCAATCAATGAAAAGGTGTTCCAACGAAAAACTAATGATTGATGCTTCTCATCTCTCTCCGTTCCTGTCTGTCTGTCCCTATCTATCCCTCTCTCTGACTCTCTGTCTCTGTAAAAAAATAAATAAAAAAATAAAATAAGGTAAAGGTCATCACAACTGATCACTTGCCTCCATCCAACAGTCCCAACCAGACAGACAGAAGAGGGCCCACGGAACACCAGAAAAGTTTCACGTCACATGTCCAACACTGCCTTCGGCAGAACCCACTCCAGTCAAAAGTCAAGGAAAACAGAAAAGACTCCATTCTATGAATGAACTTCCATACTCCCTTCCCCTGACAAGACTTAAAACTAGAAAAGAAGCAGTGGAAGACACAATACACATCAAAATATCCATGGAGCACCCTCTTCAAAGACACAGCACAGTGAATCTGATTAAGAAACCAAAATAAGGAAATCCAGCACATACTGAGAGAAGAAGAAACCAAAACCATTTTTCCATATATCCACAGCAGCACAGTTCAAAATAAACAGAAGGTACTGAGTATTCCAATATCCATCACCAACACCATAAAAGAGACATCTGTGGCCTACCGCAGTCTAAAATGGATGCTTGCTAGCTAAAATTTTGACAAAAAGGCTGTCCCAACACAAGTGTGGGCGACTGAAAGAGAACATTTAAGATAGCTTGACAAAATGAGACATAAAAAAGGATTCAGATACAACGGACAAGAGCAAAGCAGTGGAAGTGAGTCTAGGAAGCGCTACCATCAGGCTCACTGAAAACGCCAATGTCACAGGTGCCCATAGGAGACAGAGACTACCATAACTAGAAGAAACAATGAGCATCTGACACATCCACAGTGCTGCTGATATAAGCTACAACGGGGACATTATCATCTTCTTCGAAAACATAACCAGGATTTGAAAGACATTTTCTCTAAAGAGGTGCTTTTCTAAATTCTTCCACTTGAGGGCAGCAAAATAATGTGGGGGTTTTTGCCGGTGGCCTCTATTCAGGAGTTCCTCCCAAGATGCACAGTGCATGGAGCGTGCATGGAGCGTGCATGGAGCATGCATGGAGCGTGTGAAAACAGACCCCACCCTCAGAGCTAAGTGGATCCTGTGCCAAAAGGCCTGGGTCATCTGACTCAATGAGAAAGTCTTGACACACATCAGACAGCATTGGCAAAATCAGGAGCCCACACACACACCAAAATCCCCGGATAGCAGTGCAAAGCACAACTCTAGGCCAGGGATCTCCAAGCCAAAGTTCTTGACCAGACGATCCAGACCAGAAAGGCCAAAGACTGAAAATGAGGGGACACACACTGACACAGAACCCTTCGTGAGAAGTTCCGTACATCGCACTGTAAAACTGGGAGTTCACATGAACTCTAACACATGGAGCCCACAGACAAAGCCACACCCAGAAATCCCCTAGGCGCCAAACAGCTCAATGCATGTTTCGCCAGGAAGCACACACCCTAGGCACAGATGTCACCTCTGAGCCCTGATGCAATCGTCACAGGACAGCAGAGCGCAAATGCCACCTGCAACACTTGAAGGAGACACTCATGCTACAAACAAACGCACCAGTCAGTAATGAACTAATGAGTGAATGAACAAATGGGAAAAAATTAAGTAAATACATAAATATATATAAGTAAACACAAAAATGAAGAAATAAAGGGAAAATATATAAAGGAAGGAACGACTAAAGTAAAAAATAAATAAGTAAAGGAAGTAATGGATGAATAAGTAAATAAGTAAGGAAATAAGCAAGCAAGCAAGCAAGCAAATGGAAATTGAAGCCATGGCCCTAATTACAATCATCACTCGATGAAGCCAAGTCAAAGGCGCCAAATAGTCCGAAAGCCTCGGAGCTCCAGCAAACTCCGCATCGCTACACCAAAAAGGGAAATGGAATGAACCAAAACCTTCCTTAACTTTTCTGGAACACTGTCTCCACCTCTCCGATACAGCACTTGCAGAATATACCAATATAACTGCTATCAATCCACCATGGCATGGCCTATCATTCCCTCCCGTCTAAAAGAAACAGAAGCTAATGTTCTCCGGAGTGTTTTCTCAGTTGTAAACGCTGAGCCGAGGATCATACAGGAAATAGAAATGTACACGGTCAAACCATTTTCCTGTACTCATCATGTGGGAAACCTTATGGGCTTGTACGTGTTCTCACAAACCCATCCCAGCCACTGCAACAGACCTTCTGTTAAAAGGCGCCATTTTCAAGAGATGGCCACGAGAGGGCACCAAAGAACTTTATTATTTCAGGTGGCCTCTACTCAGGCAGTTTTTCCCAAAACACAGACAGGCTGTCAGCAGGGGTCACACCCGGAAATCACTTCACATTGGGAGTGACTGGATGGCGCTGTCAGGGGACATCCGTGTCATGTCAGTACGGGGAGAAGAATGAGCTCAGAAAGTGTACAGCCCTACCACATGAGCTGTGAGCCTCACCAGATACTCCCGTGCTTCCTGTCAGCTTCCAGTCCTAGGAAGAAAGAGAAGCAGCTGGCCGTGGCATGCTAGCACTCGCACTCTTGTGATGCGCGGACTGTCATCCATGTGAGGAACGCACCGGACACAGCGAGGTGTCCTCTGACCACAGCACAGGGTCCTATGAGAAATAACAAAGCTCCCTCCCAGTAAAATGAGTGATACATCAGCACCACACCCTGCAGCACTGAGAAGACATCTCACCTGACCGCCAGAGAACTCGCTGATGGGACAACAGATCTCAGTCCTGCAGTTGTGAGGGGTCACCAGGAGAGAAGAGGGAAATCATGTCCCTCTGGGAGGGACTTCTCAATGTCAGACAAGGTCTCACCCAGACCGGCTGACTGGCCCTCTGCCATAAGCAATGGGACAGGAGTGCATTCAGAAGACCTGCCAGGCAGAGGGTGTCGGGAGGGCTACAGACCAACTGTAGGCAGCACCAATCCTAAAACCCGGGGGTGTGCTCTCAGCATGCCTGATACTCCTCTGAGTACTCCAACCCAGCTCTCCCTGGGAAACTGGAGGACCCTGTCCCAGCAGCGCCGTATCCAGGACAGTGTGGGGGAAACCCTGCAGGAGACGATGCTCCTAGCAACCCACCTCTCGTCCCTACTTCTTACAGGAAGAGGAGTAGGTCCTCTCACGGGCACCTTCAGCTCAACTGCTGTGACCACAGAAGACACCTTCATGAAAAGATGACACAGGATGCATTGTCCAAATCATTGTCTGGAGGCAAAATAGTTAAGACTGCATATTGACCGAACAGAACAGGTGCGACCCCCAACGTGTCCGCGAGGTGAGAGCACAGAAATCATAAACCGACAGTATAGAGCCGTGTGCAGGGGGGCTCACCCGACGACATCCAGGATCCTCGCAAACCGCCCGAGTCTGATGAGTAGTCAAACGTGTCTTCCCTAAGAGTATGGAGTCACATCTCTCAGTCCTGGCAGTGTGTGCACAGTTCCCACCCACCCCCCCAATTATTTCACAGCGCCCTTTCCCAGCTCAGGGTCCACAAAGCAAGGAATACAGACTCAATGGAGAGAGCACAGGGTCCTCAGACACCATCTGAGAGAAATGTGATAGGGAGGACAAGGAGGTACTCCTATGGGTATGGAGAGGGTCAGACAGGAGATCAGAACTGAGCCACATCGCCCCCGACTCCAGAAACGAGGGGACGTCTTCCCCTGAGAAACTTCTGTGTCTGCTCATATTACCCTTAGGCACCACCATCACCGTTTCATAACACCTGCTGGCCTTGGCAAGGCTGAAGGTGCCCTGGACACTCACGCTGGTCTTGCATAAAGCTAAAATCAGACATTTGTCAAGAAGGAGCTTTTCAACACGAAGCTCACTAGATGGTGCCTCCAAAAACCATTTTCTGGCATAGGTCATTTTCCAGTATGGAGAGGCTACAACCCCACTCTAAACAGAGCCGTGACGTGACCTGGACAGTCTTTCGTATCTGGAATGAGCAAAGCAAAAGAAACTCAAGTCCTAACACGACTGCTGGTGGAAACACCAATGACTCTCGGATACAGCGAACCCAGAAAGCAAAGATCCACGGCACCCACCAAAGAAAAATGGAAGAACACCCTTGACTTTCATGCGCATGTGGAACTAGGGGAAGCAGAGAGAGACAGGGAAGTCACTTGGCAGCTACAGCACTACTGACGGGACCGGAACTGCCGTGCAACTGCAATCTCACTCCTTCCCTGACCGAGCCCACATTCCAAAGGACAGGTCCACTAAGCCAGCATCCACTCAGACACACATTTCACCCAGGACGCCACTTCTCAATGCTGAGCTACCCCCTGCAGCCGTCCTATCAATGCTGAAAAGGTCTACAGCCCAAAGTGGTCATTCAAGCGGCTTGACAGCCCACATACCATCCTGTGTGTTTGGTTTCCGTAGGAAACTTCAGAACTCACCCTGTAGCGTACAGGACTGCAAGTTAACAGCAATGGAACATTGAGAGAATACTACAGTCATGAGCCAGCGAAAATAAAGTCCACGATTCCCCAGCGATGGACAGAAACCCATGCGCAGGCTTTCTGTACTACACGTTCCCCAGAGAGGAAAGTGGAAACACACCCAGCACTTTCAAAATGGCCACGTGAGAACTCAATCAGAAGAAAGCATAGACCCTCGCACCCTGACCTGCAACACAACCTACTCATTTTTTTTTTTTTTTTTTTTATAATTTTATTTTTTTAATGGGGTGACATCAATAAATCAGGATACATATATTCAAAGATAACAAGTCCAGGTTATCTTGTCGTTCAATTATGTTGCATACCCACCACCCAAAGTCAGATTGTCCTCTGTCACCTTCTATCTTGTTTTCTTTGTGCCCCTCCCACCCCCTATCCCTCTCCCATTCCCCCCTCCCCCCCGTAACCACCACACTCTTATCAATGTCTCTTAGTTTCACTATTATGTCCCACCTACGTATGGAATAATACAGTTCCTGTTTTTTTCTGATTTACTTATTTCGCTTCGTATCATGTTATCAAGATCCCACCATTTTGCTGTAAATGTTCCGATGTCATCATTTCTTATGGCTGAGTAGTATTCCATAGTGTATATGTGCCACATCTTCTTTATCCAGTCATCTATTGATGGGCTTTTTGGTTGTTTCCATGTCCTGGCCACTGTGAACAATGCTGCAATAAACATGGGGCTGCATGTGTCTTTACGTATCAATGTTTCTGAGTTTTGGGGATATATACCCAGTAGAGGGATTGCTGGGTCATAAGGTAGTTCTATTTTCAGTTTTTTGAGGAACCACCATACTTTCTTCCATAATGGTTGTACTACTTTACATTCCCACCAACAGTGTATGAGGGTTCCTTTTTCTCCACAGCCTCTCCAACATTTGCTATTACCTGACTTGCTAATAACAGCTAATCGAACAGGTGTGAGGTGGTATCTCATTGCCGTTTTGATTTGCATTTCTCTAATAGCTAAAGAAGATGAGCATCTTTTCATATATCTGTTGGCCATTTGTATTTCTTCCTGGGAGAAGTGTCTATTCATATCCTCTTCCCATTTTTTTATTGGATTGTTTGTTTGTTTGTTGTTGAGTTTTATGAGTTCTTTGTATATTTTGGATATTAGGCCCTTATCTGAGCTGTTGTTTGAAAATATCATTTCCCATTTAGTTGGCTTTCTGTTTATTTTGTTATCAGTTTCCCTTGCTGAGCAGAAACTTCTTAGTCTGATGTAGTCCCATTCATTAATTTTTGCCTTCACTTCTCTTGCCATTGGAGTCAAATTCATAAAATGCTCTTTAAAACCCAGGTCCATGAGTTGAGTACCTATGTCTTCTTCTATGTACTTAATTGTTTCAGGTCTTATGTTTAGATCTTTGATCCATTTTGAGTTAATTTTTGTACAGGGGGAGAGACTGTAGTCCAGTTTCATTCTTTTGCATGTGGCTTTCCAGTTTTCCCAGCACCATTTATTGAAGAGGCTTTCTTTTCTCCATTGTGTGTTGTTGGCCCCTTTATCAAAAATTATTTGACTATATATATGTGGTTTTATTTCTGGACTTTCTATTCTGTTCCATTGGTCTGAGTGTCTATTTTTCTGCCACTACCATGCTGTTTTGATTGTCGTGGCCCTATAATAGAGTTTGAAGTCAGGTATTGTTATGCCCCCAGCTTCATTCTTTTTCTTTAGGATTGCTTTGGCTATTCGGGGTTTTTTATAGTTCCATATAAATCTGATGATTTTTTGCTCTATTTCTTTAAAAAATGTCATTGGAATTTTGATGGGAATTGCATTAAATTTGTATATTGCTTTGGGTAATATAGCCATCTTGATTATATTTATTCTTCCTAGCCAAGAACAAGGTATATTCTTCCATCTCATTATATCTTTTTCGATTTCCCTTAACAATGGTTTATAGTTTTCATTATATAAGTCCTTTACATTCTTTGTTATGTTTATTCCTAAGTATTTTATTTTTTTTGTTGCAATCGTGAAGGGGATTATTCTTTTGAGTTCCTTCTCAGTTGTTTCATTGTTGGCATATAGAAAGGCTATTGACTTCTGTATGTTAATTTTGTATCCTGCGACCTTACTGTATTGGCTTATTGTTTCTAGTAGTCTTTTTGTGGATTATTGGGGTTTTCGATGTACAGGATCATATCATCTGCAAAAAGTGATACCTTTACTTCTTCTTTTCCGATATGGATGCCTTTTATTTCTTTGTCTTGTCTGATTGCTCTGGCTAGAACCTCTAGTACCACATTAAATAAGAGTGGAGAGAGTGGACAACCCTGTCTTGTTCCTGATTTAAGGGGGAAAGCCTTCAGTTTAGTGCCATTTAATATGATGCTAGCTGATGGTTTATCATATATGGCCTTTATCATGTTGAGATATTTTCCTTCTATACCCATTTTGTTGAGAGTCTTAAACATAAAATTGTGTTGTATTTTATCGAAAGCCTTTTCTGCGTCTATTGATAAGATCATGTGGTTTTTGTTCTTTGTTTTGTTGATATGGTGTATTACATTAACCGTTTTACGTATGTTGAACCATCCTTGAGATTCTGGGATGAATCCCACTTGATCATGATGTATTATTTTTTTAATATGTTGTTGTATTCGATTTGCTAGTATTTTGTTTAGTATTTTAGCATCTGTATTCATTAGAGATATTGGTCTGTAGTTTTCTTTTTTTGTGCCATCCTTGCCTGGTTTTGGTATGAGGGTTATGTTGGCCTCATAAAATGTGTTTGGAAGTATTGCTTCTTCTTCAATTTTTTGGAAGACTTTGAGTAGAATAGGAACCAAGTCTTCTTTGAATGTTTGATAAAATTCGCTGGTATAGCCGTCAGGGCCTGGACTTTTATTTTTGGGGAGGTTTTTAATGGTTTTTTCTATTTCTTCTCTACTGATAGGTCTGTTTAGGCTTTCTGCTTCTTCTTGACTCAGTCTAGGAAGGTTGTATTGTTCTAGGAATTTATCCATTTCTTCTAGGTTGTTGAATTTAGAGGCATAAAGTTTTTCATAGTATTCTACAATAATTCTTTGTATATCTACGGTGTCCGTGGTGATTTCTCCTCTTTCATTTTGTATTTTGTTTATATGAGTTCTTTCTCTTTTTTCCTTGGTAAGTCTTGCCAAGGGTTTGTCAATTTTGTTGATCTTTTCAAAGAACCAGCTCCTTGTTCTATTAATTTTTTCTATAGTTTTTCTGTTCTCTAATTCATTTATTTCTGCTCTGATTTTTATTATCTCCTTTCTTCAGCTGGTTTTGGGTTGTCTTTGTTCTTCTTTTTCTAGTTCCTTAAGGTGTGAAGTTAAGTGGTTCACTTGGGCTCTCTCTTGTTTGTTCATATATGCCTGAAGCGATATGAACTTCCCTCTTATCACTGCTTTTGCTGCATCTCATAGATTCTGATATGTCGTAGTCATTTTCATTAGTCTGTATATATCTTTTGATCTCTGCACTTATTTCTTCTTTGACCCATTCATTTTTTAAAAGTATGTTGTTTAGTTTCCACATTTTTGTGGGATTTTTTTCCTCTTTTTTGCAGTTGAATTCTAGTTTCAAGGCTTTATGATCAGAAAATATGCTTGGTACAACTTCAATTTTTCTGAATTTGCTGATATTGTTTTTGTGGCCCAACATATGGTCAATTCTTGAGAATGATCCATGTACACTGGAGAAAAATGTATACTCAGTCACTTTGGGATGAAATGTCCTGTAGATGTCTATCATATCCAGGTGCTCTAGTGTTTTGTTTAAGGCCACTATGTCTTAGTTGATTCTCTGTTTGGATGACCGATCTAGAGCCGTCAGCGGTGTATTGAGGTCTGCAAGTATGATTGTATTTTTGTCAGTTTTTGTTTTAAGATCAATAAGTAGCTGTCGTATATATTTTGGTGCTCCTTGGTTTGGTGCATATATATTAAGAATTGTTATGTCTTCTTGATTCAGTGTCCCCTTAGCCATTATGAAATGGCCATTTTTGTCTCTGAGTACTTTTCCTGTCTTGTAGTCAGCATTATCCGATATGAGTATTGCTA
This sequence comes from Saccopteryx bilineata, assembly GCF_036850765.1. Classification (NCBI taxonomy): domain Eukaryota; kingdom Metazoa; phylum Chordata; class Mammalia; order Chiroptera; family Emballonuridae; genus Saccopteryx; species Saccopteryx bilineata. Next base: position 103,643,220 of record NC_089491.1, on the reverse strand, counting down.
CACCTGCTTTTTTTTGGATGTTATTTGCTTGGAGTATTGTTTTCCAGCCTTTCACTTTGAATTTGTTTTTATCCTTGTTACTTAGATGAGTTTCCTGTAGGCAGCATACAGTTGGATTTTCTTTTTTAATCCATTCTGCTACTCTGTGCCTTTTTATTGGTGAGTTTAATCCATTTACATTTAGTGTAATTATTGATACTTGTGAGTTCCCTATTGCCATTTTATATCTTGCTTTCTGTTAGTTTTGTGTCTTGTTTGATCCTTCTCTTTCGTTTTTCTATCTTTTGTTTTTATTTGGTTGTATTCCATACATCTTTCCTCTGTTGCTATCTTTTTTATCTCATGTGCTTCTGTGGTGGTTTTTTCAATGGTGGTTACCTTTGAGTAATGAAAAGGGTCCCTACCCTGTTCATTGTAGCGAACTATTTTGTGAGTACTTTTGCACTCCATCGTCCTTTGCTACTGTTAATCTCCGTCTTCTCCCCCTCTTTCTTTTTGTTGTTGTCACAGTTTAAATTTGGTTTTATTGTGTTCTTCTTGGAGCTTTTACTTGTGGCTCTGTTTTTTTTTGTTCTTTGTATCTGATTGGAGAACCCCCTTTAGTAATTCCTGGAGTGGGGGTTTTCTGATGATAAATTCCCTCATCTTTTCTGTATCTGTGAATGTTTTTATTTCTCCTTCGTATTTGAAGGATAGCTTTGATGGGTATAGTATTCGTGGCTGAAAGTTCCTCTCTTTCAGGACTTTAAATATTGGGGTCCACTCTCTTCTAGCTTGTAGAGTTTCTGCTGAGAAATCTGATGATAATCTAATGGGCCTTCCTTTATATGTTGTATTCTTCTTTTCCCTGGCTGCCTTGAGAATTTTTTCTTTGCTGTTGGTTTGTGTCAATTTCATTATGATATGCCTTGGAGTAGGTTTGTTGGGGTTAAGAAAACTTGGAGTTCTGTTTGCTTCTTGAACTTGAGGCTTTAGTTCTTTCCACAGGCTTGGGAAGTTCTCATCAATTATTTGTTTAAGTATGTTCTCCATTCCATTTTCTCTCTCTTCTCCCTCTGATATACCTATTATTCTTATGTTATTCTTTTTGATGGAGTCAGATAATTCTTGTAGGGCTATCTCATTTTTTTTAATTTTTGAGTCTCTTTCTTCTTCTCTCTGTTGTGCCTCAAGTTGCTTGTCTTCTATTTCACTAATCCTCTCTTCTATCTGACCTGTTCTATTAGCTAAGCTTGTTACTTCGTTTTTCAGCTCGTGAATTGAGTTTTTCATCTCTGTTTGATTTGTTTTTATAGTTTCAATTTCCTTGGACATATATTCTTTGTGTTCATGGAGTTGTTTTCTGATTTCCCTATATTGCCTTTCTGTGTTTTCTTGTATATCTCGGAGGATTTTTAGGATTTCTATCTTGAATTCTCTGTTACTTAGCTCCAAGGTTTCCAATATATTAAATTTTTTCTCCATAGATTTTTCCTCATCTAGCTGTGTTACCTCTCTTTCTTTTGTATCCATGATATTCGATTTTCTCTTCCTTAATGGCATCTGAGGGTGGTTTTGTTGATAGTATTAATGAGATTTAATAAAGAATAAAAAGTTAAAAAAAAATAAAAAAATAACAAATCGAAAAAAGTTGTTTTTTTTAAAAAAATTAATAATGAAATAAAGAAAAATAAAATAAAATAAAAATTTTTAAAAAAGGAAATTATTCCCCCCCTCTTTTTTTCCTCTCCTCTCCTCTCCCCTCTTTCTTGAGAAAATCTTGTGGTGGACTGTGAGTTATAACAAACAATGCCTGTGATGGAGGGCCTGAATTGGGGAAAAGTAATAAAGGGGCAAAAAAGAGAGAAAGAAAAAAAAAAAAAGAAAAGAAAAAAGAGCGTATGGACCCACAAAAAGCAAATAAGGAAAAAATTTGGGTCAAGAATAAAATGATTTGCTTTTAGGTGTTGGTTTTCTAAGAGTTATGATGAGAGGAATAAGAGGAAAATGGAAAAATGGGGGGACAAATTAAAAACTTACTATTGTATTTAGTGGAACAAGAACTAGATAATATGGAGAGCCAGGGATGGGAGCACTGCTAGTGAGTTAAAAAGGTGAAGTAAAAACCCCCCAAAATGCCACAAACATAGGTTTGAGTCCCAGATAAGATAATTTGTTTGTTATTGAGGTTTGAATGAGAGGAGATGTAAAGGAGAAAGGAAGAAACTAATATAGAGGGAGAAAAGAAAGAGAGAGAGAGAAAAAAAGAGGGAACCACTAAAAGAAGAAAAAAGAAAGGAGAGAGAGAGAGAGAGAGTTAAGGGTTTTGGAGTGCAACCCTCATAGAGAGAAAGGAAGAGAAAAGAAATGATAATGGGAGATGTAACACTTATGGGTAGTGTAGTTCAAGGAGAGGAGAGAGTAAGACCGGTAGAGAGTTAATCGGCCAAATTGGAGGAGGAAAAAAAAGTCTCAAGAATGAAGATAAGAGAAACAAACGAACAAATATAATAAAATGGGATAGGTTATAAAGTCTGCAGATTATTCTTGATTTTGAGAGGTTATCTTCTTGCTTTTTCTTTTCTCTCCCTCTTCCTGGTCGGTGACTCTGTACCCCAGGTTCTGCCCCTTTGGCACGCTCAGGTAGAGGTTTGCAGTTGATAAGTCTCTATGGCAATGTCATGTATTGTGCTTTATTCTCGTTGGGAGTCGAGGCTCATTAGCATTTATAGGCTCCGACAGTGAGAGAGTCCGTGTTCCTGGAGCCTTTCTCCTAGTCTTTCCTTCCTCAATTAGTAGCCTGATAGCCCAGGTATGGGGTTGCTGCTGCCTCTGCCTGGATAGTAAGAGGCTCAAATTGCTGGCAACTCCCCACTCTATTTCCACTCAGCACAGGGCTCTGGGTAAGGCTCAGTCAGTCAGAGCTGCTAGCATAATCAGGCGGGCTTTCCGCCCACTCGAACACCTCTGGCTCTGCCACTCTATCCGGTAACACAAGCGGGCGCCCACTTCCGGGGCGCTTGGAGGAAACTCTCACTCACTGTCTGCAACCAGGATATCCGTCCGGCCAGCAGTCTCACGCTCTGAGTGAAACCCCCAACCGCAGGGAAAAGTTGCAGCATTGGAATTGAGTCTCGCTCCGTCCCCTTGCGCGGCTTTTGCAAGGCGCTGGGGCGGCTCGAGATTCCGCTTTGGCCCACACAAAGGCCCCTGACTCTGCCCCTCTGTGCGATAACACGGGCGCGCACTGCCGAGGCACTCGGAGGAATCGCTCACTCCTTATCTGCGCGCGCAAACCAGGATATGAGGCCAGCCGCGGTTCCCTCTGAGTGAAACAGCCTCCAGCACGGAAAATCTCCACCGTTGGGATTAGTTCTCACTCCCTCCCGTGCGTGGCTTTCCCAGGGTGCTGGGGCTGCCCAGAGACTCTGCCCTCAGCCCACAGAAAGGCCTCTGACCCTGCCTCTCCGTGGGGCAACACGGGCACCCACTTCCGCGGCTTAGGAAGAAATCTCTCTTCCACTAACTGTGCACTGACCAGGAGACCGGGTAAAATGGCCGCTCCGCTTGTCTTTCTTTGTTTGGGTTTGGCGCGAGTGTTAGCTTGTATTGCCCGGGTTGCCACAGGATCAGATTTTCCTTGGCTTGGATCTCTGAGCCACAGCCTGGTTCGGCCGTTTTTGCTGCGGCGGCCTGGATCTATTCACCCCCTTTGCCCGCCTCAGTTTCTATATTCACAGTTACCAGAGAAAGCCACCCTGTTTAGGTTAGTGAGGAAGGCGGAGCATTTCTTACTCCCTATTTCCTTCGGGGTTTGGTTATATATTTAGCCAATTTTTCACTCAATCATACCTTTGGGTGTATTGCGAAGAATCTGGAAGCTCCAAGTATAGGTTTTTCTGTTTCTGGTTGAAGATCTTGTTGAGTTTTGGGGGAGATTTATCGGTATTGCTTCCTACTCCGCCATTTCTCTGACATCATCTCCTCCAACCTACTCATTTCAATGAGATCACATGTGCAAGAGAGAACACTGGCAGCTGCCTGAAAGGATGAGCTTACAAAGACAAAACAGACACAGATATAGAAAGCTACCATGCAGACCCAGCACCGGCAGGACCAAATTCATAACCGCTCTAGGAGACTTATCAAACACTGGTATCCACTAGGCGAAGCACGCGCCTCAGAAACAAAAGACAGACAACAAACACTCAGTATCCACACACACAGGATAGCTCCCAAGAGCAGTCTATCAGACCCAACATATAGAAAATTCCCTAAACCCAACACTGTTTCTTTCTAAAAACCATCAACCTCCTTCCCCAAACACGAACACAACACAGTACAAGAGAAGCACTCTTGCATTCTCTGCTCACTCACCCTATCGTCACATGCGACACAATAGACCTTCACAGGATTCAAAGCAGTAAAAGTAGGTAAAGCCTATTTCTCACTATCTCCACAGCAAATATACAAACCACAGACAAAACGCCACTTACAATGACACCCTCGGCAAAAACAAACTCGTCCGCCCTGGCCAGTTGGCTCAGTGGTAGAGCGTCAGCCTGGCGTGCAGGAGTCCCGGGTTCGATTCCCGGCCAGGGCACACAGGAGAAGTGCCCATCTGCTTCTCCACCCCTCCCCCTCTCCTTCCTCTCTGTCTCTCTCTTCCCCTCCTGCAGCCAAGGCTCCATTGGAGCAAAGTTGGCCCGGGCGCTGAGGATGGCTCAGTAGCCTCTGCCTCAGGCGCTAGAATGGCTCTGGTCGCAACAGAGCGATGCCCCAGATGGGCAGAGCATCGCCCCCTGGTGGGCATGCCGGGTGGATCCCGGTCGGGCGCATGCGGAAGTCTGTCTGACTGCCTCCCTGTTTCCAACTTCAGAAAAATACAGAAAAGAAAAAAGGAGAAAAGAAAAAAAGAATACAAAAACACCCACAAATAAAGCAGAAAAATATAAAACACTATTTAGCAAGGACAAGTCACCAAATCTACGACAAGCATGCCTCATTTCTGAGAAGGATTCAGAGACCCCCGTAAGCAGATGATCAGATATGGAATGAGAAAGCAAGCACATGTAACAGGCAGTCATGGCAAAACCTGCCTTCCTTCCTTCTCTCAGGGCTTCAAGGTGCACTTGACCACAGTCCCACATATTTTCTTCTGAAAGCTGCTATTCCCACCATGGCCACCAGACGGCAGCAATTTTTGTTTGCAGTGACCTCAATTCAGGCCATTTTCCCAAGATAAACAGTGGATACAAAGTATAGGACACCATAAAAGGAAGGCAACCTCAGGGAAACGAAAAGATCCTGTCACAATAGCTCTGGGTCTCAGTACTGGGAACAGAATTACCAGAGAGAACAGACTCTTACCACATGACCTGTACTCCTTACAGGGGAAGCAGGTGTCACCTCGTGTCAGGTCTGAGTCTCTTTAGCCAGTGCAAGGGTCCCACCTGACATGATAGTGATCTTGCAATATCACATATGACCTCTCAGGACAAACTTCACATCCCGTCAGCACACCACAGGGTGCAAAGACAATGAACAGAAGTTTCTCCCTGTGAAATTAGCAATGACACATCACAAACCGCACCCACAAACTCTGGATGTACAGAGCTAACATCCCAAGGGGTCGCTTCAAGTCAAATTTGAATTTTCTCAGGAGGGGAAGATTCCCCCAGACAGAACAGGGAAACCTGTGGAATCAGCTCTGTGCCTTGTCAATGTGGGACACGGCTTCACCCAAAGGACCTACTTCATCCACTGATATGAGCTCTGGGCCATAGGACCGCATGCGGGGGCCCTGCCAGAGACAAGCAGCAGTCATCTTAAGCACGTGCAGCCTGCACACCTCGGAGTCCAGTGAGTGTTCAAAGAAGTCTCTTCCTGTGAAGCTGCCGCGCTCTCTGACCCTGCAAAGGAATCCCTCTAGAGACGCTGAAAGCCCCACCCAGTCACCTCTGATTCCCTTTTCTTCAAGTGGACTGGATCCTATTAGGAATACTCATCCCAGCCACTGTGTACACAGAACAGTCAGCCACAGACGACAAAAGATGCCTTGCTGAATGGATTGCAAACAGGAAAAATCATACCGACTGCTGAGAGAGCACATGGGTTTGGTGCCACTCCCACAATGTCCATGAGGTGGCACCAATCAACATCATGGACTGGCAGTGCATGTCTACCTGTCGGGTGGCTGCGCGCTGAGGCCACACCTGCTCCTGCCCCACTACCTCTGCGTTCACACTGTCCAGGCGCATCTCACCAAACAGATTATGTGCTCCTATCTCACCAGATCTAGACCCTGTGATCATCAAAATAAGACCACCCCTGAAAGACTGAGGGATAGACACACACCCCCTTTCGGTCCGTTGACTACACGGTGTAAGCCCACCAGGGAGAGAACAGACTCCTTACACATTCTATCTGAGTGATGGACGCGGAGACGGGGCCGTGAAGGGGTGCTGTCTACATGCAGAAGGTCCAGCACCAGGACTGAAGCATCCTGCCAGTGCAGCTCTCGGTCTGCTAACAGAAGCAAGGGGTCTCACCCTTTCCTATGACATTATGACCAACTCCACACCCCCTGGGAGAAAACGAACGCTGCAGCACACCAGTGTCTAGAACCATACCACATGACGTACCACTCTTCTACCAGAGGGGACACGTCACTCCCTGATACAGAAACGGGTCCAATTGCATCAGTCTTGAGTCCCACCATGACGGCAGCATAACACTTCCTAGCCTTGGGAAGACCTAAGGAACCTTTAATATTCACAGCACACTTACACAACAGCCAAAGGACGTATTTTGCGATTTGGGTGCCTTGACCAACAAAGCTAACTCAATGGTATCGAAGAAAAGCACAATCTGCCACTGTCCATTGTGGTGTGTGTGCAGGGACTGCACCCTGAGAACACGGAGACCCTGTCACATAGCCTGCACTTTCTCGCTCACCTAGAAACTGCACTGAGATATCAAGCCCATCAGACCGCCACTGCTGGCGAAAAAGCAGTCACCCTGGAGACAGTCTCGCCTGACAGCTCCAGCCTGGGACACGCACCGAATGCTGCTGCCACAGACTGAACTGGACCATCTTCAGGGACAACTGGGGAATGGGGCTAAACACAAAGGAGGGACATCCCATCAGTAGCCCTACCGATGGCACCCAAGGCATTCTCCAGCTGGGATCCACCGCTGTCCGTGACAGCACACGGCGAGAACAAAATCTCCACTGTTACAGCATTCACTCGGACACACGCCTCTCCCCCGGGACATCCCGGATGTGCTAACCAAGCAGCACCCTCCAGGCACCTAAATGGGATCTGAACACTCTGGGAACCAAAGCACACATGGAGAACCCCTGGGAACCTGCAGGTCATCCTGTGTATCTGCCGCCCATGGACGACCCTCAGCCCCTACGTTACCTGAGGGCTCCGCCACAACAGGCAGGACTGGGAAACGATCTCGCTCTCCCAGTTCATCCTCCCACAACACAACCTTCGCCACGTTCCTTCTTTTCTTAACCGGAACCAACAAGACACGTGCACCAGGGAGCTTTTTGGAACAAATCCAGACCAACCCTCCTTCCAACCCAATCCTCTCAAGTCCTCTGAGCACCTTTACGGGAGACTGAAGTCCTGCCACATACAGGCAAATGATAGGGATGTCACTCCCCTGTCCCCTCTCTTCATTACCACAGGGCAAACTCTCAGTTCTGCAAGGTACATGCTGCCTACCGGTGGCCCATCCAGTCCCACTCCTTCCCGAACTTTCCTCCCTGTCCCCACTCTTCCCAATCTCTGAGCAAACCTACAGGCGCTCTGTTGTTTTGACCTCCCTTCTGGGGCATCTGACCCACACTCTTCCTCAGCCACAATCATAACAGATGTAACAGAACGCCTCTCCCCTTCTGGACTGAGCACGCCTCTTTCAGAACCAATAGATTCCCACAAAAACAAATCACTGAGAACACACAGAAACTTTACATGAACGGCAAAGTGGAAGCATCATTTCTAGATGACCCTCTACCCAACCTTTCCTGCAGACCGGCGCTAAGCTGTGATTCCCAAGATGCACACGAGATGGCAGTAGAGAAGTGTGCCTGGAACACATTTGACCGAGACCATATTGTATGTTCTATGAAGCAAGTTTCAACAACTTTCCAAGGATTGAAATGATATAAAGTATGTTTCTTGTTGTCATTTTTAAAAAGAAAAGTCTTACATTTTTAAAATTAAGACATATACACCCCCAAATCCTGGCCACTTGGCTCAGTGGTAGAACGTTGGCCCAGTGTATAGAAGTCCCAGGTTTGCTTCCCAGTCAGGGCACACAGGAGAAGCGCCCATCTGCTTCTCCACCCCTGCCCCTCTCCTTCCTATCTCTCTTCCCCTCCCACAGCCAAGGCTTCATGGGAGCAAAGTTGGCCCCGGGCGCTGAGGATGGCTCAATGGCCTCTGCCTCAGGTGCTAAAATGGCTCTGGTTGCAGCAGAGTATCACCCCCTAGTGGGCATGCCAGGTGGATCCCGGTTGGGACATGTGGGAGTCTGTCCCTCTGCACCCCACCTTCTCACTTCAGAAAAATACAAAAAAAAAGGAAAAAAGAAAAGAAATTCACTCTTAACTAATCCCCCTGAAAATCACAATTCAAGTTACAAAATAATTTAAAATTAATGATAATAAAAATACTACATAAGAAAACCTATGGCTAAATATAATGATGAGTTCATTTTAGGGAGAAAAACCTGAAAATGCACAGCCTTTCCACCCATACTAAGAACTAGGATAGTAAATTAAATCCAGAGAAAGAAGAAGAAGAAATGTTCACAAAGAGATGTCTGGAGGGTATATAATTCCCACCTTATCAGTTTTTACCTCTTGGGGTAGGATTTTGAAAAAAAAATAATAATTTCTCTATACAATTTAAGCTGCAACAACAAAAGAAAACCATGGTCATTTTTTTTTTAAATTTTTTTAATTCAGTGAGAGGGAAGCAGAGAGACAGACTCCTGCATGCGCCTGACCAGGATCCACCCAGCAAGCCCATTAGGTGGTGCTCTGCCCATCTGAGGCATTGCTCCATTGCTCAGCAACCTAGCTGTTCTTAGCACCTGAGGTGGAGGCCATGGAGCCACCCTCAGTGCCAACTCACTCCAATTGCAGGAGGGCAAGAGAGAGAGAAAAGGGAAGGGAAGGGTGGAGAAGCAGATGCGCACTTCTCCTGCGTGCTCTGACTGGGAATCGATCCGGGGACTTCCACACACTGGACCAATGCTCTACTACTGAGCCAACTGGGCAGGGCCATTTTTTTTTTATTTCACTTATTGATTTTAGAGAGAAGAAGGGAGAGAGACAGACAGAAATATAAATCTCTTTATGTATGTGCCCTGACCAGAAATCAAATCCATGACCTTATCTGTGTGATACTCTGACCTACCAAGCTCTCTGGCCAGAGCAAGCCATTGTCTTTGGGGGGTGGAGTACTTGATGAAAACATGAGATAATTTAAAAAGAAAATAATAGTCTAGTCTGCTGTGGTGATGACACCAGGAGCCTTTCCTTTGCTCACCCAACCTGATCTTGTCAGTCCAGGGGCATAAAAACTGTTTCTGTTTAGCTCAAAGTGGCCCATTTCCTGATGTGCACTTTTCCTTGTGCTGTGGCAGCGGCACCGACTGACAGGCCTCCTAAGCTTTGGGCATCCAGTATTTACCTGAGCCTGGATCACCACTTACAGGCTAAGTTCTTCTGGATGCAGAACACACCTCCCAAGGTCTCTGTCTTGTCAATGTAAATTTTCTCTTTTATAGCCAAGAAGTCACATTGCTGAAGGACCAAGGCTTAGGCCTGGCTCTGCTCCTTGTGAGGATGTGACTTTGGACCTCGTCATGTTCAGGAAAATTGGGTCCAAAAGTAATGCCCTCCCGAATAGGATGTGCTCAGGAAAGTAGTCCCACAGAAATTGTCCGCCTCATGTCCGCCCATCGATGACCTCACTTGTGGCCTCAGCCTCTGCGCCATTCCTCACATCTGCCCGCCCCTTGCATCGCACCTCAACTCCCCTCCCCACGTGCCTCCCACCTCAGGACCCGCCCGTGGCTCCCAAGCTGCTTTCCGCACATTCCATAGCCTACCTCACCTCAAGTTGGGCTCTGACCCTCTCCTCACATCCACACCCCTGCTCCCCTCAAGTGTGGGCCTGACTTACACCTCCATCTTCGCCCCTGACCAAAGCACATGCTGGACTTTGCTCCCAGGTCCCTACCACCTCCTTCCCCGGCGTCCCGAGCCCCTCACATGCTCACTGGGGCACGGATGGAGAGACCGTGGTCTGTCCTGGCTATTGTCCCCAGGCACCCACTCTGCCCCTCACACACTGGACTCCAGCCAGACGGGAGATTCTGCCCTGAGGTCACTACTACACCTCCCTCCCCAGGCATCCCCTCTGCTCAACAGCTGGCTGGAGCTGGGATGAAGAACTCACCTCCACGTCTTTTCTATCCCCTCATCCCAGGGGACCCTGTGCAACTCACACACCAGATGACACATATGTAGATACTAAGAAAAAAGACACCTACTAAGAAAGGCTGCTGGCAGTTAACTAGGGTCAATTTTTTTTTTGTTTAAGAGAGAGAGAAAAGGGTGGGGGAAGAGAGAGGAACATCAACTCATTGTTCTACTTAGTTCCATATAGTTGTGCACTCATTGATTCCATCTTGCATGTACCCTGATCAGGGATCGAACCTGTAACCTCCGTAAGAGCAACACTCTATCTACTGAGCCATCTGGCCAGGGTCTGGATTCAAATTTTCAACAGGAGCCTAAAGACTTTACTACACAGGAATTTCATATGCAAACTGCCCTTCAGGCAGAAGTTTGCACTAACCTGCAACTTTCTCCACCATTGCACTTTTCAATTATAAAGTACCTCTGATTTCTAGAACACCACGATTCCAGGACTTGAACTCATTTTAAAACGCTAAGAATCTTCACTAAAAAAAAAAAAAAATGCTAAGAATCTTGTTACTATTGTATATAATCCTTAATAAACTTATAACCAAAATAATTTTTCTAACTCCTCACAATATCTCATTTCTTCATGAGCTCTTTACTACTTTTACGGTTTTATACAGCTAAAGTAAAGTAATTTTATTATTGCACAATAGCTTATTTTCCTCAATAACAATGAGGATCAACTTAAAAATTATTACAAATAATAGAATTTATTAAACTGAGGTGGTAATAACATGCTGAAATAAATATCCTTTTTATGTACGAATAGTAAATTGAAGATATAATCAAAGAAAAGATGAAACAGGAACTGAACGAATAGTAAATTGAAGATATAATCAAAGAAAAGATGAAACAGGAACTGAACGAATAGTAAATTGAAGATATAATCAAAGAAAAGATGAAACAGGAACTGAACGAATAGTAAATTGAAGATATAATCAAAGAAAAGATGAAACAGGAACTGAACGAATAGTAAATTGAAGATATAATCAAAGAAAAGATGAAACAGGAACTGAACCGATAACTCACTGACCACGAATGTGCACAATCTGCGTGAGTGAAATTTTAACATACTACCTAATAAAAGATATGCAAACTACTAAAAAGTAACATCCTGTTCTTGGATACAAAAAAATATAAGGATATCAATTTTCCAAAATTTTTCTATAAATATATTACGACCTGCATTACAATAGCAGCTAGGTTTTTGAAACTAAAACAAGCTGTTTTAAGTTAGCTTGTTAAAATAAAGAATTAAAAACAAAATTCTAGAAAATAATGAATAGAAGCTAGCACAAGATACAAAAATGTATTATGAAGCTACATTAATTAAAAACAGTGGGGGAAATGGTACAAATAGATGAATTGATAGAATGGAATAAAACATATAGTAACAGACTCAAATTCACATGAAATTTTTCTATGATAAAGAGGTCTCCTTAGATCAGTGGAAAATATGCATTGTATATAATAAGTGGTGTTGGGACCACTGAGTATGACTGCACACTGACATCATACCCTCTACCAAGACCAATTCATTTTAATAACCACTTATAACTCATAAACACAAGGAGCTACCTAAAATATCAGGATACAAAGAGATTAAAAGTAGAAGAATGAAAAATGATATGTTATGCAAAAATAAACCAAATGAAAATTATGTAATAACACAATAGACTTACATGCAAAAGCATTACTAGAAATAAAAGGAGCACTTCATAGCAATCAGTTCAATATACGAAGTTCCTAGTTCACATGCACATAACAGAAATTAAAAGCATACAACACAGCTACAAGAAAAAATAAACAAATTAATAATTACATTAAGAGATTTAACACACTGTTCTCATTGAGGAACAGAGCACACACATCTTTCAGAACCCACAGACCTCCCCTCTCCCCAAAAAATCAGTATGGATATAAAAAACTACATGAGCAGCAAACTGGATTCAGTGTACAAATCATCCACTATATCCAACAACTTTTCCTGTTAAACAGCACTAAACTTCTTCTCCCAAAACACATCACAAGATGACAGCAGAGAATCTCACTTGGGATATTTTAAAAACTGACCATAGCGTACTAAACCGAGCAATTTAAAAAACTAAAATAAAGTGTGTTTCTGGCACTAATGGCACTTAATTTGGAAATCAGTAACAACAGGCACCTAGAAAGTGCTTATATTTAAAACTTATGAAATACACGTCTACATAAAATTGCATTCAATATTCATAGCCAACCAATTTTCCCGCAGTAGTGCACTAAGCTGTTATTCCCAAGATGCACACGAGATGGCAGCAGAGATGTTAAGTGAACATATAAGGATACTATAAAGCAAATGTCAACTTTGAAGAATTAAAATTATATCATTTTTGCTCTCATTGCAGCTAAACTAGAAATCATTAACAAAGGATAACGTGAATATTCTCATATTGAGAGTCATGAAATATATTTCTGAATAAGCCCCAAATAAAAATTAAAAGTTAACAAAACATATGGCAGAATGTACATTCTTAAAAGCAAATTAGAGAAAACGGCTGAAAATTCCCAATTTTTGCATCCTTAACAACCTAGAATGGTTCATTAAATCCACAAAATATAGAAGTGTGCACACAAGAGTTGTAAGGCTATATATGTATATTATATAGCAGTTTATACCTCTTGGGGTAGAATTTTAAATTACATACTTTAGTTTTTTTATACTGTTTAAGCTGCAACAATAACAACAACATTTACATTTTGGGGAAAAGTTTACTTCTTTTCCCAAAAGAGGAAAACACATCATTTAAAAATAATAAGCCCTGGTTGGTTGGCTCAGTGGTAGAGCGTTGGCCCAGTATGTGGAAGTCCTGGGTTTGATTCCTGGTCAGGGCACACAGGAGAAGCGCCCATCTGCTTTCCTTTCTCCTTTCTGCGCCCTTCCCCCTCTACTTTCTCTCTGTCTCTCTCTTCCTCTCCCACAGCCAAGGCTTCATTGGAGCAAAATTGGCCTGGGAGCTGAGGATGACTCCATGGCCTCTGCCTCAGGTGCTAGAATGGCTCCAGTTGCAACGGAGCAACGACCCAGATGGGCAGAGCATCATCCCCTGGAGGGCATGCTGGGTGGATCCTGGTCGGCATATGCAGGAGTCTGTCTCTCTACCTCTCTACTTCTCACTTCAGAAAAATAAAATAAACAGTCTAAAATGTCATGGTGACACCACCACCACCAGCCTCTCCTCTGCTGACCCATCCTGGTCTCCTGTCATTCAGAGGGGAAGACGCCTCCTTCTGATTGCTTAGTCCAGAGTGGCTCCTCTTCATGTGCACTTGCAGCAGTTCCCATAGAACGACCTGGAATGTATCTGAGTCTGGATCTGCCATTTCCAGCTATGTTCCTCTAGGCACAGAACACATCTCTCAGGATCTTGACTTCTTCACTTGTAAAAGTTGCCGTTTTTAAAGCACATTTCTAAAAGGCCTAAGCTTAGGCCTCAGCTTTGCCTCCCAAAATGTTGAGGTATTGAACCTTGCCATGCCCAATCGAAACTGAGACCATGCCTGACTGAGCGGAAGCACAGTGGGTTGAGCACTGGCCTGGGATGCTGAGGACTGAGGTTCAAACCCTGAGGTCACCAGTTTGAGTGTGGTATCATAGACATGACCTCATGGTCACTGGCTTGAGCCCAAAGGTCATTGGCTTGAGCAAGGGGTCTCTAGCACAGCTGGAAGCCCCCAGTCAAGGCACATATGAGAAAGCAATCAATGGACAAGTAAGAATCCACAACTATGAGTTGATGCTTCCATCTGTCTCCTTCCTCTCTGTCTGTCCCTCTCTCTCTCTAAAAAAAGAAAGAAAACTGGGACTGAAAGCAGTGCCCTGCCAAATCTGGTGTCCAGTCTGGAGGACGTGCTCAGAATAAGTGGTCCCACAGGAAGTGCTCACCTGATGGCCTCCCCACACATGGCCTGACTTGTAGCCCTAGTCACTCATCCATGTCCCTGACCCATTCCTCACATCCTGCCTGCTCCTTACCTGTCCCCTCAAATCTTTCCCACTGCCCCCCTCACACCTCAGGACAAGACAGTTGGCCACTCACTTGACACCTGCCAGACACTTGCCTCATATCTGGGACACCTGTGCAGTCTCCAGGTAGCCCACATTCCTCTCCTCTGTCCACACCTCTGCTCCCCTCAGGTCCAACAGCCTAATGCCTACAGCCCCACCCTGCCCCACACTCTGCTTGCAGGCACATCACTTTCCGTGTGCCAGGCCACTGACCTCACGCCCTGATCCTGCCTCTCACCTCAAGAAAGGCCCTGCTGCTGGAATTAACTTCATGGCCGGCTTCTTGCCTCATATCTCCACACCATTGATTATGTGGTACATACTTTCAAACCTGATGAGACATCTTTATCTTACAAAACTGACCTGTGGATTTCAGTCTGTTACTAAGCCTTCTATTCTTTTCCATCAATTTCTCTACTGGGAAGTTGTGTACTCCCAGTTCCAGTCTGAAAGAGGTGCTCACAAACAGTGGTCCCAGCAGGACCCGGAGGACTGTCCCCGGGACACCAGTCCTGAGGATGTGCTCACTTGAACACAGCCTGGAGAAACGGCTCGAGTGATAGGGTGAATGGGGGTATATGAGAAAACTCTGAACTACTACTGTTCAAGGTTCCTGATTCACAGTAAGTACACCCCCAGACCCCTGAATCCTGCAAGTCTGGGGAAAGGTTCCACCTGATAGGATAGTGGGTTGTGTCATATGGGTTGTGGATTCTGCCAACAGGGAGAAGAGTCCCACATGAGACACTGGGGGTCCCACCACATGCACTTTGGGTCCTACCATTATGTGTATGTAAGTCATTTATGAGCTAGGGATGATGAATGGTGCCTTGGAGATTCAGAGTCCCCGCAAAATGATAATAGTAGATGCTTTGTAAATCATTCCTAAGATGTGCACTAGATGGCAGCAAGAGCATTTCCTGGCAGGGTTCATCTGAGTGTACAGGGCTCCTCTGTGACAGCAGAGCCCTGTCACACCAGTTCTGCAGCCTCTGAGTGTTGGGAGGAGCGCTACCTGAGTGTGTGGAACCCTCACGTATCAGATCTTGGCTCTGTGACTGTGGGTAAAGGTCCCACTGAGAGTCGAGACCCTGTCATGTCAGCCCTGAGTCCTCCCAGTGTGGGGACAGGTGCCCTCATATTAGAGCTGGGGATATTTTCACATCAGCTCTGGATCCGTTTGCTGTGAAATGTGGAGCCACCAGAGAGAATATGAGGTCCTTTGACATCATCTCTGGTTAACGTGACTACATGGAGGAGTCCAGCCTCAGAGGTAAGGGTTCCTATGATATCAGCTCTGAGTCCTATGCACGTCGAGAAGGGTCTTACCCGAGAGAGCAGGGCTCCTCTCACATCAGAACTGGATCAGTATATGTTATCACATCTTTGGTTCTTAGGATTGAGAGTGTTTTCTTTATTAATCAAACACCTGATTGAAACAGTATCAAACAGATGCACTTTAAGAACACAGTATCTTTGCTTTATAGATAGGAAGTCGTTTGCGTTCGTAATAGCTGGTGCTAGACAACACGAAAAAACTATCCTTTTGAAAAAGTAACGTAGAACCAAACTCTGCTTCTACATCTGCCTACTTTTCATATTTACATTCATTTACTTAAATTTATTCCAGCATTATTCAGCTTAACCGTGTATAAAACTTCCTCCTCTCTAAACTTCACAAATCTCCTACCACCATCCTTTTAACATTCAGCTTTAATCGTATTTTTCCCCTTCTATCCCATTCTGAAACTACCAGACTCATTTTAAGACAAAAGCACCTGAACTCATTTCTCAACCCTGCATTCCCAACACTGTCATGGGGAACTTGCCCATGCAGTTCCCGAGGTGTTCCTTAGAAGTCTGACCAGAAACTGCCAGACTGACAGGTCATGGAATGAGGAACACAGCGAGGCATGAGCTTAGTAGCCACAGTACAGCAGGGAAGCGAGTGAGCGGCATCGCACTGTGTGGAGGTCACCTCAGCAGGCGGGCGGAATGCACACTGCTACTGTGCTGCTCAAAAGCATCCACACAAGAAGGGAAGTACTTCTTGAAGGACACCTCCAAACCTCTGGAAAGGAATTCACTCACTTGGAATATATACACTAGCACTTACTGATGGAAGCCACCTTCACGAGTGAACAAGATGCGTATCAGTGAGAAAACAGACAAGACTTCATGGACCTCAGTGTTGACTTCTGCAGACAGACATAAAAAGAGGAAATATTGTATATATACTCTTTGTAATAGTAACTGAATGGAATTCTGAGAAAGAAAAATGAATGACCAGGAAAACCTGTCTTGGCGGAAGCAGCATGGAATCTGAGAAGCTAAACAATATGGAAGAGAGCAGGACCTTGCAGAGAACAGAAGGTTCCTGCCAGAGCCTGAGAGACCAGGAGGAGGTCAGCACACGAAAACGTGCGACAGCTTTGCAGACTGACTTCAATGAAAGACGGTGATTACAGACTGAAATCCAGATGGAGACTCTCCATAATGAACAACTTTCAATACGGCGAGCAGAAGAAAACGCATTATTTAAATAATGGCTTTATAACAAGATTTTTAAAAATAATTTATCCCTTGCAGCCTAAACTGCAACACAATTAATTTATTCAAATAACAAACCACAATCAGTAGGAAACACCGGCAGCTACCTAAAACAGAAAGGTGGAAAGAAGGAAAAAGAGAAAATGAAAAAGGCCATTGTACAGATAAAGGAGAAGAAATACACAAAATCAGAGTCGCAGTAGTAGATTCACCGCCTCAGTCATCTTCACTCACGGAGCACACATCCTTGAGAAGCAAAAGACACAGCCATGAAGGACATGAAACAGCTAAATAATATGAGCACCCAACTGGAATCGTCATTTTTTTTTTCTTTAGTGAGGCAGCGCGGGGAGATAAGAAGCATCAATTCCTAATTGCAGATGCTTTAGATGGCCCTGAGCCTAGAGCAGGGATCTCAAAGCGGCCCGCCAAACAATTTTGTGTGGCCCGCAGACTAATCCACGAAGTTCAAAATATTTTGGATAAAATTAAGTAAGCCTAGGGGCCTACTTGTATTTTTCATTTCTCTAGCATCCTAGCTAGATATTAGCTTAGTTAACAGCAGTTGTGATGCGAACTACAGTTTCTGGTCGTTTTGTGACACTGAGTAAACTGCATGTACGATTGTGCTTGTTGTACTGATTTTTTTTTGTTTTCAACTGCAGTGAGAAAAGTGTTGCGTAACAGTTGCCTTTTGTAGACCTAGTGCAGCCCGCCGAACGGCTGTGATCTTGCTCTGCGGCCCACATGCTGAGTTTTGAGACCCCTGGCCTAGAGTAAGACAGGACCTTATGGACTTTCGGTCGCCACAAGCTATGGATCCTAAAACAAAAATAACCGGATACTACCCAAAGCAGATACCAAACTCTATTGCGTTGTGAAACTCAGTGATTTAATTCCCCACTGATAGACCTAACTAACCATTGCACAAAATGAAAGGTACATTAGCAAATACAAATTTCTACGAACACTCCATTTGATAAGCTCATCTCCATACAACAATGAAAACATGATTCATGTGCAGTCAGTGATATGAGATGAATACACCGAACACTACATGCGTCCCCAACATTGTTCCCTCCGCCTATCGCAATTCCTTTATGTAAACTACATGGGTACCTGAACCACAGGTGTGCACAGATTAGAAGTAAAATGATGGTTTAAAAAAATTAGAGGGTGCAAACGTAACTGTAATATTTTCAATACATAAATCGCACTTTGTTCTCAGGATCTTACTGACTCAGTTATATTATTTTTCATATGAAAACCTATTGACCAACTTTCACACCTATATGATGCAGACATATATCCAATGAAAACTAGATGATATGCCAAAGACAAAAAATTTACTGCAAATAAAGACCAATTAATAGCGATAATTTTTATTTCCCAGAAAAATAAAAATCCAAATCCACACGCACTTTAGTACAGACACTCCAATTGTACGAAGGACAGCTAGAAGGAAGAGAAAGAAAATTCATAAATCAAGCGAATAGACCTAGCCTCTTTCACTCACAGATACAGAATGACTCTTTCAGAAGAACAGACTTGCATATAAAACACTATAACGATATAAAGAAAAGTTAACATGAGTAAGGCATTATTTTTCTATTTGACCACCAGATGGCGGCACACAGCACGCCCAGAACTCGTTTTCAAAGCATAATGTGTTACTAAACAACCAATGCTACAAAGTTATTGTACAAAGTATGTTTCCCATGATCATTGCATGTAATCTAGAAATCCTAAAGGAGACATCACTGAACATTCGTTCCATGGAGAACTCATGACATATGCTTCCAAGGGACACTTTCCAGGTCTACTGCCACACTTCTATCCCCAACTCTAGCCTCAGACCTAACCCTACCCCTCCCCTGGCCTGCAGAACCTTCCTTCCCGCGGTCCCAAGCGAGGCCCTCCACTGAGAACCAGCCATACCCCTAGATTCAGAAAACAGCCCTGCAGCTCCGCTGTTAACTCAAACCTGTGGCTTGCCTCCTGTCCCCACACCGCTTAGGGAACACTGCCTCTTTTCACAAAGGATGTGAGGACACACTTTACCATACAAGATTTACTATATACATTTCGGTCTATGATTAAACCTCCCATGCCATTCCATCCATGTTCCTCCTTCAATAAGTGTGTTCCTGAATCCTGATCGGAGCAGGCACTCAAAAAGGTACTTCCATCCTGCTCATATTAACACAGCCTGCACAGTGTGCCCTCAGGACTCAAGCTGCCTGAAATACAACACTTATTGCAAACATCCGACTCAAATTCTTAACCTGCTGCATCTCACACAGGGACCCAGAGACCTTCTACATCAGGGGTCGGGAACCTATGGCTCGTGAGCCAGATGTGGCTCTTTTGATGGCTGCATCTGGCTCATAGACAAATCTTTAATAAAAAAAGTTAAAAATATAAAACATTCTCATGTATTACAATCCATTTCCTACCGCTCATGTTCATGGTTGAGGGTGGCTGGAGCCAATCACAGCTGTCCTCCGGGCCAACACCAAATTTTTATTGGATAATGCTTAATCGTATATGGGTCGTTGTGAGGTCAGGAAGTAAACTTCCCTCCTTTTAATCAAGTAGTCAACTAGCTAATTGCAGAAACCCTTTTGACAAAGAAGATGGCTAAAAGAAAAAAAGATGAGGAGTACTGTACTTTTCAGCAGGAATGGACAGAGGAATTTGCCTTTGTGGAGAGAGCAGGTTCTGCAGTGTGTCTAATAAGCAATGATAAAATTGCATCGATGAAACGGTCAAATATAAAGCAGCACTTCGACAAATGCCATACTATATTTGTATCAAAATATCCAGCGGGGGACAGCAGGAAGAAAGCATGTCAAGAGCTACTGTGCAGAGTGCAAGCTAGTCAGCAGCAACTCCTTGTTTGGACCCAACAAGGTGACTGGAATTTGGCTAGCTTTGCTGGTGCTTTAGCAAGTGTGAGAAACGGAAAGCCATTCACAGATGGGGAGTATGCCAAAACATTCATGCTTGATGTTGCCAATGAACTTATTGATGACTTTTCAGATAAAGACAAGATAATCAAATGAGTAAAAGACATGCCTCTGTTGGCAAGAACTGTTTACAATCGTACCATCATGATGGCAAATCAAATTGAGGCAACACAAGTGAAGGACATAAATGCAGCACCATTCTTTTCTCTTGCTTTGGAAGAGTCAACAGACATAAGCCATTTATCCCAGTTCAGCATGATTGCAAGGTATGCTGTCTGTGACATACTGTGTGAGGAAAGTCTTGCTGTTTTGCCTATGAAAGAGACAACAAGAGGGGAGGATTTATTCAAGCCTTTCACTGAGTTCGCTAAAGAAAAAAAATCTACCAATGGATAAACTTATTTCGGTGTGTACTGATGGTGCTCCGTGCATAGTGGGGAAAAACAGAGGATTCGTAGCACTTCTTCATGAACATGAAATGAGACCCATCCCAAGTTTTCACTGCATCCTACATCAGGAGGCACTTTGTGCTCAGATGTGTGGCAAGCAGCTTGGTGAGGTGATGTCGCTGGTCATTCAGGTGGTCAACTTTACTGTTGCCTGAGCTTTAAATGATCGCCAGTTTAAAACACTGCTGGATGAAGTTGGGAATAATTATCCTGGTCTGCTTCTGCACAGCAATGTGCATTGATTGTCAAGAGGGAAGGTGCTCAGCCATTTCGCAGCTTGTCTGAGCAAAATCCGGACTTCTCTTGAAATGAAAAACACCGAGCATCCTGAGTTAGCTAACACTGAGTGGGTCCTGAAGTTCTATCTCATGGACATGACTGAACATCTGAACAGCTCAATGTGAAAATGTAAGGAAGGATGAGATGAGGTCAGCGTAACGGTGTGGTAGGAAGCGATACTGATAAATCTCCCCTAAAACTCAACAAGATCTTCAACCAGAAACAGAAAAACCTATCCTTGGAGCCTCCAGATGTTTTGCAATACACCCGAAGGTATGGTCGAGCGAAAAATTGGCTAAATATATAATCAAACCCCGAAGGAAATAGGGGGTAAGAAATGCTCCACTTTCCTCACTAACCTTAACAGGGCGGCTTTCACTGGGAACTGAGAATATAGAAACTGAGGCGGGTAAAGGGGGTGAATAGATCCAGGCCGCGGCACAAACGGCCGAACCAGGCTGTAGCATGGAGATCGAAGCTGAGGAAAAACTGTTCCTGTAGCAACCTGGGCAATACAAGCTAAGACTTGTGCCAAACCCAGACAAAGAAAGACAAGTGGGGCAGCCATTTTCCCTGATCTTCTGGTCGGCGCGCGCAGATAGTGGGTGAGAGATTCCTCAGAGTGCCTCAGCAGTGGGCGCTCGTGTTATCCCACAGAGAGGCAGAGTCAGAGGCCTTTGTGTGGGCCAAAAGCGGAATCTCCGGGCCGCCCCAGTGTCCTGAGGGAGCCGCGCACGGGGAGGGAGTGAGAGCCAATTCCAACGCTGGAACTTTTCCGTGCGGGAGGGGTTTCACTCAGAGGGTGAGGCGGCCAGCCTGATATCCTGGTCGGCGCACACGGAGAGAGGGCAAGAGATTCCTCCCAGCACCTCAGGAGTGGGAGCCCGTGTTATCCCACAGAGGGGCAGAGTCAGGGGCCTTTGTGTGGGCCAAAAGCGGAATCTCGAGCCACCCCAGCGCCCTGAGGGAGCGAGAGCCAATTCCAATGCTGCAACTTTTCCATGCGGGAGGGGGTTTTACTCATAGAGTGAGACTTCCGGCCTGATATCCTGATCTGCATGCGCAGATAGTGAGTGAGAGTTTCCTCCAAGCGCCCCAGGAGTGGGTGCCCACCCGTCTTACCGGACAGAGTAGCAGAGCCAGAGGTCTTTGAGTGGGTGGAAGCCCCGCCTGATTATGCTAGCAGCTCTGACTGACTGAGCCTTACCCAGAGCCCTGTGCTGAGTGGGAATAGAGTGGGGAGTGGCCAGCTCTTTGAGCCTCTTACTATCCAGGAAGAGGCAGCAGCAATCCCATAGCTGGATTATCAGGCTACTAATTGAGAAGGATAGACTAGGAGAGAGGCTCCAGGAACACGAACTCTCTTACTGTTGGAGCCTATAAATGCTAATGAGCCTCGACTGCCAACGAGACTGAAGCACAATACATGACATCGCCACAGAGACTTATCAACTGCAAACCTCTACCTGAGTGTACCAAAGGGGCAGAACCCGGGGTACAGAGTCACCGACCAGGAAGAGGGAGAGAAAAGTAAAAGCAAGAAGATAACCTCTCAAAACCAAGAATAATCCGCAGACTTTATAACCTATCCCATTTTATTATATTTGTTCGTTTCTTTCTCTTATCTTCATTCTTGATTTTTTTTTCTTTTTTTCCTCCTCCAATTTGGTCGTTTAACTCTCTGCCAGTCTTACTCTCTCCTCTCCTTGAACTACACTACCCATAAGTGGTACATCTCTCATTATCTTTTCTTTCCTCTTCCTTTCTCTCTATGAGGGTTGCACTCCAAAACCCTTAACTCTCTCTCTCCTTTTTTTTTCTTTTTTCTTCTTTTAGTGGTACCCTCTTTTTTTCTCTCTCTTTCTTTCTTTTCTCCCTCTATATTAGTTTCTTCCTTTCTCCTTTACGTCTCCTCTCATTCAAACCTCAATAACGAACAAATTATCTTATCTGGGACTCAAACTTATGTTTGTGGATTTTGGGGGGTTTTTACTTCACCTTTTTAACTCACTAGCAGTGCTCCCATCCCTGGCTCTCCATTTTATCTAGTTCTTGTTCCACTAAATACAACAGTAATTTTTTAATTTGTCCCCCCATTTTCCTGTTTCCCTCTTATTCCTCTCATCATAACTATTAGTCAACCAACACCTAAAAGCAAATCATTCTATTCTTGACCCAAATATTTTCCTTATTTGCTTTTTGTGGGTCCATACCCCCTTTTTTTGGTTTTTTTTCCCCTATTATTACTTCTCCCCAATTCAGGTCCTCCAGTACAGGCATTGTTTGTTCTATTTAGTACAATATAACTCACAGTTCACCACAAGATTTTCTCAAGAAAGAGGGGAGAGGAGAGAAAAGGAAAAAAGGAGGGGGGGAATAATTTCCTTTTTAAAAAATTTATTTTATTTTATTTTTCTTTATTTTTTTAAACTTTGATTTTTTATTTTGATTTTTTTAACTTTTTATTCTTTATTAAATCTCATTAATACTATCAACAAAACCACCCTCAGATGCCACTAAAGAAGAGAAAATAAAATATCATGGATACAAAAGAAAGAGAGGTAACACAGACAGATGAGGAAAAATCTATGGAGAAAAAATTTAATATATTGGAAACCTTGGAGTTAAACGACAGAGAATTTAAAATAGAAATCCTAAAAATACTCAGAGATATACAAGAAAACACAGAAAGGCAATTTAGGGAGCTCAGAAAACAAGTCAATGAACACAAAGAATATATTTCCAAGGAAATTGAAACTATAAAAACAAATCAGAGATGAAAAACTCAATACACGAGCTGAAAAACTAGGTAACAAGCTTAGCTAATAGAACAGGCCAGATAGAAGGTAGGATTAGTGAAATAGAAGACAAGCAACTTGAGGCACAACAGAGAGAAGAAGAAAGAGACTCAAAAATTTAAAAAAATGAGATAGCCCTACAGGAATTATCTGACTCCATCAAAAAGAATAACATGGCCCTGGCCGGTTGGCTCAGCGGTAGAGCGTTGGCCTAGCGTGCGGAGGACCCAGGTTCGATTCCCGGCCAGGGCACACAGGAGAAGCACCCATTTGCTTCTCCACCCCTCTGCCGTGCTTTCGTCTCTCTCTCTTCCCCTCCCGCAGCCAAAGCTCCATTGGAGCAAAGATGGCCCGGGCGCTGGGGATGACTCTGTAGCATCTGCCTCAGGCGCTAGAGTGGCTCTGGTCGCAACATGGCGACGCCCAGGATGGGCAGAGCATCACCCCCTGGTGGGCAGAGCGTCGCCCCTGGTGGGTGTGCCGGGTGGATCCCGGTCGGGCGCATGCGGGAGTCTGTCTGACTGTCTCTCCCCGTTTCCAGCTTCAGAAAAATGAAAAAAAAAAAAAAGAATAACATAAGTATAATAGGTATATCAGAGCGAGAAGAGAGAGAAAATGGAATGGAGAACATACTCAAACAAATAATAGATGAGAACTTCCCAAGCCTGTGGAAAGAACTAAAGCCTCAAATTCAAGAAGCAAACAGAACTCCGAGTTTTTTTAACCCCAACAAACCTACTCCAAGGCACATCATAATGAAATTGGTACAAACCAACGGCAAAGAAAAAATTCTCAAGGCAGGCAGGGAAAAGAAGAATATAACATATAAAGGAAGGTCCATTAGATTATCATCCGATTTCTCAACAGAAACTCTACAAGCTAGAAGAGAGTGGACCCCAATATTTAAAGTCCTGAAAGAGAGGAACTTTCAGCCACGAATACTATATCCATCAAAGCTATCCTTCAAATATGAAGGAGAAATAAAAACATTCACAGATACAGAAAAGATGAGGGAATTTGTCATCAGGAAATCCCCACTCCAGGAATTACTAAAGGGGGTTCTCCAATCAGATACAAAGAACAAAAAAAAAAAACAAAGCCACAAGTAAAAGCTCCAAGAAGAACACAATAAAACCAAATTTAAACTGTGACAACAACAAAAAGAAAGGGGGAGGAGAGGATGGAGATTAACAGTAGCAAAGGACAATGGAGTGCAAAAATACTCACAAAATAGTGCACTACAATGAACAGGGTAGGAACCCTTTTCATTACTTAAAGGTAACCACCATTGAAAAAACCACCACAAAAGCACATGATTTAAAAAAGATAGCAACAGAGGAAAGATGTATGGAATACAACCAAATAAAAACAAAAGATAGAAAGATGAAACAGAAGGATCAAACAAGACACAAAACTAACAGAAAGCAATCTATAAAATGGCAATAGGAAACTCACCAGTGTCAATAATTACACTAAATGTAAATGGATTAAACTCACCAATAAAAAGACACAGAGGAGCAGAATGGATTAAAAAAGAAAATCCAACTGTGTGCTGCCTACAAGAAACTCATCTAAGTAACAAGGATAAAAACAAATTCAAAGTGAAAGGCTGGAAAACAATACTCCAAGCAAATAACATCCAAAAAAAAGTAGGCATAGCAATACTCATATCTGATAATGCTGATAACAAGACAGCAAAAGTACTCAGAGACAAATATGGCCATTTCATAATGGCCAAGGGGACACTGAATCAAGAAGACATAACAATTCTTAATATATACACACCAAACCCAGGAGCACCAAAATATATAAGACAGCTACTTATTGACCTTAAAACAAAAACTGACAAAAATACAATTATACTTGGAGACCTCAATACACTGCTGACGGCTCTAGATCGGTCATCCAAACAGAGAATCAACAAAGATATAGTGGCCTTAAACAAAACACTAGAGCACCTGGATATGATAGACATCTACAGGACATTTCATCCCAAAGTCACTGAGTATACATTTTTCCCCAGTGTACATGGATCATTCTCAAGAACTGACCATATGTTGGGCCACAAAAACAACATCAGCAAATTCAGAAAAATCGAAGTTGTACCAAGCATATTTTCTGATCATAAAGCCTTGAAACTAGAATTCAACTGCAAAAAAGAGGAAAAAAATCCCACAAAAATGTGGAAACTAAACAACATACTTTTGAAAGATGAATGGGTCAAAGAAGAAATAAGCGCAGAGATCAAAAGATATATACAGACTAATGAAAATGACAATACAACATATCAGAATCTATGAGATGCAGCAAAAGCAGTGATAAGAGGGAAGTTCATATCACTTCAGGCATATATGAACAAACAAGAGAGAGCCCAAGTGAACCACTTAACTTCACACCTTAAGGAACTAGAAAAAGAAGAACAAAGACAACCCAAAACCAGCCAAAGAAAGGAGATAATAAAAATCAGAGCAGAAATAAATGAAATAGAGAACAGAAAAACTATAGAAAAAATTAATAAAACAAGGAGCTGGTTCTTTGAAAAGATCAACAAAATTGACAAACCCTTGGCAAGACTTACCAAGGAAAAAAGAGAAAGAACTCATATAAACAAAATCCAAAATGAAAGAGGAGAAATCACCACGGACACCGTAGATATACAAAGAATTATTGTAGAATACTATGAAAAACTCTATGCCACTAAATTCAACAACCTAGAAGAAATGGATAAATTCTTAGAACAATACAACTTTCCTAGACTGAGTCAAGAAGAAGCAGAAAGCCTAAACAGACCTATTAGTAGAGAAGAAATAGAAAAAACCATTAAAAACCTCCCCAAAAATAAAAGTCCAGGCCCAGACGGCTATACCAGTGAATTTTATCAAACATTCAAAGAAGACTTGGTTCCTATTCTACTCAAAGTCTTCCAAAAAATTGAAGAAGCAATACTACCAAACACATTTTATGAGGCCAACATAACCCTCATACCAAAACCAGGCAAGGATGGCACAAAAAAAGAAACCTACAGACCAATATCTCTTTTTTTTTTTTTTTTAGACTATGAAATTCCTATTTTTATTTTGCAAAAATATTTCAAACTTTATCAAACTGGGATGTATTAGGTTCTTTCTTTAAAATTAGATTAGATTAATAACCTAAATTGTGCCACAAAATTTTGTGGTATTTCTTTAAAATTACATTATTATTTTTTCCTTAAGATGGCAGTATTGTTCTTCTTAAGATTTTAAAAAGTGTTTTGTTTTTTTTTAAGGCTTCATGAGGAAAGCATAGCTTTTCTTTTCTTTTTTTTTTTTTTTTAATAAATTTTTATTAATGGTAATGGGATGACATTAATAAATCAGGGTACATATATTCAAAGAAAACTTGTCTAGGTTATTTTGTCATTAAATTATGTTGCATTCCCCTCGCCCAAAGTCAGATTGTCCTCCGCCACCCTCTATCTAGTTCAACAGACCAATATCTCTAATGAATACAGATGCTAAAATACTAAACAAAATACTAGCAAATCGAATACAACAACATATTAAAAAAATAATACATCATGATCAAGTGGGATTCATCCCAGAATCTCAAGGATGATTCAACATATGTAAAACGGTTAACGTAATACACCATATCAACAAAACAAAGAACAAAAACCACATGATCTCATCAATAGACACAGAAAAGGCTTTCGATAAAATACAACACAATTTTATGTTTAAGACTCTCAACAAAATGGGTATAGAAGAAAAATATCTCAACATGATAAAGGCCATATATGATAAACCATCAGCTAACATCATATTAAATGGCACAAAACTGAAGGCTTTCCCCCTTAAATCAGGTACAAGACAGGGCTGTCCACTCTCTCCACTCTTATTTAATGTGGTACTAAAGGTTCTAGCCAGAGCAATCAGACAAGACAAAGAAATAAAAGGCATCCATATCGGAAAAGAAGAAGTAAAGGTATCACTTTTTGCTGATGATATGATCCTATACATCGAAAACCCCAAAGAATCCACAAAAAGACTACTAGAAACAATAAGCCAATACAGTAAGGTCGCAGGATACAAAATTAACATACAGAAGTCAATAGCCTTTCTATATGCCAACAATGAAACATTGAGAACGAACTCAAAAGAATAATCCCCTTCACAGATTGCAACAAAAAAAATAAAATACTTAGGAATAAACATAACAAAGAATGTAAAGGACTTATATAATGAAAACTATAAACCATTGTTAAGGGAAATCGAAAAAGATATAATGCGATGGAAGAATATTCCTTGTTCTTGGTTAGGAAGAATATAATCAAAATGGCCATATTACCCAAAGCAATATACAAATTTAATGCAATTCCCATCAAAATTCCTATGAGATTTTTTAAAGAAATGGAGCAAAAAATCATCAGATTTATATTGAACTATAAAAAACCCTGAATAGCCAAAGCAATGCTAAAGAAAAAGAATGAAGCTGGGGGCATTACAATACCTGACTTCAAACTATATTATAGGGCCACAACAATCAAAACAGCATGGTATTGGCAGAAAAATAGACACTCAGACCAATGGAACAGAATAGAAAACCCAGAAATAAAACCACATATATATAGTCAAATAATTTTTGATAAAGGGGCCAACAACACACAATGGAGAAAAGAAAGCCTCTTCAATAAATGGTGCTGGGAAAACTAGAAAGCCACATGCAAAAGAATGAAACTGGACTACAGTTTGTCCCCCTGTACTAAAATTAACTCAAAATGGATCAGAGATCTAAACATAAGACCTGAAACAATTAAGTATATAGGAGAAGACATAGGTACTAAACTCATGGACCTGGGTTTTAAAGAGCATTTTATGAATTTGACTCCAAAGGCAAGAGAAGTGAAGGCAAAAATTAATGAATGGGACTACATCAGACTAAGAAGTTTTTGCTCAGCAAGAGAAACTGATAACAAAATAAACAGAAAGCCAACTAAATGGGAAATGATATTTTCAAACAGCAGCTCAGATAAGGGCCTAATATCCAAAATATACAAAGAACTCATAAAACTCAACAACAAACAAACAATCCAATAAAAAAATGGGAAGAGGACATGAACAGACACTTCTCCCAAAAAGAAATACAAATGGCCAACAGATATATGAAAAGATGCTCATCTTCTTTAGTTATTAGAGAAATGCAAATCAAAACTGCAATGAGATACCACCTCACACCTGTTAGATTAGCTATTATTAGCAAGACAGGTAATAGCAAATGTTGGAGAGGCTATGGAGAAAAAGGGACCCTCATACACTGTTGGTGGGAATGTTAAGTAATACAACCATTATGGAAGAAAGTATGGTGGTTCCTCAAAAAACTGAAAATAGAACTACCTTATGACCCAGCAATCCCTCTACTGGGTATATACCCCAAAAATTCAGAAACATTGATACGTAAAGACACATGCAGCCCCATGTTTATTGCAGCACTGTTCACAGTGGCCAGGACATGGAAACAACCAAAAAGCCCATCGATAGATGACTGGATAAAGAAGATGTGGCACATATACACTATGGAATACTACTCAGCCATAAGAAATGATGACATCGGATCATTTACAGCAAAATGGTGGGATCTTGATAACATTATACGAAGTGAAATAAGTAAATCAGAAAAAACCAGGAACTGCATTATTCCATACGTAGGTGGGACATAAAAGTGAAACTAAGAGACATTGATAAGAGTGTGGTGGTTACAGGGGGAGGGGGGAAAGGGAAAGGGGAGGGGAGGGGCACAAAGAAAACTAGATAGAAGGTGACAGAGGACAATCTGACTTTGGGTGATGGGTATGCAACATAATTGAACGACAAGATAACCTGGACTTGTTATCCTTTTTTTTTTTTTTTTTTTTCATTTTTCTGAAGCTGGAAACAGGGAGAAACAGTCAGACAGACTCCCGCATGCGCCCGACCGGGATCCACCCGGCACGCCCACCAGGGGCGACGCTCTGCCCACCAGGGGGTGATGCTCTGCCCATCCTGGGCGTCGCCATGTTGCAACCAAAGCCACTCTAGCGCCTGAGGCAGAGGCCACAGAGCCATCCCCAGCGCCCGGGCCATCTTTGCTCCAATGGAGTCTTGGCTGCGGGAGGGGAAGAGAGAGACAGAGAGGAAGGAGGGGGGGTGGAGAAGCAAATGGGTGCTTCTCCTGTGTGCCCTGGCCGGGAATCGAACCCAGGTCCTCCGCACGCTAGGCCGACTGGACTTGTTATCTTTGAATATATGTATCCTGATTTATTGATGTCACCCCATTAAAAAAATAAAATTATTTTTAAAAAAAAGAAAAACTAGGAGAGTTTAAAGATGCATGTCCAGCAAGTGACCCTGCTGAACATCTTGATCTCCAGCAGCTAGCGGGCTTCACATCTAATCTCCTGCAGTCATTCAAAGCGCGCTTTGGAAAATTTCGTGAGTGCACTGGTCTTTTTAAGTTCATCACCCATCCACATGAGTGTGCAGTGGACAGCGCCTACCTGAGTTACATCCCCGGTGTCTCCGTCAGAGATTTTGAGCTACATGCTGCTGACCTGAAGTCCTCAGACATGTGGGTGAATAAATTCAAGTCACCGAATGAAGATTTGGAAAGACTTGCATGACAGCAAGCAGAGTTGGCGAGCAAACACAAGTGGGGAGAAATGAAAAAACTTCAACCCGCGGACCAGCTGATTGTCAAAACTTGGAACGCACTTCCCATCACATACCACACACTGCAGCATGTGAGTATTGCTGTACTGACAATGTTTGGTTCTACATATGCATGTGAGCAGTCTTTCTCACATCTAAAGAACGTTAAGACCAAACTACGATCACGTTTAACAGATGAAAGTCTCAATGCCTGTGTGAAGGCTTAACCTCACCACATATCAACCAGACTACAAAGCCATCAGCAAAACCATGCAGCACCAGAAGTTGCATTAATGGTAAGAAGTACTTTATTCATCATTGGTTAGCAACAGCATAACAACGTTATTAAAAAGAATTCAGAGACTTACTGTACTTTAAAAGTGTTGGTCTTACATAAAATGCACACATTTACTTGTATTTAGTGTTAAACATATTGTATGGCTCTCATGGAATTACATTTTAAAATCTGTGGCATTCGTGGCTCTCTCAGCCAAAAAGGTTCCCCACTCCTGTTCTATATTTACCACAAGGCAGCGATGCCTGGATGGAGAAATTTCCCCCAGCTTTTTCCTCACTTTTCACCTCCAGAAGCCATCGGCCCATCCCATAGTTAATACAATAGACCAGGAAGAGAAATGTCATCTCCAGCTCCATCATGGCATGTTTCCTCAGAAAACTGCCCTGCACATGACGTACAGCATTGTGGTCGGGTTGACCCATTAGCCCCTGGGTCTCTCCTGGCCCCTGGAGATGGAAATCCCTCCGCCAAGCAGACCCCAGGAGCAGGGGATTGCCCCTCCCACGCAGAAACAGTCTTGCTGTTCTCACGCCCACTGGGCAGGATTGCTGTTTCTTCTCACAGTCATTCACTATCTACACTGACCTGCTTGCACTAAATACAAATTTCTCCATCACTCCCCAAATTTGGAATTTCTCTTCCAATTCAGTTAACAGCCAACCATCCTCAGTTCCAGATGCCAGACTGCAGGGACAGACTCCAAAGACCGGACATGCGTCCTGGACTCCAGAACCTAGACCCAGAACCTAAACCTGCATCTTCTCTCCCACCTACAAAGATCAGAACTGCTTACCATCCCAGAGCCAGGCCATGGATCACGAATGCTGAACTCTAGAAACTGACACCCCACCCCAAACGCCAGATTCCATACATTAAATGTTAGAATGTGAGGTAGGAATGGATGCCACGCAAAATCCCAGTGCACAAAACCACACCCAAACATGACTCGCCAAACTCAGATTCCAACCCAGGCCACAAACACGGTAGATGCGACCTGGATTCATAAACAAAAAACAAACCATGAACAAACTCCATCCGTTAGAGCTACACGACAGACCCAAGCTACCAAATGCTAAAAACATGGGAGCTGACCCCAGATCCTATTGATGGAAACACAGCCTGGATTCAATAAAAACAATTCAAGATTCTGTAACTCCAAGCACCTAGATGCAAACTATGTTTTACTGCCAACGTACACATAAAAAAGGTAGATTAAAAAAACAACTCTCCACACTATTAAATTCAACCCCACTCTGAAGAAGCTGACCAAAAAGGGGGACAAAGTGAATGAAAATAATGTTTACTTTTGCTGACAAATGTCCATGATCTCTCTTGGCTGTGGCTCTTTCCTGATGGGACTGCCCATCCTTCATTTCACACGGCAGCTTCACCACGACTTAGGGGAACAAAAAAAAAAAAAAAAACCAACTTATTTTCCATATTCTAAAGACTTCCCACAGCTGAGCACATTAATATAACAACATGGGCAGGATAAATTCACCCCTTAATACCTCCAATGAAGGGAGCCACTATTAAAATGGATCCCTAAGACCATGATGAATTACTAGGTACACATACAGGACACTTTAAAAAATGGAGATGGAGAGTCTTAGATGTCACAGTTAAAAGAGTGCCTTACGGTCACTTAGGAACAGTGCAGCATGCCTGGCAAGTTCATTTTTCCTGGGCAGCCCCCAAAACCTCTGTACCACACAAACTTTTAATGTATGTGGGTCAACAAGTTCCCACTTCAACTCTTCATGTCTAAAGCCAAGGTGACCAGCCCTGGTCAAAAAGCTCCATGACTTGCAACAACGTTCCCATAATCAAACGATACCTATTCCAACTCTGGTTTAAGGCACGCACGGTGCAATGTCAGTGGCTGAGGCCAGGCAGGTCCACATTGGATTCAGGCAGATGGTAGAAAAACTGAGCCAGAAAAGATTGGGCCATTCCATTCAATAAAGTCACACAATAGTGGACAAGTACACAGGTGGGGAAAACCGCTTCTCAGGCAAACAGCAGCGGGAACGCAATCCATAATCCCCCATCTCTCTCGAGCACAAGCACACATAGCCTGATACAGTATAGGCCATGCACACGTGGCACAGCCACGCACCCATGCACTAATCAGGCAAAGTGCTTGCAGCTGGTAACCCCGCGAGCAAGCCTAACACAGCTGCCCACACACAAGGACAGACTGTTACTGACTCCCACCCTTCCTCTCTCAAAAATGAATGTATACATTCTGTGATATCTTCAACCTTTCCCTTTCCTAGCAAAGATATTCCAAAAATGCCATCCACTGACCAGTACATATATGTATACATGGCACCAGGAACATCTTTGATAGATACTTACATTTATGACCAGCGCCCCTCTAAAATCAAACTACACTCACCCAATGCCCCACTGGGGCAGCTTCCTCATGAAGCTCTCTCCCTCGCCTCATCTCCCCCTTCCCTTAACCAACTCCTCTCACCCTGGGAGGATCTGGGCTGTGTCCTTCAGACAAGGCCTTCAGGAAGGGTCTCAGGGTGGATGAGGTAGACAGTCTGTGACCCGGGCCACTAACCAGGATGGGCTAACCTGAGCACGTCCACGTCCGGGTGCACTGACCCCCATGTCAGCACAGACCTGCAGACACCCCCTTCCTGCAGCTTTCCACTGATGTCACTAGGGTCTTCGGCCATCTGTTTGCAGACACATAAATAAACTTCTTAGGAAACTCATCAGGCCTTCTATGCCCCTCCTTTTCTGACCTCACAGGTACATACAGCCCCTCTCCTACTGGCACCTACCCTGCAGAGAAAAGGTCTGACAAAGAAAATGCTCCTTGGATGCACCTGCCGGCCTGTAACGCCCAGGCGAGCCAGGCAGGTCCACACTGGATTCCGGCAGACGTGGGGAATGGCGGAGCCGGAAAGCATTGGGCCATTACTGTTTAACAGATTCTCCCAACCGCGGACAAGTACACAGACAGGGGAAGACCTCTTCTCACCGCAGTGAGCAAGGGATCAAACAGCAAGAACGAACAGCAAAACGACCCCTAGCATGGCAGGCAGACAATCCACCGTCCACCATCGCAATCCGCCCTGAGCACAAGCACCCATTACATAGACTATACACACGTGCACTAATGGCATAGCCACGTGTTCACGCACTAATCAAGCAAAGTGCTTGCAGCCAGTAAACCAGTGAGCGAGCCTAAGGCAGCTGTGTTCCCCACAGTGCCCACGTGCCTCCTGGTCTTTCGAGTCCCTCACTAGAACTTCCAGGGACTTCACTTTCAGTCCTTGAGACCTACCGCACCCCGGGGTCCAGCTTTCTCTTTTTCCCTTCGGTGAACACAAAACTGAACCGGATGAGCCACAAACTTTCCACAACACATCCTCTCGAACCTCCAAACAGCCAGCCGCCTGACCGCGTCCTCTTGCGCGCCCCGCCCGGGGAGAAGCTAAGAGCCCGGCCATGAGAGTCACCTGCGACCCACCGCGCTCCCCTCTGCTCTCTCGGCCTGTCCACCGAGAGGGGACACCCCCAAACCCTCCTGGCCGCGAGATGCCGAGCCCCCTCTCTCTGAACCTCCCTCCGATCGGACCCCACCGCGCAGACAGTCGCTCGGTATAAACACTCAGCTGTCGCTCATTCCTCCCCAGTCCTCCTGTCCGCCCTGACCCTGACCGCTCTCCGAACCTCCTCCCCGAGGTCTTCGCTCGACACCTCTCATGGACCTACACCTCTTTCTTCACAGCCCCCCTCACCAGAGTCTGGTCCTCCTCCCGACCGCGGCCATGGCGCCCCTGCCCGGACCCCTGGCTTCAAGCCCCGCTCGCAGGCGCCGCCTCAATCGCCCGCCCCTCTCCCTCTTCCCCACGTGCGCGTCCTTGGCTCCGCCCCTCCCTCACCTGTCACGGACTGCTGCCCTCTCTTTAGTTGTGTCGCGTGGAGGTTACCGTCCCTTCCCTACGACTTTCCTTCGCTGAGACGACCACACACACTCACACACACACACTCACACACACTCACACACTCACACACACACTCACACACTCACACACACACTCACATACACTCACACACACACATACACACACACTCACACACACTCACACACACACACACTCACACTCACACACACACTCACACTCACACACACAGGACACCCACACCGGCCGCTCTCACGCCCCTCCCGACGCCCACAGCCGCAACACCAACGTGTCGGATGCGTCCACTCCACGCTGCCCACAGGACTCAGGCCGCCGAGGGGAGGGGAACACCGGGGAGGGGCTGAGGTCCAGAAGACTGACTGAACCCCGCTAGCTGGTGCGATCCTCCCCACCCCCACCCCCACCCCCACTCCCACCCCCACCCCCACCCTCACCAGCTAGGTCTCAGCTGAGGAGCCTTCCTCAGGAGGGCTGCCTCGCCGCGGGGTCCGGGCTGTGGAGAGCTTCGGCTGGGCCAGGAGAAGAGGATCCATCGGCCACATTACTTTCCGATGGGCTGGCGACGCTATTGTTTCTTGAAGGGTTTTCCATTCAAAGCCTTGGCGAGGGAGTCCGTTCATTTCCCAAAACCATATTTAACATGAACTGAAGTCGGGTACTGGCACAAACATGACAGCGTACATGTGGGCGCAAGAAAACACATGACGTCCTGTGGCTCGTGGTTTATGCAGCTGTACACACAATAAAAACAATAAAGAGGCCACTTTAAATTCGGGCAACTGCTAGCAAAGAACAGAACAGAACAGAAGGCTGTCAGGAACAAACATGAATGATCTGGAAAACCTGTTTTTAAAGAAGCTACATGGAGGCCGAGACCTAAAGCGCAGAAACGGAACCCTGGCGGCAGCAGACTGCACAGAGCACTGTCCCGCCCGCCCTGCATGATGTAGTCACTCACAGCTCAAGGCAGGTGCAAGAAGCAACAGATGAGAACACCAACAAATAAAACTACATGGACAATGAGAGGATGCTCCTCTTTCTATGTCTCTCCCCGCCCCCCATAAAATCAATACGGTGGTCCTCAGGTTATGACACAGTTTCATTCCTATGACAGTGATGTAACCCGAATTTTGGTATGTCAAAACACCATAGCCTAAGTCACTTACCTATTGTAATGCCGGTGGCCGAGGCCAGGCAGGTCCACATTGGATTCAGGCAGACGGCAGAAAAACTGCAGAGCCAGAAAGGGTTGGGCCATTCCATTTAATAAAGTCTCACAACGGTGGACAAGCACACAGGCAGGGGAATCTGCCTCTCAGGCAAACAGCAAAATGGCCCCTCACAGTGGTGTTGGGCAGGCAATCTGTGCACCTGCAATCCCCCACCTCGCTCCAGCGCCAGCACCCATAGCCTTATATAGGCCATGCACATGTGGCACTGCCACGCACTCATGTACCAGTCAGGCAAAGTCTTTGCAGCTGGTAACCCATGAGCAAGCCTAACACAGCCGCCCACACCTATCCTAACCCAGTTGTAAAATCAAAACAGAACATAAAAACACAAGCCACAGAAAAAGGAAAATAACATAAATGTACTATAGTAACAGAAAAAATGACAAAAAGTGAGTGTAAAAAATATTCCTTACCTTTATTCCTGTAGTTGGCTTGCACACTGCAAGGTAGGAGAGAGTGACCTATTGGGAGGAGGCAAGTTATCAAACAAAGCAACACAAACGAACGTGCTTTTAACAGTCCAAAATGGCTAGATAATTGTACTGGGGTATGCCAACTCCCTCTCCCATACAAAGCACTGCTGTATAGTCTTCCCTGGGGGCAACCAAACTAGTTCGCCCATGTTGTCAGTAAGTGCACCACTAATGGTGTATGTAAACTGAAACACTCAAGTCTCAATTTTTTTTAAATTTTTATGGGAGTGAGCCTCATACGCTCAAAAGGTCATATGTCGAGACTGTCTTAATCCATGGACCCCCGTGCATGAAGTATAAGCTGCAACAATAACAGCAACAACAACACAACTTTCCAACCAACGGCAGTGCTCTGCTGGTCCCTTATCGACTGACAGTCTTTCTGCCTCTCCGGCTCCTCTCTTCGGCTCATTTCCCCGTGCAGTACAGTCACCTCCTGGGCAGCTGCTCGGGTTTGCTGCCCTCTCGCAGCAACATGGGACCAAGTGAAGTGGTGTCTCTGGCGCACGTCTTGATTAGGCACGGCTCTCCTGGAGGCTGGCTGGACACTGAGGGCAGGAGCGCCACGTGGATCGGATGGGCAGCTGGAAAACCCCGCCCTGCTAGGGGGAACGGCATTTCTGCCACCTTACCACACTGCATCCCTCATAAACCACAGGGGGCAACTAAGTATCATTGCTCTGTCATGGCTTTTCCATCAATCTTTTGTTCTGGTTCTACACTGTAACTAATAAACTATATTCTTCATCTTTTACTTTCCACAATCCACCATGGACACATTCCCTTCCTTAAGTTGTAAGCATGGAGAGTGTCTCTGATGAGACAGAATATTTCTCATTTTCAAAACACCTTGCATCCAGACCTCCGACATCCTTTAAAATCCTAGGAATTCTATTGCTGCTTTATTTTTTTCACCAACTTAAAACTAATAAAAACAATTTTATAAGTCATGATGTCAATTCCCAAATATGTCTAAAAATTCATGAGGATGTAAATTAAAACATCATCAAGACGTTTAAGAACATAACGTTTTTTCACCTCACCTTTTGAAATAAAGAATGAAGGAACATTCTGGAAAAAGCATTCTGTGGAAAGACACCCGACCACATATAAAAATTCCTTCCAGTCTACAGCTGCCAAAGTTAAACAGTGCATGACCACCTTAAAACTGGACAAATTGTTTAAACAGAAGGTCCACTCATAGATTCAAATCCATATGGATATGTTGCATCCTAAACGTTTCTCTTGACAATTCAGCAAAAAAATAGGCATGTTAGAATAACTGGTGTTAGAACCACTAGAGGAGAGTATTACACCCCTACATCATACCATCCACCAAAATCACTTCCTCGTGAATTTCAATGGCCACTCAAACCTAAAATAAAAAACTGGGTACAAAAAACAAAAACAAAAAAAACTGGAAGTAAAAGAATTGGAAACAAGAATTAAATTAAATTTCTGTCACATACAGTAGGTTTCAAGGCAAAATAACAGTCCCAGAAATAAAGAACCAAAATTCCTTTTAATAAATTTTACCTACCGGGAAGATCTAAAATCACATGTAATTCATGGCAAACTCCAATGATACATCACACAGCAAAAGGGAAAACAATAGACACCTTCTTAATTATACAACCAGCATGAGTTTGCCTCTCTCAGAGATAGAGCATGCCTTTCAGAAACAATACAACCCATGGAAAAGAACCAGTCCAGATATAATAAAAAAAAAAATAGTTACATTGGCACCCAATAAGATACCATATGCATAAATAACTCCACTATGCAAAAAAAAAAAATACTGTAAATTGAACATGATGTTCAAGAACACCTGAAACTTTTTAAAAATGAACCATATGAAATGATAAAACAAGTCCCTACTGATCTCAATTCACTGAAGTTACATAAATTCCATTTATTCCTCTCAGGGCCATCGGTCTGGAAACCTACATGGAAAGGGAATGACGACACCCGTTATATTTACATATTTTGAATAAACTTCTAAAGGAGCCCCAAATGAATCACTACTACAAGTTGGAAAATAACTTCCATGGAAAGATAATAAAAATACTACATTTCAGGTGTTTCGATCAAAGCAGAATTTGTCCCCAGGGCATATTCAGCCAAGATGGCCGCATTTCAGATTATCGAGAGGGTGGGGGTTGCTGGTGAGCAGTGAAGACACTAACACGTGCTACTCAGTACCTATGGTGCAGGGGACCTTCACCCACATCGGAAAATGACTGGGTACAGAGGTCTATACTGCTGAGAGGACAAGCCCTACTTTATAGGAAACAAGATGAAGAATCCCTGACAACACAAACAGTGTGTCCTTTCGCATCCTACACCTGAAGGGATGCCTCTCTTCAACAACCAACATGGAAGTTGACACCTAAGGAACAACAACAAAGACATAATCCGCCATCTTCCAAACACCAGGGAGGGCTGTCCTAGGCTCAGGAGACACCCAAGAAAGCCAGGAGGCAAATACCTTTTCCCTGAAGCTGCACATTATCCATCATTTAGAACACGCGTGTGGCAAAAGTGATCTTCAACAGTCACCACCTTTTTCATACACTTTTGATGATTAGGTTCCACGACCATCAACATTTCCCCAATTCTCCAAGGCTATTACTTATGATGAAGCATACTTAAAGGACTCATATTCTCTTCACAGATATTAATGTCAAAGAATAAACATTTTCCAGCCTTGATCGGGTGGCTGGATGCAGTCACCATCGACCACGCCTGCAAAACATTGCAGGTTGGGCCCCCGTCCCCCTTCCCCCAATGTCAGGACACTTCCACACTGCACAACTAAATGGAGCACCTAAGTGAACCGATGGGAGCTCATACTCCCCTCCCTCCCTCGTTTCTTCCCTCCCCCTGGCCCCCTGGCCCCCTACCCCTGGTAACCACTTCATTTTCTCTGTATTCATGAGTTGACTCAGTCTTTCTACCTCACCTTTTCCTCCCAGGACCATGGAGAGCACTCCCAGGTGGCTGCTAAGGTATGTTCACCTGTCTCAACAAAAATGGGAGGATCTGAAGTGGCCAGTACTGTCTCTGGCACACATCCTGACTGGGCAAAGCTATCCTGGGCGTCCACTTGACACTGACACCAGGAACCCGAGGCATGAGCGCCATGGGTCCGGGAGGCGACTCCAAACCCCCTGCCTGCGCGCTAGGAGAAAAGAATATCTGTCACCTTAGCACCGAGTCACCTCATGAACCACTGTGGGCATCCGACTATCATTTTCTCGTGGCTCCTACAGACCACTTTCATGCTCGTTCTGTCATACACCTTTTGAGACTTCACACAATTGCCAATGTCCGAGTTTGTCACTTATAGAATACTTCTCATTTCTAGAACACCTTGCATCCAGATCCTTCACTCATTTATGATGTTGCTATTGTATGCATTACTATATTCCAGTTAAAATAATAAAAAGAACTTTATACTATATGCCAA
The DNA here is from genome assembly GCF_036850765.1 of Saccopteryx bilineata. Classification (NCBI taxonomy): domain Eukaryota; kingdom Metazoa; phylum Chordata; class Mammalia; order Chiroptera; family Emballonuridae; genus Saccopteryx; species Saccopteryx bilineata. Next base: position 103,603,545 of record NC_089491.1, on the reverse strand, counting down.
AATTTATGTCATTTTTCCAACACATGTCTATAAATATATTTATATTATAATACAATTTAAAACACCAGCCACATTTTTTATGATCCTATTGCCTTATGTTCACTTCACATACTAAAAAAATAAAGGAAAATTATGGATAAAACCATCCATGGAAGAAAGGCCAAACACACATAAAAATTCCTTGTATTCTACAGCTACCAAAATTAAACAGTAGATTGCCACCTTGCAAATACACAAATTGTTGAAAGGGAAAATACAATAATAGATGCAAATCCACAGGACTATTCCTGACCTGTGGTGGTGCAGTGGATAAAGCATCAACCTGGAACACAGAGGTTGCTGGTTTGAAACCCCGGGCTTGCCTGGTCAAGGCCCATATAGAAGTTGATTCTTCCTGCTCCTCATCCCTTTCTCTCTCTCTCTCTCTCTCTCTCTCTCTCTCTCTCTCTCTCCATGCCCTCTCTAAAACTAAATTTTAAAAAGGAAAAAAGAATTTTTAAAAATTTCATAGGAATATTTTGTAGGATAAAGGTTTCTTCTTAGATCATGGGGTAGAACAGTCATGATGGAATAACTGCTGTTAGGACAACCCTAGCAGAAAAAATAGTAGGCCCCTACCTATGCCATAACATCCACTGAATCCGTTCCTGGTGGATTGTACTAGGCACTCACCACTAATAGAAGACACTGGAGCTCCCTGAAACATGAGGATGCAATGACATTCGAAGTAAAATGATGGAAAACATGGACCAAATGAAATTTACACACGTATAGTACATTTGAATATGAAAGTGGTCCTAAAATAAAGAATAGAAATTCATTTTAACAAATTTCATGGAACGGAATGATATAACATCACCCTCCATGAATAACAAAGTCAACCCATACATCACAGGGCAAACAGGAAAAATAGGCAATTCATAATGATTCAAGGAGATTGAATATACCTTTTCCAGGGATACAGCCTACCTTTTAGAACTGGTAGGACCCATAGATCAACCGCTACAGATGTGCAAACATAACATAAGTAGCAAAAAAGTTTTCATATGCTTGCCAGTTTTCAAATAAACTTCTAAAAAAAACCCAAAATAACTTACTAGTACAATTAAAAAATAATTGCAATGGAAAGATAATAAAAATACTGCATTACAATCCTTTCAGGTTCCAGAAATGTTCCAAGCTTCCACCTCACTGGTTTCTGGATCAAAGGTGACGGTGCCCCCAGGACAGCATTTCACAATGTGAATATGGTGGGGTGAGCCTGGGGTTTACTGCCCAGAAGTGAAGGCAAGGAACAGTGCTCCTGAGCACCCACGATGCAGAGGGACAACTAAGGACACTGAATCACATTGTAAACTGCTGGACACATCTAGGCACCCTTGCTTTTTCATGATTCATTCAATATTCTTTAGTACTGCTTCCATAATGTAACTAATCATTGATCATCTTAGTCTTTTACTTTTCAGACTCCACCATCTACGGGTCTCTTTTTCAAATTTTAGACATTGGAGCCCTGGCCAGTTGGCTCAGTGGTAGAGCATTGACTCAGTGTGTGGAAGTCCTGGGTTCAATTCCTGGTCAGGGCACACAGGGGAAGTGACCATCTGCTTCTCCCCCTTTCCCTTTCTCTCTCTCTCTCTCTCTCTCTCTCTCTTCCCTTCCTGCAGCCATGGCTCGATTGATTCAAGCATGTTGACCCCAGGGGCTGAGGCTGACTCCCTCGAGCCTCTGCCTCAGGTGCTAAAAATAGCTCGGTTGCAATCATTGGTCCCAGATGAGGGTGGCAGGGTAGATCCCAGGTGGAGCACATGTGGGATTTTCTCCCTATCTCCCCTCCTCGTACTTACAAAACAATTTTGGACATTGTTTCTCACATGATCTACAGGGAACAGCATTTCACTGGCAAAATGCTTCTAATGTCTAGAACACCTTGCATCCAGACCCTTCATGCATTTGCAATGCTTAGGATTCAGATCCTCTTTTCTTTGTTAATCTACCGAAAATAAAAACCATTTTAGCCTGAGCAAGCAGTGGATAAAGCATCAACCTGGAATGCTGAGGACCCAGGTTCGAAATCCTGAGGTTACCAGCTTGAGTACAGGGTTGTGGGCTTGAGCATGGGATCATAGACATGACCCATGGTCGCTGACTTGAGTCCAAAGGTCACTGGCTTGAGCAAGGGGTCACTGGCTCAACTGGAGCCCCCCCAGTCAATGCACATATGAGAAAGTAATCAATGAACAACTAAGGTGATACAACTACAAGTTGATGCTTCTCATCACTCTCCATTCCTGTCTGTCTGTCTGTCCCTGTCTGTCTGTCTGTCTCTCACATGAAAAAAAAATAAAGTTAATAGTATAGACTTTATAAATTTTAAGACTACCCTTTAAAAGTTTATTCAGATAGTCTGACCAGGTGGTAGCACAGTAGATGGAGTGTCGACCTAGGATGCTGAGGACTCAGGTTTAAGGCTCTGAGGTAACCAGCCTGAGTGCAGGCTACCTGCCTGAGTGCAAGGTCGCTGGCTTGAGCATGGGGTCATAGACATAAACCCATGGTCACTGGCTTGAGCCCAAAGGTCGCTGGCTTAAAGCCTGAGGTTGTTGGCTTGAGCAAGGGATCACTGGCTCAGCTGGAGCCCCCTGGTCAAGACACATAGGAGAAAGCAATCAATGAACAACTAAAGTGCTGCAACTATGAATTGATGCTTCTCATCTCTCTCCTTTCTCTCGCTTGCTTGCTAAAAAAAAAAAAAATAATAATAATAATAATAATAATAATTTGTTCAGGTAATAAAAAGACAAGCCATGAACTGGAAGAAAATCTTTACAAAACAAATATCTGATCAAACATTTCTGCTCCCTAGACTGCCAGAAAGACAATAGTATTTAGATTTCTGCTCAAAATTCACAAAAAAACTCTAAAACAACTACACTGAAAATGGGTTCATATCTAAATAGACATCTGACAGAGGAATATAGACAGTGTGGACAAAAAAGAGGTTCTATGGAAAGTGACCTACCTCTTTATCTGATAGAACTTTCCAAATTGAGCAGGTCGAGATGGGTACTCACAGCCCAGGTAGTTAACTTCTGTAGCAAAATGTTTCTCTTCATCTCACTAAGCTGTCTAGTGATTCTGCTCAGCTATAGCATCATACCTTTGACATAGCCCCTGACAGCCCCCTCCTGCAAGAGGGTGAGAGCACAAACTCTTAACGACTTGATCATCCCATACTGGTCTTGCTCTCTCGGGCCCTCATAGAATCTTCCTCACTTTTTTAGTTTTCCTTCAATGTATTAAGGGAAACTACTAAGCTGGGAGTCTCTGGAGCACTGGAGATCATGATCCCAATGACTCTAGTGCCTGGAGTCATTTGGCTCAAAAAAAAAGTCCTGAAAATTTTCTACAAGCTTCCATGTTTCTGATGTCAACAAGAGCAAGTAAATAACCTTGCAATATACCATTAGGAAATGACAAATTATAAAACAACAATCACAGGGCACTCCACTCCTATTGGAACTGCTAAATTCCAAATATGACAATACCGATGTTCAAAGTACCGCAATGCCCTACTCAGCAGGAACAGGTGATTCTCTCCAGGTTACATTGCAAGAGGTACAGCCCACCTCTAGAAACAGTATAGCAGAATAACCCACGGCAGAACAGCCAAGCTCAGGTGGTCTAACGCAATGAAGAGCAACTAAGACCTGCTCTCCTCTTCCCCAGGAGCCCTAACGTGGAAGCATACAGACACACTAAGCACACTAAGAAGAGATTAGGACCGCTCTTTTATTTTTTAATTGATTAACTTTAGAAAGACAGAGAGAGAAAAGAACGCAGGAAAGAGAGAAAAGCATCAACTCGTTGTTCCACTTAGTTGTGTGACTATGGATGACCTCTCCTATGGGCCCAGATTGTGCCTTGAACTGGTAACCTTGGCACTCTAGGACAGTGGTTCTCAACCTTTCTAATGCTGTGACCCCGCAATACAGTTCCTCATGTTGTGGTGACCCCAAACCAAAAAATAATTTTGGTGGCTACTTCATAACTGTAATTTTGCTACAGTTATGATTCGGAATGTAAATACCTGATATGCATTATATATTTTCCGATGGCTTTAGGCGACCCCACCAGGGTCGCAACCCACAGGTTGAAAACCGCTGCTCTAGGAAGACACTCTGTCCACTCTGCCACTGGCCAAGGCTGCACTGATTCCTTATGCAGGGTCCTGTCCTATGCATTGCAAAATGTTTAACAGTATCCTTGAACTCTACCCACTAGGTGCCGTTACCACCTCTTCCCATCCCCTCAGTGGACAACTGAAATCCTCTCTACACATTGTCCAACATCCCCAAGGGTGACTAGGCCCAGGGCTGACACCCACTGGCTCAGAGCAGATACACCCATGTAGAGCAGTGGTACTCACTGAGGGGTGAGATGCCCAGAAATGTATATCTTATCCTCAGTTGCTCTGTATTTTGCATTATTGGCATGGATTACTTTTTAAATATATATACATTAAAATATTTGGAGGCCCTGGCCGGTTGGCTCAGTGGTAGAGCATCGGCCTGGCGTGCAGAAGTCCCGGGTTCGATTCCCAGCCAGGGCACACAGGAGAAGCGCCCATCTGCTTCTCCACCCCTCCCCCTCTCCTTCCTCTCTGTCTCTCTCTTCCCCTCCCGCAGCCGAGGCTCCACTGGAGCAAAGATGGCCCGGGCGCTGGGGATGGCTCCTTGGCCTCTGCTCCAGGCGCTAGAGTGGTTCTGGTCACAACAGAGCGACGCCCCGGAGGGGCAGAGCATCGCCCCCTGGTGGGCAGAGCATCGCCCCCTGGTGGGCGTGCCAGGTGGATCCCGGTTGGGCGCATGCAGGAGTCTGTCTGACTGTCTCCCCGTTTCTAGCTTCAGAAAAAAAATATATATATATTTGGAAGATTCTTCATTCTGAGGGTCAGGGAGGAGATCTGCATGCAGCTATGGAACAAGCTGTCAGGGTGGAACCCTGGGGCAATGACTGCTCAGGTGGGGAGATGGTCTCATGGACCCAAGAGAAACAGAAGGCAAGTTAAAAAGTCAAGGGTGCATTCTCCACCAACTCCTTCATATTAGAGAACAAAAAGAAAAGCTGGAGAGGAGGAGAGGAGGGAGGGAAAGGGAGAGAAAAGAAACTGTCATCTAGTAATATGTCATCGTCTATATAGTTACTCTGTTTCACTGTATATTCTTAAGCAGAATATATATACTGTATATAACACTTCACTTTTGGGGCCCTTGCCAGTTGGCATAGTGGGTGGAGCATCGGCCTGGTGAGCAGACCTCCTGGCTTCAATTCCCAGTCAGGGCACTCAGGAGAAGTGACCTTCTGCTTCCCTTCCTCACCCCCTCCCCATTCTCTCTCTCTTCCGTTCCCTCAGCCAGTGGCTCAATTGGTTTGAAGCTGAGGATAGTTCCGTTGACTAGCAGAGCATTGGCCCCAGATGGAGGTCACTGGGTGGATCCCAGTCTGGGCATATGAGGGAGTCTGTCTCTCTCCCATCCTCTCACAAAAGTCTTTTAAAATATTTTTTAAAATCTTTACTTTTGTGATTTTAATGTACTCCTTAGAAACATTTTTAAATTGAGTTTTCTCTCTTTAAAGTGTTGCTTTTGTTATAGGATATACCTGCAAAATGGTTTCAGAATTGACTCTTTTCTCTCCATATATATATATATATATATATATATATATATATATATATATAATCTCATCTGTAAAATTTGGTTCTGCTATTAAAGTGGGAATACAGTTTAAAGTAAACTGGCTTATTAAACTACTTTTATAGATTCAACATTAAATATTCACACTTTAGCATAATAAAATTTGAACATCAGAATTAGATGAGTCGTAATGTATAATGTAAGTTATAGATTTGTAACCCACTAAACCAAGAAATGGGTATGCAGTTAGTAGCATAGGAGAAGGGTTTGAAGAAAACCAGAGCTATTTTTGTTTTGGAGAAGTATTCTAAATATTTTTCCTAAGAACAAAATGTTCTCGTAATAGGATAAGAGACACTCTAAAATGAGAAGTTGATCTCACTTGGATGCATTTTATTGGAAAATACACATCAGAGGTGATTCCTGCTCCAACTGGGAGAGAACTCAGCAGACCGTGATATGTCATCACTAGATCCGTTCAAGGATTAATGGCTCTAAAGAACACGATGCCTTTCTAAGTCTTCCTGTAATGTTACACCCAAGAGTGACTTGTCCCACCATTCCAGCCCCCTTTGCACACCAAGGGGCAGATGGTGGCTTTTCACAAGTCTCAGATGAACAAGGCACAGTCTAATCCAGTGCATGTTCTAAATCAACTCTCTTGTGTCAGGCCAAGTCATATCACTCCTGGGACCTGCCAAACAGAAACTCGGCTGCCCTGGGCGGGTGGGGTAGCAAAGGATGCTCAGAGTATCTCTCACTATGAGGGAAGGCTGCAATGTGTCTGGAAAGATATTGTCTGATTCTGCTACTAATTTGATTCAAATGACCTTGAAAGGCCAAGGGATTTCTGTAAGTCCTCCACTCCACATATAAAGGACTGCAACATGAGACTTCAGGACATCGCCCGTAGCCTCCACAGATCAAGGCTGAGGAGTCAGGAGTGGGGCCGTGAGACTTGCCTCCTTTGCACCCCAGCAGGACATTGGTTCACCTGCACATTCACCTTTAAGGTACAGTCTGTTGAGTTTGTGTTGTCAGGAGTGGGAACAGCTCGCGCCTGGGGCTGGAGACTAAGACATGCTCCTTATTCCTGTGTCTTTGTTGTCCGCCTGAACTTGTGTTCTCCTCACTTGGGACAGCCTACCCTGCACCAGTTTGAGAACAGATTCAGACAGGCCAAGAGAGATTTTCCCTCTCTGATTTCTATGTGTCAACAATGCATACATTTCAAGTTAAAGAGTGTGGGGGGAAAACCACAGAAATTGGTGTTGATCCCAGTGAACAAGGCTCTCTTAAGGTTAACTAAAACACAGAATATATCTAATGTTTATTAATAAATAACTTAGCTCCAAGGAAACATTCATTATAGGTGCCAGGAGGCTTCTCAAAAGCTGATGATCAGGCGGATTAAAGGTTAATTGGGGGTGTTTACTTGACTGAGTAACTTGGGCCTTGAGAAATTAAACTGTGGAGTTCTCTTTTGTTTCAATTTATACAATTAACCATTATCTAACCCCTTATAAGACATAAGTGCACAAGCCTCACATAAAGTCAAGGTTCAATAAATGTTATTAGATCAATGTTTATTAAAAGGGAGTTCTAATCATCTTTATTTGTAAGTTAATTGATGAAGTAAATTTTAGGCTTGCCATTGGAATCACGGTTTTTCCAAATTAGTAACAAGTTACTTCAGATAAAACTGATTCTCTCAATAGATATAAATTGTGGTATAAATGTCTCTGGGGTGGCGAATGCAGTGACATAGAACTGTTTGTCAAAGAGCAGTCCCCTCTGGCTAAAAGCCTGTCTAGTTACAGATATTTGCCCTTCACATATGGGAAAGGCAATCAGACATTCCCATTTGGAAATGAAATTACTAAAATATAAAGCCCATCTTACGCTGAAGGCACAGACTCCCTCCTTGACCTTGATGCTGATGGGTTTCCTTGATGACTAGACACCGGAGAGAACCTCCACGAACCTCTGAACCAAACACCTCAATTGGCAGATGAGGAAACTGAAGTGAAGGATCTTTGCCAAATTCTAAAAAATAAACTTTCCAAACAAAGTGGATGAAACTCATAAAATCAAGGTCATTTAAACATGTATTTAAGAAATAACTAATATGTTAATAATAATATGGTTGAAATAACTATAAGCCAAATATTGTTCAAAGAAAATAGGAGAAACAATCATAATTGGCCATTTAGAATATCTATTGATTGTTAGAACTTGAACATTTCTTTTTATTTACCTAAAACTTTACCTTTCCCATTAGTATATGAAGACAATAAAACTAAAGTTAATGTTTATTTGTTTAAATAATGAGTTCTTTATGTCTGAAATATAACTGAATTAAAACATATGCTCTCCATAATGGTACTACCATGATCTGTTTATTCATTAATTCAACAAAGTTTTTTTGAGAGAGACGGAGACAGGAACATCGAGCTGCTCTTGTATGTGCCGTGACTGGGGGTCAGCCAGCAACCTCCACGCCCGGGAGCTCTAGCTGAGCTATCCGGCCAGGGCTTAATTTTTATTGATTTTTAGAGAGACAGAGAAAGAAGGGGGAGAGGGGGGAGGAAGAGAGGGAAGCATTCATTCATTTTCCACTCAGTTGTACATTCTTTGGTTGCTTCTCATATGTGCCCTGACCAGGGATTGAACCCGCAACCTTGTCGTTTTGAGATGGCACTCTTAAGAGACTCAGCTAACCAGCCAGGGCCTGGAATGTAATTTTTGAACCAATCACCTTAGGAGATTGATATTTATGATCTTAGTGGTCCTCATCCTCAGCGGAGTCCCCAGAGCTCCTGTTTTCTAAAAGGATGCTATCCAATCTAGTGACCAAGACCCCTAGATCAAGCTATAGATATGAAATGGAAGGAATATTATTAAGCCATGAGGAAGAAGAAATTCCTGCTATTTACCACAACATGGATGAACTTTGAGGATATTATGATAAATAAAATAAGTCAGACAGAAAAAACAAATACTACTGTATGATATTATTTATAGGTAGAATCTTTAAAAAGCTGCACCTGCAAATACAGAGTAAAGTGGTGGTTTTCAGGGGCTAGGGGATGGGGAAATAGGAGAGATGTTGCTTAAGGGTGAAAACTTGCAACCAAGTAGATAAATAGGTCCTGGAGATCTAAAGCACAGTACTGTGTTATAATCATCAAACTTGCTAAGAGACTGGACGTTAATTATCTCACCACAAAAAATAAATCATATAATGTGATAGATGAGCTAACTATCACTACGTTAGCATCATATTATAATATGAACATTTGTCAAATCAGCATGTAGTACATCATAAAATTACACCATATATATTTAAAATATATGTCAACCTAAAAATCTGTTTCTTTATGAACAAAATGAGAGGACAATGGCTCTCACGTATCTGTGCGTGGCAAGTGAGACTCACCCACGGCACCCCTGGCAAACGTGGACTCTCCCTCCTCTCGGCACACCGGCTGCCGTCATCTCCACCCCGTACCAACACCCTCTGCCATGTTCCTGGCTACAGAGAATGCCAAATAACTAGGAGATGGGTCTAGGAGAAAAAATAAGAGACGTGTTTTGTTTTTAATCTTTATAGAGTACTTATTATCTCCTCTCAGTTCTGGAACACGGAGCTGCTTCTCCTCAGAGCATTTGCACATCCCTCCTAGAAGGAAGGTCTTGCCTCCTCTCTGGGGCAAGTGTCAGTCTGTTATCATAAACATAATATGAATAAAATATCTATATTATAAATCATGCTATATTATGAATTATGTTCTGCATTATATTGTATGTTATTCTGTATTACAAAGTATTATAATTCTATAATATAGAATTGCTATTCAATGTGATAAATGTAAAAAAATAAAGAAGTGTTATTTATGTCCTTTTCTAAAGTCATTTCCCACCCCAACCCTGTGGTTGCCCTGGGAAACCCGGGTCAGTGGGCCTCTGGGACTCAGCAGTGAGGCTGAACATCGAGGTCCTTTCCCATGTCTGGCCAGGCCGGAGCTCCCCACTGAGCAGCGCTCGCCCCCAGGCAGCCCTCTGCACCTGCCTGCCTGCCGGGGCTGAGAAATGGTCAGTGTTCAGGGGGAAAGTGAGCATTTTTGAATGTTAAACATGTGTACTTTTAGGGCGTACAAACACATACGTGCCAAACAAGTTTGGCTTGAATGTGACCATTTTCAAATACAATAGGCATTTCTTCTGATAAAAATCTACAGAGGAAAAAGCACCTACTTTGAGGATGGAGGGATCTAGTTGAAATTTCAACCCTTTCCTGTCCAGTTATAAGGTGATAGGCAAATTCTCTGTTTTCTCATCAGACCAGTGAGTGTGAAATCACCCATCTCCAAGATGTGGTGAGGATCACATGCAACAGTGTGTATAAATGCATATGTCATACTATGTGCTCAAAAAACCATAGAGGTTATTGTTATTCTGTAAGGAAGGAAGGAACGAGCATAACATTTGTTGAATGCCTATTTTGCTATTTAAATATACTATCCATTTTACACATACCTGCAACTGTGAAGTAACTGTTGACGGATACTTTTTTAAATGTTAAAATCACGACTTCCATACAAATGTAAAATAAATATGTCAAGTTTTTAATTAAACTTATTAATTAATATAATTAATAAGACAACTAGTAAGCTATTACAACTGATTCAAAGGAGGATTTTAAAAAACGTGTATAGGCAATCAAGAATACTGAGGTGAATTCATAAGTATACAATACATGAAAAGTTGGTTGATCCATCCTAGGGATATCATTGCATCCCACTAGACAATCTATTTGAATTTCTATGTTCAAGAATAATTAGCACTGCCATATCTTTTCTATAGTTTACAAAGTTGTAAACTAGCTCAAAGACAATAAAAGTGGCTGGACCTTATATAACCAGATAATCTGGAAGGGTTACTAGACATCTTTTAAATTTTTGTTTCATTTCAAACTTTTTCACAATATTTTCTGACATAATCATTATTATCCTCACTACAGTTGAGGGAACAGACTCAGAGACAATGGGATTTGTCTACAGTCACAAAGAATGTAAACAGCAGAGTCTGGAATCAAACTCATCTTTCACCACTCTAGAATGGGAGTGGCTTTATTTGAAGGGCTGGGATTTGTTTTTGTTTGTTTGTTTGTTTTAGGAGATGAACAATCAATACATCCATCGAGAAGTCTTTTGCTGTGAAACTTGTCATGAGCTCAAAAGCTTCTGGGAAAAAGAAATTAACAAACAGACTCGTTACCGGGAGCTGGAGGAAGATCGCCGCGGAAGGAGCGCCCTGAGAAAGTATGTGGATTGTCTCTTTACTAGTTGTAAAAGGAGATTTCCCCAGAAACAGACCAAATGTGAAAATGGGAAGACTGAATTATTATCATTACCCACTGTTCTAAGAACACAAATATTGGCTATGGTTTGGTAAAGTTGGTGCAGCCAAGAAAAATGGAAAATGAGGTCTCATAGGGGTCACCGCATGCCATGCAGAGCCATAGCAGAAGCACCAGGTTTTGATCAGGAGACAGAACCAAAAGGAAAGTCTAAGCCAGGGGTCCCCAAACTACTGCTCACGGGCTGCATGCAGCCCCCTGAGGCCATTTATTCACCCCACCGCACTCCCGGAAGGGGCACCTCTTTCATTGGTGGTCAGTGAGAGTACTGTATGTGGCAGCGCCACAAAGCACTGCCGTCGCTCACGTACAGTACTACTTCCAGTGACCGGGACGCACATGTCACGACTCCGGAAGTGCGTCATATTACTTGTTATGGCTAGCAGTGACAAATATGGAACCGGACATTGACCATCTCATTAGCCAAAAGCAGGCCCATAGTTCCCATTGAAATACTGGTCAGTTTGTTGATTTAAATTTACTTGTTCTTTATTTTAAATATTGTATTTGTTCCCGTTCTGTTTTTTTACTTTAAAATAAGAAGTGCAGTGTGCATAGGGATTTGTTCATAGTTGTTTTTTTTTATAGTCCAGCCCTCCAACGGTCTGAGGGACAGTGAACTGGCCCCCTGTGTAAAAAGTTTGAGGACCCCTGGTCTAAGCCATAGCCTTTAATGGAGTTTCCATGGGAATGGCAAGGAAGAACAGGGTCAACAGTTTAGAACTGGCTAATTTGTATAATTCCAGAGGGCTTTAGTCTACAGGTGTGGTCCCTAGTTGCCTTGGTCCCTGGCCCTGGAGTAATTTAGGACAGGGGAAACATGGCTTCATGTATGACACTTAGATAAGGAAATGGTTGGAGCCACAGATGCAGGATTGGTTTAGATGCCGGCAGCCAAGCATGTCTCTATCTCTGAGAAAAAGCGAGGGCTGAAAGTGGCAGTATTTCTGTGGCCAGCAAGCTTTTTAAGATGTCAGAATATCATAAAATATGGAAAATTAAATACAAGATTAATTCATCTATCATTCAGTCTTACCACAATCTATACCAGGGTTTCTCAACCTCAGCACATCTGACATTTAGGGCCAGACAATTCATTGTTGAAGGAGAAAGAAGGGGCTATTCTGGGCTTTGTAAAAAGTTCAGCAGCATCTCTCAAAACATCAGATGCCTATGGGACTCCTTTGTCCCACTGTGGCAACAAAAATATCTCCTGACATTAACTGATATCCCCTGGAAGCAAATTCATACCAACTGAGACCCACAGACTTGTAGATAAAGATAAGCATTTTTTATAAATAATAAAAATGAGGTTTTGTTATTTATATTTGATGAGCTAAAACATATGTTCCTCACTCTGCCTCTGTTGTGATCCCCAGCACATGAGGTGATACTAAATTTTAGGATTAGGTCAACAGATTCGTGTGTGGAAGATCCCACATCTAAGATGATACATATTATGATTTGGGGGGAAGGCTAATGTGGTCTTTTTCTCATTGGCAAATGAACTTGTTCTAGTCAAAACACTGTGTTCAGAGGGGAGCATTTACTTATATGAGAATACAAGTATCACATGTGTCAACATTATTCTGAATAAAAGGGCCAGCACCTCCCCTCACATATGCAGAGTCTTGGAGCAAAGAGATCAGCTTGGTTTTTCAGGGACTGTCTGGGCTTTCTATACTTCAAATATCAACAGCCCAGCCCAGCTGTCTATTTGCCAAGATGCCCACTCGCAGGTGAGCAGCAGCGGAGTGTTCTGCTCGTCAGCAAGGCACCATGCATCTGTGTTTCTAAGCACGTGGCGCTGAAAACATGGGCAATTCACATGCTGAATCAACATTAACTTATAAAAACATTTCTTAAGCCCCTGAGGAGAAATAGCCTCTTTCCATACCCAGAAGTGAGCTCTGCCACCATCCCAGCGACATTCCTAGTCACCCAGCAAGCAAAACCAGGCTTTTCCACCTGCTAGAAGACCCACATGTTAGAGCGTCCAGTCCTTGAAATTCCAGGAGAGCAAAGAAGGTCAGTTGTGTGGTCTTCCTCCGTCATCTTCCTCCCCTCAGTCCTGGTTCACAGCCCACTGGAACCTGATCCCAGTACAAACCCTGTGCTGCATCTTTCTTTCCAAAAGTCCTGGGGTGCAACAGTAAAAGCTAAACTTGCAATATGATCTGATTTTTGTCAAAACATATGTATACACACACATACAAAATCTATCTATCTATATATATAGATTAGAAAAAATACACTCAGTAAGAGTGGTGATATTTGATTGGTGGGATGACAGATTTTGTGTGTTCTATTTTGTCCATAGTTTCTATAACAATGCTGTGCCATTTTTTGTAGTTAGGGGGGAAAATGTACAGAAAAGGCAACCAATTGCAAATGGTGTATAAAACAAATGCATTAATTCTCCTGGCTCCCATGTGCCACGGAAATGACCCCCATCGACGCTTGGGGTAACTTACTGTTCCTTTCATAGCTTAAAGAATAAACCTTTAAGCCTGACCAGGTGGTGACGCAATGGATAGAGTGTCAGACTGGGACATGGAGGACCCAGGTTGGAAACCCCTTGGTCACCAGCTTGAGTGTGGGCTCATCTGGCTTGAGCAAGTTCTCACCAGCGTGAGCGTAGGATCACTGGGTTGAGCATGGGATCATAGACATGACCCCATGGTCACTGTCTTGAACAAGGGGTCACTGGCTCTGCTGTAGCCCCACACACAAGGCACATATAGAAAGCAATCAATGAACAACTAAGGTGCCACAATGAAGAATTGATGCTTCTCATCTCTCTCCCTTCCTGTCTGTCTGTTCCTATCTGTCCCTCTCTCTGACTCTGACTCTCTCTCTGTCTCTGTCAAAAAAAAAAAAAGAATAAACCTTTAAAATATGTTCATCTTGAAAGGCTTCATCATTATGTCCCCCAAATAAAAGTTTGCTGATATGAGCAGAGCCGCTGTACTGCTTGAAACAGAGGAAGCTCTAAGAAGTGGAGAGCAGAGGCAGTTTGCTATGTCTCCTCCTCTGTTCTCGAGTCTCACTTACTAGAACCATTGCCTTTATAAACTGTGAATGAAAAATCCAAAAACCTTCCTAATTTGCTAAACAATGAATGACAACTTAGTGGTTTTGTCATAATTTTTGTTAAAACATACACACACACACATACACACACACACACACACACACACCTGATGGACTAGGCTGCATAAAAAGAATATAAACAGTTTCAAACCAAAACCAAAATTAATAATATTTGTTTAAATCCTGCTGATCTGAGCAAACAGTTTGAAATGCTGCATACCCTTGCAAACCAGTGAATGCCATGAACCCCGTGGGCCCTACTCTAGCCCTGTGGACTATGCCTCCCCAAATTGCACTGGACACAGTACCTGCTCCCAATACACGTGTCTTTTTTTAGTCTACCCTCCATTTATATAGGCAAACTCAAGTCATGATACAATCAAGAAGTATTCTAAGTGAACAGTAGGAGACAAAATCTCAAAATTTTCCACCAACCCCTTTGCTGATAGAACAAAATCAGTATTAATCACCTTACGTTCCTCTCACTTCGCTGAGCTGCCCCGCAAGGACTAGTGCCACAGCTGGGTGGAATGGAACAGGTGTTTCATCAGCACAAACCTGTGGGTTCCCCAACTGAGAACACTCCAGAGCTGCATAGAACGCATTCAGTCTGGAAACTGATGTATCTGGCAGAAGTCCTGGAGGTGAGATCACAAAGTGAAGTGTGCGACACCCTTGCACTCTGAGCCCAAACAGAGAGAGGCAGCACAACCTAGGTGGGAAAATCTGAAAACTGTTTGCAAGCAGCTGATGAAGCAATCTGAGAAAAGCCAAGTGCAGCTCAGGGATGAGATGACCAAACCTCCTGGCTTGCTGGGACAGTCCAGGCATATACCTGTCACTGCATTATAATTATGGATTGCAACTCCCTTTTATTTTCAAAAATATTTCAGTTTGGATGATAAATTATATGGACACTCAAGTCTAAATTTCCAGCCTGTAATCATAACTGAGAAACATACAGTGCTTATATGCAAGAAGTTTGGTCTTCAAAATACCTCTTTGGAGTTTAGCAGAACTCACAGTGTTGGGTGGGGCCCTTGTGTGGGGAGAGAGGTTTATCCAGCCTCCACTCAGGACTACTCAGCTACCTCTGCTCAGATTCCTGTTTATCAGCTGGGTCAGTCAACATGCTTTCAGCTGCAGGTAACTAACTATTCAACTCACAACCTCCAACTCATAAGATGAAACTTCTATTTCAAACTTTTTATACAGTAAAAGTTAGTCTATAAAGAATAACTAGGGAGAAAAAGTTAGAGTTTTCATCAAACTGCTGGAGTGAGGAAAGTAGCTGGTGAGTCGAGCTGGTGAGATTGGTGTGCCCAGGCTGCCAGACGATGTTGACTGCTGACACGGTCTGCCCTGTGACCGGACCCAGCCGGTGAGCTGCAGGCCACAAGAAAGCCAACGTCAGGTGCGTCTCTGCTCCCTGAGGAGAAACAGCGGCAGAGGCGTGCTGGTTGCTGTACTGGAGCAGCAGCAGCAGCAGCACCGCCTGACCCTTCATACTGAAACCCCAGTGCAGAGACTAGGATGGGAGCACAGAGATCTGACATGGGAGACCAAACACTCCGTAGACTATCAATTCCTGACGGCAGGGATGACTATTTTACTACTCTTCTTTACCTGTCTGGGTAACCACACAAGTGCTCTGCTCAGACCTCCTTCGAGATAACTCGCACGGGGTGCAGTGCTGACTGGAAGCCCAAACTGCCAACTTTCTGGACCTGCCATTGCGTGTGAGCAAAGGCCACACTTACCCCACCTGCTCCTAGACAATGACTGGTCAGGCACAGGTAGTAGCCCTGGGCAATGTTTACATGTCAGGGCTCCTCTGGTGGGTGACTTTTGTCCAGGACACAGCATCAGCCCAGGCCGAGCCCTCTCAGGACTGTGCCGAGGTAGGGGCTCTTCCTCCCCAAGCACTCCTTCCTTCTCTCTCCTCTCACGGTCTGGACGTCTGAAGGCTCTCTCTTACCACTTTACCATTCGGTTCCCTCCCTTATTTTTTTTTTGTGGGTGATTCTTCCAAATCTGCTCAGAGGGCTCAAACTGACATATATGTACAGTGCCTAGCACATGAGAGAAAAAACTAATTATGTGCCCAAGTTGTCTTCACCGGCTCCCGTGAGAACATTATTACTCTGATCCAAAAATCTCATGAACGCCATCTTATCTTCTAGTCAGACCCCATGTTTATCAAGGATAATTTGTGCTCCTAGATATTAACTACAACTCCTCCACAAATCAATCAAATCTAAAACAATCAATAGGAAACATTATTTGTCTCCATTTGAAAAGTGAGATCAATGTTTCCAGGCATAAAGAAAAAATGTAGGCCTGACCTGTGGTGGCGCAGTGGATAAAGCGTCGACCTGGAAATGCTGAGGTCGCCGGTTCGAAACCCTGGGCTTGCCTGGTCAAGGCACATATGGGAGTTGATGCTTCCTGCTCCTCCCCCCCTTCTCTCTCTGTCTCTCTCCTCTCTCTCTCTCCTTTCTAAAATGAATAAATAAAAAAATTAAAATTAAAAAAAATTTTTTAATGTTATTTTTAAGCTTTAATGTCAAGTATATTGCTCCTCTATGTATCCGAGTCTGTACACTAAATTTTAAGTATGATCTTCTTCATATTGACCTTTCTCACTACAGAATAAAAGGTACCTATATTCACCAACCAAAGATAAGTGGAAGCAACACAATGGTGAAAAAATACTGACCAGAAAGGGACAGCAGTCTAAATCGCCATCAAACAGTATATAAAGGGAACTTGAGTAGAGGAGATTCTAAATCCTTCAGCACCACCTGGCAATAAATAATAATTAATAGCTGCTATAAATAGTGAATAGATGTGTCATAAACCCCAGATATTTAAATTTTGTTTCTAGAATAAAGTCATCATTCCCAATGTGTTAATCTGGATCCTCCAATAAGCAGAGGGCAAGGCAAGATTATATGAGTATAAGATTTATTTGCAAAAGCACCTGAGAGAATGAGGATGTTGTGGTGTGCTGGTAAATGTTTAATAACTGGCTCTGTGAAAAAAATGCATAAATGTATGGTATATACATACATACATTTATTATAAATTTTACTGGTATAAAAGATGAGTAACTCATAATTTGTAAATCCAATGCTCTTTATTATAAACTCCATATAGCCAACTTATTTTTTTTTTTTAACAAAGACAGAGAGAGAGACAGAAAGAGGGAGAGACAAGAACAGAGAGAGATGAGAAGCATCAATCATTAGTTTTTCCTTGCGACACCTTAGTTCAGGGGTCCCAAACTCGCGGCCCACGGGCCGCATGCGGCCCGCCCACCAATTTTGTGCGGCCCAGAGACTAATCAAACTTCGTGGATTAGTCTGCGGGCCAGTCTGCGGGCCGCACAAAATTGGTGGGCGGGCCGCAGGCCCGAGTTTGAGACCCCTGCCTTAGTTGTTCATTGATTGCTTTCTCATATGTGCCTTGACCGTGGGCCTTCAGCAGACCGAGTAACCCCTTGCTCAAGCCAGTGACCTTGGGTCCAAGCTGGTGAGCTTTTGCTCAAACCAGATGAGCCCGCGCTCAAGCTGGCGACTTTGGGGTCTCGAAACCCGGTCCTCCACATCCCAGTCTGACACTCTATCCACTGCACCACCACCTGGTCAGGCACCAATTTATTTTCATAGTATGCTACTATTGATTTTGCCAAACTCTGTTATCTATAGCCAACCTACAGTTGCAATTCAACCATGATTTGACAAATCAGACAAAATGCTTAATTACTGTCCAATTTAACAAAGAGGTCATATCATTAAAGATAATAGTTTTCTATGAGTGGGAGAATGTTTTCACAGTTTTTTGTTGTTATTTAAAATATAACACTTATAGACACTGCACAGGTCTAAATTTAATCTACATTATTAAGGTTTTCCACTACTTACTTAAATGCAGGTATGTGGTCAGCAAACATTTTTTGTAAAGAACAAGGCAGTATATATTTTTTATTTTATGGATCATGTGGTCTAGGTGGCAATGACTCAACTCAGCCGTTGTTCTGTGAAAGCAGCTATAGACCATAATCAACAAATGGGCAGGGCTGTATTTCAAACAAAATTTACAAAAGAAGGAACTTCCCAGCAGGACCTCTAAGGGCATATTTTTATGCCCACCACACCAAAGAAGAGTTAGAGCCCCTCTGAATAATGAAGGGACCACATTATATTAAGAAGTCCCTCAAGTTCAATGAAACACAGAGACATAAACCCTTATTAGTGAGTTTTACAAAATCCCAGTGACAAATTGTACGTACTTTGGAGGCAGATGTAATACAGAATCTTTTTTTTTTTTTTTTTGTATTTTTCTGAAGCTGGAAATGGGGAGGCAGTCAGACAGACTCCCACATGCACCCAACCAGGATCCACCCAGCACACCCACCAGGGGGCGATGCTCTGCCCATCTGGGGCATCGCTCTGTTGCAACCAGAGCCATTCTAGCGCCTGAGGCAGAAGCCATGGAGCCATCCTCAGCGCCCAGGCCAACTTTGCTCCAATGGAGCCTTGGCTGCAGGAGGGGAAGGAGAGGGGGAGGGGTGGAGAAGCAGATGGATGCTTCTCCTGTGTGCTCTGGCCGGGTATCAAACCTGGGACTCCTGCACATCAGGCCAACGCTCTACCACTGAGCCAACCGGCCAGGGCCTACAGAATCTTTCAGAGATGCTTGACAAGAACTGTTAAGCCTAGATAGTATCCAGGTTGGAGAGGTTAGTTAAAAATTAAAATGTACAATGAGTAGTTAATAACCATAATGAAGAAATTGAACCATGAAAACTACTCATAGGTAGATATCAATTGGAGATCGTATAAGCTCAATAAATCACCACTTCTTAGTAAAATGTGAAAAGATCTATGTGTGAGGCAATTGCCCACCAGTAGAGAGCAGCAGTTCAATGGTTTACCCCCCCACCTTTCAAACAGCCCATGTTTATGTCATTCACTTTTATTTTAAGTGTAGGTAGAATGAAGATAACCGATGTTTTAACATTCTCCCACGTCCCTAATTCAATATTTTAACTTCCAATCCTTGGTTGCTAATTCGCTAAAGCAAAGCCACCACCAAACACACTGATCCTCCAGATTCTTGCCATTCTTTGGTGCCTATAAATGAGCAAAGTTTTAAGTAAGAAGTTTCCTGGAGCCAGTTTGGTAATAAATTCCTACACCCTTCAGAGTTTGTATGCCTAAGTTATTTACCTCTGGGAATCTTTCTGAAGACAATAGACAGCTACATGAAAAGAGTATTAAGTGTTATTACATTTATTGTAGAGTTGTTTATAAGAGTAAAAAATAAGGTTGAAGCCATTTTTAAACAAGTTTATTGTATATTTATTTTCCTGTAATAGAATGTATTCTTTCACTTTAGCAGTTATGAAAGTGAATCACGCCCCCTCAACTCATATGTTGAAGCTCTACCTCCCCATACCTCAGAATGTGATAATATTTGGGGATAGAACCTTTAACTGACCAGGTGGTGGCGCAGTGGATAGAGCATTGGATTGGGATGCGGAGGACCCAGGTTCAAGACCCCAAGGTCACCAGCTTGAGCGCAGGCTTATCTGATTTGAGTAAGGCTCACCAACTTGAGTCCAACGTCACTGGCTCAAGCAAGGAGTCACTCGGTCTGCTATAGCCCCCCCCCCCTTAAGGCACATATGAGAAAAACAATCAATGAACAACTAGAGTACCGCAACAAAGAATTGATGCTTCTTATCTCTCTCCCTTCCTGGCTGGCTGTCCCTATCTGTCCCTCTGTCTGACTCTGTCACACACACACACACACACACACACACACACAAAAAAAAAAAAAAAAAAAAAACACCAAACCTTTAAAAGAGCTTATTTAGTTGAAACAAGACTGTTAGGATAGAACTTAATCCAATCTAACTGGTGTCGTTATCAAAAGAGGGGATTGAATACATGAAGAGCCACCAGGAAGGCACACTCATAGAGGAAAGGCCAGTGAGTGTGAGCAGGAGGGCTGTCTAGAAGCCACAGAGAGGTGTTGGGAGAAACTACACCTACTGGCATACTGATCTTGGACTTCCAGTCTCCAGACTGTGAAAAAATGAATTTCTGTGGTTTAAGCCAGTGGTCCCCAACCTTTTTTGGGCCATGGACCAGTTTAATGTCAGAAAATATTTTCACGGACTGGCCTTTAGGGTGGGACGGATAAATGTATCACGTGACCGAGACAAGCGTCAAGAGTGAGTCTTAGACGGATGTAACAGAGGGAATCTGGTCATTTTTTAAAAATAAAACATCATCGTGGTAGAGCGTCGGCCTAGCGTGCAGAGGACCCGGGTTCGATTCCCGGCCAGGGCACACAGGAGAAGCGCCCATTTGCTTCTCCACCCCTCCGCCGCGCTTTCCCTCTCTGTCTCTCTCTTCCCCTCCCGCAGCCAAGGCTCCATTGGAGCAAAGATGGCCCGGGCGCTGGGGATGGCTCTGTGGCCGCTGCCTCAGGCGCTAGAGTAGCTCTGGTCACAACATGGCGATGCCCCGGAGGGGCAGAGCATCTGCCCCCTGGTGGGCAGAGCGTCGCCCCATGGTGGGCATGCCGGGTGGATCCCGGTCGGGCGCATGCGGGAGTCTGTCTGACTGTCTCTCCCTGTTTCCAGCTTCAGAAAAATGGAAAAAAATAAAAATAAAATAAATAAATAAATAAATAAAACATCGTTCAGACTTAAATATAAATAAAATGAAATAATGTAAGTTATTTATTCTTTCTCTGCGGACATTTACCAAATGGTCCACGGACCAGTACCGGTCCGCGGCCTGGGGGTTGGGGACCACTAGTTTAAGCCACCCAATCTGGTATTTTGTTATGGCAGCCCTAGAAAACTAATAAAAGCATTTATTCAATCTTTCCATTTTGGTTATCTTCATTCTTAAGAAATTAACATAAATGTATATTTTTTAAATTCAAGCATCAGGAAAGGGTATAATATTTAGAAGTGAGTTTCTTCCTCCTGAACCCCCTGGACCTGCCTTCCAAAGAACACTGCCGTCCACAGTTTCATGTAGATCTCTCCCAAAACTCCAGTTTGAATAAGAAATAAATATGCAGCCAGTATTGTTATGTAAAATGGGACCAGACTATGTTCACTATTCTGCCCTTGCTTTTTAAATTTAGTCTATGTTAGAAGATAGCATGTGCAGTTTTTTAATGTTTTCCATTATAATGATGTAATAATTTATTTAACCCATCACATCAAAGGACAGTTAGGTTGTTTTTCAATTTCTGGCTTCACAAACAATGTTGTAATTAGGAAAACTACACACATATTTTTGCATATATAAGTAAATATTATTAGATCACATCATAAAAATGAAAAGGTTAGGTCAAATAATAAGAGTTTTTTAAAAGTTTGATAGCTATTGCCTCATTGTCTTGCAAAGAGGTGGCTTTAATTTAAACTTTCACCCTGAGTTTGGAAATTCCAATTTTCATAGTTGCTAACACTGTGTTATGAAACTTAATCATTATTAACCTAATGAGTGAAAAGAGAACCTCACTGTTTAAAACTGAATTTAATAACAAGTTTGAGATTTTTCTATGTCTGGGACATAGCTAGAATTCTTCTGGAAAATCCAATTTCCATCCTCTGCCCATTTGACTACAGATTGTCTTTGTAAGTGATTCATGAGCGCCACGCATGGTTTTCTCTTTGTGTGCAGCTCTGTGAGTTCTGATGGATGCTCAGAATGACATAATCACCACAATCAAGATATAGAACCGTTCCATCACTCTGAAAAATTTCCTCATTCTGCTTGTTTATGGTTAACCCCTCTGCTAACTTCCAATCCCCGGCAACCACTCGCCTGTTCTCCAGCCCTCCAGTTTTGCTCTTTCCAGAATGTCATAAATGAATTATACATGATGTTGTCTTTTGAGTCTGGCTTTTTTCACTTAGCAAAATGTATTTGGGATGAATTCTTGTTGTGTGTATCAATACTGCTATATGGATGTATCATAATTTGGTTATCCACTCCTCAGCTGAAGGAGATTAAGATTATTTTCACCTTTGGGGTGACTATAAATAAAAATGCTACAAACATTTATATATAGGTTTCTGTGTGAACATAAGTTGACATTTCTCTTGAGTAAACACCCAGGATTGAGATTTGTGGATCATATATATGGTGAATGTAAGGTTAAATGAATAAGAAATGACCAAACTGTTTTCCAAACTGACTGTACTATTCTGTTTCCATAGCAACATAAGAGCGGTCCTGTTCAGCATCCTTGCCAACACTGGTTTTTGGCTTTCGTTGTGAGAGGTTTTTTTCATTTTGTTTTTATGTTTTTCTTTTTTGTGGGTTTTTGGTGTTTTATTTGGTTTTTTTGTTTGTTTGTTTTGATCATTCTGTGAGGTGGGTGGTACCTCTCTGAGGTTTTAATTTGCTTTTTCCTAATTATGCTGAGCATCTTCTGTGTGCTTATTTGTTCACCATGGAACTTCTTTGCTAAAATGTCTTCTCATTTTTTTTCCTGTTATATATTTAGTTGTTCATTTTTTTATCATTGTGTTTAAAGTTTTATATATTCTGGAAATAAGTCCGTAAATATGTGATTTACAATATCTTATTCCTGTTTGTGGCTTGAATTTTATTCGCTTTACAGTGTCCTTAACAGAGCAAATTTGAGTCCCAAATTTTCCTTCCCTTATCCCAAGGGAAATAATGAAGACATCATTTTGTGGATATTATCTTAGAAGTCTTAGTCTTGCCTTTTACATTAGATCTATGATTAATTTTGTATAAGATGTAGGGTATAGATAAAAGTCTCTCTTTTCTTTTGAATATGAATGTATAATTTCTTAGCCCAATTTATATATATATATACCTTCCTCCATGAGTTGTCTTTGCCCCTTGTCAACATCAATTGACCGTACAGGGGGTCCTTGGTTTATGACATGGTTCTGTTCCTACGTACAGTGACATAACTTGAATTTTGGTGTAAACTGAAACACACCTTAGCCTAAGTCACTTACCTATCCTAACACAGTTGTAAAATCATAATCTAGAACATAAAAACACAACTAAGCCACAGAAAAATGAAAAAGACATAAATATACTGTATACTGTACTAGTAACAGAAAAAAATGAGTGTAAAAAAAATTTCTTACCTTTATTACTGTGGTTGGCTGGCACACTGGAAGGGGCATTGCAAGATGGGAGAGAGTGACCCATTGGGAGGAGGCAAATTGCCAAAGCAACACAAATGGAACACTGGTGCTTTTAACAGTCCAGAATGGTGTAGGTAAGCATGCTACGTGGTGTTACTGAATATTCCTCTGCCACGCTCAACCAAACTAGTTCACCCACGTAGTCCATAAGTACGCCACTTAAGCCAAACTGCTCACATCACTATTTTTCACGTTTTTATGGGAGTAAGCATCGTAAACTTGAAACATCATATGTTGAAACTGTTGTAACCTGAAGACCTGTATGTTTATTTCTGGATTCTATTTTATTCCACTGATCTGTTTGTCCATTTCTTTGCCAACATCACATTGTCCTGATAGTGGTAACCTTATACTAAGTCTCAAAATCATAGAGTGTGAGTTCTCCAACTTTCTTCCTCAGAGTTGTTTTTGCTAATCTATTTCTTTTGCCTTTCCATGGATAGTTTAGAATTCGCTTGTTCTCTCTGCAAAACAGTCCTGCTGGGATTTTGACTGAAATTACATTGAGCCCACATATCAGTTTAGGAAGGAATAAACTTGAAGGGGAAAGTATGTATTCATAGACTTTGCTAATTTGTCCATTCATTTGTTTCCTTCACTAATGTGTTCAGATCGTGTGTTTCTCTTCAGCATATCCTGAAGCAAAGACGGCGGTATAGTGGAGCTGCAGCCCGGGGCAAACGCGCTGAGCTGTGTCCCTCTCCTCCGCAGGCTCAGGGAGGAGTGGATGCAGAGACTGGAGGAGAGACAGCGGGTGCTGGACAGTCCCGAGGACAAGGGCAAGCAGCCACACCCTGCGGACTGAAAGCCCTGCTTCAGTCCACTTCAAAGAGAACGGGACCCCAAGGGCACTTTTCTAGGAGATAAAACTGACACCCCATTATGTTGACTTACTCAGCAGGACTCTCTCCATTTGCTCTCCCATTTGTGAGGGGCGTGACATGCGAACCTCCCCCATACTAATGGACATTATTATCCAACTCACTCCTCCCTGCACGGAGGACTGGGTGGTGGCCAATGGGAGCTGAGCTCAGATTATTTAATATAAAAAGCTCTTGGAATTAGCACTCCCCCAGTTTCAAAGATCCATGTAGTGTACTGTATTTCTACATTTTTTTTTTTCATTTTGAAACCTGAATGTCTTTTTTATTTCTAAGTGAGGGGAGGGGAGATGACAGACTCCTGCATGCACCCCGACGAGGATTCTTGCCCCCTTCCCGGACAACGCCCATCTGGGGAAGATGCTCTGCCCATCTGGGGCCATGCTGGCAACCCAGCTATTTTTAGCACCTTAGGCAGAGGCTCCACAGAGCCCTCCTCAGTGCCTGAGCCAATGCACTCAAACCAATTGAGCCATGGCTATGGGAGGGGAAGAGAGAGAGAGACAGAAAGAGAAAGAATGGGGAGGGGGTGGGGGGAGGAACAGATGGCCACTTCTCCTGTGTGCCCTGACTGGGAATCAAACCTGGGACTTCCACATACAAGATGGATGCTCTATCACTGAGCCAACTGGCCAGGGCCAAAATCTGAAAGTTTTATCTAAGCTTCCTGAGGGCAATGATCTAAATGGGAATCTGGCTTCTATCCACCTTCTGGGAAAACAGAGTCATGCAATCTTTTCTTCCTGTCCCCCCTTTTTGTGAAGACAAAAATGCAAACACTTCCTTACCTGTGGTAGCACAGTGGATAAAGCATCAACCTGGAAAGCTGAAGTTGCCATTGGAGACCCTGGGCTTGCCTGGTCAAGGCAACAAACTAGGATGCTTCCTGCTCCTCCCCCACTGCCTTTCTCTCTCTCTCTCTCCCTCTCTCCTAAAATCAATAAATAAAATCTTTTTTAAAAATGCAACCACTGACAGAAATAAAACAATTCTTAAGAAAGAGAAAAATTGATTTAGCAATATGGTTTGAAAATAAATGGTATTAAATTTTTTTCCTCTTCATATGAACTGAATTATTTTTTCATAACATGCTTAGAGATATGCAATGAAAACAAGATAATGCTTAATAAACTTGGTTGTCGTGCCCTCACTGGTATGAGCCTTATGTTATCTCCCTGTCTTGGTGAGTTTTCTGGTGCCCTCACAAACCAGCTACAGCTGTGTCCAGACACATTCTGGGTCGCCCTCACTTAGCTGCCTCTCAGGCCCAGATCGTGTTCAAAGGGCAGGAGGGGTTCCCTCAGTACCTAGGGCTCCTCTGCTCAGGGATTCCTCCCTAGGGGACAGGAGTAGAGTGGGGAGCCTCGGGCAGCCAGGGAACAGAGACAACCAGAAGAACAGGGTTGAGGTGGGAGGTAATCTGAAATAGTGCTAAGGATGCCATCTGGGATGAGTACTGCTGCCCCTGGGAAACTGAAAGTGCTCATCACCGCTGAGGGAGCCATGGGGTGGCAAGAGGGGAGGAGAGGTGAGTCCACGTCAGCACAGCTGTGAGACCCAAGGTGCAATACTCAGGACCCTGCTACAACCTCCAAGCCAACCTGGATACAACAAAGAGACAAGTAAAAGAGTGAAGTATAGCTAGGGAAATTTGTGCCAAGTTTGGGGGCAAAGGGCTAATAATAAAACAAGGGTTTTAGTAGGGACGAAGAACCATCGGGAATATATATATTTCAAGGTACCTAACAACATCTGGGGTCTGGAGAAACCCCTGAGAAACTGGTGTTTAAGCTGAGATGTATATAAATAAGTATGAGTCATCTGAGAAAACAGGAGCAGAGGAATGGCCTTGGCAGAGAAGACAGCGTGTATGAAGAGTGGAGGAGGAGCGGGAGGCTGCAGGGCAGGGGTGGGTCTGAGGTGCATGAGCCCATGAAACAGTCTGAGGAAGGGAGCTGCTCTACAAGAGGGTGGGGACTGAGCAGGGCTTCCGGAGCTCAGGCTGATGACTCTAGGATGATCCACAGGGGCACAGAGAGCCACTGACAGGTTGTAGAAGAATTAACTGATTAGATTTGCATTTTTAAATTTTTCCAATTTTGCAATACACATACACACATATATATAATTTATTAAAGTCCATAAGTATGATCATATTACACATGCTTATATGATTTTAGTGCAGTTTACCATTAATCTTTTCTCCTTTGTCTTTGCTCTTCTGACTTGCTCCCCTCCTTTTCAATACTCCCTCCTGCTGCGGACCGGACCAGCGCAGCTAGTAATTGTCCAGGTCCTGAGTGAGAACCATGCAGAATGAAAACATAAACTCAGAGAGATAAAGGATGGAATCGTGAGGTCTCTGCACAGCCAATAGCTTGCAAGAGCAAAGCAAAGCACCCAGTCTGCTTTATTATATAGTGCAGAGCCAGGGCAAATAATGAAGTCTCTGATACAAAGTCACATATCTGAGGCATAAACAGGAATCCATTTAAGGTGTAAACAGGAATCCATTTAAGGTGTAAACAGGAATCCCCCCACCGTGCATAAGTGAAATCAACCAACATCAGAACAAACAAAGGGTGAGAGAAAGGGCTTGTAAATTGCCTCTAGCAACTTAATCAAGCAGATGGGGATGGGACAAATAGAAACACTCAGCTTCGTGGCCAGCATGGAGGTGTGGGGAAGAGGTTTGCCTTTAGCAACTTAATCGAGTGAGGTGGAGAGATGGGCAGCAAGGACCCTGTCAGCTTACTGCCAGTCCCCCATACCTGTCCCTCAAAAATCTAAACTGCAAGGACCCTGTCAGCTCACGGTCTCCAACACCCTACCATCAGCAACCTCTGCCCCCAACCCATGTTAATAACCTAGTGTGGGTCCTCCTGCAGTTTTCTGTGTTCACATAGCCATGTACAGACACACACACACACACACACCCCAATACACAGAAACTATACATCTAAAGGGCTTTCCGGGAATGTGTTTTTGTGGTGACATTTTAGAAAACAGAATTATGTCACACGTTTCTGCCGCTTGGTTTCTGCACTCAACGGCACCTCACACAAATGCTTCCAGGTCAAGTGAGTTATGCTTCACATTTCTAATGGGATCACATTTTACTATGATGTGGATGTTTCATAAGAAATTCGATGATTCTTTTAGAGTCATCCACTCTCCAGGTTTTTGCTACTCAAACAAAAGAGCAGTAAAAACTCTTGTCCACAGGTTTTTACTAATGGTATTGTACTGGATAATGGACTGCCAGGAATGGAAAATCAGAAGAAACAGTATTGCAGTTTCTACTTTTAAAATATTACTAGAATGCTTTCCAGGAAGGCTAGTGAAACTCCCTTTTCAACCAGCAGTTTATGACAGTACCTTTCTCTCCACATCACTGTCAGCAATAAGTGTGATTGCTGTTTTTAATTTTTTCTAGTCAGAGGGATATAGAGTGACATCATTCTGTTTCTTTGATCACTAGTGATTGAGGGTTTCTTTTCATTTGTTTGTCTATTACTTTAATTTCCTCACCTGTGAATTGCTTGTGAAGACTAATTGCCCAATTTTCTGAGGTTGGCTTTCCATGCCAATGGTACAAACTTTTTATACACCGTAACACTTAACCCCTGGACTGTCATTTGCGTTAGAAGCCTACAGGGCAGGGAAGACCCGCTTACACACCCATCATAAGTCTGGAAACCTCGAGGAAAAATAGATATATGTCTGTAAAAATGAAGAGCTTAGATGTGGTCACAGGTATCATAAGTAGAATGAATTTGGCAAAATCTCAAGTTTAAATGATCACTTGGCTGCAGTTGGGAAAATGGATCAGAGGGAAGATACCCAAAAATATCAAGAGGCGAATGAGGGGCCTGTTTCCGAGAAAGGGACAAGCAGAGAGTGTCAGGTCTGAGGGTTGACAGAATATACGGAAGCAAGGCATGGAGATCCTAAAGCAATGCTAAAATATTTTAACATTTGATTAGCATGGATCAAGTAACAAGAATATGAGCCCAGTGGGGACCTGAGCTCCTGAGCTGCGTTTCCTTGTCTGTAGTGACAGGCACACCCTCCTCTGCTTCTCCTGATGAAATAAGCAGACATAGAAGCTCCTAGAGCAGGGCCTGGCACACAGTGAGACATGGTGTCCCTCAGCGCTCGGCCCCCTTCCCCCCTTGCTGTCATTCAGCTGGGCCCATTGACTGCGGTAGATTGTCCTGGAGCAGTGGTTACCAAGCCCGCCTGCTGATCACAATCACCTGGGAAACTTCTAAATTTATGAATCCCTGGGCTCTACTCTCAGGGATCCTAACGCTGCTGGCCTGGAGTGGGGATCCTGAATGTTTGTGTTTTTATCTAGCTGCCAGGGAGATGTCCATGCTTACTTAGTCAGATGTGGGAACGGCTTCCCTGAGGGTGCAGGACCTAGCAGAGAAGACAAACAATTAAAACTGAGTTGGTCACCAAGCTGTACCTTAGATCTCTAGAATTCAGACATCCTGAGCAAATGAAACTTTGTGCATCTCCCCACTGCCTCCACCCCCAGCTCCTAGCAACCACTATAGCTAATAGTTGTGCATTGTATATTTGAAATTTGCTAGGTCAGTAGATCTCAAGTGTTCTTACCACAGGAAGAAAAAGTAACTATGTGAGGTGATGGAAATGTTAGCTTGATTTTGTTAGCCATTTCACAAAGTGTATGTGTATCAGAACATCACATTGTAACCTTAAATATGTATAATTTTTCTTTGTCAATTATACTTCAATAAAGCAGGGGAGGGGGGAGTCAGCATGGTGGGAAGACCATGTGCACCTCTATGGGGCTCTGACCGGGGGGAGGCACAGAGGACCAAGCGGGGAGGTCTGGGAGGGAGGGGCACCACATCCCTGAGGACCAGCTGTGCTGTGAGCAAGGGGAGGGGAAGGAGGAAGGGAGAGGTAGGCTGGGGTTAAAGAGGGAAGCCCTTGAAATGCTCCCGAGGGAGTTTGGACCTTATCACAAAAACAATGGACACTCATCAAAGGTTTTTAAGCAGGGCAGTAACTTGCTAAGATCTTATCTTAGTAACAAGTAAAACCACCCTGGCAGTAGTGTGGAGAATGCACTTTGCAGACCTTAGGGATTGTTTCTGCTAAACTGTGATCACCCAAACAGCCTGACAGGAAAATACACCCCTTCTGTGATTCTCCACTTTGCTCGAGGTTCACCTGTGACTCAAGGTGAACAGCTTTATACTTGCAGCTTTTCTTTCAAAATTAATTAGCACTTTTCCTTTAATAATCTTGTGTGAAATGTTGCCTGGAAAATGGCAAAATCTTGGAATGTGCCCACTGAGAAGTGAGCTCAGCTGCTCAGAAAGGCTTTACTGCACTCACACCACAGCTTCCCTTACGTCCGAGTGAGGAGTGGCAACAAGGGGCCTTCTGACTTTTGGACAAACGATTCAGTAGCAGTGACAGAGGAAATGAAAATACAAAGTATATTTTTTCACAACACAGTCCAGTGGTAAAACTGAAAAGAGCCCTTGACCCCAGGCCAGTGCCCAAGCCCTCAGGCTGCTCCTGATGTAGAGAAGCTGAACTGTCCGTGCCCAGCCAGGAGACGGGGGCTTTGCAGCAGGAGACACCGGGAAGAGCTGGAGAGAGACAGTGGTTAGAAAAGATTTCCTGTCCTAGGCATTCGGACGAGCTGGGCAACACACCAAAACTAGGGGAAATCAGAGGACCACTTATGACTCTGGACCACCTCAACCAAACACCGTGAGCACTGAACTGCTGGTAAAGGGCAAGCCAGGCACAAAGCTGTTACCAGAACAGGCCAGGATTCATGCTGTCTGTCACCTTTTTATTTTTTATTTTTTGCTAATTTCATGAAAGACAGCAACCAAGTAGGTATAAGAGCATCTTTAATTAAAATTGCAACAACTTGAGAAGGCAGGGGACTCCTATCCAAAAAAAACTACTTTAGCAGTCTTGGCTTACTGGCCAGTTTATATCTCCTTTGGGAATTAGGAACTCATTACAGAGCATGCAGTTAGTCTTGTAACAAGTGCGGGAAGCAGGAGCCCAGTTTGCATGGATGCCTCCCCAGAATGTCCTTCTGACTCTGGCACAGGTCTATCTGGCATCTGGGATGTTGCTCCTGAATGCCCGGGGTCTGGCACCTCTGGGAACTTTCTACAAGAGAACTCTGTATTTCTTAGACAACAAAGTAAAGATTAAGATTTGTAAACTAAGCTTCTAATTAATCTAAGGGTCTTAACTTTTCATGGTAAATCCTGTGACTAGGCTTTTACAAACAACTATAGTGATTTAAACTTACCTAATTGTCAGGTCCCTCCCAATGTAAGTTTTTCTGGACATGTCTGCAAAAGGTAAAGTTTTTCTTGCATTTCAAAGTAAAGTCCAGGGAGCCATTAAGAGAGAACAGCAAGCAGATTAACTATTTCCTAACCCTTACATATCTCCTATTCAATACAACTGAAAAGCTATTACCAAAGCCAAATTTCTCATTTGGGGGCTCTCCTATCAAAACCAGCCCTCCCCCCAATGATCACAGGACAGGAAACGGTAAGTTAGAAACAACAAGCTCCAAGCCACCATGCTCATGAGAACACACAGATTCTAAACGGGAAGTAGGATTTCCCTACGCTGAAAAAATCTTAAATTAGATTAGAAAATAAATAAATAATTATACTTTTTCCAATTATAAAAATATACATGTTTGTAGTAAAATTTAGGAAGTAAAAAGTTTGTAAAAATTACCCAAACTCTCCACCATGCGGCAATAAATACTACAGTATTTAGAAAACACAGAACATCTCTCTCTTCGTGTAGAATCAAAAAGACCATTTTCTAAAACTGTAATCTTACCACACATAATTTTTGTAACCTGTTTCATTCAATAATGTGTTCTGGACATTTCAAAATTAATGATTACAGATTCACGTCATCTTTTTGTTAGCTGCATAGTAATTGCATACCAATTATTTATTTTAAAATTCCCTTTTTGAAAACATTTTTATTTCCCATTGTGATAAGCAACACTTCAATGAACATCATGCATATACATGTAGGTATATATGTATGTATGTGTATGTAGATACACACACACACAGAATGTGTCTGTCCAATTATCTGCTTAGGATCATTTCTAAGGAGTGGAACTGCTCTCAGAAGGTGAGCAGACAGCTCTTGGCTCATAGCAACCCCTCCCCCCCAGACTGGAGCTATTGGTTTTGCCTGATCCCTGTCAATCCCCCTTATCTTATAACAGACTGAAATAGGTGCAGGGGAGATGCTCATCTTCATCTCACCTCCTGTGGTGAAGGGAGAGCTAACTCCACCCCTTGGCCCATGACATCGCCTGACCCATCAAAGAAGTGCCAGAGACTGGCTCAGGGATGGCCATGATCCAAATGGGTCCAGAGAAAGTGGGGCCTGGACTGGAGCTGTAGGGAGGGCGACACATGTTTTTCTGGGTCCACCAGAAGCAAAGATGGAACCTGGAGCTGCTGTTGGTCACCGAGGGGAGTGCTGCCCAAGAATGAAGCCAGCATACAGGACCACGAGGCTGAGGGGGTTTGGGGGGAAAGTTCCTGGACTCTGGCAGATCTGGAACCAGCTTTATCTTCTGGATCTTTTGACTTCTGAAGCAGATATATACATAATCTTCCTCCTTTTTCCCCCCCAAAATCACTGTCTTTCTCTTGTAATTAAAAAATTTCCTGAATAAGAAAGCAAAAGTCCTCCTTTGGACCTGGTCTCCAACACACAGGCATCAATCCTAGGCTCTGACTAGATGGCACCAATGTCCCCTCCTGGCCATCTGACTACAGTGACTAATCCCAGGCTGGACTGGCCCAGAGCCTGGCTAGAGACAAAAGTGCTTGGAGACAGGCACCTCAATAGCTGAGCTGGCAAGAGAAGTTCTTGCAGCGTCCGCATCTGCGCAGAGGGGCTCACAGAGGCAGGGCTCACTCCTTTTATTTGAGGGAATAATAGTAACTCCATTCAGAAAGGCAGTGAGAGAGGGGCTCATTGTCAGCTAAGTGTGAGAAACTCTGGACTGAAGAACAATAAACAACTTCATTTTTAAGTGTTTACTGCTGAACTTCTCAGATTCATTAGCATCCTAATATGCATCAGGACTCTCCAAAGGCACCATGTGTTCGAGGCCTGCGGTGGGGATGGGGGGCTTCTCATGCAAGCCAGCCCAGGTGAGAGTCCTGGGGCTGCACCTTCCAAGCTGGAGACCTTAGGCCAGTCACTTAACTTCTCTGAGCCTCACTCAGGGCTGCTATGTAGATTACATAAGCAAAGTGCTTGAATAGCACCGTAAACACCAAAAGTCTGCAAATGTTAGCTATTAACATTTTAGCATTCAAGTCTACAATGCACTTCTTACCTTCTCATCTCATCTGAAGACTCATTTTCCGGACCAGAAAGCAAGCTCCCAAGTACGACCGCCAGAGGGCAGTGAGCAGATGATGCTCCCTGTTAGCTGCCCTGGCAGGAGACCGGTTGAGAGAGGACAGTGGTATGGTGTAGTTTAAGCAATTAGATCAAAGGAGTCAGTTGGGAGCCAAGGTCACCTTGACTTTTGGCTTCTACATGGACTTTAGTGCCCACTGAGCTTCTTCCTGTGTCACAGTGCGTCTGCAGGGGTGGGGGAGGGGGGCTCCCTCCTGCCAAGACCGCTCTTCTCAGCTGTTTATTCAGGGCTGTGGTTCAGGACTCTTTATTTTCTTTTTCCTTTTATTTCCTTCCTTCCTTCCTTCCTTCCTTCCTTCCTTCCTTCCTTCCTTCCTTCCTTCCTCCCTTCCTCCCTTCCTTCCTTTTCCCTCCCTTCCTTTCTTTTCTTTCTGCCTTTGGAATTAACAGTATCGGAAATGTTGGCATTCAAAGTAAAGTTTCTGACTAGAATGGTGCACACTGGGGTAAAGGTGAAGCATTCTGTGTCCCACACATTCTACTTTCTGGGGCTGGAAGAGGAAGAAGCAGGTCGGCAAGAGGGTAGGTTGTTCATAATTGCATAGTATCTCTAGACATCTCCCATAGCGGTGCTCTTAACCACAAGCCCCTATCAGACACCCTGCCTGTGAACTTCTGCCAAGGGGTCAGTGTTTTAAACATTGTTTGTGTTTGGCTGGTACTAAAATATGTCACAATTCCTCCTAGGGAGAAATTTTTTAATGCTTCAGATGCCTGCTTGATGCCCAGGACGTCACCCTAGTGCAATAAATATAGGCTCGCTCCTGAAAAGCCCCAGCCAACCTCCTTTTCTTAATCTCAGCTGGTAACACGTTTTTTCTTTCCTCACCTCACCACTAGTTCCTCCTACTATATGGCAATCAGACCAGTGGTGGTAAAAGGTTTTAAAAATGCTTAATAGATCTGAATACACATTCATGTATTTGGTAAAACCTGATTGAGACATATAAAGGTTTAAAAAAACATTTACTTAAATAAAGTGGGTATGTTTTAAGACAATATTAAGCAAATAAGACAGATATTGCATAGATAAGTCAAACCTTGTGCTAATGGTGTCACAGTAGTGGTTTGGGACCCTTGCCCCCAGCAAAGACAGAAGTTTCCCATTGCTCGGCTCATAGGAGTCACCCAGAGTACTAAATAGGTGTGGGGCAGTTTATTTCAGTATATTAAAAATCAGAATAGCATATACCCACGATAAGATAAAAGTTCAAAGTGTACCAAAAAATACAATGGACGCCGCCCCCGTCCCTAGCCCCTCCGCCGAGGCCACCACGGCACAGGAAGCTGAGTGACTGCTCAAACTTCTTCCAAACATCAGCACTTGAAACACTGGCTCTTTCCCTCCCTCCCACCCTCTCGGTGTGCTTTTCTGTAGTTACTCTTCTTTTTTTTACCTCTTTATTTTAAATAAGAGGAAGAGGGGAAGCAGGCTGAACTCTTGAAGACCAAACAATTAACTTTTTTTTCTGTAAAGTTCACTTGTTTGCTGGCGCGCATGGCTTGGAGACTCGGGCTGAGAGGCCCCGCAGCGCCACCTCCTGGACGCTTTCCATCCGTCTACTGTGGAGATGCCTGCTCCGTGATTCCCAGGTTTGCCAGCACGTGCGGCTGTTTCCGCCCGCGGTGAAGTCATCGCATCAGATCTGACCGGCGAGACGAGCCGGGACTCAAGAGATACTAGATTTGGTGCAGAACCTTCGAGTCCGTGGCGCTTCCTCAGGTCAGGGCAAAGCTGAACCTTCTCTGGTGGACCTCGCCCTGGAAGGGTGCTCAGATCATGACAATGAGGCCCCCTGTACCCAGGAGCAGAAGGGAGTGAGTGCCCCCAAACGCGGCGCAGGGTGGGCACCTTTTGAGGCAATGGACATGGGAACCCATGTCGCTGCAGTTCTCATGTTTGACCTTTCCCCTGTCCACAGTTATGATTGGGAGGACCATGCCAAGAGATTTGCGTTTGGGTGTTAAAACTTGGTAAAAGAGACGAACTAGAGCTAACTTTTTACTAAATGAGGTCTAATGATATTTATCTTTTAAACTTTTCCCACGATTAAAGTCACAGTATCTCAAGTAAATATTTAGCAATTATCAAGGACCAGTTCATGTGCATCTATCTTGTATGGAACAGGGACCGGAAGAGTGATTAGCAAAAGAACAGAAGTCTACAAATGTGTTGTTTGTTGGAACTGTGGCCAAGACTCAAACGCAAAGTTGTTATTAGTAGAGTCTGGAGATGGATGCACCCGCCCTGGAGTCAGGCGGACTTGGGAGCTAATCCGAGGTCTGCCACTTACTAGGCACATTTGCCAAACTCCATAAGCATTGGTTTCCTCACCCTCAGGATGGGGGCAATAATTCTACTCTACAGGAATTTTGGAGGGGTTACAGGAGAAAAAGTACATTGTCTACTTTAACATTGGAATCTTGGTTCATTGCATACATCATTTGGAAGAATGAGGCGTCAGGCCTTGGAATGAATGGGGTGTTTTCTCACACATAGTAGAGACGGCTTGTTAACAGCTAACATGAGGACAATTGGCAATGCTTCCAGTGGCGATAGAATGGAGCTTGAATTGATGCAGCCACTTTGGAAAGGGCTCAGCATCATCTACTGGAGTGGAGGGTGAGCGAGGTCCATGGCTCAGCAATTGTTGTGTGATCAGGAGATGCATGCAAGAATGTTCATAGAAGCACTGTCATGGTGACCATAATCTGGAGTTGGCTCAGATGTTAACAAAAGAATGGGTAAGTAGGAGTTTTTTCATGCAATGAAAAGTTATATAACACAGGAAGGAAGATGAATGAATCACAGCTACATGAAGCAACATGGATGAATCACAAATGTGATACTGAGCAAAAGAAGCTGGACACAAAACAACACACACTGTGAGAGTCCATGCTTGTGACACTGACTAGCTGCAAGAGAAAACACAACTTTGGAAATGCATATTTGGTGAGAGACAATCAAAAGGAACAGGGGACTGATTACCTTAAATGTCAGGGTGAAGGCTGCCTCTGATGCAGAATGAGGGCTTAGTGAAAAGGAGGTCAGGCTATTTCCTGGAGTGTTAGCTAGCTTTTATATCTCTTTTAACCTAAGCACTGGCTACATGAATGTTTGCTTTGTGATGATTTTCTCAGATGTCAGTTTTTGTTTTGTAAACTCTTTCTGCATGTGTGTGTGTCATTCCACAATAAAAATGCTAAGAAAACAAAAACATGTAAAACCTTTTAGCACTGTGTAAGTTCTCATTAAATAAGGCAGTTGTTGGTTTTGTTAATATTGGCTTTGGAGATACTTAATTGGAACTGCAAAACTAGATGAAGCATTTCAAACTGACAACTCTCTTTCTAGTTGTATAAGCTAGGAGTGACACAATGTGTCTGACTCAAGAGCAAATTAGCAGACCCAGCAAAGGGTAGATCTTGGTGTTCACCAAGCCAGCAGGCTGCTAGCAAGCATAGGGCACAGTGCCTTAAGAGGCCACGCCTAGCAGAGCTCAGGAGAATTACCTAGCCTAAATGAACAAGAATTTCTGAAGATAAGAACAGCTGTGGGCACTTCATTAAGCCTGCCTGGTGATTCTAACCTGCAACCAGGAACCTGCGCTAGAGCTGAGGTGGAGGAGCCAACTGCTGCTAAAGGAGCACATGCTGCCCTCAAGGAGCACAGGTGCCCCCGAGGTGCAGCCGAATGTCCCTCACAGGCCCCAAGGAATCTGTGTCACAGGCTGAGATGAGTAGCAGTGGGAATGGCTGACGCCTAACACTGCCTCCCCTGTTTGTTTCTTAAGACATCAGAGCTTCTGTGTTCATGAGTAGCCCCCTTTTCCCTTTCAAATGCTTAATCCTGGAATTAGTTTTTCAATGAAGGGCACCAGTATCACTTGACTCAACATCATCCTGGATAACAGCCCGTGTGCTGGATGCAGTGAAGCCAGATGTTAAATATGTGATTTTTTTTCACACCTCTTCAGAAATTTTGACTATTTTTTTTTTAAAGTTACAAGCTGTTTCAATGGTATAACAATAACTAAAAAATGCCAACTTATCCATTTGTGAGTCTTTCTCAAGATACATGTCACACTAAAGACAAAATATGTGGAATGAATAAAGTTGAGATAAACTAATCTTATCTGATGGATGCAACCCAACAAAATCCTGAGAACACCAGGACAAGGTAGCTACATCTTCTCCCCTGCCATGAGGACAGCCTTTGTACATGATGACACAATTCTATTCTGATGCTTCAGACTCCATAGGTTAAAGTGCATGATTCCTAACAAGACTGTCCCCATTTGAGATGACAGCCACAAGTTTGGGGATCCCCAGGTCACCTCTACTTCTGACTCATGGCTACAAGTCCAGGAGGTTTCTGAGACCCTTCTGAGTTTCAGTAATTCACTAGAATGACTCACAGAACTCAGGAAAGCACTACACTTATAAATACACTTTTTAATTTATTCATTTTAGAGAAGAAAGAGTGAGAGAGAGAGAGAGAGAGAGAGAGAGAAATGGGGGGGGGGGGAGAGCAGGAAGCATCAACTCCCATATGTGCTTTGACCAGACGAGTGCTTCAGGGTTTTGAACAGATGACCTCAGTGTTCCAAGTCGACTGCGCCACCACAGGCCAGGATAAATACACTTTTATCATAAAAGATTTAAATCATGTCCTGGCCACTGTGAACAATGCTGCAATGAACATGGGGCTGCATGTGTCTTTACGTATCAATGTTTCTGAGTTTTGGGGATATATACCCAGTAGAGGGATTGCTGGGTCATAAGGTAGTTCTATTTTAAGTTTTTTGAAGAACCACCATACTTTCTTCCATAATGGTTGTACTACTTACTTTACATTCCCACCAACAGTGTATGAGGGTTCCTTTTTCTCCACAGCCTCTCCAACATTTGCTATTACCTGTTTTGTTAATAATAGCTAATCTAAAAGGTGTGAGGTGGTATCTCATTGCAGTTTTGATTTGCATTTCTCTAATAACTAAAGAAGATGAGCATCTTTTCATATATCTGTTGGCCATTTGTATTTCTTCCTGGGAGAAATGTCTGTTCATGTCCTCTTCCCATTTTTTTATTGGATTGTTTGTTTGTTAGTTGTTGAGTTTTATGAGTTCTTTGTATATTTTGGATATTAGGCCCTTATCTGAGCTGTTGTTTGAAAATATCATTTCCCATTTAGTTGGCTTTCTGTTTATTTTGTTATCAGTTTCTCTTGCTGAGAAAAAACTTCTTAGTCTGATGTAGTCCCATGGAAACAACCAAAAAGCCCGTCAGTAGATGACTGGATAAAGAAGATGTGGCACATATACACTATGGAATACTACTCAGCCATAAGAAATGATGACATCAGATCATTTACAGCAAAATGGTGGGATCTTGATAACATGATACGAAGTGAAATAAGTAAATCAGAAAAAAACAGGAACTGCATTATTCCATATGTAGGTGGGACATAAAAGTGAAACTAAGAGACATTGATAAGAGTGTGGTGGTTACGGGGGGAGGGGGGAAAGGGGGAGGGGGAGGGGCACAAAGAAAACAAGATAGAAGGTGACAGAGGACAATCTGACTTTGGGTGATGGGTATGCAACATAATTGAACGACAAGATAACCTGGACTTGTTATCTTTGAATATATGTATCCTGATTTATTGATGTCGCATCATTAAAAAAATAAAATTATTTAAAAAAAAAGAATGTGGGGTTTATAAAGCCTTAAATATATATAAATAATAAAATAAATATAAGGTAAAAAAAAAAAAAGATTTAAATCAAGACCAGATAAATGAAGACATACATAAGACAAGGTCTGGAAGAGTCATGAACACGGAGCTTCCATGCCCTCTCCCCATGACATCAAGGGGCACCACCCTCTCAGCACATTCCTGGGATCACTACCAGGAAGCTCCACCAAACTTCAGTGTACAGAGTTTCTACTAGGCTTGCATTATGTAGCTGAGGTTGATGGGATTACTGGCCACTTGACTGAACTCAATCTCTAGTTCCCCTTATGTCCCTGGAAGTTAGGCTGGCTCAAAAACCCAACCCTCTAGTCACATGGCTGTTCTTTCTGGTGGCCTTCATTCTGAGTCGTTTTTTCTGACCCAAGGGGCTCATTAATAACAAATATACTCTCCTATTACCCAGGAAATTCTTAAGATTTAGTCTCCCTCCCTGAACCTAGGGACAAAGGCCAATCAAATGTTTTATTATACAACGAGCTTCAGACTCTGGGATGTCATGTTGTAGAAGAGGGAAAACAGATATCTCAAAGGTTTCCAAGAAAATATTTAAACCAGCCCTGAGAAGAAATGGAACTTTAGAACAAATGTTCAAGTTCAAAATGTTCTGTTTAAAGCAAAATACTGTTACCTGCCAGCCTAAAGTGACCACCACCCCTCAGATAGTGGGGCCCCTGAGGAAGAGCAAAGCAGGTTAGGGTCTGTGGAACTGACCAGCACCCACCAAACTTATCAGAGAATTGATACAAATCTCAGTAGCAATGTAACAATTTATAATAAGGAATATTTTGGTTAGGTGATTCAGAATCACTGTACCAACTTGCTGTTACCTTCTTCCACCAGCAACAAAACCAAATTAATAAGGGATTGGTGCTTGGTGACTGTGGAATCAGGACAGTGACAAAATCCTATACAGTCTCACTTTTTGACTCTTTTTCCTACAAGTGTACCATCACCCTTCTACTTTCATAATATAATGTTTTCCTTAAATATGCTTATAACTATTTTTTTTATTTATATGCTGCCTTACTAACATCATATTGTATTTTCTTAAGGACACCTCAAGGTCATCTTGATTGACCTTTTTAGATTAACAAATTTTCCTCAGTATGTATATACCATCAAACTCTTATGCACTTTTAGACTGGTGATACCAGCTCCTTTCACAGCATTAAATTTCGGAACTTACCCCAGAATTTGGCCCCTCTGCCTCTGTGTGCTGTGAGAGAACTGTCAGTGAGCATGATTAAAAATAGCCTTTCAGTCCAGCCAGTGTTTACTTCTTGAGGCATGTGTGACTAATCGAAAGCGTTTATCACATGCTTAGTTGCCTAGATTGTATGTCCTACAGCTAGAGCCTTTTAAAATATTGTTTTATCGATATTTGACTGTTCAGTTGACGCCTTTATATAACTTTCATCAGTGAGGCATGAAGAATGAGGCTACTGAAGAGTGGGTCTGGTGTGGTCCTAGAGATTACAGAGAAGCCAGAAGGAAGGGGGGAAATGTTTACAAATACAACACTATTTCTGCCTCAAATAGATCCCAAATGGGTGTGTTTTGACTTTCCAAATTCATCAAGTGAAAAAGCAGGCCTTTCAGAGACTCGGGCCCTGTAACTGGACCTGACACTTGGCTTCAGTCATTCAGCACCAGCATCCGCCTCTCGTACCGACGTTTCAGAAGCTGAAGGATGCTGCCCTGGGGTCTGAGACCAGAGTTGGACACATGGATGGCATCCCAGGTGTGTGTACCCGACCCCTTTAGTCTGCCATCTACGCCAGGACGGTTTGGTCGGGATTCTGTCACAGAGCCATCGCAACATCTTTGGGAGCAGCCATTCAGAAGAAGAAGAAATTGTTTCCGTCGTCTGTCCAGGGGAGCCGGCCAGACTGCTGCACTAGGCAGACTGGGTGTTCCATCTCTTTGCTCTTGGAGTGGTCCTGAGTTCTCACGTGTCAGGGACAGAACGCCTCAGAGAACAGCACTGCTCTGTGATCAGTAGCATCACCGACACCCTGCCCGAGTGTAGTGTGGCCTCAGAGAGCCTGAGCTAACACCCTGTGCATGGATCTCCTCACTGAGGCTCACAAACTCAACATGTCCCTAACAAGAATCACGATCCACCTCTCCAAAGCCCTTCCCTGTGCTGCTGGTTCCAGTCACTGGTGCCACCATCTATCTAGAATCGTGGACATCTTTCTTGACTGGCCCTTCCCTCACCCCCAGAGCAAGCCACCGGCAGGTTCATCCATGTACCCTGACTTTTCTCAAACCTAGCCACTCTCTCCATCCCAACTTCAACACCCTAGTTGAAGTAGCACTCATCTCTCT
This sequence comes from Saccopteryx bilineata, assembly GCF_036850765.1. Classification (NCBI taxonomy): domain Eukaryota; kingdom Metazoa; phylum Chordata; class Mammalia; order Chiroptera; family Emballonuridae; genus Saccopteryx; species Saccopteryx bilineata. The sequence goes on along the minus strand of NC_089491.1, from coordinate 103,562,639 downwards.
CCTAGTAAACTCTGACACCCTCCCACTGGTCAGCGACATTCACTGCCTCTCCCGCACTCTCTATCCTAGTCCAGGGTGATTTTTTAAAAACAGATTGTGTCACTGCCTTGATGAAAGCCCTCCACAATCTCCCACTGGTCTCAGGACACAGGTCAACACCCAGGTTCGGGTGGTCTGGCCTCTGCCTCATTTTGAGCCGTTTGTCTCCAATCTTGATAAACCAGCCCTGCCGGTGCTCCTCTGACTGTGCTCCCTCTTCCCACAAGACAGCTGTCCCTACGTCTGTACCTGCTGTTCCCTCTGTTTGCAACAGGACCTTCCCAACATCTCCCTGCTTTTACTTTTTTGTGGCAAAACTTGCATAACATAGAATCTAGCATTTTATTTTTTTCAAGATTTTATTTAGTCATTTTTTAAAAAGGAGAGAAAGAGAGATAGGGGGGAGAAGCAGAAAGCATCTACTCCTATATGTGCCTTGACCAGGCAAGCCCACGGTTTCAAACCAGTGACCTCAGCATTCTAGGTCGATACTTTATCCACTGTGCCACCACAGGCCAGGTAGAATCTAGCATTTTAGTCATTTAAGTATACAGTTCTGTGGAATTAAATACATTTACATTGTTGTGCAAAAATGTGGAACGCTTCACAAATTTGCATGTCATTCTTGCATATGGCCCCTGCTAATTTTCTCTGTCTTGATACAGTTTTAGTCTATGTGCCATTAGAACAGGCAGCCGTCTCTTTTGACTGTATAGTGTGACTCATTCTGCAGGTCTCAGGTTAAGAGTCACTCCTTGAGAGAAGCCTTCCAAGACCAGGCCCAGCACCCTTCACACCTCCCCGGGCTGCACAGCCCCCAGCACGAGTGATAAGACTATCTGGGATCTTCCCCTCACTACACTGTGGTCTCCGTGCCTGCCGCACTTGGGGCCTAGAGGACTGCTTCGCATAGAGTAGGGTATCAGTACATCATCTTCAAATGAATGAGTGAATGAAAGAATGAAGAAATGCAATTCTGCTCACAGTGAAGACTACCTTTGATAACTGCAGAAAAGTAGGTATTTCTGCATTATCCTGAATTTTGTTCCAAAGTGGAATCTGGGCTTCAACTTTGAAAAACTCAAACTAATAGAATTTTTTTAAATGTTTTTCCAAAAAGAAAAGTTATTTAAACTTTTCCTCTCATAAAAGAGAAAAAAATACTTAGTAGTCTTTTTATTTTTTAATATTTATAATGTAATTATTAGTATCAGTACTTATTTTTTTTCTTTTCTTTTTTATTTATAAATTAAATGTAGCCTGACCAGTCAGTGGCCTAGTGGATAGAGCGTCGAACTGGGACGCAGAAGACCCAGGTTCAAAATCCCAAGATCACCAACTTAAGTGCAGGCTCATCCGGCTTGAGCATGCAGGGTCGCTGGCTTGAGCGTGGAATCATAGACATGACCCCATGGTCGCTGGCTTGAGCCCAAAGGTTGCTGGCTTGAAGCCCAAGGTCACTCACTCAAGCCCAAGGTCGCTGGCTTGAGCAAAGGGTCACAAACTCTGCTATAGCCCCTGGTCAAGGCACATATGAGAAAGCAATCAATGAACAACTAAGGTGCCTCAATGAAGAATTGATGCTTCTCATCTCTCTCCCTTCCTGTCTGTCTGTTCCTATATGTCCCTCTCTCTGTCTTTCTCTCTCGCTGTCACACACAAAAAAAAGAAAGGGAATTAAATGTAATAAGGTGACATTGGTCCATAGGAACACATAGGTTTTAGGTGTATGCATTTCCATAGCATATGAACTATTCATTGCATTGTGTGTCCATCACCCAAAGTCAAACCACTTTCTGTCACTGTAAATATGGTATGGCCCCTTTATTTCCCTTTCCCCTAACCTTCTTCCTGTGATAACCACTTCATTTTCATCTATGTCCATGAGTCTCTGTTTATATTTCACCTATGTGTGAAATCATACAGTTCTTAGGTTTTTCTGGTTTACTTATTTTGCTTAGCATAATATTCTCAAGGTCCATCCATGTTGTTACAAATGGTAATATGTCATCATTTCTTATGGCTGAGTAGTATTTCATTGTATATGTGCACCACATCTTCTTTATCCAATCCTCTATAGAGGGACAATGGGGTTGTTTCCGTGTCTTGATCACTATGAAGAATGCTGTGAAGAACATGGGTGTGCATGTGTCTCTGCATACAGATGTTTTTGAATTTTGGGGGTAGATACCCAGTAGAGGGATTTCTGGTCATATGGTAATTCTATTCTTAATTTTTTGAGGTACCCTCATACTATCTTTCATAATGGCTGTACCAGTTTACATTCCCACCAGCAATAAATAAGGCTTCCTTTTTCTCCACAGCCTCTCCAACACTTACTATTACCTGTCTTGATAACAGCCAATCTAACAGGTGTGAGGTGGTATCTTAAGTTTGATTTGCATTTCTCTAATAGCTAGTGAAGATGAGCTTCTTTTCATATATCTGTTGGCCATTTGTATGTCTTCTTGGGAGAAGTGTCTCTTCTGGTCCTCTTCCCCTTTCTTTTTTTTTCTTAATTGGATTTGTTGTGTATTTGTTGCGGAGCTTGTGAGTTCTTTATATATTCTGGATATTAACCTCTTATCAGAGCTGTTATTTGTGAATATCAATTCCCGTTTGGTTGGCTGCCTGCTTGTTTTGTTGTCAGTTTCTTTCATTGTGCAGAAACTTTTTTGTTTGATATAGTCCCATTCATTTATTGTCGCCTTTACTTCCCTTGTCTTTTGGATCTAATTCATAAACTATTCTCTGTGGTCAAGGTCCATAAATTTAGTACCTATGTTTTCCTCTATGTAATTTATTGTTTCAGATCTTCTGGTTAGGCCTTTAATCCATTTTGAATTACTTTTTGTGCATGGGGACAAACTATAGTCAATTTTCATTCTTTTCCATATGGCTTTCAATTTTCCCAGCACCATTTATTGAAGAGACTTTCTTTTCTTTATAGTGTGTTTTTGGGTCCTTTGTTAAAAAGAATTTGGACACATACATGTGGTTTTATTCTGGGCTCTGGACTCTGTTTCATTAGTCTCTGTGTCTCTTTTTCTGTCAATGTCATGCTGTTTTGATTATTGTGATTTTGTAATGTAATTCGAAATCAGGTTGTGAGATACCTTCAGCTTTGTTCTTTTTTCTCAGTATTTCTTTGGCTATTTGATATCTTTTATGGTTCCACACAAATCTGATGATTTTTGTTCTATTTCTTTAAAAATGACAATGGGATTTTAATGGGGATTGCATTAAATTTGTATAATGTTTTGGGTAATATGGCCGTTTTAACCATGTTGATTCTTCTAATCCATGAACACAAAGTATCTTTTTATTTTGTTGTGTCTTTTTCAATTTCTTTTAATAATGCTTTGTAATTTTCTGTATATAGGTTCTTCATATTGTCTGTTAAGTTTATTCCTAGGTATTTTTATTTTTGTTGCAATTGTAAAAGAAAAAAAATTAGCAAGAGAAAGACAGAGAGAGAGAGAGACAGAAAGGGAGAGAGATGAGAAGCATCAACTCATAGTTTTGGCACTTTAGTTGTTCATTGATTGCTTCTCATATGTGCCTGGACTAGAAGCTAACAACTAAGCCAGTGACCCCTTGCTCAAACTAGCAAGCCAGTGACCTTGGGCTTCAAGCCAGTGACCTTTGGGTTCAAGCCAGCAACCATGGATCATGTCTATAATCTCACATTCAAGCCAGCAACCCTGGGCTCAAGCTGGTGAGCCCACACTCAACCCAGTGACCTCAGGGTTTTGAAATTGAGTCCTCAGTATCTCAGGTCAATGCTCTATCCACTGCGCCATGCAGAAAATTTTTTTGAATTCATTTTCTGAGGCTTTATTGTTGGCATATAGGAAAGCAGTAGACTTTAATATACTGTATTAATTTTGTATCTTGTGATTTTACTGTATTGGTTTATTGTTTCTAATAGCTTTTTGGTTGAGTCATTGAGGTTTTCTATATACAGAATCGTGTCATCTGCAAGAAGTCATACCTTTATTTCCCAATATGGATACATTTTATTTCTTTCTCTTGCCTGATTGCTCTGGCTAAAACTTCCAGAACTATGTTGAATAAAAGTTGTCAGAATAGGCATACTTGTCTTATTCTTAATTTTAGAGGAAAAGCTTTCAGTTTTTCACCATTCAGTATGCTATTGACTGAGGGTTTGTCATATATGGTCTTTATTATGTTGAGGTACTTTTTTTCTGTACTCATTTTATTGAGTGTTTTAATCATAAATTGATGTTGTATCTTATCAAATGCCTTTTCTGCATCTGTTTATATGATCAAACAATTTTTCCCTTTCTTTTGTTACTCTGGTATATTACATTGATTAATTTGTATATGTTGAACCATCTTTGTGCTTCTGGAATAAACCCCACTTGATTGTGATGTATTATTTTTAATGTGCTGTTGTATTCAATTTGCTAGTATTTTTTTTAGGATTTTTGCATCTGTGTTCATTAGAGATATTGGTCTGCAGTTTTCTCTTTTCTTTGTTGTTGTTGTCCTTGTCAGGTTCGACAAACCCCTGGCTAAACTCACTAAGGAAAAAAGAGAAATGAATCATATAAACAAAACATGAAATAAAAGAGGAGAAATTACCACTGACATCATAGTTATACAAAGTATTATACTAGAATGCTATGAAAGATTATATGCCACCAAATTCAACAATCCAGAAGAAATGGATAAATTTCTAGAACTATACAATCTTCCTAGTCTGAGTCACAGAGAAATGGAAAACCTAAATAGACCTCTAAGCAGGGAGGCAATAGAAATAGCTATCAAAAACCTCCCCACAGGCCCTGGCCGGTTGGCTCGGTGGTAGAGCGTGGGCCTGGTGTGTGGAAGTCCCGGGTTCGATTCCTGGCCAGGGCACACAGGAGAGGCGCCCATCTGCTTCTCCACCCCTCCCCCTCTCCTTCCTCTCTGTCTCTCTCTTCCCCTCCCGCAGCCAAGGCTCCATTGGAGCAAGAGATGGCCCGGGAGCTGGGGATGGCTCCTTGGCCTCTGCCCCAGGCGCTAGAGTGGCTCTGGTCGCGGCAGAGTGACGCCCCGGATGGGCAGAGCATCGCCCCCTGGTGGGCATGCCGGGTGGATCCCAGTCAGGCACATGCGGGAGTCTGTCTGACTGCCTCCCCGTTTCCAGCTTCAGAAAAATACAAAAACAAAACAAAACAAAAAAAACCTCTCCACAAACAAAAGTCCATGACCAGAGGGCTACACTAGTGAATTCTACCAAACATTTAAAGATTTGGTATCTATTCTTCTCATAGTTCTCCAAAAAATTGGAAGAAGAAGCAATACCTCATAACATATTTTATGAGGCCAACATCACCCTGATACCAAAACCTGCTAGTCTTTAAAAGTAAGTTTTCCCTTGATTCTGTTCATCAAGGTTTCAAAACTATTGACTCCTGCAGCAATTTGTAATTTCTAAAACCTAATGTAAAGTAGAGCTCACTTTGCATAAGCCTGCAAGATGCTCAGCTTGATTCTGCCCACTATGTCTGCAGAGACATCCCCACTACGTGTTGGGGTTGACAGTGAGGTCTAGAGATAGCTTTCCCTGGAATCTGAGGTGTGCTTTCACCCACCAAGTTCGTGGGAGTTTGTGATGCCCGATTCCAGGAAGACCTGGAATTGGCTAGATGAGGTGCACTGAGCTTTCATGGGACAAAGAACTGTACTCCTGAATTACAGCAGCAACAGTTGACATTCATGTAACCCTTCACACTTGATGTATTATCATAACACTAGGAGCTAGGGATTGACATCATCATAAACAGCATCCTAATTTTACAGATGAAGGGAAAACACTCAGAGGTCAATCAGATGGCCCACACTCCCTTAGCCAGGAGCCAAGCCAAATTTGGCATCTGCCTTTGATGCCAAAACCCTGCTCTTCCACTCCACTTTGCTCTGTATGTCATTAACTTCTGTGTCTTTAGAAGCAACCTGTGTTAAAACAGTGCCCTTGATGTGGTGTAAATAAAGAGCTTCTGGCCACTTTGCCCTGTGGGCAGAGCCATGGAAAGTCGAAAGAAATGTGGCCTGTGATTATATGCCCTTTAATGTTGTTGAACACTTAGCACTTGATTGCACACTCTGGTTATCCAAAAGTGTGTGCTGACTCACTGGCTGGTCAAACATCTGAGAGGAGGCACTGCACGATGATCTAGACTGCCTGGAAACAAAAATCTAAGAGCCTGGGGCCTGTGAGCCATCCCGGGCTCTGTCTGCACAGAAGAGAGTGTCCTCGTACAGACAGGGTTCTGACCTAGAGCTGCTTCTGCCCTGGTGTTCTGTAAAGCTGTACTTAATCTTAGGGGGAAAGCTAGGATGCCCTCTGCCTCCAAGCATAGGCCATGGGAGGCTAGGTCCTTCGGGTTTTCTCTAAATCCTGCCTGTCCCCACCCTCTTCACGGATAACGTGGTGAAGAGCACACTAAGCTCTTGGATCAACATGAGAATGAAACGCATGACGCACCTACCGCAGGATCAGAGCGTGCTTACAATAGTGCTGTGCGCTCCTGGCTCAGGAGGTGAAAGGGAGAGAGGCGCCCGTATGAGGTCATTGGACAAAACCTCCAAACACCTGTCCCCTTGCCACCCCCACTTGTGGCAAGCCTTGGACTCACTGAGCCAAAGGTTCCAGTGACCATGAATGTCCCTCAGGCTGGTATTTCCCATCTCTCCATTAGGTTTCCTTTTTTTGTATCTACAAATCTGCCTTTCATCACCCCTACCACGTGCTCCCCTCAGAGGCGTGTTCCCTGTGACCCTCACCATCTCTTCCTTTGGCCATAGCTCATTCCTTTTCGTGTCACGGTCAGAACTCCAACTGGAGCAGGAAGTAGGTGCTCGGCTTATTCACACAGCAATGCACCCCCCCCCAACCTTTATTATCTGCCTCCTTCTTGGATTTTCCAAAGGTCCTTTGCTTAAAAAAGAAATCTTCTCAGGTTCCCTGCAGTTTACTTCAGTGTCACCTTTCACCTAATTCTAAGAGGACTTCAAGCTGTCCAGGAGCGGAAGGAGGGCTCTGTGTTATTTTCAAGGTTTGTAGAATCAGCAGCAGCATTATTATTTAGAGTGATTTCCACCATGATCCTTACTTACACAATTACCTGTCCTGACATTAAAAAACTTTCCGCTAAATTAATTCTTTTGTTGTTGTTTTTGTTGTTGAATCTTAACTTTGTCAACTTAAGAATAGTTTCCCCTGAAGCCTGCAGTTTCCTGTCTGAACCTGTTCATTTAGGGGCTTCATATGCAGACACACTGGGTGTGTAAAAAGCATCAAGAACACACCTGTGGGCAGAGATAACAGTGCCCCAGAGTCACAGGACAGCCTGGTTGTCCAGGTGTTTATTCTTGTCCTATCCCTTTTCCTTGCTCTTCAGGAAAAAATGAGGCCCTGAAAAACTACCATGGATGTAGAGTATTACCAATGATTTTTTGAGGAAAAATTCTTACATATCCATTATCAGGTGTTTACTTATTTCCAGCACTTACAGTTTAAATCACTTTCCTCTTAAAATTATTCATGAGAATGTATTTTTTCTTCTTCTTCTTCTTCTTTTCCAAGTGAGAGGAGAGAAGATAGAGAAACAAACTCCCTCATGCTCCCTGTCCAGGATTCACCCAGCAACCTCATTTGGGGACGATGCTCTGCCTATCTGGGGCCATGCTCACAACTGAGCTATTTTTAGCACCTGAGGTGGAAGCTCCATGGAGCCATCCTCAGTGCCTGGGGTCGATGCACTTGAACCAATCAAGCCATGGCTGCAGGAGAATAGAGAAAGAGAGAGAGAAAGGGAAAGGGTGGAGAAGCAGAAGGTCACTTCTCCTGTGTACCCTGACCAGGGACGGAACCTGGAACATCCACATGCTGGGCTGATGATGAGCACGTATTTTAAAAGGCTCGTTTAACAAACTTACTGTTGCAGTCCTGGACCAAGTGGGAAGGCTGGAACATGGCATGAAGGGGCACCTGAGGGGGGCAGGGAGGGACTAGAGGAAGCAGCTTTTTCTGCTCATCCTGAAAGTGCTTATCAGAAAGGGAAGCCCTGACACTGGAAAGTACGGCTTTTTGTTGGGAATTAAGTTTCTCTCAGTACCCTGAGTGTTAAGCAAAAAGGAGGATTGCTGTGCTTTTCTCTGTATGATAATTCGGTGTGTGTAGGAGGATTTGTGTCTTATAAAGATTTTGGAAAGCTGCATCTCTTTCCAAAAACTGAAGATGGTTCCCAAGCACAGGGAGCCGGCAGGGAAGGATGACAAAGACACCATTCTAACCAGACCCTCGTCACTGGGTGAGGACCAGCCTGACTTTTTAATGCTTTGAAAGCACAAACAAGAAGATTTATAGAAATTTGAAATCTAGTTTAGAAGAACAAAATTAGTGTAATGAGACCAACATGCACATGGTTAGAGGCTGAGAACTATTCACAGAGAAGGGGCAGTTTCCTCCGTGGTCTTTCTCACATTTTGACAGGGGCGTCCTCAGGTTTGTGTCTTGGTATGCTACTATGGAAAAATTCCACAGGGAGTGGCTCTACTACAAATCTCTTTCTTCCTCAGCAGTTTATTCCAACCTCATCCACCTACAAAACAGTCTATAGAAAACCTGTTCTGAATATATATAGACAGTATTCACTTGGGGTCCAAAAATAGAAAGAAACTAGAAAATTATGACAAAATATTACCTGCATTTTTCATTTTCAGAGCTTGGTATCTTTTAATTTAAATAATGCCTCTACACAGCTCTCAAAACTGGTTTTCCAGATGAGAATCAAAAATATAAACAACCTCAAACATTTTAATCATTTACCATTGTGAAGTATACTACTCAAACAGAGCCCTAATCCTGAAGACAGATATCTATTGCTGTGTAACAAATTACTCCCAAATTTACTGGCTTAAAAGAACAATAAACATTTATTATTTCGGTAGGTTTTTTTTGGGGGGAGGGTTAGTCTTTTTTAAAAAGATTTTATTTATTGATTTTAGAGAGAGAGAGAGAAGAAAACAGAGGAGCGGAAAGCATCAACTTGTAGTAAGTGCTTCTCATATGTGCCCCGACCAGGCAAGCCCAGGGTTTCAAACCAGCAACCTCAGCATTCTAGGCTGACACTTTATCCACTGCGCCACCACAGATCAGGCACATCCCTGGTAATTTTTGTGGCATGAGGACTTAGGAGCAGCTTAACCACAAGGTTCTCGCTCCTGGTCTCTTATGAATTGTAGTCAAAATGCTGGTGACAGCTGCAGGGATCTGAGGGCTTCACGGGCTGGAGGACATGCACATTGGCCAACTCACCTGGCTGCAGGTTGCTACAGGTTGCTGGTGTGAGCCTCTGCTCCTCACTATGAAAGCTTCTCCCCAAGGCTGCTTGAGTGTCTCCATGACATAGCACTGGCTTCCAAAGAGTAAACACTGTGAGCGAGAGGAGCCAGCGGAAGCTACATCTCTTTGAGGACCCGGCCTCAGAAGTCACATAGCATCACTTCTGTTCGTTCAAGGGGAGGGGAGTTAAGCTCTACATTTTGAATGGAAGAGTATCAAATAATTTGCAGACATGTTTAAAAACCATCAGTGGTTACAGATAAATGCAAATTATTTTAAAACTTTTATAGCTTATTTGAAGTATAATTTATATAAAGTAAAATTCACAAATCTTAAGTCTATGGCTCAGTGACTTTTTACATGAATATAATCCTGTGCAACCAGCACCTAGATTACATCAAAAAGTGTAACAATTTCAGCTCCTCGGAAAGTTTCATCATGTTAATGGGAGAATATGTGTGAGCCACACACTGTCTCAGTAACTCACTGACATCCAGGGTCCACAGCAACCCTGCCAGAGACCCCATAACTGAATTTTCCACCAAGGGAGACAATGTTTATCTTCCTCCTTCCAGTAGCAGGTGAGCTTGTAAGGGCTGACCCTGGTGGTGGGCGCACAGCTCTGCATAGTGCTGTCATCCTGGGGGAGCTCCAGCCAGAGGGGCGCCAGAGACAGGGACTGCCAGAAATGCCCATACGGGTGTGGGCCTGGGAAGACACTTTCTTGAAGCCTCCCAAGATCAGCCTGGAAAGGAGTTCTGAGCCAAGTTCCTGGTTCAAGCCAGTGAGATCTCGGTGTTGATGGATATGTAAGTCTATTTGTGGCCACCTGCCTATGAGGGTCCAGGATTTCTGGGAAATGCCAGAGTTAGGAAAAATTTGAACTGCACCTTCTGAATGGCCTCTGGTCCACACTGGATGTGCACTAAGTGGAAGCTTCCCCAGATTCCCGTGTCTCTGAAGGCTGGGCTGGGGGCCTGAGATCTGCGCGGGACCCTGTGTCAGGCAGCTCGGCAGGAAGGGTGACCTGGGGGGTTGCTTCAAGGCTCATTGTCTGGACACCAAGCCCTGGGTTAGCTAAGCCAAAATGGTGACACCAGGGTCCAACTGCAGGAAGTGTGTGGACACCCCAGGGCAGGTTAGCTTGGGGCCTTGAAAAGAAGGAAGTTTCATGGGGGGTTGCGAAGTATGAGGCGGGAAGTGGTGTGGGTCCCTTCAGATTGGGAGAGTGGAGCCATGTGCACAGGTGAGGAGGGTGCTGGGAGCCAACTCTAGAAGCAGAGGTCTGAGGACTGCAGGCCTGAACCTCAGCTCTGTCTGGCATTTGGCCTCCTCTGTCTGCTTCTGACTCACTCTCCAGACCCCTGCCCATCTGAGAGTCATTGTACCACCGGCCGGAGCTGCTTGCCTCATGGTCTGAGTCTAACTAAACTGCCCTGGGAACTTCCCTCTCCCTCCACTGGAGGTGGTCCTCCTCCTCCAAACCCTCGAAGTGATGTTTTCTACTTCAGGAAAGGCCTTGCTCCCCTGCACTGCAGATACCTGGGAAAATGTCTTACTTCCCGTTAGGAGCAGAATTGTGTTCCTTAAAATCCACATGTTGGAGTCCTAGCTCTGAGCACTGCAGAATGTGACTGTATTCAGAAATAAGGTATTTAACAAGGTGATTAAGTTAAAATGAGGTCAGTAGGGTGGGCTCTAATCCAATGTCACTGGTGTCCTTACAAGAAGACATTGGGACACAGACCCCAGAGGAGGACTGCATGAGGACACAGGGAGGAGATGGCTGTCTGCAAGTCAAGGAGAGAGGCCTTGGGAAAAACCTACACTGCCCTCATCTTGGCCTCCGACGTCCAGCCTACAGACCTGTGAGACGAGGAGTTCCTGCTGGTACAGCCGCCCGCTGACCTCGCCCTCAGAAGGTCTGCGCCCTACCACCGCAGGCGCAGAGTCTGGCTGAGGCCACTGCTCTGTCCCGGCTCGTGTCCTGGCTCCCTCGGTGTCCCGCCCCTGCCTGCCTCCTGGGGCAGCCCCCTTGCCTGTTTCCTTGCCCAAGAGCAAGGTGCCCAAGGGAAGGGCTGAGTACTGAGGAACAGGAGGGGCAGCGGGAGCCCCATACAGGAGGTGGATGAATCTTTTATTTGTTTCTGTTTTGTTTTTTTAACCTTGGTTTGAGGGTGGCAGCAGAAGGACGGGACAGCCAAGGAGGAAGGACCATGAGAACTCGTGGGGCTGGGGGCGGGGGGAGACATGGGGACAAGGCTTGAGGCAGACAGCAGGAGCAGAGGGGCTCGGCGGGTCACTGCGGGGCCTGCCACCGGGCCCTGAGCACAGACAGCAATGGCAGCCAGGTCTGTGGAGGCGCGAGGGCCGTGCCAGGTCCGGGTGAGCCCGCAGCCTGCAGAGGCTGGTAAGGAGCTCGGGTCTGGGGAAGAGCAGCCGTGGGGTGAGGAGGAGGGGTGAGCCGCCGGGTCTCGCTGATCCAGTCAGCGAAGTAGGTGACGTTGGTGAACACGCTGGGGTAGACGGGGTGCCGGCAGTCCAGGCCCCAGCTGGCCAGCCCTACCAGTACCCAGACATCGAGGAGGTCACAGACAAGGGGGCCCCCGGAATCGCCCTAAGAAAGAAAGGAGAGTTAGTGGGATGACAGAGTCTGGGACACCAAGTGGCCAGGTGGGGCTTGTGAGTCTCCGCTGTCCTGGCCATACCAGGGTGACCCTCTGTGAAAGTCCAGGCACCACTGTGGACCCCATGAAGTCACCTGGTGGGCACTGGAATCACAGTTCAAAGAGCTTCTAATTGACCCTCAGGAAAATCCAGGATCTAAACCCTTCAACACATGGACCCCACCCTCTGCCTCTGCAGCCAGGGAGGGCCCCGTGGCCCAGGATAAGGCACTGTCCAATGCCAGCCAGAGAAAGCTGCGTGGCTGGAACCCAGGAGGGCTGGCGTGTGAGCAGAGCCCAGCCTGCTGAAGCCTCCGCAGACCCTGGCTCCTGACACACCCTGAGCTGCAGCAGCACATTCTCCCCAAGGTTCTCTGCCTTTTTCATTTATTTAGGCCTTTGGTTTGCTCTCAGCTTCTTTAGAAAATGCCCAGGTTGAAGCCTGGTGGAGGAGGCCTGCATTACTAGATGAGTGGGCAGGGGTCCCCAGAAAGCTGCTGAGGGTTACTGGAGTCCTGAGATGTTGTCAGGGAAGAACCACCCAGTTGGAAGTCCCCTCACTTCACTGGCCAAAGGGAGAGTCTCAGGAAGTGCAGGAGCGGGAGCCACAGCTACGTGTGGTCGCTCTGCCTCCACCCATCCAGCCAGCACGGGGCATCCAAGGTGGTCTCCGTGCTCAGAAGCACAGCAGTGGAGAGACAAGGTTTCTCCTTCATCATGCTTTGTAATAACCAATTAGCCACCATGTTCAGATGGGACATGTGGAAACAAGCCATGGAAGAGACTGCAGTGGGGAGGATATCTCCTCTGGTGACAGCAAAAGGCTTTTCTCAGCTCAGACTCCAAACAGGAAACAACGTACATCTCTGATACAGAAGCAGAAGGAACAGTGAGTGCAAAGGAGGAAGGAGGAGGCTTGCCACGCGGAGGGGGAGGACAGCAGTGAGGGGAGCAAGGGGACAGAGAGGATGTGGGCCACAGGGCCCTATGGCTGGAGGTTCGGGACTCCCCCAGGAGAGAACTGTATGCAGGGGGTGGCCTGACCTTCTAGATGAGTCACTCTGGTGTGCAGTGGAGAATGGACAGTGGAGGGACAACCAGTCAGGAGGCAGGCACAGGAGAGAGATGAGAGATTATTGATGGGCAGTGGCCAGGGTGCTGAGGAGCAGTCAGATTTGGGGTAATATTTTGAAGGAGGAGCAAATGGGACCTGTCAAACCGGAGCCTCCTCAGTCAACCAGACAGAAGGCGCGGAGAGAAGGGAGCGGGCTGAGCATGGAGCCCTGGGACCTCCTGCATCTCGTGGTGTGTCAGGAGGGGGCCAGGAGCAGAGGGGAGCAGCTGTGGAGGTTGGAGCCCAGGGAGCAGGAGTGAGACCCCGGATGTGCCGTACGAGAGGAGCACTCCGGCAGGACCGAGGCTGGTGGGGACTCTCATCATGCGGCTTTGTTGGCGTGGCAGGGATACACGGGAGGAGTGGGCCAGACAGACTCGGTGCTGTCAGAGGAGTCTTTCGGGAAGTGAGGCAGAGAAACTGGGCGGTGTCAGGAGAAGACTGCCGCTGTGAGTTCGCACTGCCGTCGTGTGTGACGTTGGGAAGGGCTCACAAATATAATGTGAAGACACAAATGATGGTCAACTGGCAACGAATTCCACTGTGGGAGATTTGGAATCTAATCTAAGGCGTTAAAAGTGAAGACAGTGGTTCCCTGGGGTGTGACTGGGGGGAAGGGACATGAGTGTGGCACCCGGGGGGTTGTCCACGTATGTCAGTATGTGAACAGTTATTAAACTACATACTCAGTAATTATATGCTTTTTTGAATGTACATTATACTTCAATAAAAAGTTTAAAATGTGCCTCAAAAATAGAAGCTGTCCTTCCAGCAGAAGCTGTCACGGGGGATGGGCCTAGGAAGGGGCTAACCCAGGGGACACTGCTGAGGGGTCGAGCCCAGGAGAGACCTGCGGAGGGGGAGAACAGGAAGTCCCAGGGGTCTCACAAAGGGAGTAGAGGCAGCACGGGCTCTCCCTGGGGAAACTGAAGCCCTGAGCTTGGGCGAGGGAAGAACAGAAAGGGCTTCCTTCACTCACCCGGCAGATGGCCTTTCCTGTCAGGAAGTCCCCGGCACACAGCATCTCCTGGTGCACAGAGTAAGACTTGGCTTTGCCGAGCCTCTGTCCATATAACATGTTACAGAACTTGTTCTCAATGAGATGCACCTTGCCCTCCTGGAGCTGGAAAGGCGGGAGTAGGTGTGCTGCAAGGACAAGGAGTCAGTGAGGCGCTGCCGGCCAGCTCACCGCTGCCCCCGCCCTGGGGCGTTCTCAGCGCAGCTCCTCCTGTGTCTCACACGTTCACAAACTCATCTCCTTCGCTCCACCTCTCTCATAACAAAAGACCAAACCTCTCCTACTCCACGAAGAAAAATGGCAAATCCCACCATCACATGCCATTCACGGGGGCTTAGCAACCGTTCGCCGACCCACCTACCCTCTCATGACCATCCCATCTACTCTGCATCCCTTTCTCTTGACCTTTCCCATCCTTCCATCTACAAAGTCCTCCAGCCATCTGCCCATCTTTCCTCATGCCCCGTTCATCCACTCATCCTTCCCTCCAGTTGCCTGTCATCCACCCTTCATCCATCTCGTCATTCTCCTGCCCATCCTCCTCTCCACCTATCAATCTATCCACCCCCTCCATCTTTCTGCCCGCCATCCACCCACACCCCATCCATCTTCCCTCCTACTCACCCCTTCTCCCACCTACCCTCCCATCCATCGTCTCATCCAGTTACTCATCTATTTATCTATCTCAGTGGTCATTTAGACAATACTGATACAGAAGAATATTTGGAGGAGGGGGGAAGGTAAGTCAAGTTAATAGAATTATTTTACATCTAATAAGTCATGTGAAGGAAATAAAACAGGAAGATGTGATAGTAGGGATTGTCCATTTAGCTCACATGACCCAGTATAACTCCTCAGAGGAGGAGCTGAGTTGTAACAGTAATGTAAAAATGAGTCATGCAAAGATTACTGAGGAGAGTGTGTGAGGCAGAGAAGATAGCCAGGTCAAGGCCTTGAGGTGAGGATGACCTTGGCACAGTCAAGGCAGGAAAGGGGCCTGGTGGCTGGGATGCTGAGCCTCAGTGAGGGATGCAGCAGGGATGAGGCAGGGAGTGATGGGTGCCAATGATGAGTAGGGGCTGAGAGCTAAGGTACAGAGTTTGATTTCTTAGAAAAATGGCAAGGCACTTAGGATGCTGAGTGGGGAAGTGGCAGGACTCATGTTTTAAAGCAAATGGACAGCTGTTTGGAGACTAGAACAGAGAACACAGGATGGCAGCTGGGAGACTAGTCTGGGGGTCCAGGCAAGAAATGACGATCTATTGACCCAGGGTGACAGCTGTGAAGTGCCTCCAAGATGCCAGGTCTCGTGGCACAGATTGTGATATTAAAACAAGTAAGATGTGGTCTCTGCCCTCAAAAAAGAACTAGCCTGTGTGTGTGTGTGTGTGTGTGTGTGTGTGTGTGAGAGAGAGAGAGAGAGAGAGAGAGAGAGAGAGAGAATGAATAAATATTTGGGGGCCTTGGTTGTCCTGTGATTGAGGGGAGTTCTTGAACCTTGGTCGGCAAAAGCCAAAGATGTGGGCATCTCCCACCCATGAAGACATGGTCTGTCCAAAGTGCCTGTAGCACCTCTACTGAGAAACACCATACCAAATATGGTCTTATAAATAATTACAAATATATATTATTTTCCCCTTAACTTTACACCATGAGCATTTCCCCAAACCATTAACACTCTTTTCCTTAATTAACACTGACTCATGAGTCTTTGCATACATTTCTCCTTTCAATCTAAAAAATAACACAAACATTTCCCTCTGTTACTCAGTTTACCTCATGAGCCTGTGAAATAGACTATTTACCAAAATGAGGTTCAGAGAGATTTTTTTTTTCAGAGAGATTTGATTCTTTTTTTCAGATAGGTGCTTAAGTTTTTATCATTCTAACTTAATCATGCAAGCTCAAAAGTCAGAAGCCATAAATAAGCTTTTATCCCAATTTTCCCATGCACCTTCTCTGGCAATGGGAAATTGGGGTGTTTGGCAGTAGCCTGGAATGGGTCAAGCCTCTAGCATGACTTTAGATCTCAGATCCATGGCTGATTAAAACCTTGGAATCAAGAACCTTAAAGACTCCAAAACCCCCAATTTTTTTATTCCAAAAGTCAAAGATTCCCAGACCTTCAGAGCTGAGACTTGGGAAACTCTAATGCTTTAGAATCGCACGCTTTTTAGAATTAGAACTAGAATGGTCCAGTCCTCTGGAAATGAGGCACAGAGGGCCGGGGCCCATGGCCTCTTTGTGTGAGGGCCCTTCATCTTAGCTGTTCCCCCTTCTTCTTGCCCTCTCCTTCCCCTTGTAGCTCCCCTCCCACCTCCCGCTCTCATCCACCCGTCTCTCCCACACCCCTCACTGTCCTCGCTGAGCATCCCCCAGCCGGTTATCCAGCAAGATGAGTGACTGGGAAGCTGCATTCCAGTGGTTGGGAGACAGGCAGGACTAATGTAGGAGGTGAAGTTCACAGGCAGGTCCAGCTGCAACATGGCTATGTCATTCCCGAAGGGGTGGAACTTCTCAAAGTCTGGGTGTGTGACAATCCGGCTCACAGACATCTTCTGGGTGTGCTGGGTGTGCTGGTACAGCTGGGTGTTCCCCAACAGAACCTGGTAGTCCTCCGGGGCATGGGATTTGCTGAAGGAGGAAGCACCCACTGTCACCATCATCCCTGAGTGTGTGGGCCAGCTCTCAGTCCCTGCATCCTTGTCTAACTGCCCACACCCCTGTAGAGCCTTCTGTTTCATACGATGCAGGGGCAGCTTTTGTCTCCACTTTCTGACTGTCAGGAGCCCCGCTTTCTTGAGGCTGATTGATAGTCTACTCACAACCTCAGAACACACGGCTTCCCCATCACACTCTAGAACTGAAGGCACAGAGTCTGCTCGTGCTAGAAGGGTCCTGGGAGGGCCAGCACATCAGGGCATTCTGATTGCACACAGAGGAGCTCTGGCTCAATCCTAGCTCTAACCTGACCCTTCCCAAGGCTCCCTGTGACCGAACTCCTGGCCTCAACACTTTTGCTGCCCCTCCTTTCTTTAAACACCTTCCTGCCCAAGGGCTGTTTGTTCACTTGGCTATAATCACTCACAAAAGATGTGTTAAATGTGCAAATGAGTGCAGGAGACATAACCTCACCTTGTTCCCTGAACACATGTGATAAAACTTCCCACAATTCTGACTTTGTTCACATGGCTCATCCACCTGGGAAGCCCTTTCCTACACTTCCCAGACCCAAACCCTTCTTCTCAGGCAACCCCCTCCTGCTCCACACCAACTGGAGCACAGCCCTCCTTCTCCTGTGAGTCGGTCCTTCTCCTGACCTCCTTCTCTCTTCCCCAGGGTAGGCCCTTCTCACCCCATGTTGGGCTTTCTTTCCTGATAGACTGGAGGCATGGGGAGGTAGAATCTTGCCATCTCCTGTGCCACAGAGGGGCTCATGTGGAGTGTGGCACAGAAAAGGTGTCAATAGGACTGTGGGCTCTCAAGGCCGATTGGTACTCGAGCTCCAACTCTCTGACCTAGGCTGTGATGCCTCTGCTTCCATGGGCCCCTTCCTTGTCTGTTCAGAAGCTGGGCACTGAGCCAGACCCAGAAGGGATGGAGGAGTTAAAACTCCTGAGTGGCCATGTCACTCTCTAAGATCAGGGAACTCCACCTCTAACTCACAGAGCCTGGGACCACAGCTCTAAGAGGCATGCAGTTTTGTGGAAGTGATGAAAATTGCCCAGCTGTTGGCTGTCCTTACAGCCCCAGGTCCCTACCTAGAGTCTGAAACTCAGGAATAAGAGGACACTGAGAAGAAGCTCTCGTCTGAGGCAGCGAAAGCCAGTCCACAGTGTATGGCAGCTTGGATGGACACTGCCAATTTCTTGGGAGACAGCACAGGAGCGAAGGATAAAGGATGAAGAGGATCTGGGCAGGTGAGTGGGGAAGACCTTCCTTGTCAAAGGCAGGAGTGACATGTGTTCGAAGGCCACAGGCTATTGCAGAGCAAAGCCCAGTGAGCTGGCACGGGACACTCCTCACCCCCTTTTCCTTCTTCCCTTGCATCCCTCCCCCCCACACACACACAGCCAGCCCATCTGCTGGAGACCCAGGAAGGAGGACTCACTTGAGAAAGCAGTGGGCAGTGGAAACCAGCCAATGGGAGTCGATGAGGACAGCTCCGCAGAGGTGCCTGTTTTGGTACAGTAGGCTGGCCTGCCATGGCCACTGGCCGGCCACCACGTTCTGGCCACCATAGATCTTCCCCATCACTTTGGGTTTCCCACATGCTGTAACGACACCCCCCCCCCGGCCTACCATAGTGAAACCGGTAGTATCCCAAAGGACTTTGTCCACTTCACAGATGAGAAAAGTAAGGCTAAGGGTCATGTGGTCAAGCCCAAATCACAAGACTTCTCAGACTCTGCCTTCACTGGCTGCTGCCAAGGGCAGGACAGCAGAGCAAAGCTGAACAAGCCCTGTAGGGGGGGCTGGGAAACCAAGAATTGCCACAGCAGTATCTTCTGGGAGACAGACAACCTTGAGCAGGCCTGCCAAGGGTTGGGCACATCATAGACCTTAGTTCTCTCAATAGCACCTGCTACACTTACTCAGAAGATCTAAAGGTCTCAGAGGGCACCAATGTGCTTTTCTCAAGATCATGGCTTTTCCATGTCTGTGCTCCTCCACCTCACCCCAATATCTCAGGCAGAGAGGTCCACAGGCATGAGTCCAGTGCGGTATGATTCAGGGAAATTTGTTCCCCTTCTATGACTCAAGATTCTCCATTTCTAAAAGAAGAGTGGGTAGCACCATCAGAACTCCTAAATTTATAAAGAAAATACTGAGGAACAAAGAGGAAGACATTGACAATAATGTAGAAATTCTAGGGGACTTTAACACCCCATTGACATCAATGGATAGATCACTCAGACAAAAAAATCAACAATGAAACAGCAGCCTTAATGGCACATCAAACCAAAGGCTTTAATTTACAGTTTTGGAACATTTCACACCAAAGCAGCAGAATATATACATACTTTTCAAGCACACATGGGATATTTTACAGGCTAGACCACATATTAGGAAACAAAATAAATCTCAATAAATATAAGAAGACTGAAATCATATTAAACATTTTCTGCACCTACAATGATATAAAACTAGAAATCAATTGCAAGAAGAAAATTGAAAAACACATAAAGGGTAAATAACATACTACCAAATAATGACTAGATTACAACAAGATCAAAAAAGAAATAAAAAAATATCTTGAGACAAGTCAAAGTAAAAATACAACGACCCCAAATCTATGAGACACAGTGAAAGCAGTTCTAAAAGGTAAATTCATATAGCATTACAGGCTTTTCTCAAGGAACAAGAAAAATATCAAATAATCTAATCTTACCCTTAAAGGAACTAGAATAAAACAACAAACAAAGCCCAATGTGAGTAAATGGAAGAACATAATAATGGTCAGAGTGAAAATAAACAAAATAGAGTTAAAAAAAAAAAAGAAAAAGAAAACGTCAATGAAACCAAGAGCTTGTACTCTGAAAACATAAATAAAATTGACACAACCTTAAAATACACTCATCAAGTGAAAATAGATTGCATCAGTTATCTGGAAGACAAGTAGAAAAAAGCACCCAATCAGAGCAGAAAAAAAATTTTTTTAATGAAGATAGTTTGATGCCCTGGCCGGTTGGCTCAGTGGTAGAGCGTCAGCCTGGCGTGCAGGAGTCCCAGGTTCGATTCCTGGCCAGGGCACACAGGAGAAGCACCTATCTGCTTCTCCACCCCCCTCTCCTTCCTCTCTGTCTCTCTCTCTTCCCCTCCCACAGCTGAGGCTCCATTGGAGCAAAAAGATGGCCCGGGTGCTGGGGATGGCTCCTTGGCCTCTGCCCCGGGTGCTAGAGTGGCTCTGGTCGCAACAGAGCAACGCCTCGGAGGGGCAGAGCATTGCCCCCTGGTGGGCGTGCCGGGTGGATCCTGGTCGGCCACAGCAGGAGTCTGTCTGACTATCTCCCTGTTTCCAGCTTCAGAAAATTAAAAAAAAAAAAAAAAAAGATAGTTTGAAAGATCTTTGGGACAACAGGAAGCCTAACAATATCTGCACCATAAGGGTACCAGAAGCAGAAGAGAGAGAGCGAGGGATCAAAAACTCTTGAAAATATAGTGACCAAAAATTTCCCTCACATTTAAAGGAAAAAGACACACAAGTCCAGGAATCATAGAGAATAACAAACAAGATAATCCAAAGAGACTCACACCAAGATACATCAGAATTAAAATGGCAAAGATTAAAGACAAAGAATCTTAACAGCCACAAGAGGAAAAAATGTTAGCTACCTACAAGAGAGCCCCCATAAGTCTGTCAGCTGATTTCTCAACAGAAACACTTCAGACAAGAAGGGATTAGCATGAAATATTCAAAGTGATAAAAGCCAAGGACCTGCCTGACCAGATGGTGGTGCAGTGGACAGAGCATCTGACTGGGATGCGGAGGGCCCAGGTTCGAAACCCAAGGTTGCCAGCTTGAGCGCAGGCTCAACTGGTTTGAGCAAAGCTCACCAGCTTGTGCCCAAGGCCCCTGGTTTGAGCAAGGGATCATTCAGTCTGCTGTAGCCCCCTGTCAAGGAACATATGAGAAAGCAATCAATGAACAACTAAGCTGCCACAACAAAGAATTGATGCTTCTCATCTCTCTCTTTTCCTGTCTGTTCATCTCTCTGTTCCTCTCTGTCTCTGTCACAAAGAAAAAAACAAAAACAAAACCAAGGACCTACAACCAAGGCTACTTTACTCAGCAAAAATATTATTTAAAACTGAAGGAGAAATATAAAGAGCTTCCCATCTAAAGAAGTTTGGAATTTCTTACCACTAAACCAGTATTACAAGAAATGTTAAAGGGCCTATTTGAAGAAAAAGGAGAAATAAAAAAACAAAAATACAAACAAAGAAAACAAAGAATAAACAGAGGAACATAGTAAAAAGAATAAAATGGCAATAAATATATACGTATAAAAAATTACTTTAAATGTAAATAGCGCCCTGGTCAGTGGCTCAGCGGTAGAGCATCGGCCTAGCGTGCGGAGGACCTGGGTTCGATTCCCGGCCAGGGCACACAGGAGAAGCGCCCATTTGCTTCTCCACCCCTCCGCCGCGCTTTCCTCTCTGTCTCTCTCTTCCCCTCCCGCAGCCGAGGCTCCATTGAGCAAAGATGGCCCGGGCGCTGGGGATGGCTCTGTGGCCTCTGCCCCAGGCGCTAGAGTGGCTCTGGTCGCAACATGGCGACGCCCAGGATGGGCAGAGCATCGCCCCCTGGTGGGCAGAGCGTCGCCCCTGGTGGGCGTGCCGGGTGGATCCCGGTCGGGCGCATGCGGGAGTCTGTCTGACTGTCTCTCCCTGTTTCCAGCTTCAGAAAAATGAAAAAAAAAAAAAAAAAAATGTAAATAGCTTAAATGATCCAATAAAAAGAAATAGGGTAGTTGAAAGGATAAGGAAACAAGCCCCATAAATATACTGTCTACAAGAGACCCACCTCAGAATGAAAGATACACACAGACTAAAAGTAAAGGGATGGAAAAAGATGACACAACAGATAGATCTTCCAGACAGAAAATCAATAAGGCAACAGTGGCCTTAATTGATGCACTAGATCAAAGGGATTTAATTGGTATCATCAGAGCATTTCACCACAAGTAGCATAATATACATTATTTTCAAGTGAACATATAACATTTTCTAAGATAGGCCACATGATAGGAAATGAAACACACCTCAGTAAATTAAAGATGACTGAAATAGTATCAAGCATCTTCTATGACCATAATGGTATAAAACTAGAAATCAATCACACACACACAAAAAATCCAACCAGAAAAACACACAAAGACATGGAGGCCACATAACATGTTATTAAACAATAAATGGGTTAACAATGAAATCAAGAAGGAAGTAAAAAATTACCTGGAAACAAATAAAAATGAACACACAACAACCTATAATCTATAGGACACAGCAAAAGCAGTCCTAAAAGGGAAATTCATAGCATTAAGGCCTATCTCAAGAAACAAGAAAAATCTCAAATAAACAATCTAACTCTACACTTTAAAAAACTTGAAAAAAAACAACAACATACAAAGCCCAAAGTGAGTAGAAGGAAGGAAATAATAAAGATTGAAACAAAAATAAATGAAATAGTTATGCTATTATGTAATAATAGTTAAGTAAAATAAAGTTAATAGTTAATAAGTTAATAGTTAAGTAAAATAAACCAGTACCATATGATGTCATTCATATGTGGAATCTAATGAACAAAATGAACTAACAAACACAATAGAGATGAACTCAGAGATAGAGAGCAGGCTGACAGCTGTCAGGGATATGAGCTGCTGAGTGAACAGGCTTTAGGGCAGGGGTCCCCAAACTTTTTACACAGGGGGCCAGTTCACTGTCCCTCAGACCGTTGGAGGGCCAGACTATAAAAAAAACTATGAACAAATCCCTATGCACACTGCACATATCTTATTTTAAAGGAAAAAAACAAAATGGGAACAAATACAATATTTAAAATAAAGAACAAGTAAATTTAAATCAACAAATTGACTAGTATTTCAATGGGACCGATGCTCCTCTCACTGACCACCAATGAAAGAGGTGCCCCTTCTGGAAGTGCGGCGGGGGCAGGATAAATTGCCTCAGGCGGCCACATGTGGCCCGCGGGCTATAGTTTGGGGACCCCTGCTCTAGGGATTCAGCAAAAAAGAAAAGAAAAAGGGAAAGACTCATGGACACAGACAATAGTGTGGTGGTTGCCCCAGGGAGAGGAGGTGGAAAAGGATAGAGGAGAAGAGATAAATGGTGATGAATGAAGATTTGATTTGGGAGGGTTAACACACTATACCACATACGTACAGAAGATGCATTGTGGAATTGTACACCTGATGCCTGTATAATTTTGCTAACCAGTGTCACCCTAATAAATTCGATTTAAAAATAAAAATCTTAAAAAGCAATACAAAAGATGAAACCAAGAGCTGGTTCTTTGAAAAGATAAACAATATTGACAAACCTTTAACCAGACTCATCAAGAAAAAGAGAGGAACCATTAAATAAAATTAGAAATGAAAAAAGAAAAGTATCAATTATACCAAGGAAATACAAAGAATTGAAAGAAAATATTTCAAACAATGATGTGCCAACAAATTGGACAATCTGGATAAAATGGATACATTCCCAGCAACATACAATCGGGAACTAAATCAGGAAGAATTAGAGAATCTTCCAACAAAGTCCTGGACTGGATAGCTTTACAGGTAAATATGATCAAACCTTCAAGAAGAACTAACACCTATCATTCTGAAACTATTCTAAAGATATTCAAGGGGAGGGAGTACTACCAAGCTCTTTTTACAAGGCCAACATTATCCTAATTCCAAAACCAGATAAAGACACTAAAAAGAAGGAATATTATAAGCCAATATCCATGATGAACATGGATGCTAAAATCTTCAACAAAATATTAGCAAACCAGATCCAACCATATATTAAAAAATCATACACCATGACTAAGTGAGATTTTTTTCAGGGATGCATGGTTGGTACAATATCTGCAAATCAATAAATATAATACACCAGATAAACAATATGAAGGATAAAAACCACATGATCCTATTAATAGATGCAGAAATCCAGCGCCATTTATGATAAAAACTCGCAGCAAAGTGAGAATACAGGGAACATATCTCAATGTAACAATGACCACAGATAACAAACCCATAGCTAACATCATACTCAATGGGCAAAATTAAGTATTTCTATTAAGATCAGGAACATGACAGGGTTATCCACTTTCACCACTCTTATTCAACATAGTACTGAAAGTTCTAGCCAAAGAAATCAGACAAGAGCCTGACCAGGCAGTGAGTGGCACAGTGAATAGAGTGTGGGACTGGGACATGGAGGACCCAGGTTCAAGACCCTGAGGTTGCCAGCTTGAGCGCGGGTTCATCTGGTTTGAGCAAAGCTCAGCAGCTTGGGCCCAAGGTCACCGGCTTGAGCAAGGGGTCACTCAGTCTGCTGTAGCCTCCTGGTCGAGGCACGTATGAGAAAGCAATCAATGAGCAACTAAAGTGCCACAACAAAGAACTGATGCTTCTCATCTCTCTCCCTTCCTGTCTGTCTGTCCCTGTCTTTCCCTCTCTCTGTCTCTCTCTGTCTCTGTCACACACACACACACACACACACACACACACACAAAATGGGCACAGGATATGAATAGATCTTTCTCCAAAGAGGACATGCGGATGGCCAATTGACATATGAAAAGAGGCTCACTGTCACTAATTATCAGACAAATGCAAATTAAAACCACAATGTGATATCACCTCACACATGACAGAATGACTATCATTAGTAAATCAACAAACAACAAATGTGGAGGATGTGGAAAAAAGGAGACCCTCCTTCATTGTTGGTGGGATTGAAAACTGGTTCAGCCACTGTGGAAAACAATGTGGGGCCCTTCAAAAAATTAAAAATAGTTCTACTTTATGGCTTAGGAATTTCACTTCTGGATATTTATCAAAAAAGAAAATCCAAAACTCAAATTTGAAAAGTTATATACATCTCTGAAGCATTATTTACATTACCCAAGATATGGAAACAACCTAAGTGCCCATCAATAGATAATTGGATAAAGAAGTGGTGGTACAGATGGACGATGGACTATGACTCAGCCATGAGAAGGAATGAAATCTTACCATTTGTGACAACATGGGTGGATCTACAGGGTATTATGCCTAGTGAAATTAGTCAGACAGAGAGAAACAAACAGTATATGATTTCACTCTATGTGGTCTGAAAAACAAAATAAATGAACAAACCAAACAGATAGAAACTCACGGAAACTGATGGTTGCCAGATGAGATGGGGTTTGCGGGGCCTGGGTGACAAATGTGAAGGGATGAAGAAGTACAAATCGGTAGTCACAAAGTAGTCACGAGGATGTAAAGTGCAGCATAGGGAACATAGTCAATATGTATGATGCCAGGAGGGTACTAGACTTATTGAGAAATTACTTCATAAATCATGTAAATGTCTAAACACTGGGCTGTACACCTGAAGTTAATATAAAATAATATATTGAATGTCAACTGTAGTCTAAAAATAAAAACACAAAAGAGGGGTGGACTATAATCCTGGTTACAGGACCCAGGTGAGAAGGATGGGCTTAGGGACGTGGCCAGGCCCTCTGAGAGGTGAGCTTTGTCCCGGGCCTGTGCTTGGGTCTCTGAGGGGACTGAACGCCCTGGGCTCGACTCAGGCCCCGGATTCCAGTCCTGGCCCTCCTCCAGCGCCAGTTCCATGGCCCACACCCAGGTCCTGGGCCAGTTCCCCCCGAGGCCCACCTCTGTGAGGGGTCTCTGGGCTGCCCAGTGTAGGGGAGAGTGAAGGGGAACGAGATTCAGGGGGCGGGGGGGGGGGGCTGCCTGCAGTCTCTCACACTCACACCTCACAACGCCTCCCACGCACCTGAGACTCCCGGGGCCAACCGCTGACCAGCGGGCGTGGGGGCACCGCTCTCGGCTGTCCCGCCTGGAGCCCAGGCTGGGGTGGCCGAGGATGGGGACCGTTGCAGCTCTAGGGCGGCCAAGGGCAGTAGCAGCAGTAGCCAGAGCAGGGACGCTGGCCGGCCTCGGCCGTGGCGGGTCCACTCTTCCACATCCATGGCCTCGACCACTGACCTCAGCCTGACCCCAACCTGACCCTGCCCACTTCAGCCCAGCTCCGACCCGGGCCCCCACCCAACCCCGGGTCTTCCCAAACCCCACTTCCCTGCAGGAGACTGAGCCACCCTGACCTGGCCTAGAGCCAGCTCTGATCCCGGCCTTGATTCCTCTGGTAACGGGCTCTTGACCCCAATCGTGCCTGGCCTTCGACCAAAAGGTTGTATGGCCAGAACTACGATGCAGTCAGTGCGCCTACGAATTAATGAGAAAAACAGTAGAGTATGCATGAAAAAACGGGAAAGGATATGAAAAGGCAATTCATGGAAGAAGAAATTAAATAGACTTATTATCAGAAAAATATAGTCGATCTAATTAGTTATCTAGAAAATGAAAATTAGAGTGTCCTTTTCACTCACCAAGTTTTAAATATTTTCTGAGATAAAAAAAAAAAAAAAAAAAAAAAAAACAATCAGTGATTTCTCCACAGAGTGAGGGGGGTATCCAAATTTCAAAGACATGTTACCTATTGTCTACTCCAGGATGTAATGTACTGGATTTGTTGTTCTAGAGGGAAGATCCTATCATTTTACCTTCATTTCCTTATGTGTTTGTTTGCATAGTTGGACTGACGACAGAAAAATTATTTCATTCACCACTGAGTCTAGAGGTAAGAGAGTAATCAAAGTAGCACTGCATACAGATATACACTAAAATTTTAATAACAACCACTACTCTTATCAATGAAAATAGAAATCAAGGGTACCACAGCCTTCTGACCTGTGGTGGCACGGTGGACAAAGCATCTACCTGGAACGCTGAGGTCACTGGTTTGAAATCCTGGGCTTGCCTGGTCAGAGCACACATGGGAGTTGATGCATCCTGCTCCTCCTCCCGCCATCTCTCCCTCTCTCCTCTCTAAAGTAAATACATTTTCAAAAAGGGGTACCACAGCCTTACTTATTGGTTAGACCTTGAACTTCAATGAAGTTTGAAAATATTTAAGATTTGATAAATTTATACTAGTGTTAGGAAGAATTTATACTTCAATATTGAGACTATGAGAAGAATTTATAGATTTTGTAAAAGGGAGTACAAGATTGATGGTGAAGGTGAGGTGAAGATAATGAGGACCATCTCAAAGGAATTAAAGTATCTATGGAATATTGAGTGGGTTTGGCGAATAGACATTTAGAAAGAAGTGCAGTTGGCCGGTTTGGAATTTGGAAAGTGTATCTGAGTTGGAAATATAGATACAGATTAGTTGGAGAGACAGTACTTTAAGAACCGAGACGACAGTTAAAGCCATAGAGTAGGTAAGTCATCAATAGGAAACATGTAGAACAAAATCACAGACCAAACATACAAAAGAGCCAAATGAGGAAAAGGAACCAGTACAAGACTGAAGACTGCAGTAGTAAATTAAAATTGTAGAAAGACTGAATATAAAGTTTCTTATTAACTTTTCAGCAGTTTTATTGAGATATAATTTATATACCATGAAATTCATTCATTACAAGGAAAAATTCATGACTTTCAATTAATTTTTAGAATTGAGCAAACATCACCAAATTTGCACTAAGCTCTGCTCCTACTCACAGCTCTTAACAATGATTGATCTGCTTTTCATCTCTCTTAAGTTTGTGTTTTCTGGACATTTTATATACACTGTAAATGGAATCATACAATATGTAGTCTTTCAAGTCCGGCTTCTTTCACTTAGCATAATATATATTTTGAAGTTCATCTATGTTGGAGTACATATCAGCATTTTGTTCCTTTTCGTTCCATTGTATGGTTGTACCACAGTTCGATTACCTGTTGATGAACATTTAGATTGTTTGTAGTTGGGAGCTACTATGAATCATGCTGTGATGATTATTCTTGTGCAAGTCTCTGTGTGGATGTATGTTTTCATTTCTCTTGGGTAGATTTCTAGGTATGAAACTACTAGTAAGTTTACCTTTGAAGTTTTAATAACTGCCAAACTACTTTCCAAAGAGTCTGTATCATTTTACATTTCCACCCCAGTGTATAAAGCTTCCTTCCATTTTTTCCACATGATTGCCAATACTAGGTATTACCAATATTTTTAATTGCCAGCATTCTATTGCTGTGAAGCAGTATCTTGCACTTTTAAGTTGCATTTTCTTAATGACTAATGATATTGACAATATTTTTATCTGCTTAGTGGCCACTCATATATTTTCTTAGTGAAATATCTACTCAGATTTTTTGCCTATTTCAAAAAGTGTGTTATTTTTTCATTTAGTTGTAAAAGTTCTTTATTATATTCTGGACATAAATTCTTTTCCAGGTAAGTGATTTGCAAGTTTTTTCTTCAGTCTGTGGCTTGACTTTTTATTCTCTTTACAGTGGGTTTTAAAGAGCAAATATTTTTAATTTTGATGAAGTCCAATTTACCAACTTTTTTTCTTGTGTGGATCATACTTTTGATGTCATACCTAAAATGACAAAGATTTTTCTCCCATGTTTTCTTTGAAAAGTTTTAAGGATTGGTTTTACATTTGTGTCTGTGATCAATTTTGAATTCATTTTTCATGTAGTATGATGTAAGTTTTTGTTGTTGTTAGTGGATAACCATTTGATCCAGCACTGTATCTTGGTTAAAAATAAGAAACTAGATTTTTCCCTTGTTGAATTGTTATGGAACCTTGTTAAATTAATTGATCATAAAAAGTAAGGCCCCTGGCCGGTTTGCTCAGTGTTAGAGCATCAACCCAGTATGTGAGTGTCCCGGGTTCGATTCCTAGTCAGGGCACACAGGAGAAGTGCCCATCTGCTTCTCCACCCTTCTGCCTCTCACTTCTCTCTCTCTCTCTCTCTCTCTCTCTCTCTCTCTCTCTCCCCCCCCTTCTTGCAGCCATGGCTTGATTGGAGCAAGTTGGCCCCTGGCACTGAGGATGGCTCCATGGCCTCTGCCTCAGGCCCTAAGAAGAGCTCAATTGCTGAGCAACGGAACAATCCCCAGATGGGCAGAACATTGTCCCCTAGTGGGCTTGTTGGATGGATCCTGGTAGGGTGCATGTGGGATTCTGTCCCTCTTTCTCTCCTGCTCTCACTGAATAATTTTTTTTTTTAAGTAAGAATTATTCCTGAACTTTTGATTCTGTGCATTGATGTACGGCCTACCTTTGTGCCAGAGCCTTCCTCTCTAAAGTAATGTGGGTTGTAGTAAACTTTGATACCAGATAGTGAAAGCCCTCTAGATGTATATTTTTTCAAACTAGATAAACTATTTTATGTTTTTGCATTTCCATATGAACTTCAAGATCAGTTTGTCAATTTCTTTCCTTTTTTTTTTTTTTTACAGAGACAGAAAGAGTCAGAGAGAGGAATAGACAGACAGGAATGGAGAGAGATAAGAAGCATCAATTATCAGTTTTTTGTTGCAACACCTTAGTTGTTCATTGATTGCTTTCTCATATGTGCCTTGACCACAGGCCTTCAGAAGACTGAGTAACCCTTTGCTTGAGCCAGTGACCTTGGGTCCAAGCTGGTGAGCTTTTGCTGAAAGCAGATGAGTCCGTGCTCAAGCTGGCAACCTCGGGGTCTCAAACTTGGGTCCTCTGCATCCCAGTCTGACGCTTTATCCACTGTGCCACCACCTGATCAGGCACAGCTTGTCAATTTCTATCCAAAAAAAGTCTGCTAAGATTCTAACACAAACTGCACTGAACATATGAATTAATTTGAGAATTGTTACTTAAAAATAATCTTTCAGATTCCTGTTTAACCATGAATTGTTTAGAAGTGTGCATCTCAACTTGCAAATGCTTGAAGGCTTTCTTCTTCTCATTCTCATTTTCAAGTAATCTAAAGCTTAAACTTTGGACACAGTGGAGGAAAATGCAATTACATTTGTTTAGTTACTTCATAGAGGTTCTTCGAATCTCATTGCAGTGAACTTTCCAACTATTAATTTTACATAGTAGTTCTTGTCCTTTGCACTTGTAGAATAACCATAAGAGGATGCCCTGAAAATAGGAACTGCAGGCTGCCAGAGGTGTGTTTCTAGGGAAGGTCACAGAGAGGAGTAACAAGAAGTGTGTGAGCCCCACTGCACATTGTTCCCTGGGCCAACAACGGGATTCAGTAGGGACCCAGGGTCCAGGAGAGAGGCCCAAGCCCACCCTCTGGTGCTTTATGTTGCATGAGAAAGAAGCCCAGGCCCTGTGTGGGCAGGAGCTGGAACGAGGATGCTGACTCGCAGGTCCTTCCCCATCAAACAAGCACCCGGGGCGAGGAGAGCATCAGTATCTCCCCTGCTGGCCAGGGATGCTTCTGAGCTGTGTTTGTGGTATGTACTACCCAGTAGGCCCATGGCTTAGTCAACGGGTAACACCCACCAGCTTTGGCAGCCTTAAGCCCTGGATATGAGCAGTGTCCATGAAGCGTTGAGGGAGGGCAGCCGGCCTGTGGGGAAGCAGTATTCACAGTTTGAACCTTCCCTTGTGTCACTTCAACAGTCAAACTTTTCATCATTCCCCTTTTCTCTCCCAACCCCCAAAAAGGCAGTTTCTTGCAGCGTTGCCAATGTTTTATTTATCAAACACTGTCAACATTATTTTACAAAAGAAAGGACATCTTTACCTGATTAAGCAGCACATATTACAGAAGAAGCAAATTTGCCCTAACACAAGATATTAGTGACTTCCAAAGCCCATCCTCCACCTCTCCATTGACTGCTGAGTAGTGAAAAGTTGGTACAGTGGTACCTTGAGATATGAACAGACCAACATATGAATTTTTTTAAGATACAAGCTGTGACTTGGTCCATATTTTTGTTTGAGATCTGAGCGAAATTCCGAGATACAAGTCATGATTAGGGAAGCTGCCGCTAGTTGGCGCGTTGGCGCATGGGTCCAGTATTGGCAGTTTGATATACGAGTTGACTGACTTACAAGCTCAGTTACAGAACGAATTAAATTTGTATCTCAAGGTACCACTGTATTTAACACTCCTTGGACTGTCGTGTGCTATCAATAGCATCTATTACATAGGAAGCTGTCACTCTCCATGTCTGTATGGGCAGCGAAGGTGAGGAGGCAGTGGGTGATGGCCCTGCTTTATCAGTGAGGGTGTCCGCTGTCCACTTCTCCTTTCAGTCTCTTGTATTCCTGCCATGCAATGGATAGTGGCAGTGCCGAGGACACTAACCACCTTCCTAATAGTTACAGCCCATCTGACAAGGTCAGCTGCAAGCCAGAGCATCCAAATCATCCTGGGAACACATGGCTCCTTACCCACCTCTTAACAGTTCCTTCAAACAAAGCTATTCTATCTACACACTTGTAAAAGTAGTCAGTTAAAACATACCATGAAAGAAATGGTAGCTCTGCCAATTTCCAATTCCACAGTTAAAGATGCAAACACAAAACTGAATTGATAACTTACCAGCACTTTTGTCTCATAAATCAGTGGACCAAAAAAAAAAAAAAAAAAAAGGCCAGGTTTGCTGTTTTCCTTGCATTTGTTCAGTATCAGTATCAATGATCATGAAGATCTGCACTGATCACCAAGAAAAATGGTGCCAAAATATTCAAATTGTTGGTAAATTTTCTTGACTCCTAAGATTCATCCTAGAATAATTGTGTGACACATATACTAATGTTGCAAGCAATGGTGGCAGACCTTAGCCCAGATCAAGGAGCACCAAACTACACATGTGGGAATTGTATTCACTATCATACACTTACTGTTAAAAATGCAAGTTCCAGTTAAGAATGTTTTGACCTGACTAGTAGTGACACAGTGTTGAATGCTGGGGTCACTGGTTCAAAGCCCCAGGGTTGCCTGCCTCTGAGCATGGGTTCATCAATGCGGGGTCACTGGCTTGAGCAGGAGAATCATCTATATCAGTGTTTTTCAACCAGTGTGCCATGAGACATGGTCAGGTATGCCGTGGGGAAATTAAACATGGGTCCCTAAACTATGGCCCACGTGCCAGATACAGCCCGCAGAGGCTATTTATCCGGCCTGCCGCCAGCCACCTCCATCTGAACATAAACATTCCCCTCACAATCCCTCCAGCTATCAGCAACAGGAAGAGTGGAGGCACAGGGAATGCTCACTGACCAATCATCTTCTAGGATTCATCCCGACCACTAGCGATGAACCAATAGTAGGCCGCCTCTCATCCACACCCAGGAAGGTCCCTGCTTGGGCTGCCACGCACTTGTCATTGTGTGGCCGCGGCGAGTAGTTGAAGCTGCTACTCCTCCCCATGGTCCCGATTTCTAATCCTGGTCAGGACTGGAGGTAAATGTTGCCACCACTAGATGAAGCCTCAGCCTCAGCTGGTTATGTCTATCCTGATGGTGTATATAGATATTTGACCTTTTTCTTTTTAAAAGAGGCCCCTGCAGAGGGTGATATATAATGCATCACAATGTTATCTAACTTTAAAGCTAAAGTTTGCTGATCTTCCTTTGGACAGTTTTTGGTTATCTGTTGCCAAGGAGTTCCCCATTCTGGCCAACAAAGCTATTGCAATATTTTGACATTGCTCCCGTTTTCAACCACATATCTATGTGAGCCGAGCTTCTCAAGCTTGACTGTGATAAAAACTAAAAACAGAGAGGACTGAGAACTGTTGAGGAAGAGCTTCGTGTGTGTCTTTCTACCATTCCTGCCAGGATATCCCTTTTGTGTTCATCGAAACAGGCCCAGGTTTCACACTAAGTGAGTATAAATACATTTAGAAACTATATTGCCTGACCTGTGGCGGCACAGTGGATAAAGCGTCGACCTGGAAATGCTGAGGTCACTGGTTCAAAACCCTGGGCTTGCCTGGTCAAGGCACATATGGGAGTTGATGCTTCCAGCTCCTCCCCCCTTCTCTCTCTGTCTGTCTGTCTCTCCCTCTCCTCTCAAAAAAAAAAAAGGAATAAATTAGAAACTATATTATTAACTATATGTATAATATGTACTGTGTCAGAGTGTCATTTTGGTAGGTAGTGTGCCCCGGGATTTTGTAAGTGTAAAAAATGTGCTACGGTTCAAAAAAGGTTGAAAATCACTGCCTAGGCACACATTTACTAAAAGAGCTTTTTTTTTTTTTTTCTTTCCTATCTGGTCAGTATTTCACCAGGGATTTCCCTTTAAACAAAAATGGAATTTCAAATAAATACACAGAAAAAGTATGGCAGTACACCCCAAAACACACCTATTATAATACTTCATTGATAGGAAAAGTCGAAAATAGGTATCGGAAAGGAGACACAGAGCAGATGGGGGGTTGCCAGGGCGAGAGGAGTGGGGAGTGTCATTTTGGTTCAGGGTTTCCATTTGGGGTGATGGAAGAATATAGTGGTGATGTTTGCAGAGCATTGTGAAGAGACTTCACATTGAGGAATGGCACAACTTTAAAAATAAGCAGTCATCGTTATTTTTTTACTTATAATAAATCACGCTATGGAAAAACAGAGAAAAAGAACAATAACAAAATAAAATAAAAATACAGAACAATTACAAATAAAATTAAATTAATAAAAACATGAATCATGCCACAGAGAAAAAAACCCATAACGTTAAAAGAAAAGAAAAGAAAACTGTCAAGGAGCGGTGGTAAATCAGATTCTTCTGATGTGGTGGGTCAGCAGGATGAAGAACAAGCATCTCTGGAGCTGGCCCTGATAGCTGCCCAGAGGCAACCCCTTTTGTCTGGCCGCAACCAGGGCAGATTTGGCAGAACATTCTTGCAACAGGAGTGATGGTGCCTCAGTGTGGTCTGGAGACGCTGCAGAGGCCGCCCGGCTCCAGAGCTGCAGCTGGAGTGGCTGCTGGAGGAAGCACAGCCGTTGGAGTCGGGCGCCCCTCCAAGTCTGTGTCGGCCTCCAGGTCTCTCTGTGCAGCTGGCTCCTCCAGGTGTCCCTCAAGTGTAGCAGGAGTCGACTCTGCCTCTTGATTCCCTACCCAGAGCATCTCCTCAGACAAGAGCAGTGACATCACTCCTGGCCAGGACAATGACCTCACCACATAATGTCCTCACTACCTGATAGAACAGACCAACAGAACTCAGAATCCTGGTAACCAGGGAACCACATTCTCTAAAACAATCACTAGCCAGCTCAGTTGGCCAGAGACTTTAGTTGAGTGAATATGTTCTTGTGTTGTCTTCCCCGGTCCCAAGGCCGTGGCAACCAAAGAAACAGCCGTGATGGTTGTTTCCACCGTGGACGCCGCTGGGTCCAAACTCAGCCGAGACGCCTGTGGCCGTTTTCTCGAAGGAACCGAGAAATAACCCATGGAGGCTCAGAGGTGGTGCTTCCGGGCCATGCCACCACTGTGATTTCACCTGAGCAGGTCTATGTCCCCTATGTGTGTGTGTGTGTGTGTGTGTGTGAGAGAGTTTTGGGTGTGAGTGTATGTATATGTGTAAGAGGGATTCATGTCAGAGGAGCCTGCCCTTAGGAAGAACGGGCTGAGCACGTGGGTCAGAAGCCTTGTGAACCAGCACATTCACACCGCTGCCTGTTTGGATTGGAAGTGTGGGTGGCACCCTCTGCCCCAGGTTTATCTTGAGCCCTGGAGGTGAATTTCATTTCCACTGAAAGGAGGTCTCTACACAAACATCTTTGGGTCTGATTTGGGAGCAGAAGGTGCAGTGGGCAAAAGCAGCAGCGACTAGGGTCAGGCTGGGCTTGAGGCACCCTGACCCGCTGCTGGTCATGTCGTTGCAGAGCTCAGTCAAAAACACCCAGGAGCAGCAGCTGGAGGAAGGAGACCCCCACATCATCTCCACAACTGTGGGCCAGGTGCACCCTAGTAGTGAAGATCAATGCAGGCCTGCAAAGAGCGTGGCCACCTGGGTGGCCGGGGACCTGGGGCCCGTGGATGACCTCAGTAGGTCTCCTCCCCCAACGTCACCCAGGGTCAGGAGGTCTCCTTCCCCAACGTCACCCAGGGTCAGGAGGTCTCCTTCCCCAACGTCACCCAGGGTCAGGAGGTCTCCTACCCTTATAACACCAAATGTCCCGAGGATTCCTCCCCTGATGCCACCCAGGGTCCGGAGGACTCCTCCCCCTAAGCCGCCCAGGCTCCATGCACCCTGGCTCACAGTATCTGGATCCAGCCTGCAGCAGCGGGCTCATGTTAATCGAACGGAGCCAAACCCCCTGGAGCCCAAGGAAGGAGATGTCAAGGGTGAGAAGGTGGTTGAGGACATGGTGGGATGGTGGGGGAGGGTTGGAAGGGAAGGGTCACTGTCAGACACACAGGGAGCACTCCTAGAGACTGGCCAGGAACAAAGACTGGCTTCAGACCACCCACGTGCAGGATGGCTGGTGGGGAGGACGTCCTGTGGTGGGACCTGGCCTTCGCTGTGCTCTGCCTTTGGAGAAAACATGGAAATGCAGGCACATGGGTGATCTTTTCTCCTCTAGCAGCTCCAGCACCAGCCCAGGAGGCAGAGCCGGCTCCTGCTCCACCTGAGGGACATCTGGAGGAGCCGGCTGCACGGACAGACCTGGAGGCCGACCCAGATCTGGAGGGGCGCCTGACTCCAGTGACCATTTCACCTTATGAAGTTCTTCCAGGTGCAGCTATGGAGTTGGGGCCGGCCTCCACTGCGCCTCCTGACCACACTGAGGCGGGAAATCAGCTGCCGGAAGAAGCCTCCGACAAACCTGCCTTGACTCTGCCCACAGGAGAAGAGCTGTCCCTGCACAACACCTCAGGGCCAGCTCAGGAGCCACCTGTCCAATTAGCTGTCCCTAGCACATCTGAAGAATCTATTTTCCCACCCCTTTTGGATAGTTTTCTTTTATTCTCTGTTATCGTTAAATTTTTATTTTCTCCTTGGCATTATAGAATATTCTATTTTATTAATTTTTTTGGAATTCTTTTGTTTTTTATTTTGTTATTTTTCTTTTTCTGTTTACATCTTTTTTCTGTATAGAGTAATTCAGTATAAGTAATAAAATAAAAGTGATTATTTAGATTTTAATTTGTGCCATTCCTCAGCATGAAGTCCCTTAATGATGCTGTGCAAGCATCACCTCTAACTTGTTGAAAAATGTTCCATCACCCTGAATGGAGACCCTGCACCAAAAAGACTCACTCCTCCTATCCCTAGCAAAACCTCACCTGCTTTCTGTCTCTGCTCCTTTACCTATTCTAGACATTTCTTATCAATGGAATCTTACCATAGCGCTGTTTTACAATGCGCTCCCTTTTTTGTTTTTATCTGAAATAACATTTTTGCCATTAAAAATGGAAATCCCAGGTCGAATAGAGAGACAGATATAAAAAGAAAACTTTTTTAGTAAGTCTGTGCTTTATCTATGGGTAGCGACCACTCTGCTAAGTGTGATCCCAGGGCCAGAACGTAGTCAGGTGACAGCTTGACCTTCTGGGCATAAAACAAACACGAGAATAATGCAGAAATCTGCAAATACAAACCACAAGCTGGAAAGCATTCCTTACAAGGCCAGGCCAGAGAGTGGTTTACATTCCTGCGGTGATGAACTTCCTGAAAATTGGTCTTTTCTTTCTTTCTCTCTTTTTTTTTTTTTTTTTTTTTTTTTTTTTGTATTTTTCCAAAGTTAGAAGTGGGGAGGTAGTCAGACTCCCACATGCACCTGACGG
Organism: Saccopteryx bilineata; assembly: GCF_036850765.1. Classification (NCBI taxonomy): domain Eukaryota; kingdom Metazoa; phylum Chordata; class Mammalia; order Chiroptera; family Emballonuridae; genus Saccopteryx; species Saccopteryx bilineata. The sequence continues at coordinate 103,526,116 of NC_089491.1, read as the reverse complement.
AGATCCACCCAGCATGCCCACCAGGGGGCGATGCTCTGCCCATCTGGGGCATTGCTTCGTTGTAACCAGAGCCATTCTAGTGCCTGAGGCAGAGGCCATGGAGCCGTACTCAATGCCTGAGCCAACTTTGATTCAATGGAGCCTTGGCTGCAGGAGAGGAGAAAAGAGACAGAGAGAAAGTAGAGGGTGAAGGGTGCAGAAGCAGATGGGCACTTCTCCTGTTTACCCGGACTGGGAACCAAACCTGGGACATCCACACACCAGGCTGATGATGCTCTCCTGCTGAGGCAACTGGTCAGAGCCAAGTTGGTGTCTTTGATGTCTTTGAAAGGTACAGAGGGCAAACACCTGCACTTTTAATAAGAGGCAGTGCACACGCCAGTACAAGTCAGATGATGGCCCACCACCCTGATGAGGACACATGCACTTTAAATGCCAGTGGGCGAGCCCTGTCCCCATCAGACTGAAAGGCTTCTGGTCTGGTGGTGACCAGCCCAGGGGACAATGTGAGGATGGAGAGGCACCAACAGCTCCCTGAAAAGAAGTAGGAAAGGCCCCTCTTCTGGGGGAACAGTGTGTAAGACCCATCAAATTCCACAGGTGCTCAACTTCACCTGGCAGTGCTCACCCTAGGGCAGGGGTCGTCAACCTTTTTATACCTACTGCCCACTTTAGTATCTCTGTTAGTAGTAAAATATTCTAACTGCCCACCGGTTCTACAGTAATGGTGATCTATAAAGTAGGGAAGTAATTTTACTTTATAAAATTTATAAAACAGAGTTACAGCAAGTTAAAGCATATAATAATAAATACTTACCAAGTAATTTATTTTGGATTTTCACTAATTTTGGCAGAATTAATCTTTATAAAACAACTTACTATAGTTAAATCTATCTTTTTATTTATACTTTGGTTGCTCCACTACTGCCCACCATGAAAGCTGGAACGCCCACTAGTGGGCGGTAGGGACCAGGTTGACTACCACTGCCCTAGGGTGTTATCCCAAAGAAATTCTTGCACAACTTCTCAAAGATCTATATTCAAGACTGCCCATCAGAGCACTGATGAAATAGCCAGGAATTGAGAAAAAACTGTCCATGGACAGTGATGGGACCCACCAATCCTGGTCCACACGGATGATGGAAGCTGGACAGCAACTAGAGTTGGGGCAGGGGGCTCCACGTGTTGACAGAAAAAGAGCTCAGGGGTCCTCTCACATGAGACATGTGGCCCAACATCTGAATCCATGATCCCACTTCTTAGAGCACGACCATGTGATTTCAGCTGGCAGAGAGTCATATATGAAAATCAGTCTGAGTGAAACACAGACAAAACAAACCGAGTGAGAAGGGCGGACCCTGAGAGATAACCAAGCCGCTCATGATGCTCACCTGTGGGGTGGAGACATCAATCTCTGACCTTCTCCTTGTGATGTCTAATTTGTTATAATGCATGTGTGACTGGGCCGGTTCTAAATTATATATTAAAGTTATATGTCCAGTGTTATCTGTGTATCTTTCATCTATAAAGTACATTATTTAGTTTTTATTGTTAAAGAATTTATGACAAGGAAATAAAGGTTAGTTATAGTACCATATTGATTTCTAAAGGAATTCAGAAACAAATAAGGAACAAAGTCCTTCCCGGGAGGAGAGCCCTGATACGGGGGGCTCACCATGTCTGTTCTTTCCAGGATTCTGTACACAGTGTGGGCATGTGCACGTGTGTGCTTCTGTTTTCTCGCACCCATGTGTGCATTGGTGGGTGCCTGTGTGTGTTCACATGTGTGAGCGTGTGCACCTGTGGGTGTCTGGCCAGTAGGATTCCTGGGCATGTGTTCTTCCAAACCCTTATTTCTCTAGGGGTGGACGCTGCCGGTCAGAGTTGCTGGCATTTTCTGTGACTCCACATCAGAATTTCCAAAGCTCCCTGTGGTAGAACCCGGATCATTACTCATTTTTCACTTTTCTTGTTCTAATTTGTACAAGATTTTAAAATATTTGGTGCAGTTCCTATTTCCAAGGAGGAAAGGAAAACATCACAATGAAAGAAAAGTGAAGAGAATGGTCACAGAGTGGGGATAAAACCAATTCTTTTGATGAGAGGATGCAGGTTCGAGAGCAGATGGCTCTAGAGGTAGCCCTGGTGTGTGGTCCAGAAGCAGGTGCTCTGTGGCAGGAACCAGGGCAGGTTCTGCAGAGGGCTCTTCAGTCGGCGGTGGCGGGGCCTCGGGTAACTCGGCAGATGCTGCACAGGCCACCTGACTCCAGAGCTGCAGCTGGAGTGACTACTGGAGGCGACACCCCTCCAGGTCTGGAGCGGCCGATAGGCCCTCCCTTGTGTCTGGCTCTTCTGAGGAGGTGGAAGCTGCCGGCTCCGTCTCCTGGGCTGGTGCTGGAGCTGTGAGAGGAGCAAAGATCCCCCATGTGCATTCCCATGTGCCCCCGAAAGACAACACAGCCAGAGCCTTCCTCAGAAGCCACAGCACGGGACCTACCCCAGGATGTCCTACCGGCCCACAGTCCTGCAGAAGGGTGGTCTGAGTCCTATATGCTCCTGGCCAGCCTCTTAGGATGCTCCCTGTGTGTCTGGTAACCCCTCCTCATCAGTTCACATACATCCCCACCCCCCACCATACCCCACCTCCCCCACAATCACACCTGTGGGTTCTGCCTCCTTGGCCACCAGGTCCTCCTGGCCAATTTCTGGACTTGGGCATCGTGCTCCCAATATCATGTCTGAAATTATGTGCTGCAGTGGGATACTGTGTTGCTTCCGGGGAGAAGTACTTCTCTGGCCATCCAGGGGCCCTAGATCCCCAAACCCCCAAGTGGCCACACTCACTTTGAGCCTGCTCTGGACCTCGGTTCTGTGGCTCAGTTGCCCATAACTGGTGGAAACGGGTGGGTCTCTCCACCAGCAGCCTGCCGCTCTTCCATGTTGTGGGTTGAGCTCTGCAATGACCAGCAGTGAGTCTAGAGACGCCAAGCCTTGCCCTGTTGTAGCCACTGCTGCTTCTGCCCACTGGACCTTCTGCTCCTGAATAATGCCCAGGCCTGTGTCTGCACAGATCATCTCCCAGGTGAAATAAGATTCTCCTCCAGCCTGAGCAGTGAATAGTGTGTCAAACTGGGATGCGGAGGACCCAGGTTCGAGACCCCGAGCTCACCTGCTTGAGTGCGGGCTCATCTGGTTTGAGCAAAGCTCACCAGCTTGGACCCAAGGTCGCTGGTCGAGCAAGGGGTCACTCAGTCTGCTGAAGGCCCACTGTCAAGGCACATATGAGAAAGCAATCAATGAACAACTAAGGTGTCGCAACAAAAAACTGATGATTGATACTGCTCATTTCTCTCTGTTCCTGTCTGTCTGTTCCTATCTATCCATCTCTCTGACTCTCTCTCTCTCTCTGTCTCTGTAAAAAATAAATAAATAAATAAGATTCTCCTTCAGGGCTCAGGATGAACTTCTGGCAGAGGGCCTCACCCACACTCCAAGTCAATCCAGCAAGCCCTGACCTGGGGTTTGAATGTGACAAACCCACCTTCTGATCTCTCCTCAGCCTGTTTCTGTTTGGGGCAGAACTTCCCCACATGAACCTTTAAAGCACGCACGTGCGTACGCGCACACACACACACACACAGAGATACACACACATACGGGACATAGGGCTGCTCAGATGGGATCAGAGTGGTGGCTCGGCCTGAACAAAACCACCCTGGGCCCCCTTGTGTTACCTTGGGTCCCGGCCTGAAAAGGGCCCCAGGTGTCTGGCCTGAGCCCAGACCATCGGCAGCCTTGGCAAAACATACTATCACTTCTGTCTCTTTTGAGGCTGTGGCCTCCTGATGCTGAAAAAAAGCAGGAGAACATCTAGTCTCTGCCAGTGTGTCCAGTGAAGTTAGCTGGGAAGGGGCTGTTTTATATTGTTGTTGCTTGTTTACCAGGGTCCAAGTTGAGTTCGGCTCTATTGTCAGATTATGAGATCAACCCTGGGTCTTCTACCCAGAAGGTTTTTTCAGACAAGAGCAGTGAATTCCCTTCCTTCTCTTTTTCTTCTTCTTCTTTTTTTTATTTTTTTTTTTTTGGTGACTGAGACAAAGAGAGGGACAGATAGAGACAGACAGAAAGGAAGAGAGATGAGAAGCATCAATCTTTGCTGCAGTACCTTACTTGTTCATTGATTGACTTCTTATATGTGCCTTGACATGGGAGCTACAGCAGACCGAGTGACCCCTTGCTCAAGCTGGTGAGCCTTGCTCAATCCAGATGAGCAAAGCTCAAACTGGAAACCTCAGGGTTTCGAACCTGGGTCCTTTGCGTCCCAGTCTGACCTATGCACTGTTCCATTGCCTGGTCAGGCGTGAATTCACTTCCTGGAAAAATCAGTGACCTCACTACACTAAGCAGCAAAAAATATTTCAGAAAAAATACATTACTGAGACAAATATCTGCGATTGTACTGCCTATGTTTTCATTTAGAAATTTATGCTTTCAAGTCTTACAATTAAGACTTTTAATCCATTTGGAGTTAATTATTGTGTACTGAAGTAGCCTAGATTTCTTCTTTTGCATGTGCCTGTCCAGTTTTCTCAACACCATTTATTGAATACAACGTTTATAACTTTGGGTATGTCCTACCCACCTTTGTCAAATATTAATTGATCATATAGACAAAAGTGGGTTTATACTGTTCCATTGATCTATATGTTTGTTTTTATGTTACACCATGCTGTTTTGATTACTATAGTTTGATATCAGGTAGTGTTATACCATCAACTTTGTTCTTTCTCAAGATTGCTGAGGCTATTTGCGGTCTTTGGTGATTCCCTATAAATTTGTGGTGAATTTGTTCTAGTTGTGTAAAATATGCCATTTCCTTTTTGATAGAAATTGCATTGAATATGTCTTTGGGAAGTATGGACAATTTAATCATGTTACTTATTCCTGGCCATAAAATGGTATATTCTTTCACTTATTTCTACTTCTCCAACTTCTTTTTCAGTGTCTTATAATTTTTCAAATACAGTTTTTACATCCTTGTTTAAATTTAATTTAAGATTTTTTTCATGTCATTGTAAATATTTTTTTAGTTCCCTTTATGACAATCCATTATTGGTGCATGAAAATTAAGTCTAAAAATTTCTATTTTGATCAATTCAATTTATATATTTATTTTTTTAATAACTTATAACATATCTAAGATACCTCCTAATGAAAAATTGCAATGATTTTCTTATGTCGTCTAAGGATTTTAATTTTTTAGCAATTACATGTAGTCTGTGAACAATTTTGTTATTTGAAGGTGCTAGTCTATTTCTTTCTTTATCATGTAGCTATCCAGTTATCAAGCATCATTTTTTAAAGTATTATTCTTTTTACCACAAAATTGTCTTGTTCTTGTGGATAAAAAATTGGCAATGCAAGTAAGTAATTCAGTTAGACCAGTGGTCCCCAACCGCCGGCCGTGGACCGGTACCGGTCTGTGGGCCATTTGGTACCGGTCTGCAGAGAAAGAATAAATAACTTACATTATTTCCATTTTATTTATATTTAAGTCTGAACAATGTTTTATTTTTTTAAAATGACCAGATTCTCTCTGTTACTTCTATCTAAGACTCACTCTTGACGCTTGTCTCGGTCACGTGATACATTTATCCGTCCCACCCTAAAACCGGTCCATGACCCAAAAAAGGTTGGGGACCACTGATCTATATGATCCCCAAACTCACCAGCTTAAGAGCAAAGGTTGCCAGCTTGAAAAAGCCCAAGATCACTGGCTTGAACAAGGGGGCACTGGCATGGCCTAGTCAAGGCACATACAGGAAGCAATCAATGCACAACTAAAGTGAAAGCAACTATGAATTGATGTCTCTCTCTCTCTCTCTCTCAAAAAAAGAATGTTCTGAATAAAGTAAATATTATTTATTAAATCTTGATGACTGAAATTGAATATATTTGATAACATATGAAATTGAATGTACAAACACCAAATGCATGTATATGAATGTGAATGGGTAAAAGAGTAGATAAGAGACTGCAAAAGGAAAAATGCATGATATGGAAGGTCAGTGTACCAAATTAGGTAAAATGTAGCACAGAAAAGAGTCAAAAAATATGAAAGAAATTTATAAACCTAAAGTCTGCTTGCTGGCACCTTGATCTTGGATTTCCAGCCTCTAGAAGTGTGAGGCATAGTATCTGTTTAATAAATAATGTTGTTCTTCTGGTCAAGATGACAAAGCAAGAAACAAGTTTGTTTGCCTCCTTACATGATTACATCAAAATTACAACTAAATTATACAACTGCTAGCCCTGGAAATTACCTGAAGACTAGTTAGAACTCCTATAGCTAGTAAAAAGAAACTAAGTTGAAACTGAAAAGAGGAGAAGAGACATAAAATGGCTAGCCCACACACATCTGTGACAGTTAAGAATTGGGAGAAATGCTTGACCAGGCGGTGCTGCAGTGGATAGAGTGTCTGACTGGGATGCAGAGGACCCAGGTTTGAAACTCTGAGTCACCGGCTTGAGCACGGACTCATTCGGCTTGAGCACAGGCTTACCAGCTTGAGCCTCAGGTCATTGGCTTGAGCATGGGATCATAGACATGGCCCCATGGTCACTGGCTTGAGCCCAAAGGTCACTAGCTTGAAGCCCAAGGTCGCTATCTTGAACCCAAGGTCACTAGTTTGAGCAAGGAGTCACTGGCTTGGCTGGAGCCCCCCAGTCAAGGCACATATGAGAAAGCAATCAATGAACAACTAAGTGCCACACAAAGAATTGATGCTTCTCATCTCTCTCCCTTCCTGTCTGTCTGTCCCTCTCTCTGTCTCTCTCTATCTCTGTCACACACAAAATAATAATAATAATAATTGGGAGAAATATCTCTGTGTAATGCTGGTGGCCAAGGCCAGGCAGATTCACATTGCATTCGAGCAGACAGTAGAAAAACTATGGAGCCAGAAAAGGTTGGGTCATTCTGTTTAACAGAGTCTCACAACTGCAGACAAGCACACAGGCAGGGGAAACTGCTTTTCAGGCAAACAAACAGCAAAATGGCCCCTCAGTGGCAGGCAGGCAATCCACGCATCTGTATCCCCCCATCTCTCATCTCTCTTGAGCGCAAGCACCCATAGCCTTATATCGGCCGTGCACACATGCCTCTGCCACGTGCTCACACACTAATCAAGCAAAGTGCTTGCAGCTGGTAATCCCGCGAGCAAGCCTAACATGGCTGCCTCCCAGGGTCCTATCCCAGAAATGTGACTTTCCAAGCCCTGACAGACACAATGACCATCCTATCTTACCCCAGGCTCCTGTTTCCATTGCCTTTGCTCAGCTGACCAAAGTTTTCTGCCCTTAAGGAGTTTTTTTGGCTAGTAGGAATGTAACGTTTATGTTTTGCAAAATCAAACCATTCAAGAAAATTTACTCACTTCCCTTTTCTGTAGTTCCCAGTTCAAAATGTAACTGAGGTCTTACTTCTTATATAGTATATAGAATTATAATTTGTAATACAATCCAGTGTGTTTTTCAACTATAGGGCAATGGACAGGGTCTGCCAAAAATTTTGTGCAGGTCCCGCAAAAGAGTTAACCACCTTGATGACATATGAAGATTACAAGCCCAAATATCTTAGTCAAATTCACTTAGGCTCTAGGTCAGGGGTCCTCTAACTACGGCCCGCGGGCCGCAAGCGGCTCCCTGAGGCCATTTATCCGGCCCCCACCACACTTCCGATAGGGGCACCTCTTTCATTGGTGGTCGGTGAGAGGAGCATAGTTCCGATTGAAATACTGGTCAGTTTGTTGATTTAAATTTACTTGTTCTTTATTTTAGATATTGTATTTGTTCTCATTTTGTTTTTTTACTTTAAAAAAAGATATGTGCATTGTGCATAGGGATTTGTTCATAGTTTTTTTTTATAGTCTGGCCCTCCAGCGGTCTGAGGGACAGTGAACTGGCCCCCTATGTAAAAAGTTTGGGGACCCCTGCTCTAGGTGATTTCTGCCTTGGTGGTCCCCAAAATAATTCTTTTTACAATGGTCCCCAAGTGTGAAAAGGTTGAAAACCACTGATAAAACTTGCAAAATAGCCCTGGCCGGTTGTCTCAGTGGTAGAGCGTCGGCCTGGCGTGCATAAGTCCTGGGTTCGATTCCCGGCCAGGGCACACAGGAGAAGCGCCCATCTGCTTCTCCACACCTCCCCCCTCTCCTTCCTCTCTGTCTCTCTCTTCCCCTCCCGCAGCCGAGGCTCCATTGGAGCAAAGATGGCCCGGGCGCTGGGGATGGCTCCTTGGCCTCTGCCCCAGGCGCTAGAGTGGCTCTGGTCTCAACAGAGCAATGCCCCGGAGGGGCAGAGCATCGCCCCCTGGTGGGCAGAGTGTCGCCCCCTGGTGGGCGTGACGGGTGGATCCCGGTCGGGCGCATGCGGGAGTCTGTCTCTCCCTGTTTCCAGCTTCAGAAAAATACAAAAAAAAAAACCACATAACAAAATCTGCAAAATAGATCCTACCCACCTTTAAGGATCTCTCCCTTAGATCCCAACATTAACCATACACCCTAAAGCAGGACACTGACCTCATTTTACCCAGCAGGAAACTAGGACCTGGAGAAGTTGGTGCTATAAAAGATATAAAGCCTATCATTCCTGACCAGTGGAGCATTGTTAGGAAAACAGCTGTGTTAGGCTTGCTTGCTTGTACTTCGCCTGATTAGTGTGTGAACACTTGTTGCCCTTGTGTATAGTCTATGTAAAGCCACAAGTGGGTTTGGCTCAGGTAGGTTGCAGATTGCCCGCCACTGTGAGGGGCTGTATTTTGCTGTTTGGTTAACTGCTGCCGAAAGTAGCCAGGGATCCAATTCCATCCCTGTGTGGGACCACCTGGGTGACCCTGGACAAAGCACTTACTGAGCTTAGTGGTAAAATGGGGTTTATCCCTAGTATTTTACTTGACATTTTAAAATTATAATTTCAAAACTCAGGTAAATATCTGTGTATTAATCTTTTTGTAACAAAATAATATCAATTATTTTAAAAGAAATTTTTACTCAACAAATACTGAGAGCACACTAAAATGTCATACATCAAGAATATGCCTGCTCTAGGAACGAGTGGCTGGAGTGGGGAGGGATGGGGGCAGCCTCTAAACAAACACACCCACAGACAAGCTCTTCGGTACAGGTGCGCATTTGTGCCCAGCGCCCAGAAGGAAGCGCTGAGCGCCCAGGCAGTGACCAGCCCTGACGGCACTAGGGCGCTCCCTAGGACCTCAGCACAGCCCCGCGATGCGGCAGCTGAGAGGACACAGAGGCAGGTCGCCAAAGGGGAGCGGCACTCCAGGCAGACGCAGCGAGGGACATTCCAGAATATTCCAGAAGGGAGAAATTTATCTCAGTAGTGAACCCTGATGGGATAGCAGCGGCATAGAGTTGCCAGGGCCGGGCGTATAGCGCGCAGGCGCTCTGGATGCAGCGGGCGGGGCCGTCCGAAGCGACCCCCTCCGGAGGCCGCGGGAGTCACCACCTTAAGGGCAGGGAGCGCCCTCTGTGGGTCACGGGTTCAAGGCTGCGGAAAGCTCCCTCCCAGATGGGGAACCGGGCCCAGAAAAGGGCCACCCTGTAGCCCAGTGGTCATGTCCGCAGCCCTTCCTGCGGCGGAGGGCGCTGCCTTGTCCCCCCGGGCACAAAGAACAGGTCTCGGCCTCCAAGAAGGAGAACACTTGCAGCAGCTCAGGGTTACCTAGCTGAGGCCCCAACACGTCCGCTGCCCCAGTCTCGCCACGCCTTCTCCTCGCTTCCTTCCCGCCAGCCAGTCTCCGCCCAGCCCGCCGCGCTTCCGCCCTGCAGGACAATCCGCGCCCAGCCCACCTTTCTCCGGTCCCGCATTTAGGACTCGCTTTTCGCGCTGCGCTTGGGCTGTCCTATATACCTTCGAGCCTGCTCCTCTCTGGCCTTGGATTTCCCTCCGACCTCACCTTTGGACCTCGCCTTTGCCCTGATCCTCATCCTGACACTCCTCCATACCCTCACCCACTTCCATCTATTGACAATTCACCCTTGCACTGACTCTTACTGGACCTCACAGTCGCCGTGAGTCGGCAATTACAGAGCCCTTGCCCTGGTGTTGGCCCTGCCTCTTGGCCTCGCCCTGGACAAAGTATATAGCCAGTTTCTTCCATTTCAACCTCACCCCTCCCCTCTGAAACGAGCCTTTGACTTGTACCGCTCACCTGTTTCATACCTGGCCTTCACCCTGACCCTCTTCCTCAACCTTGCCCTGATCGTCACCCTAGTCCCTACCTACCAGGGTCATAATAGATCTGTCACCCACTCCTACCCTCACCTAACCCTGATCCTGACACTCACCCTCACATGGAACTTCACCCTCGCCCTGATACTCACCTTCACAATGACCCTTATCCTCTTTCTTAGTTTGGCACTGGCATTTGCCCAGACCCTAGCCCTAACTAAATCGGTCACCTTCCTCACCACGGCCTCTAATCTGGTCCTCACCCTTGCTTTGGGCCCTGACCCTGAATCTCACTCTGGACTTGGTCCTGGCCCTGGCCAAGTTCAGATCAGCTAGTGTAAGTGAAAGACAGAAAGCCAAAAAGACCATCCCTTATTCCTAACTTAATCTCCCAACATAGTTTTAAGGCATGGAAGGTGTAAGCTAAGCTGCCTCCAGCTGGCAAGACAGCTGCCCTCACTCAAGATAATTTTAATACTTATCTGCAGCTGGACAACCAAGAAACAAACTACCCTCCCATGCCCAGCTGCCTTGTGCCAATAACCACAATGCCCTTAAAAACCCAATAAAGGGCCTGACCTGTGGTGGCACAGTGGATAAAGCATTGACCTGGAACGCTGAGGTCGCTGGTTCAAAACCCTGGGCTTGCCTGGTCAAGGCACATATGGGAGTTGATGCTTCCTGCTCCTCCCTTCTCTCTCTCTCTCTCTCTCTCTCTCTCTCTCTCTCTCCTCTCTAAAATGAACGAATAAATAAAGTCTTTAAAAAAAAAAGATGTAAGAAATATAAAAAAAAAAACACCAATAAAGGCCAACTCCCTGCCTCACTCCAGCTACTACTATTCTCCTGTTACCTGGCCCTTTCCATGCTTAGAAAGTAATAAACTTTATTTCAGCCTTTCCATGCTTTGTGAATTCTTTCATAATCCACATCACCGGCCGGCCTAACAGTAAGGGTAAGGATCACAATCAAGTTCAAGGTCCTAGCAGGTCAGAATCATAGTCAAGATGAAAATAAGGTCAGGGACAGAGTGAGGGTGAGTGTCTAGTTCAAGTAAAATTCCGTATCAGATCAAGGGTCACGATGAGAGAAAGGTCAATGCAGTGGTCAGTGTCGGAATCAGGTTCAAGGGCAAAATCAGTGTAAGGGAAATTTTAGGACCAGGGTTAAGTTCAAGATCAATTTGAGAGTGCTGATCAAGGTCAGGATCAGGGTCAGGTTGAGGACCCGTTAGAAATCAGTGAGAGGATGAAGGTCAGGGTGGTTGTCAGGGTAAAATTGAGAATTGCACTTTGGTTTTCAGTGAATGTCCAATTCTGTGTAGGATTCAGGGTCAAGGTCAGGGTGAAGATATTTGGGATTAGGGTCAGTGTCAGGTAAAGGGTCCAAATCAGTGTAAGGATAGGGTGTCATGTTCAAGTCAGTTCAGGTGAGCATAATATTCATTGTCAAGGTCAATTAAATCAAGGTAGGGTTCATTTTCTATTGTTGTAGAGAGTTATGACCTCCCACCTCCACATCTCTCTCTTGCACATACATGCACCTGGATAATCCAGCATACTCTTTCCATCTCAAGGTCTGTACCCTTAATCACATCTGCAAAGTCCCTTTTACTATGTAAAGCAATATATTCATAGATTAGAACATGGACATCTTTGGGGGTGCCCATTAGGAATACCTACCACAAAGGGTCAGAGTTATAGTCCAATCAGGTTCAAGGCCAAGGAAAGGTCAAGATGTGAGCACTGACCAGGCTGATGATCAGGGTCACCCTAATAATAGTCAATGTCAGTGTCAAATTTGATTTCAGGATCAAGGTTCAAGGTCATAATGGGGTTAGGGTGTCAATAAAAGAGCCAAGTGTGAGTCCAAGTTCTGCTTGAAGGTCAGTGTTAGGATGAGGATCAAGACTAGGGTGAAACTGAGGTCAGGTCAAGGTCAGAGTCAGGATCAGGGTCATGGTAAGGCTTAGAGTCCAGACTAGTTTCAGCTTGAATGTGTTGTGTGGTTCAAAGTCAGGCTCTAGACCAGGGTTAGGGTGAGCCAGTATGATGGTCCTTGTTAAACTGAAGATTCAATCTAGGCCCCTGGTTGGCAAACTGCGGCTCATGAGCCACATGCAGCTCTTTGGCCCCTTGAGTGTGGCTCTTCCACAAAATACCACGTGCAGGCGCTACATCGATAAGGAATGTACCTACCTGTATAGTTTAAGTTTAAAAAATTTGGCTCTCAAAAGAAATTTCAATCGTTATACCGTTGATATTTGGCTCTGTTAATTAATGAGTTTACTGACCACTGCTCTAGGCATAGAGTGAAATTGAGGGTCGTAATTAGATTTAAGGTGGTGAGAGTCTGATTCATGATAGTGTTCCGAGTCATGACCAGTGTGACAAATTGTCATTGTCAAGGGTAAGTCAAGGTCAGGATAAGTATGACAGCCATGTTAATGGACACCATCAGAATCATGATAAGAATCAAAGTATAACTGTCAACTAGAGGGTCAAGTGTTAAGGTGAAAGTGATGACCAAGTTCCCGGACAATGTTAAGTTCTAGGTCAAGTGGAGTCTGAGTATGGTGAAGGTAAGGTTCTGCCAAGATCAAGGTCAGGTATGGGTGGGTCAGGGTATGACAAAGAATTGAGTGAAGTTGAGTGTGTATGTCAGGGTCGAGGTGATGAGTAAGGGTCAGGTTCAGGTCTGAGTGAAGGTCAAGGTCATGGTAAGTTAAGGTTTAGGGTCTTCTGTGAATGGGTTTGGTTGTGAGTCAATGGTCAAAGGTGTGGGTACAAGCTCCCATTTATGTGGAGATGAGAGCTCCCAGGAATGAGCTAGATTAGCACTCAGAGTCTATACATGTGGCTAGAGAAACAGGTAAAGGCCAGATCCCAAAAAACATCTTTAAAGAAACAGAAGATGGTCAGACTTTCCCCTAAAAATAACCAGAGTTTACTGTGTTTTGCATTTCCTCTAAAAGCAGTGTCTCAATTATTACAGCCTTAGGATAAGTCTTGGTATCTAACAGGCTAAGTCCTTTCATCATCTTTCTTCTCGTTTCTGCCTCCTGTCAACCCTTTCATCTCCGTGTATATTTTACAATTGTCTTATCAATTTAAATAAGAAAAACTAGAGCAAGATGGAATTGTATTGGGATTTACTGAATTAATAAATGAGTTTCAGGAATGCCTGTCTCCTTATTTGTTCAGTATCTCTAAGTAGGAAGATAGCACATTCCTGGCTCACCCTTCTCTGAAGGGTGGAGATGTCTGAACACCAGATTAAGGGGTTTGATCCACAACCTGAGCCATCCCTGAGCCTTAACTTTTGCCACTTCCTGTCCAAATGAGGAGCTCTGTTATATGAAACCCCTAAGAAGCCCTCAAGACTAGTGTAGTCATGGTTGGGGCTGCTTTCTCAGTGACCACAAAGAAGTGAGGACCAGGAAATAATGCCACCTCAGCCACTTCCTTGATAGGATTAGAAGAGGGGTAGACACCAGGCAGAACAACTTGGAGTTTTTTATAATAAATCTCAAAACTGGTGTTTAATATCTCTGAGAAGAAAAGCAAACCAAACCTCCCTCCCCATGTGGGCTTTGGAATTGAGGACATCTTGCTCTGTGCTCCCACAGGTGACTCCACCACGACTGTCCCTGCCCAGACAGGCAGCGCCTGGAGCAGCAGCACCACGATGGCCACAGAAGTGGGCTCCCTGTCTCTATCTGATAGGTAAGTCAGCAGCACACAGATGGAAGGCGGAGGGCACAGCCACAGGTCTCCTTCTGGGCTTGGACATCCTCATCGCCTGGCTGAGTTAGGACCAGGTATGGAGTGAGTCCAGTGTGGCTGCAGTGTGGCTGCAATGTGGCCATGGGAGGTTGCGTAAGGCTGGAGCAGAGGAACAAAAGGCCAGAGTGGGCCTGGCGCAGCATCTCAGCCCTTAGGGATGAAGGGCCAAATCAGCTCCGGGTTCAACAGCAACTCCTCGAGGGGCCGGTCCACATGGAAGTCATGGACGCTGGGGGGCCCTGGGTGGGCCTTGGGGGCCAGTCCCCCTGGGCGCTGGGGAATTGGCAGCTCCGAAGGGTGGGCAGGCAGGGGAGCTGTGAAGAAGTATTGGTGCAGGAGGGCCTGGGGGTGGCAAACAAGGAACAGCATAAAGAAACCAATCATCTCCCCGTCCCAGCCTCAGCTCGCTTCCCTGAGGGGAGACCGAGGGCTGCCCTGCGGAGGCTCATTCCTTCATCTGTGTATCCGCTCAGCTGACTGAGCACTGCTCCAGAGGCTGGGAGTGCAGCGGTGCACAGACCCTTCCAGTAGCCAGAGGTGGGGGGCAGTAAATAAACAGTAAGAAAGACAGTGCATCAGATTAAGAGGCTGCAGGCCTGAAGTGGTGAGAGGAGGCCCCCTGAGAGGAAGCATTTGAGCAGACAGGAGAATCAAGCAAGCAAGACCGAGGGACAGAAGCGCACAGACGCCAGGACATGAAGGGAGCCCTGGGGCCATAGGGGGATGACTGAGGGGAATAGGAACAGGCAGGGTCATAGGTGACAGCCCTGAGTGTGTGACACTTGTGGGCTACAAGAACCTAGGCTTCTCCTCTGAGGGAGTGACAGGAGGGCCCTGCAGAGGGTGTGCTGGCCTGTCTGGACAAGGTCACGCTCTCTGCCAGGTGGGAGCAGACCCTGAGTGGGCAGGAGGAGAAGCCTCCAGGAGGCAATGTGGGCAGTGCCTTAGACTGGTGGCAAAAGCAGGGGCTGAGAAGTGGTAAGTTGGTCTCAGTATGCTTTGAAGGCACTGCAGACATGGCGCTCACCAGGTGCATGAACACACACTGCTAGTGCCAAGGATGGGGAGGGGAGAGTGGCACACCCGACCGAGACCCTGACACCACAAGCCCAGCCCATGGTCCTCCCTTCCTTCCCTGCCTCCTTGCCGAGACCCTGACACCACGAGCCCAGCCCATGGTCCTCCCTTCCTTCCCTGCCTCCTTGCCGAGACCCTGACACCACGAGCCCAGCCCATGGTCCTCCCTTCCTTCCCTGCCTCCTTGTCACAGCCCATCCTCCTAGATCCCCTCCTCTCTAGGCCTCTGTTCAGCATCTCTCTTGGGAAAGCACCTCCCATGACTAAACCTGTCCTCCTCCAGGAATCCTCCAACTCCCACAGCCTGGATGCCCTGCCTCACCACAAGGTAGGGACCTCACAAGGACAGGGCCATGACCGCTTGTTCGCTCTAGGCCAGGGCCCAGAGCAGTGCCTGGCATATGCCAATGCTGAGTAAACACTTGCTGAAGGAATGAAGAAATGAAGAAGTGAGTCACCAGTCACTGGAGGTGTGCTTTCATGTGAGGAAGGCACGCTCTCTAACAGGCCACCCTTCCCACCCCCAGCCCCTCTGGGGTCTTCTCAGGAGAGGCAGAGTGGCTCCAAACCCCCATCACATGTTCTAAGACCCTGTTTTTCAACTGCCTTCCGCAGACTGGTCCACCATAAATTTCATGCCAGTTCATAATGAGTTAACCACCCTGATATTGTATGGAGATTATAGACCCAATGGTCTTAGTCAAATTCACTTATGCTCAGGGTGATTTCTGCCTTAGCGGTCCCTGAACTAATTCTCCTATCCTCACCAGTCCCCAAGTGTAAAAAGGTTGAAACCTTAGAACCCACTGTTTTAAGGGGACCTTGACCTTCTGGGTCACAGGAGCATGAGTGAGGAGGATCAGGGTGATGGGGCTCACCCTACCTGAGAGGCTGCAATGCGCTGGCGTGGAGGGTAGAGGAGGAACTGCCCCAGCAGGTCCAAGGCCTGGGGAGAGGCATCCGGCAGCACCTCTCCCAGGGGCACGGGTGCCTGCTCCTTGAAGGAGATCTTGTTGTAGTCAGGCAGCTCTGTGACCTCCTGAGGAGAAGGAGGTGCCTGAGGGCCAGCACTGCCCTCCAGCTCCCTCGGTTGTTGGCTCTCACTCCCTGTTGCCCACCTGCTCAGATTCACAGCCTGCTGCCCCATCCAAGTGCCCATTCTCAACCCACCACTCATGTCTTCACACACTCACTCAGTCCTCAGGCCCCCACCCTCCCAGGCACCGGCTCCATCCCCAGCCTGGTGACAACCGCAGTGTGCTGGGGGCAGACAGGAAGGGACAGTGGACAAGACCTGGCCTTTCTGCCTCCAGCATGGCAGGGAAGGACAGTGGTCTGGGATTCCAGGGAGGCATGGGGCCACAAGAGAGGAAGTATAAGACATAGGGATCACCAGCAGTGGGAGGGAACAGAGGATATCTCTCCTACTCCTCCCCACCGAGGGCCCCTGCAAACCGGCCAGACTTGAGGGCTAGGGGTGCCCAAGATGCGAAGTACACAGCAAAGCTGTTCGATGTCATTCTCCCCAGGGAAAAGCGGAGATCCATTCAACAGCTCCCCCAGGATGCAGCCCACAGCCCTGCAGATATAGAAGCCAAACAGCTCAGACTCACACCATGGACACCGATCTCCCCACACCAGCTCCATCGCCTCACACCATGCACACAGGTCTACTCATACCAGCACCTACCGTTCACAATGGGATCTATGCACCCACAAAGTAGCCTTGAGGGTTCACAGGCAAGAATACAAACCCCCCCAAACAATTAAAACCTCAAGCCTAGAACACAGAGCATATCCCCCTTTCCAAGCATCTCTCAGTCTCGACTCTGGAACACACCGCCACTCAACAGTCCTGACCCTGCCCAGTCTCCCACTCTGGGACGCAGAGCCACCTCCTCACATTCTGGGGCAGACCTCTGCAACAGCCCCCAGATCTTAAATTCTTAGGCATGTACGAACTATCCTCCCCCAAATAAAGCCTCAGAGCCTTTATATCCAAGGACCCAGGTTTCTGGATAGCTCAGGGACATTGCACCCTGTGTTATAATCTGCTGGATAGCAGCTGGACGCTCCCCACCTCAGACCACCTTCCCCATCTCCACCCAGAAGCTTCCCACTGGGACAACCACTCCAATCCCACCCAACCCCCATCCAGCTCAAAAATGTGATAGAGAACACTGATCCCAAATTCCTCAGAGGTACCTTAACTGGGGAAAACACTCCAAGGCAACCTAGAGTAACAGCAGAAAACACTCCCAAACAGCTTAGAAACCCCAATGCTTAGGAGGAAAAGGTGACTCCATGACCCACATCAGCCCTTTGCCCAACGCACAGGTCTTACCACAGGTCGACCCCTTGGTCATACTGGCGGGCACCATACAGAAGCTCAGGGGCTCGGTACCATCTGTGGGAGGAGGGCAGGTGGTCACAGTCAAGTTACCAGTCTGACAGGAGGCTGTCCCAGAACGTCACCGTGGCTCCCATACTAGCATTGTGAGCAATGTCTGGAGAGGGCCAGTAGCATCCTTTCCACTGCAGGGTCCTGCCTGGGAACCGGCTCTCCCTACCTGGTGGCCACCTGGTGCGTGTAGAGGCGGCTGTCATCTGGGGAAAAGACCCGGGCCAGGCCAAAGTCGGCTATCTTGAGCTGGCCTGAGGCACTGATGAGCAGGTTGGCTGGTTTCAGGTCCTGAGAGCACCAAAGGAAGCGTCAGTGCCTTCAACGCCCACAGAGGGTATTGGGGGCCTGGCAAGCTAAGCATCTGGGTCAGCCCAGGCCTCCATCCCCTGCAGGACGACATCCCGGGCGGCTTACCCACAGGCCACTCCCTCTGGCCCCCATCTGGCCATGTCTTCTTCAAGTGCTAGCCCACCCCCAGCCCAGCCTGGGCTGGGACTGACCCGATGCACGATGTTATTGGCATGGCAGAAGGAGACACCTTTAAGTAGCATCTGCAGGTAGCTCTTGACCTGTGCCTGGGCAAGCGGCCTCTGGGTGTGGCGCACCACCTCGGCCAGATCCGACAGCATGAACTCGAAGGCCAGCACAAAGCCCGCCCCGTGTGGGAATACGGCTTTCAGCTGCACCACCTGCAGGCAGGATATACTGTCAACCACTCGACTCACAAGGCTCAGGCTCTCTCTGGGACCCCCAGCCCTTGTTCCGGCAGAGGACAAGGCAGGCAAAGGAGGTGACACGAGATCTGAGCCTAGAACCAAGGAACTGGGTGCCCTCTTATTGCTCCCCTCCCCAAAGAAAGACAGGTCTCTACTCTAGCACTCCACCCACACTCAGGGAAAATAAATGAAAAGAGAGGCTGGAGGTGGGTGGGAGCAGATGGTGACAGTGCTCTCAATGCAAGGACACACCACGGGGAATGGATGTCAACTGCATTTTTTGACGGTGGGGCAGGATACAGTGGGGAAGCTGCTGTAGTTGTCCTGCTGGCTGAAAAGTGACAGTGGCCTGGACTAGGGTGAAGTCTGGAGTGTTTTAAAATCAGAACCTCAGGACTGCAGATTCACAGGCTGCAGGACCTTGTCACCTCCTCCACTGCTGCCACACACACACTGTCAGCAAGCCCTTTTACTTTCATCAAAAGTTATTTACAGACCAAAACACACCCGTATATTCAGATAATACACAAAAGTGTTTAAAAAAGAACAACAGCCTGACCAGATGGTGGCGCAGTGGATAGAGCATCGGACTGGGATGCGGAAGGACCCAGGCTTGAGACCCTGAGGTCACCAGCTTGAGCGCGGGCTCATCTGGTTTGAGCAAGGCTCACCAGCTTGGACCCAAGGTCACTGGCTCGAGCAAGGGGTCTCTCGATCTGCTTTAGTCCCCCGGTTAAGGCACATATGGGAAATCAATCAATGAACAACTAAGGAGCCACAATGAAGAATTGATGTTTCTCATCTTTCTCCCTTCCTGTCTGTCCCTATCTGTCCCTTTCTCTGACTCTCTGTCTGTGCCACAAAAAAAAAAAAAAAAAAGAATCAACAAAAGAAAAATCCTACCACCTATAGTCAACCTAAGAGTACATTCTCCCACACTTTATAACAGATAGCACACAAAGACACATGTTTACATACACACATATAAATTTTCATACAAAACCAGGATGAAACCATTTAACCTGTCTTTGTCACCCAATATATCATGGATATCTCCAGAGATTAAGGAACAAGTCAGAGTATCACCCACCTTTGTCACTTTCCAGAAAGTAGAAACATTCTCTACTCCTGACATGGACAGGAGAGAGAGAGCCACAAAGAGAATGAGGGGTATAAAGTGTCCCTCTCTATGTGCCCACAGCCCCTCCCATCCTGTCACAGCACAAACCACACCAGCTGGGCCCTGTAGCTTCTGTCTATCTCCCTACCACACTTCATTTCCCAAGAGCCAGGTGAGGGCTAGTTTCTCTCTGTGTTGCCAGTGCCCAGCACAGGGTAGGGCCTAGAGGAGGCCCAAGGTTAAAATGTCCAGATTCCTCACCAGAGACCTGGGTCAAAGCCTCCACAGACTAGCTGAGCACCCCTGAGCTGGTGGCTGAGCCTGCACTCCTGGTTTCAGAGAGGTAAATCCTGAAACCTCCCTTGGAAAGTAACAGAGAAAACTCAGGACAATGTAGGTAAAGCAGTTAACCCACCCTACAGAACAAACAGGAGTGCAATAGGTGGCAGTTATCATTTCCATTAGAAATCACTAAACATTTTGAGAAATAAGGCATAAGTTTGTGAATGAATGAATGAATGAATGAATGAGTAGAAAGAAATAAGTGAATGAACAAGAGAGTGAATGAAAGGGGAATGAAATAATTGAGTGAATACTAGTGAATAAGGAGACAATAAAAGGAGTAAATGAGGAGTGGGGAAATACATGAGAGCAGAGTGTGTGTGTGTCCCCTAGAGTGGAAGTAGAGTGGAGAGGGGTGAGGCGGGAGCCTCAGAACCCTTAGCTTCACTCACATACTGATTGTCCTCGATCTCCTGCAGGGCCTTGATCTCCCGCAGGGCCTGGTTGGGGATGCCATCCTCCAGCCGCCGCAGGGCCACCTTCTTGAGGGCAACGATCTCTCCAGTCTGTGCAGACAGAATGCAGACACTGCCAGCCGGGAAAGGTGGGCGAAAGGACAGAAACGCGCCCTCTGGTAGCACGCAGAGGTCTGAGGCTTTCGTGGGGATGGAAAGCGCCCCACCCCATCCTGAGGGAAATCTCCGCCAGCCTGGGATCCAGAAGTCGCAGGGCTGTGCAAACAGCTCAGAAGCAGCCCCTGCACGCAACTAGGGGACACTCGCGTGATGGGTACTGCAACTGTGGCCATGGGCAACTGCCACAACTTGGACGCCCACCCTCGCCCCTTAAAGGGGTTCAAATAATGAGCACACACCAGGAAGGGAAGGGAGACGGGGGCGGGGCGGCGCAATGGCCCAAACCCCAGTCCGGAAACCGGGTACCTCTCACAAGCAGAAATAAATGGAACCCCCAAGGGGCAAGGCCCCGGTGGCCCCCACCGCCCGCTCACCTCCACGTGCTTGGCCTTGAAGACGATGCCGTGAGCGCCCTCCCCGATGCGGCCCAGGATGCAGTACTGGTCCATAGCCCGTGCTCCGCCCGCTCCCGGACGCGGCTACCTAGCAACCGGGGAGCCTCCTAGCGTCGCGGGCCAGGGGGCCGGGTGCAGCTGGGGGCGGCGCACAGGCCTCGTCTGTGCCTTCCCGTAGGCCCTCGCCTGCACGCCGCAGGTCGATTCATTTGGCGGAAGGCACCAGTGAGCGGACACGACACCGTCCCATTTCTCTGCACTGTCCCGGCGTCACATACTGAGACACGCTAGGCACGCCGGGGTGGCTGGGCGGGGCTGCGCGGCGGAGGGCGTGGCCTGGGGCGTGGCCGGAGCTAGGGACTGGGACGCTGGTGGGGGCGTGACCTGGAGGCGGGTGAGCGAGGACAAAGCGACAGACAGGCCCGGATTGAGTAGTGCAAGGATAGTCTATTGACGACAAAATATAGAGGTAACTTTTAGAAAGTGCAAACTCAGACTCAGGAAACCTATGTCTAAGGACTTCTCATAAGGAAACGTTTGGAAGAATTTGTGGATTGAGTGATTTTAAGAAACGCATACTATCAAAGGATATTGACAAAAAACAGCAGTAGCTTCTGGACCAATCCCCATAGCTCGATTGGTTCGAGCATCATCCTGAATAGGAAGTTACCTATTCGACCCCTGGCAGGGCACACACAGGAACAGATCGATGTTTCTGACTCCCTCTCTTTCGCTTTCACTTTCAAATCAATAAATAAATTTTAAAAAATAAGTAGCTCTTTATCGTCTGAAAAGATGCTCAATCTCACACACAAGATATATGCAAAACAGTGTACAACTTTTCGCTTATTGGATGGCTAAAGATTCCAGATTTAGCAGCTGGTGGGAATACAATCCCCTTACCCTCAGCAAGCCCTCTTCCAGAAATTACCCCAAGGACATATAGCACACGTGTGTAATGGCATTGCAAAATTATCAAATGAAACATTGTTTGAATAGCAAAATATTGGAAACACCACAAATGTCCATCAATAGGAGACTGACTAAATTGTGGCATACCCGCCTGACCAGGCAGTGGCGCAGTGGATAGAGCGTCAGACTGGGATGCTGAAGGACCCAGGTTCAAGACCCTGAGGTCGCCAGCTTGAGCGCCGGCTCATCTGGTTTGAGCAAAAAGCTCACCAGCTTGGACCCAAGGTCACTGGTTCGAGCAAGGGGTTACTCGGTCTGCTGAAGGCCCGTGGTCAAGGCACATGTGAGAAAGCAATCAATGAACAACTAAGGTGTCACAATGCGCAACAAAAAACTAATGATTGATGCTTCTCATCTCTCTGTCCCTGTCTATCTCTCTCTCTCTCTCTCTTTCTCTCTCTCTGTCTCTGTAAAAAAAAAAAAATTGTGGCATACCTATCAAATGAAATATTAGGCAGCATTAAAAATGAATGAGGAGCCTGACCAGGTGGTGGCGCAATGGATGGAGCGTTGGACTGGGATGCAGAGGACCCAGGTTCAAGACCCCCATGTCGCCAGTTTGAGTGTGGGCTCCTCTGGTTTGAGCAAGGCTCACCAGCTTGAGCCCAAGGTTACTGGCTTGAGCAGGGGGTCACTTGGTCTGCTGTAGCACCCCGGTCAGGGCACATATGAGAAAGTAATCACTGAGAAACTGAGGAGCCGCAACAAGGAACTGATGCTTCTTATCTCTCCCTTCCACTTTGTCTGTTCCTCTCTCTGTCTCTCTCTGTCTCTGTCACAATAAAAAAAAAAAGAAAAAAAATGAATGAGGAAAAATGTGGAAACTTTTTGAGTATAGTAATGGGAAGATTTCTAAAATATGTTGTTAAAAAGGCAAGGTACAGAGCAGCACACAGAGTGCCACTAGCTGTGTAAGAGGACAATAGAATATAAACAAAAGAATACAAAAAATAACACTTGTTCATACATTACAAGCTATCTGGAAAAATACATAAGATTTCATGGTGTGGTTACCTGGTGGAGGAAGGACGAGGAGGATTCAGAACAGGATAAGAGGCAGACTTTTCACTGGCCCACCTTGTATTCTTTGGATTTTGAACCATATAATTTATTAATTCTTAAGAAAAGTAAATATTTTCTAGCTCAGAAATTCCACTCTTTTAATAATTTCAGAAGACATCCTCAATGTCTGTACAGAGACTGTTTTCTGATAGCAGAGGTCAGGTAATTACCGCAATATATTTTGGCAACTCTGGAAATCAGATTATCTTCTCTCTCCAGGATTGTTGTTGTTGCTTTTTGCTGTTGTTTGTTTAGTATATTTTCTGACCTAATTGAGTCGTGACTGATTTCTTTATGATATATGGACCCTGAGCTGTCTGCTCAGTAAGCTCAGTTGTCAGCTAACAGCGGGGAGAGGTTTTCAACAGGCAGGTTCCTTTCTGCAGCCGCCATGTGTCCAGTGGCTTTTTCTTGACAGAGTGGTCTGTGTGAATGTGAAGGAATATGAGTAAATAATGAACCTCAGACCCTGACCTGATGCAAATTTGAATCCCCACACAGAAGTAACAGCAGAGGAGTAAATATGGAAACACCAGCTACACATGTCCACTGTCTCTGCTTTTCTGTTCCTCTCTGGCTCCACTGACAAACTGATTCCCAGTGAGAGACTAAGATTCATCCAACACTTTCTTGTCCTGCAGTAGTAATGTCAATGGACTGCTCATTTCTGGACACTATTTTTGCTTAATTTGTATTGTTTTCCTCCTTTGCCTCCTTGTATTTATTATGTAAATATAGCAATGGAGTCCCTTTATGCCTTAGTTCCTCTATGGATGAATGCAATCTGTCTTACCCAACTGCTGTGAGAATTTAGTGAAGTATTGTGTGGAGCACACTGAACAGGACTCAGCAGTGAGGTCTCTCTCAGGAACTGGTCGGTCTCATCTAATCATGGGAACGCTGTGGAACCCTATGTTATTATGTATATTCACTCGCTCAGATAATGTTCAAACCCAGAGGCTTGGATGGGGTGGGGCAAACAAATGAGAAATAACATGAACTTCCTGTCTAGTTACTCAAATGGTGTCTGAAGACCAGTAGCCATGTCCTCCTCTTGGCCCTTGCTGCAATGCAGAGTCTTGGCAGCACCCAAACCTATTGAATCTGCATATTTAATAAAGCCCGAAGTTGACTCAAATGCATGTTAAAGGTAGAGAAGGACCGCTCTGTAGTTCCCCTTTGTGAAGAAGAGGAATGTCTACCCTAGTGCCTGCTGTTCCTGTAGATAAAGGAAGAGGCAACAGCTCTCATAGGGGACCTTTGTGAGAATTAAATATATTATCAGCCAATTTTTTAAAATAACAGCTGATAGTTAATCTTCTGGCTCCCTTCCCCAAATGCTCAGTTTTTTCTTTTCTTTTCTTTTAAAGATTTTATTTATTCATTATAAAGAGGATAGAGAGAAAGAGAGAAGGAGGGGGAGGATCAGGAAGCATCAAATCCCATATGTAGGCGACTTCCCTGGCCTCCATCTTTCCTCGGGGCCAGGGAACCTTGCCAGGTGGGATGCGTGCTCTGTACTCAATAAAGCCTTTTGTTATTAAAAAAAAAAAAAAAAATCCCATATGTGCCTTGACCAGGCGAGCCCAGGGCTTTGAATCGGCGATCTCAGCAATCCAGGTTGACCCTCTATGCACTACACCACCACAGGTCAGGCCTCAGTATTTTCTCAATACTGAAACTGAATCAGCAGCTTCCCATCATTCTTAGCATCCATCAGGTAATAAACCAACAATCTTCTGAGTGTCTATCATGTGCCATCCACAGAACACCATCACTCCCTCCTCCACCAGGTAACCACACCATGAAATCTTGTGTATCTTTCCAGATAGCTTGTAAAAGGCTGCAGTTGCTCTTGTAGCATTAGCGCATAGAGGCTTAGAATGGGGATAAAGCAAAACAAGCTTCAGCAGTATTCTCAAACTGCTTTTACCAGCTTGGGCCATGACAATGGCAAATATCCTTCTCTTCAAGTGGGCATATGCCTATAATGTACCTCAGAGGGCTGCTCCAGTGGTTTCATGAAATCACCATGCTGCTACTGTCCATTAATCCTTAACTCCTCAATACACATTCATCACTTTAAGTCATTACAAGCACGAAGAATTTTACCAGCAGTGATGTGAGAATTATATATGAAGATGGCTAGATTCAGAAAAGTTAAATAATGACATATTGAAGGATTCAACATGCTTCATAATAAACGCTGGAGCATGGATTTGACTTAAGTCTTTTAAAATTCTTTTTGTTTTTTTCTTTCTTTTTTTTTTGCTAGAGACAGACAGACAGGAAGGGAGAGAGATGAGAAGCATCAACTTATAGTTGTGGCACCTTAGTTGTTCATTGATTGCTTTCTCATATGTGCCTTGACCAGGGGTCTCCAGCCGAGCCAGTGACCCCTTACTCAAGCTAGCAACCATGGGGTCATGTCTATGATTCCATACTCAAGCCGGCAACTCTGCGCTCAAGCTGGCGAGCCCACGCTCAAGCCGGATGAGCCCTTACTCAAGCCGGTGACCTTGGGGTTTCAAACCTGGGTCCTCAGAATACCGAGTCAACACTCTATCCACTGTGCCACTGCCTCAAAACCATGCTATTTTTGGTTTGAATTGATCAATCTGGCTCTAGCCTGGGAATCCCAAAGCACTTTACCCATGAACCCTAATAAAAGCATGTGCCCCACATCCTGTAGCTCTCTCTGCCTGCATCCTACCTTGACCTCCCAGAACCTGTAATAACCTTCTTTATAGTATATCAGTACCTTTATGGCCTTTTGTTAAACTGTGACTCATCATTCTATGAGCTGGGACTCCATTTAATGCACGTTAACTAAACAAAGTCACAACAGTGAAATAAGTTAGTCACAGAAGGATGAATATTTTAAGATTCCATTTACATCGTGTCTATAGAGTAGTCAGATCCATAAAAACAGAAAGTAGAACAGTGGGTGCCAATGGCTGGCAGGAGAGAGACTGGGAATTAGTGTTTAATGGAAACAGTCTCAGTTTTGCAAGATGAAAAATTCTGCTTCTACAGGGTGCTGACAGCTGCACAACAATGGAAGTTCTTAATTTTAATGAAGTCAAATGTATCATTGTTCCCCTTATGGTGCCTGTCCTTTTTGTTTTTTGTAGGAGCTCTTTGTCTACCCCAAGGTTTAAAAGAAGGTAACAGGAGAGGGCAGGTGGATCTCTTGCCCAAGGCTGGATGGTTAGCAAACAACCAGGTGGTATTAAGGTTTGGCCACATCAGGCTACTTGTTCTACTCTGAAAATGTTTCCATTCTCCAACAACTTAAGTTCTAAGGATTCTAATATCATAATTTTGTGACCAAATATCTAGACCTTTCCGCAATTTGGTCTCTGATCCTACTCAAGTGATTAGACCATTTGCAGTTTAAACACTGACTCTGTCTTCCTGACAGAAAGCACTCCCTACATTGTCCATTTCACCAAAACAAAAACAAAAACAAAAACAGTTTATTTTGACGAATCCAAGGGAAACTGAGCTTTTGCATTATTTGCATTATTTTGAGGTCCCCCTTCCCATGTTTTATGACTCCAAACATTGGCCATGTGCTGTGACTCAACCTGCTGACCATGTCAACCAAAACTAACTTTGTTCTGATCTTACAACCACTGAGCCAGAACACAACTGAAAGTGCAGTTGCCCCCACCAATCAGGAAATGAACGATGTAGGTTTATGGTCTTGTTTCCTAGCAACCCATCCCTTTAATCAGCAACCCTGGGCAACTCTCACCTTATAATCCTTGTTTTATGTCTCCCAACTCAGAGACGTGTCTTTGGTTCATGTCAAAGGCTCTGTGCTCTGATTTACAAATCATATCAGAATGAAACTCTCTTTTAATTCCTGAGAAGTGTCCTGTAGAACTTCTGTTTACAGTTCTTTCCCAGCTGCAATCCTTTCTCTGGCAGGTTCAAACAGGGGCAAACTCTTTCCTGACTGCCGAGTACTTGGTAGATGGTACCCTCTTCTGCTCTGGGGATGCCTGGTCTGGTCTGTCTTTGTGACTCTTCCCCAGGAGGAGCTGTCCCTGTAGGCTTCCTGGTCAGCCAGCCTGTGTGTAACAATCCTGCTAAGCTGTGGCCAGCACCCTGTTCCCTGCAGCTTGCTGCTAGAATCTTGCCAACAGAAATAAATCCCTGCAAGGACATTTTCTGTAGCTTCAAACTATTGGAAAGAAACATACACAGCTATCAGTGGAGGCAAGTGCTCTAAAGCAAAGTAAGTCCACACAACGGAATTCCTGTAGCCATTGTGTGCTGCATCTGTACTGATAGGAGGTGATGTCCAAGAGAAGGGAACATGTTGTACAGTCTAATAGATTTATCATCCATACCTTTTTGTAAAAATAAATAATATCTTATATGTAGAAACACAAGAAATTTTTGGAAAAGCAATGTAAATGGTTACCTCTGGGTTTGCGATTGAAGGGACAGATACTGGCAGCTGTGGTAAAGGGGGAGATGTTTTACTCTAATTTTACATCATTTTTAAACCTATGCATGATTATTGTTCGTTTTGATTTCATTTGTATGGTATATTTTCCTCTGCAATTTTAAAAATGAAACCAATAAAACAAAATTAAAATGGGAAAGAAGGGATCTGCTTCAGTTGTTCATATCCTTATCTCCGGACCCCAGGTTTCTAGTGAAGTAGAACAGAATGTTATGTTTGTGCCAGAGCCAGGCGACTCCTTGTGAATCATGACTTGCCGTCCCACTTGTCGCTTGTCGGGAGTGTGCAGAGATGCAGGCCTGCACCCACACTCAGGGTCGGGTTGACATGTTGGATCTGCCATTGTGCTGTAGTCTGCTTAAGGGAGGTGATTTCTCATCTCCTTTCTAGCCCTTGTGGTAATCTATGGTAATTTTCTAATTCGCAGGTAGAGTGGTACCTTGAGATACGAGTTTAAATCGTTCTGTAACTGAGCTCGTAAGTCAGTCAACTCGTATATCAAACAAATTTCTCCCACTTAAAATAACTGAAATAGACTTAATCAGTTCCAGCCCTGTGAAACATCCCCAAACCATCTAAATTATGAAAAAAAGACATGTTTTTAATTAAGAAACACACATGTATACTTTATCAATGCATAAAAAATATATGAAATAAAAGAAAAAAATGTTATTTAGTACTGTATTGTATTCTTACCTTGGAGACAGACGAGTGCAGCTAATGGAGGTGAATGGTGGAGGAGGCGGGAGGGAAGAAGGGATGCAGGCACTGTAGACATGTAAACTAAAACTGCACTTTCTTTTTTTTCTTTTTTTTTGGATTTTTCTGAAGCTAGAAACGGGGAGGCAGTCAGACTCCCGCATGCGCCTGACCGGGATCCACCTGGCACACCCACCAGGGGGCGATGCTCTGCCCACCCGGGGCGTCGCTCTGTCACAACCAGAGCCACTCTAGCGCCTGGGGCAGAGGCCAAGGAGCCATCCCCAGCGCCCGGGCCATCTTGTGCTCCAATGGAGCCTCAGCTGCAGGAGGGGAAGAGAGAGACAGAGAGGAAGGAGAGGGGGAGGGGTGGAGAAGCAGATGGGTGCCTCTCCTGTGTGCCCTGGCCGGGAATCGAACCCGGGACTTCCGCATGCCAGGCCGACGCTCTACCACTGAGCCAACCAGCCAGGGCCAAAACTGCACTTTCTTAACACTAAATGTAAACTAAAACTGAATTTTCTTTACTTTAAACAAAACTAAAACTTCACTTTCTTTACTTAAAATGAAACCACAAAAACTTAATTGTAAAAAAATGCACTTTCTTAACTCTAAACTTAACCTAAGCTTAACATTACATATATTGCATTTAATCATCACCTGTTTTGCCTTTTTGGCTGCACTTTCAGCACTTTCACTTGCAGAACTTTTGAATAAAAATCTATCCAAACAGGTTTGCTTTTGCCTGCCTTTTAAAATGTTACTGAAATGTGACAAACAAGTGTCATTAAAAAAGTGCTGGCCTGACCTGTGGTGGCGCAGTGGATAAAGCGTTGACCTGGAAATGCTGAGGTCGCCGGTTCAAAACCCTGGACTTGCCTGGTCAAGGCACATATGGGAGTTGATGCTTCCAGCTCCTCCCCCCTTCTCTCTCTCTGTTTCTCTCTCTCCTCTCTAAAAATGAATAAATAAAATTAAAAAAAAAAAAAAAAAGTGCTGAAGCACAACCAGTTGAAACTTTTTCTGGGTGTTTCTTTTCAATGAAACTTGAAAGCTTCTCCCACATTGCCAGCATGTCTTTAATTTCACTTGTAGAAATCACTTCCTCCTACTCTACCTCCTCCTCACTAATAATCTCTTGCAGAAGCTCTGTATGTTGCATCATCTGTAGCTCCTTCAACTCCTCAGCTGAGAGTTCCTCCTCATGTTCCTCCACGAGCTCGTTTTCGTCACCCTCATCTACCTCCAGACCCATTGACTTTCGGAGAGACACAATCTCCTCCAACGCTTCTGCCTCAGTCTCAGTCTCTGGTTCGAATCCTTCGAAGTCCCTGTCTGCAACAACATCAGGCCATAACTTTTTCCATGCCGAGTTCAAGGTTTTTCTTGTAACCTCTTGCCATGCCAAGTCAATAATGCGTAAACATATCATGATGTTGTAGTGATCTTTCCAAAACTTTTGAAGGCTTATTAGAATTGTATTCTCAGTCACCTCAAAGCAACGGCGGAACAAGTGCTTTGTGTAAAGCTTTTTAAAGTTGGAAATGACCTGTTGATCTGTAGGTTGCAAGATTGAAGTCATGTTGGGTGGGAGGTAGAGGACTTTCACAAATTTGAACTCATCGAGAATGTCATCAAGACCAGGTGGGTGGGCTGGAGCATTATCAAGGATTAGTAATGCTTTCATCGGAGTTTATTTTTTTGAAGATATTTCTTCACTGCAGGACCAAAGACAAGATTTACTCATTCAATAAAAAACTGCTGCCCTGGCCGGTTGGCTCAGCAGTAGAGCGTCGGCCTGGCATGCAGGAGTCCTGGATTTGATTCCCGGCCAGGGCACACAGGAGAAGCACCCATCTGCTTCTCCACCCCTCCCCCTCTCCTTCCTCTCTGTCTCTCTCTTCCCCTCCCGCAGCCAAGGCTCCATTGGAGCAGTTTGCCCGGGTGCAGAGGATGGCTCTGTGGCCTCTGCCTCAGGCACTAGAATGGCTCTGGATGCAACAGAGCGACACCCCAGAGGGGCAGAGCATCGCCCCCTGGTGGGCATGCCAGGTGGATCCTGGTTGGGCGCATGCGGGATTCTGTCTGCCTCCCTGTTTCCAGCTTCGGAAAAATGAAAAAAAAACAACAACAAAAACCTGCTGCATAACCCATGCCCTAGCATTGGAGCGCCACATAACCAGCAGTTTTTCTTTAAGATTCTTCTGGGTCTTAAAGGCTCGAGGATTTTCAGAATGATACACTAGCAGTGGCATTACTTTACAGTCACTGCTAGCATTTGCACACAATGCAAGGGTCAGACGGTCCTTCATGTGTTTATGGCCTGGCAGCTTCTTCTGCTCTGCAGTGACGAAAGTCCTCCGGGGCATTTTTTTCCAAAACAATATACTCCTCAGCTGCCTTAACCTCAGCACTCGCAGCTTCACCATGCCTCACCACCGAGTGGATACCAGATCTCTTCTTGAAATTTTCAAACCAGCTGTGACTTGCCTTAAAAGTATCTTCTGCTGCCTCTTTTGAGGTTGATGGTTCTTTCTTCTTCAAGTTGCCATAAATAATATGTGCCTTTTCACATATTACAGTCTCCGTCACTGTATCTCCTGCCAGCTTTTTCTCTTTCACCCACACCAGCAGAAGCTTCTCCATTTCTTCATGGATATTTGTCCTTAATTGGGACAGAATTGTAGTGCCTTTCACTGGATTTGCGCTTTTGATGGCATCCTTTTGTTTAAGGATGGTACAAATTGTAGATGTATTGTGGTTGTACAGCCTTGCCAGTTCAATCATTCATACATCATTCGCTCATGTTTTTCTATTATTTCTTGCTTTACTTCTACCAACATCATTCTCTTCTTATTCTCACCACTGTCCTTTACACTCACTTTATTAGGCCCCCTAATAGCACACAGAAAAAGTTAGTAAAAAATGCAAAAATGATGCAAGAACGAGTACAACGCACGAGATTCGACTTGATTCTGCGGGTAACACATGAGAAAGAATGAGATGCTGGTGCTGTGCTGCCAATACTGGACCCTGAGCCAATGCACCAACTAGCGGCAGCTTCCCGAATCACGACTCGTATCTCGGAATTTATCTCAGATCTCAAACAAAAATATGGACTGAGTCAGAGCTCATATCTTTAAAAAATTTGTATGTTGGTCTGTTCGTATCTCAAGGTACCACTGTATATTCTCTTGGGGAAAGAAATCTGGAGAAAAGGCATATCAAACCTTTGAAGGAGATAGCGCAACCTGTATGCCCGAGCCATTAAACCTGTGGGTGGTGCTCAAACACAAGGCCAGCAACAATACACAATGGAGAAAAGAAAGCCTCTTCAATAAATGGTGCTGGGAAAACTGGAAAGCCACATGCAAAAGAATGAAACTGGACTACAGTTTGTCCCCTTGTACTAAAATTAATTCAAAATGGATCAAAGACCTAAATATAAAATGTGAAACAATAAATTACATAAAAGAAAATATAGGTACTAAACTCATGGACCTTGGCCATAAAGAGCACTTTATGAATTTGACTCCAGCCTGACCTGTGGTGGCGCAGTGTATAAAGTGTCAACCTGAAATGCTGAGGTTGCCGGTTCAAAACCCTGGCCTTGCCCGGTCAGGACACATATGGGAGTTGAGGCTTCCTGCTCCTCCCCCCCCTTCTCTCTCTCCCCTCTAAAATGAATAAATAAAAATAATTAAAAAAAAAAAAAGTTACTTGAATTTGACTCCAAAAGCAAGGGAGGTGAAGGCAAAGATAAATGAATGGGACCACATCAGACTAAGAAGCTTTTGCACAGCAAGAGAAACTGACAACAAAACAAACAGCCAACTAAATGGGAGATGATATTTCCAAACAACAGCACAGTTGTGGGCCTAATGTCCAAAATATACAAAGAACTCATAAAACTCAACAACAAATAAGAAACAATCCAATAAAAAAATGGGAAGAGGACATGAACAGACACTTCTCCCAGGAAGAAATACAAATGGCCAACAGATATATGAAAAGATGCTCATCTTCATTAGCCATTAGAGAAATGCAAATCAAAACTACAATGCAAGCCCTGGCTGGTTGGCTCTGTGGTAGAGTGTCGGCCTGGCGTGCAGGAGTCCCGGGTTCGATTCCCGGCCAGGGCACACAGGAGAAGCACCCATCTGCTTCTCCACCCCTCCCCCTCTCCTTCCTCTCTGTCTCTCTCTTCCCCTCCCGCAGCCGAGGCTCCATTGGAGCAAAGATGGCCCGGGCACTGAGGATGGCTCTGTGGCCTCTGCCTCAGGCGCTAGAATGGCTCTGGATGCAACAGAGCGACGCCCCAGATGGGCAGAGCATCGCCCCCTGGTGGGCATGCCAGGTGGATCCCGGCCGGGCGCATGCGGGAGTCTGTCTGACTGCCTCCCCGTTTCCAGCTTCGGAAAAATGCAAAAAACAAAACAAAACAAATAAAAAACTATAATGCGATACCACCTCACACCTGTTAGATTAGCTATTATCAACAAGACAGGTAGTAACAAGTGCTGGAGAGGCTGTGGAGAAAAAGGAACCCTCATTCACTGTTGGCAGGAATGCAAAGTAGTACAACCATTATGGAAGAAAGTATGGTGGTTCCTCAAAAAATTAAAAATAGAACTACCATATGACCCAGCAATCCCTCTTATGGGTATATACCCCCAAAACTCAAAAACATTGGTACACAAAGACATATGCAGCCCCATGTTCATTGCAGCATTGTTCACAGTGGCCAAGACATGGAAACAACCAAACAGCCCTTCAATAGATGATTGAATAAAGAAGATGTGGCACATATACACTATGGAATACTACTCAGCCATAAGAAATGATGACATCGGATCATTTACAACAACATGGATGGACCTTGATAACATTATACTGAGTGAAATAAGTAAATCAGAAAAAACTAAGAACTGTATGATTCCATACATAGGTGGGACACAAAAATGAGACTCATGGACATGGACAAGAGTGTGGTGGCTACCAGGGGGAGGGGAAGGGAGGAGAGGGAGGGGTACAAAGAAATCCAAATTAAAGGTGACAGGAGACAATTTGACTTTGGGTGATGGGTATACAACATAATCAAATGTCAAAATGACCTGGAGATGTTTTCTCTTAATCTATGTACCCTAATTAATCAATGTCACCCTGCTAAAATTAATTGTCTAAAACAACAACAACAACAAAAATAAAAAACAAAGCCAGGGCCAAGTGCCTACATTTCAAAGACTTTCAGGGGTGATCTGCTATAGTCACCTTATTTTATTGTGCAGAAACTGAGGCCCAGAAAGCAACGTGTCCTGCCAAAGCCACACACTCAATTCTCAGCCAAGTTTCCAGACAAGGATAGAGTGGGAGATCTGGTCCTCTCTCACTGGGGAAAGAGTAAGTATACACTCTCCAAAACACATCTCCCCTCTGGGAACTCTATCTGTGCACGTGGGAAACTATCAACTCTCCAAGTATTCTGTGTCCTGGTTGCCTTTCCTGAGAGGTGAGGACAGGGCAGAGGATGAAGGCCAAAGGTCATCAACCATTTCCAAGGGTAATTTGGGAAAAAAGTGAAAGGAGGACTCGAATATTTGTCTATAAATCCAGGAGCTTTTGTGTCCCTCTATGTGTTACCATGGAAATATAGAGCACCATCCTAGGGCCTCTGCTGGTACCCCAGCTCTGTCACACAGCTTTAATGCCCATCATCAGGGCTCCTGTCAGAAGCAGTGCTACCTGGGAAAAATGCAATACAAGTCACATATGTAATTCAAAATTTCACAGTAATCACATTATAAAGGTGAAAGTAATAAGTGATATTGATTTTAATAATGCATTTCATTTTACCCAATATTTCAAAAATATTATGTTTTGACCATGTAATAAATATAAAAATCACTGAGCTATTTTATATTCAGTTTTCCTGCTGAGTCTTCAAAAGTTACTGTGTGTTTTGTGCTAACAGCACATCTCAGTTTGGACTTGCCACGTTCAGATGCTCAACGCAGCCATATCAAATATAAACACCCTCGGCCCTGGCCAGTTGGCTCAGTGGTAGAGCATCGGCCTGGCATGCAGAAGTCCCGGGTTCCATTCCCGGCCAGGGCACACAGGAGAAGTGCCCATCTGCTTCTCCACCCCTCCCCCTCTCCTTCCTCTCTGTCTCTCTCTTCCCCTCCTGCAGCCAGGGCTCCATTGGAGCAAAGTTGGCCCGGGCGCTGAGGATGGCTCCATGGCCTCTGCCTCAGGCGCTAGAATGGCCCTGGTTGCAACAGAGCAGCACCCCAGATGGGCAGAGCATCACCCCCTGGTGGGCATGCCAGGTGGATCCTGGTTGGGTGCATGCAGGAGTCTGTCTGACTGCCTCCTCATTTCCAACTTCAGAAAAATACAGGAAAAAAAAAAAAAAAAATATATATATATATATATATATATATATATATAAACACCCTCACAGCCTATTTCAGAAAAGGAAACAGAGCAGCAGTTCATGGCTAAGACTGGCTTGAATCCCAGGGCTGCACATTCTAAGGGGTCTGGGCCTGACCTCTGCTCTTGAAGAAATAAGGATGAGGGCGGTGGTAGGACCAATGACACTGGGTAGGTCCTGGGACAGGGCTTGGCCCAGAGCAAATATCCAAACAGATGAGCACTTCAGCTCTGGACTCATCCTTCCATTGCCTCGCTCTATTGGTCATCTGGTCTCTGTTTTGATTCATACTTTCCTACAACAACACTTGAGTTTCTCCCTAAAATTCATGTCCACCCTGTCTAGAGCTCCTTCTGTTCCCTAGCACACCTTCTCCAGGGGTCATAATAATACCGGCTTTCCTCATTTCTGCACCTGCCTGCAAGAAGCTTCACTCCTGTCCATCTCCTACAAGTACAGGCAGTCTCCTCAAACGTGAAGTTTGGTCCTAAATGTGACTCTGACAGGTAGGAAACAAAAAAGGGGGTTTAAGTGTGAACGAGGTCCTTGGGTGTTTGTTGTGCACCTAAAAAGAAAAGTCCAAAGTGAAAAACAACAATAATTTATTTAAGATCAAAGGAATAGCTATTCAGGAAGCAAAAGCCCAAAGAAATTTCTGGTTTTGCTTGACCAGGCAGTGGTGCAGTAGATAGAGCATCAGACTGGGATGCGGAAGCCCCAGGTTCGAGACCCCAAGGTTGCCAGCTTGAGTGCGGGCTCATCTGGTTTGAGAAAAAAAAAAAAGCTCACCAGCTTGGACCCAAGGTCGCTGGCTCAAGCAAGGGTTTACTTGGTCTGCTGAAGGCCCACGGTCAAGGCACATATGAGAAAGCAATCAGTGAACAACTAGGGTGTCACAACAAAAAAACTGATGATTGATGCTTCTCATCTCTCTCCGTTCCCGTCTGTTTGTCCCGCTCTCTGACTCTCTCTCTGTCTCTAAAAAAAAAAAAAGATCCCGAGGTCGCCAGCTTGAGCACGGGCTCATCTGGTTTGAGCAAAAAAAAAAGTTCACCAGCTTGGACCCAAGCTCACTGGCTCGAGCAAGGGGTTACTCGGTCTGCTGAAGGCCCATGGTCAGGACACATTTGAGAAAGCAAGCAATGAACAACTAAGGTGTCACAACGAAAAACTGATGATTGATGCTTCTCATCTCTCTCTGTTCCTGTCTGTCTGTCCCTATCTATCCCTCTCTCTGACTCTGTCTCTGTAAAAAAAAAAAAAAAAAGTTCTGGTTACAAGACAAAGGCAAGGGTTATTTATGAGAAAGGGAACTGAAACAATTATATCAGTGGAAGAAAGGCATTTTTGTAAGTGCAGATAACATAACTGATGTGAATTCTAAACAATGTCTCTAATTTTTAGTTTGATAATCATCAGTCCAGTAATCATAATGTCTGCTTTCTTGTTATCCTTGCAAATGGTTTTTTGGAACACAGTATTAACTTAGGCCAAGTCCAAAGCATTTTGCCCTATTTTGACGTTCCAAAGAACTGAGGCATAAAACACATGCAACAGTTGCTCTGGGATGGCTCCCTTTTAAAATGGCTACATTTACTCACTTATTTATTTATTTATTTTACAGTGTGATGTGGTTTGGAGTCACACTGAGTCATTGTGTTGTTTCTGGAGTCTTTTGGGGGCTGTTGCGGGGTCATGTGGGGTTGCATGGGACCTTGTGGGGTTCTGTGGGGTGAGGTAAGGTACAGGGGTGGCTGTGGGATTGTATGAGGGTCACAGGAAGTCACATGGGGTCATTGTGGGGTGGTATAGTATCATATGTGGGGTGGGGTGGGGTTTCATACTGTTATTGTAGAGTGGTTGTGGAGTTGTGCCAGGCCTTGTGGGGTCATAGTAATGTTAAAAAGAAACAACAGACCCAAGATGGAGTTACTATTGCCAAGCCCTACCAAGACTTAATAGGAGTAGAACTTTAAAACAATCATTTGGAATTTCTTGATCATGACTAGAGGGGTAAACTGCCTGATAAGCCTTCCCCTGGGGGGGAAGGTGACCTTCCCTGGAATAATTCTCTTTTAATTTTCTTGTCTGACCCCTTTTTGCCTACAGAAACTTCCCAGTTCGTAAAGACCCTCAGAGTGCTTTTCTATTTACTAGGTGAAATGCTACGAGATCATGAATTGTTCAGTTAGAACTTTAAATTGATTTGATTGAAGTTTTGTTCTTTAACACCTTAAACTTAGAATTCAGTCCTAAATCTGACTCTGGGAGACAAGAAACAAAGCAAGGTTTCAAGGGTGGAAGTGGTAGTGGTTGGTTGTTTGGGATAGTATGGGGTATTGTGGAGTCATGTTGTGTCACTTGGGGTCTCTGTGGGATCGCATGGGGCACATGGAGTCCTGTGTGATGGTGTAGGCTTGAGTGAGGTCGTGTGGGGCCATGAAAGGTTGTTGTAGGGCTGAGTAGCTCCCTGTAGGGTCATTTAGATGTCACATGGGGTCTTGAGGGGTTATGTTGGGTCATGTAAGGCTGTATAGGGTCCTGTGGGATTAGATGAGCTGGTGTGGAGGGTAATTGTGCATTCTTACGAGGTTGAATGAGGTCACTGTAGGTTGGTTGTGGGGACTGCATAGGTCCTCTGGGGTCAAGAGTCCACTCAAAATCTCTTATCTCACTTATATCTATTTAATTTACTTCTTTTCAACTATTATATGTCCATGTAAAACACATATTTAAAATTTTTTTTAACTTATTGACTTTAGAGAGAGGAGAGAGAGAAAGGCAGGGGAGAGAAGCAGGAAGTTTCTTGTATGTGCCTTGACCAGGTAACCCTGGGGCTTTGAGCCAGCAACCTCAGCATTCCAGGTTGATGCCTTATCCAATGTGCCTCCACAGGTCAGGCTAAAAAACAATTTTTATAAGCATTTATTTGAGCAAAACTTATGACTACCAAAAAGCAAGATCTCAAATGCTCCAGAGATGACAGTTTTGCAGTTCTTTTTATACTGAAGGAGGAGAAACCAGAAGAATGCAGAGGAGAGGGGGCCTGCAATGTCTGGGTCTTACGCTCCAGCCCATGACCTCAGTGTTCAGGACTGAGGGAACAAGGGCAGACAGAAAAGTCTGAAAAATAACAAACCTCAACTGTGGATCTTGCTTGTTATCAGTTCCTTGAAATGAACTCACAGCTCCTGAGAGAAGAATAAGTCAAGGACAGAACCTCCGGCCTCCTCTCTTATCCCCTCCCCTCCTGGAGACACAAAGTCATGTAGGCCTGCAAACAAAAAAGTCATCGAAATCAGACATTTAGCTTTAAAGCTAAAGCTGTAAAGGTATATAAGATGTAAAAAATCTAACTTCGGAGAGCAAGTGTTTTGTTGCCTCTTTTGGGGTCATGCTGCTCTGCCGGCTATTAAAATCCTACTTCCTTTATCAAGTTGTCTGAGCGTTATTTGTCCTCTTTTGACTCCTGCAACAATACATTTGGAGTTAAGGAGGGAACTAAGGCAGACCACATGAAGGTGGGAGAAAGCAGAGCTGGAAATTACAGAATAGTTCACAAGATTATTTTCTCCCTTGAGGATGGATACTTCCTTAGAGGGATCTGAAAAAGAGAATAACTACTAACATTTTAAATGTGTGTTAATCTAGATGCACAAGAACAATGGCCAGGGCTTGCTTAAGGCCTGGGTCATGACTTCTCATCATGATCTGCCCAGTTAGGAAGTTATGATCAGATTACCCTGGAGGTCACTTCCAGTCACTGAATTTGTCAGATTTATTACAGAGCCCCTTTTCCATTCAGATATGTTTAGATTACTTATAAAAATTTCATCATATGGAGTTATTTTTCTTACTGATAAATTCTATAACAGAGGTAACATAATTTTGACTAGTAAACCTAGGTAGAATTAAATTGTTTATCTGCATTATGCTCAACATGGATAACTTTAAATATAATAGGCAGTTAGACAGACATGTGCAGACTAGGAACAATAGGCCCGATACAGGTCACCAGACCAGAAAGCTCTGGGTGCCTAACAATAGGCAAAACTGGAAAAATAAGAACCTCACCTTTCCTACCCTAATATATTTTTGTCATACGGTTCAGACCCTTCCCTGACATTTCACTAGTCACGCAGTAGACCACCAAGAGGGGCAGAAAATAGCCTCATCTAACTCCCATACAAGTCCTTGCACAACCACTCCCTTAAGCATTAAGTCCTCAGGACAATAAGGTTCTGGCCCACATCAAATAATCTTAGGAACAAAGCCTCGAGTTGTTGACCACAAAGACGAAGTTTTGGAAAACTAGCAATAATATCTAGGCCTCAGTTGTGTTTCAGCTCCAGGCCCAGAGAAGCAGCAAGGCCAGGTGGAGCAACGCCATGGCTGACCTCAGGACCAGCGGCAATCACTAATGACCCCCTGCCCTGGCACCAACCACAACCCTGAAAGGACACACCTGGAAAGTTGATGAATATTATTGAGATTCTCCTCTAATAAATCCTTTAAAATCCATGCCTTAAAAAACCCATAACACAAAACTAAAAATCAACCCCCCAAAATAATAATAAATAAATAAACAAACAAACAAACAAAACCCATAAGACAAAGAACCCAACATGGTTTTCTCTCTGGAGCATGCCCGCACCTTTCCCCCTCTCTTTTTGAGCCTGTGTGGTTTTTTCTTTAATGGGGAACAGGCCAGCATTTCCCAGCTTCCTTACTAGGGAGCAAGAACCAGATTTCCTGGCATCCACTGAGATGGCATTCTCCACGGGAGACTATCAGGAAGGCATTATACTAGCATTTCGAGTTTGTCCTCTAAGCAGCTCTCAAAGATATTTCCCCATCCTACTCTTAAACCCATGTCTTCTCAAGGATACTTCTTTTGATATTTAAGTCTTTCAGCTCAGCACAGACTTTTTTTTTTTCCCCCGAACTTCATTGATGGTACACAACAAAGTAGGCCTTTCTAAGCCCCTCCTCTTCTTCAGGGGGTCTGGGATGGAAACTGTGCAAGTCATGTTCTCAGTATGTTGGGGGATGGATCTGGGGCAAGGACTCCCCAGCAGCTGAGGGCTTCTCTTCCTCTTGCTGGGGCTGGTGGTCCAGGAAGCTCTTACTCCTTGGAGGCCATGTGGACCATTAGGTCCACCACCCTGTTGCTGTAGCCAAATTCATTGTCATGCCAGAAAATGAGCTTGACAAAGTGGTCATTGAGGGCAATGCCAGCCCCAGCATCAAAGGTGGAGGAGTGGGTGCCACTGTTAAAGTCGCAGGAGACAACCTGGTCCTCAGTGTAACCTAGGATACCCTTAAGAGGGCCCTCTGATGCCTACTTCACTACCTTCTTTTTTTTTTTAGTATATGTGCTGCCAAAGCGAGCACTTCACTACCTTCTTGATGTCATCATACTGGGCAGCTTTCTCCAGGCAGCAGGTCCAATCCACAACTGACACATTGGGGGGTGGGGACACAGAAGGCGATGCCAGTGAGCTTCCCATTCAGCTCAGGGATGACCTTGCCCACAGCCTTGGCAGCCCCAGTAGAAGCAGGGATGAGTTCTGAGCAGCCCCTCAGCCATCACGCCACAGCTTCCCAGAGGGGCCATCCATGGTCTTCTGAGTGGCGTGGACTGTGGTCATGAGTCCCTCCACAATGCCAAAGTTGTCATGGATGACCTTGGCCAGGGGACCAAGCAGTTAGTGGTGCAGGAGGCATTGCTGACAATCTTAAGGGAATTGTCATACTTGTCTTGGTCCACACCCATCACAAACATGGGGGCATCTGCAGAAGGAGCAGAGATGTGACCCTCTTGGCTCCACCCTTCAAATGAGCCCCAGCCTTCTCCAAGGTAGTAAAGACACCAGTGAACTCCACAACATATTCAGCACCAGTATCACCCCATTTGATGTTGGCGGGATCTCGCTCCTGGAAGATGGAGATGGACTTTCCATTGATCACAAGCTTCCCGTTCTCCCCTTGACTGTGCCTTTGAACTTGCCATGAGTAGAATCATACTGGAACATATAGACCATGTAGTTGAGGTCAATGAAGGGGTCATTGATGGCAACAATATCCACTTTGCCAGAGTTAAAAGCAGCCCTGGTGACCAGGTGCTCAATACGGACAAATCCGTTTACTATGACCTTCACCACCGTGTCTCAGGGTTGTGCCTGGCATTGCGCGCAGGAAGACGCGGCTATTTACCAAACAGGAGGAGCAGAGAGCGCCCGCGGCAAAGAAGCTGCAATCGCAATTTATAGAAACCGGGCGGGGCTGGGGCCTCCAGCCTGCCCGCCCAGTCTCAGCCCAAGGGCACTGAAGCGGGAGCTACATGCGCCAGTAAAATCTTGAATAGCCGTCGTTCTTTTGGACCAGCCTGGTCTTTTGAATGTGTACGCCCCGCGCATGTGGGCCAGGGACGGAAAGGGAGAGCACTGAGAGTTTGCTCCAGGGAGGAGGTGATCGGTTATGGTGAGGAGGACGTGCCTGTGGCCATGCCGGAGACGGTGAACACGAGGACAGGGGCCCTGGTGGGAACTGAGGACTTCCGGGAGCTAGGGCGTTACTTGTTGCAGTTGCACGAAACGGGAGGAGAGCTGGTGGGATAGGGAATTGGAGCTGAACTGGGTGGCTGACGGCTGCACGCTGCCACCCTGTCCCCTTTCTCTCAAAGGCTGAGGGCGGGAAGGCTGAGGAACTTCTCGAGGCTTTTCAGTTGTGACACGACAGGGGAACAGTGAAGAAAAGGCCCCCGAGGGGCCAATGCGCCTCCTGCAGGGTTCTTCTCAGACCCCCTTCCTCCTCCCTATCCCCTGGCACTGCCTCGCTGGGCCTGGGGCCTGGGCTGAGCACTGAGCAATGTGGCCTGGAAGGGAGGGAGGTTGAGGGGGAGGTATCTGCTCTGAAGGTCATGCTGTCCTGCGGCTGGGACCTCGGGAGATTTGATAATTGGGGCAGACCAACTGGGCCCTGTAAGCTCCAGCGGCTCTCCCCCAGGCCAGACCCAGGCCCCAGAGGGAGGATGGGATCACTGCTGGGGGGCGCCCACCAAGTCGCTCCTGGGAAACCTGAAGGCTGTGCCTTAGCACAGACTTTGATGGAAGTAATTTATTTCCCTTTCTTTGTTTATAATATGAGGTAATCACAAGAGGATGCCCCCAAACATTTCATTTGTAAATTAACCCAGCTAAAACAAAACAAAATAGAACTCTGCATCATTTGAAAGGGAACATTCGATGTCATTAAAATATGGTTGTTGGTCCTGGCCAGTTAGCTCAGTCAGAGTGTTATCCTTTAAAGTGTCCAAGGTGTGGGTTCCATCCCTGGTCAGGGAACATACAGGAAGCAACCAATGAATGCACAACTAAGTGAAACAGCAAATGAATGCTTCTTTTGCTCTGTCTCTCTAAAAGCAATCAATAAAAGAAATAAAAATATAGTTGTTGATGATTTCCTTTGCTCTGTAAATCTTTTTAGTGTACTAAAGCCCCAAAAGGACGATCCACGGAATGAGAGAATATATTTGCAAATGTATATCCAATAAAGGGTTGAGATCCAAATTATATAACAAACTCATTCAACTCAGTAACAAAAAAATAGACAATTTGATTAAAAAAAAAAAAAAGGGCAGATGACATAACGAGACATTTCTCCAAAGAAGATATACAATTGGTCAATAGCCTGACCTGTGGAGGCACAGTGGATAAAGTGTCGACTTGGAATGCTCAGGTCGCCAGTTCAACACCCTGGGCTTGCTGGGTCAAGGCACATACAGGAAGCAATTACTACGAGTTAATGCTTTCCATTTCTCCTCCATCTTTCT
The DNA here is from genome assembly GCF_036850765.1 of Saccopteryx bilineata. Lineage (NCBI taxonomy): Eukaryota > Metazoa > Chordata > Mammalia > Chiroptera > Emballonuridae > Saccopteryx > Saccopteryx bilineata. The sequence continues at coordinate 103,483,968 of NC_089491.1, read as the reverse complement.
CTTTCTCTCTCTCCTATCTAAAAATAAATCAATAAATAAAATTTTAAAAAATACAAATGGTCAATAGACATATGAAAATATTAGCAGTGATTTTAGACCTCAGTTTTTGAGTTTGGCAAAGAAAGAATTCAGAGCCAAGAATTCTAATGCAATAAGTTTTTTTGTTTGTTTGTTTTATTTTGTTTTTTGTATTTTTTAGGTGAGAGGAGGGGAAATAATGAGGGAGATTTCCACATGAGCCCCAATTAGGATCCATCCAACAACCCCATCTGGGGCCAATGCTTGAGTACCAAGCTATTTTTAGTGCCTAAGGCTAACATGCTTTGACCAACTGAGCCATACTCAGCAACCAGGGCCACACTTAAACCAATAAAGCAAATGGCTGTGGAAGGAGAAGAGGGAGAGAAGAGGGAGAAAAAGGAGGGGGGAGAAGTTGATGGTCACTTCTCCTGTGTGTACTGCAAGAAATTTATTTCCTTTTAGAAAGAAAGTCACAGAGGGAGAAGAAGTCAGTCAGCTGGGCTGTGTGGACTCAGAAAACAAGTCACCTAAGCAAACAAAGGGCCCTTGGAGAAAGAAAGTAAAGATACACCACCTAGGAAAGAAAGGGGTAAAGTTGCATGTGTGCTGGGGGGGTGAAGCACTGGGTCCTTTGTCAAAAGAATTTTTAGCCTGACCTGTGGTGGCGTAGTGGATAAAGCGTCGACCTGGAAATGCTGAGGTTGCCGGTTCGAAACCCTGGGCTTGCCTGGTCAAGGCACATATGGGAGTTGATGCTTCCAGCTCTTCCCCCCTTCTCTCTCTCTGTCTCTTCTCTCTCTCTTTCTTTCTCTGTCTCTCCCTCTCCTCTCTAAAATGAATAAATAAAAAATTAAAAAAAAATTTTTTTTAAAAAGAACTTTTATCTGTTCTCTAAAGATGGAAATTTTAGGGGAGGATCTTAATAAAATACTCATAAGCTTTCTAGGTGTGTCCTTTACTATGCTGATTTATCAAAATGAGCATATAGGGTCAGGGTAGAGGTTTCTACTGATTGGTTAGCGCTAGGGTCTGGGGTCATTGACCATTGCATCTGGTCCTGATGCCAGTCATGGCACCACTTCACCTGGTTTTGCTGCTTTTCAGGGCCTGGAGCTGAAACACAACTGAGGTCTAAATGTTATCTCTCATTTAACCAAAACTGTCTCTGTGGTCAGCAGAAGTGAAGCTTTGTTCCTAAAATGCTGATCAGAATCTCATTGTCCTGAGGGCTTAATGCTTAAGGAAATGGTTGTGCAAGGGGAAAGGAGGCAGGTGAGTCAGGGTCCTGGATGCGGCCAGTTTAAATCAGCTGTCTCAGTTTCCCCATCATTTGTCAAGAAATTTTCCTAACTTCTTACTTTCCTGCATCAAAAAGATGCTCAGCATCACTAATCATCAAGAAAATACAAGTCAAAAACCACAATGAGATAGTATTTCCACCAATCAGAATGGCTATTATGAAAAAGTAAAAAAATAACAAATGTTGGAGAGGACGTGCACTGTTAGTGTGACTGAAATTTGGTGGAAAACAGCATGGCAATTCTTCAAAAAGCTAAAAATAGATTTATAATACAACCCAGAAATTCCACTTCTGGGCATTTATACAAAGTAAATGAAAACACTAATTTGAGCCCTGACTTGTAGCTCAGTTGGTTACAGTGTTGTCCCAATATGCCAAAGTTGTGGATTTGATCCCTGGTCAGGGCTCATACAAGAATCAGCCAGTGAATGAATAAATAAGTGTAACAACAAATCAGTGTTTCTCTCTCTCTCTCTCCCCCTTCCTCTCTCTCTAAAATCAATACATTAAAAAAAATTTTTTAAAGAAAACACAAACTTGAAAACCTATCTGCACCCCTATGTTCATTGAAGCATTGTTTACAATAGTCAAGATATGGAAGCAACCTAGATGCCCATCAATAGATGAATGGATAAAGAAGATGTGGTAAACATATACACTGGACTATTACTCAGCAATAAAAAGAGTGAAATCCTGCCATTTGTGAGAGTATAGATGGAGCTAGAGGGTATTATGCTCAGTGAACTAAGACAGAGAAAGACAAATATTATATGATTTCACTTATGTATGGAATTTAAAAATTTTTTTAAAAAGCAACATAAACAAAGAAACAAACAAAACAGATTCATAGTAACAGAGCTCAAACTGATAGTTGCCAGAAGGCAGGCAGGTGGGGGGGATGGGTGAACCCAAAGGTGAAGGGCATTATAGTCAATAATATTGTGATAAGTTTACAAGGTGACTGAGGGTTACTAGACTTAGTGTGGTGATCACATTGTAAGGTATATAAATGTCAAATCACTATATTATATACCTGAAACTAATATATTGTGTACCATACTTAAATTTTATTTTAAAAAGTTTTTTTTAATTATTGATTTTAGAGAGAGAGGAAGGGGGGAGAGAGATCAATTCGTTGTCCCCCTTATTTATGCACTCAATGGGTGCTCCCTGCATGTGCCCTGACCAGGGATCTAACTGCAACCCTAGGTGTGGGGAGGACAACAATCCAACCAGCTGAGCTCCTCCAGGGCCATCGCTGGTTGATTCCTGTGTGTGCCCTGACCCAGGAATGAAACCTGCAACCTCAGTGCGTATCTGGACGATGTTCTAACCAACTGAGTACCTGGCCAGAGCTTAAATTTTTTATTTATTTATTTTTAATATTTAATTTTTTTCTTTTATTAATTTTTAGAGAGGAGAGAGAGAGAGAGAGAGAGAGAGAGAGAGAGAGAGAGAAGGGGGGGAAGGAGGATCAGGAAGCATCAACTTCCATATGTGCCTTGACCAGGCAAGCCCAAGGTTTTGAACCTGCGACCTCAGCGTTCCAGGTCGATGCTTTATCCACTGTGCCACCACAGGTCAGGTCAGAGCTTAAATTTTTAAAAAATGTGATTGTAACTAATGTTCTGCCCTGCTAATCTCCAAAGTGAGATAAGCCAAGCAGCTCAGGGGCAGTTCTCAACCGAGCGTTTTTCTTTACGTGGGTTTACACATGATGAAAGAATGCTGGGACTTGATCAGATCATCTAGATTTAAGAAAAGGAGGTTCTAAAATACAGTTTAAGCCTAAATCTAAATCTTGACTCACCAGGCTAGGTATAGGTTTAGCGGCAGCTGCTTCGGAAAACCTCACTTTGCGGAGCGTTCCCCCAGCAACCGAGGAAAAAAGCTGACTGTCAGCCCACCTAGGTTTGGGCAGTTTGCTGGCCTAACCCGAAATTCCAGCAGTAGCGCACTTCTGGCGCCTCGTCGGTTACTGCGAGGCCGGCACCTTCCAGAAGGGGCCTGTCTCCTGGGCCCACCAGGTGCACCCTCTGCACACCTGCGCGAGGCCGGAGGAGAGGCGGCAGCCGGCGCGGGGCATCCGGGCCAGAGGAGGGACTATCATCAGGGTGGGTCTTAGAAAGCGCTTTAAAGGGGCTTAACTGGGTGGGTCCCTGCACTTTCCTACGGGACTCCAGCGGGAAGAACGCATAACCCTCCCCCCGGGTCCTTGGATCTTCGGCACGGTCCGGACATGTCCTCCCACGGTGAGTTCCCGGGGCCGGCAGGGCCGGGGTGGCCAGAGCGGACAGTCTTGTGGGTTCGGTAGAGCAGGGCCCACCGGGTGTGGGTTGAAGTTTACTGCTCATTGTGACACTTGGCATTGACACTTGGAGAGGGGGAGGCTAAGCACCAAAGCAGAACCTAAAAGGCCGCCTTAGACAAGGCGCCCAGGGTGTCAGTGGGCGCCCAGGTGGGTGCTGCAGCGTTTTCTCCAAGTGCGTGAACTCCCTTCTGCGGGCGCGGCTCCGGGAGCAAAGGGCGCCCAGCCTCAGCCGGGCCTTGCCCCGTGCCCACTGATCTCCACTGACAAGTCCCATTTTGAATGGAACCAGCAGCTCAAATCAACAAGTCAGTGACCCAGCTCTGATGGACTCAAGGGGCCCAGAACTAAAATGGGGAGCTGCGGAGCTCCCTGGGGTCACAAGGGAAAAGACAAGAGTTAATGTATAGAAATTCCCTAAGATTGGTTTTCTTTCCAAAAGGAATTTTCTAATGTTCTGGCTTTGGGCATCTGCTTTTTGGTGAACTTTGGGTCCTGGCACAAGCAGAGATATGTTAGTGGGGTCTTGGCATACCTGGTGGTACCTGTGGTGGTCTCCGGACGTGCATATTGGTGGTGGTTATGGCTTGCACAGCAACCTCTCTCACCCCACCAAGAATTGTCGGAGCTGAGGAGTTGGGACCATGTTCCGCAGAGTAGGGGCACCAGCAGCAGTCTTGGGAAGGCAGAGGGGAGGCCACAGCTCTCTGCCTGCAAATAAATTCCTTCCATGGGAGGCTGTGGGCTCCATATGGCTCTGGACAGGGAGCAGATCTCAGAGGCCTGAGATAGATGTCTCTTGTGTGTGTGTGTATGTGTCTGTCCCAGGTTCCCGAGAAGGCCTGAGGCGCAAAAGGACCAAGTTCAACAAATACCAACACAAGGTTCTTATTGAGGCCTTTGAAAAGGACCCGTACCCTGATTTCACTGCACGGAAAGAACTAGCCAAACAAATCCAGATTCCTGAGCCAAGAATCCAGGTGAAGTATAACTTTGTGTGCCTTGACAGGGAGGGAGGAAACAGTTCTGATTGAGAGCCTGTTTAAAATGCAAGCTTTAAAAAATACTTTAGATTAATCCTGTCAATGCCTTGTGAGGTAGGCATTATCTCAGTCACAGGATGGGGCATGTGAGAAAGTAAAGATCAGAAGTTTAGCCCTGGCCGGTTGGCTCAGCGGTAGAGCATCGTCGGCCTGGCCTGCGGGGGACCCAGGTTCGATTCCCGGCCAGGGCACATAGGAGAAGCGCCCATTTGCTTCTCCACACACCCCCCCTCCTTCCTCTCTGTCTCTCTCTTCCCCTCCCACAGCCGAGGCTCCGCAGCGGAGGCTCCATTGGAGCAAAGATGGCCCGGGTGCTGGGGATGGCTCCTTGGCCTTGGCCTCTGCCCCAGGCGCTAGAGTGGCTCTGGTCGCGGCAGAGCATCGCCCTCTGGTGGGCAGAGCGTCACCCCTTGTGGGCGTGCCGGGTGGATCCCGGTCAGGCGCATGCGGGAGTCTGTCGGACTGTCTCTCCCCCCCGTTTCCAGCTTCAGAAAAATACAAAAAAAAAAAAAAAAAAAAAAAAAAAGTTTAGTAACAAGGGGTGGAGTCTAATCAGTTTATGTGGATTGTATCTGTCAGATATTTACGATGTGAGAAATTTGAAAACATTCACTAATTTAAATATAAGCATAATAATGCATTACATGTTAATCTATTTTTGTGTGTGTGTGTATTTTTCTGAAGCTGGAAACGGGGAGAGACAGTCAGACAGACTCCCGCATGCGCCCGACCAGGATCCACCCGGCACGCCCACCAGGGGCTACGCCCCTCCGGGGCCTAGCTCTGCCGCCACCAGAGCCACTCCAGCGCCTAGAGCAGAGGCCAAGGAGCCATCCCCAGCACCCAGGCCATCCTTGCTCCAATGGAGCCTCGGCTGCGGGAGGGGAAGAGAGAGACAGAGAGGAGGGGGGGGTGGAGAAGCAAATGGGCGCTTCTCCTGTGTGTCCTGGCCGGGAATCGAACCCGGGTCCCTCGCACGCCAGGCCGACGCTCTGCCGCTGAGCCAACCGCCCAGGGCCTGTTAATCTATTTTTTAAGAGAAGCAACCATATTCTTCTCACAGTCAGAAATTGTATTAGTGAGGGGCATGGCTGGAGAACAGCAGCAGAGGCTGGAGTGTTAGAGCTGCTCTGTATGCCCTGATTGTCCAGCCTCTGGGAGTGGACAGCACAAAGCCAAATCACATCTGAGTGTCGTTTGGTAAGGACCGAGGTTTTAACCCCACAGTCATCCCCCCATAGGAGTCATGGATCCCAAGAGTCCTGGATCATTTTGTCCTCTGGCTCTCAGCACTCCGGGGGCACACTGTAATCCTGGGGGGAATGGGTGGCAGAGGGGCTGAGTCCTGCCTCCAGGAAGCCTACTGGGATGAGTTTGAGATCCCAGGACCAAAATGAAATGTGGAACCCAAAATATTTATTGGTTGTTTGAAAAGCCCCCAGGTGATTCTGACTTGTAACCAGGATTGAAGTCTCTGTCCTCAGTGCTTTTCAAACCAGAACTATCAGGATCCCACCCCAAACCTGAGACTCAGAATCTCAAAAAGTAGGCCTAGGCTGTAGAAGTTTTTAAACCTACAGGTGACTCCAACATACTGACTCTGCTCTTGGCCAGGACAAATGTTGTCACCACCTGGAGAGCTTTATGGTATTGACATCTGCAGTCCCACCTGGGCCAGGGAGTTCCGAAATCCCCCCAGGTGTTTCTCTTTTGTGGCAGCGTGTAGTCGTGTCCCCCCCCCCCCGTCCCAGGACCCCACCCTTCCCAATCCAGCCTTTTTGAGGTGCTTAATGAAGATGGTGGGAGAAGTTGGGTGCCAGAGTACTAATGAGCCACTGAGGGTTTGCTATGTGCCAAAAGCTCTGTTAAGAATTTTACTTATAAAAACTTTATGTAACCTCAGAAATAATTAAGCAAACCACAGCCCAGAGGGGAAATGAGTTAAGAACAGCAGCCAGTACCAGAAAGAACATTGATGGTGAGGGGCTAGGGGCTTCCTATTTTTGGAAGTGGTGGTAACCTGGACTGAATTTTTTTCATATGAATTTCCCTATCTCTCCTACAGAGCCTCCCACCCCCAACCCCTATTCTTTCCCGAACTTTGCCAAGTGAACTGGGATACAGAAAACTTGTGATATCCCCAAGCCAGTGACATCATAGTTAGAATTGAAAGCCTACGGTTGGCTCTACCAGCTGGCCAAGGACCTTGACTTTGAGGGAGAGGTAGGCAGCCTTGTTAGGACTTAATGACTCTGAGAGGTAGTTGCTACTTCAAGACCAGACAAAGGAGCTGGCCTTGAAAGTTCAGTAATGGGGGCATGGTGAGAGCTCACATCTCCTTGGACTGGGATGTGAAACCCTGAAGTTCACTGACTCAGCAGGGAGGCAGGAGCTATTAGGACCAGAGGGTCTGACCAAGTTTGCTGCTGGAAAATGGAATTAGCATTTACAAAGGCCCTGAGGGAGGAAGGAAGGATGGGTTCTGGTAACAAGCCAGCACTCAATGCCCATCAGGTGAGGATGGCAGCCCCAGAACAAGGCTTGCCCTATGGGAGTCTGTGGAGGTCTCGGGCATGATGGGTACCCTGGTGCTATCAACTCAAAGGGTATCCTATGTGTTGATTTGGGGAGCATACTTAGCAGCTAGTCCTGAGTTGGAAGGAGGCTATTGCAAGGGCAGGGTGTGAGTGGCCAGTGCCTGTGTGTGCTCATACACAGATGGGTGCTAGGTGGGTGCTTTGGGGAAATTTACCCAGAAGGTAGGCTAGGCCACACTATCAATTGTTTGAAGCAGGATTTTGCTTTTATTTTGAGGTCTATTAGAAGTTTTGACAACTGTTTAACTTCAGGTCACATACTACTTGGTGATAATGTTGGTTGATACTGGGCCTAATTAGAAAATCTCTTTCTCTCTCTCCACCCCACGTCCCACATCCAGGTCTGGTTTCAGAACCGGAGAGCTAGAACACCAAAGAATACCCAGAGGGGGCCCAGAGTGGAGGTTCCAGGAGGACCCCTTCAGGAAGGGTTCTGTACCTGCGACCACCGTAGCCACCAGGGCCTGCTCCTCAGAAGTCCCTCCAGCATCACTCTCCAAAACGGTGCCTGCCGGTTCAAATGGGAGTTGGAGGATTCGTCTGGTGAAACAATCATCTCAGGGCATGCTGGGTTCCTGGGCATGAATGTGCCTTCTCCTGACGAGACTCCAGCCAGGGCACTGGGGAAACCTTCTGGAGGTTTCTATCGCTCTCTGTCTTCAGGCTTCAGTCTTACAGCTCTGAGTCCACTTTCTGCCTCCCAAAACCCCTCCTCACAGCTAGAAACTGGTGGCACAGGGACTCATCTGGGGGACCCCAGTCCACTCATAACACATGGGGCCTGGGCCCAGCAAGGGTGGGGGTGCCATCCTCCCTCTGATGAACAGCAGCCATTGGAGGGTTGGCAGCTTCCACCTGCTCCTGAGCCAGGGACAGCACCCCAGCAGCCGCCATCCCAGCACCCTGGGGTCTGGGAATAGCCACCCCCACCACCGCCAGCCTAGGAACAGGGGCCAAATCCTGCTGATCCAAGTTCTCTCTGGCTTCATAGCAAGCCAGCATAGGTGCCTGCTGGGCATCAGGAGCAGTTTCCATCCCTTCCTCTCAGTTAGAACCTTGGTGGGAGGCCCTGGGGCCCCCTGGCCACCACCCATGGCAGCTTCCAGAGCAGCATGTGAAGCAGATGGTGGAACTCACCCAAGTAAGTGCGAGGTCAGTGTAGACAGGAATTTGTCTGTGGTTCCTCTGTACATGTAACACCATGCAAAACTGGAAATGGAGTGTGAGACTTGTGAACGGGCATGAAGAGGTCTCCCAGACATCTCCTCAAGGGCAGAGGACATAAGGGATTTCCTTAGATGAGAGAAAAGGGATTATTAAAATCTGTCCTGGTTTTTATTGACTTGTAAACATGGAGCACGTACATTGTTCTATAAACTCTTGGAGAGCAGGGATTAGAGGGTCAGGGTGAGGTCTACTGTGTGGAACTGTATCTGGCAATCAATAAAATGTTATGTTCAGACCTCGGCCGTTTCTGTGCGCCTCAAATGGATCCTCCCTCTTTGTGTGCAGAGTGGTCACTATCCTCTGCTTGGCCTTCACGGTGCCCCCTGACCAGTTCTTCCTGCCCCTCCCTATGTCGAGCCCTGTGTCATTTCTTTCTGAACGCTGAGCTCCTACCTGCTGTTTGTGTGCTCTTCCTGAAAACCAACCCTCCTCTCCCAATACCCTGCAGGGCCTCATGCAAACCTGGGTGGGAGGTGAACAGGTGTGAGGAGAGGTTGGGGCAGGGAATGAAATGCATCTCTTTTCTCTAGGTTAAGTCTGGCAGGGGCCTTTCCAGTGCCCACCCATCCATACTAAGAGAGGGGAGGGAGAGGGCGGGCAGCATGCCAGCTCTGGGGTGGTCTGCATGGCCAGGAGGACTGATGATCCCTCATGTTTTTCATAAAGACCCCTTTCAGTCGCTTGAGACCATACCTTTGAGATTACAGAGAAGCAGTAGTGAACTTCACCCAATTTATACACAAGGATCTGGTGTAAGCTAGAGATGAACTCTGAGAGACTTAAGTTTCCCCGCATAGTCTGAATTTAAAAAAACCAGGAGCTGAGCACAGGCTGAGGGTCAGTACACATGATCTGCCAGTCACACTTCACCTCCCTTGCTACCTGACCATTCCATGAAGAAAAGACCTGTGTGTTCCACCACCTGTCAGGACGTGTGGGTGACGATGCAGCAGCCTCTGAGGGCACCGTGTCTATCGGCTTTGTCCCCCTTTGTCAGGTGAGGCCTGGGGAGACCTGGCTTCTGGGCCCCGCACTGCAGAGTCTGAAAAGTCCAAAGTCAGATCTGGGTCAGTACGGCATCTTTTCATCCAAACCACTTAGGTGTAGATTGGTAAACAACTTTCTAGCCAACAATTCCAGGGAGGTCCCCCCCATTTTCCTTCCCCAGATGACAGTCTCAGCTGAATGGGTGTGTCACTCTCGTTTTGGTTTGTGAGAGCATGTTGTTCCGGATCTCCCAGGGCCAGAAGGGAGATGGGCCGGCCTGTGTGGTTGTGGAGCAGAGTGAAAGCTGAATGCTGACTCAGAGGGCGAGGTTTCCTCTCTTACTTGGTCTTTCCACCTTTAAATCATCTTCCAACGTGTGAATCCGCAGTGGCATAAATTCACAAGTATTAATTGGCCCTTACATGTATCAGATTGTGGTGGAGACTAGAGAGAAGGCACTGGTTGACCAACCACTTACCATGTGCCAGACAAAATCTGCCTGGGCTGAGGTGCTTGGTTAGTGGTGTTCTTTCTCTGAAATAAGACCCTGGCTTTTCTAAGCTTTCTGCAGAAGCAAAAGAACTAAAAGGAACTGTCTCTTGCTTTCTCTCTCTATCTCTCTCTCTCTCTATTTTTTGCAGGAAATTTTTCCTCATTAGGGGGAAGGTCTTTAGGGAATTAGTATTTGGTAGGAAATGCTTTGGGACTTGCCACTGGAAGGCAGGCTCACCAAGGTTCTCTGCCCCTGGTCTTCAGCCTGGCACCTTTCCGGTCAGCTGCCTCCCTCCTGTCCCAGCCTCCGCTGTGCTGTCTGCAGGCAGCTGCTCAGAGTGAACCTGAAGGACAGGGGAAGAGCCTGAGGTAGGATGGGCTGGGGTTTAGTACCAACTGCCACTCTTTCTAGATGTAGGGCCTGGGCAATGTTCTCTTAGACCTTAGTTTGCTTAATTACAGGGTGGCATATGGATGCCCACACAAGCTAAGATGATGTCTCCAAGTTTAAAAATAAACACAGAAGAGAAAAGAGACGGCTTTGTGGTTAATACAGGAAAGTTACCATAGACAAAACTTAAAAGGCAAACTGGGGAGTGGAGGGTAGAATGAGAGCATTTATAATGGCAGAGAAATTAATAGAAATTAATAACTTCAGATAATAATGAGTTGCACCCCACAATAATTGGGCAGCAAACATATATGAAAAGTCATTATTCTAAATTTAAAAAGCAACACAACTACCTGACCAGGCGGTGGTGCAGTACATAGAGCGCCAGACTGAAACACGGAGGACCCAGGTTTGAAACTCTGATTTTGCCGGCTTGAGCACGGGCTCACCAGCTTGAGCGCAGGGTCGCTGGCTTGAGCAGCGACATGATTACATGGTTGCTGGCTTGAGCCCAAAGGTCACTGGCTTAAAGCCCAAGGTGGCTGGCTTGAGCAAGGGGTCACAGGCTGCGCTGGAGCCCCCTGGTCCAGGTACATATGAGAAGCAATCAATGAACAACTAAGGTGCTGCAACAAAAAATGTGTGCTTCTCATCTCTCTCCCTTCCTGTCTGTCTGTCCCTAACTGTTCCTCTCTCTCTCTCTCTCTCTCTCTCTATCTATCTATCTCTCCCTTTCTCTGTCACAAACTAAAAAAAGCAATACAACCTAAAATAGTGAAATGCCATCTTTTACTGATTATTGGATTAAAAAATCAAAATATTTGTCACATATGGTCAAATATTTAAGAACATGCATAAAAGAGCTTTGTTTATAGTAGCAAGAATTGGAAAAAATGTTTAACAAAAGTAGAATGAATAATAATATGGATCTTCTAATCAACATGATACCATGGTCGCTGGCTTGAGCCCAAAGGTTGCTGGCTTGAAACCCAAAGTCACTATCTTGAGCCCAAGGTCACTGGCTTGAGCAAGGGGTCACTGGCTTGGCTGGAGCCCCAGGTTAAGGAACATGTAAGAAGCAGTCAATGAACAGCTAAAGTGCTGCTTGATGCTTCTCATCTCTCTCCCTTCTAGTTTCTCTCCCTCTCTCTCTCAAAAATAAAAATAAATAATAATATGGATCTTCCATAACATGAACTACTATGCATGCATTTCAAACAGTGTCCTAAATGAGTATTTAATGCCACACAATTCTCAACATCTGGGCAAAAACCATTTTGCTAATTAAATCGCCTATTTTACAGGTAAAGAATTTGAGCAGGTAATTACCAAATCCAGCTTCCTTCCTTTTTCTTTTTATAAAATTTCTCCAGATTACTTGTGCCTTTAAGGGCACATCAACACTATTAAAATGAATCACAGGAGACTTTTTAAACTCCTGGTCCTGGTTTGGTTCAATACACCTCGAGGTGGTCAGGTAGACAAAGGAGCAGAAAAACAACAAAACCAAGGGAGCTGCCACTTCCTTTCCTACCCCTAGGAGACAAGTCACAATCCCTGGGATGGCTTTCACTTCTGGGAATCTCCCCTTATCTATGTATTTTTGCAGCAGCTCTGCTGCCTGGCAGGCCCCCTTCCTGGAAGGTGGGGAAGAAGGGATGACAGAGCAGAGCAGGGGGTAGTGGAGGTCCTCACCTGCATTTGATTCCCAGAGACTTGGAGAATGGAAAAAGAAAAAGGGTGAAACCAGCCCCCAAGAAACTCAGTGTGGGCCTGTGGGTTTTCTGGGAGGTGTATATGACAGCTGGGAGGAGTCAAACCAATTCTGTAACTTCTTCTGAAGCCTTTGTTTTGCCTCTTGAGTCTGCCAGGTAAAATAATCCAATGAGCATAGGTGACCATTCCTGCCTACCTCCCAGAGCTTGTGATGTAGTAAGTGCTGGGTAAAGTGAGACACCTGTGATTTTGTGTGATGGGTTGAGAATGCCTGTTCAGCTTTTGCAAAATGTGTTTTCTGTCAATTTTGAATGATCAGCAAATTAATTGGAAGGTATTTATCCCATAGACACAACAACTTTCCATTTCAAAGTTCTTTCTCCAAGGACCGACCTCAATCTCATTTATCTGAAACTGAAGGTCCTTATACTTTCACTTAACCCTCAGAGACCTAGTCTCCTCTCTACCCCCTGCCTGTCCCCCCCCCCCCCCATTGCTGTGACCCCTGAGGCAGCAGGAGACAGCAGCCAGAACCTAACTAATGAGCACAGGCCGGGACCTCTGGCAGGCTCAAGATAGCATCTTGATCTTAGATAAGTTTCAGCTCCTGAGCCCTAAGGTTGAAATGATCCCCTGGTTTCTTTCCCATGAGACAGACAGAGGGACACTGGAACAGGAACAGACCTCAGAAATGTCCTCAAGACCTGAAGAAATGATATTTTAAAAATTTATTCATTTTAGAGAGAGGAGAGGGAGAGAAAGGTGGAGGGAGAGCAGGAAGCATCAATTCATAGTTGCTTCTAGTATGTGCCTTGACCAGGCAAGCCCAGCGTTTTGAACCGGCAACCTCAGCATTCCAGGCTGACTCTTTATTCACTGCGCCACCACAGGTCAGGCGCTGATGAAATGATTTAATACCCTTACCTAACCTCTGCCCATCAGCTCCCAGCATGATCTGAGATTTTCTAACCCACAGTGTCTTGTGATTTTGCCCTGCATAATCTATAACCGCACACCACCAGGGAGTTGGAGCTTTTGAGCATTAACTTTTCATTCTCCTGGTTAGCACCATTCATAAGAAAATAATATTTACTCACATTATAAAATTGATAGTATCATAATTATATTTTTCACTTCAATTCTCTGTGTTTAGTGTTTGGCTCTGCTAACACCTGTGGATAAACTCTTCAGCCACACTACTAACCCCACACTACAGGTATTCCCCAGAGGGGCTTCCTCACTTCTTGTCCATTTCTCAACCTGAGCATTTCTCACCTCCTGCCTTTGCTCCGTCCCTGGGCATCCAAAGCTCTCTGTTGGGTTTGACTATGGAAAAGCAACTAAAGTCATCCCTCAACCTTTTAAATTCTTTTTCCCTTTTATTTAATTAATTTATTTATTTAGTACTTTTTAAAAATGTTTATTTTATTGATTTTAGAGAGAAAGGAATATGGGGGGGGGGGGAGAGAGAGAGAGAGAGAGAGAGAGAGAGAGAGAAACATCAATCTGTCCCTGTGTGTGCCCTGACCAGGGGATCAAACTAATAACATCTTGGCCTCTCCAGGGACCTCCAAACTCAACACAAGTAGCAACCATGTGCGGATTGTGTTGTAGTTCATGCTGAGTGACCTTAGTCAGGGCATCAGTGATGGCTGCACTTGGCCTGCACACCTGGTGGAAATCTTCAGACCACACCACAATGCCACCAACACACCTCCACAAATGACACACCCAGAAGTTACACTCAGCAGGCACACTAAAGTGAATCCTGTTGCGTGGGACCAGCCCCTGCACAGCTCCTTGTCTGCTGTACTCATAGCCTTTCCTCACAGCTGTCAGCATGAGGGTCAATCCCTCCCACTGACGTGCCAACAGCAGTCACAGTGCAACTACAACAGGAGGGCACACAGACCTACACAAGGACACACCTGGAAAACCCAGCACAGGTGACACAGGAGACGGTGCCACTAGATCCCTCAAGACACATATTACATAAGGCCACTGTATCAAGACCATGTAAGAGAACTCCACCACCCTGTTACTCAAATTCTCTAATTCCAAAGGGTGATTTCTGGCCTCCCTCCCTAGTTAGAGCCTTCCACTCCCAAATCTCTGTGTTTTTCATCACATAATTGATCAATCAATCACAGACCAGTGTCCTTATAAGAAGAGGCACTCAGCACAAAGACACTCACAGAGGGAAGAACATCGAGGACATGGGGAAAAGATGTTCACCCACAAGCCAAGGAGAGAAGCCTCAGATGAAACCAACCCTGCTGACACCTTGATCTTGGACTTCTATCCTCCCACTGGTGAGAGGATAAATGTCTGTTGTATAAGCTGCCCAGTCAGGGGTGTTTGTTTCACAGCCTGAGCTGACACATACACTTTGTATCCTGAACCACAGTGACATGCAGAGGCACCTGAGGGTGATGTGTGTACTCTTCTCGTCCTCTCTGCAGCCTTTACTGGCTCCTGTCCCACCCTCCAGTTTTGGCTAGCACCATTGTGGTGGAAACTCGCACCTCATTTTTCTGTGCTGCTGCAGGAATTCCAAAGTACCAGCATTTCGGAGACAAGACTGATGCTCACTGTTTGGTCCACAATAACAACGTGGGACTCAGACCAGAAGTACACTCATAGACAAGCGATCTTTCCCCATATGGCCCATGTTTTCCCATGTCCTGGCATCTTCATTTCATGAGCGGGAAGCTGGCCGACCACAAACATGGCCCACTCAGCTGCATTTTTTGCCTCACATCATGCTGTTGGGAAACAAGCCTGCACAGTCATCAGTCAGATAGTTCAAGATGCTGTCATCACTGCCCTCCTTTTCCCAGTAAAAATGGCCCCTTGCCAGTTAATGGGCCCCAAGGGGGCTTCATGTTGCGGCCCCACCTGTCGGGCTCTGTTCTGATGAGCAGCTATTGGTGCCCTGTCATTTGAAGAGGTTGAGAAAGGAACCTGCACACCCTGCCTGTCCCTCCTTGTAGTCCAGGACAGCGTTTGAGCACTGAGGATGCCAGTGCCTGTGGGGGCAGTGTGAAAACAAAAACAGCACTTCAGCCCACACGGCTCAGCTGTGGGGGTCTGAAGACCAGGACCCACTCACATGTGGGCACACATTTTACAACCCTGATCTTTAGCAGGCCAGATCTGAGGGACAGGCCTGCGTACTTTCACAGGGCCCTGTGCTCAACAGCAGCCACCTTGAATTTCTTCTTAATTTTGAACAAGGACCAGCATTTTCGTCCTGCCTGAGCCACACAGATTACACAGCCGGTCCTGCCTTAACCAGGAGACAGGACTGTGGTCTCAAGAAGCAATGCTCCTATCACTTGCTCAGTTGAAGAAACCAATCTGAAAAGGGACTGCGCTCTGTGATTCCAATGGGGTGACATTCCGGAAAAGGTGGAGCTGCAGAGACAGTAAAGAGACCAGTAGAGGCATGGACACTTGGCACACAGGGTGTCTAGAGCAGTGACACCACTCATATGATGCCATAATGACAGATACAGGTCAGTAAACTCTGTCCAAACTCTCAGAATGGACAGCACCTGATGTAAACCATGGACTCTGGGTGATAATGACATGTGTCAGTGTGGGTTCATCTGTTGTGACAGATGTCCCCTCTGATGGGAGATGTTGACAATGAGGAAGGCAGGGACCATGTGGAGAATCTCAGTACATCCCCTCAATCTTGCTTTGAATCTAAAATGACTCTTAAAATTAAAACCTATTTAAAAACAATGTACCGCTAAGGGTCTGGGACTGGCATCGTCAGGGTGCTTGGGACAACGTGTAAATGCTCAGCCTCAGTGCCTGTCCTGTGAGAATCGGGGGACAAGAGGGGCCTCGCCGTGTCACTGTTGTCACTGTAGTGGAGCTCCTCACCTCAGCTCTGCAGCCACAGGGATGGAGCTGTCCCCTGACAGGGCTGGCCTGCAGGAGGCGGGCATTTGCAGGACCTCATTCCCGTGGCCGCTGCCCTGGGACGGACACTGTTCTGGAAGCTGAGGATGCAGCTCCCTGTGCAGAGAGCTGAGCAGCTGCAGAGGACTTTGTGTTTTCTTTTTGCTCTTTTACATACAAACTTTTCAAAGATAAACATGAAGTGTTTTATTTATTTGAAACTCTTTACTCTTCGTGGCTGTTATTACTAAGATTGCTATGGCCTTGTTTCTCACAACAGCGTTTTAGGAAATTCTCATTGCAAAATGTACGTTTTCAGTTTTAAAACAAACGTAGACAGGCCTCCCTTGGAATCTACCAGTGTTTAAAAATCTGTGATTTATTAAATGCTGTTGATGAAAACTTGGCTTTCAAAATTTTGGTGAGACACATGCCTGGTCTGAGTGTCTGGAAGGCTGAATGTCGGCACCACTGACCACGTGGGATGACCTCACCTTGGTTCCTGGAGGGAGAGGAAGCAGACTCAGGTCAGCAGCTGGATGCAGCCTGTCTGACTCGCATCCCCAAGTCACAGGAACCCGCTGGGCCGGCTCAGGTTTCAGGGGGACGGCTCAATGCTCAGAGCTCAACTTTGGCAGGAAATGCAGAATCAGCATTAAGAAAATAAATATCTCCTGCAGCCACAGAGCAATGCTGTCGCCTTTGGGTAGGAAGCAAGTGAGCAGTTAGGCAGCAAAAGAGCTCGTTTTCCAATCATTGTGGTTTGTGTTGCCAAAACCAAAGAGGGTCTGTGAGCAGATAGGTTATTTTTTCTCACTCTTACTGTTAAAGATGGCCAGTGCTCTCACGTGGTGATCCTCTCATGTGATAACAGCTAAATGCCCTTCTTGCTTGGGAAGGGGCTTGGTTATGCTAATGTGTGCTGGAAGAGGGGGTTGTTCCCCCGAAAAATTTTAAAAGGAGGAGCTAGGAGGCCATTTGGAGGAAAGTGATCATGTTCTTGTAGAGAGGAAGAGCCCGTGGTGTAGCAGGGCAGGGAGGCCACGAGGAGGAGGCAGCCAAAATGGCTGAATGGTGAAGGAGAAGACAGTTTGTACAGGAGAAGGAGATGAGGAACAGAGGTGAATAAGACTGGTGAGGTGGAAGCCTTTGATTCTAGGAAAACTCAGATGAGTCAGTGGCTTTGGGAGCCCTGAATGGAAAGGGAAGTGTTTTCCCACTGTGTGTTTTTACTCGCTTGCCGAGTGTGAGTCTAGAATAAGGAAAATTAGACCACCAGTTTTGGGCTCCGCAGTTTCTTTATGATCTGTCCGGATTAAATGCAAACCTACACGGGCCAGGCGGCTTTGACGGTGGCCATGACTTCTGGCTTTACAGGGTCCAAGGTGATTCTGGTCACTTCAGACACGTAGTGAGTGAATCAAGATGTCCACTCTTGCGTGCCGAGGGTAACATCATCAGAGCCCCGCTGATGATCTTGGTCGGCACAAGCAATCACAGTGATTGAACAAAAGTCTAACCTGATGTCTCACTACCGGTACTGTAATTGTTACACACGGCAGGGACGACAGCACACAGAAACGTCTGGGGTGAGGGCACCGAAGCTCTACAACCATCACCTGTACGTCCAGAGCTCAGGGACGTTGGGCTGTCCAGCGCTGTCCACGGTCCTCTCCTTACTGGGAGGCAGTCCCCCTGGGAAACCAGGCTGCGGCCAGTAGGCTGCCCTCTCTGACCCACCCTCACTTCTCTCTCTGGGTCCTTGTCACCCCCACTCCACTCCCTCTCCTGACCCCACCCTGTTTCCCAGGCTGTGTCATGGTAGGAAGTGCTAGGGGGCCCACCACTGCCACTGGCCCCATGACCGTGGAGAAAGTTCTGCCCTCTGGGCTACATTTGTGCCTGCACCCTGAGAGGGTGGTGCCTGGAGCCATGTTCCCAGCTCCGGAAGACATTAGATGCTCTGGGAGCCTTCAGGTTAGAACCGCGGGGGTCCCAGGAGAATCCAGGGCACCCCAGGGCTCTGCCGTGCTGGAGGAGTGAGGGAGGCGTTCTCGTCCTGGTCGGAACCGAGCACCCAGCAGCTCCGGAGGCTCTACACCCCCACCGAGGGCAGAGACCTCTTGTCTCTCTGTTCTCCCAGCTCTGCCCCCCCCCCCACTGCTCTGAGCAAACACACATTGGACGTTTGTCCAGTGCTGTACATCATGAACAGCATTGCCAGACCCATCCTCATCCTTCAGGGAGAGTACGGTGCGGCCTCCGGCACAGTCTTACTGAGCACAGGAGGGTGGTGTGCCGGGCGGCGTGGGGGAGAATTCAGACATGGAGGCGAAGGAAGATCAGCTCTAATGCGAGTAATCCTCACGACCTCACACAGGGCACTGCTCTCTCTGTGCCTCATTTTCCCTTCCTGCGCAGCAGGACACCTGTGGAGGTGAGGCCTGCCGTGCAGTGTGGTAGCCACGGCCTCTCACACTCAGCAGCTTACTGGTGGCCACAGCAGGGCACGGTTGAAGGAGGGGGCAGCCTGTCAACCTTCGCTCATGTTTTAAAATTGCCTGGTCTCCATGCAGTAAAGCACACAGATCTTAAAAGTCTGTCCTGATGAATGTCAACACACGTTCATGTCTCTTCAACTACCACCCTGGTCAGGGACCCCAGCACACATCTTTGACCCCTGTAGGGGAGGGTGAAACACTGTCCTTCTATCCTCTTAGGTGCAGACACCATGACCTGTGAATAATTAACCTGAGATAGGTCAGTCACAGTATACTATGTATTCACATGTGCATATACACAGGAGAACTCTGTGATGCTTAATTCAAAGGGGTGATTAGAATTTGGGGTTTATATACAATGGTCACAAAAGGCAATAAATCATGAAGTAACAAGACAAAGAAAAAGGGGTGCGAGCGTCCTGGGTGAGACACTGGTAAAATGTGAGGGAAAATAAGAGATGAGGTGCCCAGCCTGTCCTCCTGAAGCAGAGCCCTGTCCAGAGAATTACTTTTTTTGTGTGTGGGAGAGACAGAGAGAGTCAGAGAGAGGAACAGATAGGGACAGACAGACAGGCAGGGAGAGAGATGAGAAACATCAATTCTTCGTTGCAGTTCCTTAGTTGTTCATTGATTGATTTCTCATATGTGCCTTGACTGCGGGCCTTCAGCAGACCGAGTGACCCCTTGCTCAAGCCAGTGACCTTGGGATCAAGCCGGTGAGCCTTGCTCAAACCAGATGAGCTCGCACTCAAGCTGGCGACCTCAGGGTCTCAAACCTGGGTCCTCCACATCCCAGTCCAATGCTCTTTCCACTGTGCCACTGCCTGGTCAGGCGAGAGAATTATTTTTTAATTTTTGTGTTTTTGTTGTTTAAAAAAAAGTGCCCTTGCTGAAGGGGGTGGCAGTGTGGACAATAATGTAAATGGAGCCACTTGATGGTGGAGCCCGAGCTGCTGTCCCAGAGGGGCTGCCCTGCATGTCCTACGTTGAAATATAGGGGAAAAAAGGCTTTTAGCAATAGGTCACTTTAAAAAGGCTCTTAGCATAAATAACTTCATTTAGCTTCATTTTCATCTTAAACTCTAAGTAATCCCAGAACTTACTTAAGTCTAAAACTCCCTACCCCCGGCCTTGAAGTTAGTTTTGCCAAACTGCAGATATGTCAGGGGTGGGTAGTAAATCCTAGAATGTTTAGAAATGTGTTTGCTAAGCATGCAAAACAGGTATCACTACTGGTTATCAACTTCAAAGCTTATGGTCTTAGTGTGTAGAAAATATTTGTTTCTTTAAATTGATCCTATAGATAAACATTGTAATAAGACAGTAAGATTTAATGAGTTTATTAGCAAGATTAATGAATATGTTTTATTGCTTTTGTACCAATCTTCACTGAGATCACCCTCCTTCCTGTACCCCAATCAGTATGTGATTTTGTCTTTAAAAGCTAGCCCCACATTGTGTTTGGGGCCACATGATTTGGCTGACTTAGGTCTCTGTGCGGTCACCAGCTTTAAAATAAAGATTCCTTAATTTGGCTACTTAATTGTGTGGCAAAATGTTCATTTTTCGCTGTTCTGATACAACATCTCAAACCTTCCAATGTTAAAACAGGGCAAAGTTACCTCGGGATTGGGGCTAAAGCAACGTCGTGCCCCCAAAGAATTGATTAAAAGAATAAAAACAGCAGATGTCTGACTACAGAACTGATGAGTACTGGACTGGAAATGAAAGACCTTGTTTAGAACTAGCCTCACTGTGCTATGTTACCTGCACCCTTAGAAAGGCCTTTCTTCTATGAATGTAATTGTTCCCCTTCCTTTTTTTTTTTCCAGTGAGAGGAGGAGAGGTAGAGAGACAGACTCCCATATGTGCCCGGACCAGGATCCTGGAAAGCCAACTATGGGGTGATGCTTTTCCCATCTGGGTCATTGCTCCATTGCTCAGCAACTGAGCTCTTCTTTTTTTTTGTTTTTTTTTTTGTTTTCTGAAGCTGGAAACGGGGAGAGACAGTCAGACAGACTCCCGCATGCGCCCGACCGGGATCCACCCGGCACGCCCACCAGGGGCGACGCTCTGCCCACCAGGGGGCGATGCTCTGCCCCTCCGGGGCGTCGCTCTGCCGAGACCAGAGCCACTCTAGCGCCTGAGGCAGAGGCCAAGGAGCCATCCCCAGCGCCCGGGCCATCTTTGCTCCAATGGAGCCTTGGCTGCGGGAGGGGAAGAGAGAGACAGAGAGGAAGGAGGGGGGGTGTGTGGAGAAGCAAATGGGCGCTTCTCCTATGTGCCCTGGCCGGGAATCGAACCCGGGTCCCCCGCACGCCAGGCCGACGCTCTACCGCTGAGCCAACCAGCCAGGGCTGAGCTCTTCTTAATGCCTGAGATGGATGGAGGCTATGGAGTCATCCTCAGTGCCCAGGGCCCACTTGCTCCAATCGAGCCATGGCTGATGAAGAGGAAGGAGAGAGAGAGAGAGAGAGAGAGAGAGAGAGAGAGGGGTGGGGAGGGAGGGAGAAACAGATGGATGTTTCTCTTGTGTGCCCTGACCAGGAATCGAACCTGGGACTTCCACATACTGGGCCATGCTCTACCTCTGAGCCAACCAGCCAAGGCCCCCTTCCTTTTCTCATAATTACCTCTTGTCTTTGTTTTCTAATTGGCACACTGTGTGGGTTTCTACCTGAATCTGTGTGTCCCAAATAACTATTCTTATTAATCACAACAAATGCTTGTTGCTGCTCACTCTGAAAGGTCTTTTATTTTCAGGTGAGCACAGTATTCGTTTCCTGCCGTCTGTGCGGGACACTCCCCTCATTGTCCGTGTAGCCTTCAGACCTCCCAGCTAAGTTCAGCTGCAGGGCTCCTGGGAAGTGGAGGGAGGATGTGAGGTCCATGTTGGGAAGGCAGGTGGGAAGCGCAGGGGAAGAACACAGAGCATCAGAGCCCAGGACTTACTGTCCAAGCTCAGTGTGCCAGCTCCCTGAGTCTTCTCACTTAGGGAGCGAGAGCCACTCTTCCTGGCGAGGGGAGGTGAGAGCAGCACCCAGCTCAGGGTCAGCCATGCAGAAAGTGCTCCAGCTTGGGCAGCTTTGAAATCCCTGCTCAGACTTTGCCTGAACTGCCCCAGCACACTGGTCACCAGGGTGGGTTTATGTTGGTGTGCTGCAGGTGGACCAGGACTCAAGGGACAAGACAACAAGAGGGAGGAGAAGATCAACCAGAACAAAGAGGAAACCAAGGAGGGGAGGGTCTGTGGATGTCCTCAGCCTCTGTCACTGTTCACTTCCAGTGTGGTTCCCAGTATTAGTGTCATGCAGACCTCAGAGCTCTTGTTCTGTGGGTTATATCTGTAGACATTCCTGTATTGGAATTAAAACTAAGAAAGGTTAACTTATTGATTCATTGAAAAAGTTGCAATAACAAGCTCATTTGATGTCAACATAAAACACATTAGTTAAAGATAACTATATTTTCTAAAACAAAAGCAATTTAGCTGAGAAGGAAGACGTTTGAATTTTTGCAGATCTCTTCAATGTCTGGCTTAATAGGAGACAACTGGACCCTCAAATCTACTATCACACTCATTCTGTTGGGATTCACATGTCATTTAATTCCAGAGAACTCTCCTTACATTTGTGAGAAAATGAATGTGAAAAGGCAGATAGTGTCCTAGCCCAGGGGTCGGCTAACTGGCTGCACCTGTTTTGTGGGTGAGCTGTATCAGAGCCAGTGGCACCTGCTGGTGACCCTTCTGTGGGGCCGCTTTCTCTACAAAAGCAAAGCTGAGGAGCTGTGACAGAGACCATCAACCCACAAAGCCTAACATAGTTATCTGGCCCTCTTCAGAAAAATGGTGCCGGCCCTATGTTAGAGTATTATGAAGAGTTTTGACTTTATAGATTCCTGATAGAGTCTCAGGAAAATCCAAGAGTCCCCAGGCCACATTTGAGCACAGGCAGAGTGACAGGATGTTTGAAGACTTTATTAATGCCTGCCATCCAGTTCCTCAAGCTCAGGGTAATTCATAAAGCTTGTGCTTGTCTCCCACTGAGGCATGGGGGCACCACTCCTGTCTCCAGGGGGCGGGCAAATGAGCAGCGGTGGTGTGAAGAAATTTTAACTGTGTATTGACATAAACTCAGAGCAGGAGTTACTGAAGGGCGTGAGAAGCTGAAGGAGTCTTAAAAATAACAAGACATTGGCCTGTGTTCTTCTGCACGCAGACACACAGGAATCTTGGAGGCACGCCACAAGAAACTGTTTATGATTAGGACTACCTAAAGCATTTATCTTGTCCTTCGCCTAGTATTCTGGGAGAAATGGAGAAATGCATGATTTAAAGATTACAGTCGATATTTAGAAAAGAAAAACAACATAGTTAGACTGGTGCACCCCCACTGTATGTTAATTAATAAATACGCAGTGTGAACGATGTTCTAAGCTCCTTCCAACTTTCAAGTTTCAGTCCTCTGCTTTCTTTCATCTGTCTCTGACTTTTTCTTTGCGTCCGCGTTTATAAAAAACAACAGTGGTGAGTGGAGGGCTACCGAGAACAGAGCTGGGGAGGTGGGTTCACCTGGTATGGGTGGGAAGTGAGAGAAGGCAAATTTTCTGGCAGAGGGAAACATCACTGCAACCTGTAAGGACCTGAAATGTTCTGGTTTGTGTGAGGCAGGGACATCCCAGTAACACCTGATCCCTGACCTTGGGTGCTGTGGGAAGGCTGGATACCCAGGACTTTGCTCATGACTTTCAATAGGGACAAAGGGCAGCTCTTGGGCAGCAGAGGGCCTCTTTCTTGGATGCCGGCCTCCCCAGACCATACCCACCACATAGTTGTGGGAGGATCATGCTGGCTCCTCAGAGTTGCTGAGGGGGAGGGGGAGTGGCATTGGCAGAGAGCGGTAGACCCCACAAATGTGGTGTAGACCTTGTAGAAAGCAGCACAGTGTGGCATTCACTCTGAACTTGGCATTTTGGAGTCTGTGAGAATATAGTTTTGTCACAGTAGAAAGTTGGGGAGGTTTGTGTGTGTCCCTTGATGAGAAGCCCTCACTACAAGGCCCAGGTTTGTGAGCCAAACAAGAGCTGAGAAACAAAAAAACACCTGGAGTGGAAACAGCAACGAGTTTGTGGTCCAGCGTGAGCAGGCTCCGTTCCAGGGATGGGTTCCACCCAGAACATATACGTACAAGGAGCTGAGCTATGCAGAGAAGAGTGGATTAAAGTTTAGTGAGGCACCTGCCACAGGGGCACATGGTGTGAGTGAGAGTGTGGTGTGTGTGTGTGTGTGTGTGTGTGTGTGTACACAGTAGAAGTTCCTGCTTGTGATCTTCGGTCACCTTCACAACATCCAGAGATGAGACCTGGTGAGTGCTGTCTTTGCTGTAGTAGGAAAACGTGTCGGGGTGGATGAGCAACTAAGAAATGACATGGCTCCTATGACAACAATTTTTTGTCATACCGTCCCACTTGTTTTAGAGATTGTTACCTACCAAATTGAAGGATCTTTCATCTACTGCTTCAAGAACAGCAAAAATAGTCAGACACTATTAGAATAAACACAGCCTCAAACCAAAGAAAAAGGCCTCAAAAGAAACCAGCCCTGTCCACACTTTGGTCTTCAACTTTCCAGCCTCCAGGACTGTGACATGATAAACGTCCCGTCCCGTTCAAGCCACTCAGTCTGCAGAGCTCTGTTACACAGCCTGAGGTGACTGACACAACCTCTTAGACTGTGCTGCTGCTATTCCTGTGTGGTGGGGACACCAAGGCCAGTGTCCGCTCTAATGTCCAAGAGTGGTGCTGCTGTGTGTTCAGCTGACAATTGTAAAAAATCAGCGACTGATAGCCCCCTTGTGCCCATCCCTGAGGATGATGTTAGCGTTGTCCCTGCCCATCCATCTTTCAGTTGCCTAATCATTGCCTGGCTTTTCCGTCTTGTTTCTCCTTTTCATCAAAAAAATGAACATTCCAAGGAGTTGGACATGAATTTCATGGTGTGAAACTTTGCCTCTTGTGTATCATGTCATAAACAGATGGAAGTTTTACTTAAGAAAAGAAGCCTTACCAGGAGGTGGTGCAGTGAGTAGAGTGTTGGCCTGGGACTCTGAGGACCCAGGTTTGAAACCCCAAGGTCATTGGCTTGAGCGGGTTCATCCAGCTTTAGCTCAGGGTTGCTGGCTTAAGCATGGGATCATAGATATGACCCTATGGTCACTGGCTTGAAGCCCAAAGTCACTTTTTTGAGCCCAAAGTCACTGGAATGAGCAAGGGGCCACTGGTTCATGTATGAGAAAGCAATCAATGAACAACTAAGGTGCTGCAATTATGAGTTGATGCTTCTCATCTCTCTTCCTTTGTGTCTGTCTCTTTCTCTCTCTGTCTCTCTGTCTCTCTATAAATATATATATATATATTTAAAAATCAACTATTGACTGCATAAATAAATGGAACACCAAATTCGTGTTTCTTCTCTCTCAAATCAATAAAATATATATTTTTTTAATTTTAAAAAAGAGAAAGGCTAGGTTCTCACCCACTAAAAGCCCCTAGATGGAACTCTCTGGACTGTTTCCAATTCTATGACATATTAGTATATCTGCTAAGATACATCATGATTTAATAGCTCCACTTGCAAATATTAGAGTTTTGCAGACTGCAAGTGGCAAAAAGCCTTTGTAAATTCGAGGCTTAGCAAAAGGCTAAGTTCTCCCCCCTCCACCTCCATATTGGCTATGATGCTGAGTATTTGCACCCACTTCACTTGCTTGCTTAAATTGCTGGAAGCAATTTTTACACCCTTCCTCTCACTCTTTGTTTGTTCAGATGTTGGTTGATTTCGCTTATGCTTGGTAGAGGGATTCCTGTTTGTCTTGGGAGAGTTTCTGTTTTTGCCTCAGATATGTAACTTTGTATCAAAGACTTCCTTATTTGCATATGGCTATATAATAAAGCAAACTGGGGCTATGGGGCACTCGGTTATTGCCATCAGCATTGAAGAGGCCTCCCGATCCCATCCGTTTTTCTCAATGAGTTTGTTTTCTTCATTCCACACCGTTCTCACTCAAGACCCAGAATTACGAGCCGCGCTGGTCCATGGCATTAGAGTGCAATTGGACTTACAACATTCTTTAATTTTTTCTTCTATTTGGTAAAAATTAATGATGTATTTGTCTTAAATTTGGTGGTGCTAGGTTGGGGGGAAATGCATATGTATTATTCTTTTCACTTATTTTGGACTGTGACAGAGACCACAATATATCCAGTTCTAATATTTCCTTTTCTTAATTACAATATTCACATCATAAATTTATGTAGAATAAATGATCGTAAAATTTTAAAAATTAGCCTGACCAGGTGATGGTACAGTGGATAGAAAGTTGGACTGGGACGCAGAGGACCCAAGTTTGAAATTCTGATGTTGCCAGCTTGAACACAGGCTCGCCAGCTTGAGCACAGGGTCACTAGCCTGAGCGTGAGATCGTAGACGTGAACCCATAGTCACTGGCTTAAGCCCAAAGGTCACTGGCTTGAAGCCCAAGGTCTCTGGCTTGAGCCCAAGGTCACTGGCTTAAGCAAGGGGTCAATCACTCTGCTGTAGCCCTTCCACCCCCCAGTCAAGGCACATATGAGAAAGCAATCAATGAACAACAAAAGTACCACAACAGAGAATTGATGACTCTTATCTCTCTCCCTTTCTGTCTGTCTGTCCCTGTCCCTCTTTCTGTCTCTCTGTCACAATAAATAAACCCATACTCTATTACTCTTTTCCTTCCTTTTTTGTATTTCCTTTAAAAATGTCATTATAAATTTTGATGCACTTTTAAAGATATTTTGTTTTAATTTCCACATTGACAGAGACCAGGTCTATAATTTATTATTCTTTCTTTAGGCATCTAATATGTGTTAAGGTGTTTATTGAAAATAATTACATTGATCTATTTTAATTCAATGAATTCAAAGCAATGTAAAATAGTCTAGGTGACAAATATAGTTCTCTCCGAATTTATAGAAGAAAAAGACTGACAAGAGCACTTTAATGTCTTTAATTAAGTGTTTGCTGGCCTGACCTGTGGTGGCGCAGTGGATAAAGCGTCGAACTGGAAATGCTGAGGTTGCTGGTTTAAAACCCTGGGCTTGCCTGGTCAAGGCACATATGGGAGTTGATGCTTCCAGCTCCTCCCCCCTTCTCTCTCTGTCTCTCTCCCTCTCTCTATCCTCTCTAAAAATGAATAAATAAAATAAAAAATAATAATTGTTTCCTTTTCAGTGAGGTGTTTCCTAAACGCTTGCTTTCCCAACAGGTTGCTATTTTGTTTTGTGCTTTTTCTCTTACTTTCTGTAGATGTTACCGCCATCTAGTGAGCATAGTATACAGTTCACATATTATGTCACTGTCTCTGCCAATAGCATGTGAGCTCCCTGAGGGCAGGGAGATTGCTGTGTGCTTTGTTCACTGCTGTGGACCCAATAACTAGAGCAATGCTTCCTATGTAACAGGCATCTGAAAGCATTTGTGGAACAAATGAGTGCAGAAGATCCAGCCAGCAGATGGGGTAGAGTTTCCCAACCAGAGCTAACGATACTTTATTATTGAACATTGTTTTATTTCATTATTGTATTGATCTAGGAGGGTTGGTATTAATATTATTACCATATTCCAGATGCAGCAACTAAGTAGCAGAAATTTGTTTCAACATTATGAAAAGGGAGAGAAGGCAGTCACTTACTGGGCAATTGTGTTTATATGAGCTGCACAGAGTAGGCAAGTCCTTAGACACCAAGGATCCCGGGGGTTGCCTAGGGCTTGAGCCAGGGGAGGGGAGGGGGAAATGGGGAGTGGCTGCTAATTGTTCACAAGGCTCTAGGGTGGGGCAACACAGGTTCTGCCTCCTCTTGGGAACTGTTCATCCAAATTAGGACTCAAAAGGAAAAAATAGTGAGGACAGGGACAGAGACACACAAGGGCCAGGTGTGAATCTGAAGGTGGTGACCGAGGGCCCAGCACACACATGGGGTGGAGTGAGTTTCCTTCAAACATGAGTCAGTGATCCTAACAACCCTGAGAGGGCATGTGTTTCCCTGTTTCACCACGAAGACCCTGAGAGCAGAGAAGTCACAGGACCAATTCACGCCAGAGAACGGAAGGTCTGAGCTCTGTGCATCACCACTGCACTGGCACCCACTGCCTGCACCCTAGCAGGGACATATCAGTGGGCACATGCTCACTCAGGAGGGGTGGCAGCTTCAGGACCAGCCGCATAACACACACTGGGTCTGGCACCATCTCTGAGCCATTTCTCTGCGTTGAGGCCCAGCTGGACAGGAAGGGACAGCAGCTGCAGAAAATGTGGCCAGGATGAGAAGTCTCCTTCACAGAGAACCCAGGAGGGCAGGGAGATGTGGTGCTGCCCGCCGTGCAGGAGGAGGGGAAGCAGCAGAGGGCCCATGGGTGGACCTGAGACTCTGTGGGAGGGGGCGAGGGCCCTGATGTCAGACCATTCTCACCCAAGCTCTTTGGGGCCAGGTCACCTGTGCAACTGGACAGTTTGAACCCCATCCAAACGCTGCTGCTGGGCCACCACCCTGGGCCACAGCTTTGCATGCTGGTCAGGATTGGGGCCGTGTTCAGGGAGGCTTAGCTGTGCTGACACACCTGGGCCTGTGGGGGAGAAGCATTGGCCAGAAGGGGTGGGGGTTAGGGCCAGGGTGTGTCCATACGGGAGCAGAGCTAGGACAAGGTGGTTCTGGAGACAGAGGGTCTCCTCGGCTCAGCTCCTGTCCCTCACTGCTTGTGCATCTAACTCTTACATCTGAAGTTCAGGTTCCCTGCTCTGACTGTAGGAGCTGTGCCAGTGCCCACAGCAGGGCGCCTGAGGCCCTCTCCTCAGCCTGGATCTCCAGCTCCCACTGGCCCTGGGGCTACACAGCCCTTGGCCCCTACCACCCCTGCTGGTGGTCTGCGCTTGTCGAACTGGGTCACAGTTTGTTAGTAGGAACTCTTTTCTACCGGAATATAAATCTGTGTTGGCAACTGTTCACACAAGAGTCCAGCCATGGTTAGCAGGGAAGGGACAGTAGTTGTGGGTGTCTTGAAGACCCACTGTCCCTGAGCCCAGCCTGAGCAAACGTGTCGTCCTCCCTCAGTTGGACAAGACACTCCCACACTTAAATCTTACAAGGGACTTGGCATCCTCCCCGCTCACTGTCATTTCCCACGTACACACCTCTAACAGGCACCTGTTACTCTTGTTACCCCTTTGTTCCAGCCTCAGCGCCTCCACCCTCCCAGCTTCCCCTGCAACGAGGCCCAGAGGCAGACAGCCCGGCCCTGAGGCCAGGCATTTTCCTCTCCAGCCCGGACACCACACAGGAAACCCTGGAAGACCTGAGGATCACTCAACCTGTCCTCTGACTGCTTCTGGGGAGCAGACAGAAGCTCCCTAAAGACAAGGCTGAATTCTAGAAAAATGGCTAATGCTTTAGAAAGCATCAAGTCTCAAAAGCCACTCGTCGTCCCTAGAGGGTTCAGGATACAAATAATGAGGGAAGGCCTCAGGAGGCCCCATGCTCAGTCTGGTCTTGGGAGTAGAGGTGACAGGAGAGGTCCCTGAGGATTAGAGAGCTGAGTGCTCCCTGAAGGAGTCGAAGGTATCCCCCTCAATCAGGAAGCAGGGCGGAAGCATCACCTGTCGATCATAGTGCCTTTGACCTTCACGATCTTTTTTTTCTCTCAGGTTCTCTTTCCTTGAAGCAGCTCACATCCAAGTACAGAGGCAGTGGCCACTAGAGCATTTCTCAATAAAACCCTCTTTATTCATAATTTACCCATAATTCCTCTGAGGTGCTGCTCCTACCCGCCCCCTGCACCTGGGCCCACCCCCACCCTCACTATCCTGCCCTCCCTCCTGGTCTCCCATCTCCCTATGTCAGTAGAACAGCCAGGATCAACCCTGGGCTGTGGAGGATCCCTTGGCTCCTCTGGGGACAGCCAGGTCCCATCTACTCTGGACCCTCTGGGGGGCTGGCACAGTCTCCATACTGGCTGCGCGGCCGCTTCCTCCAACTTTCTGTGACAGAGTCACACTTTCTCTTCTGAGGCTGTGAGGAGTGAACCAGCCCCAGAGCCAAGGCTGGCTTCACGGAGACCCCGAAGTTGGCCCCTGGGAGCGGGGTATCCTCGCTGTGGGCTGGGCCTCCACCCAGAACATGCTTCCTGGACTTGGAGGCTGCAGAGGCAGCTCGGCTGAGGCTTAGTGTTTGAAAGAACTGGCACTGGGCAGCTCCACGGGGCCCCCGACCTCCAGGGCAGGCAAGGCCCGAGGCAGGGACAGGACTCAGGGAGAGCCCACAGGGCAGCAGGTTGTTAGGAGAGCCCAAGAGGAAGGCCAAGCTGGGGAGATCCTCCTCATCCTCACTGGACCAGTCCACTGGCCCGCGAGTTTTCCCAACGAGAGTGGTCCCTCTGGGAATGGAGTCACCCCTGGGTCCCAGTCCAGAGTAAGTGTGCTTGTGACCCTGGGGAGCAGAGGTGGGGCATCGAGCTCGGTGTGGTGGGCAGTCCTCATATCCTGAAGGGACAGCAAAGGCTTTGGGCCTGGATGGGTGGGTGACTGCCTGACCGTGCCTTTTACGGTCTTTGAAGTCAGCCTCTGGTGAGCAGGCTTTGTCATTGATCCCCAGCAGGGGGTCATGGTCATGCATCTGGGCATCTTGTTCAGCTGCAGACTCAGGAGAACTTGGGTCCAATTGGGGTGCCCTGTGACTTTGGGGTGCCTGCACACCTTCCTCCTCCTTCAAGGCCTGGAGTCGCTTCTCTATCAGCTGGGAAGAAGAGGAGACAGTGACCAACTCCGCGCATGCGTGAGACAGGAATAGGAGTGTGGGTAATGGGACAATGGCATTGGGGGGAGGTGGGCAGGGGATGATACCACGACTCAAATCCAAAACACACACGTGCCCCTCCTGCCATTCTTCGCACCATATTCCCAGCTTTCTGTCCTTCCCTCCCCTCTGGGCTCCCACCCTCTCCTTCTATCACCTTCTTCCTGCTCTAGCCCTCTCCTTGTCACCCTGCACTGCACCCACCACAGAGCTGGCCCCTCACATGCCATGCCTACAGCCAGGGTGGGTAGACAGAGTCATGTGGACCCCTGTCTTGGGTTTGCACTGCCCTGGTTTACCAGGGCGCTCTCTCCCATGGCTCACCTGTGGCCCCCCAATCCCTGATCTACCTGGAGTCCCTCCATCCAACTCATTTGAGGCCCTTTCTTCCTTAGGTTCACCTGGCGTCCCCCTCCCATCTTCCTAAGGTCCCTCCATGCCCTAGCTCACCTGGGCAAGACTGAGTGCTTCTTCCTGCTCCAACTCCTCTTCTAGGGCCAAGAGATCCAGCTGTGCTCCTGGGGAATTGAGTTGTGCCAGGAACTGGGGGTGAATGACCGCCTCCACCTGCGACAGAAGGAAGGGCTGTGAGCAGCCTCAGCAGGGAGTCACCTGTGAGTCAGCGGGACTTGGAGGAAAAGTGGAAAAGCAAGGACCCACACCAACCTCTTGCACAGGTGGGTGTTTTATACCAGTGGTCCCCAACCTTTTTTGGGCCACGGACCAGTTTAATGTCAGAAAATATTTTCAAAGACCGGCCTTTAGGGTGGGACGGATAAATGTATCATGTGACCGAGACAAGCAGCAAGAATGAGTCTTAGACAGATGTAACAGAGGGAATCTGGTCATTTTAAAAAAATAAAACATCATTCAGACTTAAATATAAATAAAACGGAAATAATGTAAGTTATTTATTATTTCTCTGTGGACCGGTACCAAATGGCCCTCAGACCGGTACCAGTCCATGGCCCGGGGATTGGGGACCACTGTTTTATACCATCATGGTTGTCAGCTACAAGCGCACACACACACACACACACACACACACACAAACAAGGAACACACATATATACCAACACATAAGGGCACACCCATGTGCATGCAGCACAGACCATTCACTATACTCCTGCACAGCACACACACTCACACCCACACAGGCACCCAGCTCAGGAGCAAAGAATGGAGCTTAATTCCATTGGTTTGGACAGAACCCAAGTCTGGGAGCTCGAGTGCCACCCTCTGGAATCCTGCTGACCGCGGGGCTCTGAGCCAGCCCACCTTGGTGAGGAAGTCTTCCTGGGAACACAGCTTTTCCATGTAGCTCCAGAGACCTGGGTCTGAGTAGGTCCCATCCTCTTCCTGCTGCGACTCCTTTCCGTCCTCGTCCCACTCTCCACCTAGCTCCCCGGGGGCTGAGTGGGCCGGCCCCACCAGCTCGTCCATGATGTCCATATATTCTTTCACGGCCTCAGGGGGGATCTCCGTGGGTGCCTTGGTCTCCCGGGGTTGCTGGTGTCTTTGGGCGGGTTGGGTCCTGGGTACAGCCTTCCTGGGCATGTACGCTGGAGCAGAGAGGGAAGAGGAGGGAATGAGAGAGGTTAACGCTTCTGCCTCCTGAGCATGTGGCAGTGAGGGCAGTGTTTGGGGGGTATTAACGTGGGTGCAGTCAGGTCAGGACCACTGAAGCTGTGTGACCGTGTGAGGGGAGAGGAAAGAGGGGAGCACCCAAGACACTGAGGAAGGACATGCAGAGCCACCGATTCTCCAAGGGGCCCCGTCCAGCCTGCTACTTAGCAGACTTTCTGTGAGGTCTTTGACAGGGAGCTGGGAGAGGGGTTATGAGGGTTGACCAGGTCCAGACCCCATGGTGACAAGGGGCACTGAGGCCCTGCCTCTCATGGCTGTTGCAGCTGAAAGACTAAAGCCCCTTCAAGGAAAAGGACCAATGAGGGGACAGTGGCCTGCTCTAAGCCCCTGCTGCCCTTGGCCACAGGCTCCTGTGGGAGCGTCCTGCCGTACCTGGCTGTGGGCCCACCACTGGGGCTGAGGGCCCCTGAGGATCAGGTCTCGGTGGGGCTGGAGGAGGCGGGTCTTGCGTCCCCTTCGTCCACTGCAACTTCTGAATCTGCATCTCCTCTTCTGCCTCAAACTCCATGAACCTGGGGGTGAGGGAGTCACAGGCTGTGCTGAGGAGGAGGCTTCCCAGAGCCCAGCACAGGCAGCGGTCCATGGAGGGACGAGAGAGCAAGTGCCTTGGCCATCAGGGTCCGGACAGGGGGCCGGCTGGGGGAGCTCATTCCCTGCACAGCCCCGCTGGCTGGAGTCGGACCCCACTGGACTGGGCACATTCACTTCAGCCTGTCCTGAGCCTTCAGGTCCAGCCAAGGATGGGTCAAGATCAGGGGAGGGTGGAGCTCCCGGGGGAGGTAGGACAGAAGAACCCACACTCTGAAGATGAGGGAAAGCTTCTGGTGGGGAGAAGGCCTCTGGGCCTGTGGGGACGTGGTACTGACCAACACCCCTCCTTGCTACATCCTCTCTGATGAGCCCCGCCACAGCTGGACCCTGCCCGGCAGCCAGCCCTCAGTCCACACTGTGGTCAGTGCCCCTCCCCCACCACACACACATTCAGCTCTCAGGCCCAGAAACCTGACTCACTTTTCTGCCATCTCGTAATAGATCATCCGGTCAAAGTTGCTTTTACTCTGCCATTCCTGCATGGCCCGGCCTAGTCCCTCCTTCAACGTCATGGTGGGCTTCCGGCGAGACAGGGACCGGAGCACTGGGCTGTAATACCTCAGGGTCAGTCACGGTCTGCAGCCTGGCCTCCACCCCCTGGCCCCCCATTTCGGTGGAGCACACGTACCCCCTCCCCCCCACAGCATGACTGAGTGCCGCAGGTGAGGGAGGGGCATCTGTGTGTGCAGGACAAGCCTTCCTACCTACTGTAGTCACTCCCTCACCATCACACCAGCCCATGAACCTGGACTTTAGGCTGACCGTCCACTCACACCCTGCAGCTGGGACTCCATCCTCAGACCTTGCTGCCAGCATCCCAGGACACGCCAGCCTGTGCGTCCACCCCACATTCCTCTTCCATGTGCAAAGCCCAGCTGAGCCCCAGTGCCCTGCCCAGTGCACTCACATGAGGAAGCAGGACAGAGCCTCTGCATCAGGACTCTGGGGAAGGTGCCTCCGGGCCAGGGCCTTGAAGCTCTGCCAACGTCGGAAGTTTTTGTATACACTATTGTCGTTACCGGAGTCATCCACTGTGGCCTCGGCCAGGGAGATGGCCAGGCCACCCTCCCTGGAAGCCCCATGTGGCCGTGGCCCAGTGTTCACCAGGGAGGTGGTGGGGGCCAGCTGGGCGGCTGGTGGTGGAGCTTGAGGAGGAAGGCCAGGACACAAGCTGCCCTTGCCGGCTGGGGTAGCCCCAAACGCTGAGGTGGGCATAATCGTCTCCACTGCAGAAGCTTCCAAAAAGAGGGGTGCAGGACATGCAGCACCCCCACTGAGGATCCCTGGGGCACTCCAGTTGAGGGGGTCCTGAGTCAGGACAAAGGCCTGAAACTGAGGAAGCTGTGGTCGTGCATTTTCTGACCCGACCTGGAGAACGATGTTGCAAGCCCCAGTCCCAATGGGGCCATGACCAGCATCTCCTGACACCAGGGAAGTCCCAGGCAAAGCCGACAGCACCAGGGGGCCACCAGGAGAAAATGATGGGATCATGAGGGGTGGCAAGTGCTGTTCCCGAGGTGGCTGGTGTGCAGGACCACTAATCTGCAGGGGAAACGGCAGTGCCACGAAAGAGGTCATAGAGGCACCGGGGTTCCTGGTCACATTCGCTCCCAGCACTGCAGATGCTGTTGAGATAAAGGAAAGTGGGGAATGGACTAGGAGAATCTGCAAACAGGACTGAGGTGCTCTGGGTCCCCTGTAGCCACTGGGGAATCAGTGGTGAGTCTCAACAGGTCAGGGCCATTTGGATGGGGACACTGTGGAGTTCACAAATATTCTCAAGTCACTGTCACACTCTTGACCTCCGGTTGTGAATCAGTCCCCTGGAGAGCTTGCTGCTCCTTCACTAAGGCTCCCTGACCGCTGTCTGTCAGGAATAAGCAGCCCAGCCAGTGCTGACTCTGAGAGCCTCCCGGAAGGTTCCCTGGCACCCGACCCTGCCAGCCTCAGAGGCTGTCACCCACGACATGGCTCTGTGGGAAACCACCCCAGGCAGACACACTAGAGTTCACGACCTTCCCCAAGGAAAGTTCTAGGCACCCCAAGGGCCTTTGTGAACAGTGTCTGAAATGGTAAGGCCCCTTCTCCTTCTCATTCTTCCTTTTGTGTTGTGGTCTCGCACAAGAACAAAAAAGCACTGGAGTGTATCTCTCCACTAGAAGGCACCAGAATCCCAATACAGCCCCTCACACACCATCCAGCATGCACATGCATGTCCGAACCAACAACAGCAAACACTTAACACGGGCCAGGTTCTGCAACTCAGGCCCAGCACTCAGACTAATGGCCACCTCGGGGGTTCTGTTCCCAGGAAAGGGGTCTGTAAGTCGGCGTTGTTTTCCTTAGATTCTGTCATTTCACAGCCAGCATGGCAGCAGGGAATTAGAAAGGGGCTGGCGAATGGGGAGCAGCGGGGCTATCAGAGGAGTTTTCCAGAAAGTTCCATAGCTACTGTCGTGTTAGATTGGTTGTGGGACTGCAGATTCTCGTAGTCTGTTCCCACCCACCTCCCAGCAATGGAAAGTGAAGGCACAGTAAGAACCAGGTGCGAACCCGGTGTCAGTGGGACGAAGGTGTCTGGAATACACCCCTGCTCAGAGGGCTCATGCAGACCCTAGTTCAGGAGACCAGCAACACACCACGTGCCCTAATCACTCAGGACAGGTGTCCTTGGGCGTGTGCTAATGAGACAGAAGATCATCTCCCTGCTCCTGTGCCGCTCCCCTGGCCCCCTTTGAAGAGGAATCCTCCTTCACAGCGTTTTAAGGGAAAACCAGCCCTGCTGCACATGTGTTCTGCCTGTGAAGCAGTGACAGAGGATATGGCAAACCCTTCATCTCAAGGGTGAGAGGCAGGGCAGAGGGGACACCCTGAGATACAGGACGAGAGGAAGTAGGTCAGAGAACTGAGTTGCCAGAGGGGAACAATTCAGGACAAGTCAGGGAATCAGCAGAGCCCTGTGCTGGTGGAAGTTACCTGGCTGCCCTGCCCTGTCCAAGACCAGCAGCTCCCTGGACCCAGAGGAGTGAGCTCTGGGCTGGGAGCAGTGGAGAAGCTCTGGCGGCAGCAGCTGGAGTCTGTCCAATCTCCCCTCAGGGAGGACATTTCATTGTAGCCTTGGCCACAGACAGCCCCCTAGACAACTTTCTGGCCAAGACCACCCCTCCTCACTGCCTCCATTAGCTCTAGCGTACTCAGTTCAGATCCCACAGGAGGATATTGTGGGCAGCTGCAGGTGCCTGAAGAGCAGGACACAGCACTAGGCTCTCCCGAGACCCTTCCTGTGCTACCACGTGACATAACCCTCTACTCCCAACACACATATGTCCACGTGGCTAGTCTCCCCTCTAGAAAGAACCACGTATCTGCTGACATTCTCTCTCCATCCCCAGGCATTTCCCGAGTCATCCTGATCTTCCTCTTAGGAGCCCTTCTGTTCAGTGTGGTCACAGGTATCCATTGCCTCCCAGCCTTCCTGGGTGACAGGTCCTTGGAGATCCAGTCCTCTCCTTCCTCTACTTCAGTCCTAACTGTTTCTCCAGTGGAAGTGCCACATATTAACCCCAGGTTTGAGGGACAGCTCAGTCTTTAAACACACCCCACTCCCAGCTATGGGCTTACCTCCTTCTAAAGCCATCCTGCAGGCTCAGGCACTGACCACAGCTGCCTAGTAGCCTCCACAATGAGAAAATTCAGGTCCAGAACCTAAGGAGTGACCTGCTCCAACAGATGCTCAGCATCCAGTGAGAAGGGAAGAGTTTGAATTTAAACAGCGGAATGTAGGAATCTGGACATTCTGCAGTGGGGGAGGGGCAGAGGGTGGGTGGGGTGGTGACATCACATGGAGGGCTCTGGCAGGTAGGCAAGAACCAGTAGTTCCTTTCAAGTATTAAGTGGCAGCATGATTGGTGTGTGCCTCTTTAGTCAATTTATGCATTGGTTTTCTGGATTCACAGCTCAAACGCTTTACTTGATGTTCCCTTTATTTCAGTTCTTGATACATCAACCTATGTTTGGGTCCCTCAGCCAGCTTCCTATTGGGCTCTTGGCTTGTACTTCAACACGGGCTACACTTTCTGAACAAAATTCAGAACATACAGCCTGAAAAATAATGGGTGCTTACAGCCACACGGAGCCCAGTGTTTGAAATTGGGACTGACTCAGCAGATCCAGCATGTTTGTTGCTGAGTGCACACCACTCCTTAGCAAACAGTCCTGTGGCCCCAGGTGCTGTCCAGTGCTGGAGGCTGTGCCATCCACAGCCGGCCCAGCCTTTCGGATGATCCCTTTTGCTCCAGTCCATCAGGGGCGGGCCTTGCAGTCCGCACGGCCAAGACCAGAAATCACTACCTTTTGTTTTTCAGAGTATTATGTTCAATGTTTAATTTTTTACCTTTTGAGTGATGTTACTATTTTAAACATGTAATGGCTTTGCATCGTTACAGTCTAATGGTGCAAAATGGAAAATGCAGTGACAAGTCTTTCTCCTGCTTTCTTCCTCTCTTGCAAATGACCAGAAAGAGGATTTGATGACTCCAGTTCCTTTGGAAAGTATGCCAAACTCAAGTAAGTTAGTAAGTCAACGCTGCTACTGTATATGTGCTTTATTGCCAGCTGAATTCTACAATACAATATAAAAAAGGGATGGAGAAGAGAGTGAAATTGTTCCCACAATACCTGGTATGTCAACAGACATGGGCCCAGACAGTCAAGTTTTGATCAGTGTTACAACAACCTTGCAATGGAAACATCTGTGAAACCACATTTGTTGAAAAACCTCCACGTACTAAATAAATATACTGAGAAAACTATTTTGGGACAACAAGTGCATTTGGGAATACTCTAGAAATATAGTCAGCAGAAAGTGTCTTTTAGATAAAGTGTTTCCCAGGTCTAAAATTCTTTGCCAGAACTGTTCAACGGACACCCGGATTTGTTAAGAGAAACCAGGGAAATGCATCCAAAGGGCATAAGGAACCTGCCCCAATTTGAGGACACGTGCTAGGTCAACCTCCCCAAACTCTTGCACTAGGGAGGTATCTAAGTGTGCGGATTGCACATATGCAAGTTCTCATGTCACGGGGCGCTGGTCTGAAGGAGGGACGAAGGCTGGTGGTGGTGGTTCCTGAGGAAGAAGATGCCGGCAGGTTCACAGGGACCGCACCCTTCACCTCCTCCCTAAGCTGCAGGGACAGCCTGGCGAAGCCGGTACCTCGCACGAGGACGCACGCGCGCCCCCTGGGGGTGGGGCTCTGCCCTGCAGCGACTCCCAGGGTCCGTTGAGGTCTGTTGGCTCTGGCAGCACGCATGCGCTGTTGGGGAGCAGGGTGTCCACCTGGCGTCCTGGCTGGCACGGCCTGGCATGGCCGCCTCCGGAGTAAACCCGGAGGTGAAGAAGGCGCTCGGACTCCTCACCCCTCAGGCGGCCCCGCCCTTCTTCTTCTTGTATTTTTTTTTTTAAGATTTCATTTATTGATTTTAGAAAGAGAGAGAGAAGGAGCGGGAGCATCGCTCATAGTAGTTTCTTCTCCTCGTGCCCTGACCCGCAAGTCCTGTTCGGAACCCACAGCTGCCTCCGGCTTCCCCAGTCCCTTCCTTATGCTGAGTCTCCTTCTGGTCCTTCGTCCCTCGCAGGGTGAGCCCTCCTGCCCACAGAAAGTGCCCGTTCCCATGCTGTGTGCGCTGTAACTGCTGTCTGAGGACGGGTGGGTCCTTGTGGCTCCCACGGCCCCTCGTGCCTGTCCCCTGGAACTGACAGCGTTGTATCCGTCACACTGTGTGCTGCTGGCAGCATGCAGCTCTGCTGGCTTTTATATTTTAAAGCATTTTACGTTTTAAATAAAAATGTAGTGCCTGACCTGTGGTGGTACAGTGGATAAAGCGTCGACCTGGAATGCTGAGGTCGCCGATTCCAAACCCTGGGATTACCTGGTCAAGGCACATAGGGGAGTTGATGCTTCCTGCTCCTCTCTCTCTCTCTCCTCCTTCTCTCCTCTCTAAAATGAGTAAATAAAGTCTTAAAAAAAAAAAAGTAGTATAACGCCTATATGTTTTGGATTTGTCACTTTGATTTGTGTAGTTTTAAAATAGGAAGTCACGGACCCTGGGTTTTAGAGGGGAGGAACAGGAGTATCTCAGTATCTTGAATCAGCACCGAAAGCCCCCTCCAGGTGGAATGAATGGGAATTGCTGGAATGACTGAGGTTAGGTTGGACAGAGCTGGCTGCTCTGGGGCTATTCTGTTGCAGTATGTATCATCCCCCCCCCCCCCCAGTCTCTCTATGGACGGAAGAAATCCTCTGCCTTTTTTTCGTTAATATAATTTAAAATTTTTTTAATTACACTAGCCACACAAGTTTAAGGTGTAAAGCATGGTGATTAGACAATTACCTAGCTTACAAAGTGATCACCCTTATAAATCTAGCAGCCATCTGACACTATCCATACTTCTTACAATGGTATTGACTATATTCACTATGCTGAACTTTACATCATGTGACTGTTTTTATAACTGGCAATTTGTGTATCTTACTCCCTTCCCTCTTTCAGCCATGCTCCCAATCCCTCCCATTTGTCAACCACCAAAATATCCTCTGTATCCATGAGTTTATTTTTGTTTTGTTTGTTCGTTTATTTTGTTCTTTAGATTCCACATCTAAGTGAAGTCATATGGTATTTGTGTTTCTCTTTCTGACTTATTTCATGTAGCATAATGTCCTCTAGGTCCAGCCATGTTTTTGTAAATGCCAAGATTCCATTCTTTAGCTAAATAATGTTCTACTGTCTGTATGTAGTACCACATCTTCTCTATCCATTCATCTTTCAACTGGCAATGAGATTGTTTCCATACCTTGGTTATTGTAAATAATGCTGCAGTAAAGATAGGGATTCATATGCTTTTTTGAATTAGCGTTTTGGGTTTCTTTGGATAAATACCTAGAAGTGGAATTTCTGGTCCTTCATTGTCTCTTGTTATAGCCTTTCAAAAAATATAATCTCTTTTGTCTGATATGAACATTGCTACTTCAGTTTTTTATTCATTTCCATTTGCATGAAATGCCTTTCCCACCCCTTTACTTTCTGTGTCTTTCAGTCTGAAGGGGCCTCTTGTAGGCAGCATATGTAAGGGTCTTGTTTTCTTACCATTTGACCACCCTATGTCTTTTGATTGGACCATTTAATTTATTTATACATTTAATGTAGTTATTGATAAGTATGTAGTCATTGCCATTATATTAATCATATTTCTGATTTGTTTGTTAATCTTTGTATTAAAGAAGTCCCTTTAACATTTGTGTAATACTGGGTTGTTGGTGATAAACTACTTCAACTTTTCTTATCTGGAAAGTTCTGTTACTCTCCTTCAATTCTTTTTTTTTTTTTTTAATTTTAGTGAGAGGACGGGATCCACCTAGCAAGCCCACTAGGGTGCGATGTTCTGCCCATCTGGGGCCTCTGCTCTGTTGCAATTGGAGCCATTTCTTTAGTGCCTGAGGCAGAGGCTAGGGGACCATCCTCAGCACCCAGGGCCAACTCACTCTAATCGAGCCTTGGCTGCAGGAAGGAGGAGATAAGAGAGAGAAGGAGAGAGAGAAAAGCAAGAAGGGGAGGGGTGGAGAAGCAAATGGGCCCTTCTCCTGTGTGCCATGACCAGGAAATGAACCCAGAACATCCACATGCTGGGCTGATGCTCTACCACTGAGCCAACCAGCCAGGACTCTCCTTCAATTCTTAATGTTAGCTTTGCTGAGTAGATTTAATTGTAAGTCCTTATTTTTCACCATTTTGAATATTTGGTTCCAATCCCTTCTCTCTGCCCAGTTTCTGTTGAGAAATCAGCTGACGGTCTTATGGGAGCTCCCTTGTAGATAACTAACTGCTTTTCTGTTGCTGGTTTTCAGAGTCTCTCTTTCTCTTTAGCCTTTTGCATTTTAGTTATGACACGTCTTGGTGCAGGCCTCTCTGGGTTCATGTCGTTTGGGACTCACTGCATGTCCTAGGGTCATATGTCTATTTTCTTCACCAGCTTAGGGAAGTTTTTCATCCTTATTTCTACAAAGAGGTGTTCAATGCCTTGTTCTGTTACTTCTCCTCCTGGTACCCTGTAATGTGATGTTTTTTACACGAATGCTGTCCCAGAGGTCTTTTAAACTGTCTTTATGGTTTTGAATTCAGTTTCCTTTTTGCTGTTCCTATTGGGCATTTTCCACTACTTTGTCTTCTAAGTCGTTGATTTGATCCTCAGCTTCATCTAATCAATATAGATTGACTGATGTATTCTATTCTATACATTTCAGTTACTGTATTCTTCATGGCTGACTGACTCTTTATTTTTTCTCTCCATATTCATGTTTCCTGTTCCTTTGTTAATGTTCTCCTTGAGATAATCTGCTGTTTCCTATACATTTTTCAAGCATCCTTATGACCAGTGTTTTGAACTAGGCATGTGGTAGATTGTTTGCCTTCACTTTGTTGAGGTTTTTTTCTTCCTGGAGTCTTGTCCTGTTCTTTCATTTGGGACATGTTTCTCTGTCTCCTCATTTTGGCTGCCTCCCTGTGTATGTTTCTCTGTATTGGTAGATATCTGCTCTGCCTCCCAATTGGTAGCATGATCTTATGTAGTAGGTGTCCTTTGGGGCCCAGTGGCACAGTGTCCTAGGGTTCACCTGTGCTGGGAGGTCCCTGCTTGTCCCTTTGTGGATTGTGTGTGCCCTTCTGTTGTAGTTGAGCCGTGATTGCTGTTGGCACGTCAGTGGGAGAGATTGACCCTCATGCTGATGGCTGTGAGTACAGCAGACAAGGTGCTATGCAGGGGCTGGTCCCACGCAGCAGGATTCATTTTAGTGTGGCTCCGGTGCTGCTGAGTCTGACTTTTATTTGTGCCATTTGTGCAGGTGCTTGAGTGGTACTCTGGTGTGGTGGCTCTGGGGCCTCCTGAGAGAGGCTCTGGTGCAGGACAAGGTCTTATGCCCAGCCTGGGGTGAGCTGGTAGGAGCTACAAGTGATTTGCAGATGGTTGCTGCTTGTGCTAAGCTTAGAGACACTTGGGAAATGCTAAGCTGTGAACTGGGGCTGGCTATCCATAGTGCCGGGCTTGGGGCTGCTTAGCAGGTGGTA
Organism: Saccopteryx bilineata; assembly: GCF_036850765.1. Lineage (NCBI taxonomy): Eukaryota > Metazoa > Chordata > Mammalia > Chiroptera > Emballonuridae > Saccopteryx > Saccopteryx bilineata. The sequence continues at coordinate 103,442,235 of NC_089491.1, read as the reverse complement.
TGGAGAACATGAAGCCAAATGCTGCTCATTTGGGTTTTGTGAAACTGTAAGAGATTTTAGAAAAGTCTGCAGAGCAAACCAGGACAGGCCATTTGTACGGAAATTGCCACTTGAAATGGTTTGAATGTCCAGTAAGTTCAGGGGAGTGGAGTCTCAGAGAACCACCAAGACAGGGTGAGTGGTGGTAGCCAGGTTGATGTTGACTCAGACTTTGTGCCCACCTGCAGATTGGGAGCTGGGAGAGCTCACCAAAGGACAGTGGTGCCTGCCAGCACTTCATTCCTGGAAAGAGCAGCTCTCCACCCTCACCTGAAGCCCAGTAATTCAGTTCCTCTCCATATGTCTCTGGCCTTTTTCAAGCTGCTGCCTCAGCTCTGGAGCCCAGAGTGAGTGTGTCAGCAAGTAAGTGTGTGCGTGGGCTTTTTAAGAGGAATGCCTGGGACTCCAGCAGTCTCTGTCTCACTCAGTCACAATCCCCGCTGATCTCCACAGCCAGAAGTTATGAAGACTTCTCTTCCCAGTGCTGGAACCCTAAGCTGGGGAGCCTGGTGTGGTGCTGAGACCCCTCACTCCTGTACCTCTGCAGCAGAGATCGCCCTGCTGATTCTTAACTGCCCCACATGGGTATGAGGCCAGCACGTTTTGTGTCTCCATCTCTCCTACTCCCAATCTTGACATGGCTGCCTCTTCTTTCTTTCTTTCTTTCTTTCTTTCTTTCTTTCTTTCTTTCTTTCTTTCTTTCTTTCTTTCTCTCTTTTTTTTTTTCATGACAGAGAGACAGAGAGAGGGACAGTTAAGGACAGACAAGACAGGAAGGGAGAGATAAGAAGCATCAATTCTTCGTTGCAGTTCTTTGTTGCAGCCCTTAGTTGTTCATTGATTGCGTTCTCATATGTGCCTTGACAGGGGTGCTACAGCAGACAGAGTGACCCCTTGCTCAAGCCAGCCACCTTGGGCTCAAGCCAGTGACCATAGGGTCATATCTATGATCCCACTCTCAAGCCAGCGAGGCCGCGCTCAAGCTGGTGAACCTTCGCTCAACAGCAACCTCGGGATTTCAAACCTGGGTCCTCTGCATCCCAGTCTGATGCTCTATCCACTGCGCCACCGCCTGGTCAGGCATGGCTGCTTCTTTATAACCTGAGAAATAGGAGTTCTGTTCAGCTAGACTTCAGATGGTTCTCAAGGGTGCTGGTTCTCCATTTGTGTTGTAGTTTTGATGTGGTGGTGGGAGCAGTTGAGCACAGCGTTTACCTACTCCATCATCTGGAAGGTCGGAATCCTCTGCTTTTTACTGAGGGGCCCCTCTGGCCTCTAGCTGTCATACTTGAAAAGTTGATGGAAAAAAAGGCCTGAACCCTTCTCATCCACACTGGGTTGTGGGTTTTAGAGGCCCTGTGGCAACACAGTGGTGGGTCTGAGGAGACCCAGAAGAAGGCTTGCAACTGCTAAGGAACTGCCCCTGCAGAGGAGGCCGTTGTGCTGCCTGTGGTAGGAGCCTGGGGTCCAGGGTGAGGCTCACAACCTGCAGAGCTGGCGGAAGCAGAGCCAGCTCAGGGAGGCAGTGGGAGCAAAGCAGAGGGAGGACGAGTGCCGGGAGGGCTGGCGGTGGGCTTGGACTGGCAGGAAGATTTGCAGACAGCAGGTCAGGATGTGAAATCCCTCACCCACAAGTGGAGCGTCCCTTTGCCCCTCCCCCCAGCCAGACTCATCTCCTGTGGCTGAAAATAGCAGGCAGTTTTATTTGTGGTCTCCCTGAGTTTGGAATAAGCAGCTATCATTGTAACGCTTTTACAGTCCTACTCTGATGGCTATGGGAGGAACTTGAATGCTACACATAATTTTAAAATATTGAAAGTGTACAACATGATGATTTGATATACGTATGCATTGTGAAAGAATTTCCTCATTGAGGCAATTAAGGCATAAATCACCTTACACATTTATTTATTTTTTCTGAAAACATTTAAGCTCTACTTTCTTGGTCACTATGGAAAGCAGTGTATAGGTTCCTTAACACATTACAAAGGAAAATATCTCCACACTGCCTTCCACAGTGGCTGCACCAATTTCATTCCCACCAACACCACACAAGGATTTCCTTCTCGGCACGTCTCTGCCTGCCAGCCAACCCGTGTGACTTCCTGTTTTTGATACTGGCCATTCTAGCAGGTGTGAGGTGACATCTCATTTCGGTCTTGAACTGCATTTCCCTGGTGATGTTGAGCACCTTCTCATTTACTTGCCAGCCATATGCATGTCTTCTTTGGAAAAACATATCAGTTCTGCCCATTTTCTGTTGTGGTTGTTTTTTCTCTTGAGTTGTATGAGTACTTTATCTATTTTGGATATTAGCCTCTTATTGGGTGTATGATTTGAAAATATTTTTTCCCATTTTATAAAAGCTGTCTTTTCATTGTGTTGATGATATCCTTTGCTGAGCAGAAGCTTTGTAGTCTCACTTGTTTATATTTGCTATTTTTATCCTTGGTTTTGGTGTCATGAAGAAAAATATTTTAATTAAAACAAAGTTTAAAAGAGGAATTTCTATTAACAGTTGTCTTTTCTTTTTATGTCAACAAAAAAAAACATAAATTGGTCTTTCAAAACCCTTAAGGTGATGAATAAAACCTATAAAGAACATGATTCAATGTATTTTATTTTATTTTTAATGCACTGTGAGAGAGAGAGAGACAGACAGACAAAAAGGAAGAAAGATGAAAAGCATCAACTTGTAGTTGTGGCACTTTAGTTGTTCATTGATTGCTTTTCATATGTGCCTTGCTGGGGGGCTCCAGCCAAGCCAGTGACCCTTTGTTCAAGCCAGCAACCCTGATCTTCAAGCCAGTGACCATGGGATCATATCTACAGTGTGTCCATAAAGTCATGGTGCACTTTTGACCGGTCACAGGAAAGCAACAAAAGACGATAGAAATGTGAAATCTGCACCAAATAAAAGGAAAACTCTCCCAGTTTCATACCTATTTGGTGCAGTTTGATGTGGGCTCACGCACAGATTTTTTAGGGCTCCTTCGGTAGCTATCCTGTGCAGGCGTCCCCAAACTACGGCCCACGGGCCGCATGCGGCTCCCTGAGGCCATTTATCCAGCCCTCGCCGCACTTCCGGAAGGGGCACCTCTTTCATTGGTGGTCAGTGAGAGGAGCACTGTATGTGGCAGCCCTCCAACAGTCTGAGGGACAGTGAACTGGCCCCCTGTGTAAAAAGTTTGGGGACCCCTGCATAGCCTCTACAGACTCGTCACTGACTGATGGCCTACCAGAACGGAGTTTCTCCACCAAACTGCTGGTTTCCTTCCACTGCTTATCCCACCAACTAATGTTATTTCTAAGTGGTGGCACTTATAAACAAGCTGATATTCACATTGCACTTTGGTCACGGATTTGAATTTAGCGAGCCACGGAACACACTGAACTTTCCTCTGTACCGTCCACATCTCTACTGGCATGGCCATGGGCTGCTCCGCTGTATACACGGTGTTACGTCATCATATGCGCATGCGCACATGCTGCCACATCATTCTACAGAAACTGGGAGGGTTTTCCTTTTATTTGGTGCAGATTTCACATTTCTATCATCTTTTGTTGCTTTCCTGTGACTGGTCAAAAGTGCACCATGACTTTACAGACACACTGCATAGTTCCATGCTCAAGCTGGTGAGCCCACACTCAAGTTGGCGACATCGGGGTTTCGAACCTGGGTCCTCAGCATCTCAGGTTGATGCTCTATCCACTGCACCACTGACTAGCCAGGCTCAATCAATGTACAGAGGCTCCATGGGTTACAACACAGTTCCATTCCTATGACAGTGACATAACCCAAATTTTGGTGTAAATTGAAACACATACTAACTTAAGTCACTTACCTATTCTAACACAGTTGTAAAGTTGTAATCTGGAACATAAAAGCAGCCTGGCCAGGTGGTGGCGTGGTGGATAAAGTGTCAGACTGGAACTCAGAAGACCCAGGTTCAAAATCCCGAGGTTGCTGGCTTTAGCGCAAGCTCATCTGGCTTGAGCACAGTCTCACCAGCTTGAGCACGGGGTCACCAGCTTGAGTGTGAGATTATAGATATGAACCAAAGATCACTGGCTTGAGCCCAAAGGTCACTGGCTTGAAGCCCAAGGTCACTGGTTTGAGCCCAAAGCCTTATCGGCTGGGTCATCCCCTTAGAGACCCAGAACTGGGCAGAAAACAGCATTGCATTATCAAGCAAATGGGGAACAGTTGAGTCTTGTTCGGAAAACCTATTTCAAACGACCATGTCAGTTTTAAATAAGCAAGACATTGAACATAATTAGAACCCTTATTTACTTTATCTCTTTACATCTCAGGCGCTACAGGGAGATAGAGATTTTCTACTCAAGCCTGTGAGTATATTTCTGTGCACAAGAAACTGATGGGCATTATCACAGGGCATAGTTATTGCTGGTCTGGGCATTTCAGAAACTAGGCATGTATATTACATTGGAATGTTTTAATAAATATTTTAATGGGGTCACAACAGAACAGAAATCACTTCAATGTTAAGAATAACCTTACGCATAATATGATCCAGATGGTTCTCAGAGACAGGCTTCCAAGAACTGTGTGCCTCATGCTCTTATAATGGAGAATGTATAGATTACACACTTTTTATTGGGATGTTTGAATGTCAGTTAATAGAATCAAGAAGGGACCAACAGATGTAACGAGGGCAGACAATTTCAAGAAACAGTTCAAAAGATTAAGCTTGGTTTCTTCTGGTTCCATGGACTTTTTAAAAAGGATTTCTTGGAAGGAGCTTTCTTGTTATAGTAATTTCTTTCTTAATTTGACTTGTTTTTGATATATAAAAAAAGTGTAAACAATTTTTTTCTGCAGATTCTTACTTGAATGCGTGAACTGCTTTTCTCCCTCATGTTATGGGAGCCAATTTTTAACCTCCCCAAAGACAAAATTGGATAACTTCTAATTCACCTTTCCAGCTTAGTTTTGTTATGTTTGGTTAAGTAAACGTGTTATTTAATGAAAAATAAAAGAAATTAGAAAGCTAGGAATATTATGAAAGTCTGTATTCTCTTGGAGGGGTGCAGATTTTTGCCTCAAGTCAAGGGGGTGGGAGAGGAGACAGCCCCGGACTCTGGCCAGCACCCAGCCGCTGGGAAGAGCGAGGACCACTGTGGCCCCATCCGTTATCCTAGCGCGGACCTCTCCTCCTTTTCACTTGCTGTCAGCTTCAAATTGTCTCCCAAGCATCGCCCAGAGGTCATTTGCATTGTAACCTACAAAATTCTGAGAAGGTACCTCATGAAAATGTAACTGACTTCCCCCCAAAGAAAACATTCATATTACAACAACACTAAAAAGGTACAGAGAGAGACTTGTCTTTGTGAACAGTGGCATTTCCCTAGCTTTCATTCCAAATTGAAGAGAAGGCTGGTTTCCTCAGACTGAGAAACATCCTGGTGACAGGTCGAAGAGCTTTTTATCTGATTGTCTGATTGTAAGAATGAGAAAATGGGGAAACAAGCAAGCATGAAAGATGTGCATTTAAGAAAGTGGAGGTGCTTGCCGTTAAGAGACGAAAATTCTATGATGATCCACCCCAAACACCTAAACAATACCAGACTTTTGGCTTTAGAATCTGTTTTTCAGTTCAGTGCTGAGCAGTCCTCGTTTCCAGGGTTGTGTTCCTTTGTGGCATGAGGAGGAAGGGTCTTTGTGAACAAGGTCTTGGCTATACCAGCATGTCAGAGCCAGACAGAGCTGCGCACCCGGCCACTCTGAGCAGGCCTGACCTAACGGAGAACTTCCTGTCCGCCTCCTAAGGACCCTCGGGAGCACCTTTGCTTTAGTTCACGTTAGCGCAGGTGCTGAGAAGTTCTGCACCAACAAGTCTGCTCACCGTTCTCCTGCTCTCATTTCCCAGGTCAGTCTACCACGCTCTCACCCTTCTTAAAGGAATACATCTGAGCATATCATAGGACACTCATTCTTTTTAACAAATTAACAAACACTATAAGATACAATTTACATCAATAAGATGTGTTTCTTTTTTGTGTGTGTGGCAGAGACAGAGTCAGAGAGACGGACAGATAGGGACAGACAGGCAAGGAGAGAGATGAGAAGCATCAATTCTTCGTTGTGGTTCCTTAGTTGTTCATCGATTGATTTCTCATATGTGCCTTGACCGGGGGGCTACAGCAGACTGAGTGACCCCTTGCTCGAGCCAGTGACCTTGGGCTCAAGCTGGTGAGCCCTGTTCAAACCGGATGAGCCCGTGCTCAAGCTGGCGACCTCGAGGTCTTGAACCTGGGTCCTCTGCATCCCCGTCCGACGCTCTATCCACTGTGCCACCGCCTGGTCAGGCAAGATGTGTTTCTTTTAAAGGTACCCCATTCGATGTGTTTCCACAGTTGTGAAACCACTGTCCCAATCGAGACAGAGGACGTCTCCAACACCACAGAGGTTTCCTTATGCTCTGTACAGTCCATCCCCACACGCCCTCCCCAACTGGGCCAGCACGAATCTGCCCTCTATCACTGTGGGGTGGGTGGTGTTCCCTGTCCCAGAACTATGTACAAATGAAAGTACTGTATAGTATTTCATTATATGCATAGACCATTCTTGGCTTAACCATTATTTTGTTGGTGGACATTTGGGTTGTTTCCTGACCCTGGTGCTTTTCAGTACATAGTTTGCAAAATGATGATGTAGAGAAATGCTACAGATCATACAAACACAGACACACACACACACACACACACACTCAGAAGCCATGACAGCCTGACCAGGCGCGATGGGACTCAGAGGACACAGGCTCAAAATCCCAAGGTCACTGGCTTGAGTGTGGGATCATAGACATGACCCCATGGTCGCTGGCTTGAGCCCAATGGTCGCTGGCATGAAGCCCAAGGTCACTGGCTTGAGCAAAGGGTCACTTGCTCTGCTGGATCCCCCCCTGGTCGAGGCACATATGAGAAAGTAATCAATGAACAACTAAGGTGCCACAACGAAGAACTGTTGCTTCTCATCTCTCTTTCTTCCTGCCTGTCTGTCCCTATCTGTCCTTCTCTGTCTCCATCTCTTTTGCTTAAAAAAAAAAAAAAAAAGAAGCCGTGACAGCTCATAACAAGGCTCCCAGTGGACGTGGAAAAGAGGATGCCTTTGCAGTATTTCTCCACATCGTGTACAAGAGTGGGCAGCAGCAATTTTCGTAGTGGTCTGTAAACTAGAGAGAGAATTTATGTGGAAGAATGGATAGATATTTTTAAAGCAAAGTCTAAAAGGTATACACTCTATCCACTCAGTTTGTTTGGTCATTTTGCCTGAAAAAGAATTAAACATTTCTTTTTGTATAGCCTTTTAAAAATACATAGATGGTTTATATCAAAACATATGCTGAACAGGATAGTCAACTTTAAAAAGATAAACTCAAACCAAGCAAAAGGAGAATGCAAATATGCCAACAGTGAAAGCCAAAATAATTACTGAGCTTAAAGTTTAACTGGCTTTTCTGGTGAGAATCTACACTAGAAACTTAAGCCATGCTCTTCTTGTCACCAGATGACAAAACACATAATTTCCTTTAGAAGAGAGAAAGTTGTTGCCATAATTAAATTTTAAAATTTAAAGAGATAATCAGTGAACTCAACAAATGTTTTAAAAATTCAACCGGTCCTCTGAGAAACTGGTTTGCCTTTTATGACTGAAGTGTGTGCACTGCCCATCTCACCCTGGTGCCTGCGTGCCCAGTTGGGGACGTTGGACTCCAGGCTCACAGGTACTTAAGAGAAGAGGTTAGGGGGCACTTGGGCCATTGTACATGGGAGCATATATGAGACCATTAAAATGCGGTGTCAAGTTCCACAATGAAAACTTTGTTCTTACACAACCAGAAGGAAACTAGATATTTACGATGAAAACACAAAAGTTAAGAATGAGTGTATTATAAAGCTTCCAAACTGTGTGGATTTTTAATTCTTATGTTTCATTGCAAATTTTAACTAGAATTCTGTTTCCTTTCTTGGGGACCACAGAGTTTTTACACGGGCATGGGCAACTGAAGTTCGACAGGCCAATGCTTGCAGGAGCAGCATGAAACCGCTCCGCACTTTACTCCCCCTCCCCACAATGAACAAAAAGTGTTTTTTTCAGGTTAAGCATTCAGAAAACAAAGAATATAGAAAATTGCAAATTTAACTTTTGATTTTGATTTATCTTTCACTTCAGACTGTGGAAACATCATTGAAAATGTCTCCCATCTACAAACTCAAAGGATTTTATCTCTTCCTTCTCCTTTTCCTCCCGAGAACCCTGAGGGCACCTTAAATGGATGGTGCTGCTTCATTAGTAACATCCCTTATGAGTAGCTTATAAATGACACTCTGCGGAGGACATGCTGCAGAGTAGAATTTAATTGGTCGTGACAATCTTGTCAGCAGGCACTGATGGAAGGGATACTGCCTGAATAAGGAAACTGTTTCATCTCATATAATGGCTGGTTTTAAAAATTACATTTAGTAACTATTCAGCAAATATGACAGATACCCTTATGTTCTATCTTAATTAAAATTCTATTTTTATATAGTGCTTAGCTTTTTATGATTTACTTATTTCACAGTATAATGTTCTCTAAGTCCTTCCATATCGTTGTATATGGTAATATGTCATCGTTTCTTATGGCTGAGTAGTATTCCATTGTATATATGCACCACATCTTTTTTCACACATAAGTAGGATATAAAACTGAGACTTGTGGAGATAGATAAAAGTCAAATGGTTACCAGGGGAGGGGGAGGGGAAGAAAGAGGGACAAATATAGGGTGACAGAAAATTATTTGCCTTGGTTAATGGGTACACAACACAATCAACAGTTTAAATGCTATAGAGATGTTAACCTGAAACCTATGTACTCTTTTTTCTATATAACTTTTTTTTTGGATTTTACTTATTCATTTTTAGAGAAAGAGAGAGAGAAAGGGAGGACCAGAAAGCATCAACTCCCATATGTGCCTTGACCAGGCAAGCCCAGGGTTTCGAGCAGTTGACCTCAGTATTCCAGGTCCACGCCTTATCCACTGCGCCACCACAGGTCAGGCTGAAACCTATGTACTCTTACTGATCAATGTTATCCCATTAAATTTAATTTCCTAAATAAAATTATTTTTTAATGCTATTTTTAGTAAAACAAGAAATCGAGACTCAAGTGACAAATCTCTGTCCCTGGGGGAGTTGGTGGCTTAGGGGCCGGTTGGGCGGTAGGTGGCGCCCTGGAGTCGCTCCCGCCTGCCCTCGGAGCCTGGGCACTGCTCTAGCTGCGGAGGCGGGTGTTGCGAAGCCACGTGCGGGCGCTGTCTGTGCGCACTCCGCGGGCAGAGAGGCTGGCACTACCGGTTAGGGCCACTTAGCTTAGTGAGCGAGTGTCCGTGGGTTTCAGTGTTTCTGACTCCCCCTCCAGTACTCCGCCCTTGGAAAATGCTTCCAAGCTTTTCAGAACCCGGGGCGGCGGGGCTCCGACCGTTCAGAAATGCTGGTCCCCTGCGGCGCTGGGACCCGAGGCCACGCCCCGCACTCCGGTTGCCGGGGTGCAGCGGCGGCGACCTGGACTGTGCACGCCGGAACCGCGGCTCTGCTGCTGGAGGAAAATGGGTATGACTGTCCTCCTGCCTGCGCGAGGGAAGGGGAGAACGTGAAACTTCCACCGTACAGGAAAGGGCCGGGTGTGCAGGTTACAGCAAGCTGCCTGCGGTGACGGAGAGCTAGCGTTTCAGAGGCGCGGGGTAGGGGCTACCGCCCTTCCAGACACCGGGGCGGGAGGGGACCCGGTTACCGACGTGGGGTCCTGCCTGGCGAACGTCCCGGGATACCCCCAACCCAAAAGAAGGAAGGTGAAGGTCAGGGTCTGCGGGGAGGGCGGCAGGGACCAAGAGAGCACTGGCCGCCGGGGAGCAGCTGGGAAAGGAGCCCCTCTGACTCCCGCAGGAAAAGAATACCCCGTCCGACTCTACCTCCTTATTCTTATGTATTATTAAATGAGACTGTAGGGTTCATAAAATAAAAGATTTTTCTAATTTTGTTATTCCTGCAGTGCCTCAAAAGGTGCCAGCTGTTTAGGAGAACATCAGGCTTAGTTCATGTTCACTGTTCACTTGACAGGGAGAACTTTTCTTCCCCTCCCCCCTTACCCTCCTTCCGCCCCACCCCTCAAGGAAGAGAATGCAGGAGTCCAGGCGGCAGCAGATAGTGCTGTGAAAACAGTCTATGTGAACCTAAAACTACTCTAAAAATACTAAGTCTGTTATTTAAAAAAAAAAAAAAGAAGAAGAAGAGACTTAAATGTAGGACAAAATTGAGGAGACTGCTAGTTTTGTAAAATGCAAGTAATGCTTGCTGTAAGTCCTTACCCCTAAATGCAGGAAACGTGCAAAGGTTCCTGCCAGTGACAGGGAAGGGGAGCTGCCCGCCTTCCCATGCCCGCTTCAGAGGGGAGGGTGGCTTACATCCTGAGCCTTCTGGCCTGGGTGCTCTGTGAGGAGATACCCACCATGTGGGAGAGGCATCCTGAAGGGGTCTTCCCCCCAGAGCTCAGCAAGGCCTTTAGGAATGAGGAGTTGGCGAGTAGGGGCTCACAGGCATGTTGACAACGAAGTACCTAAGAGTCCTTAATTTTTTTTTCTTTCTTTCTTTCTTTTTTCTTTCTTTTTTTTTTTTTTTTTTTTTTTTTTCCATTTTTCCGAAGCTGGAAACTGGGAGGTAGTCAGAAACACTCCCGCATGTGCCCGACCGGGATCCACCCGGCATGCCCACCAGGGGGCGATGTTCTGCCCCTCTGAGGCGTCGCTCTGTTGCAACCAGAGCCATTCTAGCGCCTGAGGCAGAGGCCACAGAGCCATCCCCAGCGCAGGGGCCATCTTTGCTCCAATGGAGCCTCGGCTGTGGGAGAGGAAGAGAGAGACAGAGAGGAAAGAGAGGGGGAGGGGTGGAGAAGCAGATGGGCACTTCTGTGTGCCCTGGCCGGGAATCGAACCCGGGACTCCCGCACGCCAGCCAACGCTCTACTGCTGAGCCAACCGGCCAGGGCCAGAGTCTTTCTTAATTATGAAGCTGTTTATATCTTAATTCAATTTTTAAAACTGTTCTTTTTATGGCTGTTCTCTTTGGGAGATAAGTAGTGAATTGTGTGTTTGGGTCGAGGTGCTTATCTTTTGTCAAAGCGTAGGTTCACAGTATCTCAGAACAACCTTGTGTATTTTCCCAAATGCAGAATAATGGTGTGGGAGTCAGTAAGGTTTTTCCAGGGGAGCAGAACCCCTAGGACGTGGGTGTGGAAACAGGCAAATCAAGAATTGGTAGTGAGGGCCGCTGGCTGGAGCCCAGGAAAGACACTGGTTCAGGAAGAGACTGGGGACGGTGGGCTGGAGAGTCCCTCTCACTCAGGACTTCCCTTTACTGAGTTACATCCTGAATCCTATTCAATCATAATGGAAAGATCGATATCGGGATATTTTGTTCTTTATAAGTAATTTGAGGCAGGGAAGGCAGAAGATACATAATTTGATCTCTTCACCAATAGGTGGTACTAAAAACTTGTTTTCTTAAAATTATTTTTTACTTTTCAATTACAGTTGACTTAAATTATTATATTAGTTTCATGTGTGCAACCCAATGATTAGACATTACCTAACTTTCTAAGCAATCATCTTGATAAGTCTTGTACCCATACATGGTTATTAGAATATTATTGACTATTTCCCTGTGATATACTTTATATCGCCATGACTATTCTGTAACTACCAATTAGTACTAATTAATCCCTTCACTTTCTTCACCCACCCCACCCCCAACTCCCTCCCATCTGGCAAACATACCAACGTTCTCTGCATCTATGGGTCTGTTTCTGTTCTGCTTGTTAATTTTTTATTTTTAGATTAAATCCTTGATAGATACGTATTTATTGCCATTTTATTGTTCATATTTCATATCTTTATTTTTTCTTCTTCTTTAAGAAGACCCTTTAACATTTAATATAATCCTGCTTTGGTACTCATGAACCCTGTTAGCTCCCGGGCTCCGGTGCTCTCTGTTCCTTTCCTTTGCCGCCCTCCTCACTTCCCAAAATGGACCTCACACCTTCCCTCTACCTCCCAGGAACCCCTGCACTTGAACTTGGCTGGGATGGACCAGACTTCATGAGCAATGAGGGGAGTGTCCCACGTGCAGACTGTAGGAAATGGAATACTGTGCTCACCTGAAAATAAAAGACCTCTCAAAGTGAGCGGCAACAAGCATTTGCTGTGATTAATAAGAATAATTATTCAGGACACATGGATTTAGGCAGAAACCCACATGTTCTGCCAATTGGAGACAAAGACAAGAGGTATTTATGAGAAAGAGAAGAGGGCCCTGGCTGGTTGGCTCAGCGATAGAGCATGGCCCAGCATGTGTAAGTCTTAGGTTTGATTCCTGGTCATGGCATACAGGAGAAATGACCTTCAGCTTCTTCCTGCATTCCCACCTCTCTCTCTCCCTCTCTCTGTCTTTCCCTTCCTCAGCCATGGCTTGCTTGGAGCGAGTTGGCCCTGGGCACTGGTGATGACTCCATGGCATCTGCCTCAGGTGCTAAAAAGAGCTCAGTTGCTGAGCAATGGAGCAACAACCCAGATAGGCAAAGCATCACCCCATAGTTGGCTTTCCAGGATGCTGGTCGGGGCATATGTAGGAGTCTATCTCTCTGCCTCCCCTCCTCTCACTGGAAAAAAAAAAAAAGGAAGAGAAACAATTACATTCATAGAAGAAAGGCATTTCTGATGGTGCAGGTAACATAGCACAGTGAGGCTAGTTCTAAAAAAGGTCTCATTTCCAGTCCAGTACTCATCAGTTCTTTAGTCAGACATCTGCTTTGTTTCTATTCTTATAATCAGTTCTTTGGGGGCACAACGTTGCTTTAGCCCCAATTCCGAGGTGACTTTGCCCTGTTTTAACATCAGAAGGTTTGAGACGTAAGACACACAAGACAGCCCCTCTGGGACTAGATCTCCAGCTCCATCTTCAAGTGGCTCCATTTCCATTATTGTCCACACTACTACCCTCTTCAGCAAGGGTACTTTTATATAAACCACAACAGAAACACAAAAATTGAAAAGTAATTCTCTTACTCGAATGCCTGGACAGGGCTCTGCTTCAGGAGGGCAGGCTGGGCACCTCATCTCTTATTTTCCCCCACATTTTACCAGTGTCCCACCCAGGATGCTCACACCTCTTTTTCTTTGTCTTGTCACTTCATGATTTATTGCCTTTTGTGACCATTGTATATAAACCCCAAATTCTAATCACTTCTTTGAATTACACATCACAGAGTTCTCTTGCATATATGCACATGTGAATACATAGTATACTGTGACTGACCTATCTCAGGTTAATTATTCACAGGTCATGGTGTCTGCACCTAAGAGAATAGAAGGACAAATGTTTCACCCTCCCCTACAGGGGTCAAGGATGTGTGCTGGGGTCCCTGACCAGGGTGGTAGTTGAAGAGACATGAACGTGTGTTGACATTCATCAGGACAGACTTTTAAGATCTGTGCACTTTACTGCATGGAGACCAGGCGATTTTAAAACATGAGCGAAGGTTGACAGGCTGCCCCCTCCTTCAACCATGCCCTGCTGTGGCCACCAGTAAGCTGCTGAGTGTGAGAGGCCGTGGCTACCACACTGCACGGCAGGCCTCACCTCCACAGGTGTCCTGTTGCGCAGAAAGAAAAAATGAGGCACAGAGAGAGCAGTGCCCTGTGTGAGGTCGTGAGGATTACTCACATTAGAGCTGAACTTCCTTCGCCTCCATGTCTGAATTCTCCTCCACGCCGCCCGGCACACCACCCTCCTGTGCTCAGTAAGACTGTGCCGGAGGCCGCACCGTACTCTCCCTGAAGGATGAGGATGGGTCTGGCAATGCTGTTCATGATGTACAGCACTGGACAAACGTCCGATGTGTGTTTGCTCAGAGCAGTGGGGGGGGGGGGCAGAGCTGGGAGAACAGAGAGACAGGAGGACTCTACCCTCGGTGGGGGTGCAGAGCCTCCGGAGCTGCTGGGTGCTCGGTTCCGACCAGGACGAGAACGCCTCCCTCACTCCTCCAGCACGGCAGAGCCCTGGGGTGCCCTGGATTCTCCTGGGACCCTGCGGTTCTAACCTGAAGGCTCCCAGAGCATCTAATATCTTCCGGAGCTGGGAACATGGCTCCAGGCACCACCCTCTCACGCTGCAGGCACAAACGTAGCCCAGAGGGCAGAACTTTCTCCACGGTCATGGGGCCAGTGGCAGTGGTGGGCCCCCTAGCACTTCCTACCATGACACAGCCTGGGAAACAGGGTGGGGTCAGGAGAGGGGGTGGGGTGGGGGTGACAGGGACCCAGAGAGAGAAGTGAGGGTGGGTCAGAGAGGGCAGCCTACTGGCCGCAGCCTGGTTTCCCAGGGGGACTGCCTCCAGGTAAGGAGAGGACCGTGGACAGCGCTGGACAGCCCAACGTCCCTGAGCTCTGGACGTGCAGGTGACGGTTGTAGAGCTTCGGTGCCCTCACCCCAGACGTTTCTGCGTGCTATGTCATCCCTGCCGTGTGTAACAATTACAGTACCGGTAGTGAGACGTCAGGTTAGACTTTTGTTCGATCACTGTGTGATTGCTTGTGCCGACCAAGACCATCAGCGGGGCTCTGACAATGTTATCCTCGGCACACAAGAGCGGACATCTCAATTCACTCACTTATGTGTTTGAAGTGACCAGAATCACCTTGGACCCTCCTTGTTTTTGGTAACACAAACCATGATGATTGGAAAACGAGCTCTTTTGCTGCCTAACTGCTCACTTGCTTCCTACCCAAAGGCGACTGCATTGTTCTGTGGCTGTAGGAGACATTTATTTTCTTAATGCTGATTCTGCATTTCCTGCCAAAGTTGAGCGCTGAGCATTGAAACCTGAGCCGGCCCAGCGGGTTCCTGTGACTTGGGGATGCGAGTCAGACAGGCTGCATCCAGCTGCTGACCTGAGTCTGCTTCCTCTCCTCTCCAGGAACCAAGGTGAGGTAATCCCACGTGGTCAGCGGTGCCGACACTCAGCCTTCCAGACACTCGGACCAGGCATGTGTCTCACCAGAAAACATTTTGGAAGCCAGGTTTTCATCAACAGCATTTAATAAATCACAGATTTTTAAACACTGGTGAATTCCAAGGGAGGCCTGTCTAGGTTTGTTCTAAAACTGAAAATGTATATTTTGCAATGAGAATTTCCTAAAACGCTGTTGTGAGAAACAAAGCAAATCCAATCTTAGTAATAACAGCTACAAAGAGTGAAAAGTTTTTAAATAAATAAAACGCTTCGTGTTTATCTTTGATAAGTTTGTATGTAAAAGAGCAAAAAGAAAACACAAAGTCCTCTGCAGCTGCTCAGCTCTCTGCACAGGGAGCTGCGTCCTCAGCTTCCAGAACAGTGTCCGTCCCAGGGCAGCGGCCACGGGAATGAGGTCCTGCAAATGCCCGCCTCCTGCAGGCCAGCCTTGTCTGGGGACAGCTCCATCCCTGTGGCTGCAGAGCTGAGGTGAGGAGCTCCACGACAGTGACGACAGTGACACGGCGAGGCCCCTCTTGTCCCCCGATTCTCACAGGACAGGCACTGAGGCTGAGCATTTACACGTTGTCCCAAGCACCCTGAGGATGCCAGTCCCAGACCCTCAGCGGTACATTGTTTTTAAATAGGTTTTATTTTTTATTTTATTATTTTTTTTACAGGGACAGAGAGAGAGTCAGAGAGAGGGATAGATAGGGACAGACAGACAGGAGCGGAGAGAGATGAGAAGCATCAATCATCAGTTTTTCGTTGCGACACCTTAGTTGTTCATTGATTGCTTTCTCATATGTGCCTTGACCGCCTTCAGCAGACCAAGTAACTCCTTGCTTGAGCCAGCAACCTTGAGTTCAAGCTGGTGAGCTTTTTTGCGCACGCCAGATGAGCCCGCGCTCAAGCTGGTGACCTCGGGGTCTCGAACCTGGGTCCCCCGCATCCCAGTTCTACACTCTATCCACTGCACCACCTCCTGGTCAGGCAAGTAGGTTTTATTTTTAAGAGTCATTTTAGATTCACAGCAAGATTAAGGATATGTACTGAGATTCTCCACATGCCCCCTGCCTTCCTCACTGTAAACATCTCCCACCAGAGGGGACATCTGTCACAACAGATGAGCCCACACCGACACATGTCATCATCACCCAGAGCCCATGGTTTACATCAGGTGCTGTTCATTCTGAGAGTTTGAACAGAGTTTACTGACCTGTATCTGTCATTATGGCATCATATGAGTGGTGTCACTGCTCTAGGCACCCTGTGTGCCAAGTGTCCATGCCTCCACTGGTCTCTTTACTGTCTCTGCAGCTCCACCTTTTCTGGAATGTCACCCCATTGGAATCACACAGCACGGTCCCTTTTCAGATTGGTTTCTTCAACTGAGCAAGTGATAGGAGCATTGCTTCTTGAGACCACAGTCCTGTCTCCTGGTTAAGGCAGGACCGGCTGTGTAATCTGTGTGGCTCAGGCAGGACGAAAATGCTGGTCATTGTTCAAAACTATTAGGATTTCAAAACCAACCATCGTTGAGCATTCACCAAGCTGAAGGACAAGAGGGACAGGCAGGGTGTGCAAGTTCCTTTCTCAACCTCTTCAAAAGACAGGGAGCCAATAGCTGCTCATCAGACAGAGCCTGACAGGTGGGGTCTCAACATGAAGCCCCCTTTGGGTCCCATTAACTGGCAATGGGTTATTTTTACTGGTCCAAAGAGAGCAGGTATCCCCCTGACTACAGCATCTTGAACTATCTGACTGATGACTGTGCAGGCTTGTTTCCCAACAGCATGACGTGATGCAAAGACTGCAGCTGAGTGGGCCATGCTTGTGGTCAGCCAGCTTCCCGCTCATGAAATGAAGATGCCAGGACATGGGAAAGCAAGGGTGAGGAGGGCATGGGGCCATATGGGGAAAGATCGCTTGTCTATGAGTGTACTTCTGGTCTGAGTCCCACGTTGTTATTGTGGACCAAACAGTGAGCATCAGTCTTGTCTCCGAAATGCTGGTACTTTGGAATTCCTGCAGCAGCACAGAAAAATGAGGTGCGAGTTTCCACCACAATGGTGCTGGCCAGAACTGGAGGGTGGGACAGGAGCCAGTAAAGGCTGCAGATAGGACGAGAAGAGTACACACATCACCCTCAGGTGCCTCTGCATGTCACTGTGGTTCAGGATACAAAGTGTATGTGTCAGCTCAGGCTGTGAAACAAACACCCCTGACTGGGCAGCTTATACAACAGACATTTATCCTCTCACCAGTGGGAGGCTAGAAGTCCAAGATCAAGGTGTCAGCAGGGTTGGTTTCATCTGAGGCTTCTCTCCTTGGCTTGTGGGTGAACATCTTTTCCCCATGTCCTCGATGTTCTTCCCTCTGTGAGTGTCTTTGTGCTGAGTGCCTCTTCTTATAAGGACACCGGTCTGTGATTGATTGATCAGTTATGTGATGAAAGACACAGAGATTTGGGAGTGGAAGGCTCTAACTAGGACATGAGAGGGAGGCCCAGATGTCACCCTTTGGAATTAGAGAATGTGAGTAACAGGGTGGTGGAGCCCCTTTCTGACGGAGACCGCTGCGGCTGTGGCCACTTCCCCGTGGCATGCTTCCCCTGATTGTGTGTGTCCCACGCCACCTGATAGTTAAACTTTTCTTACCACAGAGGGATTGCATCATGTACACACTTTACTTACAAAAATGAGCTGAGAATAATATCAAAACAATGTAGAGGAACACCTTGCCTTATTCCTGGCTTCTGTGTTGCAGAGACCCCAGTCCTTAGGGGCTCAACCTGTGGTAAGGGGTTTTGCATAGTGATTTCACTGTTCATGTGTTTTAATTACACTCTCACGCTAGACACAGCTCATGTACGATGCAGCTTTGCTGGATCCTGACTTGTTTATTCTTCAAAACAAAATTGGGATTATTTTGTCAATTTATTAAAATAAAACCAAACAAAACCTCCCTAGAACATGTTACAGAGACCATGGTGACCGAGTGTGTGGCTTTGGCACCAGCTCTGTGACCACAGGCCAGTCTCTAAGCCACTGATTTTCCTCTGCAGCGTGGAAACACCTTGGATCGCCACCTCACAGAGGCCTGCAGCCAAGACCTGAAATTACTTAGATAGTCATCTCCAGCAGGAGTCATTGGGCACTTCTTCCCATGGCCTTCACCTTTGAGTCAAGGAGCAGCACAGCATGGAACTTTACTTTGGCCAGGGCTGTGAGGCCACCATGACTACACTTCCATCAACACCAGCACCCTCAAAGTCCAGCTGACTGATCACTTGGTGTACTCCCGCACCTGCTGCAGCCCAAGCCTGGGCACCTGGACTCCTGCAGCAACTGGTGGTGCCCAGACCTGCAGCTGAGCTGAGCCGTGTAGGGGCCACTGGGCAGCAGGGTCAAGACGGCAGCCACAGCACCTCCAGACTGAGCCAAGGAACACGGTGGTGAAAGCCACTCTTGACTGGGACCATTTTGAAGAAGCCCACAGGTCCTGTTTCAGATCTACCTCACGACATAGTGCTGGACCCCTGCCATCCTTTAACCTTGCTCATGAGGTCAGCAGTTTGGACAGGATGCTCCAGGATGTCTGGGACCCAAGCTGGGCATGCTCAGAAGGCTGGAGGCTGGATTGGGTGCTTTTTCACTCATACCTGATGCTGAAGGGGGTCAGTTGGACTGTCACCCCGAGGTGGCACATGGCTTAAGCTCCTCATAGCTGGCAGCTGGGACCCAGAAAAGAGAGCATTTCAACAGACCCAGGAGAGCACTGCACACACGGTTTTCTCTGGCCCCACCGCCCAGGTCAGGTATCACCGCTGCTTCCACAGCCACAAGGTTAAAAGTTCTGGGGCTGCCCCAGATTCACAGAGCAAGAGTCAGAAGCCACACTGACAGGTCTTCACTCACACCCACAGAGGAGCTGGTGACACAAGAGATTGCTGTGACAGTCTTTGGAAAATATAATCTGTCATAGTCCCCATGCCAGAATAACTTGATGAATAAATAAAATACTTAGAATTACAAAGGAAACCAATTATATTGGAATACAACTTAAAAGCATAATGTGTGGCACAGTCATATATGTGCTTCTTTATTAACACTAGAAAAGCAAAATCTCATGGTGGATCCAATTGCAAGTAAGTGCCAGCTTCAAGGCAGCAGAGCCTGAATATTTTGAGGAGTCCACCACAACTGTCATCTGTATGAGCCCGTGACTTGCTGTCGGTGATGAAATCACAGGCCAACAAAGCCCAGTGGCTTGCAGCTTATATCAAGCTTGAAGTTTCTTTTGTTTATAACATTTTTGTTGGGGGCCCTGTCCGATTGGCTCAGTGGTAGAGCATCAGCCTGATGTGTGGGAGTCCCGGGTTTGATTCCTGGTCAGGGCACACAGGAGAAGCACCCATCTGCTTCTCCCCACCCTGCTTTCTTTCCCATAGCCATGGCTCAAATGGTTTGAGCAAATTGGCCCTGGGTTCTAAGGATGGCTCCATGGCCCCTCCTCAGGAGCTGAGATAGCTTGGTTGCTGAGCAACGGAGCAGCAGCCCCAGATGGGCAAAGCATTAACCCCAGACAGGGCTTGCCAAGTGTATCCCAGTTGGGGCAAATGCAGCAGTCTGTCTCTCTGCCTCCCTGCCTCCCCACCTCTCAATTAAAAAAAAACTGTTGGGTTTTTTTAATACATTTTTTTAAATGCATTTTTAAATTTTCTGTATTTTTACTCCAGAACAAAATATTTATCAATGTATTAAAATTCAAAACTTGCCTGACCAGGCAGTGGCACAGCACAGTGGATAGAGCATCGGACTGGGATGCGGAAGGACCCAGGTTCGAGACCCCGAGGTCGCCAGCTTGAGCGAGGGCTCATATGGTTTGAGCAAAAGCTCACCAGCTTGAGCCTAAGGTCGCTGGCTTGAACAAGGGGTTACTCAGTCTGCTGAAGGCCCACAGTCAAGGCACATATGAGAGAGCAATCAATGAACAACTAAGGTGTTGCAACACGCAACGAAAAACTAATGATTGATGCTTCTCATCTTTCCGTTCCTGTCTGTCTGTCCCTCTCTCTGACTCTCTCTCTGTCTCTGAAAAAAAAAAAATTTCAAAACTTGTTTTATTTCATGTGTATTTTTTCATATATATCTTGTTAATGTCATTTCTAAATATTGTTGGTGTGGCTCTTATAAATGAGATTTTTTTTCTTTCAGTGCACTTTCTAACTCGGTACTGTTTTATGTTGACAATTGATCTTCTTATATAAACTTGCTCCCACCTTGTTTTCTTGTGCTTTATATGTGTGCTATCACATTATCTGCAGACAGCGGCCACTCAGCCTTCTCCAGACCCAGCCTCACATCTCCTGTTGATCCCCAGGCACCTGGAGGAGCCTCCAGGACAATGTTGCACAGAGAGGTCGTGCGGACCCCACTCTCCGTTGCCAGCACTGGAAGCCAGCCTGTTGTCTCCAGGAAGCCAAGCAACAACCCTGTAGCAATCAGCCCCGCATGGCCAGCACTTGATTCATGACTGGCAGCTTCCCAAATTTTAGTCCCCGATTCCAACTCTGAACCAACCAGAGATGCTCAAAATATGCTCCTCTAACCAACGACAGGATATCCCAGTGAGCTGCCCTGGCTTCCCCCGGGGCCCAGCCTTCACCAGGGCACACCTGAGCCTTTCCTTTGTCCACTAAAGCCTTCCCATTCCTTTGAGGGTCTACCAGACACAAGGGATGGTGGCCAATGCCCTTGCTACAGAAAGCTCTAAATAAATAGTCTTGTTTGTCCTCAGGTAGGTAATCTGTTTATTCTCACAATAGATAAATATTTTGTCAAGTTAAGAAAGTATCCTCTATTTGGGCTTAATGGTCTGGAAGCAGACCTTACCAGGAGCTGTCCTTCTGCACTGTTATGGGTTGAATTTTGTCCCCTCCCTCCAGACACAAATGCATATTTTGAAGTCCTGACCCCCAGCACCTGAGAATGTGACTGTATTAGGAGATAAGGTCTTTACAGAGGGGATTAAGGTTAATCTTTTATTTTTTTCTTCACAGAGACAGAGAGAGAGTCAGAGAGAGGGACAGACAGGGACAGACAGACAGGAACGGAGAGATGAGAAGCATCAATCATTAGGTTTTTTTTGCACATTGTGACACCTTAGTTGTTCATTGATTGCTTTCTCATACGTGCCCTGACCATGGGCCTTCAGCAGACCGAGCAACCCCTTGCTCGAGCCAGTGACCTTGGGTCCAAGCTGGTGAGCTTTTGCTCAAACCATATGGGCCCGTGCTCAAGCTAGCGACCTCGGGTTCTCGAACCTGGGTCCTCTGCATTCCAGTACGACGCTCTATCCACTGCGCCACTGCCTGGTCAGGCATTATTAAGGTTAATCTTTAAGGGCAGTGAACAACCACCATTTGTTGAGTTATTTTAGGCATTCACCGAGATCCAGAACCAGGTTTTCTGTATTCCAAAGCACCTGTTACCATCATGCTTCACTAGAGAAAACTGGAGGCCAGTAACATTGGATTTTACCCATTCACAGTATTTACTGAAGTTACAAAAATGAATAGGTTCCTTATCCTTGAGTCTAGTATTAGGAAGGGGATACTTTCTATATGAAGTCAAGGTGTTCCTTTCAAATAACTGATGCTAATCAAAGATGTCACAGAACAGCCCGGATGAGGTCAATTAATTCCCTTTAGAGATGCTCAATGTGAGATGTTCTCCACATTTGAGTAAAGATATCCAGGAAGGAACAGAAGAAACTAAATGTGCTCCAACCATACAAGGAGCTTTCGAGTGTCCCCATTAAATAAGAGGCAATACAGACATGGCTAAGACCTGATCGTGGAGCCAGATGGCCTGGGTTTGAATCTTCACCTAACACCCTGCACCTGGAACCCCGGGCATGTTGACTTACTTCAGCCTTCCTGTCTGTAAAACAGGAAAAAATAGTACTTATTTCAGATTTTTAGGAGTAAGTTATGCAAAGTGCTTAGCATGCCACAAAACATATTAACTATATAAATGCTATATAAATGCTTAACCTTGGTTGAAATAAAAAAAGATATACTAGTTCCAAATTATCACCCACATTATTGTACTCTGACCACTGTTCCTTGAAAGGTCAAAGCAACTCAGAACCTGTGTGCAACTCCCAAAGGGCAGGTGCTTGACACAACCTATTTTTAAGCAGTAGGTTTCAAAGGCAAGTTTCGGACCCTTAAAGTACAACTATTTAATTTACAATACAGTTATGAGTAATCAGCTTTCATTTTTAAAATTTTCTATAGTGATTTAGAGGAACTATTTTCAAACCAGTATATATATTTTATAAATATCTGACAGTTTCTAACCAATTGTGTTGCATAATAAACCACTTTACATCTCACAGCAAGGAAAAAGCTAAATTTGAATAATAGAGACACTATCCAGTGAATTAGGACAATATTAAAGCTTGCTTTAAATTTCTTTGATGGAGGGGACACCGCACTTCTATTCCATTATGAGAGACGTTCTTACTGTCCAGGGAACTTTTCTTTTTTCACCCCTGCCATGCCTTAAACTCACAGGGAATGGATTTCGGCAGCTTGGGCCCTGTGAGGAAACAGCCGTGTTGGGCTTGCTTGCTGGTGTATTGGCTACAAGCACTTTGCCTGATTGGTGCATGAGCATGTGGCAGCACCACGTGTGTACGGTCAATGTAAGGCTATGGGTGCTTGTGCTCAGGGGGACTGTGGATGGTGGGTTGCCTGCCCGCCACTGTGAGGGGCCATTTTGTTGTTTGTTTGCCTGAGAGGCGGTTTCCCTTGCCTTTGTCCTTGTTTGTGGCTGTGAGACGTTATTAAGTGGAATGGCCCAACCCCGTGATGGCAAACCTATGACACGTGTGTCAGCACTGACACGCGGCCGCATGCAGTTGCATACCAGAGAAGTATGGGGCCGCATGCCGAGAAGGACGTTTCATCCTCGGCTACTGCATGGCCAGGTGCAGTAGCCGAGGATAAAACATTTACTGTAATGTAGACATTCTGTGCCGGAGGTCTGTAGGCCAAAACAACAGAACTCCGTCACAGAATGTCTTGTTTTAGGACTTCCGGTTAGGCCGTTAGGGGATCTTTGACCTCACTTCCAGCCGGCGGAGCAGGGAGCAGTGGAATGCTGTGGGGGACACATCTCTGGGGGCCCCGTGATCGCCGTTACCAGCAACCACATAACCACAGCAACCATCATCCAATCTACTGTTCTGGGGTGTCGTGGATTTTTAATTGACCATCATTACTGAGATAAGTGAGGGGGAGGCTGGGAGAGGCGAGGGCCTGTGCTGTGGGTGCCGTTTCCCGCCATTAGAAATAGCAGCAGCCATCTTAATTTATATAAGATGCAACTTGCAGAATTTCAAGACAGCATCTGGGCTCAGGTGTTTGCCGACTTGAGGTCAAAGCTTGAGAATCTGGAAAGGTGCTGCTTGGAGAATCAAGAGTGCCACTATGAACAGGAAATTTGGAGTGCCTGGAACCGATTACCAGACACTTTTAGCACCCTGAAAAATATAGCAATGGCTTTACTCACAATTTTTCCCTCTACGTACTTTTGTGAGACCTTATTCTCAGCGTTAAATATCAAAACCAACAAAAGAAACAGATTGACAGATGAAGTTAGTAGCACTTGCTTGGGCTTGAAGTGTACAAAATACCAACCTTCAATTGAAGATTTAGCCAATGAAATTCAGCAAAAAAAGTCACTAATAGGCAGGTTAGTTAAAGAATTCCCCCTCCCCCTCACTTATCTTAGTTCATGGCATCCCACACAAGTTAAATAATATCAAGATCAACAAAAGAACGGACTGACAGATGAACAAAGAAGTCACTAAGCAGATAAGTTAAATAATTAGTTTTTGGTTTATTAAGTATGGTTATATATTACAATTATATATTTTTGTTATTTAAACTATAAATATCGCAAAATTATGGGTTTGTTTGTTTTTTTTATCAAAGTGACACACCACCAGAGTTATGCTCGGTTTTTTGGCGAATTTTGACACACCAAGCTCAAAAGATTGCCCATCACTGGCCCAACCCTTTCCGGCTCTGCAGTTTCTCTACCGCCTGCCTGAAACCAGTGTGGACCTGCCTGGCCTTGGCCACCAGCATTACACTTTGCTTAGATGGTCCTTGTTTCCTATCATTGTTTATGACACAGGAATTGCAGGGTGACCATATGCTGTGCAGCTTCACATTGCAGAGGTTTTCTAAACTGATTTGCTTTTCTCTGTGACACACGTCTTCCACTGGAGTGTTTTATAAATATTCGAATTTTTAGTGTGTGTGTGTGCACGTGTGTGCATAGTTACTTTTCAGCTTTATTGCATACTGCTCCATGTCGTGATAGAAAAGGTGACCACGTGTGCCGGTTTTCCCAGCGCGCCCGCTTATGCTGTGCAGAGAAACTGGCTTCCCCGGATCTCCCATCTCCTGTAAAGCCTTGCCTTCTGATACTCCTCACACGCTGTGGGAGTTACATCTGTAGCTTTTGTCTAGTTAATTTCTTGGATCTGAAAAAAGAATAAAACTTACCTTCTCTTCTCTAAAAAGGCCAAGTGTTACAGCCCAATCTGGGTCTCTAGGTTAAACCCCCAAGGTGACAAAGAGGGGAGCACCTATCTTCCTAGGTATGCACATTTCAAGAAAGAGTGAATGAGCCTCCAAACTCAAGGGACTTTCAAAATCTAAAAAGCCAACATGTGCAGCTGCTTGGCTCCTGAAGATTTTATTTACATACCATAGGGTTGCATTAACCCAGGCCATTGTGTTTCCAAGGATACACTCTCAGAAGGGGTGGGAACAGCTTCCCTTTACAAGCGGAGAAAAATTGTTTTCCTTTGTCCCTCATCTACAGAGTGCCCTGTCTTTCCTGTAGGAAATATACCCACCAGTTGCCTCATAACTCCCCAAAGTAAAGGCCTAGGCCAAGCTGGCGCCCAGACTTTGTCTGCCTGCATGTAATCTGAGGCTTCAGAAAGGACTAGGTCTCTGGTGCATGCGGTGTTCATTTCCTGTGGCTGCCGTAACAAGGTTCCACAAACCTTGTGATGAAAAACAAAAGAAATGTATTCCTACTCAGTCCAGGAGGCCGGAAGTCCAAAATCAGGCCCATTCTGTTCCCAAGGTCTCCAGGGGAGAATCCCTCCTCCTCTTGCAGCTTCTGGCGGAAAACTCACGGTGTTCCTTGTCTTATAGCTG
The DNA here is from genome assembly GCF_036850765.1 of Saccopteryx bilineata. Taxonomy (NCBI): domain Eukaryota; kingdom Metazoa; phylum Chordata; class Mammalia; order Chiroptera; family Emballonuridae; genus Saccopteryx; species Saccopteryx bilineata. Next base: position 103,416,876 of record NC_089491.1, on the reverse strand, counting down.
TATAACTTCATTCTCTGCCTCCATCTTCACAGTGCAGCCTCCCCACTGCACTGCGTCAGTCTGTGTCCAGAGCTCCCTCTTCTTACAAGGACACCAGCCACTGTGTCACTGGGAATGAATATGCCCTTCGGCTGATACGAGTTTCACTAGCCAGAGAATAAAATTAGAATAAGAATATATTAGTAAAATAAGCTTATAAAAGAATTTATATAAAGCCACCCATGCTAATCTTGGTAAATATTAAACCCAGTCTATTACTCTAACTGTAACTATGATTTAATATTACCAATCTAGTGATCAAAGTTATGTATTATGTAACAAATCAAAAGTATATAATCAACCCTAAGCTTTTACCTCTGGCCAAGTGTTTGTTCCAGTTGAACCGTCTGTCTCCCTCCAGCTGACGCATGTGGAGAGATGACATCAGAGAGAGGAAAATGACACCAGCAGGAACTACGTGACTCCACCTGAGCCCCTTCTGCTCGCTCACACCACACTGAGGCTTGCGGTTTTGATTCTTGGATAAGACCAAGAGGACAGCCTGACCACAGGAATGTGTAGGCACCAGTTGCAGAGAACAGTTTATGAGTTTATGAGTTACTTGCTAGATTCAGTTCCAGTTACAAGGTCAAGAGGACTGTGGAAGTCCAGCCAGCGCTAGAAATAAGAATGTCCCTTTCTCGATAGAAACTGCAGGTCTGCCTTCCCTAGGAGTTCTTCCCCTCCCAAGTTTCCCTGGTCCCCAACATAATCTGGCCCAGGCGTCTGAGCTGTTAAGATGGGCTTTTGAGGACAGCTCCCTTCTCAGGTGACCTGCTCTTGGATAAATCTCTTTCCTTTCGCACCAGCACCTGGGTCATGAGTATTGACTTTTGCCACAGTAGGCTGAACTGTGTTTGGTAAAAATTGGAGTAGGGCCCACCCAGCATGATATCACCTTAACTTGATCATCTGCAAAGACCCTATTTCCAAGTAAGGTCATGTTCACAGATTCCAGGTGGACCTAAACTTGGGGGGAAACTATTCATCACAGTATATACATATTCAGGACAAAATTTAATAAATATGAATATCAAAATACAACACCCCTGTCATCTCAGCATCATTATTAATAGCTCCCCCTTTCACTCTCAAAAGTGTTTGGATGACAAATGGGAAGGTCCCCAAACATAAGACATTAAGTTCTTACTTCTGCTCTCTTGACGTTAAGTATGGCCAAGAGACTAGTTCTGGCCAATAAAATGTGAGAAGTGACTTTTGTAAAGACCTTTTCTGGGCTACCTTTTCTGTAGCCCTTACTATATAATATCTAATCAAACTCAGCTTGTGCTAAAATAACACATCGCAACCAGGTACAGTGTATTTAAAAATGCAAAGATATTGTAACATGAGGGTAATCTCTTAAGGCAGTGAACCAGAATCAAAGGAGGAGGAAATGACCATCTTAACTGATGATAAAATAAAACTTAACACATATCTGAGATTTGGGTGAAAAAGACTTAATAAACTTTGACTGGAAAAAAAAAGACTTTTTAACTTCATAAAATAAATGTATAAATGTATCTGACAGAATACTCCAGTAAATGACACACTTAAGTAAAAATATCAGAATTCCCATTAAATTTGGAAAGACAAAACCATTCAATATTATTGCTACTGTTTCGCAAGATACATAAGGTCCTAGCCCAGGGGTCCCCAAACTTTTTACACAGGGGGCCAGTTCACTGTCCCTCAGACCATTGGAGGGCCGGACTATAAAAAAAAAACTATGAACAAATCCCTATGCAAACTGCACACATCTTATTTTAAAGTAAAAAAACAAAACGGGAACAAATACAATATTTAAAATAAAGAACAAGTAAATTTATTTATTTATTTTATTTATTTATTTATTTTTTTGTATTTTTCTGAAGCTGGAAACGGGGAGAGACAGTCAGACAGACTCCCGCATGCGCCCTACCGGGATCCACCCGGCACGCCTACCAGGGGCGATGCTCTGCCCCTCCGGGGTGTCGCTCTGCCTCGACCAGAGCCACTCTAGCGCCTGGGGCAGAGGCCAAGGAGCCATCCCCAGCGCCCGGGCCATCTTTGCTCCAATGGAGTCTTGGCTGCGGGAGGGGAAGAGAGAGACAGAGAGGAAGGGGGGGTGGAGAAGCAAATGGGCGCTTCTCCTATATGCCCTGGCCGGGAATCGAACCTGGGTCCCCCGCACGCCAGGCCGACGCTCTACTGCTGGTAAATTTAAATCAACAAACTGACCAGTATTTCAATCGGAACTATGCTCCTCTCACTGACCACCAATGAAAGAGGTGCCCCTTCCGGAAGTGCGGCGGGGGCCAGATAAATGGCCTCAGGGGGCCGCATGCGGCCCGCGGGCCGTAGTTTGGGGACCCCTGTCCTAGCCAATGGTAGGAGAAAGAAAAATTAGAGGTTCCATGTTAGAAATAAAGATAAAAGAAACATCTATATGTGAATGTGTGATTATTTAATTAGAAGGTCAAGAGAATCCAGTGAAAAAGTATTATAAAAAGAAATAGAACTCAGCAAGATTATCAAAATAATGTATATGTATTGTTAAGCCTAATCCGGAGGGACTCGAAACATTGAAGACACGAACAAAATCCATCGATTACACACCAAAGCTTTATTGTCTAGCTTGGCCAAGTGGCGGCAACGCCAACAGAAATCTGAGGGAGAGCCTGCCAGCCCTTTGTTCTACTTAATTTTGATAGTTTTGCAAGCGGGAAGTACAGAAGCAAAAATTGCAATTAGGTGCCCTTTACCACTATTGGTTATAGTCATATGCCCTTTAACATGATAGGACCATGTTCAATTTGCAAGCCATACATCATTTTGGAGAAAACAAAATTTATAAGTCAACACAATGATAGAAAGATGTCTCTTTACATATTGAGACAGTCCTATATTTTCTAATGTTTATCTGCCATCTCTTTGTCCAGAGTCACACACACATTAATTATATGCATTTATATGGGAGAGGTAGTTTCTGTGGGGACAAATGCCCGCAAATGGCTCATTACTATAAGAAAGGTTTATTTTGGCTTTTCTCTCCCTCCACCTGGCTAGCCATTCACCCCTTTCCCCACAGGTGTGGTGGAATGTCAGGGAATCCATGTTTTCTTTCCCTTTGCATTTACAATACAATGCCAAGGGCCATCCTGGTTTTATGCCAATCACACAGTACAGAGATTATTCACAAAATTTCTCTGCACACCTTAACCCAAATTAATAAAATGTTCTTTAAGCCTCTTAAAATACTAATATCGATTCTGTAGCTTTTGGTACTTTTCACCTGTGGGTGAGGTGGCACAGTGGCTCCTCAGGGCTTCTCATGTATAGAAACTAGTATCTTTATATACATTTTAAAATATATTAGATAAAACAGAGTCCATTCGCAATAACAAGAAAAATTGTAAAATTCTATGAGCCTAACAATATGTGCTAGATACACATGAAGAAAATGATGGCTTACTGAAAATACAAAACACCTGTGTAAATGGATAAATGGCCGAACATAGTAAGACCCAACATTTCAGAAACAGAACCCCTAAAATTAAAATTTATTTTTATTTAAAATCACAATTGAAACCACAAGTCATAAGTCACTAAGAAACCTTGAGAGGAAGAATCATTGTCAATCTTGTCTTTTATTTATTTATTTTTTTAAATGTTTATTTTTATTTTTATTTTTATTTATTTACAGGGACAGAGAGAGAGAGTCAGAGAGAGGGATAGATAGGGACAGACAGACAGGAATGGAGAGAGATGAGAAGGATCAATCATCAGTTTTTCGTTGCAACACCTTAATTTGTTCATTGATTGCTTTCTCATATGTGCCTTGACCGTGGACCTTCAGCAGACCAAGTAACCCCTTGCTTGAGCCAGCAACCTTGGGTCTAAGTTGGTGAGCATTTTTTATTTGCTCAAGCCAGATGAGCCCGCGCTCAAGCTGGCGACCTCGGGGTCTCGAACCTGGGTCCTCAACATCCCAGTCCAACGCTCTATCCACTGCGCCACCGCCTGGTCAGGCCAATCTTGTCTTTTAGCTAAAGGCCGATACTTAGCACATAACAAGAAAAATTAAGGACTAATTTCACTTGGTAGTCTCAAAAAATCAACAAATGATGGCAGACAAAAAGAAAAAACAAGATTCTTCATTTCAAACTTATATAAATTATATTTCTTTAAAAAATATTTAATAAGTAAGAGTAGAATGATCCTCTGACATTCAATTTATAACTACAAAGGTTGGTCATCCATAAACTCAAGGATGATCTGTAAAGTGCACTTGTTGGGATGTTAAAATATTTGTTACAGAAAGTTTTATTTATTCACTAAAATTTACAAAGAATGTTTGTCATAAAATATTGAATTTATTCATTCACATTATCATAACCTACCCATTAACTGATTTCTCTGATCTTATGAACATTACCTCTGCTAATACACAAATATTAGAAACTACCTTGAACAATTTCTACTCTCTGAGACTTAATCTATAAATTTAATACAGCCTCACAAGGATATTTTATGAAACTTGACAAGATAATTCTAAATTTCATTAAGAAAAGAAAATGCAAGGAGAAGCCAAGAAAGTTTTTAGAGGAAACAAAGGGAAAATGTTCCCGTCAGATATAAAAGCGTGACTAACCCTGCCCACATTACATGACATACACAGCCTAGCAGTTCAAAGGTTGGCACCTACGAGGACACATGAGGCAATGGAATGAAACAGATTCCTGGGACAGCTACAATGGAAGGTTAGATCCTTATCTCACAGCTTGCAGAAATAAATTCCTCATAGACTAAAAGGATAAACAGACAAATACTTTAAAAGTAAGAAGCACAATTTATAAAACTGGGGTAGGAGAGACTTTAAGGAAGATACAAAGCACAGAAATGGTAAGACTATGGTAACTCCGACTACATAAAAATTTAAAACTCTATACAACAAAAGTCTATAAACAAAGTGCAAAGATGAGAGAATAAGCCTGGCCAGGCGGTGGCACAGTGGCTAGAACACTGGACTGGGATACAGAGGACACAGGTTTGAAACCCCGAGGTCACCAGCTTGATTGCGGGCTTACCTGGCCTGAGCACGGGGTAGCTGGCTTGAGTGTGGGATCATGGACATGACCCAATGGTCGCTGGCTTGAAGCCCAAGGTCGCTGGCTTGAAGCCCAAAGTCACTGGCTTGAGCAAGGGATCACTCGCTCTGCTGTAGTGCCCCAGTCAAGGCACATATGAGAAAGCAATCAATGAACAACTAAGGTGTCACAATGAAGAATTGATGCTTTTCATCTCTCTCCCTTCCTCTCTGTCTGTCCCTCTCTCTGACTCTCTCTCTGTCTCTTTCAAAAAAAAAAAAAAAGATGAGAGAATATGTATACTGTGTCTATAAAGGGTTTATATTCAGATACATATTTACTTTAACTTCTATAAATCGACTTTTAAAAATAAACAATCCAATGGGTAATCAGACAAAAGATATGAAATTTGCATATCATACAAATGGCCTATAAATAATATAAACATATTTTTATCTTTATTAATAATCATGGACATTAATGAAAACATCTATGATATAACTTTCTCAGATTGACTTTCTCTGTTTGATAGGATACTACAGAAAAGAGAACTGGTGCAGCCCTTTGCGGGGCATTTTGGCAAGTGTCTTTGCTGCTTTTTTTTGTGTGTGTGTATTTTTCTGAAGCTGGAAACGGGGAGAGACAGACAGACTCCCACATGCGCCCGACCGGGATCCACCCGGCACGCCCACCAGGGGGCGATGCTCTGCCCCTCCAGGGCGTCGCTCTCCCGTGACCAGAGCCACTCCAGCGCCTGCGGCAGAGGCCAAGGAGCCATCCCCAGCGCCCGGGCCATCTTTGCTCCAATGGAGCCATACTGCAGGAGGGGAAGAGAGAGACAGAGAGGAAGGAGAGGGGGAGGAGTGGAGAGGCAGATGGGCGCCTCTCCTGTGTGCCCTGGCCGGGAATCGAACCCGGGACCTCTGCACGCCAGGCCGACACTCTACCACTGAGCCAACCGGCCAGGGCCTTTGCTGCTTTTAATGTACAATCCTAGAATAAAATGCATTGTCACTGATCAGCATTCACCCCCACTTTTCTGTAAGTGGAGTTCCCTTGTCTATTCATGGCTATGAGACTTCCAGGGCTGTCCCTTAGGCCAAGAATACATCTTGTATTGTAAGACTTAAAATTTCAGGTGCTGCCTTGATAACTTGAAGCCTCCTAACCATGAGTTCCCTGCTCTCAGCAGATGCACCCCCACCCAACCTGCAGTAGAGTTTCCCTACCTAGCTAGTTCTACTATCTGCCAGACCAGCTGCATCCCACCTGATCCTCAACCAAATGGGTGTCACCTCCCTACCAGTCCATGGATTATTTAAACCAGCCAATCACATCCTCCCATGGGAACAAGGGGGCATCGCGCCCTTCTGTTACAATGGCAGCCTCCCATGGCCCTGCTGGTTCAGGGCACTTCTGATGGTTCCTCCATGTGGTCCTGCATGGTGGGTGACATCCTCTCGCAAGCTGGGGGACATGTAACTAACAAACTACTGTCCATCTCACCTGCTCAGTGTTGGGTGATGTGTGTTTGGACAGCTCATACTATTTAGAGTAGGAGTCCCTCTTGCAGCAACAGGATAACAGGAAGTATTTAGGACACATCCCAGCCCTACTGACACTGGGCCAGGCCATGTGACATTCATCCTATTCAAGCAGCAGCATTAAGGGGTCTATTAGTTTGTTCAGGCTGCCATGACAAAGAACCACAAATTGGGCAACTAAAACAACAAATTGACAGTCTGAGATCTGGGTGTCAGTGAGGTTGGCTTCTTCTGAGGCCTCTCTCCTGGGCATGCAGATAGCCATCTCCTGTGTGCTCACACAGCCTTCCCTCTGTAATTGTCTGTGTCCTAATCTCCTCTTCTTATAAGGACACCAGTCATATGGAAATGGGGTCTTTCTCATTTTAACTGAATTACCTCTTTGAAAATCCTGTCTCCAAATATGTTCACATTCTGAGGTCCTGGGGTTTGGGACCTCAACCTAGGATTTTAGGGGAGACCCAATTCAGCCCATAACAGGGGGCATTGCATCTTTCTTCCTGTACTTGTATGTATGCCCTCTGCTGTGCAAATCCCCACTGAGGACTGGGCAGCCCCATTGTCTGCGACTGAGGTGAGAGGAACGTGGGGCTGGGCCTCAGCGGGAGCAGAGGGGCCGCTGCTGTGCAGCCCTGTGTGAGGAAAGCAAGGAAAATGTAGTGGTTGGCTTGGCAGGCCTGCGTGTCACTCCAGCCATCCTACATGCTACAAATGCCCAGCAGCCCCTCTCGCAGGTGCGTGTGCTGGAGGACATGGCACTGGGAGAGACATAGTGCACAGCGGGCCTCCCAGGACAACGCCGTGCGTGCTTCTGGGAAACTGGAAGTACTTTAACTTTCCTCAATGAGGAGTAGTCAAAACAGAGTCACACACGCTACAGGAGACCGCAGTGAGAGCACGAGAAGTTCTGCATCTAATGTTAGCTCATTCTATGCTGAAAAGTTTAGCTCTTGAATAACACTACAAAACACGACTCCATTTTAAGTAAATAACACATGGTGTACATCTATAAATGCTTATATGTTCAAATACAGCTATGTATGTGCACAGAGCAGAGCTTTGAAGTTTGCTCACTAAATAATGAAAGAGCCTCCCCTGACAAGGGAATGTGGTGATCAAAAGGAACTTCTAACAAGGTTGAGGGTTTGGTCCCTGGTCAGGGCACACATGGGAAGCACCCAATGAAGGCATAAATAAGTGAAACAACAAATGAAGGTTTCTCTCCCCTTTCCTTCTCTCCTCCTTCCTCTCTCTGTCTCAATCAATCAATAATAAAAAAAAAAAATTAAGTCCTGGCCAGATAGCTCGGTTGGTTGGAGAGTAGTACTGGAGCATGGGGTTGCTGGTTCCATCCCCAGTCAGGACACATACAGGAGCAGCTTCATGTTCCTGCCTCTCTCTCCCTGCCTCTCTCTCTCTCTTTCTCTCTCTCTCAAAAAAAGCAACTTCTACCTTACATCTGAGTCATTAAAATAAAGGAGATGGAGGAGCTCTTCTGGAAAGTCACTGTGAGGAGCTCTGTGGCCCTCTCCTTAAGCGAAAGAGCGTAACTAAGGAGAGTAACCTACAGGTGATCGGATCATAAATTCCCAGCTGGGAAGGTCATGGTGGGTAGTCACTCCGCAGGACTATAAGTCCTTTAGTGAAAGATTTTAAGCAAGCCCTGCCCGTGGCACTTGTGTCTCTTGGTTAGCACACCCTTGAAATGCCAGAGTACAGTAATTCCCCTCACAGGCTGTGTAACCCTCCTGCGAGCATGTAATCTTGTTAAATATCCTGAAATCCAATCCCCATCTGGCTTTCTCCAACCTTCCTTATGTCCCCTCCCTAATTTCAAATGCATAAAAGAAGCTGCAAAACTGTGATTCTCTGAAGCATGTGAGAGCTTGCTCCCCAGCACATCTTATCAGTGTGGCTCAAATAAGCTCTTCAAAATAATTCTCCACAGGTTTGAACATTTCTTAGGTAAACACTAGAGAAAATTATATATTAACAGAAGCAAAGGTTCAATCATCTGAAGTCTCCAGAAGTAGTCCTGAGAGAATACAGCAAATGGAGAAATATTTATTCAAGAAAAACTTGGCAAGAGCAGTAATAGTCTGTGCCTTTGAGCCACGGCATGCTGCTACCCCTCCTTCAGCTAGTGTGACTAGTACATACAGCTAGCTGGGTGAAGGGGCCAAGAGGATGAGACTCCCTCCTCCAGCCAGGGACCATGCATCTTCCTGGGAGAAGCAGCCCACCAGTATTTTCAGCCCCCACCCCACCCCACCCCAGCTCTGTGCTGCAGAAACTATTCCAGGTAAGCACAGTTAGGAAGTCCGAGCCTTCCTTCCCGTACTCATTTCTAGAGCAGAAGCTCCAGTCCAGGGAGAATTCCTGTAGGCTGGGAGTTCCAGGCCCAATCACCATCACCCAGTCCCCACAGAATCAGGGCTTCTACACCAGGAAAAGAAAGCTACGTAGACCAAGGCCTACGGCTCCCGTCCTGTGCCTGATCACACAGCAGGGTGTCAGTCTGAGAGGAGCAGGGTACTGTTCCGACTACAGGGTCCAGAAGAGTGGCACAGAGGGTCACGATGGAGCAGAAGCATGCCCTGTAAATGGCAGACTCTGGGATGGTCCCTAAAGGGACATGTTTTATTTAGGAAAGTACTAAGGAAGTTCAAGCAGAAAGACACTGTTTAAATGAGAGAGAGAGAGAGAGTTGGTGATAAGCAATTAAAAAGAGACTGGGACCTCTATGGTAGCAATGAATGAAATGATACACAAGCTGGAAGTTTAACAAAGGGGACCACAGAAAGAGACTAGAACCATCCTGGATCTGAACAAGCGCTGAAGACTGGACCTACAGGTTATAAAGAGGTTTAACTGTCACTGTATGAGACTGCGGAACATTTCATGTCCCAGGGTGCTGCTGGGAACAATACAGCTTTCAGCTCATTCCTGGAGGCAAATGGTTGATATTTATTAACACCAACAGAAGCAGACCAACCAGAAGCTTAAAAGTGAGATCACAGAGGGGGCACAAAGACAGCCCAGCCACAACTGTGGCCACCTGTGAGCATGCCTGAGGCTGCATGTCTGAGCAGGGACATCACAGGACGCACCCCACAGGGAATGTGCTGCCCTGAACTCGTCCAGCAGAGTCACCACATAGACACACAATCCGGCAACCGCAAGCTTGGGGCCAGGGCTTGGGATCCATATCTAGAGTTGCTGGAATGTGTTATCTAAAATGCCCAGTTTTAAAAAAACAAAACAAAACTATTTGTACTTTTATGCCTGATCAAGCAGTGGTGCAGTGGATAGAGTGTCGGCCTGGGCCACTGAGGACCCAGATTCGAAACCCCGAGCAAGTGGTCACTGGCATGGCTGGAGTCTCCCACCCCTCTGTCAAGGTACATATGAAAAAGCAATCAGTAAACAACTAAGGTGCTGCAATGAAGAATTGATGCTTCTCATCTCTCTCCTTCCCTGTCTGTCTCTGTCTCTCTCACACTAAAAAAAAACAAAAATACTTTCATGGAATGAATTGTGTCCCCCACCAAAGAAAATCATGTTAAAGTTTCAATGCCTAGGCCTGACCAGGCAGTGGCGCAGTGGATAGAGCGTTGGACTGGGATGTGGAGGACCCAGGTTCGAAACTCCGACATCACCAGCTTGAGCGCAGGCTCATCTGGTTTGAGCAAAGCTCACCCAAGGTCACTGGCTTGAGCAAGGGGTTACTCAGTCTGCTGAAGGCCCACGGTCAAGGCACATATGAGAAAGCAATCAATGAACTAAGGTGTCGCAACAAAAAACTGATGATTGATGCTTTTCATCTCTCTCCATTCCTATCTGTCTGTTCCTATCTATCCCTTTCTCTGACTCTCTCTCTGTCTCTGTAAAAAAAAAAAAAAAAAAAAAAAAAGTTTCAATGCCCAGTACTTCAGAATATGACCATATTTGGAGATAGAATCTTTATAGAGATGATTAGTAAAATGAGGTCACTACAGTGGTCTAATATAAAATGACTGTTTTATCAAAAGAGGAGATTAGGCCTGGCCAGGCAGTGGCACAGTGGATAGAGCATTGGACAGGGACGCAGAGATCCAGTTGTGAGGCCCGAGGTCTCCAGCTTGAGTGCGGGCTCACAAGCTTGAGGGTAGGGTGTCTGGCTTGAGCATGGGATCATAGACATGACCCCATGGTCACTGGCTTGAGCCCAAAAGTCACTGGCTTGAGCAAGGGGTCACCTGCTCTGCTGGAGCACCCCCTCCCTCATCAAGGCACATATGAGAAATCAATCAATGAACAACTAAAGTGCTGCAACAAAGAATTGATGCTTCTCATCTCTCTCCCTTCCTGACTATCTGTCCCTATCTGTTCCTCACTCTGTCTCTATCACTCTCACTAAAAAAAATATTAAATAAATAAATAGAATAGATTTGGACACAGCCACACACAGAAGGACGACCATGTAAGGACACAGGGAGAAGATGGTCAACTATAAACCATGGTAATATAACATGTTAAAATTAGAAGCAGCTGGATGAAATGCATATGGAACTCTGTCTTATTTTACAACTTATCTGTTCATCTAAAATCATTCTAAAATAAAAGGGTTTTTTTAGTGAATGTTTGGGGTGGTGAACACACAATATATACAGATGCATTATAGAATTGTATACCTGAACCCATAGAATCTTATTAACCAAACTCACTCCAATAAATTCAATAAATATAAATCAATTACATGATGCAAAAAATAATTTTTATACAGATTCTTTTTTTTAAAGATTTTATTTATTCATTTTAGAGAAGGGGAGAGAGAGAGAGAGAGAGAGAGAGAAAGGGGGAGGAGCAGGAAGCATCAACTCCCACATGTGCCTTGACCAGGCAAGCCCAGGGCTTTAAACCGGCAACCTCAACGTTCCTGGTCGACAGTTTATCCACTGCATCACCACAGGTCAGGCGCAAAAATAATTTAAAAGTGAATGGGTTAACTTAGGGGTAGTCAACCTTTTTATACCTACTGCCCACTTTTATATCTCTGTTAGTAGTAAAATTTTCTAACCGCCTACTGGTTCCATAGTAATGGTGATTTATAAAGTAGGGAAGTAACTTTACTTTATAAAATTTATAAAACAGAGTTACAGCAAGTTAAAGCATATAATAATAATTACTTACCAAGTACTTTATGTCGATTTTTGCTAACTTTGGCAGAATAAATCTTTATAAAACAACTTACTATAGTTAAATCTATCTTTTTATTTATACTTTGGTTGCTCTGCTACCATCCACCATGAGAGCTGGAATGCCCACTAGTGGGCGGTAGGGACCAGGTTGACTGAATCTAGTAAAGAGGCAGAGACTGTCAGACTGGATAGAAAATAAGATCCGAAAACGTAATGTTTACAGAGACACATGCATCTCTTTTTTTAAAGTATGTTTCCTTGTTTCCCAGAAAGCTGTAGACAGTGACTTTGTCTGTAAAGTACCTTGAGATATAGGTCTCTTGTGAGTATATAAATTTAGTTGTACTGTACTATTTATTTTCTTTGGATAACAAACCCGTTTTCTCTTATCCACCTTCACCCCTCCCCTTTGTGCCAACCATCAGCCTGTTTTCTGTATCTATGGGTCTGCTTCTGTTTTGTTTAATCATTTGTTTTCTTTTTTTAAATTTATTTTATTTCTGAGAGACAGATAGATGGACAGGGACAGACAGGAAATGAGAGAAATGAGAAACATCAACTCAGTTGCGGCACCTTAGTTGTTCATTGATTGCTTCTCATACGTGCCTTGACCCGTGGGGCTCGAGTGTAGCCTGTGACCCCTTGTTCAAGCCAGTGATCTTGGGTTCAAGCCAGCAAACTTGGGCTCAAGCCAGCCACCCTGTGCTCAAGCCAGCAACCTTGAGCTTAAAGCCAGCAATCTTTGCACTCAAGTCAGAGACCATGGGGTCATGTCTATGATCCCATGCTCAAGCCAGTGACCCACCCTCAAGCAGGATGAGCCTATGCTCAAGCCAGCAACCTCAGGGTTTTGAACTTGGGTCCTCAACATCCCAGGCCAATGCTCTATCCACTGAGCCACCACCTGACCAGGCTTTTTTTTTTTTAATTCCACATAAGTGAAATCACACAGTATTTGTCTTTACACACTCATCTCTTATCAATGGACAAGGCTTTAGACTTCCAATGACACAACTTAAATATAAATAGTTAAGCATTAATATAATAATATAATGTGGTATACAGAGAGGTGTAGAATTGGGCATCTGAAACCTGTATAATTACGTTAACCAGTATCACCCCACTAAAATTTAATTTAAAAAAAGTAAAGTGAAGAAAAGCATCTCGGGCCCAGTTCTCAGTGTGAGCTGGCACGGAGAGCCTGTGGTGGGGGCAGGTGAGGTTAGAGTGAGCACAGTGCTTAGCCCGCGTGGGTCAGCAGTGGGCTTCTGAAACACATGCCAAAGGACTTCAAACCTTCTCCCTAAAGGGGAGGTGTCTCTGTGGTTAAGCCAGAGCACCGTGCATACCATGCTTTCACGTGTGGTTCAGAAAGAGCCCAGGCAGGAAGGAGAGAGATGTTTATGAATGGTCTTGGTTCGAAAACTGGTCTCAAGGAGAGACCAAGGAAAGAAGCAGACCAACCCAGGTTGGTAGGTGTCAGTTTGCTAAACAAGAGAACATTCAAGGCTTGTTTTAGGAAGCAGACAAATTGATCTCCATACCACATGACAGAATCTTCAAAGTCCATCACAGGCCTGAACAGGGGTCAGTCTCACAGACCACCCTGCTGGTCTCAACACCACCTTACTCTATCAAGGCTGTGTCCTAGAGTAGCTCCTGCTGTGGACACGGTGGGCATGGCGCACCTTGCTAGGACAAAGGGCGGGGGAGAGGAGCCCAGCACACCAGTGGTCCTGTCCTCTTTCAGTGACCTCCTCCACTCAAAAAGCAAGTCTTTCAGGTGCCCTCAGTCTTCTGGACACAGGTCCTAGAAGCCTAAGCAACTTTCTGCCCTAGATTTCTGCCAATGTTCCCTGAGACATCCACTCCAGTTCACCCAGGACCATCGCTGGTCATGATGACTACATGGAAACCAAGTTGCTAAGCTGAAGTCACCACAAGTCTCTCATGGGTGGTAACCCAAAATGTACATTGGGTACCATGCCAGGAAGGAAGGGCTGGAAGGAGCCCAAACCCCTGGTCACCACCCCTCAGCTGTGTGATGACTGCCACTGTTCTTTCTGGACAATGAACAGGGACATTAGGTTAGAAAAAACTTCTGGGCCCTGGCCGGTTGGCTCAGTGGTAGAGCGTCAGCCTGGCGTGCAGAAGTCCCGGGTTCGCTTCCCGGCCAGGGCACACAGGAGAAGCGCCCATCTGCTTCTCCACCCTTCCCCCTCTCCTTCCTCTCTGTCTCTCTCTTCCCCTCCCGCAGGGAGGCTCCATTGGAGCAAAGATGGTCCCGGCACTGGGGATGGCTCCTTGGCCTCTGCCCCAGGCGCTAGAGTGGCTCTGGTCGCAACAGAGCGACGCCCCAGAGGGACAGAGCATCGCCCCCTGGTGGGCAGAGTGTCGCCCCCTGGTGGGCATGCTGGGTGGATCCTGGTTGGGCGCATGCGGGAGTCTGTCTGACTGTCTCTCACCGTTTCTAGCTTCAGAAAAATACAAAAAAAAAAAACAAAAAAAAACTTCTGGAAGCATTCTTCTTTCCTTAAGTGTGGCCATGTAACCCACTGCACCCAAGAGGCTGTAGTTTGGAAGAAGACTTAAAAGATACCCACTCCTGGTCATTCCATTCAAACAAGTCAGTTGTGTGTAGTCCCTTCCATGAAGAATGTGAGAGGATGAGAGAGAATCCAGGCAGGACACACACCGAAGTGTTATCAACATCAGTACTTACCCATGATTAAAGTCGATTTTATTCTTTCTTGCTTGTCTGCTTTTTTTCTTACATTTTTTTTATGTACATGTACCACTTCTATAATAACAAAACAATAACAAAAGTGTAGTATAATTTAAATTTGAAAAAGAGCACAGTCTGGGGAGGAGGCCACCTTTCCAGGGCCTTGGACACTGAGCTGACAGCCTGGGAGGGAGGAGGGGCCCCTATCCGGGAGCCAGGAGCTCAGATGGCCTCAGGGCTGAGGTTTCCTGAAGCTTCTGCTTAATTTTCAATCTCTTCCAGGACAGATTTGAGAAAGAGATGGGTCCCGGTTGAGGCCAGAGCACCTCCTGCATAATCCGAACCCAAGGGCTGACCTGAGTACTGTACTTATTAGGAGGAAGAAGGCCCTGGTCAGATGGAAAACAAGAGTGCGACTTTACAGAAGAGAAACCAACAAGCACTGAGAGGACCTGAACCGTGTCTCTGGGCTCCTGCATCCCTGGAACCTGGGCCTAATTAATTCCCACTTCACAGAGATCCTCAGGGGAGAAAGGCGGACATGGCCTCGTGTCAGAGGCTTAAACAGGTCCAGCCTCCCTCCTGCCTTTATCCACGTTCCGAAAATTCTCATCTGCATGCAGACCTTCCAGGCCTCATGGTTAAGACATTTTTTTTTTATTTTGTATTTTTCTGAAGCTGGAAACGGGGACAGTCAGACTCCCGCATGCTCCCGACTGGGATCCACCCGGCACGCCCACCAGGGGGCGACGCTCTGCCCACCAGGGGGCGATGCTCTGCCCCTCTAGGGCATCGCTCTGTCGCAACCAGAGCCACTCTAGCGCCTGGGCAGAGGCCGAAGAGCCATCCCCAGTGCCCGGGCCATCTTTGCTCCAATGGAACCTCGCTGCGTGAGGGGAAGAAAGAGACAGAGAGGAAGGAGAGGGGGAGGAGTGGAGAAGCAGATGGGTGCTTCTCCTTTGTGCCTTGGCCGGGAATCGAACCCGGGACTTCTGCACGCCAGGCCGACGCTCTACCACTGAGCCAACCGGCCAGGGCAAGACATATTTTTATAATTAGTTTATAGGCAGAGTCACAGTTTTTTTTTTTTTTTGTTTTTTTGTTTTTTTTGCATTTTTCTGAAGCTGGAAATGGGAGAGACAGTCAGACAGACTCCCGCATGCGTCCGACCGGGATCCACCCGGCACGCCCACCAGGGGGCGAAGCTCTGCCCACCAGGGGGTGATGCTCTGCCCATCCTGGGCGTCGCCATGTTGCGACCAGAGCCACTCTAGTGCCTGAGGCAGAGGCCACAGAGCCATCCCCAGTGCCCGGGCCATCTTTGCTCCAATGGAGCCTTGGCTGCGGGAGGGGAAGACAGAGACAGAGAGGAAGGCGCGGCGGAGGGGTGGAGAAGCAAATGGGCGCTTCTCCTGTGTGCCCTGGCCGGTAATCGAACCCGGGTCCTCCGCACGCTAGGCCAGAGTCACAGTTTTATTCGAGAGTCTTGTCACTTAAAATATTAATTACCATCAGATATTGAGGGAGAGGTATTGAAAGGGTATCACCTTAGCAGTAATTTACAAGCTAAGAGGCTACAAAAATTGGCTCAGAAACTCTGATTTGCGCGTGTTGCTCACTGACATTTCTTAGTCTGTATTCTCATGTACTTCTGTGATTAATAGGACACAACTTTGTAAACATTCATGACCCAAACATGAATAGTTATAATATATAGTATCCGTGACAAGTTACTCAGCCTTGTCTTGCTGGACCAATAATTTTTTTCAGATGTCACATTCGTAACACAAACTATTTACAGTTCACACATCTCAGCCAGGAGTATAAAATTTTTGCTTTTGCTAACCAAAGTAGATTCACATCATTCTAGTACAAGACATTTCAAATATATAAAACCTACACTTTCTGACTATTGCTCTGCATGCTTTATGAACATCTCAGATGGTAAATAAATACCCTTAGGAACAGGGACAGTCATGAATCAAGGAAGTGTCACTAATAAATGCTCTGAAATATGACACAACAGAGGCACCTGTTCCCTGAAGAGCTCTGCGCCACACATGATTTCTCTTTGGGCTCAAAGCAAGTTTGCTTCAGGGAGAGATGTGAGAATAAAATAAAATGAACCAAAAAAAAAAACCAAAACATTGCAATGACTTGAAGTAGAATTGTTTGATAACAGTGTCTGCAAAACTCACAAAAATATATACAGGTTGTTAACGCACCCCTGCTAGGGACACTCACCTTCGGGTCCTGCTGTGCTCTGCACTCAGCCTCTCCAGGCCCAACTCAGCTGGTCAGCCCTGTCCCTGATGAGACAAGGCCTCCACCTGCCTGGGGGGCTCCCCCAGCTGACAGAGGTCCACAGTCCTTACCAGCAATTCTGGAAACCAGACCATTGTCAAAGCCAATTGCTTGCCTGGGTCTGAGGCACCACAGCCTGACCTGAGATTTCTCACTGTCATACATCTGACTTGGTATGAATATTAATGTGCCTCATTTCACAAACTATTAACATGTTTGGTTTGGGGTGCTGCCCAGTTCCTGCCAGAGGTGATTTATAATGCAGAAAGTCCCCCTATTACCTTTCTAAAATCTGACAACTGTCAGTGAAACATTTCTGACTCCCACAATTCTCAGAGAGGAGACTGCCCTGCAGCTTCCCACGTTGAGCAAGAGCAGGCCAGCCCTTGTTTATTCAGAACAGACCCCTGGCAGATGCCTCATGTTACTGGTCCTGCCCACACTGTGCTCCTGATCCCACTAGGGGGCCCCTCTTTTCTGCTTCTCTCCCCCAGGGGCAGCAGCCCTCTCTGATTCTCTGACACCAGCTGGGTCCTACCTAACTCTTCAATTCACTTCTGACACCGTCTCCCCAGAGCTAATGTCATAACACTCAAGCCAAGGGCTCAGTCCCATGGGATGGCCCCACTTCCAACACCAACCCTAAGTCCCAAGGGCCGCCTGTACTTCTGACCAACCAGCCATAAATTCAGAGCCTCCTGGGATCCCCTGCTTAGGTTTGAAATTTTGTTAGAATGCCTCACAGAACTCAGAAAAGCACTTTACTTCCATGCACCAGTTTGTTATAAAGGCTATGACTCTGGAACAGCCAGATGGAAAGGTAAATCTGGCAAGGTCCCTGAGAGTTGGGGCGTGCACCCTTCCTGAGTGCAGTGCTGTTCATCCACCCAGAGGCTCTCTGATCCTATTGATATTTGGGAGTTTTTATAGCCCAACTTTCAGCCCTTCACTCACCTCCCCACCCTCGCCCGCCCCGGAGATCAGGGAGTGGGCTAAAATCCCAGTGTGGTCTTTCTGGTGACCAACCCCATGCCCAGTTGCCTCATCAGATGCACTCAGGATGGAAAGGGGCTCCTCATGGACAACAAGACGGCCCTGTCACTTAGGAGACCCCCTGGCTATTGGGCCTCTGTGCCAGGGACAAGGGGCAGAGACCGGCTGTATCTCCTGTTGCACCACAGCCCTGAGCATAGCTCTGTTGGTTCTCAGCACGGTAGAGGCCAGTGCAAGGCCACCTGCCACTTCATTGCCCTGAGCCTGTTTTCACGGGGCCATGCTGGTTCACAAAGGATCTTTGTATGAACTAGGAGGCGATGCCCCTTCCTATATAAAGGCAAAGGAGGAAAAGCAGGAGCTCAGCCTGGGCTCCCACCCTAGGGCCCACAGCCTGGTGTTGATGAGACAACATCCAGATCCAGAGATATTTTTGAGGACATGCCCAGAAGCAAGCAAGAGCTCAACACGCTGAGAAAAGGCTCTGGAGAATGATAGTCTTGCAGTTCTTCTTGTGCATTTAGAATCAAAAAAGAAGCTTCTGTGTATTCCACTGGTGCAGGAGGCAGGAGAGGAGGCACAGATAGAGGAGGCAGGAGAAAGCAAGCGGGGAATCTCTGAGATTGGATAAAGAACGAGACGAACAGACACATACTTCTTCTACACTGGTGGGTGCAGGGACATTTCACACGCACAGCGCAGAGCTGGTGTGCAGGGAACAAGGTGCTGAAGGGCTCGGGTCTCTGGTCTACTGCAGGCGGTTGTGTCCTCCAGGGCCTGAAAAAAGAAATGACTCTCCTTTCACAGGTCTGTCATCACCCATGCTGAGAGCAATGGACAGGGCTCACTTCAAGTAAAGACTGACCTTTGCTAAGGAAGCTGAAGGTCTGGGGTGTGGCCACCGGCTAAGACCTGCCCAGTTAGGAGTTTGTGATCTGTCAGTCACTGAGCTTGTCAGGCACGAGGCCCTGAGTTTGTCAGGGTTGATGCACAGCCCTGGTTCCATTCCCTGGGCAAACAGCATTTCAATTTCAGCCCCACCCCAAGGCGAGCTGTCTGACCACACAGAGGGGCAGCTCAGATTTGAGATAGGGGTGATCAGTTCTGCTGGTAATCAGACTGGGATAATTCCAACACAAGAAAACCCATGTTTACTGTGAAATACAGATAACAACTACAGAGTACCTCAAATTTGTAATAGGGCCCAAACAAAGTAGCTGCTGAAGTGACCAGCAGTCTCTCCCCTGAGTGACCACTTTGCTCTTACCAGTGACTTCACAGGCGCAGTCGCCTGACTGCACTGAGACTCCCCCCAACACACACACACACACACACACACACACACACACACACACACACACGCGCGCGCATGCACCCTCCCGTGAGCACTTGCTGTCCATCCGGGAGCTTGTGGGAAGTTCCTTGATCACCCAGAGCAGTCTCAGTCCTGTTAGAGGTCACTCATCTTCCCCTAGCTGAGTCTCCTCAGGTTCCTCTGGGGCACATCCTCCCTCTGCTGTAATGAGCGAATAAACCTAGAGGGTGCGTGTGACAAGTTGCTGAAAGTGCAATACAGAGGAGGAAAGTGTTTAAATAGTGGGCCAAGTGTGATTTCCCCCAGAGTCTAACAAAAACATCTGAGGAATTAAACACATTGCCCTTGGTCTGTGCACATCCACCTCCACCCACATTTCAGAAAACTCCACTTTCACCTTCACCCAGAGGAGCTCCTCCTCCCCCATCCTACCTCCTCCCCCAGGCTGGAATGAAGCTGCCCATCAGGATGGCCAGCCCCGGGCATTCCACTCCACAGAACTTGCTGAAGGGTGGGACCTTCAGATCAGTTACAACACATTCAGTGGGCACACATACTAAAGACAAATACTAATTCTCAAGAGAAAAAATATATATATACGTATACATTAAACCATACTATTTTGTAAGGGCTACCAACTCTGGTGACACAATCCCCAGCAAAGCCTTTAAATGATTGTGCATTAGGCATTGACTGAGCCTCAGCAAGAACTGCTTCGTGACCACCTTGTGTTGGGATATACCCGGAGGAATAAAGAGTGCGTTTCACTTTCCAGACATGTGAGAGGTCAGGTGGGTCAAGTGCTGTGTTCTCTACAGACTGATTGCCATTTGGATTCCAGCAGCTCACAGGACAGCAGTTCATTGAAGCTGTGGACGTCAACAAGGGCCAGTGTTCGGAGCCTGGAGCCAGCAACAAGCAGGATGAATGAGCCAGCTCACGAGACGTTTTTCACTGGGCACCTGCCCTGTGTCCTGACACCATAAGACACCAAACAGGTGAAGAGCTCATTTTACCTGACTCCTGTCATGCCTTCAGGGATTCACACTGAGCGCCTGAAAAACCTTTGCTCATTGGGCGAGGGTGAGAACAGGAAAATGTACTCAAAAGAAAACCTAAACTGTGACATGGAAAGCTGCAGTACACATGGATTTTCATAACAAACAGGTGTTAGTTTTATAATCTGAAAAATAGTTATAAGACAACAATACTACACATATAAAAAGGGAATAAGATATAAAAATAAAATACCAGTTTACTCTCAAGGATGTGAGGGTGATCTGGCTGTGACATCTGTCACCCCATTGATCACCAGGATTGATTTAGCTGATCTGGCTGGCTAGGTGGGTGTCCCCTTCCTGCCTCACCACTCTATGTGCATCCCTCCTGAAGCTGTGTGCTAGGTCGAAGAAGATGACCTTCCCCGATAGGGGAGAGGACTGTTCCTCGGTCAAGGGTACATGAGTAGCTGTGCTCCCCTGCTAGAACCTCCAAACAAGTCTCAAGATCCATTTGAAACCTATGTACTCTTATTGATCAATGTCACCCTGTTAAATTTAATTCCAAAAAAAAAATTTTTATGTAATAAGAATTTTACTCATTATCAATTTTCCCAATAATGTCCTTCACAGTTTGTTTTTCCCTGGCCTGTGATCCAATCCAGGATTATACATGCATTTGGTTCTGTGTCCCTTTGGTCTCCATTGACCTGAAACGGTTCCTCAATCTTAGTGTTTCATGACTTTGTGATTTTTAAATGACAATTATTGTTAATTATAATTATTTTGTAGATGGGTTTGTTTAATGTTTCCTCATAATTAGGTCTTAGAAGAAATACAATCAAAAAGATATTTTACCTTTCTCGGGAGACACAGGGTACCAGTTTGTCCCAGTTCTGGTGATGTTAACTTTGATCACTGGGTGAAGGGGGTTTCTACCAGATGTCTGTTCTACAAAGCCACCATCTTGTCCTTACCAATTATTAAGCAACTTATCAAATGTTGACTCCCTTGTGTGAGTGCCATCAACGATGTCCTTTCTTCACCACTTCTCTCACAGTATTTCATAGTAGGCATTCTTCTGTGCCAATAAGTTGTAATCCATTATTGTCCATTATTCTGAGGTTCAGTCATTCCAGATTTGGTGTTGGTCCCTTCTGATATTTCTCCATCATTCTTAAAAAACACAGGAATGTTTAGGAGTAAAGTAGCATGCTGTCTTTGAGTTATGCTGAAATAGTTTAAAAACATATAATGACAGCGGGTGTATACACACAAATCCACCACACACATATAGGGATAGAGGTGAGAGAGAGAGATTGAGGATGTTCACAAAGAACAGAGACTTATTCTCTCACAGTTTTGGAGACCATAAGTCTGAAACATGGTATCAGAAGGTCTACACTCCCTGCAAAGGTTCTAGGGAAAGATGCTTCCTTGTTTCTCCAGGCTTTGGTGGCTCCAGGAAACCTGTGGTTGGTATGCATCACTCTAAGCTCTTCCCCCATCTTGACATGGCTTCTCTCTGTGTGTATGTGTTTCTGTGTCCTCTCCTCTTCTTATAATATCATCAGTCTTTGGATTTAGAGCCTAGTTGAACTCCCAAAGGATTTCATCTTAAGATCCTTTTTTCCTTTTTTTTTTTTTTTTTGTATTTTTCTGAAGCTGGAAACGGGGAGAGACAGTCAGACAGACTCTTGCATGCGCCCGACCGGGATCCACCCAGCACGCCCACCAGGGGGCGACGCTCTGCTCACCAGGGGGCAATGCTCTGCCCCTCTGGAGCGTCGCTCTGTCGCGACCAGAGCCACTCTAGCGCCTGGGGCAGAGACCAAGGAGCCATCCCCAGCGCCCGGGCCATCTTTGCTCCAATGGAGCCTTGCTGCGAGAGGGGAAGAGAGAGACAGAGAGGAAGGAGAGGGGGAGGGTAGAGAAGCAGATGGGCGCTTCTTCTGTGTGCCCTGGCCGGGAATCGAACCGGGACCTCTACACGCCAGGCCAACGCTCTACCACTGAGCCAACCGGCCAGGACCTCATCTTAAGATCCTTACACCTGCAAAGACCCTATTCCCAAATAAGATGACATTCTGAGAATCTAAGTGGACATGAATATTGGGGTGGGCATCATTACTACAGAGGCCTTCACAGATAAGAAAGTTGAACCACAAACTTAGCTCCTGGTAACATAAAAGAAAAGAGAAAAGCTAGCTGCATGCTTTCCATTGTTAACAAGGACAAAGCAAGCAGACCTAAGAAGACAGCCAAGCTTTTCCTGACTTTCAGTTCTTAAACATCTTACATAAGATCTCCTGACCAACAGCACTGGCGTCACCTGAGAACCCCTTAGAAAGGCAAGTTCAGCCTAGCCTATGGTGATGCAGTAGATGAAGTGTTGACCTGGAATGCTAAGGGTCACTAGTTCAAAGCCCGGGGCTTGCCTGATCAAGGCATATATGACAAGCAACCAATAAACAACTAAAGTGAAGCAACTATGAATTGATACTTCTTGCTCTCCTTACCTTTCTCTCTTTTCTCTGTAAAATCAATAAATAAAATCTTAAAAAGGAAATAAAGAAAGGCAAGTTCACCTCACACCTATTGATCCCTAAATCCTTGGGGTGGAGTCCATTAAACTGTTTTAACAAACCCCCTGAAATGATTCTATGTCTGTCTCAAGCTGAAGAAGCCCTATAACAGACGATGTGTCCAGAGACAACGCAAAAGTAACCAAGGGTCCATATAACTGTTCCTTATAGCATCCTTTATGTGTTACATCCTTAAATAGAAGCAAAATTATTACAGCAACACACATAACCCTCCTGATTGGAGATAGAACAGCAAAGTCAGATGGTTCCATTATGCTCGGTGGATCAGAGCCTCTCAGCTCCACGCTGGTGTCGGGACAGCTGCTCCAGCGAAGCCAGATCCAGACCCCCCTGTCACATGAATCAGGGCTTAGGGCTCCCAAGCACAGGTCCCAACAGAGGCCCAGGCAGAAGCTGTGTCACCATTCTAACCCAGCCTCATCAGCCACAGAGGTCACTCCTATGACAGTTGTAAAGTTCTCCAGATTAAGGGACAAGAACAGACACACAACTTCTTGATGGGTCAGGTTCAGAAGAGCCCACAGGACCAGAACGCAGCTGTGGCCGGCGCAAGGAAACAGAATCTGTTACTGAGACGGGAAGGAAATCAACGGAGAAGCATAAGACCAACGTTCCTCACTCTATCTGCACTGTTCTCAACACAAGTCCCCTCCGTCCCAACCCCTCACAGCTTCCAGCTGACCTCACCAGGCTGCCTTTGAGACCTGGCACCTCGGGGCCATCACGGAGGCATGTGCACCATCCCACACTAAACCCCCGCTGTCACGTGAATCAGCAACCACCACCACTGTGAACTTGCTTCTCCAAGAACACCGTGCAAAACTTTATGGTTTTTCTTTGTTGGCTGCAAATAATCTTCCATTGATCATGCTTTGAAATATGGCAGAATGTAATCCTTTTGTTTTCAAAAGCTTGCAGCAGTGATAAAACAAATAAAATAAAATAAATGGTTAAAGGAGGGACTCCCAGCAGCTGCCTACTGAAAGCTGGTTCTGCATTCAGTTTCACAGTTAGTTCCCAGGTTTCAAATGTGCTCATGAATACACACAAACCTTCCATCCAAGTGTCACTCTAAGCCTTAGAGTCTAAGGGCAAGTCACTCTCTCTCTGCTTTAGTGAGTCTTCACCAAGCAAGCATTTCTGGAGTAATCTATTCTTAACCCATCCAAGCACAATCCTGGAGTGCAGGCAGATCCTGTAGACCAGCGGTTCTCAACCTGTGGGTCGCGACCCCGATGGCTTTAGGCGACCCCTGTGTTTTGGTCGTTAGACCCCCGCCGAGGTCGCGACCCACAGGTTGAGAACCGCTACTGTAGACAGTGTCGTGGGCAACATAGCAAGGATGTTGGCCACTCCCCACCTGAAGCTGAGGCCCACAACCCAGCCTGATCTACCCCTCACGGAACCAAAGGCTGTCTATCTTATGAGCCCCTCCATTCATACCTGCACACCCCTCTGCGCTGCTCCCCTGCCTTCAAGCCCTCCTCTCTGATTCCAGGTTCCCCGATTCCTGATGGGTACATGGCAGTACGTAATCCCTCCCCTGATGGTCCAAGCCCACTAAGTGACCCATCAGGTGTCTCTCACTCCTTCCTGTGCCCTCTGCTGCCATCTCTCCTCTGATCTAGAAGTGACTAAGGTGATCTCCATTGTGCGGACGGGAAAGAGAAGCCCTTCCCAGGACCTCCTGCAGGAGAAGAAAATGTTCTTCTCTACCCATTGTAGCTTTGTGGGCTGGAGGGCAGCAAATTAACTAACAAGACAGACCAAGAAGAGGAGCAGTTTGTTACCATGTGCAGTGCACACACGGGAGACGGCGGTGAGTTCCTGAATGGGGTGGTGACAACTGGGGCTCATGTCACCTCCTCACAGAAGAACGACAGATTCACAGAGAAGTGACAAGACACCCAGGGGGTGAGATCCCTCTCGGGCCGACTGCTTACCTTCTTCACGACCATCAAGCTCCCCAGGACAGGCGGTCGGCAGCCTCACCTCTCAGGGGTTTCTGCTGGGAGTCAGGTAAGGGACTCTGGGAAGGTGTCTTCCTGCACCTGTCGACTCTCATTTGCCC
Organism: Saccopteryx bilineata; assembly: GCF_036850765.1. NCBI lineage: Eukaryota > Metazoa > Chordata > Mammalia > Chiroptera > Emballonuridae > Saccopteryx > Saccopteryx bilineata. The sequence goes on along the minus strand of NC_089491.1, from coordinate 103,392,032 downwards.
CCAGCTCAAAACAATCCTTACACTATATGGCGCATTTGGGGGGAATGTTCCTGTCCCCTAAAATCCTGTGATGCATCCTGGTTTTACTTGACAATGTCCCAGATCTTGAAGCCATCTCTAAGAGATGGCCACCTCCTCTGCCCTTCTGTCATTCACGGACCAGGAAAGGTGATCTCATCCTTCTGCTAACTGTCAGCTCTGCTCAGATGCTCATGTATCCTGGTGGAAGTCCTGTGTTGTTACTGACCACACCTCCTCTGCCACCACCAGGGCCTCAGCCTCCCTGTGGACTTGTCGGGAGCCGATCAACAACTGCTGGCTGACAAGGTCACAGCAGGAGAAGATCCACACCTGCTGGCTGACAAGGTCACAGCAGAAGAAGATCCAAAACTGCTGGTTGACAAAGTCACAGCAGAGAAGACCCATGGCTGCTGGTTGACAAAGTTACCGCAGTGAAGACCAATGGCTGCTGGTTGACAAAGTCACCGCAGAGGAAAGGCACAACGATACTTCCCCCTTTGACCTTTTGAATTAATTTGGCCTTATATCCCCCCTTTCTGGGTGTGTGCTATCATTTATGGCACAGGGATAATAGTACCATGCTTTCCCTATAGATTCATAGTAATTTCTTTGGAAATGAGACAGAGGGTGTGAGTTCCACAGAAAAGCCTGTAAGCCCCTTGAACTGGGCTCATAGACATAAGAGGCTGGCTATGATATCCCTCGTAAAGGGTTAAGTTTGTAGGAGAATTTCTTCTTATTAATCATGTTAGAAAGAATAGATTGTGACTTATGAATAGGTAGGAAACAGTAACTATACACAGAGCACCTTTCAGCCTTCACTTAATCCATCACTTTACCTCCCTAGCCTTTTCATGTGATAGAGTAAAGAAACTTTCCTTTCTTCTTGCATACCTGACCTGCAGGTGGTGGAACACTCTGAGAAGAATAAAGTTAGAACTTAACTAGTGTATGAATATAGTAAATAAATAAAATTTGACTAGACAATAGAATCTTAGACAAGGTAGAGTTATTAATCAGTACTAATCTTTTAGAAGTTTGTACCAATATTGTTATTGCTATTCAAGTTATTGTATAACTGTACTTTGAATGACTTACCACCTGATTTATAGCTTATAGATATGAATTAACTGTTACCTAGAAATATGTAACCATAGTGAAACAAAAACAATGATTAATCAATGTATTCTGAATACCATGTAATTATAACTTAGTGTGTGTGTATAAAAATAAAGCTAGACCAGCCATTGGCAGAGATGCCTGGCAGTAAATGCTAATGAGAGAATAAAGAGAAAGAAAAGAATTCGGCTCTCTCACTAGATTCATGCAGACACCGTCTCTTCCTGTGGGACCCCTGGATTCCCCTCGGGGCTGGACCCCGGCATGGACTTACCCTGACATTGATGCCTTCATCATTCCCAGTGATAGTTCTTCTTAAAACTTTCATGGCGGAAAACTTTTCCTCCATCCAGATGCCTTTCCAGGCCTGCTGGGCAGGCATCAGCACCTGTCCTTGTCTGACGAGAGAAACAGAGACTTGCAGAGGTGTTGGGGGGAGTCTTCAGGCCTCTCAGCCATGGGACAGAGTGCGTGCCAAACCCAAGTTCCTGTCTCTGCTCCCTCCCATCTCTGCGTTCCTATCCTCCACGAGGCTATTTACAGCCAGCCCAGTCCAGCCCAAGGTGGCTGTGGTTGCCCACAGTTTGGGGGACACTGTCATCATCAGCCTCCCTCCTGCCCTGCTCCCAGACTGCTGCCTCTGCAGGGCCCCCGTTTCTGCTCCACCTGCTGTGGACATCCTGTCCACTGCTTGCACCATGCAGACACCTCACGTAGCCCATGTAGCTGTGTCAGTACAGAGACCACAGTCGTTCTCACTGATGAAAAAAGCTTCTCCTGTGTGGCTTTCACTCACAGCACCGTTTTGCATCTGTGAGATGACAGAGAAGAGCATCGGCTAGAATGTTACACATGGGGGGGGGTGTTATAGGACCCTGAGGCTGGGATACACGAGAAATACCTGTGAGGCTGAGGGGCAGGGCCTCACTACTTGCGGTGGCGTCTCCTGGGAGCTTGCTAGAAATGCAGTTTTGGGCTCCATCCTTACTCTGCTGGGTTCAAACCTCCACTTTTTTAAGACGCCCAGGTGATCTGTGTACATATCACAGTTGAGGGGCTCTGGACTGCACACTAGGAAGGTGAGGGGAGCAACCTGCGGAAGAGGGGAGGGTCTGACATAGAGGGGTTTATAGGTCACACACTCGAGTTCTTTGAGAAGTGCCACTGCCTGTCTGCTTCCCTGTTCACAAGCTGAGAGAAACTGTAGGGACCTTAGCAGGGGTTTTCCTCATGCTTCGGACACCAAACAAGTGGTGTCTTTTTCAACTCTCCAACACCAGGTGAGTGTCCTAGTGTTAGTGCAGATCCCACAAGTGAAGGGCCCGCCCCACTTCGGGAACCAGTCTCAAGTCCCAGGTTGTCACCTGCTGCACTGACCAACCAACTATAAATGTGTGAGGTTCCCACAGTCCCCTCTACAGGTTCTATCACTCGTGTAATGTGGGTGTTCGAGTACAGGCAGGTTCACACTGCATTTAGGCAGCCAGCGGTTCTCAACCTGTGGGTCGCGACCCCGGCGGGGGTCAAATGACCAAAACACAGGGGTCGCCTAAAGCCATTGGGGTCACAGCCCACAGGTTGAGAACAGCTGGTCTACAGGATCTGCCTGCACTCCAGGATTGTGCTTGGATGGGTTAAGAATAGATTACTCCAGAAATGCGACCCCTGTGTTTTGGTCGTTTGACCCCCGCAGGGGTCGCGACCCACAGGTTGAGAACCGCTGCACAGAGCCGGAAAACATTGGGCCATTCATGTTTATTGGAGGCTTGCAGAGGCAGGCGAGCAAACAGGCAGGGATAACTGCTTCTCCTGGCAGCGGCAGGCAAGCGATCAGGGAAACCAGCCCTGGCAGTGGCGGGCCAGCGATCTGCACCAAGGGAAAGTACCTGTAGCCTTATGTAGACTATACACACATGGTTCTGACATGTGCTCACACACTAATCATGCTAAGTGCAGGCAAGTGAGCCTAACACAGCTGTTTTCCCTACAACTCAGTAGCATGACTCACAGAACTCAGGAACGTGCTCTACTTACTATGACAAGTTGACTATAAAGGAACAGCCAGCTGGAAGCAATGCAGAGGGTGGTACTCAGAGCTCCTACACCACCTCTGAGCTGCCACCATCCTAGACCTGCCCAGCCGAAATCCCACCCTGAACCATGGGACTGTGAGCATCTCAACAGCCCTGTGTGAGGCACTCACTTTGGGACACTTCACCACGAGCACAGAACTTGCAGCAATGCAGTTTGGCGACAGGCTCCTCACCCCCTCGGGGGTTTTCGGGTTCTACTTCCTTAAGGACTGGTCCCCCTGGCACTTAGGGCACTCAGACAGGAAGTGGGAGGGAAGGAATCTGGCCCCCATCCCACAGACACAATGGCTATGGCTATCAGCCATCTTAGTGATTTGTCTTCCAAGAAAAATTTTCCCACAAAAAGGTTTTTCCAGGTCCTGAGTGTTCTTAGGCTTAAAAAGAGCTGGGAGCCTGACCAAGCGGTGGTGCAGTGGATAGAGCGTCAGACTGGGATGCGGAGGACCTAGGCTTGAGACCCCAAGGTTGCCAGCTTGAGCGTGGGCTCATCTGGTTTGAGCAAGGCTCACCAGCTTGGACCCAAGGTCGCTGGCTCGAGCAAGGGGTTACTCAGTCTGCTGAAGGCCCGCAGTCAAGGCACATATGAGAAAGCAATCAATGAACAACTAAGGTGTCGCAACAAAAAACTAATGGTTGATGCTTCTCATCTCTCTCTGTTCCTGTCTGTCCCTATCTATCCCTCTCTCTGACTCTCTCTCTGTCTCTGTAAAAAAAAAAAAAAAAAAAAAAAGAGCTGGGATATCCCTCATTTACAGCTGAATAAACTCAGACACAGAGAGGTCATGTGTGAGATTACATAGAGACCAGAGACCGGACACCTACTCACTCGCCTCACCTGTAATTCTGCTTATTCACGTCAGGCAGCCCGTTTTATCCTACAGATCAAGAGAAGGAACAAGTCTCCTTTAACATGGGGCCTTCATTCTCACATTCCAAATTTAGCCCCTCAGGTTGGCAACTAGATGCCTTTGATGGTCTCTAAGTGATGCACCTGTACTTCTCATTACATCTTCCATCTCCATGGTTTCCACACTGTCCAACTTTTAGAACCAATTTCATTATCATGTCTGAATGACTTTAGGAGTAAGCTACAAAAAAAACCCCCGCAAAAAAAACAGGCCTGACCTCTGGTGGCGCCGAGGATAAAGCATCAACCTGGAAATGCTGAGGTCGCCGGTTCAAAACCCTGGGCTTGCCTGGTCAAGGCACATATGGGAGTTGATGCTTCCTGCTTCTCCCCCCTTCTCTCTCTCTCTCTAAAAATAAATGTATAAAATCTTAAAAAAAAAAAAAAGATATTCACACTTAGAGTCTTAGCATTCAGAACCTAATAGAACTTAATGTAATTATTCCTATTGTATGTGATCTTTCCCAAACAAGAGGGGCCTCATTACGATAGACTCATATAGATTGCTTGGTCTGCAGTCAGAGATACTTTCCGAGATGAGAAATCATGTCCAAATCAGGTTTTAGTAATGCCTACGAAAGCAACCACTAATGTAGGAGATACTCCAAAAACCTGTGAAAATATTACATTTTAAACTGCCACAGCTCTGGTTGAAACTCTACATGTTCTTTTTTTTTTTTCCGACAGAGACAGAGAGAGAGAAACAGATAGGGACAGACAGATAGGAAGGGAGAGAAATGAGAAGCATCAAGTCTTTATTCAGGGACCTTAGTTGTTCATTGATTGCTTTCTCATGTGACTTGACCCGGGGGCTATAGCAGAGTGAGTAACCCCTTGCTCAAGCCAGCAACCTTGGGCTCAAGCCAGCAACCTTGGGCTTCAAGCCAGTGACCCTGCACTCAAGACGGATGAGCCCATGCTCAAGTCAGATGAGCCCGTGCTCAAGCTGGCAACCTCAGGGTTTTGAACCTGGGTCCTCCGCGTCCCAGTCCGACGCTCTATCAAGTGCACCACCAGCTGGTCAGATGAAACTCTGTGTGTCCTAAGCAGAGAATATAATATGAAAACTAGTAGTGCTGCATTTGACACAGAAATATTCACAAAATAAGTGACTATTAAATATAACCTAACCTCTTTGCTACACCTCTTGGTCACCCTTTTAAACAATACTTTTGCTGCCATGCAGTAATATTCTCGGTGAGGATGGAGGCCACTTCTATGTTTAGTTTAGCTGAGAAGACAATCAGAACTTCAGGAGATGACGGTTCCTGGGCCCAAAGAGTGAGAGACAGCATCAGGGTGCCATGGGACCCTCCCTCTGCCCATGACTCTGGACCCGTGTGCATGAAGCACTCCACTTCACACAAGGCTGAGGAGTCCTGTCCCACATTATGAGTCAGAATTCTGTGTGGAGGGGCCACACCCCTGCAGCAGCCTGGCTGGAGGTCAGGCCACCGGGAGCAGAAGTCAGACTCAGGCTTCTCTTCCACAGGGTGCAGGATGGGCTGTCTCTCCCAGCCGGGGGTTCCCTGTGTCACAGCTTCATACACTCCCCCTACCTCACGCGGCCCCCAGGCTAGGCCAGAGTCCAACAAATGCCTTGAAACATTTGATCCTTTGTGCTTATTTTATTTTATTTTTTTTTCTTCTGAAGCTGGAAACGGGGAGAGACAGTCAGACAGACTCCCGCATGCGCCCGACCGGGATCCACCCGGCACGCCCACCAGGGGCGACGCTCTGCCCACCAGGGGGCGATGCTCTGCCCCTCCGGGGCATCGCTCTGCGGCGACCAGAGCCACTCTAGCGCCTGGGGCAGAGGCCAAGGAGCCACCCCAGCGCCCGGGCCATCTTTGCTCCAACGGAGCCTTGGCTGCGGGAGGGGAAGAGAGAGACAGAGAGGAAGGAGGGGGGTGGGGGGTGGAGAAGCAAATGGGCGCTTCTCCTGTGTGCCCTGGCCGGGAATCAAACCCGGGTCCCCCGCACACCAGGCCGACGCTCTACCGCTGAGCCAACCGGCCAGGGCCTCCTTTGTGCTTATTTTAAGAATTGTACAGTTTCACATCTCTGTAGAGCAGACATTTGAATTGCAACCTGAAAATGATCTCAGCTTTCCCTGTTAACTTGTTTTTATGAGCGTTTGGATTTTACAAGGGAAGGCAGGCTTTGGTCTTATTAGCTCTGAATCTTGAATTTGGAATTTCCTGTGACACTGCGGGGTACTTATTAGACCTCAGATCTTTTTTCTCCTCTTTTTTTTTTTTTTTTACATTTCTAGGATTAGCATTATAAAGATTCAAGGTTCAAATTTCAGAAAACACTGTCTCAGAATAAAGGTTCCCAGTCACATCTGAGTGCTCAGGACCAGGCAGAATTCTCCCAGTTCACTTTTTTCCCTCAGCGGCAGCTCCCCCCTCCCCCACCCAGACTCCCAGACTAAATCCTACCCGACTGCCCAAGTGAAAACGCCATGTCTCAGTTCACCACTCTTTGGGGCATTTCATCCTGTCCTGCGGAGCCCTTCTTCACCCTGGTGTGAGATTTATCTTCCGCAAGTTGTTGCCTCATCTCCCCACTAGTTGCCTCCCCTCTCTAATTAAATGGAGAGATTTCTCAAGGCAACATCATACACTTCATCCAATACCTGGCACCTAGTAGCCCTCTGGTAATGAATGGTGAACAGAGAGGTGGTTCACTGTATCAGATTTTAGAAGGCAGAGCAAAACAAAAAATTTCCCTCCCAACAGTAGGCATGCAGACTCCACAAGGTTTATGTCTGTTGAAAGCTTCAGATTTTAAAAGGAAAAATCTTAAACCAAAATTTCCCCTTCACACACAATAGGCATCCATGCCAGTGAAGATTATTTCTGTGTTCAGAGCCTGCAACTCGCACCTGGCACTCCGCGTCCTCAGCCATGATGGGAGAGATGTAGGTCACTGCTCACAGTGGAGGTAAAATGTGAGTTAGGGGGTTGTCTTAATCACGAAATATGACCTTAAGAAGCCACTAGCGAGAAGTGCTCTGAGAATCACTCTTTGGAAAACAATAAACAGAACATTTTATGTTGTCGTTATCTGAGAAAAGCAGCAGCATCTCCAAGGGAACGTTAACCTTGATTTTTGAAAGAGTCATTTCCCAAGGTTTGAACGTGTGAAGGTCACCTCCGAGCAGATTGTGCCACGGTACAAGTGTCGGGCGACATGGGCAGAGCTGGTGGTTGAGTTCTAGAGGGTTGGAGATGGAGAGTCTGTAACACAGGGGGAACTGACACCGGGCCCACAGACGGCAGCTGTGACTTAGCACGTCTAGCGAGTTGGTGAGGAGGGCACTGATTTGCAGGAAAGGGTGGAGGGAGGGGCAAATTTGTCCGACTTTTCAAAAGACAAGGGAGAAGCATTGCTTCTGACTTGGTAACCTCCAGCTGAGCCTTTGGAAGCCTTGATCTGAGTGGAAATGGTGACTCTATTTTTAAACATTTGTTTAAACCAAATGAACCAACAAATACAAGTCTACGTTCAAACTCTCAGCCAAATAGTAGTAGCATTTGAAAATAACTATTAAAATATATGTCTCTGTGTTTTCACAGTTTGCCAAATTCACACAATGTTTAATCTGTCCAGTTTTTAGGGTCTATTTCATATATTTATGCAATGGGTTGAATGGTTCTCTCCTAAAAGATAGCAACCCCCTAGAATATGTGAATGTGACTTATTTAGAAAAAAATAAATCTTTGCTGATGTGATTAAGGATTTTGAGATGAGATTATCCTGGATAAGGAGGCCCTAGATCAGGGGTCCCCAAACTTTTTACACAGGGGGCCAGTTCACTGTCCCTCAGACCGTTGGAGGGCCAGACTATAAAAAAAACTATGAACAAATCCCTATGCACACTGCACATATCTTATTTTAAAGTAAAAAAACAAAACGAGAACAAATACAATATTTAAAATAAACAACAAGTAAATTTAAATCAACAAACTGACCAGTATTTCAATGGGAACTATGCTCCGCTCACTGACCACCAATGAAAGAGGTGCCTCTTCTGGAAGTGCGGTGGGGGCCGGATAAATGGCCTCAGGGGGCTGCATGCGGCCCACGGGCCGTAGTTTGGGGACCCCTGCCCTAGATCTAATGACTGGTGTCCTTACAAGGGACAGAGAGAAGAGACACAAATGCAGAGAAGGTCCTGAGGAAACAGAGGCAGAGGTTGGAGGGAGGCAGCCACACGCCAAGGGCCGCTGGAGCCCCAGGACCTGTAAGAGGCGGGAAGGACCCTCGCAGAACCTCCAGAGGGGGCATGGTTCCCACAGCTTGATCTCAGATTTCTGGTCTCCAGGATTGAGAAAGAATAAATTTCTGTTCTTTTACATTACCTGTTTTGTGGTGCTTCGTTAAAGCAGCTCTAAGCAACAATAAAGACCTGTAAGAAATTTTATTTTTTGAAAGAAAATATAAAGAAGGTGAATATTAAAAGCTAACTACAGAGTTTTATGGCTTTAGGTTTTGTCTTTGCTTTCCAAGTCAGTTTTTTAAAAACTTCCCTGGACATTTAAAGAGATGGTGTGATTGTTTTCTTTTTCCCGTGGAGACAGGGCTGTGTGTCCGCAGACCCGAGCATGAGCCCCAGAGGATGGTCCTAGGGAGCCGGGACCACTGGTGGCCGGCGGTGTTCACGTGCTTCTCCTTGCCCTGGTGGGGGTGGGGCAGTCGCGCAGTCTGGATGCATTTCAATATTCCCGCTAGGGACAGTTCTGCTTACCTTACAAAGTTCTCACCTTTGCTTCTCGTTTCTTTTCTTCTTGCTTGCCATTTTATTTTTTCTTCTGCTGACCTGCCACTTGTGACTGAAGAGAGTTAATCCTGAGAACCATGCAGGGAAAATCAAGTCTGCGAGTCCAGCACTCCCCCCCCCCCCCGCCTTTGGGAAAGAAGGGGGGGATTTCTACTACAGAGGACCCTACGTGGTGGGAGTGGGTAGGAGATGGGAGGAGGTATGAGTGAGGGTTTTCTGAGTTTTATCAAAGCTGCTTCTTTTTCCTGAGTGCTGTTACAGGGTAAGAACTATGTCTGTCTGGATTCCAAGATGGCTATGGAGCCGGCAGAAGCTACACTCATCTCCTCCCAGCAACAAACCAGATTTACAGCTAAATTATACAGCACCCAACCTGAATGACCAACGGAAGGGACAGCTGAAGAGTTCACAGAAGAAGCCACATAGAGACTGGTGAGAAGGGCAGAGATGCGGAGAGGGTTTGACCCAGCACCCATGTGCAGTGCTGAGAAGCTGGACAGAATTCTTAGCTGCAAATATCCCCTCTGAGGAGTGTCAGATCTCAACCCCAGGCCGGGACCCCCAACCCAGAGCACCAAGGCCGGGAAGAGGAGCTCACATGGCACATGGAAGCGAAGATCAGCAGGACTCTGGCCACCTGGAAGAGGAGAGAGTCCGCTAGAAATTCTGTTGCTCTCAGAGGGCCAAAGCACAGGATCTTGACCTTAAACATTCACCCGGGTCTCAGGTCATGGGCAAGCAATCCCGGCATATGGGAGTCATATAGCAATCTGGGTGGTATGGCCCTGAGGAGAGGGCTGAAGGGTTGGCCACTGAGGTCCCAAACCCACACTGCCCTCAGGTACCATCTTCCCAGGGCTGAGCATTCCAATTGTTACAGCACCAGCCTGGGGAGTGCACTGCCCAAACCTCCATCTACTGGCAACAGCACCTGCAAACTCAAGTTCTGTACAGGGGTCTGTTGGCTGCACCCAGTAGAAACCTTCGGTCACCTCTTTTTCTGAAGAAGCTCTGAGAGGACTCTCAGTCATTGAGCTGTGTGGCTTTGGAACAAGGGCTGGTTTTGCCCTACTTCTGTAGGCTCAGCCAGGCACTATTCCCAACAGACAGACGACTGTTCTGATCTGTCCTCTCAAGCCCCAGTGCTCCCCAACCTCTGCCTCCCCCCACCCCACCTTGCTGAACTCAGTTATGCAAGGGGAAAGGAGTGCTCCTCAGAGCTGGAAATTTCGGAGCATGTCTCTCTCAGAGGCTCTTGTCCAGGACTCAGACAAGCACTGGGTGGTACAACTGAAGAGGTGGGGGGAAGGGGACATGGTTGTCCATCTCCTGCAGGCTCAGCCACACCATCCACAACAGGAGATTCTTTTGAGCCATCCTCTTGAGTCCTGGAGGTCCACCGTGCTGAGTCTTCCCTGCAGTGGTGTCGGCTGGCTGCACTCAAACTGCATCTGCAGTGTGCTCCCCCGGGGAATAGTGTTGCACACTCTGACAGAGGCTGAATGGTCTAGCTTTGGAGTAAGGGCCACTTTTCCCCCGTTGACTGCCTGACCATGCTGTTTTCAAGCAGGAGGTCCACAATCTCCATACTCCTGATCGCCTGCTCTACTGAGCTCCCACCTTGTGGAAGGGCCTGTGGATCACAGCCAGCCTGGGCCCACTTGGCAGTCTTTCTTTGGAAGGCTCTGGAGGTAGACCAGGCAACCTTAGGGGGTGGTGGAGTAGCTGACAGGTGGAGGCAGGCCTCAGGGATCCTTGGAATTTTATTGAACTGCCTCTGGCTCAGAGCTGAAGGAAGCTGGCCCTTGTAAACAGCTTAGCCCCTCACATATACCAAGGCCCAGTAGATGCAGCCACAAACAAAAAGTGAATAGCATGGTAGCTCCAGACTGGTAGCCACGTAGCTCCAGACTGGTAGCCACCAAAGGCCGGCTACAAACAACATTTGATAGCACCCTGCACTGGAACCCTGCCCAAGTGGACCAAGAACCAACGTAACCAGTGTGGGCTTCAGACCACACCAGAGTTGGCCCCAACTAGCCACACAAGCAGCACATCCAAGGGGGTTTCCAGCAGGCACCAGATCCTCCTGGAAACAGCCCCACCTCCAGGAGCAGCCCCTGCACAACAACTTGTACATGGTGATTGAGGTCTATCCAAAGATTCAGACAGCCTGAGAGTTTACTCCGCCCATAAACAGGCCAACAGCATTCAAGACTCAACTACCACAGGAGGGCACACATAACACACACAAGAGACATTCATGCAGCACCTAGCTCAGGTGATCTAGAAGATAGTGCTACTGAGCCAGAAAACACACCTGCATCATAAAGCCACCATAATAACTTTGGGAGTCATAACGGATCTACTTAATACACAGAGACCAACAGAAAAAGGCAGACAAAATAGGGAGACAAAGAAATATGCCCCAAATGAAAGAACAAGACAAATCTCCAGGGGAAAAAAATTAAATTAAATGAAAGCAATCAAGATACCTGATACAGAGCTTAAAGCAATGGTTATATGGATGCTCAAAAGTCCCGGCCAGTGGCACAATGGATAGAGCATCATCTTGGAGTACTGAGGTCCCTGGTTTAAGCCTGGGGTCACTGACTCAAGCCCAGGGTTGCTGGCTTGATCCCATGGTTACTAGCTTGATGCTGGGGTCACCAACTTGATCCTGTGGGAGCTGGTTCTACTCTAAGGTCACCAATTTGAGCCCCAGTCAGGACAGACATGAGAAGCAATCAATGGTACAATTCAGTGGAACAATGAGTTGATGAGTTGATGCCTCTTTCTCTCTCTCTCCCTTCTTTACTCTCAAAAATAAGTAAATAATAAATAAATATCCAAACAATTAAATGATACTCAAGGACTATAGTGGAAAAATGGATGATCTCAGCGAGAACTTAAATAAAGAAATAGTAATCGAGTGACGTCACGGAAATGGCGCCATGAGCAGCTCGTCCGACAGATCTCCCCTAAATCACAACAAATTTATCAACTAGAAACAGAAAAATTTATCCTCGGAGCATTCCGGAGTTCCACACAAACTGAAAGCGAAAGGACTGTTATCACTTGAATCTGAGAGACGAGGGTGTGGAGGAAGCTACTGCAGGGACGTTCATTCAAGCCGCGAGGGAGTGCGCCTGTGGTGAGTCAGCCCACACTCGGGAGCCGCGAGCAGCCGCGGGCGCCCGCCCGGTCCGGTTGCAGAGCGAGCACCACCCACACTCGGGAGCTGCGAGCAGCCGCGGGCGCGCGCCCGGTCTGGTTGCAGAGCGAGCACCGCTAACGTTCCCAGCGGCCCACGCACTGCGAGTGAGAGTCGCCAGCCACCGGTGCCCGGAGCACCCCATTCGCGCGCGTGCCCTGGGCATTCCACGCGCCCAGAGCGCCCTACTGGCCCGCACACCCAGGGTGCCCCATTATCCTGTGCCTGGTGCGATCCAGCCGCCAGCGGCAGGGCGAGTGGGAGAGGCACCAGGGTGGTCTTCCCTACTTGGGAGATTCTCTCTGTGGGCGGGGCACCTCACCCAGCCATTCAAGCTAACAATCAAGCATTGGGGGAGGGGCGCGCGCAGGCAGCCTAAAATACCTTCGGGAGCACAGCTGCGACCCAATCACTGAAATTAGCTTAACCCATGAAATCTGCGCACCCTCGGTTCTAATTGATAAGATCTCTCTCAGTTCAGCGACCCAAGACAAGAGGCGTGATATTTTTTAGTGCCTCTCGCTAAAGGGGCGGGGGCAACTTCTGATCGATAGAGCCTCCATATTCAGGGATAAACGCTAACAAGAAGGACTTGGCAGATAATAAGATCTATACTACACTAGTCGCAAGCAGAGACTAGTGCCTCTTCTTCCCAGCCAAAACAGGCTACAAAGTGTGGAAAGCCTGGGTTGAGTGGTCCAACTGAATGCTAGGCGCTGAACAGTCACCTTGACAACAATTGACTCCCACCCCCGCCTGATTACACTGGAGGCCCTGACTGCCAGAGCCTTTCCCAAAGCCTTGCACTGAGTGGGGATAGAGTGGGGATTTCCCAGCTCTTTGAGCCTCTTACTCCCCAGGCAGAAGCAGTTGCAGCCTTATAGCTGGATCACCAGGCTGCTAATTCAGGAAGGGGGACTAGGAGAGAAACTCCAGGAAAGCAAACTCTCTCATCGTTGGACCCTGCAAATGCCCACAAGCCTTGACTACCAGCAAGACTAAAGCCAATTATATGACATTGCCATAGAATCCCATCAACTGCAAATCCCTACCTAAGTGTGACACAGGGGCAGAGCCTGGGGTACAGAGTCACCGACCAGGAAGAGGTAGAGAAAAGAAAAAGGAAGAAGTTAACCTCTCAAAATCAAGAAAAATCCACAGATTTTACAACTTGTTCCACTAATTTTTTTGTTGTTGTTGTTTGTTTCTTCTATCTTATTGCCTTTATTTCCTCCACCTCGGTCCTTCCATTCTCTGCCCATTTTATGCTTCCCTTTTCTTGAACTACACTACCCATGAGTGTTACATTTTATTTCTCTTCTTCATCCTCACCCTCCTTTAAGGTTATACTCCAAAACACTTAACTCTCACTCTCTCCTCTTTTGTTTTTTTTTTTTGTTTTGCTTTATTTTGTTTTTTTCTCTTCCTTTTTTATTTCTTCCTTCGTTTTTCTCTTTTTCTTATTTTTTCCTTTCTATTCATTTTTTCTTTTCTCGTTTTACTTTCCTCCCATTTAATCCTCAATCACGAACAACTTAGTTAATTTGGGACTCAAGGCTTTTTTGGCTTTATTTTTCTTTTTTGCTTTTGTTTTTGTTTTTTTCTTGTTTGATTATTTTTGTGGCATTTTGGGTCCTCCCAACCTAAGGTCTCCATTGTATTTAGTCTTCACTCCACTTAATACAACAGATTTTTACTTATTATTTTTATTTTTTCTTCTTTATTATTCTTTTTTGGTCCTTTTTTCTGATTCCCTCTTATCCCTCTCATTATATCTCTTAGTTGACCATCACTTACAAGCAAATCATCTTATGCTTGTCTAAAATTTTCTTCCTTTTTTTTTGCATTTAGTAGGTCCCTACTCCCTTTTTTTGCCCCTTGAACTCTTCACCCCAAATCAGGCCCTCCATTATAGGCACAATATTTCCCTGAGGAGGGGAGAGGAGGGAAAGAGAAGAAAGAAAAAAGGGGGAAATAATAAATTATTACTGTTTCTTTTTGGGGGGTGTTTTACCTTTTTTTTTTTTTTTTTTTTTTTACTTTTTACTCTTTATTAATTCTAATTAGTGCTATCAACAAGACCACCCTCAGATGCCAATAAGAACGAGGAAATCAAATATTATGGATACAAAAGAAAGAGAGGTAACACAAATAGATGTGGAAAAATCTATGGAGAAAAGACTTAACATATTGGAAGCCTTGGAGCTAAATGACAGAGAATTTAAAATAGAAATCTTAAAAATACTCAGAGATATACAAGAAAACACAGAAAGGCAATATAGGGAGATCAGAAAACAACTCAATGAACACAAAGAATATATAACCAAAAAAATTGAAACTATTAAAACAAATCAAACAGAAATGAAAAACTCAATTCACGAGCTGAAAAACGAGGTAACAAGCTTAGCTAACAGAACAGCCCAGATTGAAGATAGGATTAGTGAAATAGAAGACAAACAACTTGAGGCACAACAGAGAGAAGAAGAAAGAGACTCAAAAATAATAAAAAACGAGAAAGCCCTACAGGAATTGTCTGACTCCATCAGAAAGAATAACATAAGAATAATAGGTATATCAGAGGGAGAAGAGAAAGAAAATGGAATGGAGAATATACTCAAACAAATAATAGACGAGAACTTCCCAAGCCTGTGGAAAGAACTAAAGCCTCAAATTCAAGAAGCAAACAGAACACCGAGTTTTCTTAACCCCAACAAACCCACTCCAAGGCACATCATAATAAAGATGACACAAACCAATGACAAAGAAAAAATTCTCAAGGCAGCCAGGGAAAAGAAGAGTACAACATATAAAGGAAGGCCTATTAGATTATCATCAGATTTCTCAGCAGAAACTCTACAAGCTAGAAGAGAGTGGACCCCAATATTTAAAGCCCTGAAAGAGAGGAACTTTCAGCCAAGAATACTATTCCCATCAAAGCTATCCTTCAAGTATGAAGGAGATATAAAAACATTCACAAATACAGAAAAGATGAGAGAATTTATCAACAGAAAGCCCCCACTCCAGGAAATACTAAAGGGGGTTTTCCAACCAGATTCAAAGAACAAAAGAAAACAACACCACAAGTAACAGCTCCACCAAGAATGCAATAAAACCAAACTTAAACTGTGACAACAAAGGAAAAAAAGGGGGGAGAGGATGGAGATTAACAGTAGCAAAGGACGATGAAGTACAGAAATACTTATAAGCTAGGGTACTACAATGAATATGGTAGGTACCCTTTTCATTACTTAATGGTAACCACCCTTGAAAAAACCACCACAAAAACACTTGACTTAAAAAAGGTAGCAACAGAGGAAAGAAGTATGGAACACAAACAAACAAAAACAAATGATAGAAAAACAAAAGAGAAGAATCAAACTAGATACAAAACTAACAGAAAGCAATTTATAAAATGGCAGTAGGGAACCCACAAGTGTCAATAATTACACTAAATGTAAATGGATTAAACTTACCAATAAAAAGACACAGAGTAGCAGAATGGATTAAAAAAGAAAATCCAACTATATGCTGCCTACAAGAAACACATCTAAGCAACAAGGATAAAAACAAATTCAAAGTGAAAGGCTAGAAAACAATACTCCAAGCAAACAACACCCCAAAAAAAGCAGGTGTAGCAATACTCATATCTAATAATGCTGACTACAAGACAGAAACAGTACTCAGAGACAAAAATGGTCATTTCATAATGATTAAGGGGAAGTTGAATCAAGAAGACATAACAATCCTTAATATATATGCACCAAACCAAGGAGCACCAAAATATATAAGACAGCTACTTATTGACCTTAAAACAAAAACTAACAAAAATACAATCATACTTGGAGACCTCAATACACCGCTGACGGCTCTAGATCATTCATCCAAACAGAGAATCAATAAAGATATAGTGGCCTTAAACGAAATACTAGAACACCTGGAAATGATAGACATCTACAGGACATTTCATCCCAAAGCGACAGAGTATACATTTTTCTCTAGTGTACATGGAACATTCTCAAGAATTGACCATATGTTGGGCCACAAAGACAATATCAGCAAATTTAGAAAAATTGAAATTGTACCAAGCATATTTTCTGATCATAAAACCTTGAAACTAAAATTCAACTGCAAAAAAGAGGGGGAAAAACCCACAAAAATGTGGAAACTAAACAACATACTTCTAAAAAATGAATGGGTCAAAGAAGAAATAAGCGCAGAGATCAAAAGATATATACAGACAAATGAAAATGAAAATACGACATATCAGAATCTCTGGGATGCAGCAAAAGCAGTAATAAGAGGAAAGTTCATATCACTTCAGGCCTATATGAACAAACAAGAGAGAGCCGAAGTAAACCACTTAACTTCACACCTTAAGGAACTAGAAAAAGAAGAACAAAGACAACCCAAAACCAGCCGAAGAAAGGAGATAATAAAAATCAGAGCAGAAATAAATGAAATAGAGAACAGAAAAACTACAGAAAAAATCAATAAAACAAGGAGCTGGTTCTTTGAAAAGATCAACAAAATTGACAAACCCTTGGCAAGACTCACCAAGGAAAAAAGGCACAGGACTCAAATAAATAAAATCCAAAATGAAAGAGGAGAGATCACCACAGACATCATAGATATACAAAGAATTATTGTAGAATACTATGAAAAATTATATGCCACCAAATACAACAATCTAGAAGTAATGGATAAATTCCTAGAACAATACAACCTTCCTAGACTGAGTCATGAAGAAGCAGAAAGCCTAAACAGACCAATCAGCAGGGAGGAAATAGAAAAAACTATTAAAAACCTCCCCAAAAATAAAAGTCCAGGCCCAGACGGTTATACTAGTGAATTCTATCAAACATTCAAAGAAGACTTGGTTCCTATTCTACTCAAAGTCTTCCAAAAAATTGAAGAAGAAGCAATACTTCCAAACACATTTTATGAGGCCAACATAACCCTCATACCAAAACCTGGCAAGGATGGCACAAAGAAAGAAAACTACAGACCAATATCTCTAATGAATACAGATGCTAAAATACTAAACAAAATACTGGCAAACCGAATACAACAACATATTAAAAAAATAATACATCATGATCAAGTGGGATTCATCCCAGAATCTCAAGGATGGTTCAACATACGTAAAACGGTTAACGTAATACACCATATCAACAAAACAAAGAACAAAAACCACATGATCTTATCAATAGATGCAGAAAAGGCTTTTGATAAAATACAACACAATTTTATGTTTAAGACTCTCAACAAAATGGGTATAGAAGGAAAATATCTCAACATGATAAAGGCCATATATGATAAACCATCAGCCAACATCATATTAAACGGCATAAAACTGAGGACTTTCTACCTTAAATCAGGAACAAGACAGGGTTGTCCACTCTCTCCACTGTTATTTAACGTGGTGCTAGAAGTTCTGGCCAGAGCAATCAGACAAGACAAAGAAATAAAAGGCATTCATATCGGAAAAGAAGAAGTAAAGCTATCACTTTTTGCTGATGATATGATCCTATACATTGAAAACCCGAAGGACTCCACAAAAAGATTATTAGAAACAATAAACCAATACAGTAAGGTCGCAGGATACAAAATTAACATACAAAAGTCCATAGCCTTTCTATATGCCAACAATGAAATATTAGAAAACAAACTGAAAAAAATAATCCCCTTCACGATTGCAACAAAAAAAATAAAATACCTAGGAATAAACATAACAAAGAATGTAAAGGACCTATATAATGAAAATTACAAAGCATTGTTAAGGGAAATCGAAAAAGATACAATGAGATGGAAAAATATTCCTTGTTCTTGGATAGGAAGAATAAATATAATCAAAATGGCCATATTACCCAAAGCAATATACAAATTTAATGCAATTCCCATCAAAATCCCTATGAGATTTTTTAAAGAAATGGAACAAAAAATCATCAGATTTATATGGAACTATAAAAAACCCTGAATAGCCAAAACAATCCTAAGGAAAAAGAATGAAGCTGGGGGCATTACAATACCTGACTTTAAACTATATTATAGGGCCACGATAATCAAAACAGCATGGTATTGGCAGAAAAATAGACACTCAGACCAATGGAACAGAATAGAAAGCCCAGAAATAAAACCACATATATATGGTCAAATAATCTTTGATAAAGAGGCCAACAACACACAATGGAGAAAAGAAAGCCTCTTCAACAAATGGTGTTGGAAAAACTGGAAAGCCACATGCAAAAGAATGAAACTCGACTACAGCCTGTCCCCGTGTACTAAAATTAATTCAAAATGGATCAAAGACCTAAATATAAGACCTGAAACAATAAAGTACATAGAAGAAGACATAGGTACTAAAATCATGGACCTGGGTTTTAAAGAACATTTTATGAACTTGATTCCAATGGCAAGAGAAGTGAAGGCAAAGATAAATGAATGGGACTACATCAGAATAAAAAGTTTTTGCTCAGCAAGAGAAACTGATATAAAAATAAACAGACAGCCAACTAAATGGGAAATGATATTTTCAAACAACAGCTCAGATAAGGGCCTAATATCCAAAATTTACAAAGAACTCATAAAACTCAACAACAAACAATCCAATAAAAAAATGGGAAGAGGACATGAACAGACACTTCTCCCAGGAAGAGATACAAATGGCCAACAGATATATGAAAAGATGCTCAGCTTCATTAGTTATTAGAGAAATGCAAATCAAAACTACAATGAGATACCACCTCACCCCTGTTAGATTAGCTATTATCAACAAGACGGGTAATAGCAAATGTTGGAGAGGCTGTGGAGAAAAAGGAACCCTCATTCACTGTTGGTGGGACTGTAAAGTAGTACAACCATTATGGAGGAAAGTATGGTGGTTCCTCAAAAAACTGCAAATAGAACTACCTTATGACCCAGCAATCCCTCTACTGGGTATATACCCCAAAACCTCAGAAACATTGATACGTGAAGATACATGTAGCCCCATGTTCATTGCAGCACTGTTCACAGTGGCCAAGACATGGAAACAACCAAAAAGCCCTTCAATAGAAGACTGGATAAAGAAGATGTGGCACATATACACTATGGAATACTACTCAGCCATAAGAAATGATGACATCAGATCATTTACAGCAAAATGGTGGGATTTGATAACATTATAAGGAGTGAAATAAGTAAATCAGAAAAAAACAAGAACTACATGATTCCATACATTGGTGGAACATAAAAATGAGACTAAGAGACATGGACAAGAGTGTGGTGGTTACCAGGGGTGGGGGGAGGGAGGACATGGGAGGGAGGGAGGGAGAGAGTTAGGGGGAGGGGGAGGGGCACAGAGAACTAGATAGAGGGTGGCGGAGGACAATCTGACTTTGGGCGAGGGGTACGCAACATAATTTAATGACAAAATAACCTAGACATGTTTTCTTTGAATATATGTACCCTGATTTATTAATGTCATCCCATTACCATTAATAAAAATTTATTTAAAAAAAAAAGAAACTCAAACAACAATAAAAAAAAAAAAGAAATAGTAATCATTTAAAATGACATAGAAACCATAAAAAGAACCACCCAGAAATGGAGAATGCAATATCTGAAATAAAGACTGCACTAGAAGGAGTCAACAGCAGGTTAGATAAAGCAGAGGATCAAATTAGTGACAAGATAACAGAGAACATCCAAGCAGAGCTAAAAATAAAAATATGTAAATATAAATATAAATATATACATAAAAGGACCTCTGGGAAAACATCAAATGTAATAACATCTAATGTCTAAATCATAGGGATCCTAGAAGGATAAGTAAGAAAGCAAGGGATCAAGAACCTTCTTGAGGAAAAAATGGTTTAAAACTTCTCTTACTTGGTAGGAGAAAAAAGACATACAAGTTCAAGAAGGGAGAGTTCCAGACAAGAACTCAAGAGGCTCACACCAAGACACATCAGAATTAAGCTGCCAAAGGTTAAAGATAAAAAAAAGAATCTTAGCCTGACCAGGTGCTGGCGCAGTGGATAGAGTGTTGGCCTGGGATGCGGAAGACCCAGGTTCGAGACCCCGAGGTCGCCAGCTTGAGCATTGGCTCATCTGGTTTGAGCAAGAGCCCACTAGCTTGAACCCAATGTCACTGGCTCCAGCAAGGGGTTGCTCAGTCTGCTGGAGGTCCACGGTCAAGGCACATATGAGAGAGCAATCAATGAACAGCTAAGGTGTTGCAACGCGCAATGAAAAACTAATGATTGATGCTTCTCATCTCTCTCTGTTCCTGTCTGTCTGTCCCTGTCTATCCCTCTCTCTGACTCACTTTCTGTCTCTGTAAAAAAATAAAAAAATAAAAAAAAGTTAAAAAGAAAAAAAAAGAGGCCCTGGCCGGTTGGCTCAGTGGTAGAGCGCCAGCCTGGCGTGCAGAAGTCCCGGGTTCGATTCCTGGCCAGGGCACACAGGAGAAGCACCAATCTGCTTCTCCACCCCTCCCCCTCTCCTTCCTCTCTGTCTCTCTCTTCCCCTCCCGCAGCCAAGGCTACATTGGAGCAAAGATGGCCCGGGTGCTGGGGATGGCTCCTTGGCCTCTGCCCCAGGTGCTGGAGTGGCTCTGGTTGCGGCAGAGCGACGCCCCGGAGGGGCAGAGCATCGCCCCCTGGTGGGCAGAGCATCGCCCCCTGGTGGGCGTGCCAGGTGGATCCTGGGTTGGGCGCATGCGGGAGTCTGTCTGACTGTCTCTCCCCATTTCTAGCTTTGGAAAAATACAAAAAGAAAAAAAAAGAAGAAAAAAAGAATCTTAAAAACAGCAAGAGAAACACAGTTAACTGCAAGGGAGCTCCCATAAGACTGTCAGCTAATTTCTCAACAGAATCACTTCAGACAGAAAGAAATGGCATAAAATATTCAAAGTGATGAAAAGCAAGGACCTAGAACCAAGATTACTCTACCCAGCAAGCTGTCACTATATTCAAAAAACAGAAGGAAAAAAAAAAAACAGAAAAAGAGCTTCCCAGACAAGAAAAAGATGAAGGAATTCATCATCACCAAACCAACATTATATGAAATGTTAGGGTTTTCTTTAAGAAGAAGAAGGAAAAAAAAAAAAATATATATATATATATATATGAACAATAAAATGGCAATAAATACATATATATCAAGTGAATCTTTAAAAAAAATAGAGACAGAACAGAAAAAAACTCATAGATACAGAGAACATTTTGATGGTTTCCAGATGAGAGGAGAATTGGGGGAATAGGTGAAAAAGATGAAGAGATTTAGAAGTACAGATTGGTAGTTACAGAATAGTCATGAGGATGTAAAGTACAGCACAGGGAGTATAGTCAGTAATATCCTAATAACCGTGTATGGTGTCAGATGGGTGCTAGATTTATTGGGATGATCACTTAGTAAATTATATAATGTGTAATCACTGGAGTGTCTAGCTAAAACTAATATAATATTGTATGTCAACTATAAATGAAAAATAACAAGTGATTTTTAAAAAAGGAAAGAGATTCTGACACAGGCTACAATACAGATGAACCTTGAGGACATTATGCTAGGTACAATGAGGCGAACACAAAAGGACAAATATTGTATAATTCCATTTATCCCCGGAACCTAGAGGAGTCAAAATCATGGAAAGCGGAATGGTGGTGCCGAGGGCCGAGGAAAGAAGAATAGGGGTTGGTGCTTCACAGAAAGTTTCAGTCCTTTGAGATGACAGTTCTAAAGATGGATGGTGATGGTGACTGCACACCGAACACCACTGAACTGCACACCCGAAAATGGTTAAGGTGATCATTTTTGTTATTTGTATTTTACTACAATAAAAATTGGAAGATAAGTAAAATAAAAAATGTATTGTTTGGCCTGACCTGTGGTGGCGCAGTGGATGGAGCGTCGGCCTGGAAATGCTGAGGTTGCCGGTTCAAACCCTGGCCTTGCCTGGTCAAGGCACATATGGGAGTTGATGCTTCCAGCTCCTCCCCCCTTCTCTTTCTCTGTCTCTCCCTCTCCTCTCTAAAATGAATAAATAAAAAATTAAAAAAAAAATGTATTGTTTTGTGTAGCTGCTGTATCAGCCCAAATTGCCCCTTGGAGTTACTCCTCTAGGGCAGTGGTCCCCAACCTTTTTTGGGCCACGGACCAGTTTAATGTCAAAAAATATTTTCACAGACCAGCCTTTAGGGTGGGATGGATAAATGTATCACGTGACTGAGACAAGCATCAAGAGTGAGTCTTAGACAGATGTAACAGAGGGAATCTGGTCTTCTTAAAAAAATAAAACATCGTTCAGACTTAAATATAAATAAAACGGAAATAATGTAAGTTATTTATTCTTTCTCTGTGGACCAGTACCAAATGGCCCAGGACTGGTACTGGTCCACAGCCTGGGGGTTGGGGACCACTGCTCTAGGGGGCTCCTGCATGCATGAACTTGCCTATGGTTTCCTCTTGTCTTTCATTAGTGTCATTGACAGAGTCCCAGCCGATTAACCTGCGGTAGGTAGAGGGAAAACTGTTTTTTCTCCCCTCAGAACTGGGAATTGAGGAGCCACTGCGCCACTTCACCCGCAGGTGTTGTAAGGTACCAAAAACTACAGAATTAATATTAATATTTTAAAAGGCTTGAAGAACATTTTATTAATTTGGGTTAAGGTGTGCAGAGAAATTGTGAGAATAGTCTCTGTACTGTGTGATTGGCATAACAAGGATGGCCCTTGGCATTGTATTGTAAATGCAAAGGGGAGAAAAACATGGATCCCAAGACATTCCACCAACCCTGTGGGGGAAGGGGTGAATGGCTAACCAGGTGCAGGGAGAGAAAAGCCAAAATAAACCTTTTCTTATAGCAATGAGCCATTTGCGGGCATTTGTCCCCACGGAAACTACCTCTCCTATGTAAATGCATTTGGTTAATGTGTGTGACTCTGGACAAAGAGATGGCGGATAAACACTAGAAAATACAGGAATGCCTTTTAATATGTAAAAAGACATCTTTCTACCAATGTGCTGACTTATAAATTTTGTTTTCTCCAAAATGATGTATGGCTTGCCAATTGAACATGGTCCTATCATGTTAAAGGACATATGACTATAACCAATAGTGGTAAAGGACTCCTAATTGCAATTTTTGCTTCTGTACTTCCCACTTACAAAACTATAAAAACTAGGTAGAACAAAGGGCCAGTGCACTCTCCCTCAGATTTCTGTCGGAGTTGCTGCCGCTTGGCCAAGCTAGACAATAAAGCTTTGGTGTGTAATCGACAGACTTTGTTCGTGTCTTCAATGTTTCGGGTCCCTCCAGATTAGGCTTAACAGGAATCATATCTCAAAAGAGCTGTCATAAAAACAAACAACAAGGCCCAACTGTGAGGAAGGAGACCAAAGGAGCTGGGACTGACATTAGGTGGGCTCTCACCCTGCCTCCAGGTCAGGAGGGCCAGCACTGCACTGCGGGGGTAGGGGTGGGGGTGGGACTCACTTACCTGAGATCTAATAGATAAAATGCAGCTCTTTAAAAAAATGGCTTTAATAGAGCAAAAGAAATAAAAGGTTTAGTTATTAAATTTTTTTAAAAAAATGTTTCCTGTGAAGTGTTTTATCTATTACACATTTCAATAAATTTGCCACCCAATAATGATAGGGAAGACATGTAAGTACAATTATAGTTTCCTGAGGGTCTAAGACTCACTCAGTGTGTGGTAGAGAAAAACACATGTAAATTCAAATAGGAAAAGTCAGCATGAAGTTGCAAAACAAAGCAAGTGCTTCTCCTGTTACAAAAATTGCCTAAACAAGCCACTGCAGTGTTGCTGCCTACCATCGTTTCTTATGTGCATCCCTAACACTCTTGCTTTGGTTTCCAATTCTCTTCTCCCCTAAAAGAACTCAGGGCACCTTGCCCAATAGCTGAGTCCACATTTCAAGGCAGAGAGGACGCACAGCAGGCCTGAGCACCCACCGCTGCAAGGAGGCTAGGATGCTTGCAAGGATGTCGAAAGATGCTAAAAGGAAGAAGGAACCAGTTTATCAGGACTCCCAGTAATTACTCTGTGATGCTTGAGTGTCAAAAAAAAGTTTCCCTTTAAACGAAAGAAACTGAGTTATAAAGAGCAGTATATAGAGCATCTCCTTACCCAGAAGCTATATTATAAACACACTGTGCTATCAACCTTTTAGATTTTCTCAATCCAACAGGTCTAGAAAGGTAAGCTGGCCAACTTTTCTGCCCTATTTCTCACTTAACAAGAAAAAATTCAAATAAGTCTATCTTACCTTTTCTACGACCACTGTTCATGTAGCTACAGTGTCAGAGGACTGGCCCACCGTGGCAGGGGGGACTGGCCAGTCCCTTCCCATTAAACATCCTGCTAGATAGACCTGTTTGCATAAGCACTTACTGAAGCTTAACTGGGTCAGTGCTGTTATTTGGTAAAATAAAAAACACTCTCTGGTCACTCATTAGATGCTCCGTGGCCTCTAGAAAACTGGTAATAGCGGTGGTCATAAAAAAGGAGTGTTGGCCCATGTTAGCACTGGCTCGGTTTGGAATATGTTCAATTCCCGGTCGCCAGGAGGTAGGCCTCGGTTTTGCTCCTCCACATCCAGCCGCATGGTGAACTCTGCCTGCTTCCGGGAACCAAAGCAAGGAGAAGTTCTGGGAAGGACTGGGTCTTGCTCACTTCTCCCTCTGAGCCACTCACTGCTCGTCCTCCCAGGACAGGGAACACCCCCACAACTGCATAGTGAGACCCTCTGAAAAACACAGTGTCAAAATTTCTATTTATATTCATTTCTCGTCTCATTCTTTTACATGTATGTATTGGGTGTACTTTATAATGTACATAAAATGCATTGGCACAATTTATATATATAGATAGATAGATAGATAGATAGATCTAATGTTTAATGTGTGAGTGCATGTGCCTAACCTTTCCTCTGGCAGACGAGACCATTGCCCCAGAGTTGTGGGGTTTTTTGATTCAGTTCTAGTGAAAGGAAAAGCACTTCCGAAATCAGACACTCATCTCATCTTTCTCTCTGTATCTCTTGCCCAAGAATTTCACCCCTCTAGGCCCCCAACGCTCTATTTCAATGCTAACAAGTGGGATTATAAATTGCTGTGGTATCACATTGCATCATTTAATTAGTTCACTTTGTTGTACATATTTTGCAGAGTAATGTCACTATGGTCAAACCATCAGACCAAAGAAAGAAAACACAGCAACTCTCTCTTAACTCAGCAAGGTTCCCTGTTGCTGTCAGGATGGTGTTGCCAGCTCACAGAAGCACCAGACAGGAGCAGTGGTAGGGTCTGGGGAGGATTCTCTCAAACGTACTGCCCCAGTTCCAGATGTGCTACACGTTCCTGCCTTCTAATGTAAACCAATGACACTTCTCCCTGTGACCAAAGGCATTTTCTTAGAATGCAAAATGAAATAAAAATGAAAATGTCTAATGTTAGTCTACCTTCAAAGGACTGATTGGAGAAAAAATATGAGAACAAGGAAGTGTCATCATTAGAGTTTAAGGAGTTCTTTATTTGAGGAATACTCTCTTATTTATTTACTTATTTATTAGTGGGGGGGGGGCAGACCGGGACATATAGGCTGGAAGGGAGAGAGATGAGAAGCATCAATTTTTTTTTTTCAGAGACAGAGAGAGTCAGAGAGAGAGACAGACAGGGACAGAAGACAGGAACGGAGAGATGAGAAGCATCTATCATTAGTTTTTCATTGTGCATTGTGATACCTTAGTTGTTCATTGATTGCTTTCTCATATGTGCCTTGACCGCGAGCCTTCAGCAGACCGAGTAACCCCTTGCTCGAACCAGTGACCTTGGGTCCAAGCTGGTGAGCTTTTGCTCAAACCAGATGAGCCCACGCTCAAGCTGGAAACCTCGGGGTCTCGAACCTGGGTCCTTCCGCATCCCAGTCCGACGCTCTATCCACTGTGCCACTGCCCGGTCAGGCCGAGAGAAGCATCAATTCTTCATCGCGGCATCTTTGTTGTTCATTGATTACTTCCTCATACTTGCCTTGTTGGGGGGAGGAGCTCCAGCAGAGTGAGTGACCCCTTGCTCAAGCCAGCGACCTTGGACTCAAGCCAGCAACCTTGGGCTTCAAGCTAGTGACCTTTGGGCTCAAACCAGCAACCATGGGGTCATGTCTATGACCCTGCACTCAAGCTGGTGAACTCAGGGTTTCAAACCTGGGTCTTCAGCAACCCAGTCTGATGCTCTATCCACTGCACCACTGCCTGGTCAGGAGAGGAATATATTTTTAAAATGTGATTTGGAGTAAGGTTTTCCTACTCTCTCGACACTTTTTCCTGGTACCTGTTATGATTTACCTGCATGGGGGTGGGGGTGGAGGAGCTGAAGAAAGCTGTGCCCAGAAAGTCCTTGCTGTTTTTGCTTTACAAACTCAAGATTGTATATGAGATGTTGGGTGGGAAATGTCTCCTCTAATCAGCGGGGCACCATGGAGGCAAGAGCCAGACCCGTGAACCCTTCATATCCACCACTGATACAAGGTGTTGTAAACACTCCACAAAATAGTTCCAGGGCCCAGATAGAGGCCACTGTGTGGCTGTGGCAGGCAGCATTATGACACTGAACCTCAGGAAGAAAAAAGTCACCAACTTATCAATAGCAAGATCTTCAAGTACATTTTGGTGCACAAAATGCCGGTGTCTTGTGTGGACTTTAGAATTTTACCCTCACATCAATCAAGGAGTTGAGTATTGCCTGCATAGTCAAAGTTCTTGCAGTATTTTTTTTTTTTTTTTGCAAAAGAGACAGAGAGATGGACAGATATGTACAGACTGGAAGGGAGAGAGATGAGAAGAATCAAGTCTTTGTTGCAGCTCCTTAGTTGTTCATTCATTGCTCAAGTGAGCCCTTGCTCAAGCCAGTGACCTTGGGCTCAAGCCAGCGACCTCTGGGCTCAAGCCAGTGACCATGGGGCCATGTCTATGATCCCACACTCAAGCCAGCGACCCCTCACTCAAGCTGGTGAGCCTGTGCTCAAGCCAGATGAGCCTGCACTCAAGCCAGAGACCTCAGGGCTTGAATCTGAGTCTTTTCTGTCCAGGCCAACCCTCTATCCACTGTGCCACCACCTGGTCAGGCTTCTTTCAGTATTGATTGATTGTTTAGCTTGCTGTAGTCTTCTCCAAAGCTCTTTTCTTCACCTATTGTGCTGAATTTGACTTTTTATTGGTGAGTTACCCCCTCTAAACTCAAATAAAACCCCCAAAAGTGCAAGCCCTTTGTTTCCCAGAATCTAGAGTGGTACTCAGTGCTTAGTAAAACCCTTGTTAATATATATTGAATGGCCTGACCAGGCGGTGGCGCAGTGGATAGAGCGTCGGACTGGGATGCGGTGTGGAAGGGCCCAGGTTCGAGACCTGAGGTCACCAGCTTGATCGTGGGCTCATCTGGTTTGAGCAAGGCTTACCTCAAGCAAGGGGTTACTCGGTCTGCTGAAGGCCCACGGTCAAGGCACATATGAGGAAGCAATCAATGAACAACTAAGGTGTCACAACGAAAAACTGATGATTGATGCTTCTCATCTCTCTCCGTTCCTGTCTGTCTGTCCCTATCTGTCTCTCTCTCTGTCACTGTAAAAAAATTAATTCATTAATTAAAATATATATATAGAATGAATAAATGAATGAAGCGTGCAGCATCATTATCAATATGGAAATAAAACCCATATTGAAGGACATAAAGCTGGATGTGCAGCATGCATCTGACTTTAAGCCACCATATAAATGGGTCAAATTAGAATTATGAGAATAAGGCTATTGGTACTTATAAAAGGGAGGTTTTATTATGGACTTAGGTAGCTAAAGAAGGATATCCACCCTTAACATGTAAAGTATGAGACCATATCATTTTACCGCCAGAGAAAGAAAACTCATTTGTTTCTAGAGTGAGGGTCCTGCCTCAGTTTTTTCACAAAATACCAATGGTCCTGAGAATGTCCCTAAAACTTCTGGGACTTTGAACATAGAGGGTAGTCTAACTGGCCCAGCCATTCTTTAATGGCAACTTTAGCTGATCACTGTCAATGTCAGTTGTTACGGCTTACACGTTTTTATAAAAATGCATTAAATGTGACTTCCCTGAGCCTGTATTACTTGCTTCAAAGGCCATTTGAACCAAAACAATCTTTTTTTTTTTTTTTTTTAATTTTTTTTTTCCATTTTTCTGAAGCTGGAAACAGGGAGAGACAGTCAGACAGACTCCCGCATGCGCCCAACCAGGATCCACCCGGCACGCCCACCAGGGGCAACGCTCTGCCCACCAGGGGGTGATGCTCTGCCCATCCTGGGCATCGCCATGTTGCGCCCAGAGCCACTCTAGCGCCTGAGGCAGAGGCCACAGAGCCATCCCCAGCGCCCGGGCCATCTTTGCTCCAATGGAGCCTTGGCTGCGGGAGGGGAAGAGAGAGACAGAGAGGAAAGCGCGGCGGAGGGGTGGAGAAGCAAATGGGCGCTTCTCCTGTGTGCCCTGGCCGGGAATCGAACCCGGGTCCTCCGCACGCTAGGCCGACGCTCTACCGCTGAGCCAACCGGCCAGGGCCTGAACCAAAACAATCTTAATAAGAAAGTTGAAGATATCACACTCACTGATTTCAAACTATACTATAAGTCTGTGGTAATCAAAACAGTATGGTATTGGTACAGATAGATGGATCAATGGAACAGACTGGAGAGCCTAGAAATAAACCAACACTTACATGGTCAACTAATCATACAAAAGAGTCAAGAATATACAATAGGGGAAAGACAGTCTCTTCAATAAGTGGTGTTGGGAAAACTGGACAGATACATGCAAAAAATAAAACTAGACCACCTTCTTAGATACAGGAATACATACATACCACCTATATACAAGAATAAACTCAAAGTAAATGATAGATTTAAATGTAAGACCTGAAACCATAAGGCTCCTAGAAGAAAACATAGGCAGTAGATTCTTTGATGTTACTCTTAGCAATATCTTTTTGGATACGCCTCCTTGGGCAAGAAAACAACAATAACAAAAATAGGACTTCATCAAATTAAACCTACTGAATGGGAAAAGAAAAATTTAAATAATATATTCAATAAGGGGTTATAATTCAAAATATAAAAAGAACTTGTACATCAATGTTAAAATAACAAACAATCCAATTTTAAAAATGCACAGAAAACCTGAGTACACATTTCTCCAAAGAAGACATACAGATGGCCAACAGACATGTAAAAGGACGCTCAACATCACTAATCATCAGGGAAATGCAAATCAAAACCACAGTGAGATATCCTGTCACACCTGTCAGAATGACTATCGTCAATAAATCAATAAACAACAAATGTTGGTGAGATTGTAAACTGATGCAGTCACTAGGAAAAT
Source organism: Saccopteryx bilineata (assembly GCF_036850765.1). Classification (NCBI taxonomy): domain Eukaryota; kingdom Metazoa; phylum Chordata; class Mammalia; order Chiroptera; family Emballonuridae; genus Saccopteryx; species Saccopteryx bilineata. Next base: position 103,362,488 of record NC_089491.1, on the reverse strand, counting down.
AGTATGGGGGTTTCTCAAAAAATTAAAAATAGAACCATATGACCCAGCAATTTCAGTTCTAGGCATTTATCTGAAGAAAATGAGAACAATAATTCAAAAAGATATGTGCACCTCTATGTTTGTTGCATCACTATTTACAATAACCCAAATATGGAAACAGCTATCCACTTATAGATAACTGGGTAAAGAAAATGTGGTATGTGCCCCAGCTGAATAGCTGTTGGTTAGAGCATCGTCCTGAGGCATAAAGGCTGCCACTTTGATCCCCAGTCAGTGCACATGCAGGAACAGCTCAATGTCCTGTTCTCTCTCTCCCTTCCTCTCTTGCTGAAATCAACACATAAAAAATTTTTTTTAATGTGGCACACACACACAGTGGAATATTACTCAGCCATTAAAAAAATGAGATCTTCTGGCCCTGACCGGTTGGCTCAGTGGTAGAGCGTCGGCCTGGCGTGGGGGAGACCGGGGTTCGATTCCCGGCCAGGGCACATAGGAGACGCGCCCATCTGCTTCTCCACCCCCAACCCCTCCTTCCTCTCTGTCTCTCTCTTCCCCTCCCGCAGCCAAGGCTCCATTGGAGCAAGGATGGCCCGGGCGCTGGGGGTGGCTCCTTGGCCTCTGCCCCAGGCGCTAGAGTGGCTCTGGTCGCAGCAGAGCGACGCCCCGGAGGGGCATAGCATCGCCCCCTGGTGGGCAGAGCCTCGCCCCTGGTGGGCGTGCCGGGTGGATCCCGGTCGGGCGCATGCGGGAGTCTGTCTGACTGTCTCTACCCGTTTCCAGCTTCAGAAAAATACAAAAAAGAAAAAAAAAATTGAGATCTTCTCATTGGCACCAACATGGATGAACCTAGAGGGTATTATGCTAACTAAAATAAGTTAGAGCCTGACCAGTGGAGGCACAATGGATAGAGTGTCGACCTGGGATGCTAAGGTCCCAGGTTTGAAACCCCGAGGTCACTAGGTTGAGTAAGAGGTCACTGACTCAGCTGGAGCCACCCAGTCTAGGCACTTATGTGAAGCAATCAATGAACAACTAAAGCGATGCAACTACAAGTTGATGTTTCTCATCACTCTACTTTTCTGTCTATTTCTCTCTCTCTCTCTCTCTCTCACACACACACACAGACACATCAAAAATAAATAAGTAAATAAATAAGTCGAAGAAAGACAATTTCTGATTCTACTTACATGCAGAATCTAAAAAACAAAACAAACAAAAGGAAACATAAACAAATCATAGATACAAAGCAAAACTGGTTTGTAGAGGCGAATGAGGGTGTGGGTGATGCCAGTTCTGATGCTGGTGGAAATGTGGTTCTGGCAGAGTGTCACATAAAAAGCAGTTTATAAGATTTGTATTTGGAGAAGCTTAGGCTGTTGCAGTAAGATTTATTTGGGGTTGAAATAGAAGGTTACTCTCAGGTTCCCAATATCTCATCTCCATCTGTCCCACCAAGGAAAAGGTCTGGCCTCATATTCATTAAGTTTGGTATAAAAACTAAAGTCCAGATACTCTGCACCATTGTTTAGCCTGTATCAAAGCTCAGTCCAGTCCAGGCGCTGCTCAAAGCCTGTGTACTTGGGAGACCATCGCATGCAGCAGAGGAGCAAACGTGGTTAATGCATTCCCAAGCAGGAAGACAGAGAGAAGGGCAAAAGGGCAAAAAGAAAAATAAAAAATAAGAGCTGGATCTCTTTTGGACTTCCGTTTACATTTTTGGGCTTGGAAAAACTAGTTTTCCTTAAGCTAACCAATGAGTTTCTTTAAAATTTCACAAGCTGTGTTGGTTCCTCCTACCAATTAGCTGCATTCTGACTTCCATAGCACATGCCTTAAAGTGCAAGCACAGAAGGTCTCCTCCCATCCTAGCTCCTGACTGGCAGTACCTTAGAGAAATTCATCCCAAAGGGTTAGGAATTGAGTTGGAGGGCTAAGAGCAGAATGGACTCTGAGGGCACAATGGGCTAATTAACCTGTGAATGTTTTAGCCTTTTAGCAAATTAAGCTAAATGGGGGGTTGAAGCTTCTTACTAAAGTAGGCTTTCCAAGTTTCATACAAGTTAACGTCCAACTCACTTTGCTCTCTTTTCCCATCAATATTTAATTACCTATCTATGTTAACATTTCCCCCTTGAGAGCCGGGAGCCCTTTGTTATCTTACAGAGGTAAATGGATGAAGGACTTAACCTTCGTTAGCTTCTTCTTGCTGACAAGAAGCATAGTCCTGCCCCACACCCAGAGGCTTTCACTACCTGCTAAAGGAAGAAAGGAGTAAAGACAGAAACTTTGCAGAAGAGAGAGGAATTTTGCAAAGTCCAGGTCAGCCTGGTGCTGTTTTGAGGAGGTGGATATGCGATGTCTAGTGGTTGGCAATTCTGGACAATCTGGCAGCCATGTCATATTCTAGAGGTGACAAATTTGACATGGTTAAAAGACATGATCCAGCCTGACCTGTGGTGGTGCAGTGGATAAAGCATCGACCTGGAATGCTGAGGTCACCGGTTCGAAACCCTGGGCTTGCCTGGTCAAGGCACATATGGGAGTTGATGCTTCCAGCTCCTCCCCCCTTCTCTCTCTCTGTCTCTCTCTCCTCTCTCTCTCCCCCCCTCTCTAAAAATGAATAAATAAAATAAAATTAAAATAAAAAAAAAGACATGATCCAAAAATGAGAAAAACCTATAGTAACTATAAAGGTCTAGTGAGAGGTGAGAAGCAGGTGGTAGTGGGAAGGATTAAATTTTACAGTGTCCCAGATTAGGTTGGAGGAGTGGCATCCCTGGACAAAGGTGTTTTACATTAAGTCAGGCTAAGGGGAACATTTTGAGATACCCTGGAGCAGGCCTTTTCTGTCTGAATCATTTGGGCAGAAAAAGAAAAGCAGTTCTACCTGGAGCCTATAGACTGTCATACCTCATTGACGTGACCATTCAGTGTTGACAACAAAATCTAGCCAAACCACTGAGTCTTATTTCAGGAGACAGCAATGCAGACGGGCTTCCTGAGTAAGGTCTGTACTATGCAAATGAGCAATCAAGTACATAAGGTCATTGGCAAACACCTTATGAAAACAGAAGAAAAACACACAGGTTAATGAACGCAACAAATCATAACTCAGTTTCTGAGTCTGTAAGACTGTCAGTTGAGAAGACTTCCAGATGCAAGGCTTTTGCTGGAATAAAAGCAAGCAGCTAACAATCTGACAGGTTCTTTTTGTCAGCAATTCGAACGTCTTTGGTGACATCACCAGGTGCTTAGGTAAGCTATGTATCGTGTATTCAGACACAGCCTTAGAAAAAAGTTTTCATTGAAAATCAAACTTTGAAGACAATTAACTAAACTAGGGTTGAATAGTCACAATTAAGCATTGTTATTTCCCATTTTTCTCCCTATAATCACCCTCATTTTTATGAAAGAGACTGTATTAAGTCCAGTTTTGATTTGGCCTGGTTATTTGTTAAGCACAACAGGAATAACAACTGATTGCATGGGCTCTTTAAACCTGCTTTGCCGGAATCTTGTAAGAAACCTTTAGATTGAGCTTTAACTAACCCTCAGTTGCCATGGAACTTTGTCTTCAATACCTATAGGTTTAGGTAGGTTATTCAAGTCCTGACACTCCCAAAAATGACCTGAGGTTCCCTCCTGGCCATGTTTTAGGAAAGCAATCTTCGTTCCTTACCTGAAAGACTGTCATAAGCCATGTGAATAAGCAAGGTGTCAGGCCACTGAGTGGGTTTCACCCATTTCAAAAGTGAATCTCAACTTCTTCAGGCCTTCTGGTGACATCCAGAGTCCAGGATGCCTCCTTCAGACGTGGCATTCCAGTCACAGTCTCAGTTAATAAAACCGTATTTGGAAACTGGCCTCAAGGGTTTTATTCAAAGAGAACAGATTCTTAATGGGTTTTTGCAAACAAACATATTGCCATGACATACTTATTAAGAATTGCCAAATTACAGAGGTACCATGTAGGGAGAAAAATATAAAGCAAAAAGGAAGTCCTTGTCCCTTTCACAAAGTGAAAAGGACTAAACTTCAACTCTGTATCAGACAGCTAAGAGGCAACAATCTGAATTTTTTTACATTGGCAAACATATTTTGTAATTTTTAGAAACAGGCTTTTTGATTGGCAAGAAGCCAATCATTTTTAAGCCAATGATTTTTTTTTTTTTTTGTATTTTTCTGAAGTTGGAAATGGGGAGGCAGTCAGACAGACTTCCGCATGCGCCCCACCAGAATCCACCTGGCATGCCCACCAGGGGGTGATGCTCTGCCCATCTGGGGCGCTGCTCTGTTGCAACCAGAGCCATTCTAGCACCTGAAGCAGAGGCCATAGAGCCATCCTCAGCGCCCGGGCCAACTTTGCTCCAATGGAGCCTTGGCTGAGGGAGGGGAAGAGAGAGACAGAGAGGAAGGAGAGGAGGAGGGGTGGAGAAGCAGATGGGCGTTTCTCCTGTGTGCCCTGGCCGGGAATCGAACCCAGGATTCCTACATGCCAGGCCGATGCTCTACCACTGAGCCAACCGGCCAGGGCCTAAGCCAATGATTTTTAAGAAGCATACTTTTTTGAGACAGGTATTATAAAGCAAAACTCACCACTAAAATAATTTAAATTGATTTGATTAGGTGGCTCAGGCTCTTCTTTTGATAAGCTGCATAATTTTGAGCAGTTTCTAAATCTGGAGCCTTTTCTTAGGTCCGACATTGTAAAGGGCACATGAACTTGGATGATCCCCGCTACTGGAGTGGCCTCCTGCTACTTCCTGAAGGGGGCATAGGAGGTCCAGTTCTGGACATTTACTAGAGTCCCGAGGATGCAAGGGTGGATAAGCAGGTGATATTGGGCTTTCTGGGTCTGAATTTGTGAATGCGAATGTATCACTGCTCATCTTTGGGAGAGAGAAACTTACTTTTCTGGAGGAAGTCGGTAGCTAAAGGAGAAGATATGGGTGTCCCTAACCTCCCCAAGCTCCGCATCGCATGGCCAGTGCTCAGGTTTGACATGCACCCTCCTCACAGCCCAGCATCCTGGAAAGCCTTCCCAGGATCTCAACCCACTCTATGCCCTATAATGTGGTCAGAAGTACTCGGGTGGAGGCCCCATGAGCAAGGGTCCTTAGGGTTTCAGGGTCTCCAAAGATCTCCTTTTCCCTTTTGGAGGACGACTCTTAGTAGGGTGAGTAGCCAGTGCTATAAGTGATGGTGGCATCAGTGAAACCCAAGCTTTCTCCCTAAATTCCAACAAAATAGGCCAAAGTCTTGTATTTTACACGACATGCCATGCTCTATTCCTTTTTCCGGGTGCCTAGAAAAGGAGAAGCTCCAGGTTCATGGCTAGAGGGAGCTGCTGGTTGGAACAGATGCAACCTTTACAAGTTGGGCGGGGACCTGTTGCCCCGTCTTTCCTATTCCAGGAGTCCGGGTCCTTCAAGTGGCCTAGTGGAGAGGGCAGTCTGCCTGGGAGGGGAGAGCATCCCTGTTCAGCTATTTTAAGGATTGGCTAGGCCAGCTAGACAGAAATTAGCATCCTGGGCCCTGGGAGCAAACCCTGTTGGCCTCCGTTAGAAAGATTTTTAAATGCCAGGTACCCCTGGATATAAAAGGGCACAAAAGTTAACATTTAGTCAGTTTCCAGATTATTTATTTTTGTTGAGGCTCCCTTTAAAAACATCAATTCCCAATTAGTTAAATATTAACCTCTTTGTATTATTGTAAGCATACACTTGGGGTTTTTTAGTGATCATAAACCTGCAAGAACTTGTATGACCATCGGGGTGCAGGCAAGTGGCTGTGTTCACAGCTGAAGCTGTGAGCTCAGTGGCTAGCAGCCTCTCTGCATCCAGGCAGTGGGAATTGAAAACTGTGTCACCTGTGAGAGAGACTGGCAAGCTTCAGCCACCCCGCCCTCAGAAGCAGGAGACGTAGCTGTGAGCACTTGCCCACATGGTGTGCAGCTTGGCTGGGCCTGGCAGCAGAAGTAAAGCCACAACATCAACCTGACAACCACCAGTCCATCGCCCGTGGAAACCAACCCAGAACACAGGATCTGAATTACAGGCTGCTATGCTGGCAGCACTGGGCAGGCTGGTGGGATGCAGACCCCACCCACAGTGTGCACTAGAGGGTTGAGGGAGAGGCTGCTGTGGTTGCCAGGCAATGATTCAAAGCTACTTGGCCCTCACCCATAAAGTTGGGAGAATGAAGATATAAAGAAAGACAGAAGTGAAAAATCTAAATGAGGGGTAGTAGAGGAATAAGTGAGGAGATGTCCCCCTCACCCCCTACCACCACCCAGTGAAGGCGATGAGGTCAGGATTCTCACTGAAAGACATTGCTTCTCGGGCCTCACACCAGGTCCCATCTGATGTGGGTGCTGATGTGGTTCCGGTGTGGTGTCACATAAAAATCTGTTTATAAGACCCGCATTTGGAGAAACCTCAGCTGTTGCAGTAAGATTTATTTGGGGTTGCCTGACCTGTGGTGGCGCAGTGGATAAAGCGTCAACCTGGAAATGCTGAGGTCGCCGGTTCGAAACCCTGGGCTTGCCTGGTCAAGGCACATATGGGAGTTGATGCTTCCAGCTCCTCCCCCCTTCTCTCTCTCTGTCTCTCTCTCCTCTCTCTCCCTCTCCGTCTCTCTCTCTCTCCTCTCTAAAAATAAATAAATTAAATTAAATTAAAATTAAAAAAAAGATTTATTTGGGGTTGAAATGGGTTACTCACAGGTTCCCAATGTCTATCCCACCAAGGAAAAGGTCTGGCCTCGTCTTCATTAAGCCCAGTATAAAAACCAAAGTCCACATACTCTGTGCCACGGTTTTGCCCATATCAAAGCTCAGGCCAGTCCAGGTGCTGCTCAAAGCCTGTATTTGGGAGAACATCAGCTTCCAGTCCATGCAGCATGGGGGCAAACGTGCCTAGCACATTCCCAAGCAGGAAGACAGAGAGAAGGGTTAAGGGTCAAAAAAAAAGGAGGGGGCTGGATCTCTGTTTGACCTCTGTTTATATTTTTGGGCTGGGAAAAACTACCTTTTCTATAAACTAACCAATCAGTTTCTTTAAAATTTCAAGAGCTTGTATTGGTTCTTCCCACTAACCAATCAGATTCTTCTTCTGGGCTGTCATTCTGACTTCCTGGGCACATGCCTTACAGTGGAAGCACAGGTCTCCCCTCATCCCAGCACTGGGCGGGCAGTGCCTTGGGGAGACTCCTTTCAAAGGGCTAGAAACTGACTTAGGACGGCTGAGGACACTGTGGACTGTGAGGGCACAATGGGTTCCTGAAATGTGCAATTGAGCCTATGAATGCTTTAGTCATCTAGCAAATTAAGCTAAAACGGAATGCTGAAGCTTCTTACTGAAGCAGGCTTTCCAAGTTTTATAGACTATAATGTCCAACTCCCTTTGCTCTCTTTCCCCATCAATATTATCTACCTGCCTACATTAGCATGGGGATGGTGAAAGGGTGGAAGGGAGTGAAGAAGTACAAACTTGCAGCTGTAAAACAAATCAAGGGGATGTAATGCACAGGACAAGGAATAGAGTCAGTGACTCGAAGGGTACTAGACTTATCGTGGTGGTCACTTTGTAACACATAGGTGTTGAGTTACTACTATGTTGTACAACTAAAACTAATATACTAATGTACGTCAATTATCATTTAAAAAAAATAAAGTAAAAAAGAAACTTTGAAAGGCCAGTTGAACCAAATTTCAAGCACAGATGCAGCACTGATGCCCTGGGTCCTGATTCCTCTCTCTCTGGCTTGTCTTTACCTAAAGCTTTCCCTCTGGGGAGCCTCGCTATGGTGTGTGCGGCCCAGTGCTCCTCCCACTCCTGATGCTCCCTGAGGCCACTGCTTCCCTGCATAAACTGTGTGCCCTGGCTCCATTCTCCCCCACACACAACACCCCAGGAGGTGGGAGTGGTACAGGTGATCCCTCTCCTGTTTTCACTATGCAAAGAGCATCTTCCTTTGCCATCTCTGCCCCTGCGTGTAGTTAGGGGCAGCAGCTTCTCCTATCCCTGACTGCACTCTTTTCTACATCATCACGATAATTGTAGCCGTTGTGTGTTGTATTAGGTGATGTTCCAAGTGATTTCACGTGTTAACTCAATTCTCCAAGATGAGTGTTAATACCATAATCCCCCCTTTTTTGTGTGTGTGTGGCAGAGACAGAGAGAGTCAGAGAGAGGGACAGACAGACAGGAACGGAGAGAGATGAGAAACATCAATTCTTCGTTGGGGCTCCCTTGTTGCTCATTGATTGCTTTCTCATATGTGCCTTGACCGGGGGGCTACAGCAGACCAGCGACCTTGGGCTCAAGCTGGTGAGCTTTGCTCAAACCAGATGAGCCCGCACTCAAGCTGGTGACCTCGGGGTCTTGAACCTGGATGCTCCACATCCGAGCCCAATGCTCTATCCACTGCACCACTGCCTGGTCAGGCCCAGAATCCCCGTTTTACAGATGAGGAAACTGAGTCAAGTAACTTGTCTAAGGGGACTGTATTAATAACTGATAGAACCAGGATTACAATCTAGACCAGGGATAGTCAACCTTTTTATACCTACCGCCTACTTTTGTATCTCTGTTAGTAGTCAAATTTTCTAACCGCCCACCAGTTCCACAGTAATGGTGATTTATAAGGTAGAGAAGTAACTTTACTTTATAAAATTTATAAAGCGGAGTTCCAGCAAGTTAAAAGCATATAATAATAATTACTTACCAAGTACTTTATGTCAAATTTTTGCTAAGTTTGGCAGAATAAATCTTTATAAAACAACTTACTATAGTTAAATTTATCTTTTTATTTATACTTTGGTTGCTCCACTACCACCCACCATGAAAGCTGGAACCTACCACTGATCTAGACCAACTGGATCTAGAGCTTGTGAATGCTGTGTGATCCGTTAGGGCAGATGAAATCAGTGTAGGGAGTTGCAACCAGCATTTGTTTTTACATAAACTAGGACAGAACTGAATAGAATAGTAAACAGAAGAATTATTTTTGCAAAACTCTTGTTTTATTTCAGTCATGTATGTGTTTGAGTACACACTATATTTTGTTGCACAATGTATTTCTTTGTTTAAAAAATTTGAGCCTGACCTGTGGTGGTGCAGTGGATAAAGCATTGATGACATGGAATGCAGAGGTCACCGTTTTAAAACCTCTGGCTTGCCTGGTCAGGGCACATATGGGAGCTGATGTTTCCTGCTCGTCCCCCCTTCTCTCTCTCCCTTTCTCTCTCTCCCCTTCTAAAATGAATTTTTAAAAAATTAACACCAAAATAGTCCAGTGGAGATGGATATTTGCAAAGCAAAATAAAATGGAAATGAATTTGAAGTTTAAAAAAAACATTTAGCCTGACCAGGCGGTGGTGCAGTGGATAGAGCATCGGACTGGGATGCGGTGCGGAAGGGCCCAGGTTCGAGACCCCAAGGTCACCAGCTTGAATGCGGGCTCATCTGGCTTGAGCAAAAAGCTCACCAGCTTGGACCCAAGGTCGCTGGCTCAAGCAGGGGGTTACTCTGTCTGCTGAATGCCTGCGGTCAAGGCACATATGAGAAAGCAATCAATGAACAACTAAGGTGTCGCAATGAAAAACGGATGATTGATGCTTCTCATCTCTCTCCATTCCTTTCTCTCTATCCCTCTCTCTGACTCTCTCTCTGTCCCTGTAAAAATAAAACAAAAACCCTCTGACATGTGACTCAGTACCTCTATCCACTCTGACATATACCAACATCTGGAATGATCTCAGGGTCCACAAGTTTATCTAATACTTGTTCTCTCTCTTTTTTTTAATTGAAAGGAGGGAAGATAGACAGACTCCCACATGTACCCTAACTGGATCCACCTGGCAACCCTCGTCTGGGGCCAGTGCTTGATAACCAAGCTATCCTTAGTGCTCAGGGTGACACTCAGACCAACTGAGTCACTGGCTAAAAGAAGGACAGAGAGAAGAAGAAGGAGGAGGGAGAGAGAAGCAGATGGTTGCTTCTCCTGTGTGCCTTGACTGGGAATTGAACCCAGGGTGTCCACATGCTGGGCCGACACTCTATCCACTGAGCCAACCAGCCAGCATTCCATACTGGTTCTTATAGTGCTTTAATTCCAGATATATTCATCTCCATTTCAACTGATCTAGTTGGTTCCATGGCTAAATCCTAGTAATTATCAGTTCTTAGGAACTGCTGAATTATGAACTGGAAACTCTTATGGTTATTCTTCAAACAACCCTACAGCTGTGTCATCATTCACTTGGGCAGCTCTAATTGAATACCATAGCCTGGGCAGCTTATAAACAGCAGAATAGTTCTCAGATAGCCACCTCCACACCACATTGAAGTATGGTGGAAAAGGCAAGGAGCTCTCTGGAGTTTCTTTAAAAGGCACTAATTTCACTCATGATAGCTCCACCTTCATGACCTGATCACCTCCTAAAGCCCCACCTCTTATCACCTCGCATTGGGGTTAGGATTTCAACATATGAATGTTATGGGAGACACAAACTCTTGGTCCATAGCACACTGCCATGTCCCAGCCCTGGTTTGAAGTTCAACATGTCCCTTGATTCCTCCTTTGCCCTTACATATTATCTGTGTCCTGCTGTCCCTGTCCTTTGTTCCTCTTCTGAGCTCATTGACACCCCAACAGCCTATATCTTATAGTTGATGGTGCCAGCTTCTCTTTCACCTGCATCCTCTACTTTCTTTCCTCCTTATCCTTCTACACTCTCCTGTCCCTGAGTCAATCTCCAGTCGACCCTCCACTCCAATGTAGGCGCTCAAGAGCACAACCAAAGCAATGGTGGCACCACAAATGCAGTCACCGTGTTAACTGTTCTGCTCGCGCCCCTCAGCAAACACATGAAATTCTCTTCCTTTTTAAATAACCTCAGATCTAAGATTCATCTTCTCTCTCTCTTTCTCTCTCTCTCTCTCTCTCTCTCTCTATTTTATTTACTGATTTGAGAGAGAGAGAAAGAAAGGTAGGCAGGGAGGGGGGCAGAAGCATCAACTCATAGTTGCTTCTCATATATGCCTTGACTAGCAAAGCCCGGGGTTTTGTACCGGTGCCCTCAGCGTTCCAGATCAACACTCTGTCCCCTGTGCCCCCACAGGCCAGGCTGAGGTTCACCTTCTCACCAGCACTCGTGGTGCCACCTCTTCCTCTTCACTCCACCTTCCATCTCTTTCTCCATCTTCTTTCTCTCTACTAGTTACTTCCCCTCAGTCTATGAACACACACACTTTTTATCTTAAAACTTTCCCTCCCATGGGGGTGGGAGGATCAGGAAGTGAAATCAAAGAAGATGGAGGAATTGGCCAAATTATATACACAGAACATGTAGATCATGTAGATACAGACAACAGGGTAGCAAGTCCCAGAGGGAAAGGGGACGGAAGGTAGGGGGCGGATGGCGAAGTGGTGAAACGGGAATGGAAAGAGACTTTGCACGGGCATGGGGGGCAGGGCAGGGTGTGAGGGTGTTATATTGAATGGAACACTTGAAACCATATCAACAGAATAAATTAAAATTTTTTTAAAAAAAACAGAAAACACTCCCCCCTCACCTACTTTTGCAGCTACGTCCAGTGCTCAAACCCTCTCCTTCACATTGCAATGAACACACACAGACACACACGATTTATTCAGTCTCCATTTCCTTTTTAATATTCAGTTGTTGGTCAAATAAGTTTGTAAATTGATATATATAAATATGTTTGCTAGCTTATAATTTGCATTGTGTGTGGGGGACAGGCTGTAAGCAGGCCAGGTCATTATAGCCTGAGGTTTAGTTTTAAGACTAAGTTTTCCCCACACCCTTGACTATTGCATGATGTGGGGTGGTGCACTCTCATGAGGAATTCCATTATGCCTCAGATAAGTGACTTTGTATCAGAGACTTCCTTGTTTGTATATTGGATTAAAGATTTTGATTTCTACACTATAAAGTGGGACAGACCGGGAGCTTGCTCTCTCTCGGTTTCTGCTATCACCATTGCAGGGGCCTCCCTGATCCCTTGCCCTTCATGGGAAAAGCTGGTTTTCTGCTCTTCCCTTGTCTTCTCTTGTGGCTTGCCTGTCTTGGTGAGACACCAATAAACAGAATGGCCCACCATCCTCTGACTCTGCCATTTCTTTTCTTTTTTTTACAGAGACAGAGAGAGAGTCAGAGAGAGGGTTATATAGGGACAGACAGACAGGAACGAAGAGAGATGAGAAGCATCAATCATCAGTTTTTCGTTGTGACACCTTAGTTGTTCATTGATTGCTTTCTCATATGTGCCTTGACTATGGGGCTACAGCAGACCGAGTAACCCCTTGCATGAGCCAGCGACCTTGGGTCCAAGCTGGTGAGCTTGGGCTCAAACCAGATGAGCCTGCGCTCAAGCTGGCGACCTTGGGGTCTTGAACCTGGGACCTCCGCATCCCAGTCCAAAGCTCTATCCACTGCGCCACTGCTTGGTAAGGCCCACCATTTCTTATCGTCTGCCCGAATCCAATGGCAACCTGCATGTGAATGGCCACGATGGCAGCTCCTGGCCTTACACTATGTATATTCATTCTCTCAGAGCATTTGGAATTATTGATCAGTGTCATTATCTTGGACCTTCTCTAACTTCTGTGACTCTATTCTTGCCATTTCTCACCTCTCATCTCAGGGATCTTTCTTCATCATTAGTTTCCTGTTAAGAATACTTTATAAGTAAAGTTGAGGTGTCATTCTGTTTTAGAATGAAAAGGAAGAGCTAATGTAATTTGAATTGACCAATTCAAAGCTAATTTTTCTCAATAAAAATATCAAGACTAGCCCTGGCCAGATGGCTCAGTGGTAGAGCATTGGCCTGGCGTGCAGGAGTCCCAGGTTCGATTCCCAGCCAGGGCACACAAGAGAAGCGTCCATCTGCTTCTCCACCCCTCCTCCTCTCCTTCCTTCTGTCTCTCTCTTCCCCTCCCTCAGCCAAGGCTCCATTGGAGCAAAGTTGGCCTGGGCGCTGAGGATGGCTCCATGGCCTCTGCCTCAGGCGCTAGAATGGCTCTAGTTGCAGCAGAGCAATGCCCCAGATGGGCAGAACATCGCCCCCTGGTAAAATTATATATATATATATATATATATCTCAAGACGATTTTTTTTGGACAAGACAATCATGTTCCAACAATTCTAAAGTTCATATGAAAAATGAACAAACAAGAATAAGTAGTGTAAGAAAATAATTAAAAGGGAGGACAACGAGGTGGAAATAGTGGCACTACCAGATATTAAACCATATTATAATAAAGCCTCAATCAGCACACGACTAGTCAGAGCAGCAGGTCAGGTGGAAAGTCTAAGAGCAAATGCAAACACACACGGGAATTCGCTTGTGATAAGGAGAGAGCCAAACCAACGGGTAAGGATGGACTGCTCTCAAAATTTTAACATCCCCTTTCCAGTATTTTTTTTTATTTCATCCTGTTTTTTGTCTCCTTTCCTTGTCATATAAATAACTTAAGTATCTCTTACTAAAAATCAGAAATCAAACAACCCTCACTTACCTCCTGTGCCACCTTAGTTAACCACTCTTTCTTGACACTTTGCAGCCAAGTTCTCTTGAAACAATAATTTTTACACAGTTTCTACTTATTCCCATTGAAAAAATTGATTAAAAACCAATATTAGGTCTTGGCCACGTAGCTCTTTTGCTTAGAATGTTGCCCCGATACATCAACATTGCAGGTTCAATCCTGGTCAGGACACATACAAAAATCAACCAGTGAATGCATAAATAAGTGAAACAACAAATAGATTTCTATCTTTCCCTCCCTCTCAAAAATCAATCGATAAAAAATTAAAATAAAAAACTATATTGGTTTATTTTTATTATGAAGTAAGACAATAAAGAAGAGTAAGCATTTTAATAACTTTTTGAAATATGAGAAGAAAAATATAAGTTCTGGGTTCGATTCCCAGTCAGGGCACACAGGAGAAGCACCCATGTGCTTCTCTACTCCTCCCCCTCTTCTTCCTCTCTATCTCTCTCTTCCCCTCCTGCAGCCAAAGGCTCCATTGGAGCAAAGTTGGCCAGGGCATTGAAGACGGCCCATGGCCTCCACCTCAGACTCCGGTGGCAACGGAGCAACACCCCAGATGGGCAGAGCATTGCCCCCTGGTGGGCATGCCGGGTGGATCCCAGTGGGGTGCATGCAAGAGTCTGTCTGACTGCCTCCCTAACATCTAATTTCAGAAAAATACAAAAAAAACAAAACAAAACCCCAACCAACCAACCAAACAAAAAGGATGAAATTGCAAGTGTCTTTGGTAGTATAATTCTGCTTTCAGTACAACAGCCACTGGCCACAGGTGACTATTGAGCGCCTGAACTAAGATGTGCTATAAGATACAAGATTTCAAAGATTTATGGACAAAGGGAATGTGAAATAACTCTTGAATAATCTTTTCTGTTGATTGCACATTGAAAAGATAACATTTTGATATACTATTTTAAATGAATAATAAGATTAACATCACATGTTTTTCTTCTTATATTTATTGATTTGAGAGAGAGAGAGAGAGAGAGAGAGAGACAGGAAAAAAAGGAGATAGAGAAAAATCAATTTATTTTTCTCATTTAGTTGTGCATTCATTGATTGCTTCTTATATGTGCCCTGACCAGGGACTGAACCCGCAACCTTGATAGTATTGGGATGACACTCTAACCAACTGAGCTACCCAGCCAGGGCTTACATGCTTCTTTTTACTTTTTTGAATGTGGCTGCTGGAAATTTTAAAATTACATTTGTGGCTGACATTATGTTTCTATTGGATAGCACTGGTTTAAGTAGTTTGTGTATGGTTAGAATTTGCAACAGTAAGCATACATTATTTTCACATTCAAACTAAAAGATGCTTTCATTTTTTTGTTGTTGTTGTTATAGTGTGGTAAAAATGTATAGCATAAAACTTACCACCTTAGTCTTTTGAGTGTATGTTACAGTAGGATTAACTCTATGCACCTTGTTGTGCAATAGATATTTAGATCTTTCTATCTTGCAAAACCTTAACCTATACCCGTTGAACAGCAATTTTCCATTTCCCCTCCTCAGTCTCTCATAACAACATTCAACTTTGTGTTGCTATGTGCTTGACAATTTTAGAGTCCTTACATAAGTGGAATTGTGTAATTGGTTTATTTCATTTGGCAGATTGTCCTCAAGGTTCATTCATGTTGTAGCATATGACAGGATTTCCTTTTTATAGGCTGAATAAATAGCATTTCACTGTATGCATACGCTATATTTTCTCTATCTATTCATCTGTCAGTGGACATTTAGGTTGCTTCCTCCTCTTATCTATTGTGAAGAAGGCCACAGTGAACATGGGTACACAAATACCTCTTTGAGATACTTTTTTAAAGTATTTTTTAAGACTTTACTTATTCATTTTAGAGAAGAAAGAAGGAGTGAGAAAGAGAAGTAGGGGAGGAGCAGGAAGCATCAACTCCCATATGTGCCTTGACCAGGCAAGACCAGTGTTTCAAACTGGCGAACTCAGTGTTCCAGGTCAATACTTTAGCCACTGCATGTTCACAGGTCAGGCTGAGATCCTTTTTCCAAATATTTTTGGATGAATACCCACAAGTAGTAGGGATGCTTCCATTTCTTACAATCTTTTCTTGTCCTGGTTGGATAGCTCCACTGGTTAGAGCATCAGCTTAAAGCGCAGAGATGTTCCTCTCTCTCTCTCTCTCTCTCTCTCTCTCCTCCCCCCCTTCCTCTCTGGCTAAAATAAATAAATAAATTTTTAAGTAAAAAATTAAAAAACACAAACAAAAACAACCTTTTCTTCCTTTTCATTGCCTCTTTGGCCTTCTTTGCTCAGGGTCTATCTACCCTTTACAATCCTCTGAAGCTGTACTGTCAAAGCTGTCCACATCTGGGACACTGCCAACTCAAGCTGTCTCGTCTCTGCCTTGTGTCCCGTGACCTCTCTGTGACATTTCATGCGGATTCCTTCATGACACTCCGTCTTCCCTGGTCTTGTGTCCAGTTTTGCACCCTCCTTTCTAACCATCTTCCTAGCCTTTTATACTGGCTCCCACATCTCTGCTAGCCCTTAAATTTGATATAAAACAGGACTCTATTCCAAGCAAGCCTTTTGACTCACACTTGGTATTATCTGGGCTGACCTCTCCAACTTCTGGTCACTTCTGTCCTCTCTCTGCTGGGCTTCAAACATGTTTGGTCCTTAGACATCTAGAACTCCACATGTCCGTCTCTGACCTCCTAACTCCTTCTCTTCTAAAACCCAACCCCTAGCCTGCTGCTTCTTGGTTTTTCTGTCCCTGACAAACTGCCTCTGTCATCTTCCTCATTCCCAGCAAGATTCTGCAATGAGCCTAGAGGACTACCTTCCCTAATTGCTCCCTAAGTGTTGTCAACTCTACTTTCTAAACATCTCTCAAGGAAGTTAACTTTCTTCATCTTTACAGCCATGGGTCTAATTCAGATCTCCTATCACTAATTCAGACTCTATCACTTATTAAGAAATCTCTCAACTAGCATCTGACAGTGTTTTAATACACTTAATATCATTATGTGAATAAAATATAGGAGACATGCAAAATCTCCCATGTAATTTTTAAGGTAACAACCTGAATAGTGCTTTCAGAAATCTCACACAAATGCAACTCGGGAGGTATTTTCCCAGCACCTCCTTCATGTCTTGAACCAGGCTAGGCTCAGGAAATGCTAACATCAATTAGTCTTTCTCCTGGAGGACGTCACAAATTGACAGATAGGCTTGGCATATAAATATTTATAAAGATAAATGCATGTTATTGTAACTGATAACAAGTGGAGTGGGACAATGCAGGAAGTAGTGAATAATTGAGTCTCTCCCATTCACACTTCCTACTGGTGCCAGAGGGATCTTCCTAAATAAGATAAAGGCCAGACTCCCCGGGGACACCTAGCCAGGCCCCCACCCCCACCCCGACCTTGCCTTTCATCTTCTACTTTGTTCTTCTTGTCCCTATTCTTCAGCCATACTAAATGTTGTATAACGTTCCAGAATTTGCCATGTTTCCAGGACTTGGTGTTTGCTTTTCTGCCAAAAGAGCTTTTCTCTTTTTTGCATATGTCCGGTATGCTCCTCCCAATTTAAATGTCACCTCCTTTGAGAAACCTCCCCTGCCCTCTTAAGTTAGACAATCACACTCCTTCTCTTGTCCCACTACATTTGAAATTTGCCTTTATTATGGAGTCTGACACAATTAAATGTCTTGATTCATTTATTTTATGACAATCTTGATTGAGATAAACTTCACATAGCATACAATTTATTCATTTAAAGTGTACAATACAGTGGTTTGTATTATATTCACAGAATTATGAATCTATCACCATAATAAATTTTAAAACACTTCAATTACCTTAAAGAGAAACCCCACATCTTTTAGCCACCACCCCTCAACTTCCCCCTCTCTCCACAGCCCTAGGAAACCTCTAATCTCTATTCTCTGTCTCTATAGATCTACCTCTTTGGATATTTCATTATAAATAAAATTATGTAACATGTTGTTTTGTGACTAAATCCTTTCTCTTTAAATAATGTTTTTAAGATTCATCTATGTTGTAGCATGTGTCAGGACTTTGTTCCTTTATTTTTTTATTTTTTTACATATATATATTTTTTTATTTATTCATTTTAGAGAGGAGAGAGAGAGGGAGAGAGAGAGAGAGAGAGACGGAGGGAGGAGCAGGAAGCATCAACTCCCATATGTGCCTTGACCAGGCAAGCCCAGGGTTTCGAACCGGCGACCTCAGCATTTCCAGGTCAACGCTTTATCCACTGCACCACCACAGGTCAGGCTTGTTCCTTTATTTATGGCTGAATAATATTCCTTTGTAAGGCTACCCCACATTTTGTTCATCCTTTCATTAGTTAATGAACAGTTGGGGTTTGGTTTTGTTTTATTTTAATTATTAAGTGAGAGGCAGGGAGGCAGAGACAGGTTCTCTCATGTACTCTGACTGGGATCCACCCGGCACGTCCCATACCAGGTGATGCTTTGTCCATCTGAGCTGCTGCTCCATTGCTTAGCAACCGAGCTATTTTAGTACCTGAGGTGAGACTAGGGAGCCATTGTCAGCGCCCTGGGCCAACTTGCTCTAACTGTTAGAGCCATGGCTGTGGGATGAGGAGAGAGAGAGAGATAGAGGAGGGGCTAAGAGGAGAAGAAGATGGTTACTTCTCCTGTGTGCCGTGACGGGGAACCAAACCTGGGACTTCCACACGTCAGGCCAACACTCCACCACTGAGCCAACTGGACATGGCTAGGTGTGGTTTTTTTGTTTGTTTTTTGTTGTTTTTTTAATTTGTTGCTGCTGCTAGGAACATTTGTGCATAAGTTTTATGTAGACATATGGTTTCTTTTCTCGGCAGTACAATGCGGGATCCTGTAGTAACTCCAGGTTTAGCTGTTTGAGGAACTGCCCAGACAGCTGCATCATGTTACAAACTTACCAGCAGTTTAGTTTATGAGGGTTCCGATTTCTCCACATCCTTGCCAACACTTGTTCTTTATCTGTCTTTTTACTACAGCTCTTCTAACAGTGGTAAAGGGGTATCCCCTTGTGGTTTTGATTTGTATTTCCTTGACAGCTAATTATGGTGAACATGTTTTTGTGTATTATTTATTGGCCATTTATATAACTGCTTTGGAGAAATGTCTATTCAGATCCTTTTCCCATTTCTTAATTGAGTTGTTTGTATTTTTGTTGTTGAGTTATAGGTGTTCTTTATATATTCTAGATATCAATCCCTTATCAAATATATAATTTGCAAATACTTTTTCCCATTCTGTGGGTTGCTTTTATACTCTGTTGATGATGATCTCGGATACACAATAGTTTTAATTTTGATGGAGTAAATTTATCTTTTTTTGTGTTGTTGTTGTTGTTGTTGTTGTTGGCTCTGTCTGCTTTTGGTGTCATATCAGAGAAACCATTGCCCAATTCAAAATTATAAAGATTTTCTCCTATATTTTCTTCTAAGAATTTTATAGTTTTAAACTCTTATGTTTAAGCCTTTAATCCACTTTGAATTAATTGTTTTATGTGGTGTAAGGCAAGTCCTTTGCCTAGTTTTTAATTGAGCTATTTGTCTTCTTATTATAGAGTTGTGAATCCATTTACTTCTATGCATTTGTGTAAGCTAGCTTCCCCCTTAGTCTGTGACTTCCTTGGATAGAGGCTGCTTTCCCAGCTCTGGCATCCCTGGGGCTCAGCCTGCCTGAGGCATAAAGTAGATGCCGGAAAATGATTTATTGAATTGGGTTCACCCAAGATTGGTGAACAGTACAATGTGCATTGTTACCTAGGAAGATGAGTAGTGACAGATTTTGCATTCCCTCTAATATTCAGGGTTTGAAATCACCTGCAGTGCCTGCCTTTATTGCATTTCTTTCATGTTCTCCCGTCTTGTTTGCTGGGTCCTTTTCTCTTGCTGGTCCCTTCCAACCTTAGATTCTGCTGGTTTTTCCTTTTTCCTTAGAAGCCTTCTATAGTCACTCTCTTTTCTTTGGCAATCCTCCTAAAGCACTATCTGTGGGTAAGAGAGTATCTAATTCAGGTGAAGCCAACCCCATGTGTACAGGAGTAAGAGGCGCATCACAGCTTCAGAGCAGCACACTGAGTGGATAGTTACTCCTATGCCTACGCATACCCAACATCCCCTGGTCTTTTAAATTCAGGTGTTTATGAAAAATTGCTTAGCTTTTAAATGTTGGTAAAAAAAAAAAAAAGACTTTTAAACATCTAATTCTTAAACAAAACACCTCAAAAGGACAGCATGTTGTTTTCTTTGATTTTATCAGTGTTCATTGGCTGTTGAATCATGACTCATTCTGGTTTAGGATCAGGTCTTCAAAGTTTAGTAAATTTCTTTTTGCCAGACAAAGTACTTCTTCTGAACCTTGTGTTAGCTTGTCATGACTCATTATTAATACCATGCTGTGTCATCCCAAACTTTGTCCGAACACAAGACATTGGAAACCTGCCCAGAGAAATTTCTGTTTTTCCGTACAGGGTCAAAGATGTTTCGATTAGACACAGACGTCTCAGATGAGCCACTTGATGGGGGAAAAACAAGCCTGCCCAAGGAAGCATTGCAATCAGATAGTGACGCCTTACCCGCAAGCCTTACTCTGAGGAAAACCATGACTGTTGCCTGTCTCTCTCTGAACAAATATTCTTTTCATTCCATCGCTAATGAAATTGAGGTTTAGGACTAGCTGTTCTATTTCTTTGAATCATTTCTAAAGCTGTTTAAAATGTTGCCAGGGATGAACACAACTTGGAGTAAGTGCGAATGTTGTTATTGTTGAAGGAAGTCTGGCTCTCAGAAAGCTAACAGGACTCTGGAGCACAGGACGCCAAGGACTTTCAAGGAGCTGCCAAGAAATTATGTGAACTATAGAGGAGGAAAACCGCTCTTCTCAGTTCTCTGGCTGGTCTAATAATTAAATTGACATAGACAGATTAGACCCTGGCCAGGTAGCTCAGTTGATTAGAATGTTATTCCGAAATGCCGGGGTTACAGGTTCGATCCCCAGTCAGGGCACATACAAGAATCAACCAATGAATAAGTGGAACAAAAAATCAATCTCACTCTCTCTCTCTCTTTCCCTTCCACGTTCCCCCCCCCCCAAAAAAAAGAGATTTACAGGAGAAAACCAATTTAATTTTGTATGTATGGAGGCTCCATAAAAATGTGAAACTCAAGAGAAGTGAACAAAGCAGGCAGCTTTTATACTTTAGACAGAGACAGACCGCATGTGAAGAATTGACAAGTCTGAGAAGTCAGGTCTCAGGGTAGTAAATGAGTGAGGAAGTAACAAGGTTTGTTTATACAGCCTTCTCAGCCCTAAATCTCCCGTCTCTGGAGGAAAGGATGTCTCTCCCTCCTGATGGGCATGGTACCTTTCACACAGGAGATTTATTTTCTGCTTTTAGGGGGACAGAAAAAAGGCAGAGTTTTCTCGTACCAGATATGTCTCAAGTACCTTTAATTCAAAGTATTCCAAAGTGGCCTGGCTTGGGGCAACAACACACCGTGAGGCTCCTCAAACATGACATAACCAGAGGACCCCTGCGTTTGCCCCTGTTCTTGCCCCTCTCTGTCTCCTCCTTCCTGGTAAGTGGCTGTGCCACTCACCTGGTGGTCAGACCAACACCCTTCTCTCCTTGTCTCAAGCTTGCACCCAGCCCATCAACACCCAAATGTCTAAAACAATTCAACGTGGCGAATGAGGGCACTTGCAGCCAGAACTCGCACCGGATCCTCCTGCCCCACTCTTGCTCCCTGGTGGCCTGGTCTCTGGTCTGCTGCACCTGGGCACCGGAGAGAGCAGACAGGAAGGGAGAGGACAAGCATTAAGGGGCACCTGGTGGCAAACAGGGACAGAATGAGCGATGCTGATGGATGGGCAAGTGCAGAGGGGAATCCCAGACCATTTCTGGGAGACAGAGCAGACAGGAGAGCACTGATGGAGGAAATAGCAGAGGAAACCACAGCCCAGAAGAAATCGCAGCTAGACTAGCAGCTACAGCTGGGGTGCGGGGCGGGGAAGCCGTGGAAAAGATTGCTCTGGATGTAGAATAAGGGGTGAGCTGAGGGCTCCACAGTGAGGGGCAGGAGAGAACAGGGCTGAAAACCAAGTGCTGTCTAAAGATCTGAGTACAGAACAGGCAATACCTCCACAGGCCTCCACCCTGCCCCCATGCACAGAGCTGCCAGGGCAGTGGCTCAGGCTCGGACCCAGGCAAGCGGAGCCTTGGGCAGCTATGTGCAGACCCAGACGACACCTCATGCTGGAATGCAGTTGTGGGGGGCAGAGCCCCATCTCAGCTTCAGCCATTTCTCCTGCTATAGGCAGTCCACGTCTGCAGTTCCTGCTCAGGTCCCAGGCTTTCAGTCAGCCTTTGTGGGCTCACTGGAGATTAGAGAAAACTGGTACCACTAGAGAAAGCAGCCAGGATTCTACAGAGACAGAAACACAGGAAACAGAAGGAATTCAGAGAAGATATGAGCATAAAACAGAAAACATGATCAGTACCTGCAAAGACTTTATTTTTTTTTTATTTTTATTTATTTTTTTTACAGAGGCAGAGATAGATAGGGACAGACAGATAGGAATGGAGAGAGATGAGAAGCATCAATCATCAGTTTCTCGTTGCGCGTTGCGACTTCTTAGTTGTTCATTGATTGCTTTCTCACATGTGCCTTGACCGCGGGCCTTCAGCAGACCGAGTAACCCCCTTGTGGAGCCAGCGACCTTGGGTCCAAGCTAGTGAGCTCTTTGCTCAAGCCAGATGAGCCCGCGCTCAAGCTGGCGACCTCGGGGTCTCGAACCTGGGTCCTTCCGCATCCCAGTCCGACGCTCTGTCCATTGTGCCACCACCTGGTCAGGCAGTACCTGCAAAGACTTTAGAAAATGTTGCATCCACAGGAACAGGAGCATGGCACTGTGGAAAATGGGCAATGTGAGAATACCCACAACAGAATTAAAATTATGTTTCACAAACTATAAAATAATAAATTTGGATAAACAATAATCTTTAGAAAATCTCAGAGAACATAGAAAAAAAAAAGAGGAGACAAAATGTGAGAGAAATAGTAAGAGGTAAATATGATTAAACCAGGGTTAATCCAGGTACAATGCCTAACTAGTAGGTATTCCAGAGCACGAATGGAAGAAAGAAACAGAGTCAGAGAGGGAGAAAGAGAGGGAAGAAGGAGGAAGAGGAGGAGGGGCAGAAGAAAGGGATAAAGAGAGGGAGGAAGAGAAGAAGAGGGGAGACAGAAAGAGAGGAGAGAAGGAAAGAGAACATAAAATTAAGGGTAGAAATTTATCAAATAAATAACAGAAACTTTAAAGTGCTGAGGAAAGACACGATCTTCAGCCTGAAAGGGCATTGAACCTGACCAGGCGGTGGTGCAGTGGATAGAGCATCGGACTGGGACACACAGGACCCAGGTTCGAAACCTGAGATCGCCGGTTTGAGCACAGGCTCATCCAGCTTGAGTGCAGGCTCACCAGCTTGAGCACGGGGTTGCTGGCTTGAGTGTGGGATCATAGACATGACCCCATGGTCACTGGCTTGAGCCCAATGTCACTGGCTTGAGCAAGGGGCCACTCGCTCTGCTGGAGCCCCCTGGTCAAAGCACATATGAGAAAGCAATCAATGAACAATGAAAATGCTACAATGAAGAACTGATACTTCTTATCTCTCTCCCTTCCTACCTGTCTCTCCCTCTCTGTCTCTCTTGCTAAAAAAAAAAGATGGCATTGGGAGGAGGCATGGGTCCATCACTTTGAGGAATTGACCATAACTCCTGAAGGTGGCTGTCCACATGCCCAGTAACTCCCCTCTAAGGCCCGTCCTCTGACTGGAGCCCCTGATGTTCCCTGATGTCGGGAGCCGATCCACAACTGCTGGCTGACAAGGTCACAGCAGGAGCCGACCCACAACTGCTGGCTGACAAGGTCACAGCAGGAGAAGACCCACAACTGCTGGCTGACAAGGTCACAGCAGAAGAAGATCAAAAACTGCTGATTGACAAAGTCACAGCAGAGAAGACCAATGGCTGCGGGGTGACAAAGTCACTGCAGTGAAGACCAATGGCTGCGGGGTGACAAAGTCACCACAAAGGAAAGGCACAACAATACTCCCCCCTTTGACTTTTTAAATTAATCTGGCCTTATATCCCCCCTTTTCTGGGTGTGTGCTATTATTTGTGGCACAGGGATAATAGTACCGTGCTTTCCCTGTAGATTCATAGTGATTTCTTTGGATATGAGACAGAGGGTGTGAGTTCCACAGAAAAGCCTGTAAGCCCCTTGAACTGGGCTCATAGGCATAAGAGGCTGGCTATAATATCCCTCGTAAAGGGTTAAGTTTGTAGGAGAATTTCTTCTTAATCATGTTAAAAAGAATAAATTGTGACTTGTGAATGGTTAGGAGGCAGTGGCTGTGCACAGAGCACCCTTGGCCTTCACTTAACATTTTTTCCTCCCTAGCCTTTTCATGTGATAAGTAGAAAAACATTCCTTTCTTCCTGCTTATTTGATCTGCAAATAGTGGTATATTCTGAGAAGAATAGAGTCAGAACTTAACTAGTGTTTAAATATAATAAATAAGTAATATTTGACTAGACAATAGTATCTTAGGTAAGGTATAGTAGAATGGCCCATTGTGTGGCCTAGGATGAGAGCGTAGTCAGCAAGAAAAGAATGTTTTACTAAGAGAATTGTCTTTTGACTAAAGGCAATTGCTAGGCTTTCTCAATGAGATGTTTTCATGAGATTTAAAAATGTAGGGAAATCCATGGAATGTCTTGTGTTGCTGCTGGGCTATCTTGCAAGTGCACTCTGCATATCTTTGGATGAAAGCTATTCTTGATGTTATGTTAATTTCTATAAAGGCAAGCCTTTTAGAATCTTGTGAGAAAAAGTAGGACACTGCATAAACCCAAGGCCATTTACCTGAGCAAGCGGTGGTCCATTGTTGTCATCTGCTAATCTCTCTCTGCTCCTTAACTCACTTTATAGTTAACTTTTAGAACTAATACTTTAAAAGCTTTTACTGATGTTGTTATCGCTATTCAAGTTATTTTGTATTTTGAATGATTTGCTACCTGATTTGTGACTCATAGATGTAAATTAACTGTTATCCGGAAACATGCAAACATAGTGAAACAAAAGTAATAATTAACACCATGTGATTGTAACTCGGTATGCGTGTATAAAAAGGGAGCTATACTAGCATTTGGTAGAGATGCCTGGCAGAAAATGCTAACCAGAGAATAAAGAGAAAGAAAAGAATTCGGCTCTCTCACTCCATTTTCACCGACACTGTCTCCTCCTGTGGGACCCCTGGATCCCCCCCCCCCCGGGGCTGGACCCCGGCACCCTGAGTTGGATGCAGACTGTGGAGCATGAATCTCTCTGTCACAGATGGCAGAGCAGGTCAGGACAGCTGGGATCGGCACCTCCTGCTAGGAGCAGCACCATTCTGTTTCGACTCCAGTTGCCACACCAGTAGCTTCATGTCCAGTGTAGACATGACCTTGGAAGGCTGAGAAGCACTCGTCTCAGCACGGGACACATAGGCAGCATATGGTGGCAGTGTTTGTGGGAGCAAAATAACGGTAAATAGCCTAAATATCTACCAAGGGGGAAAATAGATGAAAAAGTAATGTGTTGATTGTACAAAGAACATTACAGAAGACAAAAACACAACAGGAATACATATGCCCCAGATGAAGTCTGAGCACAAACTGTGGAATGGAAAAATAAGTTGCAAATCATTTATGTAATGTCTGCAATACCAACCATGTAAACAACAGTATAAAAATAAGGTTTCTGGACTATAGTTTATTATTATTATTTTATTATTTATTATTTTTAGCAAGAGAGACAGACACACAGAAAAGGAGAGAAATGAGAAGCATCAGCTCATAGTTGCGGCACCTTAATTGTTCATTGATTGCTTTTTTATGTATGCCTTGACCGGGGTGCTCCAGCAGAGCCAGTGGTCCCTTACACAAGCCAACAACTTTGGGCTTCAATCCAGTGACCTTTGAGCTCAAGCTAGCGACCATGGGATCATGTCTATGATCCCACACTCAAGTCAGCGATCCTGCTCTCAAGCTGATGAACCTGTACTCAAGCCGGATTAGCCCGCACTAAAAGCCGGTGACCTCAGGGCTTCAAACTCGGCCCTTGGGCCCTAAGCTGATGCTCTATCTACTGTGCCACCACCTGGTCAGGCTATTTTCTTTTTTTTTTTTTTACCTGTAAGACTTGAGGTTGTATCCTTGCTGGGATGCTTGGTGATGCTTTGCTCTACCACCAGGGAGTTGAGTCTTCTTTATTTTATGTCTTCAAGACCTGATTTTATCACCAAAATTATACATGCTGTAGATGCAGGAAAGAAAATGCATTCTACAGAAAGCAAATGAGGGAATTGATGAATTACATATAAATAAATAATAACAACAGGATGTTATCAAACCAAGAGTTCTTAAGAAACTAGAGAATGAAATGTATCCATTTGTTCCCTCCACAAATCTGGCAGGATACGGGCTGGAGAGTTGGGAATGCACACAGCCCATGCCCCACAGAGCTTCCATTCTGGTAGAAGGACCACGTACTGTGGCCAGCAACACATGGAATGTGAAATAATGAGAGCTGCAGGTGTCCCTGAAGGCATGTCACCCAGCCTGAGTGGCAGGAAGGGCTGCTTTGATAAAGTGATGGGTAAGTGGTACAGGGATTTAATGTGATTTTAAATCCACTTGTTTTAATCCACTTGTTTATGACAAAGACAAAAAAAAGTTTTTTAGAAGTAAGTTGTTTTGATATGAGAATGAGGTAAGTTGTGTTGGGATGTCATCATCCGTCATCCTTGATAAGCACCCAGCAGCTCAGCTAACAAAGTAAAGAGGAACACAAGAATGTCTCAGGTTCCAGGTGAAGGGAGCTCAGCTGTGGAGCCAGCTGAGAAGTTATGGACTAAAATGAGAAACATGTGATTATAGATAGTAGTTTAGTCACTCAAAAATTACCAATGCCATTTCCGTGCATAAAGAGGACTTGTTACTAAGATCCTGGTAACAAGACACTGATTGAGTGTCATCCTCACTCTAAGCAACCCGGTAGATTCCACAGTTCTACTATTCTGAAGTAGAACCACAGTCTACTATGTTCCATATTGACATAAGAAACGTCCAAACCTGTAGAAACTTCTTATGAGTTTATGAGCCAAATTGATGATAATTGTCGAGAAGCAAAATCTCAACAGATTGAGAAAATGCTCCCAAAATGGCAGTTTTACCACTTATTTTACACATCATAATCAAAGGGGAAGATGTAAGGGGTTTACAAGGAATACACTGGTTAAGGAGACAGGAGAAACCCCACAAAGCTGGAAAATCTCTGAAATTCAGTAAAAAGGAAAACAGATGACCCTGGCCAGTTGGCTCAGTGGTAGAGTGTCGGCCCAGATTCGATTCCCAGTCAGAGAACACAGAAGAGACCATCTGCTTCTCCCCCCTCCCCCTTTTATCCTTCTATCCCTCTCTTTTCCTCCTGCAGCCATGGCTTGGTTGGAGCAAGTTGACCCTGGGTGCCGAGGATGGCTCCATGGCCTTGCCTCAGGTGCTAAAATGGCTTGGTTGTCAAGCAATGGAGGAATGGCCTCAGATGGGCAGAGCATCGCTCCCTAGTGGTTTTGCTGGGTGGATCCTGGTCAGGGTGCATGCAGGAGTCTGTCTCTCTGCCTCCTCAATTCTCGCTTAAGGAGAAAAAAGGAAAACAGACACATACTTCTTTTATAAACACATTGTTGGATACAGAATAGCTAACAGTTAACACTTACTGCACATAGAGATGGTACCTGAACAAGATAACAATGAGGGGCTCTGTGCTCTGATGGGAGATTGTGGCCTGAGGGGTTTAGAAAAGGGGGACTACTGTGTCATTCCAAAGGTATGATATCCTAGATGCAAAGAGAGTACAGACAGGCTGAGTGAAGGTAAAGGTTGACCTTTGTCAAGGAAGGACTGGCCTAGGACATTACTACCCACCGTGACTCTCTGGTAGTTAGAAAGTTTTCATTTCAGACCATCCTATTCTGGTTACGTCAGGTCTCTGAGTTTGTACCTCCTGCTATGCAGTTTTCCCTGAGCTTGTCAGGTTCAGCATGTGGCTGCTTTTCCATCCACACCCATCTGATATCGGTGCTCTGTTTGAAATTGCAGGAGCACAACATTCAAGTGCTTTGTGTAGCGCTGTGGCTTCACATGAGATAAATGTCTGATATCCCGATATACTGACTGATTTGTGTGTCTTATGAAAATATCTTTGTCCCTAGGATGCTATGAATTTCCCCCGAAATTTAGAATGTTGAACATGGGGTGCTGATGGAAGACAGGAGGACCTAGAAGCCTTTAACTACTAAGAAGAAATTTCCTGACATTTTATATTTGAATATATAATTTCATTACTGATTTATTCTTTTTTCTTTCCGTATTATTTTTGATGTTTGCAGGGACTATTTCAGAGTTCAAAATTACAAATTTTATTTTGAAGATGCAAAAGACAAAACTGTCTACTTTAATTTATCATTTTGAAATTTCAAATGAAATAAGAATACACAGTGGATGAGGTCCTGGCCAATGCGATAAAATAAAGATAAAAAAAAAAACAAGAAAGTATTGTTACCAGAAAGGGACCTGGCCCTTCCGGTCTTCCTAAACTCAGCTGGTAGGGTGTGGGTTCTTGACTTTATGCAGGTTTTGAAAGTAAGTTTATAGTCCCTGGCCAGATACCTCGGTTAGTTAGAGCTTCATCCCAAAGCACAGAGGTAGCCGGTTCGATCCCTGGTCAGGACACATATAGGAACAGATCAATGTTGTCTCTCCTTTCCTCTCTCACTACAATCAATAAACAAACAAACAAAAAAGGTTTGAACGAAGTAAGTTTATAAATTCTGGAGACAGTGAAACAAGGAAGAGTCTAGAATAGAAGAAGCAACAGGAGAGCCTTTGCAGGGTTGCCTGGGCTCCCTGGGAAGCCAGAGAAACGGGGACCTGAGAGACAGGATGGGGGTTAGTTAGTTCAGGACAAGCTGCTGCTGCCCACTGCTCCCCTGATGGCAAGTCTCCTGGGGTTCCTTAGAGCTTAGGAGACAGAGAGCGTAAAAAAAATGCACTTGGCCCTGGCCGGTTGGCTCAGCGGTAGAGCGTCGGCCTAGCGTGCGGAGGACCCGGGTTCGATTCCCGGCCAGGGCACACAGGAGAAGCGCCCATTTGCTTCTCCACCCCTCCGCCGCGCTTTCCTCTCTGTCTCTCTCTTCCCCTCCCGCAGCCAAGGCTCCACTGGAGCAAAGATGGCCCGGGCGCTGGGGATGGCTCTGTGGCCTCTGCCCCAGGCGCTAGAGTGGCTCTGGTCGCAACATGGTGATGCCCAGGATGGGCAGAGCATCGCCCCCTGGTGGGCAGAGCGTCGCCCCTGGTGGGCGTGCCGGGTGGATCCCGGTCGGGCGCATGCGGGAGTCTGTCTGACTGTCTCTCCCTGTTTCCAGCTTCAGAAAAATGAAAGAAAAAAAAAATGCACTTGGTGGGAAGAGGAGGAAGGCAAGGGCATGACCCCAAAAGAGAGAGATTGTGCTGGTCCTCCATTCTAAAGGTTTTCAATCCTAGGATTTAGGGGAGCTCCCAGGGAAGGATCTCAATAGAATATTCATCAGCTTTCCAGGTGTGTCCTTTCAGAGTCATGGTCTCTATGATTGATCAGGCCCGGGGTGCTCAGATCAGCCTGGTTTCCCTTTGCTTTTGCTGCTTTTCTGGGCCTGGAGTTGAAACACAGCTGAGGCCTAGATGTTATCTCTAGGGGTGAGTGCTTACGGGAGTGGTCGGGCAAGGGCCTGTATGCGGGTCTTGTTCGACCCTGGTAACCTTCTGTGCTTGGCCCATCGTCCTTGCTCTGCTCATGCCTGTCTGGCCGCCAACCAGAGTGTGACGTCTGGGAAAGCTCCAGAAAAGGGTGCACACTATGGGACGTGTCTGCTGCAGACCGACAGATGTCTTGGGACCAGAGGGAAGGCGGACAGGAAGCAGAGCCCTCAGCCACAGAACGCAGCTGTGGCTCCCCAGCAGTCACGACCAGCCCCTACACGACTTCTTCATAAGCCCTCATGATGTGAGCCACTCTTACTTGGATTTATGTGCAGCTAGAAGCAAACCGTGACCGATGCTTTCCCGTTACACGGTATGACTGTTTTGTATCCCCGGCAGCACCTGTCAAAGAGAGTTTTGTAGAGCAGTCTCTTTACAAATATTGGTTGGGTGACAGGCAGAGACTCCAACAGTAGATTATTATAATTTATATCAAGCCAAGCACAACAAGGCAAAGGCAATGCTGCCCTGAAGACCTGACAAAGAGAAGCAGGAGCCACCCCCCAGGAGGAGGTGAGGACTAGCCACCCCGCCCCACCACCAAGACCTTCCACCAGCCCAGACTAAGGGGAAGGTTTATGGATGACGTCCCAGCACAGGAGGCACCAAGACAAAGCCCTCACTGTGGATCCAGCCCCTTGGGAAGTCAGCTGCCTTCAGCCAATCAACTTATGGGCATTAGTGCCAGGCAGCAGGTGACAAATCACCCCCACCCTTTGCAGCTGAAGCCAGAATACCTCAGCTGTTGGGGAGAAAGAGGTAAACCCTCACCCTCCGCTCCCGTGATGGGGCCCTTCATGAAGACTAGAGGAGAAATGTGTCCCTTTATTCTTAGCAGTCAATCAGGATCACTTATTCCATGGGCACAGGGGACAAAAGAATTCTTAGCCACCCTCATTAAAAAGACTGTTGAACTGTCTGACCTGTGGTGGCAGAGTAGATATAGCATGGACTTAGAATGTTCAGGTTTTTGAAACCCTGGGCTTGCCCAGTCAAGGCACATACAACAAGCCATCAATGAATAACTAAAGTGAAGCAACTATGAGTTGATGCTTCTTGTTCCGCCTCTCCTGTCTTTGTAAAATCAATAAATAAAATCTTAAAAAAAGAGACTATGAAATCATAACTCTCACAAGTCATGGAGACAGAACAGTTGAGCTGCTAGCCCTCCTCCTTCATTTTTGAGGTCGAAAACTTAGGTTTGGAAAAGCTAATTTAGCAATGAATTTGGGAACTTAAATCAATGCTTGGCAGTGCAGGGGAGAGAACCCCCTGAGTCCTCGGCTGAGACACCCCGACCCCTTAAAAAGAGATTGACATGAGACCAGCAAACAGCTTATCAACACGTACACCTCATATATACATGGGAGAGACCCAGGGGACCTGAGCAACTCCCCAGAGGGCCCAAGCCACCACCTTACGTGCCATTTTCAGCTAAAAACAAAAGAAAGTTATGGAGGGAGGAGGAGGCCAGTTATGGGATAGGGGAGCCGAGGTGACCAGGACAAGCCAAGTAGACAAGGGCAAGGTAGTCAAGCAGATTCCCTCCTAATTCTCACCCTTCTTTCTCCTCCTGGTTCACAGAGAGAGGTACTACAGATGCAGACACCCTTGATACGTATAAATGTCCCTCACAAAAGTGTAAACGCCCTCTGCTGTCTCTCACAATCATCCTAGGACCAAAGGGGTATGCTTTGGAGTGGCACATCCCTGGTATCCTTCAGCAGGCTCTAATAAACACCTAGAAGAAAAATGGATAATTAATATTTTCCCTAAATAACTACACATTCACTATCACTCAAAACAAAAAAGAAAATTTAGGTGCTTGAGTGTATTTTGTTTGGGAGATTTTTTAACTGACCTGGTATTTATCATTTGTAGCTGTCTCCCTAGTGAAGCCTGTGGTTTTATGCCCACTGCCCCTAACCCCACACCACTAGCTCCCTTTCTCTCATTTTTCCTCAACAGTTGGGCTCCAAGCAAGAAGTCACAGGTGAGGAAGAGAATCTAAAATGTTAATTTAAAATCTTATCTCCCTTTCTGTCTTTCTCTCTCTCTCTTGCAAAAAACAAAAACAAAAACATATGTTGTAAACTTTTTCCACTGGCTGAATAGCTCTGTTAGTTAGAGCATCAACCTGAAGGGCAGAGCTTGCCACTTCCACCCCAGGCAGGGCACATACAGATCAATATTCCTCTCTCTCTCTCTCTCTTCCCCTCTGGCTAAAAATCAATAAATAATAATTTTTTAAAAATTGTATATATTTCTTATGCTGGGTTTTATATAGAGCTTTTAAAAAGCCATAATGTAAGCTGTTGGATTATATTAACATGGCTTCATTTTTTTCTATAAATATGTTATCTGTAGAGATAACATATTCTCTCCATATAAGCTGTAATGGAAATGAAGCAACTTTATTTAAAATTTATTTAGTGATTTTTCGCCTGGTCAGGCGGTGGTGCAGTGGATAGTGCATCAGACTGGGATGCAGAGGACCCAGGTTTGAAACCCCGAGCTCACCAGCTTGAGCGCAGGGTCGCTGGCTTGAGAGTGGGATGATAGACATGACACCATAGTCACTGGCTTGAGCAAGGGGTCACTCTCTGCTGTAGCCACCCCCCCCCCCCAGACAAGGCACATATGAGAAAGCAATCAATGATCAACTAAGGAACCACAATGAAGAACTGATGCTTCTCATCTCTCTCCCTTCCTCTCTGTTGGTCTCTATCTGTCCTCTCTCTGTCTCTGTCTGTCTTTCACACACACACACACACACACACACACAATTATTTTTTATTTTAATGTGCATATTTAATTATGGGAATGAAGGGGCAGAAACAAGTGTATTTTCAGATGAGACAAGTCACTCTTCCAGGCAGCATGGGGAACTGTCCCCCCTCTCTACCCAAGAGTGAACCATTAAGGGTTTGATCCATCCATTTTTGGCAAGGCCAACTATGATCTGCTCCTGGGGACAAACCAGCCAGGGGAATTTCAAAGAAGTGAGACAAGAGTCAGGAAGAGTGGCCCACAGACACTGTTGTACTCAACAGTTCTCACCTGCAGGGTGCCACATCCCACTGTCCCCGCAATGTTGGGGTGATCTGCACACTAAGCCCTAAGGGCAGGACTCTGTGGTTCTCAAACAGGGTCTGAGAAGATGCCAGGCATCTGCCCACCTGCACTCTTGAGGAGCCCGTGGTCTGGAAAGGGAGGTGGGAAAGCAAACACTCCAGGTCCTGAGAAAAGGGAGAGTGGAGGAGCTGGGGTGCAGCATGGGGGGAGAGCGCAGCAAAGGGGAAGAGGCCAAGTCAGAGAAGCTCGCCTTCCACTCTCCTCCCTGCCTGCACTGCTGAGCCTAGGAGAATTTGTTTTGCTGTCTTGTTTAATCTCAGTATTTTCCCAGTACCTACCTAGCTGATAGCTGGCACATAGATGCTCAAAACATTCTTTTGATTGTGTGAGTGGACAAATCCCATCCTCCTCTGGGGAACAAGAAAGAGCACCACTTGTGGCTTCACGAGCTTCCAACTGGTGGGGCAATGCTGCCTCCTGTCTGTGGCTGCTCCTTTGTATGCTGAGTCACCACGCCTGGCTCCCAGACACTGATGAGGGTGCCCAACCCCACTATGTAGAAACGGCATGCACTCTGTAGGGGAAGAAAGCACCCTTTCCCTTTTCTTTTCTTTTTTTTAAATTGATTTTTAGGGAGACAAAGACAGAGAGAGAAACATTAACTTATTCTACTTTCTCATGCATTCATTGGTTGATCTTTGTATGTGCCCTGCCCGGGCATGGAACCTGCAACCTCAGCATGTCGGGACAACACTCAAACCAACTGAGCTACCCAGCCAGGGTGCCCCTTCCCTCTACCCTTCTAGATTCTCTGGGTACAAGTTAGAGTGACAAGATACAGATTAAGCCTGACCTGTGGTGGCGCAGTGGATAAAGTGTCGACCTGGAAATGCTGAGGTCGCCAGTTCAAAACTCTGGGTTTGCCTGGTCAAGGCACATATGGGAGTTGATGCTTCCAGCTCCTTCCCCTGTTCTCTCTCTCTGTCTCTCCCTCTCCTCTCTAAAAAATGAATACATAAATAAATTAAAAAAAAAAAAAGTGATGAACTCTTAAAAAAAAGATACAGATTAAAAGACAATCAGTTTATTAATCTGTGTAACAGACACGGGGAAACTCGGCAATGACTGACTCAAGGGCTGGTTAGAACGTGGACTTGCATAGCATCTTAATGTAGATTGAGAACAAGTCACCCCAAGGTGTGCCTTTCCTGTGTGCATTAGTATTGGGCAGGACAGGCAGTTATTGTTAGATTCAGGGAGTACTGCGGCTGCCAAAGAGTGTAACTATTGAAGGAACAGGGAGTGCTGCAAAGAGCGTAACTATTGAAGGAACAGTAAGTGCTGATATGGCTCCTGTGAGGCTGGGAACAGAGAAGGTCAGAGAGACCCTTATCAGAAGTTTAGGTTTGAAATTCGCCACTAAGCTAAAACCGGCCCCTGTTGCTATGCCAGCCCCTGTTGCTATGCTGTGTGTGACCTCCCTAGCCAATAGCTAAACTGCCACATCTGCTTCTGTACTATGCTTGCTCACTTAGGATATATAAGGGCCTGGCTGTAAGCTCCAGATGCGGCTCCCATTTGCAGCTCCTTGTGAGCACGGTGTCTCCGGACATCTCGGGAGTTCGCCCCTGCGCAGTTTAAACTGGCCAATAAAGTAACATCTTAACTCCTGAAAGTCTATGACGTTTGTTCTCATACCCGGTGGATGCAACAGTTATCAGGGAAGCAAAAGGGGAGGGGGAGTGAGAAGGTTTATCTCACCCACTAAATGAGGGAGTCAGCAGTTCTGAGACCAGACAAAACAAGATAACTCCGTGTTCCAAAAGTTACAAAAAAAACTACAAAGGGGAACCTTGAAACCCTGTCTATGAGCCCTGATATCAGGGAAATAGAGCCTTGAAGCTAAGAGTATGTAACTCCCAGGACTCCAACAGGCAGGGCACTTAAGGTAGCTGAGTGGCCTGCTTGTGTCTTGTGCCAAGTGTGTAGCTTGGTTTAATAAACTGCTTGCTTTGCCCCAACGCTGCACCGTGTCTCTCGCCCGAACCAAAGAGGGAGAAGCTGTAGGGACTTGGTCCTCTCCGGTGATATAACTTTGAGCTAAGGGCAACCAAGACCTTTTGGCTTCAAGAAAAACTTCTGCTTCCTACCCCCCCCCCCTTAACTACCTAGAAGAAACTAAATTGGGAGTCTTGCCTATAATGAATTATTACCAGAAATAATGTTTTATGAGCTCTTTACATGGCAGGACAGACTATCGATTACTGAACAATTTCTCTTCCTATTTTCCTGTGATAGCTCTCCTCCCCTCTGAAGCCTCAGGCCCCCAACCTGATCCTTAGCTCAGGATGTCATCTTCACCTTATTGACCTTTCTATCTCTGAAAGTCTCATGCAGGTGGGGTCTCTGATTCTGTCACGTATGTGGGGTTCCCATGTGCAACCAGCCAAAGCCACCAGAAGAGAAAAGGGTGAATTCTCCCTTCCCCACATTAACAAACAACAATAAACCTGTTGAAAAGGGACAAGACTCAGGAAAAGGCGTTCAGGCTTCAGAGGGGGCAAACTCGGGAAGGGAAATCCATGGGGGAGCTCTTCCTGGAAGACAAGGGTTTTATTGGGTTTTTTATGTAGTTGATTCCTCTCCTGCCATTGCTGGGCTGGTGGCATTCTAGAGTCACCTAGGGTGATAACAGTGCAGATAATGCCCTTCTTGGTACCCTCTATGAATGGGGACTGATGGCTGCTCTTAGGCAGATGGGGGAGGGAGCAAGAGCTTCGCTCAGCACCTGCTGCTTCTCAATTGTCTTCAGCTCAAAGTAATCTGTATACCAAAGTGGCATATTTGGGGGATGCATAGTCTGATCCCCTATATGGTAGGCAGTTAGACAGACATGAACAGAGCAAGGACTAACAGTGGGCCAGGCACAGAAGGCCACCAGGGCAGAGAGCTCCAGGTGCCTAGCATTAGGCAAATCTGGGAAAACAAGGACCTCACGCCAGGGTACCCTTTCCTCCCCAGTATATTGCTGGTCATGCAGTTTAGACCTCCTGACCTTTCAGATCATTGGTCATGGGGTTCAGATCCTCCCCTGTATGTTTCTAGTCATACAAGTTATAGCCCTCCCCCTTAGAGGAAGAATGAACAAAAGGGCCAGAGAATAGCCCTTAACCATTAAGCCCCCAGAACAATGAGGTTCTGACCTGCATCACATGCATCTAGGCCTCTGTTGTGTTTCAGCTTCAAGCCCGAAAAGCAGCAAAACCAGACAAGCCATCCTCCAGTTGACCTTAGGACCAGCAGCATTGACTAATGACCCCCTGCCCTGGTGCTGACCAATCAGTGGAGACCACAAATATTCTATTGAGAGCCTCCCCTGGGACCTCCCCTAAAACCTCCACCCTTAAAAGCCCTTAGGAAAGAGGACCCTGTGTACTCTCCTTCCTGGGAGCATACCCAAGTTTTCCTCCTCTTCCTCTTCCTCTTCTTGCCCACCCAGGTGCGTTTTCCTTGTCCTTCTCCTTCTAAGTTCTAAGGGACCCCATGAGATTTGCAACCAGGGAAGCAGTGGGCAGCGGCAGCTCGTCCCCGGCTAACCCCCTAAACCTGTCTCCCAGGCCCCCTTTCCTCTGACTTTCTTTCTGCATGATCCATAAATTCTTCCTTTACTCACTGCACTTTGTCTCTTGACTGAATTCCTTCCTTCAGGAAGACAAGAGTCAAGGTCTCATTATTTTTCCAGTAACTCCTACAGTCCTTAATAATCCCAAATTTTGAATGGCTACTAAATCTATACTGTCAGGAACAAGCTCCTCAGTCTCTCTGGGCCTCAGTTTACTCATTTTTAAAATATACTTTTAATTTATTGGTTTTAGAAAGAGAGGAAAGGAGAGAGAGACAGACAGAGAGAAACTTTGATCCATTTCTGCACATGCCCTGACTGGGGAGCCAACCAGCAACGTCTGTGCTTTGGGATGGTGCCCTAACCAACCAAGCCATCAGGCCAAGGCAGTTTACTCCTTGTTTATTAAAGATTCTAATTCTAAGTACCTTCTAAGGCTGTTGTAAAAACAAAATGAGTAAGCACATATGAAATACTTAGCATATTACCTAGGACAAACTAAGTACTATGTAAATATCACCTATTATTTAGCCATGAAAAGAGTTTAGTGCCTGACTTGTGGTGGCGCAGTGGATAAAGCGTCGACCTGGAACACTGAGGTCGCTGGTTCAAAACCCTGGGCTTGCCTGGTCAAGGCATATATGGGAGTTGATGCTTCCTGCTCCTCCCCCTTCTCTCTCTCTCTCTCTCTCTCCTCTCTGAAATTAATAAATAATAAAAAATAAAATGAATAAATAAAATCTTAAAAAAAAAGAGTTTAGTAATAATTTGTAGCCATAGGCTATCTGAGAATTTAAGGATAAGTGTTATTTATGGATTACATGCAGACAAGAAATTTTCAATCTTGCTGAAAGCAACAATAACCTTTACTTGGACCTAGATAAAACCATGGGTGAAAAACATTTCAAATGAACAGAATTTACAAGGAAGAATGCAGAGAAAAAAAGAACTTTGAAAAAAAATCATGGTAAGATTATTTCATTTAAAACAAAAACTACATTGTTCTAGTATGTCAAGGCTGTGGGTTCAATCACTGGTCAGGGCACGTATAAGAATCAACTAATAAATATATAACAACTGGAACAACAAATTGACACTTCTATCTCTCTCTCTCTCCTTATAATCAATAAATAAAAATTTTAAAAATATTTAGAGCTAGTTATTCAAAATAAACTAATTTTCTACAAAGAAATATACAAATAAAATATAAAACAAAAACTACCAAGATAGGAAGAAAGTCAGCTAATGATTAGATTAATGATAGCAGATTATTTTTGAAAATTTAATTTTATATTGCGTAATGGGATTTAAAAAAATCAATTCATTAGCCTGACCAGGTGGTGGTGCAGTGGATAGAGCATCAGACTGGGATGCAGAGGGCCCAGGTTTGAGACCCCGAGGTTGCCAACTTGAGCACGGGCTCATCTGGTTTGAGCAAAAAGCTCACCAGCTTGGACCCAAGGTCGCTTGCTCGAGCAAGGGGTTACTCGGTCAGCTGTAGCGCCACGGTCAAGGTGTTAAGCCTAATCCGGAGGGACCCGAAACATTGAAGACATGAACAAAGTCCGTCGATTACACACCAAAGCTTTATTGTCTAGCTTGGCCAAGCGGTGGCAACTCTGACAGTGGTCTGAGGGAGAGCACGCCGGCCCTTTGTTCTACTTAGTTTTTATAGTTTTGTAAGTGGGAAGTACAGAAGCAAAAATTGCAATTAGGAGCCCCTTACCACTATTGGTTATAGTCATATGTCCTTTAACATGATAGGACCATGTTCAATTGGCAAGCCATACATTATTTTGGAGAAAACAAAATTTACAAGTCAACACAATGGCAGAAAGATATCTTTTTACATATTAAAAGGCATTCCCATATTATCTAGTGTTCATCTGCTATCTCTCTGTCCAGAGTCACACGTGTTAACTACACGCATTTACATAGGAGAGGTAGTTCCCATGGGGACAAATGCCCTCAAATGGCTCATAGTTATAAGAAAAGGTTTATTTTGGCTTTTCTCTCCCTGCACCTGGCTAACCATTCACCCCTTTCCCCACAGGTGTGGTGGAATGTCTGGGGATCCATATTTTCCTCCCCTTTGCATTTACAATACAATGGCAGGGGCCATCCTGGTTATGCCAATCACACAGTACAGAGACTATTCTCACAATTTCT
This sequence comes from Saccopteryx bilineata, assembly GCF_036850765.1. Classification (NCBI taxonomy): domain Eukaryota; kingdom Metazoa; phylum Chordata; class Mammalia; order Chiroptera; family Emballonuridae; genus Saccopteryx; species Saccopteryx bilineata. The sequence continues at coordinate 103,324,107 of NC_089491.1, read as the reverse complement.
CTGCACACCTTAACCCAGATTAATAAAATGTTCTCCAAGCCTCTTAAAATATTAATATTAATTCTATAGTTTTTGGTACCTTACAACACCTGCGGGTGAAGTGGCTTAGTGGTTCCTCAAAGGCACATATGAAAAAGCAATCAATGAACAACTAAGGTGTTGCAACGAAAAACTGATGATTGATGCTTCTCATCTCTCTCCGTTCCTGTTTGTCTATCCCTCTCTCTCTGACTCTCTCTCTGTCTCTGTAAAAAAAAAAAAAAAAAATCAATTCATTAGCCTGACTGGTGGTAGCATAGTGGACAGAGTATCGCTCTCAGATGCTGAGGACCCAGGTTCAAAACCCCAAGGTTGCTGGCTTGAGCATGGGTTAACTGGCTCGCCTGAAGCCCCCTAGTCAAGGCACGTATGAGAAAGCAATCAGTGAACAACCAAAATACCTCAACTTCAAGTTGATGCTTCTCATCTATCTCTCTTCCTGTCTGTTTGTCTGTCTCTCTTTCCATTCATTAATTTAAAAACATATTAGTTTTGTATAATGTTTTATTTATTTTTAAAATATTTTAAATTACAGCTGACATACAATATTATATTAGTTTCAGGTGTACAACATAGTGATAAGGCATTTACATAACGTAAAAAGAGATTTCTCGGCCCTGGCCGATTGGCTCAGTGGTAGAGCGTTGGCCTGGTGTGCAGGAGTCCCGGGTTCAATTCCTGGCCAGGGCACACAGGAGAAGCGCCCATTTGCTTCTCCACCCCTCCCCCTCTCCTTCCTCTCTGTCTCTCTCTTCCCCTCCCGCAGCCAAGGCTCCATTGGAACGGAGTTGGCCCGGATGCTGAAGATGGCTCTGTGGCCTCTGCCTCAGGTGCTAGAATGGCTCTGGTTGCAACAGAGCGACCCCCCAGATGGGCAGAGCATCGCCCCCTGGTGGGCATGCCAGGTGGATCCCGGTCGGGCGCATGCGGGAGTCTGTCTGACTGCCTCCCCATTTCCAGCTTCAGAAAAATACAAAAAAAAAAAAAAAAAGAGAGATAAAGAGATTTCTCCATAAATCTAGTACCCACCTGACACCATACATAGTTATAGTGACTGTTTTTATAAGGAGATCACTTAATAACATCTCTAAGGAGCACTCCATCCATTGTATACCTCTGTCCACCTTGGGAAATAAAACAAAAAAAGCAGTAAATCATAGTGCCTCCTCCATAACACTCACTGTCTCTATTTCTCACATATTTTGGTGTAAGGAGTACTGAACATATTGGTACAAAATTCAAAACTAATTTTGATCAAATAGCTAGTGTTCCAGATAATGGAATATTTCTCAGCACTAAAAAGAAGTGAGCTATCCAGCCAAAGAAACACATGGAGGAAACTTAACTGCCTATTACTAAGTGAAAGGAGCCAATCTAAAAGACTACATACTGTACTGTATGATTCCAATTACATGCATGACATTCTGGAAAAAGTAAAACTGTGGAAACAGGAGAAAATTCCGGAGTTGCCAGGAGCTAAGGGGGAGAAGGAATGAAAAAGTGAGTGAAGATCGAAGATTTAAGGCAGTGGAACTACTTTGTATGATACTGCAGTGGTGGATATACATCCTGATACATTTGGCAAAACCTAGAATATAGAAACCGAGTGACCCGAATGTCAACTATGAGCTCTGAGTGATGATCATGTGTCAATGTAGCACTCATCAGTTACAAGAGCACCCCAATGGTGGGCACAAATGCACCCCAATGATGCGATGGTGATAATGGGGGAGGCTATATTTGTGTGGGGGCAGGGGATGCATGGGAAATCCTGTGCCTTCTTCTCAGATTTACTGTTGAAAGGACAAAATTCTGCCACCCTGAAGCTGCTTTGTGGGGATATTGATTTTTTTTATTAATTTTAATGGGGTGACATTGATAAATTAGGGTACATATGTTCAGAGAAAACATCTCTAGGTTATTCTGACATTTGACTATGCTGCATTCCCATCACCCAAGGGTATATTGATTTTAAGCTGTTTATTAGGAAACAGGACTCACAGAGAACTTTTGACCCCCCTCTTTCCTGCTCAAGGGCTTCAGACAGAGAAACATGCTCCAGGAGGAAAGGTTACAATGTCACTTTAGCTTAATTTGAAGAATGCATGTTAAATAAGAGGGCTTCAGACTGGGGTGGGGGTAAGGCTGATAGCTAGATACTCCCTGTCCCATTGTTTCTGAGTTGCCTAGCAAGGATTTTTTTCTGCCTTTCCTCTTCCACAGATTCTCAACTACCTGCAAATTGCATGTAAATCGCCCATTCTCACTTCTGAAATCTAACACCCCCATCCACTTCCTTTTCAGCTTTGTCTAAAAATATTTGATATACCCAGTTTTGCTCACTGTATTTGGAATTTTCATGCATATGTGAATTCCCCATGCATGTGTATTAAAACTTTGATTTTTTTTTTCTGTTGATCTCTCTCTGTTAATTTGATAATTGACTCAACCCAAAAGAATTTAAAAGGTGGGAGGAAAAGTATTAATATTTTTAACACCCCTCACACACACTGTGAACCTAAAGCTGCTCTAAAAAATACAGTTTTTAAATTTTTTTTTAATGTACTACAAATGTAGAAAGATAACTGGAGTAAAGAGGTCTGCTCACCCTGGACAGATGGCTCAGTTAGGTAAAGTGTCGTCCCAAAGCACAGAGGTTACCAGTTCCATCCCCAGTCAGGCACATGCTGGAGAAGATTTATATTCCTCTCTCTCTTTCTCTCTCTCTCTCTCCCTCCCTTCCTTGTTCTCTAAAATCAATAAAATCAATAAAAAAAAATAAAAGAGAGATCTGCTCAAACTTCTAATAAAATCACTTCTTTACAATTGTGGATGAAAAGGGGGCCCCCATAGTAAACCTGACAAGCTCAAGGGGGCCTGCACAGCGGCCTTACAAACTAAGAGACATAATGTAATCACACATGATGGTCTAAAATTAAAACTTTCTAACTAAAGGTGAGTCATGGTGGGTCTTTGCCTTAACTGGGCCTGTCCGTTGTCTTTTTTGCATCTATGGTAACAAACCTTTGGAATGTCAGGGTAATTTTTTTTTCTCCAGACCCCTCAGGCTACCAGAGCAGAGACCACAAATCCCCTCATTGTTAGTAACATGTTAATTGTTATCTATTATCTATCCTATACCTGCCTATATAAAAGAAAAATGTGTGACTATTCATTTATTTTTCACCCAGTCCCAAAGACTCCCCCCACCTTTGCTCTCTCCTGCCTCCCTAATCGACCACCAGTGGATTCCATGTAACCCCCTCACGCCTTCCCCTTTGATTCTGATGTATAAAATAAGGTGCAAAACTGCCGTTCTCTGGAGCACTTTCTCAATCTGTTGAGATTTTGCGTCCCAGCAGTTATCATTTTGGCTCAAATAAACTCATAAACATTTCTATATTCAAATATCGTAAATATTCAAATAGCATAAAAATTATGTAGGGTTAGTGATAGTGCCCACAAAATAATAAATTTATGTCAGAAATGCATTTACTTGAAAGTTAGTGTGAACATAGAATAAACATGCACAGACAAGAAATACAACCTTTATTTATATGCAGTTCCCTCGGAAAACGATGTGGGGAAATCAGTGTTTCTGAAGAAAAGTTAATGGAAAGGAAAAAAATGTTGCGAGCCATTTAGAATTGCTGTTGACATTGTTTTTCACTTAACATTCTGCGTGAATCCCTCATCCATGCACCAGCACCACGCTCCTGGTATCCACCACCCACTGGAGAAGTGTCTGTTTGTCGTCTCAACTGGTTCAGGCATCGAGGTGGCAGAGAACAGACACGGGTTCCAAGTCAGGCCAAGTGACCCTCAGGGCATCCACCTGAAGTGCACATGACTTCTGGTCATTGATTACACAGACTTGGAGAGGTGAGAAAATTACAAGCATACTAAAAACCTTTCCCTGTTACTGTGCAGGTTGTCCCAAATACCCCGCGGCTCTGAGAAGCAGACCTCTTGCCTGTCTGATGGGTCCATTTGAGCAGGAGCAGGGTCCGAGATGAAAGAAGTGCCCCCTAACTGTGGAAAAAGAGTTTGCTGAAGGATGGGACCACTTTTCACTGGTGGCACCTGGCATCTCTTTCTTATCAACACTTTCTATTAGATGAGAGAAGACGTTTGCCTTTGTAAAAAGGCCAACTGCCTGACCACTGCCACTGACCATTCCGCACAAGGACGATGCCAGCTTTTGCTTAGAATGCTCCAAAGCAACCAGTGAGACAAGAATGCCCTCCAGGGCACCAGAAACCAAGGGAAACACCCCCATCTGTAACACCAGCAGTGGCCTCACTGATGAGACTCTTCAGAGGCGCTGTTGAGAGTTTGGAGTCTGGAGTCTGGTAGCCAGCATCCTACTGTCCTTTCCCAGAGCTCTCACAGTCTACAGTCAGCCAATGGGCTGCTGGTTCCTTGTGAGCTCAATCTTGGGCCGCAGTCCCAACTCTCACACGCAGGCCCTGCTGTGCCAAGCTTCAGGACAATTACAGAGCTAATCCCTTTAGGACAGTGATACCTTGTGCCAACCAGGTGACTCAGTAGGAAAGTTGGACAATTCCAGCACAGCCCCTCATCTTGGTGGAAGGTGGTGGTGGGTAAATCTGTATTCCAGCAAAATGAAGGAATTATAGCGTGGCTGCAAGAGTGTGAGCTAGGGCCCTGCAAATGGAGAGGGCTCCCCAGTACGGGTAAACATAAATTAAAAAGAGGCCTCGTTGGCCCTGGCCAGTTGGCTCAGTGGTAGAGCATCAGCCCAGTGTGTGGATATCCTACGTTCAGTTCCCAGTCAGGGCACACATGAGAAGTGACCATCTGCTTCTCCACCCCTCTTCTTCTCCCTCCTTCTCCTCTCCACAGCCATGGCTGGAATGGTTCGAGTAAGTTGGCTCTAGGCACTGAGGATGGCTCCATGGCCTCACCTCATGTGCTAAAATAGCTCAGTTGCTGAACAACAGAGTTATGGCCTCAGAGTAGAGCATTAACTGGTAGGGGGGCTTGCCTGGTGGATCCCTGTCTAGGCACATGCGGGAGTTGGTCTCTTGGCCTCCCCACCTCTCATTTAATGAAAATTAATAAAATAAATAAATAAATAATAAGAGGCTTCATTGCCTTGGCCTCGTATCTCAGTTGGTCAGAACATCATTCCAAATACCAAGGTTGTTGATTCGATCCCTAGTCGGAAACAACCAATGAATGCATAAATAAGTGGAACAACAAATCAATATCTCTCTCTCTTCTTTTCTAAAATCAACAAATTAAAAAGAGAGAGATGTCATTGTCCCTGGTGAAAATAAGAGACATCTTTCTTTCCATTTCTTTTAAAACTTTTTTCATCTGTGCTTCTCAAATGTAGGTAAGTCTTGAATGGCCTCTTGCTTGTCTTAAAGGAATGTTTCCTGAGGGCCTGAATATTTGCCTCTTTGAAATGTTCTCATTGGGGCAGAGGGGAGCCAGCCTGTCACCCTATTCCGAATAGCAAAGCCTACCTAATGTGGTGGGTTGTATGTGCCGTGGCACCCAAGTGTCAGATTTCTTTCAGTGTTTGCTGTCCTTTTAGTGGGTTGCCTCATTTTCTTTCTCTTCTACATTTGTTGACTGGTTTTCTGAGGTGGGAGAGAACTTTATTTGCAATTATATTTCCCCCACACTAACTAGCCAAGAACCACTTTCAGGGCACCCACCTCAGAGCACATGCAGGTGGGTGCAGGCCCTCGGCCCCACTGCAGCGGGCACTTCTCTCCCAGGGGTGCTCTGGAAAAGACCAAGGGCCAGAGGGAGACCCCCCAATTACCATCCATCAGAGTCTCTGGCGTAGGGCTGGGAAATCAACGTGTTGTTTTAAGCTTCCCCGTGGGTTTGAGTGTGCGGGCTCAGCTGAGCTCTGTGGCTTGTGGAGACCAAACAAATGTGCTCTCAGTGGGATTGAGCTGCAGCGCCCCACCTCCTCCTGATCTAGGTCTTTCAGCCTTCACTGGCTCTCCATCCTTTACAAGCCTGGGTCTCTAGCCTTTCTTCCAATCTGAGGAGCAATAGGTTGCCATTAATTTCATTTCTACTAACTAGATTATGTTACTTCAAGTGTCTTGAAGTCTAGAATTCACCATTACTACTAACTAAATTAATTTCATTTCTACTAACTAAAGTTAGCTACAATGAGAAAACCTAACAAAGAGATCCTAAGGAAGCACAGGGGAGGAAAAACGTTGTCCTTGACCCTGGCAGGGTCCCTGGCTTGATCTGGAAATTAAACTGATAAAGATAGAATAACAGGAGAAAAGCATACAGCTTTATTTAACATAAGTGTTATGTGACCTGGGATCCTTCTTTAAAAAAAATGCAAACCCAGAGAAACCATTAACCCTTTGAGTAGTATAAACATTCATGTACGTCCTCGTGCCTCTTGACCAATCAGAGTATGATCAATTTATTTTTAAAATATGTAAGGCAAGCAACATTTTAAAAAGGCAAATATATGTTTTTCTTGTTTCCATAAATTGGTTATCAAACAAACATGATTTTAAATTTATAAAACTGAAACTGGAACTAATTTCATTTTTTTGAAAAAAACAAAAAACAACTCACTCACAAGGGTCAGCAAGCATGAAAAAAAAAACTCACTACTCAAAGGGTTTTAAACCTGAGTGTTTTTGTGCTAGATTTGGTGATGCGGAGGAATATGACAGAACAGAATTAAAAGTCAGTGTAGCGAACTGGGGGAGACAGCAGGACCTGCTTCTTCTGGATCTGCTCAGTGTCTCCTTTGTTTTGAAGAAAGGACTTCCCTTTCTTTTGGACACAAAGAAGGAACTGTTCACCTGAGGGTCTGGTGACCAGATTCAGGGGAAAGGGCAGGTCAGAGAATCCTTTCAGGACCACTCAGTTCTCAAGATCCTTTCGCCTAAAACAGTCAAAGTGTCAAGGTGTCCTGAACTCCCATCAAAAAGAATCATTACTTCAAGATATTTTTTTTTGTGTGTGACAGAGACAGTGAGAGTCAGAGAGAGGGATAGATAGGGACAGACAAACAGAAAGGGAGAAAGATGAGAAGCAGTAATTCTTTGTTGTGGCACTATAGTTGTTCATTGATTGCTTTCTTATATATGCCTTGACTGGGGGGCTCCAGCAGACCAAGTGACCCGTTGCTCGAACCAGCAACCTTGGGCTCAAGCTGGTGAGCCTTGCTCAGACCAGATGAGTCCTTCTGGTGACCTCGGTGTCTTGAACCTGGGTCCTCTGTGTCCTAGTCTTACGCTTTATCCACTGCACCACTGCCTGGTCAGGCATCATTACTTCAAGCTTTGTACTGAAAAATCTAACCATGAGTTAGACTTTTTTTTTCTAATGCCTATAAGCTTAGAAAATTCTTAAGACCATGGCCTCTTCAGGAAAAAATAAAAAGTTATTATGATACTTGATAAAACAGCAAGGAAAACTTTATTCAACACTATGGCAATAGGTGTTGAGACTGCTGTAACAGAGGAGAGAGATCAGGCCCAACTCCCAATGCTCGGCAGTGGCAGCCAACACATGAAGCAGGGGCAGTGTTGGGAGGGTCACTAAGAGGAGACATGCAGCCTGACCTGTGGTGGTGCAGTGGATAAAGCGTTGATCTGGAATGCTAAAGTTGCTGGTTCAAACCCTGGGCTTGCCTGGTCAAGGCACATATAGGGGTTGATGCTTCTTGCTCCTCCCCCTTCTCTCTCTCTCTCGCTCTCTTCTCTCTAAAATAAATAAATAACACTTTTAAAAAAACTAAGAGGAGAAATGCAGGGTGGGGTTCTTTCTAACCCTACTTGACAGGATTCTTGCTGAAGACACACTGATGTGGTCAGAAGTCAAGGGTACACAGGGTCAGCAGACACTGAAGGAATTTAGGACATGCTACCCCAAAGTAGGCCACTTTCGTGTATTGGTTATTTTGAGCTGAAGACACTTGAAGAACAGCAAATTCTGGGAGAGGCCTTCTCTGGACTTTCCTGATTTACCTAAAGACAGATCATCCCAAAGGAATTCTGTTGTCCTACATTCCCTCCCTGGGAGTTCTATCCATTAGGAGAGGGTTCTAGAAGTCACCGTTACATTTTGTCCCAAACGTCCCATCTGTTCTAAGGAACCAGTCATCTTTTAAAAAAATAATTGTCTCGTCTGACCTGTGGTGGCGCAGTGGATAAAGCGTCGACCTGGAAATGCTGAGGTTGCCGGTTCGAAACCCTGGGCTTGCCTGGTCAAGGCACATATGGGAGTTGATGCTTCCAGCTCCTCCCCACCTTCTCTCTCTGTCTCTCTCTCCTCTCTCTCTCCCTCTCTGTCTCTCTCGCTCCCTTTCTCTCTCCTCTCTAAAATGAATAAAATAAAAAATTTAAATAAAAAATAATAATAATAATTGTCTCTCTCCTCAGAGGCCAATAGTTTCTGTCCTCTTCCCTTACTAAGTTGGTGTATTTGCTCTTACTGCTTTTTTGGGTACTTACTTTTTTTCCTATAATGCCTCCATGCACATAATATGAAAAATGAATAAATGTGTATGCCTTTTCTCCTGGTCATTTGTCACCACTGTAATTCATAGCCCAGCCATAGACTCTAAGAAGCAAAGGGAGTCTTTCTTTCTCTACATCAGGGGTCCCCAAACTTTTTATACAGGGGTCCAGTTCACTGTCCCTCAGACTGTTAGAGGGCCGAACTATAAAAATAACTATAAACAAATCCCTATGCACACTGCACATATCTTATTTTAAAGTAAAAAAACAAAACAGGAACAAATACAATATTTAAAATAAAGAACAAGTAAATTTAAATCAACAAACTGACTAGTATTTCAATGGGAACTATGCTCCTCTCACTGACCACCAATGAAAGAGGTGCCCCTTCCGGAAGTGCGGTGGGGGCCGGATAAATGGCTTCAGGGGGCCTCATGTGGCCCGCAGGCTGTAATTTGGGGGCCCCTGCTTTATAGTATCAAAGGTGGAGAATTCTCTCTCAACTGATTCAGCAGGATTTTGGCTACAGCTGGACTAGGTAGGCCAAGGTCAAAGCACAGGACAAAATACAGCTGAAAGAGCCTGACCAGGCGGTTGCGCAGTGGATAGAGCATCGGACTGGGATGCAGAGGACCCAGGTTCAAGACCCCAAGGTCACCAGCTTGAGCATGGATTCATCTGGTTTGAGCAAAAGCTCACCAGCTTGGACCCAAGGTCGCTGGCTCGAGCAAGGGGCTACTCGGTCTGCTGAAGGCCCGAAGTCAAGGCACATATGAGAAAGCAATTAATGAACAACTAAGGCGTCACATGAAAAGCTGATGATTGATGCTTCTCATCTCTCTCCGTTCCTGTCTGTCTGTCCCTATCTATCTCTCTATCTCTGTAAAAAAAAAAAAAATTAAAAAAAAAACAGCTGAAAGAGGGCTCAGAGTAGCCTGCTTAGACCTACCTACATATACACACCCCAATCCTTTGATAACGCAACTGTCTGTGCTTGAAATGTTTGTCTATTGGCCCTGACAGGTAGCTCAGTTGATAGAGCATTGGCCTGGCAGATGGACTCCCCGTCAGGGCACACAGGAGAAGCAACCATCTGCTTCTCTCCCCCTTTCTTTCCCTCTTCTTTCTCTCTTCCCCTCCTGCAGCCAGTGCCTCAGTTGATTCGAGCACATGCAGGATTCTGCCTCACTATCTCCCCTCCTCTCAGCTAAATAAGTAAATAAATAAATAGAAATGTTTGTCTATCTTTCAGTCTGTAACCCACATTCAAGATTTAAGTCAGCTTAGAGGAAATCCCTTAAAAAAAAACCATTCACAAATATAGCACAACAACATCTAGAGAACCCCAAATCTATATAGAAATTTAATTCAGAATAAAACATCTTCCATTAATAAAAAGGCCTAGGTCTAGAGGTCTTTATTGGGACTTTTAATTTTTTTTTTTTTTTGTATTTTTCTGAAGCTGGAAACGGGGAGAGACAGTCAGACTCCCGCATGTGCCCGACCGGGATCCACCCGGCACGCCCACCAGGGGCAAAGCTCTGCCCACCAGGGGGCGATGCTCTGCCCCTCCGGGGCGTCGCTCTGTCGCCTGGGGCAGAGGCCAAGAAGCCATCCCCAGCGCCCGGGCCATCTTTGCTCCAATGGAGCCTCGGCTGCGGGAGGGGAAGAGAGAGACAGAGAGGAAGGTGCGGCGGAGGGGTGGAGAAGCAGATGGGCGCTTCTCCTGTGTGCCCTGGCCGGGAATCGAACCCAGGACTTCCGCACGCCAGGCCAACGCTCTACCACTGAGCAAACCGGCCAGGGCGGGACTTTTAATTTTTTGAGGCCTGTGTGATCCTGGCATCAAAACTTGACTAAGATAATGCAATAAAAGAAAATAATAGATAAATGCAAACAATTAGCAGGCAGAATTCCACAGCATATTGAAGAATTACACATGATGACCTGGTAGCATTGATTCTAGCAATGCAAGACTGGTTCAATATTTGAAAAGCAATCATTGTAATTCACCTTATTAGCAACTAAAGAGAGAAAATATCATAGTACCATGTTAATTGATTCAGAGAAAGCTTTTGACAAAATTAAAATTACAAGGCATTTCTATTAAAAAGTTCCTGGAATTAATACAAAAGTCAATTGTATTTCTATATTCTAGCAATCAACATGTAGACACCAAAAAATTCACAATACAATGCCATTTAAATTCACTCAAAAAATGCTTAGGTGTAAGTGTAACAAAACTTTACAGGATTTGTTTGTTATAAATGACTTAATGCTAATGAAAGACAATCTAAATGAATACAGACATATCATATTTATAGATCAGAAGACTCAACATAGTAAAAATGGCAATTCTCCCCAAAGTGATATGTAGGTATAGTGTAATTACTATCAAAATCCCAGCAAGATTGTCTGTAGATATAGACAGGGGTCATTCAAAAATTTATAAGAAAAGGCAAAAGAGCTAGAATAATTAAAGACATTTTGAAAAAAAATAAGTAAGTAAATCAATTTACTTGATTTCAAGATTTTTAATATAATTACAGCAATTGGTCCTAGCCAGTTAGCTCAGTCGATTAAGAATGTCTTCCCACCTGACCAGGCGGTGGCGCAGTGGATAGAGCATTGGATTGGGATGCACAGAGGACCCAGGTTCCAAACCCTAAGGTCACCGGCTTGAGCACAGTCTCATCCGGCTTGAGCATAGCTCACGAGCTTGAGCAAGGAGTCGCTGGCTTGAGCGTGGGATCATAGACATGACCCTATGGTCGCTGGTTTGAGCCCAAAGGTCGCTGGCTTGAAGCTCAAGGTCGGTGGCTTGCAACCCAAGTTCACTGGCTTAAGCAAGAGGTCACTCGGTTTACTGGAGCCCCCTAGTCAAGGCACATATGAGAAAGTAGTCAATGAACGACTAAGGTGCCACAATGAAGAACTGATGCTTTTCATCTCTCTCCCTTCCTGTCTGTCTGCCCGTATCTGTTCCCTCTCTGTGTCAAAAAATAAAGAGTGTCTTCCCAAAACAACAAGGTTGCAGGTACAATCCCTGGTCAGGGCACACACGAGAAGCAACCAAAGAATGCACAACTGAGTGGAACAACAAATTAATGCTTCCCTTCCCCTCCCATCTTTTTCCCTTCCTTTCTCTGTCTATAAATTAAAAAAAAAAAAAAAGCCCTGGCCAGAAAGCTCGGTTGGAGTGCTGTCCCAGAGCACAGAGGTTGCAGGTTCAATTCCCTGGTCAGGGCTCATACAAGAGCAACTCAATGTCTTTCTCTCTGCTTCTCTCTCAAAACAAACAAACAAACAAACAAACAAACAAAAACTACAGCAACCAAAACTGTGTAGTTTCGGCAGAGGAACAGACACATAGATCAACAGAGCATAAAACAGAACCCAGAAATAGGTTCACACAAATGTGCCCAGGTAATTTTTCACAAAAGTACAAGAACAGGCCCTGGCCAGTTGGCTCAGTGGTAGAGCGTTGGCCTGGTGTGCAGGAGTCCTGGGTTCGATTCCTGGCCAGGGCACACAGGAGAAGCACCCATCTGCTTCTCCACCCCTCCCCCTCTCCTTCCTCTCTATCTCTCTTCCCCTCCCGCAGCCAAGGCTCCATTGGAGCAAAGTTGGCCCCAGGTGCTGGGGATGGCTCTGCGGCCTCTGCCTCAGGCGCTAGAATGGCCCTGGTTTCAATAGAGCGACACCCCAGATGGGCAGAGCATTGTCCCCTAGTGGGCATGCCGGGTGGATCCCTATCGGGCGCATGCGGGAGTCTGTCTGACTGCCTCCCCATTTCCAACTCCAGAAAAATACAAAAAAAAAAAAAGTACAAGAACAATTTCATGGAGGAAAGGTAACCTCTTCAACAGATGGTACTGGAGCAATTGGATATCCATAAGAAAAAAAATTAAGCAAAACCCGAGTGTCAGAACTTTCAGAAAAATGTATCCAAAATGGATCACAGACTTAAACATAGAATGTAAAGCTATAAAACTTTTAGAAATAGATCATAAATGAAAACTTTTAGGACCCAGGGCAAGGCAAAGAGTTCTTGAACTTGATACCAAAAGCACAATCCATTTAAGGAGAAATTTGATTAACTGGTATGCTAGTTTTCTAGGGCTACCATAACACATTATCACAATCTGGGGCTTAGAACAACAGAAACACAAAGGTTGAGGTTGGATCTCTGGTCAGAGCACATACAAGAAGCGACCAATTAATGCACAACTAAATGGAACTAGAGATGAATGCTTCCTTTTCTTTCTCTTTCTCTGTCTCTCTCTCTCTCCCTCCCTTCTTCTCTCTGTCTTTCTAAAATCAATTTAAAAAAACACACATTTAGCCTGACCTGTGGTGGTGCAGTGGATAAAGCATCAACCTGGAAATGCTGAGGTCACCGGTTCGAAACCCTGGGCTTGCCTGGTCAAGGCACATATGGGAGTTGATGCTTCTTGCTCCTTTCCCCTTCTCTCTCTCTCTCTCTCTCTCTCTCTCTCTCCTCTCTATAATGAATAAATAAAATCTTTAAAAAAAATTAAAAAAAACATACATTTAATATCAAAATGTTATATACTGCATGATTTCATTTATATAACATTCTTAAAATTATAAAATTATAGAGGTGGAGAACAGATTAGTGATTGCCAGACACTAAGGAGGGGCTAAGTTAGAAGTGGGTGTTGCTATACAGAGGTAACAAGAGGAATTCTTGCGGGAGTGGAAAGGTTCAATGTCTATATCCTGATTTTAACATAGTACTATCATTTTGCAAGGTGCTACACATTTGTGGGAAATAGGGTCTTTATTATTTCTTCCCACTGCATTTGAATCTAAAACTGTCTCAAAATAAAAAGTTTGTTTTAAAAAACTCACAATTTAAAAACGGGCAAACAGTTTGAATAGACATTTCTCCAAAGAAGATATACAAATGACCAATAAGCCCATGAAAAAAATGCTTAGCGTCATTAGCCACCAGGGTAATACACAGCAAAACCACGACGAGATAAAATTTCATCCACACTATAATCAGAGACAGACTATGAAGAGTGTGAGGAAGGGGGAAGGGTGTTGCTGGTGGGAATTAAAATGGAACAATGGAAACGTTTGGCAGTTCTTCAAATGATAAACACAATGTTTCTACATATTAGACCCAGCAATTTCACTCCTAAGTGGCATCTAACCAGGAGAAAATAAAGATGTATGTCCACACAAAAATTTGCACACAAATGTTCATAGCAGCATTTTTCATAATACATAGTCCCAAAATAGAATAACCCAAATGTTCGTCAACTGATGAATAGATAAATAAAATGCCATACATAAATACAGTGGAATTATATTCGATAATAAAAAGGACTGAAGCACTGATTCATGCTACAACATGGAGGAAACTTGGAAACATTATACTGAGGAAAAAAAGCCAATCACAAAAAATTATATATTGTGTGATATCATTTATGTGCAATATCCGGAATAGGTAAATCCGTAGAGACAGAAAGTAAGCTAGTGGTTGTCTAGAGTTGGAAGAGGAGGAAACAGAGAGTAATTGCTAAAAGTTATGGGGTCTTTTAGGAGTTATAAATATATTCTAAACTGATTGTGGTGATGGCTACACAGCTCTGTGGAGACAGTACAACCATTGAGTTGTACACATTAAATGGGTAAACTGTACACTGTGTGAATTATATCTCAATAAATTTTTTTTAATAATCAAGAACCTTACTTTTATTTATTTGTTTTTTGAGAAAGAGAGACAGAAAGGGAGAGAGATAAGAAGCATCAACTTGCAGTAGTTGTGTCACTTTATATCTTCACTGATTGCTTCTCATACGTGCCTTGATTGGGGGGGGGGGTACTCAGACCCAGCCAGTGACCCTTTGCTCAAGCCAACAAACTTGGGCTCAAGCCAGTGACCTTGGGATCATGTGATGATCCCACACTCAAGCTGGTGACCCTGAGCTCAAGCTGGCAAGCCTGTGCTCAAGCAGGATGAGTTCATCCTCAAGCCAGTAAACTTGGGGTGTTGAACCTGGGACCTCAATGTCCCAAATAGACTCTATCCACTGCATCACCATCTGGTCAAGAACAATAAATCTTTTTAAGGTACAATGCCGTATATCCCTCTTAGAATATTCTGAAATGTCTTACTGGACATTTCTAATGTATCATTCCATGTTCAAAAGTTCAGACCTTCTAACTTAAAAATACAGTGATCATTTTTTAAAATTTGTATTTATTGATTGATCTGAGAGAAAGAGAGAGAAACATTGATTTGTTCCATTTATACATTCATTGATTGACTCTTGTAAATGCCCTGATTGGCAATTGAACCCGCAACCTTGGCGTATCCGGACAACACTCGAACCAACTGAGCTACTTAGCCAGGGCTACAGTGAAATCTTTTAGAAAAGTTTTCCATCGAGTTTGTCCAAGCTTAGCCAAATATGTTTAAGATGAACCAGAAGAAGAACACTTCACTGAAATAGAATGTCTTTATTTGCACCACAGGTGCTCTTGGCTTCTGTGGATTTGCACTTGGATTAGGGTGATTCCCTGCCTCTGAGGTTCAGATGACTGACTCATGTGACCTCATCATGTCTCTCAACTGGATTGATGTTCTGGCACAAAGGATATGACTAGTACTCATGTTTCATTCATGGAAACTGGCTTGTGGCTTTTTGGTGGTAGTGGTGCATTTCATTTTTTCAGGCATTATTCATATCTTGCTAAGGACAATATCCTTGCTACCTAACAGTGGCTACAATCTCAGTAGGCTCCCAACAAATATTTGTTGACTGAATAAGGTCAGAGGGCAGAAAGCGAAGCCTGATATCTATAACTATAAGTTGCATGCCTCGTTACTTCTACACCTTTGGCATAAGGGATAACAAAGCAAATGGCAGTATCTTGTGGAGATCTTCATCCCAGGAGATAATATTGCTTCATTTTAGTAGATTTTATTTTATCTTTTACTTATTTTTGAGTTTTATTGATATTTTGCTGTTATTACATGCTGTGATGGTTTTAGACTGAAATTTGCCAGAGTAGTGGTTGCCCCACTAAAGAATTCATGTTACAATTGTCATCATTATTCCCTTCAGTTGAGCACAATATTGTTCTCCTCTGGATACTCTACGTGAGACTGGGACACGAAGGACACAGGTTCGAGACCCCAAAGTCGTCAGCTTGAGCATGGACTCATCTGGTTTGAGCAAAACTCACCAGCTTGAGCTCAAGGTCACTGGCTTGAGCAAGGGGTCACTCGCTCTGCTGTAGCCCCTGGGGGGAGGCACATATGAGAAAGCAATCAATGAGCATCTGGGGTGCCGCAATGAAAAACTGATGCTTCTCATCTCTCTCCTTTCCTGTCTGTCCCTATCTGTCTTGCTCTCTGTCTTGCTCTCTGTCTCTGCCACAGAAAAACAAATAAACAAACAAACAAACAAACCAGTCTGAGAAAGACAAGTACCATATGATTTCAATTCTTACATGTGGAATCTAATGAACAAAATAAACTAACAAACAAAAAAGAAACAGACTCATAGATACAGAGAACAAACAGACTGACAGCTGTCAGAGAAGAGGGGGTTGCCGGACTGAGTGAAATGGATGAAATAGGTGACGGGATTAATTAAAAAAGAGGCCCTGGCCGGTTGGCTCAGCGGTAGAGCTTCGGCCTAGCGTGCGGAGGACCCGGGTTCGATTCCCGGCCAGGGCACATAGGAGAAGCGCCCATTTGCTTCTCCACCCCTCCGCCGCGCTTTCCTCTCTGTCTCTCTCTTCCCCTCCCGCAGCCAAGGCTCCATTGGAGCAGAGATGGCCCGGGCGCTGGGGATGGCTCTGTGGCCTCTGCCTCAGGCGCTAGAGTGGCTCTGGTCGCAATATGGCGACGCCCAGGATGGGCAGAGCATCGCCCCCTGCTGGGCAGAGCTTCGCCCCTGGTGGGCGTGCCGGGTGGATCCCGGTCGGGCGCATGTGGGAGTCTGTCTGACTGTCTCTCCCCGTTTCCAGCTTCAGAAAAATGAAAAAATGAAAAAAAAAAAAAAAAGAAAAAAAAATAAATAAAATAAAAAAAAAAGAAAAAACCCTCATAGACAGACCACAGTAAATCTCCTAGAAAACATTATGGTGATAACCAGAGGGAAAGGCGATGAAGGGAGGTAGAAGAGGATAAAGGAGGGGTAAATGGTGATGGTAGGAGACTTGCAGTGGTGAAAACACAATACAGTACACAGATGATGTGTTATGGAATTGTACATCTGAAACTTACATAATTTTATTAATCAATGTCACCCCAATAAATTCAATTAAAAACCCATACAATTTTGATATCATTGCACAGGTGTGGTTTGTATTAACAGATACTCATGCCCTTTATGCAGCAATCCTACTTCTAAGAACATATCCTAGAGGAGCTATGTTCTAGTTTGCATATAGCACCCCA
Source organism: Saccopteryx bilineata (assembly GCF_036850765.1). Lineage (NCBI taxonomy): Eukaryota > Metazoa > Chordata > Mammalia > Chiroptera > Emballonuridae > Saccopteryx > Saccopteryx bilineata. The sequence goes on along the minus strand of NC_089491.1, from coordinate 103,307,136 downwards.
AGGTACGAATAAACAGGAATTCATGATATGCAGGCATGTCCCTATTTGATTCTATTTATATAAAGTCAAAAACTAGCGTGGCCTGTGGTGGTACAGAGGCTAGAGCATCAACCTGGAATGCTGAGATCGCTGGTTCGGGGCCCTGGGCTTGTCTGGTCAAAGCACATAAAACAAGTGAGCAATAAACAACTAAAGTGAAGCAGCTATGAGTTGATACTTCTCGTTCCCCCACCCTCCTCTTTCCATAAAATCAATTAATAAAAGAATCTCAAAAACTGGTGATTACTAATCTGTTAAAAAACAAAATCAGCATAACTGTATTATCATATCATTTAATAAAAATCCTTCAAGATGTTTTTTTCAATAATGAGGACTTTCTCCTCAACCTAACCACAATGCTTACAGTTCTATTCCTCCCCAGTAAAATAATAACTCCCCACTATCATCAAGTACCCAGTTGTTTGCTTGCTGTTTAGGATTTATTATAATACTCTTTACATAAACACTCTATCTGATTCAAATTCTGTCCCCAGCCTGACCTGTGGTGGCACAGTGGATAAAGCATCCACCTGGAACGTGGAGCTTGCCTGTTTGAAACCCAGGGCTTGCCTGGTCAAGGCACACTAAAGAAGCAGCTGTGAGTTGATACTTCCTGCTCCCCTAACCCCACCCCTCGCTGTAAAAAAAAAAAAAAAAAAAAAAAAAAAAAAAAAATCCTGTCCCCAAAAGTTATTATAGTAATCTTCTACATGGTCTCCTATATTTCACGGTTCATACTATACCTTTTCCTCTAGATAGAACCAGATTGACTCAACAAAGTCACCCCACAAACTTGACAGGACATCTTCAAGGGAAACAAAATTTTCCACCCCAAAGCTGCTTTTGGCAATATTGATTTTAAGCTGTTGGTGACTCAGAGGAAGCTTTGGACCCTCCCCCATTTCCTGCTCAAGAGATGTAAAGAAACCTGCTTTAGGAAGCCTTGGCTTAATCCTCTTAAGAATCTTCACCCTATACACCTGAAACTAATGCAAATAATATTAAATATAAACTGTAATAAAAAAAAAAGAATCATCTCTCTAGCATTAGTTAGGAAGACTCCAGCTCAGCTTGTTAGCTAGATGCCCTGTGTCCCATTGTTTCTGAGTCACCTAGCCAAGATTTTCCCCTGAGTGTTCCTCTCTCCCTCAATTCCTTGTAAATCAGCCATTCTCACTTCTGAAATCCAAGACCCCATCCACTTCCTTTTCTGCTTTGTGGACTAAAAAGGGGCCACCTGCTGAACCTGACCAACTCCAGGGAGGCCTGCACGGTGACCTTACAAATTGAGAGACCTGAAGTAACCACACAGGATGATCTGAAATGAAAACTTTCTAACTAAAAGCAATTCATGGTGGGTAGTCATGTCCTAGGGAGGTACAGTGGTCTCTTGCCTATCACGGGGGTTAGGTTCTCGAACCCTCCACAATAGATGAAAATCCACAAAGTAGAGACCTTATATTTATTTTATTATTTATATATATTTTGAGGCTTTATAAACCCTCAACACACTCTTATAAACCTTTCTCACACTGTTATTTACCTTTCCCACACTTTTATAAACACTTTTTATGCGTTTTCCTTACGTGCAAGTCTTTGTTTACTCATCTGCTGTATGCTACGTGTTTTATTTTGACTTAATATTGTTTTACTATGTTTTAATTTTTATATTGTTTTCAATTTTTTAGGCTAGAAAATGCTTATTTTATTTATTTATTTATTAAATGGTTTTATTTATTTATTTTAGAGAGGAGAGAAAGAGAGAGAGAGAAGAGGAAGGGGAGCAGGAAGCATCAACACCTATATGTGCCTTGACCAGGGAAACCAAGGGTTTTGAACCAGCAACCTCAGCGTTCCAGGTTGATGCTTTATCCATTGCACCACCACAGGTCAGACTAGAAAATGCTTATTTGCCTGACCTGTGGTGGCGCAGTGGATAAAACGTCGACCTGGAACACTGAGGACGCCGGTTCAAAACCCTGGGCTTGCCTGGTCAAGGCACATATGGGAGTTGATGCTTCCTGCTCCTCCCTCCCCCTTCTCTCTCTCTCTCACTCTCTCTCCTCTCTAAAAATTAATATAAAAAAAAAGAGAAAATGCTTATTTTACCACACAAATAATTAAAATAATAAATATAAAAATACCTATATACTGCAAAATCACACGATATAGTGAAAAATCTGCAATATAAAATTTTAAATATATACAATTTTAAAATCCATGATACAGTGAGACTGTGAAAAGTGAACCACAATATGGCAAGGGATGACTATTTTTCTCTAACACAAGTCAATGCTTACTATAAGTACAGTAGTTACAGCCTGGCTGGTTGGCTCAGTGGTAGAGAGTCGGCCTGGAGTGCAGGAGTTCTGGGTTCGATTCCTGGCCAGGGCACACAGGAGAAGCGCCCATCTGCTTCTCCACCCCTCCCCCTCTCCTTCCTCTCTGTCTCTCTCTTCCCCTCCCGCAGCCAAGGCTCCATTGGAGCAAAGTTGGCCTGGACGCTGAGGATGGCTCTATGGCCTCTGCCTCAGGCGCTAGAATGGCTCTGGTTGCAACAGAGTGGCGCCCTAGATGGGCAGAGAATCACCCCCTGGTGGGCATGCCAGGTGGATCCCGGTCGGGTGCATGCGGGAGTCTGTCTGACTGCCTCCCCGTTTCCAACTTCAGAAAAATACAAAAAAAAAAAAAAAAAGTACAGTAGTTGAAGCCGTCACAGCTGCCTGGCCTGCGCAGGTTCCCATTAGATTTGGATAGACGGTAATAAAACTGCGAAGCCAAAAAATGGGAGGCCATATCTTTTATTCTAGCTTGCACGTGGCAGGCGAGTAAACACAAACACACTGAGCTCCAAAACCCACTCACTCAGCACTCACAAAGTTACTGATACATCCGGGTTTTCCTAAAACCAAAGGCCCCACTAGCCTCAGTCACCTCCCTTTCCCCATCTGCATGCCTCTATCTTGGCTGTCTGCCTCCTCTGCAACCACGTGGCCTCTGCAAAAATGGCCTCCTCCTCTTTTAAAACTTTTCGGCATGAAAGCCCCTCCTCCAGCACACTTGAGCATAACCGAGCCCCTTCTCAAGCAGAAAGGTAATTAGCCATATCACCTGGACAACAGCTATTCACATGGGCAATGCCATTTTTAACAATAAAAGTGAGCAAATCCAAACAACTCAAATTTTACAAACTTATTTGCCCAACACTTACTTTAGTTGAGCCTGTCTGTTGTCTTTTGCATCTGTGATAAGGTACCTGATAAAATGTAAGTCTAATCTTCTTTTTCTGCCCCATCAGGGCAAGGGTCCCAAGCAGAGCAGAAACCAACAAACCCCCTCATCTTTACCATTATCATGTGAATCTTTAACTGTTAACTGTCTTGCTCCTGCCTGAGTAAATGAAATTTCAGCATGTATATTTTCACTTTTATTCAATCCCAGAGGTTTCCCTCTTTGCTTTCTCCCGCCTCCCTAATCTATCACCAATTTCATGTAATCCCCTTACCTCTTCCCCTTTGATTCTAATGTATAAAATATGTGGTGAAACCACCATTTTTCTGTAGCACTATCTCAATTCTTTGAGACTTTGCTTCCTGGCAATTGTCAACAGTTGGGCTCAAATAAACTCATAAAGAATTCTTACACATGTGGAAGTTTCTTATGTTGACAGCTTTGTCCAAAAATGTTTTATACTAAGGTGACCAATCATCCTCCTTTGAGGAGCACAGTCCTTCTTTTGTAAGTTCCATCCTCCCTTGAAAAGTGTCCTCTTACATGTCCTCCTTTTTGATATTAGAAGACTAATCTGTAAATGTCCATATTCAATCGATGCAGAGTTGACCCATTGCGTGTGATGTGACGTATTTGTATCTAAAAACTTTTTTCTTACAGTTATTATAAAAAAATTAATGGGCATGTAAGCATAATTACAATATAAAATATTCCAAATGTTTTTATAATGTATTTATCATATTATAGTGTATTATTGTTGCAATGAATAAAATATTTCTTTTATTTATGATACTGTTTTCTTCTATTTTATTTATTTTTGTTTGTTTGTTTAATCAAATAATTTTGTTTGTTTGTTTAATCAAATAAAGTTACCAGTGAGAAGCAAAAATGCAATTACATGAAAAGCCTCGTATTTTACATGTTAAATTGTTTTCCATTATCTTTACTTGTAAGGTGTTGAAAGTGGGACTCACTCTTGAATCTTCTTCCTAGTGGTGGAATAAGGTACATACTGATTTGGAGTGCCACTGAGGTTAAACTTGCAGTTTTTCCAAATGAATTTACAAGCAGTAGGAGGTTTTGTTGTTGGAGAGTCATCACTCATACAGTGAAGCCAATGATGCCATTCAGGGGACACCATGCTTCCATCCACATCCCAGAATGTGTTTTGGCCATTCATTTCCGTAGTATATATAACCCATCGGTGACAGCCAAAAAACTGCTTGTTGTCTTCATAGTATTTGTTTCCATATTTGTCTTCCCCCACTAATGTACCAACTCTCACATCATTTGTCCTGAAGAAAACTCGGAGATAGCCTCGGAGGCCACCGTGGCTGGTGACCTGCTGCAGGGTGCTCTGCAAAACCTTCAGGTACTCCATCTTGACCCGCAGGCCCCGCCTTCCTCTTCAATCTATTTTTGTCCTCCTTTTCATTGTAAAAATGTTGGTCACCTTAATATACCTAAAGTGGACTGTCTTTGGAATTTTGTAAGGCCAATAGCTGCGGCCACCATCACAGCCACCTGGACTGTGCAGGTTCACATTTGATTCGGACAGATGGTAAGGAAACAACAGAGGAGCCAAGAATTGGTGGGCCATTTTACCTTTAATTCTAGCTCACACCCAGCAGGTGAGAAAATGTACACAGTGGCAAAACACTTCCCTTTCCATTCAGGGCTCTTAAAGCCACTGACTCATCCAAGTATTCCTAGAATCAAAGGTTTCTACCTCACTAGCCTTAATTGCCTCTGTTCCCCATCTCCTTCTCTCTGCACAAACTCTGCACAAACTGGCTTCTCCTTCAGCACTCCAACATCTTGGCTGCCTCTCCTCTGCAATGCTAATGGCAGGAACCGAGCAAGCAAGAGCCCCTGGTCTGCTTCATTTTATAGTGTAGAAAATGAAAGCCTTTAAGTCAATATACAAATAAGGAAGTCTCTGATACAAAGCCACTTATCTGAGACATAAATGGGATTCCTCATAAGCATGTACTATCTCACATCATGCAACAGTCAAGGGTGTGGAGAAAAGCTTAGTTTTGCGAAGATCTTAGTATTAGAAAGATGTTGAAAAAATCTTAGTATTGAAACAGTGGGAAAGGCTTAGTTTTAGGACCTTGCCAGTTTACAGCCTGTCTCCCTCATCCAGTGCAAACTATAAGTGAGCAAACATATAAACATATACTGTATATCATATTTACAAACTTCTTTTGTTGTAAGGTGCCAAAAGCTACAGAATTAATATTAATATTTTAGGAAGTTTAAAGAACATTTTATTGATTTGTGCTAGAAGTACAGAGAGATTTTGTAAATAATCTCTGCACTATATAATTAGCATAAAACAAAGATGACCAACGGCATTGTGTTGTAAATGCAGAAGAGCAAGAAGACTTGGATTCTCTGACCTTCCCTCATACCTATGGGGGAAGGGTGAATAACTTCCAGGTACAGGAAGAAAAAGATTAAATTAAAATATTTCCTTATACTGATGAACCATTTACAGGCATTTGTTCCTATGGAAACTACCCCTCCCCTTATGAAAGCATGTAGTTAATGTATGTATCTCTAAACAAAAGGTATAAACTTATGCCGTGATGTCAGGTTTTTTTCCCCTCCCATGTATAATTAAGAGTATATAAACAGCCCCTGAACTATTTTTTGGGTCTGTTGCCCTGTGTCAGCCATATGCGGCCGGCATATTTAATAAACTTCCTCCTTTAATAAAACTTTTCAAAAACTTATTTGGACTACGTACCTCTACAAACACTCGCGGAATTGTGGATTTTGTTACTTTACAACAATTTGACTAACAAATGTTCACTCATGTTATTTCCCCAACTATGTTGTGTATTGATGTTCTCCTGTTATTCTGTCTCTGTTAATTTGATTATTAGCCCAGCTAGAAGAATTTAGGAGATGGAAAGATAAGTACTGATTTTTTTTTAAGCCCCCACAATCTTCAGTTGTTTCCTATTGGATGGTGAAGCTTCTTACCTGTATGCAAGTCTACATAAAAGTTATTTTGATCCTGACATTACACTTTAAACCTTCCAGTACCCTGGCATCTGAGGCCTATCACAAACTCTATGTCCTACTAAATTCACATCATCCAATATTCCCAGAACAAGTCATGCATTCATTTATAATAAATAGTTGTTAAACACTTACTGTTTTTTAGAATTATACTGATAAGGAAAACATCTTGTCTCTGTCCTTGGACTTTATAATGGGGTGGTGAACAGATAATACACAGTAAACAAATCAATACAAAAGAGAAAAAAAATACAAAAGAGAATCTGTGCGACAAAGAAAAATACAGAAGGATGTAAGTAACAAAACAGAGGGCAATCTGTAAGAATGAGACGGCACTCGAACACCAGATGTGCAGGCCTTATTAGAGGAGAAAGACCTGCCAGGGAACTTCTCTGGGAGAAGGGCACTGGCACAGACTAGGGGGTGAATTTTATAGGGTTTGGGAGAGCCTAAGGAGATACTTAGTAGAAGTTCAGGTATGTCCCCTCCTGTGGATTTACGGTTTTGGCTTCCTGGAACGCTCCTCCTTAGGGTGGTTGACCAACTTCTTGGAACTCTTCAGTCTCAGGGGCGATTATCTAGTAAGTAAGGGTGAGGTCAGGCAGTCTGGTGGAACAACCAAAGGGCAGTTGGAATTCCTGGTAAATTCATGAATCTATCATTTCTCAACTCCGTGATATGATAAAAAGGGAAAGAGGTGGGGGGAAGGAAAGGGTTTTGGGTTCAGGAAGGAGGTTTGTCTTGGACTGGCTATCTTCTGGAGCTACTTCCTGCTGTTATCCCTATAGGGGGCCTCCTTTGTGAACCCCTCCCTGGGGCAGTTGGAGTAGGGGTTGTAAAAGCATTTGATTGTAGGTAATTCTGGAGATTTCTCACATTCGATCCTGCAGGAACTTGATAAAGAAAGGGGCAAGCATTAATATTAGGCACAAAATTAAGATTGGTCCTATAATTGGTGCTAGCATGGAGAACAAGGGATTTTTCCACCATTGTTTGGAGCAGAGGTGTATATATATATATATATATATACATATATATATATATATATATATATTTTTTTTTTTTTTTTACAGAGGCAGAGATAGACAGGGACAGACAGACAGGAATGGAGAGAGATGAGAAGCATCAATCATCAGTTTCTCATTGCGCGTTGCAACTTCTTAGTTGTTCATTGATTGCTTTCTCACATGTGCCTTGACCACGGGCCTTCAGTAGACTGAGTAACCCCCTGCTGGAGCCAGTGACCTTGGGTCTAAGCTGGTGAGCTCTTTGCTCAAGCCAGATGAGCCCGCGCTCCTGCTGGCGACCTCGGGCTCTCGAACCTGGGACCTTCCGCATCCCAGTCCGATGCTCTATCCACTGCGCCACCAACTGGTCAGGCATGGAGCAGGGGTATATTTATAGGGCTCCAAATTTTCTGTCTTGCGAGGGCAGGTTTCAGGGTTAGGTAGATTTTTTCAATTTTCTGATTGGTGAAGGTCTACATGTTGTTCTGTAAGAAACTAGTGAACAAACATAAGGGCAGGGTTCAAAAGTTAGAAAAATAAATAGGAGGGCGAGTGGACCAATGGAAGGTAATAGTCAAGACACTCAGTTTGTGTGAAACCACTGATTCCATGTCTCAGTTTGTTTTTTACGAATTCGCTGGGCTTCAGAGGGGGGGGGAATAAGACAGGGCAGTAGCTAGTCCCCCTGTCCCTAGACATATATTTATAAAAATTCTTAAAGCAACAAGAAGAGGAATTACCCGTATAGCTTGTTTGGTCCTTAGATTGATGGGTAGTATACTAGGAACTGGAAGAGGCTCATGGGGTGGGATTAGGTTGATATTTGGGGTAAGATAGATTAGGGTACAGGTTTCTGTCCAATTAGTAGGGAGACATATATAGATGTCATGCCGTTTTTCTACTTTAGCAGCAGTGGGAGTTGTCAGGATCACGGTGTGTGGACCTGCCCACATGAAAGCCAGTTTTTGGGTGATGTAATGCTGGAAGCGCCTCTTGGACAGTCTTTGAACAGTTTGCTGAGTAATCTGTAAATCCTGCAAGTACTTAAGGAAAGGGTGATTATATTTCTCCACTTTGCAGCTACAGTTTAAGTCCTAGTGACCACTGCTTCTAGCTGGAATTAGCAGCAGGTCCTAGCCTACAATAGATATGGGGCATTGAGACAAGAGGAATAAAGGAGATGCTATACATGAAATAAAGTAACAAAATCAGACTGTCAATACCCACAGTAGAGATCTTCAAAGGATAAATAAAACTCAAATATTCAGGCAAGGCATAGTAGATGGCCCTTGTGTTTACAAGAAATGAGATCAGTTTATCTGCTACTTGGAAGAAATACCATAGGCTCGTGAACAATGTCTTTGGGCCTTCAGTGGCAATTCCCAGCATGCTGGGCAAGGTCAGGTCACAGGTAGCTGGAGCAGGGCTAGAAGAGTCTGAACCCTCCCTCCATGGAGGAAGGGGGCAGCTTACCTTCTCGTGTCCCTCTTTCCACAGCAAAGACATGTCAACTGGTGTGGCCGGGAAGCCTGGCAGGCTTCAGTTCAATGACATTTCTTTCCACTCTTGAAGCAGAGCCCTGATGGAATCCTATGAAGCCCTTTAGGGCACTGGAGCCCTTAAGAGCGTATGCAAAAAGCTGGTATTTCCTGACCTCTTTTGGGCTTTATTTGCCTTTTCTGTTACTCCCTTGGCCATTATGGACCTTAAAAGTCATGCTCAGAAGATCTCACTGAGGGGCTTGACTAAGAGAGCAAAATTGGGAATCCAGTGTCTAAAGAAGCCTATTAGATTGAGGAAAGAAAGGATTTGATTTGCGGTGGTAGGTGGTTGGAGATTGTAGAGGCTCTGAATTCGATCTAGGGTGAGATTTCAGGTGGTGGGAGTTAAGGTGATGCCCAGATAAACTACAGACTAAGAGTGAAGTTGAACCTTAGCAGAGAAGACACAATATCCCTACTTGGCGAGGAAGTTAAGAAGGGTGGCGATGTGTCTCCTTGAGGCAGACAGGCAAGTGCTGCAGAGGAGTAGGTTATTTACATATTGTAAGAGAGTACTGGTTTTGAGATTGCACGCTGCTAAATCCCGAGCTAGTGCCTGCCAAAACAGGTGTGGGCTATTTTTGAATCCCTGGGGTTAGACAGTCCACGTAAGTTGCTGGCTGCAGTAGTGTCTGAATGTTAGAATCCAAATAAAGGTTAACAGAATGTAAGTGTCAGGGTGTAGAGGAATGGTAAAGAAGGCATTCTTGAGGTCTAGGACCGTGAAGTGAGTGGTATTTGAGGGAATGTGTGACAGTAACCTGTAGAGATTAGGGACTACTGGATGGAGGGGAACTACCACCTCATTGACTAGGCGTAAGTCTTATATGAGGCAATAAGCCCCTGAAGGTTTTGAACAGGAAGGATGGGGTTATTGCAGGGAGAGTCTGTGGAGATGAGTAAGCCTTGATTTAAGAGGCAGGTAATTATTGGTTTAAGGCCTTAGAAACAGACAAAGTTACACATTAAACAAAGACTTCACATATAAATTGTAAATTAAGAAATTTAAATGAGCGCGCTTTACTTGTTTCAATTAAAATTATATTAGAGCCTGACCAGGCAGTGGCGCAGTGGATAGAGCATCAGACTGGGGTGCCAAGGACCCAGGTTTGAGACCCTGAGGTCGCCAGCTTGAGTGCGGGCTCATCTGGTTTGAGCAAAAGCTCACCAGCTTGGATCCAAGGTCGCTGGCTCGAGCAAAAGTTACTCGGTCTGCTGAAGGCCCGCAGTCAAGGCACATATGAGAAAGCAATCAATGAACAACTAAGGTGTCGCAATGCACAACGAAAAACTAATGATTGATGCTTCTCATCTCCCCGTTCCTGACTGTCTGTCCCTGTCTATCCCTCTCTCTGTCTATGTAAAAAAAAATATATATCAGAGATAATTACTTACTCACACAGCTTAATACATAACTCTGCCTTTTTAAGTTTTTCGAGATGGCAGGAAGTTGTCAGCATAGAGGTGAGGAAGAGAGAAAGCAGATGGATGGACAGTGTGAGCAGCTGGATGGAAAGAAGAAGGATCAGAATCTGCAGGGGGGGAGGGGATTAAAGTGCTGGTGGTGGCGCCATGTGGTCAGAGGAGTCAAAAAGATTTGGAGCTCTGAAGAGAGGGGAGAGGAGGAGGGGGAGAAGGGCATAGCTCTAGCCGAAGCTGGTGTGGAGGGGAACTGTGTAAGACAGAGCCAAAGCTGGTGGGCTAGGAGGAATGGGTCAAAGAAGAAAGAGACAGAGCCGCCCATCTGTAAGGAGCGAGGAGGGATTTAAGAACACAGTGGAGAAGCATAGGAGGAGAAAGAGAGACTGGTATTTGCAAGTGAATGAGAAACAGAATCCTGTGAAAGGAGGGAAGGGGGCTCTTGGAGGGAAGAGACCAGAGTGAAAGATGTCCACAGAGGGACCAGAGAGCAGTCCCAAGAGAGGGGCACCAACGGGGGTCAGGCAGGAGGGGAAGAGTTGGGAGTCCGCGGAGAAGGAAAGATTAGGAGTGGAGGTTTTAGGTGAGGTTTCTTTGGCCAAAAGCGGCCTGCATGTAGAACAGGAGGCACAGAAATTAAGGAAAGGAGCGAAGGGAGAAGAAAGCCTGCACGTAAGGAATTTCTGATGCCTTCCCTGTCTGGTGGCAGAAATTGTCAAGATCTCTTAAGATATTGTAATCGAATGTCCCGTTTTCAGGTCAATGGGAGTAATTGTCTAATTTGTATTGGGGCCACGCCATGTTACAGAAGAAAATGAGTTTTTTGTTTGTTTGTTTGTTTGTTTTTACAGAGACAGAGAGTCAGGGAGAGGGATAGACAGGAACAGATAGACAGGAATGGAGAGATGAGAAGCATCAATCATTAGTTTTTCATTGCGTGTTGCAACACCTTAGCTATTCATTGATTGCTTTCTCATATATGCCTTGACTGCGGGCCTTCAGCAGACCGAGTAACTCCTTGCTCGAGCCAGCGACCTTGGGCTCAAGCCAGTGAGCTTTTGCTCCAACTAGATGAGCCTGCGCTCAAGTTGGAGACCTCGGAGTCTCAAACCTGGGTCTTCGCATCCCAGTCTGACGCTCTATCCACTGCGCCACTACCTGGTCAGGTGAAAATGAATTTTTTAGCTTAAGGTAAGAGAGGCCCAACTTAGTGAGGTTTTTTTATGAGACATCCTAGAGGGGTCTGGTCAGAAGGCTTAGACTCTGAAAAGCCCACAGTGGAGACAGGTGAGCAAGAGCGGGAGTCCCCGCCTTTTCTCACTGTCCTAAGAGGAGAAAATCTCCAAGTGGGGGAGTCGTCCCTGATAGAGGTCAACACCACCTGTCAGGGAGCTCCGAGAGAGAGAGTGGAGAGGTTTGGCTAGGTGCCTAGTCTTCCATGCAGTCTACTGAGACTGAAAGTCAAACCCCTCAAAAGCTGAGGCGTGTCAGAGAAAACCGTCTGACCGGAGAAAATTTTGTGGAAAAGAGAAGCCGACCAGGGAAGGGGAAGGGAGAAACTCCTTACCTTCTGGTTTGGCAAGGGTTCATGACAGGGTTAGATTGCCGGCCAATCGACCTACAATTGCTTGTCCAGGCTTCCTTTGACAGCAAAGAGAGGTTGTCCAGGCAATTAGTACCCTATCCCGGGTTTCAGCACCAGATGTAAGAATGAGACGGCACGCCTGACCTGTGGTGGCGCAGTGGATAATGCGTTGACCTGGAAATGCTGAGGTCGCCGGTTCGAAACCCTGGGCTTGCCTGATCAAGGCACATATGGGAGTTGATGCTTCCAGCTCCTCCCCCCTTCTTTCTCTCTGTCTCTCTCTCTCTCCCTCCCTCTCTCTCTCCTCTCTAAAAATGAATAAAGGAAAGAAAAAAAAAAGAATGAGATGGCACTCGAACACCAGGTGTGCAGGCTTTATTAGAGGAGAAAGACCTGCCAGGGCACTTCTCTGGGAGAAGGGCACAGGTACAGAAGACTAGGGGGCGAATTTTTATAGGGTTTGGGAGAGCCTGAGGAGGTACTGAGTCAGAAGTTCTGGTATGTCCCCTCCTGTGGATTTATGGTTTTGGCTTTCTGGAACACTCCTCCTTAGGGCAGTTGACCAACTTCTTGGAACTCTTCTGCCTCAGGGGAGATTATCCAGTAAATAAGGGTGAGGTCAGGTAATCAGGCAGAACAATCAAAGGAATTTCTGGTAAATTCATATATCTATCACAATCTACTTGTGCAGTTGGTCAGGGGAGGCTTCTCTGAGGAGGTAATGTTTACAAGTATTTATTTGCCTTGTCAACATAAAAAAACTTCCAAATCTATAAGAATTTTTTATGAGTTTCAGCCAAACTGTCGACAATTGCGGGGAAGCAAAGTCTCAACAGATTGAGAAAGTGCTCCAGAATAGGGAGGTTTCACCACTTCTTTTATACCAGTGGTTCTCAACCTTTCTAATGCCGTGACCCCACAATACAGTTCCTCATGTTGCCGTGACCATAATAATAATTTTGGTGGCTACTTCATAACTGTAATTTTGCTACAGTTATGATTCGGAATGTAAATACCCGATATGCATTATGTATTTTCCGATGGCTTTAGGAGACCCCGCCCAGGTCACGACCCACAGGTTGAGAACTGCTGTTTTATACAGAAATGTAAGGAGTTACATGAAATTGATTGGATTGATGACATATTAGGGAGGTGGGAGAAAGCAAGGTCGGGAAATCTCTGGGATTGGATAAAAAGTACTGAAACTTCTTTTACATAGGCAGGAATAAGATAGTTCATAGTTAATTAACATGATAACAATAACAATGAAGGGATCCTGGATTCCTGCCCAGGTGGGACACTTGCCCAGAGGGTGGGGCAGAAAAAGAAGATTACCTGACTGTTATCAGGTCCAATATTGTAGTTGCAAAAGACAAAAGACAGGCTTGATTAAGGTAAGCATTAGCCTTTCTTAAAGAAAAATACCTCCCTAGGACATGTCTATCCACCATGAACTGCTTTTAGTTAGAAAGTTTAATTTCAGACCATCCTGTGTGGTTTCTTTAGGTCCCTGAGTCTGTAAGGCCACCATGCAGGCTTTCCCTGAGCTCCCCGGGCTCAGCGTGTGGCCCCTTTTTATCCACAGACTGCTGTGTAGAAAATGACCTGGAGGAAGGTGGGAGTGAGACAGGGGAGGAAGTTGCATAGCTGACCAGATGGCATGGCAGGACCCTGCCCCTGCTGTTTCTCTCTTGGAGTCATTCATGCAGTCAACCCTTCCCCAGCACCCTCTGATGTTCCCTCGTGACCTGTAAACGTTCTTATGTTTGTAGACACAGTGCCCCTCCAGACGCTGGGCAGGGCTTCACCAGACAGGGCTTCTTGGACACTTGTTGAGCCGGGAATGGAAAAGCTCTACTGTTCCCGCTCCCAATTCAGCGGTGCTGTGACAGTGACAGCTTCAAGTCTGAAAGAAGCCTGGAAGAGGCATGCTGCCCTAATGGTTTTGACCTAATGGTTCCAGGAGCAAATTATTAAGTCAAAAATGAGTGTGGGCCCTGGCCGGTTGGCTCAGCGGTAGAGCGTCGGCCTGGCGTGTGGGGGACTCGGGTTCGATTCCCGGCCAGGACACATAGGAGAAGCGCCCATTTGCTTCTCCACCCCCTCCCCTTCCTTCCTCTCTATCTCTCTCTTCCCCTCCCACAGCCAAGGCTCCATTGGAGCAAAGATGGCCCGGGCGCTGGGGATGGCTCCTTGGCCTCTGCTCTAGGCGCTAGAGTGGCTCTGGTCTCGGCAGAGCGACACCCCGGAGGGGCAGAGCATCGCCCCCTGGTGGGCAGAGCTTCGCCCCTGGTGGGCGTGCCGGGTGGATCCCGGTCGGGCGCATGCGGGAGTCTGTCTGACTGTCTCTCCCCGTTTCCAGCTTCGGAAAAATACAAAAAAAAAAAAAAAGAGTGTGGAGAGACAGTAACATCTGAGACACAGGACTTTTGAGAGAAAAATGATCTTCTTTGTCACTTTCAGTTCTGTTGCTGCCAGACTTCCAAGGAGAGGGTATTGTAGTGGGCTGGCTCCCTGCCCCTTCAATAGTGTGAATGAAAAGGGGCCACATGCTGAACCTGACAAACTCAGGGAAAGCTGGCACGATGGCCTTACAGACTCTGGGATGTAAAGTAAACACACAGGATAGTCTGAAATGGAAACTTTTTATTTTTATTTTTATTTATTTATTTATTTTGTATTTTTCTGAAATGGAAACTTTTTAACGGAAAGCGGTTTATGGTGGGCAGTCATGTCCTAGGGAGTTATTCTCTATCTGATCAAGGTCAATCTTTGCTCTGAAGCCTGTCTGTTCCCTTTTGCATCTATAATAATGTATCTAATAACATGCCTCTGAAATGTAGGAGTAATCTTTTTTCTGTCCCCTCAGGGCAGACATCCTACCAGAGCAGTGTGGGTCAAATAAGTTTGCAAATATAATGTATATATTTTCTCTCTTATAGTTTGCATTGGATGTGGGGACAGGCTGTAAGCAGGCAGGGTCATTATAGCCTAAGGCTTAGTTGTGTTTTTTTTTTTTAATTTTTTTTTTTTTTTAAGAAACAGAGAGTCAGAGAGAAGGGTAGACAGGGACAGACAGACAGGAACAAAGAGATGAGAAGCATCAATCATTAGTTTTTCGTTGCACATTGCGACACCTTAGTTGTTCATTGATTGCTTTCTCATATGTGCCTTGACCGTGGGCCTTCAGCAGACCAAGTAACCCCTTGCTCAAGCCAGTGACCTTGAGTCCAAGTTGGTGAGCTTTTGCTCAAACCAGATGAACCCATGTTCAAGCTGGTGACCTCGGGGTCTTGAACCTGGGTCCTTGGCATCCCAGTCCGACGCTCTATTCACTGCGCCACCGCCTGGTCAGGCCTAAGGCTTAGCTTTAAGACTAAGCTTTCCCACCCTGGGGTGGTGTATTCTAATGAGGAATCCCATTATGCCTCAGATAAGTTACTTTATATCAGAGACTTCCTTGTTTGTATATTGGATTAAAGGTTTTGATTTCTACACTATAAAATGGGGCAGACCGGGAGCTTGCTCTCTCTCAGTTCCTGAGATTAGCATTAAAGGGGAGAGCAGAGAAAGGCCACGTGGAAGAAAGGAGAAGCAGCCAAGATGGCAGAGTGCTGAAGGAGAAGCCAGTTTGTGCAGAATTTGTGCAGGGAGAAGGAAGGAGATGGGGAACAGAGGTGAATAAGGTTGGTGAGGTAGAATCCTTTGATTCTAGGAAACTTGGATAAGTCAGTGGCTTTAGGAGCCCTAAATGGAAAAGGAAGTGTTTTCTCACTATGTGTATTTCTTGCCCACCAGGTGCAAGCTAGGATAAAGATGATGGCCCACCAATTTTTGGCTCCGTTGTTTCATTACCGTCTGTCCGAATCAAAGGCGAACCTGCATGGGCCAAGCAGCTATGATGGTGGCTGTGGCTACTGGCCTTACAGCAGGAACCAACAAACTCTTTCATTGTTATTTTCATGTTAATTAACTTAACCTGTTGTTGGGCAGATAAAATGTATTATGCTCACTTTGTTAAAGATGGTGTTACCCAGGTGATATTAATGTGTGTCTCTGGGCAGGCAGGATCATTGTAGCCTGCGGCTTGGTTTTGGGATTAAGCCTTTCCCACCCTTTTTGATGTGAGGTGGTACAATCCAATCATGCCTCAGAGAAGTGACTTTGTATTAGAGACTTCCCTATTTTGTATATTGGATTAAGAGTTTGGATTTCTACACTATAAAATGGGGGTGGAACAGGAGCTTGCACTCTTGGTTCCTGAGATTATCATTAGAGGAGAGAGCAGAGCAGAGAGCAGAAGGAGGCCACGTGGAGTAGGCCAGGAGAAGCAGCCAAGATGGCGGAGTGCTGAGTGAGATGCCAGTTTGTGTAGAGTTTGTATCTGGGATAAGGAAGGAGATGGGGAACTGAGGAGAATAAGGCTGGTGAGCTAGAAACCTTTGATTCTAGGAAACTCGGATAAGTCAGTAGCTTTGTGAGCACTGAATGTGAGTGGGTTTTGGAACCCAGTGTGTATTTTAACTTGCCCGCCGGGTGCAAGCTAGAATTAAAGATGACAGCCCATCAGTTTGTGGCTCCGTTGTTTCTTTACCGACTGTCCGAATCCAATGCAAACCTGCATGGGCCAGAGGATGGCTGTGATAATGGCTCTGGCCTTAGATACTGGCTTTACACCTGTCTTGTGCCTCCCTCTGTAAGAGAGGTTTTAGTGTATATATTTTCACTTTTATCCAATCCCAGAGATTCCCCCAACCCCTGCTTTGCTTTTTCCCCCCTGTAAAGCCAGAAGCCACGGCCACTATCACAGCAGCCCGGCCCATGCAGGTTCGCATTGGATTCGGACAGTCGGTAAAGAAACAAAAGAGCCACAAACTGGTGGGCCGTAGTCTTTAATCCTAGCTTGCACCCAGCGGGCAAGTAAAAACACACACTGGGCTCCAAAACCCACTCACATTCAGTGCTCACAAAGCCACTGACTTATCCGAGTTTCCTAGAATCAAAGGTTTCTAGCTCACCAGCCTTATTCTCCTCAGTTCCCCATCTCCTTCCTTATCCCAGATACAAACTCTGCACAAACTGTCGTCTCACTCAGTACTCCGCCAACTTGGCTGCTTCTCCTGGCCACATGGCCTCTTTCTGCTCTCTGCAGTGATCTCTCTCTGCTCTCTCATGCTAATCATCCCAGGAACCAAGAGAGCAAACTCTCGTTCTGCCCCCATTTTATAGTGTAGATTCAAAACCTTTAATCCAATATACAAAATAGGGAAGTCTCTAATACAAAGTCACTTCTCTGAGGCATGATTCGATTGTACCGCCCCACATCAAAAAGGGTAGGAAAGGCTTAATCCCAAAACCAAGCCTCAGGCTACAATGATTCTGCCTGCCCCCCAACACACATCAATATCACCTGGGCAACAGCCTCCACGTGGGCAGCATTATCTTTTACAAAGTGAGCATAATACATTTTATCTGCCCAACACCCCCCTAATGTATCACCAATCAATTTCATGTAATCCTGTAAGGCCAGTAGCCATGGCCACCATCACAGCCGTCTAGCCCATGCAGGTTCTCATTTGATTCAGACAGATGGTAATGAAACAATGGAGCCAAGAACTGGTGGGCCATTACCTTTAATCCTAGCTTGCACCCGGCAGTCGAAAAATACATACAGTGGGAAAACACTTACCTTTCCATTCAGGACTCCCAAACCCACTGACTTATCCGAGTTTCCTAGAATCAAAGGTTTCTACCTCACCAGCCTTATTCACCTCTGTTCCCCATCTCCTTCTCTCTGCACAAACTCTGCACAAATTGGCTTCTCCTTGAGCACTCCGCCATCTTGGCTGCCTCTCCTATGCAATGCTAATTTTAGGAAACGAGAGAGAGAGAGAGAGAGAGAGAGAGAGAGAGAGAGCAAACCTCCAGTCTGCTGCCCCATTTTATAGTGTAGAAATCAAAACCTTTAAGCCAGGGGACTCAAACTCAACTCAGCATGTGGGCCGCAGAGCAAGATCACAGCCGTTCGGCGGGCCGCACTAGGTCTACAAAAGGCAACTGTTAGGCAACACTTTTCTCACTGCAGTTGAAAACAAAAAAAAATCAGTACAACAAGCACAATCGTACATGCAGTTTACTCAGTGTCACAAAACGACCAGAAACTGTAGTTCGCATCACAACTGCTGTTAACTAAGCTAATATCTAGCTAGGATGCTAGAGAAATGAAAAATACAAGTAGGCCCCTAAGCTTACTTAATTTTATCCAAAATATTTTGAACTTCGTGGATTAGTCTGCGGGCCGCACAAAATTGTTTGGCGGGCCGCATGCGGCCCGCGGGCCGTGAGTTTGAGACCCCTGCTTTAAGCCAATATACAAATAAGGAAGTCTGTGATGTAAAGTCACTTTTCTGAGGCATAAATGGGATTCCTCATAAGAGTGTACTACCCCACATCATGCAACAGTCAAGGGTGTGGGGAAAAGCTTAGTTTTGAAAAAAATCTTAGTATTAAAAAGGTGAGAAAGGCTTAGTCTTATAACTAAGCCTTGGGCTATAATGACTGATTTTGCTGGCTTATAGCCTGTCTCCCACACCCAATGCAAACTATAAGCGAGCAAACATATATATCATATTTACAAACTTATTTGACCAACAGAAGGTTTTTTTTGTTTTTTTTTGTTGATAATAGGAAGATACTATACTGTAGGGTCTACCTGGTCTGAAGCTTCCAGGGGAGCAAGGTGGTCAGACTCCTCCATTCTGAATGGGAAAAGACGGAACTCCTACCCTGGTTGAGGTGTACTCCAGAGAGGACATGGGGTGGTGCGGAAGAGGTCTGAAGCCAGGAGCTTGGCCATAGAACTGGGTGTGGCTCCTCCAGTGCCTGCATCTAATGGTAATGGCCATAGTGGGTAAACCTGGGTGTTTTTTCCAACAGGTTACTTTCCCTGAAAGAGTAACTTCAGCACCAAAATTGTGGATAAAACCTGGGGAGGCATCTAGACGAGACAAAGGGTCTTCAGTAGAGTTGTTAATGAACACTGTTGGGCAGATAAAATATATTATGCTCACTTTGTTAAAGATGGCACTGCCCATGTGGAAGCCTGTCACCCAAGTGATAATATTAGTTGCCCTTCTTGCTTAGGATGGATGTGATTATGTTAATATGTGTTGGGGAGGGCTTTCATGCCAAAAGGTTTTAAAAGGAAGAGAGATCACGTTGTTCCAGGGAAGAAAGATTACGTTCTAGAAGGAGAGCAGATAAAGGCCACATGTGGAGGAGAGGAGAAGCAGCCAAGATGGCAGAATGCTTAAGGAGAAGCCAGTTTGTGCAGAGAGAAGGAGATGAGGAACAGAGGTTGTTGGACAGATAAAATGTATTATGCTCACTTCGTTAAAGAGGCCGTTGCCCAGGTGATATTAATGTGTGTTGAGAATTGTTGTAGCCTGAGGCTTGGTTTTGGGATTAAGCCTGTCCCACCCTTTTTGGTGTGAGGTGGTACAATCCTATCATGCCTCAGAGAAGTGACTTTGTATTAGAGACTTCCCTATTATGTATATTGGATTAAGAGTTTTGAATCTACACTATAAAATAGGGGTAGAACGGGACCTTGGGCTCTTGGTTCCTGGGATGATTAGCATGAGAGAGTAGAGCCAGCAGCAGAAGGAGGCCATGTGGAGGAGGCCAGGAGAAGCAGCTAAGATGGCGGAGTGCTGAGTGAGATGCCAGTTTGTGTAGAGTTTGTATCTGGGATAAGGAAGGAGATGGGGAACTGAGGAGAATAAGTTTGGTGAGCTAGAAACCTTTGATTCTAGGAAACTTGGATAAGTCAGTAGCTTTGTGAGCACTGGATGTGACTGGGTTTTGGAGCCCAGTGTGTATTTTTACTTGCCCGCCGGGTGCAAGCTAGAATTAAAGACTATGGCCCACCAGTTTGTGGCTCCGTTGTTTCTTTACCGACTGTCCGAATCCAATGCGAGCCTGCATGTGAATGGCCACGATGGCGGCTTCTGGCTTTACAGAGGTGAATAAGGTTAGTGAGCTAGAAACCTTTGATTCTAGGAAACTCTTAGTCAGTAGCTTTGTGAGCACTGAATGAGTGGGTTTTGGAGCGCAGTGTGTGTTTTTACCTGCCCACCGGGTGCAAGCTAGGATTAAAGATAATGGCCCACCAGTTCTTGGCTCCGTTGTTTCATTACCGTCTGTATGCGATTCATACCGAATCCAATGCGAACCTGCATGGGCCATGATAGATATGTGTATTCCAAACTGCCCTCTTGATGTTCCACTTATCTGTCAGAACTCACTCTTACTGGACTATTGCCCCTGAGACAGAGGAATTCCAAAAAGCTGACAAGCCACCCCAAGGAGGGGCTCCTGACACACCAGGACTTTTGATTCAACACATGCTCGAAGCCCCTCAAGGAGGAGCATTCCGGACATACCAGAACTTTTCCCTCAGTATCCCCTCAGGCTCTCCCAAACACTATATAACTCGCCCCTAGTCTGTAACCGGTGCTCTTCTTCCCAAGAGGAGTGCCCGGCAGGGTTCCTTTCTTCCTTTCAATAAAGCCTGTTACTCTGGTCTTTTGGACTCCCATGGATTCCAACAGGCCAGGCGGCTGTGACTGTGGCCGTGGCTACTGGCTTTACACTACCGAAATGTCAAGAATGTTGTGCATACTGTTGTAATAGCTATGACTTTGTGGTTTATCCCCTTAAATAATGCTCTCTCCTTAGGCTCGGGGCTGTTAGCTGTTTTCCCTGTGTGGATTCTCAGCTAGCAGTCGCCAGCCAGCTAAGAAAGGCTTTTTTAAAATTTATAATCAATTTGGGATTCGATCAATAATTATTTGTGTTTAGTCCATAACAGGGAGCATGACACAATTATTAACAAGCTTATAACATTTGTCTAGAGGATCTATAAAAAACATTAAAATTTTCAAGGTAACACAATAGTGATGTCATTTTACATATCAAAGACATTCACAAATCTGTTTTGTTTGTTTGTTTTTAATTAATTTATTCATTCACAAATCTTTTAGTGTCTATCTCCCCTCCTTTGCCTAGAGGTATATGTTACTCTCAGGATTCCAGGAAGGGAGGGAGAGTTAAAATCAGTGTAGGGCATGCAAACATTGTCTCCTATTGAAAGGGAAAGAAAGTTCTTCAGATAACCTTTATCCTTTCAGAGATCTATAGTTAAACTAAATGACCTAATTGTCCTTGCAAGGCAAAAAGCTTCTGCATTCTTCTCCCTTCTAAAGAAAGGACTGGGCAAGAAGCCTGACTTTTCCTCCTAAAATATTAATATTAATTTTTGTAATTCTTTGGTACCTTTCCACAGAGACATAGCAGGAGAAGGAAGCAAAGGGTCAGCCCTCAGATAACATGGTAGAGGCTTGGAGAACCCACTCTCACCCATTCCAACCTCCTGTGGCCCTGAGTGAGGACATACCTGGAGGGGTTCCAGGCACGGCTGACTCTGCCCTCTCCAGCACTCCTGACTCCCTTCTCCCCTTGCTGGTTCCACTGCTGGCCATTCAGGGAGGCTCTGGTTACCTCTGATTCTGGGCTTTGTGCTTCTTCCTGTAGAGCATGTATCAACATGGCACTCAGTCAGAGACCTGGCCCCAGCACCTGATTAGGACCAGCAGAGAAGAGCTACCTCCATCCCAGTGTGCACACCATCTTCTCAGGATTCACACGCTAGGAGTGAGAAATCACTGTGGACATTATCCTGTAGCCGTGGACAGATGTGGGAGAGCCAGTATGGGGGTTCAGAATGAGTCATCTCAAGGTGTGCCTCTGCCCTATACAGACTGTTTTGAGCTAAAGGCAATGTTAGCTTCAGGCAATTTCTGCCATTCCCTTTAATTACCTGGAAAAACCTGTGTTAGGGGCCTTGCTCATAATGAGATTATCAGCAGTAACCTTTTTGACCTACTGTAGGTTAAATAAGTTTGTAAATATGATGTATATGTTTGCTCACTTTGGGTGTGGGAGACAGGCTGTAAGCTGGCAATGTCATTATAGCCTAAGACTTAGTTTTAAGACTAAGCCTTTCCCTCCCTTCCAATACTAAGATCTTCTCAAAACAGCTTTTCCCCACACCCTTGACTGTTGCATGATAGGGGTGGTGCACTCTTATGAGGAATCCCATTTATGCCTCAGATAATTGGCTTTGTATTAGAGACTTCCTTATTGTATATTGGCTTAAAGGCTTTAATTTTCTACACTATCAAATGAAGCAGACAGCCTGACCAGGCAGTTGTGCAGTGAATAGAGCGTTGGACTGGGAGGCAGAAGACCCAGGTTCGAGACACCAAGATCGCCAGCTTGAGCACAGGCTCATCTGGTTTGAGCAAGGCTCACCAGCTTGAGCCCAAGGTTGCTGGCTCGAGCAAGGAGTCACTCGGTCTGCTGTAGCCCTCCCCTCCCATCAAGGCACATATGAGAAAACAATCAGTGAACAACTAAGGTGTCACAATGAAGAATTGATGCTTCTCATCTCTCTCCATTTCTGTCTGTCTGTCCCTATCTGTCCCTCTGACTCTGTCACACACACAAAAAAATTTTTTTAATTAAAAAGTAAGCCCTGGCCGGTTGGCTCAGCGGTAGAGCGTCGGCCTAGCGTGCGGAGGACCCGGGTTCGATTCCCGGCCAGGGCACACAGGAGAAGCGCACATTTGCTTCTCCACCCCTCTGCCGCGCTTTCCTCTCTGTCTCTCTCTTCCCCTCCCACAGCCAAGGCTCCATTGGAGCAAAGATGGCCCGGGCGCTGGGGATGGCTCTGTGGCCTCTGCCTCAGGCGCTAGAGTGGCTCTGGTAGCAACATGGCGACGCCCAGGATGGGCAGAGCATCGCCCCCTGGTGGGCAGAGCATCGCTCCTGGTGGGCGTGCCGGGTGGATCCCGGTCGGGCGCATGCGGGAGTCTGTCTGACTGTCTCTCCCCGTTTCCAGCTTCAGAAAAATGAAAAAAAAAAAAAAAAAAAGTAAAATGAAGCAGACAGGGTGGGGTGGGGAGAGTGGAGGCTCACTCTCTTGGTTCCTGCTATTAGCATTGCAGAAGAGAGGCAGCCAAGATAGAGGAGTGCTGAAGGAGAAGCCAGACTTTGCAGAGTTTGTGCAGAGAGAAGAAGATTAGGAACAGAGGTAAGTGTTGGTCAAATAAGTTTGTAAACATGATATATATGTTTGCTCGCTTGTGACTTATATTGGGTGTGGGGGACAGGCTGTAAGCAGGCCAGGTTGTTGTAGCCTGAGGTTTGGTTTTGGGACTAAGCTTTTCCCCACACCCTTGACTGATTGTATGATCTGGGTGGTGCACTCTCATGAGGAATCCAATTATGCCTTGGATAAGTGACTTTGTATCGGAGACTTCCTTGTTTGTATATTGGATTAAGGGATTTTGGTTTTCTACACTATAAAGTGGGACAGACCAGGAGCTCAGACACACAGTTCCTGCTATCATAATTGCAGGGGCTCCCCTGATCCCTTGCCCTTCATGGGAAGAGCTGGTTTTCTGCTTTTCCCTTGTCTTCTTTTGTGGTTTGCCTGTCTTGGTGAGACACCAATAAATAGGATGGCCCCCCATCCTCTGACTCCGCCATTTCTTTATCGTCTGCCCGAATCCAATGGGAACCTGCATGTGAATGGTCACGATGGCGGCTCCTGGCCTTACAGTAAGTCTGGTGGGGCGTTTGATTCTAGGAATACTTGGATAAGTCAGTGGCTTTGGGAGCCTTGAATGGAAAGGGAAGTGTTTTCCCACTGTGTGTATTTCTCGCCTGCTGGGTGTGAGCTAGGATTAAAGGTAATGGCACCAGTTCTTGGCTCTGTTGTTTCATTCCATCTATCCGAATCAAATGCAAACCTGCATGGGCCAGGCGGCTGTGATGGTGGCCGTGGCTGCTGGCTTTACACCCACCAATATGGTGGGGCAAACTTTAATTTACTAAACCTCTGCTTTTCTTTTTTTAAAAAAAATTATTTGCTTATTGTAAAGCCAGAAGCCAGTCGGTAAAGAAACAACGGAGCCACAAACTGGTGGGCCATAGTCTTTAATCCTAGCTTGCACCTGGCAGGCAAGTAAAAACACACACTGGGCTCCAAAACCCAATCACATTCAGTGCTCACAAAGCCACTGACTTATCCGAGTTTCCTAGAATCAAAGGTTTCTAGCTCACCAGCCTTATTCTCCTCAGTTCCCCATCTCCTTCCTTATCCCAGATACAAACTCTGTACAAACTGGCATCTCACTCAGCACTCCGCCATCTTGGCTGCTTTTCCTGGCCTCCTCCACGTGGCCTCCTTCCACTGCTGGCTCTACTCTCTCTGCTCTCTCATGCTAACCTCAGGAACCAAGAGCGCAAGCTCTCGCTCCGTCCCCATTTTATAGTGTAGAAATCCAAACTCTTAATCCAATATACAAAATAGGGAAGTCTCTAATACAAAGTCACTTCTCTGAGGCATGATTGGATTGTACCACCCCACATCAAAAAAGGGTAAGAAAGGCTTAATCCCAAAACCAAGCCCCAGGCTACAAGGATTCTGCCTACCTTTAGCCCACCCCAACACACATTAATATCACCTGGGTGATGACCTCCTCGTGGGCAGCGTAATCTTTAACAAAGTGAGCATAATACATTTTATCTGCCCAACACTTATATATTTATTTATTTCAGAGAGAGATTGAGGGAGGGAGAGAAACATCAATTTGTTTTTCCATCTATTTACGCACTCTCTGGTTGATTTCAGTATGTACCCTGACTGGGAATGGAACCTACAACCCTGGTACATTGGGATAACAATCCAACCAACTGAGCTACCCAGCAACATCTTCTCTTCTTATCATCCTTCAATGATCCATAAAAGCCTGTATGGTACATTACTTTATCCCTTGCTAGCTCAGAAATTTTTATATGTCACAATCTCCCTTTTGATCTCTGAACCTCTTGTGCAAGTGGAAATCTTTGAACCTCTCATATATGTGTGGTTTTCATACACATATATGTATAAAATTTATTTATTTTCTTTTGTTAACCTATCTCATGGCTACTTGATTTGTGGACGAAAAAAGGGCCACATGCTTAACCTGGCAAGCTCAAGGGGGGCCTGCATGATGGCCTTACAATCTCAGAGACCTGAAGTAAACACACAGGATGATCTGAAATTAAAATTCTTAACTAAAAGCAGTTCATGGTTAGTAGTTAAGTCTTAGGGAGGTATTTTTCCTCTGACAAAGGTCAATACTTACCTTAATGGAGCCTGTCAGCTTTCTTCTGCATCTGCAACAACATGTCTTATATGGTAATGTTTTTTTCCTGCCCCCCTCAGGGCAGCCACCCCAAGAGAGCAGGAACTACAAATCCCCTCATTGTTATTGTTATCATGTTAATTAACTATGAACTATTTTATTCCTGCCTATGTAAAAGAAGTTTCAGTACTTTTTATCCAATCCCAGAGATTTCCTGCTTTGCTTTCTCCCACCTCCTTACTTTATCATTAATCCAATCAATTTCATGCTATATAAAATAAGTGGTTAAATTGGCATTTTCTCAATCCATTTAGAGTTTGCTTCCTGGCAATTGTTAACAGTTTAACTCAAATAAACTCATAAAAATTCTTAAAGATTTGGAAATTTTTTTTATTGACAGATTACTAGACCAGCCCGAAGAACCTTAGAGATAGAGGAAAGTTCATTTCTTTCCCAATTATAGTGAAGGTCAACATGTTCTTAGTGTAAGAACCCTGAACACTCCTGTTGCCAATGGAAACAGAATTCTTCCAATGAGTCACCTGAAAAGCCCATTGGTGACCCCCCCATTGGAGGATGAGGTCAGTGGTATGATTCAGCTATTTTGCACTGGTTTGGTAGAATGATACCTAATTTTTTGTTGAGTTCAGCAAACTGGTTGTTAAAATGGCACTTGTCAACAGGGTTCTCTAAGGTGGGTGCTTGGGCAGCTGCCAAATGTGGAAATCACAAATTTACATTCCTCACTCTTTCTTTCTTTCTTTCTTTCTTTCTTTCTTTCTTTCTTTCTTTCTTTCTTTCTTATTTTTTACAGAGACAGAGAGTCAGAGAGAGGGATAGACAGGGACAGACAGACAGGAATGGAGAGATGAGAAGCATCAATCATTATTTTTTTGTTCTGCATTGCGACACCCTAGTTGTTTATTGATTGCTTTCTCATATGTGCCTTGACTGCAGGCCTTCAGTAGACCAAGTAACCCCTTGCTTGAGCAGTGACCCTGGGTCCAAGCTAATGAGCTTTTTGCTCAAACCAGATGGGCCCGCGCTCAAGCTGGCGACCTCAGGGTCTCAAACCTGGATCCTCAGCATCCCAGTCCAATGCTCTATCCACTGTGCCACCGCCTGGTCAGACTATTCACTCATTTTAATGCTCATGTGTACAACAGTGTATTCTGAGCACCCAGAGTAATGTTCATTCTGTCCATAGGTGAAAAAAATTGCAAGGGAGAATGCCAATCAAGAAGCAATACGAGCCTGACCTGTGGTGGCGCAGTGGGATAAAGCATCGACCTGGAACACTGAGGTTGCCGGTTGGAAACCTTGGGCTTGCCTGGTCAAGGCACATATGGGAGTTGATGCTTCCTGTTCCCTTATCTCTCTCTCTCCTCTCTCTAAAAATCAATAAATAAAATATTTTTTTAAAAAAGAAGCAATACGGAAATATCTTAAATAACAGTTTTATTGTTTTTTGTCAGATATTATTTAATATTTTTTCATTAATATTTTAAAACTTTTTCTTATAATCTAGTTTTGTGTAACTCTTTTATTGTTCTTATTTAAGTATTGAATGCATGAAATAATAAACTCCCTTTTGATATATTGTTTTTTATACTTACAATGGTCATTAGGGCAGAGAACTGATTGTATTTGAATCCCACCACTGGATGAGGTGGTAAGATTTACTGGATCAAAAAATAAGAACTGTTGCCTGACCTGTGGTGGCGCAGTGGATAAAGCGTCGACCTGGAAATGCTGAGGTCGCCGGTTCGAAACCCTGGGCTTGCCTGGTCAAGGCACATATGGGAGTTGATGCTTCCAGCTCCTCCCCCCTTCTCTCTCTCTCCCTCTCTCTCTCTCTCTCTCCCTCTCTCTCTCTCTCTCCTCTCTAAAAATGAATAAATAAAAAAAAAAAAAAAAAAAAAAGAACTGTCCCATGTGTGGACCGTTAATGGCAAAAAGCCATTGTAGATTCGAGGCTTAGCAAAAGGCTAAGTTCTCCCCCCTCCATCTCCGCTTGCTTCCTTGGGTTGCTGGAAACAATATACCTGCCCTTCCTCTGACTCTGTTAGTTTCAGTTGTTGGTAGATTTCACTAATGTATCCTGTTTTTACCTTGGGAGAGTTCCTGACTTAGCCTTTGATGTGCAACTTTGTATCAAGGTCCTTGATTTGCATAGGTCTATATAATAAAGCAAACTGGGGCTATGAGGCACTCAGATACTGCCAGGCAGTTTGAAGAGTCCTCCCTGTCCCATCGTTTTTGTTTTGACAAGTGTGTTTCCTTAATTCCGCACCGTTATTTGGATCTGCGCTCGTCCGCAGCAGTCCCAGGTGCCCAGTGTCTCATCCATGACCGGATGGCTCAACTCCGTCTCCCTACAGAAATAATCCAGTCTCTGGAGCTGCAAGCTCTCACTTGTCCTCACCAAGCCCAGGAGGACCAGGACTCAGAGATGCAGATCTTTCCCCATCTGCACATCTCCTGTCAAGTTTGCATCTGGGCTGTGACCGGTGCTTTGACTCAAATGGCTACTAGAGAGAGTACATGGCAAATAAAAACACAAATGAATGTATGTGACCTAGACGCGCCTGTGTTAAGCTTTGATTCTATTGCCTTGAGTTTGGGAAAGTAGGCTTTCTTTCAACCTAACCAATCTCTTCCATAATCTTTGCAGGCTTGTGCTGGGTCCTCCCCCATCCTATTCATTTTATTCCCCAGGTTCTTCAGGCTAGACTGCCCTCTTTATGCTGCTGTTTTGGCCTTTACTGCACATACCTCAAAGTTTTGCTGCATGATCTGGTTTCTAGTGCACATGTGCTTTCTGTCCCCCATGCCATCTTGGATTCTACTTGCATGTGCCTAGCAAAGAATTTCCCCTGTTGTTTTTATTTCTCCCTCACTCAGTAGTTCTAGCCAATGACTGTAGTAGGTTCTTCCTGCGCGCTTAGGGGATCAAGTCCCCTCAGTGGAGGATGCAGCTGTCTCTGGGTAGCCTGTGAATGTTGTGGCTTCCTAGTGAATCAAGCTTAATGTCTGATTCCATTTGTTCCCTCCCTCTAACTAATGAGCTACCTATGCTAACACTGGCAGTTCAATGACTTTGCCCCCACTGCCTGGGGCGAGGCTAGAGGACCTATTGAGGGATGACCCAGACAGCCACTGGGAAGTGAGCATCCTTATATACCAGGTGACTGGTGGCCCAACAAGCTCACTTACCAAGAAGTTAAGCTAATACAAAGAATTATCCCTGTGCTTGAAGTATATATACTGAATACTGAATGCTTTTTTGCTCTATTGAATAATGGAATAATTCTTTTTTTTTAATTTTTTAATTTTTTATTTATTCATTTTAGAGAGGAGAGGGAGAGACAGAGACAGACAGACAGAGAGAGAGAGAGAGAGGAGAGACAGAGAGAGAGAAGAGGGGAGGAGCTGGAAGCATCAACTCCCATATGTGCCTTGACCAGGCAAGCCCAGAGTTTCGAACCGGCGACCTCAGCATTTCCAGGTCAATGCTTTATCCACTGCACCACCACAGGTCAGGCCTGGAATAATTCTTTAATGACTATAACTAATTTTAAAAGGGTTGGTTTCCAAGTGTCATATCAATGTCAGTGGGGTTCACTGTGAGTCCGTTTGCCCCACTCCCACATCACAAATGTTTAAAAACAAAAAAAGAAAGACATGAAGCCACTTAAAAATGGAGGTAGAGTTGCCACTCCAGAGGAACTGCCTTTTAGTCCTGTGCCTCAAACCTTTGGAATGTTCAAACAGGGCAAAATAACTGGGCCTAATGCAACACTGTGTCCCAAACAACTGTTTGCAAAGATAACAAGAAAGCAGTTATTTTGACTCCCGGATGGATGTCTACCAGACTGAAAATTAAAAGCGTTCTTTAGAATTCGCATCACTGTGCTAGCTTATCTGCACTCAGAGGAATTCCTTCCTTCTATTGATGTGATTGTTTCCTTTCTCTTTCTTTTTTTACTTTTTATTGAGTGATTGATTTTAGAGAGAGGAAGGAAGAGACAGAAACATGCATCTGTTTTAATAGGTGTCCTGATCAGGGACTGAACTGGCAACCTTTGCATATTGGGCAATGCTCTAACCAACTGAGCCATCTGGCCAGGGCTCCCTTTACCATCACCTCCTACTGGAACACTATTTTAGATTTTGGCTTCAATCCATGCTTCCCAATAGCTATTCTTTTGAATCTCAAGTAAATTCTTGTTGCCTCTCCTTCTGGTCTCTCATTTTTAGGTAAACAAATGTTTTAATCTCTGAGACAGAAATTCCTGTATCCCCAGTACAGGCTCTATTATAGGTAAACTTCTAACATGCCAATTTATAATTGCCAGCAAAACAGTTCTTGCAGGAGGAATATAGAAATAGGCTCATCTGAGCTACTGTGGTTAAAAAACTGTAAAGAAATTGACTATCTACAGCAGGAGTCGGGAAACTTTTTGGCTGAGAGAGCCATGAACGCCACATATTTTAAAATGTAATTCTGTGAGAGCCATACAACGACCCGTGTACGTTACGCATTATCCAATAAAAATTTGGTGTTGTCCCAAAGGATAGCTGTGAGCTGTGATTGGCTCCAGCCACCCACAACCATGAACATGAGCGGTATAAAATGAATGGATTGTAATACATGAGAATGTTTTATATTTTTAACATTATTATTATTATTTTTATTTTTTATTTTTTTTGTATCTTTCTGAAGCTGGAAACGGGGAGAGACAGTCAGACAGACTCCTGCATGCGCCCGACCGGGATCCACCTGGCACGCCCACCAGGGGCGACGCTCTGCCCACCAGGGGGCGATGCTCTGCCCCTCCGGGGTGTCGATCTGCCGCGACCAGAGCCACTCTAGTGCCTGGGGCAGAGGCCAAGGAGCCATCCCCAGCGCCCGGGCCATCTTTGCTCCAATGGAGCCTTGGCTGCGGGAGGGGAAGAGAGAGACAGAGAGGAAGGAGGGGGGGGGGGTAGAGAAGCAAATGTGCTTCTCCTATGTGCCCTGGCCAGGAATCGAACCCGGGACTTCTGCACGCCAGGCCGACTCTCTACTGCTGAGCCAACCGGCCAGGGCCTTTATTATTATTTTTTAAAGATTTGTCTACGAACCAGATGCAGCCATCAAAAGAGCCACATCTGGCTCGTGAGCCATAGGTTCCTAACCCCTGATCTACAGTATTTGTTTCTGGAAATGCTTGTTTAGCAAGTTGGAAGAAAGCAGGGGAAGCTTGGGAGGCTGAAGCAATGTGACTTACTTAGTGTAAAGCCAGTTACCACGGCCACCATCTCAGCCACCTGGCCCATGCAGGTTCGCATTGGATTCGGACAGATGGTAATGAAACAACGAAAACAAAAGTTTGTGGGCCATCATCTTTATTCCTAGCTTGCACCCAGCAGGCAAGTAAAAACACACACTGGGCTCCAAAACCCACTCATTCAGCACTCACAAAGCTACTGACAGATCTGAGTTTTCTAGAGTCAAAGGTTTCTAGCTCACTATCCTCAATCTCCTTTGTTCCCCATCTCCTTCTCTCTATACAAACTCTGCACTAACTGGCTTCTCTTTCAGCACTCCACCATCTTGACTGCTTCTCCTGGCCTACTCCACCTGGCCTCTCTCTGCTCTCTCCTCTAATGCTAATCTCAGGAACTCAGAGAGAGCAAGCTCCCAATCTGCTCCCATTTTATAGTGTAGAAATCAAAACCTTTAATCCAATATACAAACAAGGAAGTCTCTGATACAAAGTCACTTATCTGAGGCATAATGGGATTTCTCATGAGAGTGTACCACCCCACATCAAAAAGGGTGGGAAAGACTTAGTCCTAAAACCAAGCCGCAGGCTACAAGGATCCTGCCTGCCCACAGCCCGCCCCCAACACACATTAACATACTAATGTTATCACTTGGGCAACTGGCTTTCATGTGGGCAGCGCCATCTTTAACAAAGTGAGCATAATATATATATATATTTTTTTTTTTTTGATTTTTTTTTTTCTTTCTTAAGTTGGAAATGGGGAGGCAGTCAGACAGACTCCTGCGTGCGCCCGACCGGGATCCAACCGGCATGCCCAACAGGGGGCGATGCTCTGCCCATATGGAGCATTGCCCTTTTACAACCAGGGCCATTCTAGCACCTGAGGCAGAGGCATAGAGCCATCTTCAGCGCCCAGGCCAACTTTGCTCCAATGGAGCCTTGGCTGCAGGAGGGGAAGAGAGAGACAGAGAGGAAGGAGAGGGGAAGGGGTGGAGAAGCAGATGGACGCTTCTCCTGTGTGCTCTGGCTGGGAATCAAACCCGGGACTCCTGCACACCAGGCCTATGCTCTACCACTGAGCCTACTGGCCAGGGCCATAGTGAGCATAATATTTTTTTTTTTGTATTTTTCTGAAGCTAGAAACGGGGAGAGACAGTCAGACAGACTCCCGCATGCGCCTGACCGGGATCCACCTGGCACGCCCACCAGGGGGCGACACTCTGCCCACCAGAGGGCGATGCTCTGCCCCTCCGGGGCGTTGCTCTGCTGCGACCAGAGCCACTCTAGCGCCTGGGGCAAAGGCCAAGGAGCCATCCCCAGCGCCCAGGCCATCTTTGCTCCAATGGAGTCTCGGCCGCGGGAGGGGAAGAGAGAGACAGAGAGGAAGGAGAGGGGGAGGGGTGGAGAAGCAGATGGGCGCTTCTCTTGTGTGCCCTGGCCGGGAATTGAACCCGGGACTTCTGCACGCCAGGCCGACGTTCTACCACTGAGCCAACCGGCCAGGGCAGCAATAATATATTTTATCTGCCCAACATCTCCCATGGAAAGATTTCTTAGCTTTTTTTTTTTTTTTAAAAATAAAATAATATTTACTTGAGAGAGAGAGAGAGAGAGAGAGAAAACCCCATTAATTTGTTGTTCCATTTATTTATACATTTATTGATTGATTCCTGTTTGTGCCCTGACCGATGATCCAACCTGCAATGTTGATGTACTGGGACAACACTAACCAACGGAGCTATCCAGCCAGGGCTGTTTCTATTGATATTGATTATTTGAAGGGTCTGGTAGAACTGTTTTGTAGAATGTCTCTCAATCTAGATTTGCCTGATTTTTTTGCCTGGAATTAGATTCATTTTAAACATTTTTTGGCAGCTCTACATGAGTGATGTTAAAACCTATTTTTGGCCCTGGCCGGTTGGCTTAGCGGTAGAGCGTCGGCCTAGCGTGCGGAGGACCCGGGTTCGATTCCCGGCCAGGGCACACAGGAGAAGCGCACATTTGCTTCTCCACCCCTCCGCCGCACTTTCCTCTCTGTCTCTCTCTTCCCCTCCCGCAGCCAAGGCTCCATTGGAGCAAAGATGGCCCGGGCACTGGGGATGGCTCTGTGGCCTCTGCCCCAGGCGCTAGCGTGGCTCTGGTCGCAACATGGCGACGCCCAGGATGGGCAGAGCATCGCCCCCTGGTGGGCAGAGCGTCGCCCCTGGTGGGTGTGCCGGGTGAATCCCGGTCGGGCGCATGCGGGAGTCTGTCTGACTGTCTCTCCCTGTTTCCAGCTTCAGAAAAATGCAAAAAACAAAACAAAACAAAAAAACCCCCTATTTTTGACATTCAGCATGCTAATGAGCAAGACTTCAGAGGGTAGTTTGAGATACTACTAGCAGGGCGGGTAGTTGCCTCCTGGAGAGTGTGGCCCTTTCAAAGGTAGGGCTGGCTGAGTTCCCTGGCATTGATAGCTCTAGTGACCCGTACTAGAGGTAACATTTAAACCAGGGGTTTGGGGTGGGGGCACATTTAGTTTTGTCTGGAGACATTTTTTGGTTGTGATACTGTTGGGGGGACTGGGTGTACTGCTGGTATCTAGTAAGAGGCCAGCGGTGCTGTCAGTCATCTCTCTTGAAAAGAATTATCTGATCCCAAATGTCAATTGTAGAGAGGTGGAAAAACCCAGGAAGCCACTGAAATATTCCAACCAGCTGATTCTTTGGCACCATTCCTCCTTGTTCCTGAAATGCTCTACTACTACTGTCTGGGCCATCAACCTTAAACACACAAACTAAAGTAGCAATTTTCTAATACTTCCTGTTAAGTACAGAGATTCACTTTTATACACCTGTATTTAAATTGGATCTCTAGTTGGCCTGTGAACTTCCTGTGCCTGCCAATGCGTCATCTGGGATGAGCAATTTGTCAGAGCAGGCACTGTACCAAACTTATTTGGAAGAAAAGGCGCCACTGAAATCCCAAGAGCATTGCTAACTAACAAGTGTGCTGCAGGTTAGAGTATACTGCATGCTTTCCTTTAACAAGTCCTGTCATTTAACTTGACAACACTGGGGAGGTAGTTTATCAGGAAGTGGCTGGCTGTGCTTTCATCCTCAAGGAACCATGTCTATCATGGGAGGACACCAGCTAGTGGAGGGCAAGGTGGGGGCAGAAGAGAGCCTGAAATGCAAGGTGGGTCTGGGAGGGATGGGGAAAACCTAGGATGGGGGGGCAATGTGGGAAGGCGTTATAGTAAACATGTTTTGATAGTTGATAAGTGTGGGTGTTTGTAAGTTGACAGTGCGGGTGTTTGAGAATGATAAAAACAAAATGTATGTAAGCATTTTATAGAACTTTTAACTTGTTACTGAACAAGACAATGTAAATATACTGCTGTATGGCCAGTAGCCATGGCCATCATCATAGCCGCCTGGCATATGCAGGTTTGAATTGGATTTGGATAGTTGGTAATGAAACAATGGAGCCAAGAACTGGTGGGCCATCACCTTTAATCCTAGCTTGCACCCGGCGGGCAATAAAAACACACACTGGGCTCCAAAACCCACTTGTTCAGTGCTCACAAAGCTACTGACTTATCCGAGTTTCCTAGAATCAAAGGTTTCTAGCTCACCAGACTTATTCACCTCTGTTCGCCATCTCCTTCCTTCTCCCCGCACAAACTCTGCACTAACTGGCTTCTCTTTCAGCATTCCACCATCTTGATTGCTTCTCCTGGCCTCCTTCATGTGGCCTTTTTCTGCTCTCCTCTCTAATGCTAATCTCAGGAACCTAGAAAGAGTAAGCTCCCAGTCTGCCCCACTTTATAGTGTAGAAATCCAAACCCTTAATCCAATATATAAACAAGGAAGTCTCTGATACAAAGTCACTTATCTGAGGCATAATGGGATTTCTCATGAGTGTACCACCCCACATCATGCAATCAGTCAAGGGTGTGGGGAAAAGCTTAGTCTTTTTTTTTTTTTACAGAGACAGATAGAGGGATAGATAGGGACGGAGAGAGATGAGAAGTGTCAATCATCAGTTTTTTGTTGCGAGACCTTAGTTGTTCATTGATTGCTTTCTCATATGTGCCTTGACCGCGGGCCTTCAGCAGACTGAGTAACCCCTTGCTCAAGCCAGCGACCTTGGGTCCAAGCTGGTGATCTTTGCTCAAGACAGATGAGCCCGCGCTCAAACTGGCGACCTCAGAGTCTCGAACCTGGGTCCTTGGCATCCCAGTCCAACACTCTATCCACTGCGCCACCACCTGGTCAGGTGAAAAAGCTTAGTCTTAAAACTAAGTCTTAGGCTATAACCATCCTGTCTGCTTATAGCCTGTCCCCCACACCCAATGCAAACTATAAGTGAGCAAACATACATTATATTTAAAAACTTATTTGACCAACAACTGCTCACAAATATTAGGGGATATTTCATCGCTTCATATTCATTTTGAAATATCCCCTAATTTTTGTGAGCACTATATTTACATGTGAAGCAAAGAAAATTGCAAACAGGCGCGGTGGTTGGTTCATATACATAGCTATCGAAAGGACTAAAGCCTCAATCTTTCTTCGGCACTTGGACTTCTTTTCCTCCTGCACCCCCCCCCCCCCCCAACATCACAAACACTTGAAGACTTCATTCCACCAAGCAAGGTCATTTGGGGCCATTTAAACTGTACCTAGATTGAGCCGGCCACTTGTCTGAATTGTGAATGAAGTAAAAGCGTATGTGATTTTTACTTTGCATATTGTCTGTCTCTAAGTTAAATTAAATTTTCCTAACACATCCTGAACCCTTGTTCAACAGCCATAAACATGTGATAAGGTGCCAAGAAACTATAAAACAGCATTAGCAACGCTATTTTAAAGAGGGAAAGTCAGGACTCCTACCCCCTCCTTTCTGTGAAGAAAGGAAAGAGAAGAATGCAGTAGGGCTTGCAAGGGCAACTGGGTCAGCTAAGTCATAATTTAACTACAGAGCAAGGAAGATGGAACTTAGAGAATCCCTTCACTTCTCTTTTCTTAAAAGTCTTTAGGGTGTAGCAATATTCTCCTTTTGATAGATCTATAGATAAATGTTGTAAGAAGGCAGTAAAATTCAATGAGCTTGTTAATGAGATTAATGACTTTTATACCATGCTCCTCCTCCTCCCAAGCCCAGCTAGTGCGGAATTTGGTCTTTAAAAAGGGGCCTCAGAGCTGTGTTGGGGGCTGCAGGAGTTGCTGTGTTTGTGGAACTCGCTGGTCACTTTACAACATATTCTTCCGAGGATTATTAGGACAGAAGGTGAGAGGGCAGGGTTAGGGTTCTGACGCGGGATTCAGCTTCCAGGTCTCGCATTTAACTCCGTAGGAGTGAAAACTGTTTTTCCTCTGCTCCCCTCCTGCAAACACCTACCCTACCCACAGAGGAATCCTTGGGTGGACTAAAGTCGAACAAATTCGCCAGCGGTTGTGGGCATGCCTGCTCCTGATCTCAGGAGAGCCAGGCGAGCTCTTCAGTTTGCGGTAGGCGCTGGTCACGGGGGGAGGGAGGGAGGGGTGTTCAGGTCTTGCAGAGGCCTCCCTTCCCCTCCACTGTCCAGGTAGGGCAGGAGACGGACGAGGCCCGGGCCCGGGCGACGGAGGTGTCTCCCGTCAAGCGAACCGGCGATGGGGACCACGGTTCAGCCCGCGGATGCCCGTGCCACCGTGTCCAGCCTCATCAGACGGGCGGCGTGGCGTCCGCGCCGCAACACGACCTGCTTCAATCTAAGCACAGGAGAGAGCAGGTCATCCTTCCAAGGCCTCCCAATGCGCGAAAATGAAACTTCCCTAAAAGCCCTATTTCCGGCGTCAGTAGCGTCAGCCCCCGGTCTGGAGGCTCCGCGCCCCGATCACTACCTCTTCCCGGTAGGTACCTGGAGCCCAGCTGACCACGCGGCCCGGAGAGTGCGGCTCCAGGCCCCGCCCCGCCGCCGGCCCACGCCCCGTAGACTCCGTCGCACCCCAGGTCCCGCCCCGCCGCCAGGTGAGCAGGTCCAGTCCCCGCCCATTGCCGGCAGCGCTTGCGCAGTGTGGCCCGTCGAGTCGGGGCCGGGCAGTGCGGCCAGCGCATTCGGCGGGCGCAGTGCGCGTGCGCCGCGCGGCCGGGGGCGGGCGGGCGGCGGCGGCGGCGGCGGTAGAGCGGGGGCGGGGCGGCGCCGTCTGGTTTGGCTGGGCCAGGGTGGGAACGCGGCGCGGGACGGCTGGGCCCACGGGCTGAGGACAGCGGCCTCGGAGGCCAACAGGTGAGGCCCGTGTGCCGTGGGGAAGCAGGCGTCGCGAGGGGGGCGCGGCGGGCTCGCTGAGGGGCGGTGGCACCCGGAGAGCGGCGAGCCACGGAGTATTGTCCGGGCGGCGGGCGGCGCCTGCACAGCGCCCCCTGCCGGCCGGGTCGCGGGCGGGGGCCTCCGGCCGTTCGCCTTTGTTCACCGCCCCCGCCAACATGGCCGCCGCCCCCGGTCCGGGCACACCGCGCGCTTTGTTCCGGACGCAGCGGCCCCGGGCGGGCGCCGCGGCCTCAGGAGGGGGGGCGATGCGGCGGGCGCCGGCGGAGGCGGGTGGGGTGAGTTGCATAACATGAGCGGAGCCAGGGAGGGGAACGGGACCCCCAGGCGGGGGAGGGGCTGGAGGGAAGGGGAGGCTAGGAGTCCTCTGGGGCTTGGAAGTGGGGAGAAAGGGGGGAGGGCGGGGGAGAGGCCGTGTGGGGGGAGGGGCGTGGCGGGGACGGGTCCGCGGGGTTCGGGTTGTGGTGGCGCGGATTCACTTGTAAGGGGATGGATGGGGCTGAGACCCCGGAGTGGGGAGGAGGAGAGGAAACTGTCCCGGTGGCACGCCGCACCCCGCCGCTGCCTTTCAGTCTGGGCTGTGGGCTTGGCGGGGAATGCGGCTTTTCGGGGCTTTCCGTGACGCCCACCGCTCCCTTTCTGGCGCGGCACCCTGTGTCCCGGGCTCCTCGCTCGGAGCGGGCGGGTGGCGAGGTCTGTGTGCTCGCACCTACTACACTTTTCCTCACGATGACCTTGAGCGCATTCTGCAGCGTTTGTGGGGATGAATTGCACGACGCGGAAACTGCGCAGTGCCTTGGGTTCGGTTCTGCCCGCCTCTGAAACGGGGGTTCGGACCCCCCCACTTTAAAACTAGACTGGATTTTAGTGGCAGTCTCCGCAGTAAATGCCTCGAAAAAGGCATTCCAAGTCTTCAGTGGGTTTTTGTTGTTGTTGCTTTTTGTGATTTGTGGATTGGGATTCCAGGTTTCGGAGAGGATTTTTCCTGAACGTTGAACTGGTATTACTTGGCTATTTTGACTGCACATTACAAAGCAACTCGAGACACACAAGTGTTTTAAAGGATTACACTGTGTAATGTAGCTTTTGCAAAAGACATAGTTAAATGCAAATGCCTATATAACTTCTGTTGGAATTTTCTGAAAGGATCTATACAATTGGAAAGGATTGATGGAGGATACT
Organism: Saccopteryx bilineata; assembly: GCF_036850765.1. NCBI lineage: Eukaryota > Metazoa > Chordata > Mammalia > Chiroptera > Emballonuridae > Saccopteryx > Saccopteryx bilineata. The sequence continues at coordinate 103,269,269 of NC_089491.1, read as the reverse complement.
CTGTACTTGCTTTCTTCATAGTTTTTGTTAGGAGGTGAGCATTAAACCTATACTTGGGGATGTATGTTAGGACAGACTGAGTTTGTGGGCACTCTTATTGTTTGTGAACTTAGCCTGCAAAATTTCAGACGGGGCTCAAGTGAAATGAGACTTCTCCCTACACCATCATTGGTTAATGGGCAAACAACGCAAAAATTACAGTAGCTACTAATTTACAAAACGTTTATTATCAGATAGTAATATATGTAAAGGTTGCTCAATATTTATCATATCGGCAGGAGATATCAGTTTCTTGTGTGGAATAAAACAACTTATTTTTAATCTTTTTTTTTTTTTTTTTTTTTACAGAGAGAGAGTCGGAGGGATAGACAGGGACAGACAGACAGGAATGGAGAGATGAGAAGCATCAATCATTAGATTTTCGTTGCGCTTGCAACACCTTAGTTGTTTATTGATTGCTTTCTCATATGTGCCTTGATCACGGGGCTTCAGCAGACCGAGTAACCCCTTACTTGAGCCAGCGACCTTGGGACCAAGCTGGTGAGCTTGTGCTCAAACCAGATGAGTTCGCGCTCAAGCTGGCGACCTCGGGGTCTCGAACCTAGGTCTTCCACATCCTAGTCCAACACTCTATCCACTGCGTTACAGCCTGGTCAGGCTATTTTTAATCTTTTGAGTAGAGAAAGAGTAACTTAAAATGCTGTGAAATGGATAAGGAAAAGGGTCTTTGATGATTCTTTATGCTTAGTTTGGGATTTTTTGTTTAAAGACTTGTGATGATTCCAGGAATGTTGCTAGTATTATTTCTAACGGTACCTTTAATTACCAAATCAGAACCCAGTAAAACTGTTTTTACTTAGTTTTGGTATATCCAAAGTAGTATTGCTTAAGGGCAATTCTTTGTGGCACTACAGATGGTTCCCAGTTTTTGACTTTACAACGGTGTGGAAGCAGTGTACCTTACATAGAAATCGGACTTCGAGTTTTGAATTTTGATCTGTTACAGTGCTGTTGGTATACTGTCCAGTACTCTCTCCTGATGCTGGGCAGTGAGCCTGGCTGCCAGTCAGGCACATGATCGCAACCAGTACTCTACTGTGAACTGTGTTGCTGGTGTATTTGGGACATTGTTTGGGTTATTGCATTCCATCATGTCTACCGAATGGCCATCAGTGTGTCCTGTTTCTGGTGAGAAAGAGAAAGGCAGTTACTATTGAGATTAAACTCAGGATAATTGCCCAACTGTAGGCTAATGTTAAGTGTCCTGAGCTCTTTTATGGTAGGCTGGGCTAAGCCATGATGTTTGGTAGGTTAGATGTATTAAATGCATTTGTGTGTGTGTCCCAGACATAGAGGGACAGATAGGGACAGACAGGAAGGGAGAGATGAGAAGCATCAATTCTTTGTTGCAGCACCTTAGTTGCAATATGTACTTTGACTAGGGGGCTACAGCAGACCGTGTGACCCCTTGCTCAAGCCAGCGATCTTGGGCTCAAGCTGGTGAGCCTTGCTCAAACCAGATGAGCCCTTGATCAAGCTGGTGACCTAGCGGTTTTAGACCTGTGTCCTCCACGTACCGATGCTCTATCTACTGCGCCACCGCCTGGTCAGGCTAAATGTATTTTTGAATTACGGTATTATTGTATTTTCAACTTACAATGAGTTTGTTGAGATATAACCCCACTGTAAGTCTAAGAGTATCTGTAGTTGTAAGGGATGCTCCAGAGTCACCTAAGTTTGGGAAACAATGCTATTCCTTTCCTTCTCTCCTAGAGTCACAATTAAATTTTTACATTTGGGCTGTAAGAAATGGTGCAGTAGTGATTTTTGTATTTAGCCCAGACCCCTTTTTGTTTTGTTTTTAGTGTGTTATGTATTAACACCTGTGAAATATAGGTAATGTTGGTCATGGGAGCCCCAAAAGTGTGTCTTTGATAATAGAACCCCTCCTTTAATTGTGAACTGGGAGGTTGATATGGTTTGTGTATGCCTTTAGTGTCAGAGCTGACTCTTTTTGTATTGATGAGACATTGTGAAAGTTATTAATTTGAAGTCTTAACTAGAAGTGTAATTACAGTGTTTTCACTACCCAGTGCCTGATTGTACAGCTAACCTGGCTGCATTCCTTACTTGTTAACATTTCTTTCCCCTGGTATTTTAGAACTACATGAAGAGGATATAGTAGGTTCTGAGGTTACTAAGGCCAATTTAAAGATTGAAAGTAGTGCTTGTTGGATGTTTCTTTTGGCTTAGCTGCTGGCAGGATCTGGATTTTCTGAGGAAGCGCTTAGTATATACCCATGTAAATCTTTCCTTATGTTTACTAGATGCTTAATCAAATTGTTTTCTTTTTCTTTTCTTGAATAAAAAATTGGAAGAGGGGAATCAAGTATTTTGTTCAGTTTGGGAGACATGATGGTACTGTGAAAAGGAGATGAGCTTTGAAATTGGATGTGGATATAGATTTTTTTTTTTTTAAGTACAGTAAGAGGAGGGGAGTTAGAGAGGAACTCCTGCTTGCGCCTCATCTGGGATCCACCTGGCAAAACTACTAGGGGGGATGCTCTGCCCTTCTGGGGCATTCCTTGAGCTTATTAGCACCTGAAGCAGAGACCAAGGAGCCATCCTCAGCGCCGGGGGCCAACTTGCGCTCCAATCGATCCTTGGCTACAGGAGGGGAAAAGAGAGAAAGAGAAGCAAAAGGGGGGTGGGTGGAGAAGCAGATGGGAACTTCTGTGTGCCCTGATCGGGAATCAAACCATGACAGCCACATGCCAGGCAGATAGATGGTCTACCTCTGAGCTAAGCCACCAGGGCAGAGATAGTATTCAGACTTTCAATTCAGAAGCGTTGTGTTGAAATCCAGATAGTATTCAGACTTTCAATTCAGAAGCGTTGTGTTGAAATCCACCCCACTGGTCCAGAGACACGCAGCTAGTTCATCACGTAGCCCTTTTAAACTTTTGATTTCTCATCTGTAAACTGGGATGAAACCTATCGTTTAAGGCTATTAAATTACAAAGACTGGAGAGTTCCCAATACAATTCCTGAAAATGAGCAGTGGATGCCAAATATTGTTGATTTCCTTGTTCTTCCTGCTCTTGAACTTTGCTCTCTTTTTTTTTTTTTTTTTTTTTTTTTTTCTTTGACAGAGAATCAGAGAGAAGGATAGATAGGGACAGACAGGAAGGCAGAGAGATGAGAATCATTAATTTTTCGTAGTGACACTTTAGTTGTTCATTGATTGCCTTCTCATCTGTGCCTTGACCGTGGGCCTTCAGCAGATCGAGTAACCCCTTGCTCAAGCCAGCGACCTTGGGTCCAAGCTAGTGAGCTTTACTCAAACCAGGTGAATCCGCGCTCAAGCTGGTGACGTCGGGGTCTTGAACCTGGGTCCTCCGCATCTCAGTCCAACGCTCTAGCCACTGTGCCACTGCCTAGTCAGGCGCTTTCGTTCTTTTAGCGTGATATTTTTTTCATGTTGAAGTAAACAAGTTCTTAGTTGTGTCCCAGTATTCAGTTTAATTTTTAATTAAATATTTATTTGCTTATTTTTTGGTGCTAAAATTGCCATAAGTCTTTTATAGTACATATCGAGTATGGCCATACTGACGATGAGCCCATTACAAGGAAGATGCACCTGTATGTGATGAGGAAGTCTGTATGAGGGTATCTGGGAAGTGAAGGTGATGCTCCAGCAGAATACAGAGTAGGAAGAGGACAGAAGTCTAGGTGGAGGGATCGTCACAGCAGAGGCCTGAGGGAGGACGGGAGGCCATCTTAGATTTGAATCCCAAACTGAAATGGGCCTCGTTGCCTTTACCCCGTGTATGTTTGTGGAGTGGAAAGAGGACAGTTTACCTTATCAAGAGTACCTTTCAGTGGAGTGGCTCCCGGGTGTAGAAAGTGCCTTGTGTGTATTGAGCAGGATGATACTAACCACTGCTGAGCCAGCTGTAGTTTGGCATGGCCTGTTTTTCTTATTTTGTTTTTACAGGGACAGAGAGAGGGAGGGATAGATAGGGACAGAAGGAACGGAGAGAGATGAGAAGCATCAATAATCAGTTTTTTTGTTGCGACACCTTAGTTGTTCATTGATTGCTTTCTCATATATACCTTGACTGCGGGCCTTCAGCAGACCGAGTAACCCTTGCTCAAGCCCAGCAACCTTGAGTCCAAGCTGGTGAGCTTTGCTCAAACCAGATGAGCCCACGCTCAAGCTGGAGACCTCGGGGTCTCGAACCTGGGTCCTCCACATCCCAATCCAGTGCTCCATCCATTGTGCCACCGCCTGGTCTCTGCAGGGCCGGTTTTTCTAGGGATGATTTTGAGGCCAGATTTTATGTAATTCCGCATATCACGTTAAAGCAATTGGTGTTTATCCATTAGGTGGGGGAAGCCATTGACAGGCATTGAACAGTGTGATGGCAGTCTGGAGGAATCTGCCATTGTAGTAACTCTAGTCTCCAGAGTCTGGCCTGCTGGGGAAGGTGGGTGACATCACCTGAGGCAGGAGAAAGTTGTCTAATGTTAATGTGTTGACTTTGGGGTTTTTTACTTTATCTAGATATTGATATAGTAGTGTTGAGGAAGAACATCAAAAGACTAGTAAAGCACCTTATTCCATTATAGATGTTTTCAGGTTGGAATAATGTCTTTTAAATAAAAGGTGAAACAATTTTATTTTAAACTTAGATTATATTTATTGTAAGTAGATCACTTTGGTTATAGTTATAACCTAGGTTTAATTTTTTCCTTTTTTTTTTGTATTTTTCTGAAGTTGGAAACCGGGAGGCAGTCAGACAGACTCCCGCATTGCCCTACCGGGATCCACCCGGCATGCCCACCAGGGAGTGATGCTCTGCCCATCTGGGGCATCGCTTTGTTGCAACCAGAGCCATTCTAGCACCTGAAGCAGAGGCCTCAGAGCCATCCTCAGCGCCCGGGCCAACTTTGCTCCAATGGAGCCTTGGCTTCGGGAGGGGAAGAGAGAGACAGAGCAAGGGGAGGGGGAGGGGTGGAGAAGCAGATGGGCGCTTCTGTTTGCCCTGGCCGGGAATCAAACCCGGGACTCCTGCACGCCAGGCCGACGCTCTACCACTGAGCCAATCGGCCAGGGCCAGGTGTAGTTTTTTGATCTGTGTGCAAACCACATGTCTGTATGTTGTGGAGTTTGTGTGTGTGTGTGTGTGTGTGTGTGTGTATGATTTAATAGTAACTCATCGCAATCTGAATGACATTCCTAGTTTGAGTTTTAGAGCCTGAAAAAAGTGATAAGAATGTTGTTCCTTTTAATGTGTGTGGATAGTTTGTTCCTTTATTTTTGCTTTTTTCTTGTGTATCACTGGTCCATGGGTCTTGTGTATTCAGTTTGTTTAATCAGGTAGTCCTCATTCTTTTTCTTAAGCTTGTCCTTAAGGGTAGTTTTAAGCTTGCCCTTAAGGTAGTCCTTAAGGGTGTGGTGGTGTCCTTTCCGGGTAGTTTTCTTAACTTGGATGCAACCCCATTAATCTTTGAACTGTTCCTGTGTCTGAGGTGTATTTTTTGTTTTTCCTACCCAGTACTTGTCAGTTGGTTTTTTTAACCCTGTTTATCTGGAGTAGAATTTAGATATCAAATGGTGTTGTGCATCCTGATTGCTACTGGAATGCCTCTGTTTTCATTGTACAGACATGGGAAATATGTAGATTTTGATTTTTGTATTGATACTTCCTATTCATACCATTGAAAATTTGCCCTTTTTTTAGCAACATCATTTACTTTTCTTTGCCCTTACACTACATAGTACATATTATACTGTAGCATGTATATATATATATATAATATACTTATATAGTATATTATTATTTGAAAACACTAATAATGTTTGTAGGTTTATATTTTATTATTATTTTTTTTCGTTGCGACACCTTAGTTGTTCATTGATTGCTTTCACATATGTGCCTTGACTGTGGGCCTTCAGCAGACCGAGTAACCCCTTGCTCGAGCCAGCAACCTTAGGTCCACCAAGCTGGTGAGCTTTTTGCTCAAACCAGATGAGCTCGCGCTCAAGCTGGTGGCCTCGGGGTCTTGAACCTGGGTCCTTCCACATCCCAGTCCGACGCTCTATCCACTGCGCCACCTCCTGGTCAGGCTATTAATATTTTTCTTAATACATACAGTTGACATTCTGAGTTACAAAATTATTTAAAAATATTTTTCTTTGATTATGTTACCAATTTGATTATTAGTGAAATCTTTACCTTTTAAGAATTCTTATTTAATGTAGTTTTTCTCAGTGTAAGAAACATGTGTTCAGAAAGTTGAAGCCGTGCCTGACCAGGTTGTGGCACAGTGGATAGAATAACGGACTGGGATGCGGAGGACCCAGGTTCGATACCCTGAGGTCGCCAGCTTGAGTGCGGGTTCATCTGGTTTGAGCAAAGTTCACCAGCTTGGACCCAAGGTCGCTGGCTTGAACAAGGGGTCACTCAGTCTGCTGAAGGCCCACGGTCAAGGCATAGATGAGAAGGTAATCAATGAACAACTAAGGTGTCGCAACGAAAAACTGATGATTGATGCTTCTCGTCTCTTTGTTCCTGTCTTTCCCTATCCATCTCTCTCTCTGTCCATGTTAAAAAAAATAAAGTTCAATATACCTGAAAAGGTATATTTACAGTCTCCCACTTCTGCCCCATTTTTATTAGTTCTTGGTTATTCTTCCAGTTTCATTTTTGCACATATAAGCTCCTATATGTGTTTTATTTCTCTTCTTTTCTTAGACAAAATAGAGATCATTTTACATAAGGTTACTCTTTTTCTTTTGTGCTTGCAGTTTGTGTCCTAACAACGCACACTTGGTCTGTTCATAGTCTGTTTCGTGTACTGCTTAAGAGAATAACCTTGTGGACAATAGTGTATATAGTACTTACACAGGAATGGCTGTAAGATAGATTTTTGAGAAAAGGATCAATATGTTTAACTCTGGTAGTGTCAAAAAATTTTAAAAGGCAGATCTAATTATGTCACACTTTTACTTAAAACTCTCAGTAGCTTGCCTCTGCTGTAAGGATGGAACTATATCACATGGTCTCAAGGACAAACATCATTTTCATCTTTTGGAACTTCTTCCTCACCGTGCACTATGTCTTCCCATGCTTTTCCAGCTCTAGCCATGCTGATCCTCCTGCCATTTCCTGTGCTCAGCACCAACTCCTCCTGTACCAGGGAACCCACACTTGTTCTTTTTCTCTCCTTGTCTTGCTATTCCTAGTCTTCAGAAGTATTTTCAGGCATCACTTTTTCATGAAATGTTTTCGTGTGAATTTGTGAATATGCACAATAAAGATAGAAACAGTAGCCAGGGCACCCCATATACCTGCTACAACAACCATCCATTTTCTAAAGTGTTTTTGACCTCCCTGAGGAGATGTTGCTGTTCCTGGTTCTTGCTAAATTTATAGTGCTATGTTAGTTTATATAATTTAATGAATTTTTATTTTCCCAGAAAGGCTGAACTTTGTTAAAGTAGAGACTTTCTGTTTTTGCCCATAATTACTTTTCTAGTACTTTGCTCAGTGCCTGGGTTGTGAGTGCTCAAACCCCCGGGACAGTAACTGGAATTGTCCAGGGAAAGGGGAGCCTGTGTGTTTATGTCTGATCTGCTACAGAGGTTTTTGCAACAGTGGTTGTTAGGGGTCCAAAGAGCTGATGTAGCAGCTTGCAGACAATAAGGCTGTTGTCTGTATGCCTGAAGTAGAGTTTGAAGTTCACAGGGCAGGCATGTAGAAAAGGAAGATGGGTGTGTAGTGGGGAAGAACATGAACAAGCTGGAGGCCACAGCAGGCTAGGTTGAAAGCTGTGTCATTATTGTTGTCTGTGACCTTGGTCATATGGGCAACCTATAAGAAGAGTTGGGTCCTTGTTGTGGAGTTAACTGACCACACACACTTGGCCCAGGAGGCAGAGTTGCTTAGGGGGAGGGTAAGGTACAAGCAGTTGTAGTCTCAACCATGTCTTGAATTAGTGAGGTGGAGGGGAAGATCAGTGGGTACAGGTTACAGAGTGCACCTTTACTGTGCTCCTGCCTGCTGCACAAGAAATCTCTCTTGTGGCGTTCCCAAACCAGAAACAGATGGGAGAGGAAATTCTGGGAATGTGATTCAGCCATGTTAAAACATTATAGAGCAAAATGATGAGCTCAGTGTTTTAAATTCCCAGGTTCCACATAAGGGAGTTTCAGTGTCTGCCCTAAAAGTACAAATTAAATTCCTGATTTGTAAGTAAGAGCATTGATTGTAAAGAATGGGATCCTGAAAATTGGATTAAGGGCATATGATCAGATTCTAACAGCTGGAGACCTTGAAACCCTAGATTCTGCTGGACTACCTTTGCTGATAAAAGAAGACTTTCGCTCTCATTCCTGAGGAGCTTAATCTCCATTTGCCTGATAAACTGGTACTTGCCCTCTTTGTACATTGTCCAGCAAGACTCCTAAGGGTGAGGTGCAACATGTGACCCATGAGGAGGTATGCTACCCTCAAAAAGATTGGTTTGCCACTGTATAGGTAGGAACCAGGGGAATATGGGTGGGAATGGATCTCAAGGGTGTGGGATAACAGTGGAAGGAACATGAAGTTGGGTTAGACTGGATTTGATGATGTGGGCACACCAGCAGAGATTCTTGACAACTCATGTTGCTTGAGGGGTTAAAAAGGGCTCTGATCATTTGAGATAACTCAAAAGGTGGCCTGTGCCAAGTGACATTGAACTGCTAGAACTGCCTTGGTGTACCTTAAAAGAAGGGTCCACAAACTTAGGGAGACTGGAGTGTCAGAGTGGATTTGTCATGAAAGACCTGCTCACCCACCCTGGGGGTTTAGAGCCCATGCCTGCCTCATCCCACAACTGTAGAACCTTTGTGAGGTGAGCCCAGTATTCTTTTTTTTTTTTTAATCCCTCTGAAGCTAGAAACCGGGAGAGACAGTCAGACAGACTCCTGCATGCCCCTGACTGGGATCCACCCGGCACGCCCACCAGGGGCGATGGTCTGCCCCTCCAGGGCGTGGCTCTGTTGCGACAAGAGCCACTCTAGCGCCTGGGGCAGAGGCCAAGGAGCCATCCCCAGTGCCCGGGGCCATCTTTGCTCCTTTGGAGCCTTGGCTGCGGGAGGGGCAGAGAAGCAAATGGGCGCCTCTCCTGTGTTCCCTGGCCGGGAATCCAACCCGGGACTTCTACACGCCAGGCCGAGAGCCCAGTATTCCTGAGAGCACTGGTCACTTCTCTTTGTGGGTCTGAAGTAACACTGGGAACTGGTGGGCACTGAACTGTGACTGTACAGTAAATGTGAATCCTAGGGCAGCAGGTCTGTTGAATGGTCTTTTTTATTTAGAATTAATCTCCAGGTTACAGCTATTGGTAATTTTTTGGTTTACCCTGGTATTATTGTTTAATCCTATAAACTTTTCCCTTTAAATCAGGGGTAGTCAACCTTTTTATAACTACTGCCCACTTTTGTATATCTGTTAGTAGTAAAATTTTTTAACTGCCCACCGGTTCTACAGTATGGTGATTTATAAAGTAGGGAAGTAACTATAAAATTTATAAAGCAGAGTTACAGCAAGTTAAAGCATATAATAATAATTACTTACCAAGTACTTTATGTTGGATTTTTGCTGTTTGGCAGAATACATCTATAAAACAACTGACTGTAGTTAAATCTATCTTTTTATTTATACTTTGGTTGCTCCGCTACCGCCCACCATGAAAGCTGGAACACCCACTAGTGGGTGGTAGGGTTCACTACCACTGCTTTAAATGGACTCAGTAAAACATAAAAGCAATCCCACGTACTTTCCATTTATAATTACTTTTCACAGTTTTGTTTTTTTAAAATTTTATTTATTTTTTACAGAGACAGAGTGAGTCAGAGAGAGGGATAGACAGGGACAGACAGACAGGAACGGAGAGAGATGAGAAGCATCAATCATTAGTTTTTCATTGCGCGTTACAACACCTTAGTTGTTCATTGATTGCTTTCTCATATGTGCCTTGACCACAGACCTACAGCAGACCGAGTAACCCCTTGCTTGAGCCAGAGACCTTGGGTCCAAGCTGGTGAGCTTTTGCTCAAACCAGATGAGGCCGCACTCAAGCTGGCGACCTCGGGGTCTCCAACATGGATCCTCTGCATCCTAGTCCGACGTTCTATCCACTGCGCCACTGCCTGGTCAGGCACTTTTCACAGTTTTTGAAATATTATTTATAAAGTAAGGTTCACCTAAAATATATACATGGCCTTTAAATAATTCATGTTAGTGATGGGATTATAATTTAGTAGGGCCTTTTTGGAAAGTGACTTCATTATACTTTTTTTTTTCTTCTTTTCCAAGTGAGAGGAGGGGAGATAGACTTCTGCATGCACTCCAACCTGGATCCACCTGGGAACACCCATCTGGGGCTGAGGCTCTGCCAGTCTAGGGCTGATGCTCTGCCCATCTGGGGCCATGCTCGCAACCAGGCTCTTTTTAGCACCTGAGCTGGAGGCTAATGGAGCCATCCTCAATGCCAGGGGCTGATGTGCTCAAATCCATTGAGCCATGGCTGTGGGATAAGAGAGAGAGAGAAGGGGGAGGGGTGGAGAAGCAGATGGTCGCCTCTTCTGTGTGTCCTGACTGGAATGACTTCCACAGCTGGGTCAATGCTCAACCTCTGAGCCAACTGGACAGGGCAAACTTCATTATACCTAATTTAAAACGCACATACTTTGGCCTAGAAGTTCAACTGCTAGGAAGTTTTTGTATAGGTGCAAGTGCACAAGTATACAAATGTATGTGTAAAAGTATTGGGGTTAACAGGGTAAAATAAATGTTTTTTTTTTTTTTTTTAAATTTTTATTTATTATTATTATTATTTACAGAGACAGAGAGTCAGAGAGAGGGATAGATATGGACAGACAGGAACAAAGAGAGATGAGAAGCATCAACCATTAGTTTTTCGTTGTGACACCTTAGTTGTTCATTGATTGCTTTCTCATATGTGCCTTGACCGCAGGCCTTCAGCAGACCGAGTAAGCCCTTGCTCGAGCCAGTGACCTTGGGTCCATGCTGGTGAGCTTTTGCTCAAACCAGATGAGCCCGCGCTCAAGCTGGCGACCTTGGGGTCTCGAACCTGGGTCGTCCGCATCCCAGTCCAACGCACTATCCACTGCGCCATTGCCTGGTCAGGCTTTTTTTTTTTTTTTTTTTTTTTTTTTTTTTTTAGAGGAGAGGGAGAGACAGAGAGAGAGAAAGGAGAGAAGAGAGAAGGGGGGAGGAGCTGGAAGCATCAACTCCCATATGTGCCTTGACCAGGCAAGCCCAGGGTTTCGAACCGGCGACCTCAGCATTTCTAGGTCGACGCTTTATCCACTGCGCCACCACAGGTCAGGCCAATAAATGGTTTTTATATCCATTTAAGAATCTGTTATAGTGCATGGGAAACATAGTAAGAGAAGCAAATTGTAGAATTGTATATTTTGTTTTAAGATGTTTGTGTAGTTATGTTATGCTTTAAATATTTGTACAACAATATGTTAGATTCGTAGATGTCTCATGAGTGGTTATCTCTGGGAGATGGACTGATGAAGAAAGGGGGCGGAGTGTTCTGTCTAAAAAAAGTAACACTTTCGGCCCTGGCTGGTTGGCTCAGTGGTAGAGCGTCGGCCTGGCGTGCGAAAGTCCCAGGTTCGATTCTCAGCCAGGGCACACAGGAGAGGCGCCCATTTGCTTCTCCACTCCTTCCCCTCTCCTTCCTCTCTGTCTCTCTCTTCCTCTCCCGCAGCCAAGGCTCCATTGGAGCAAAAGATGGCCTGGGCGCTGGGGATGGCTCCTTGGCCTCTGCCCCAGGCGCTAGAGTGGCTCTGGTCGCAACAGAGCGACTCCCCGGATGGGCAGAGCATCGCCCCCTGGTGGGCGTGCCGGGTGGATCCCGGTCTGGCGCATGAGGGAGTCTGTCTGACTGTCTCCCTGTTTCTAGCTTCAGAAAAATACAAAAAAAAAAAAAAAATACAAAAAAAAAAAGTAACACTTTTGCTTCAGAATTTTTTTTTTTTTTTTAGGTAGAAAGAGAAGGACGGACAGGAAGGGGAGAGAGATGAAGCATCAACTTGTAATTGTGGCACTGAATTGTTCATTGATTGCTTCTCATATGTGCCTTGGTGGGGTGGGGGGGCTCCAGCTGAGCCAGTGACCTTAGGCTTAGTGACCTTTTGAGCTCAAGCAAGCAACCATGAGGTCTTGTCTATGATTCCACGCTCAAGCTGGTGACCTCAAGGTTTCGAGCCTGGGTCCTCAGCGTCCCAGGTCAATGCTCTATCCACTGTGCCACCACCTGGTCAGGTGCAAATAGCTTCTTAATTTGAGTTAATAGCAAATTTACCTTTGGTTAGAGGACTGTTGACTTTTCAGTCTTGTATGTCTTTTTTTAATTGTAAAATACACTGAGTACAGAAGAGTGACAGAGCCATGGTTTGTGACACACCAGCTATGGATTCATTATGAATTTTATTCATGTGGTCACATGCATTTGTAGTCTATTCTGTGTATTACTCATGGCTTCTTATTTTCCTGGTAAGTGTTGAGTTGTTTCCAGTTTGAGACTGTTAGTTCAGGTCCCCAAAGAACAAGAAAAAAGCAAGTTGGGATTAGATCTAAATGTATTGAGGTAAATAGCAGTGAGGCCAGCCTCCTGCAGATCTGAAGAATGTGGAGGAGGAAGGGATGGAGAGTGTTTAATGGGGACGCAGACTTACGAACACAGTGTAATTCTGAGAAAGCTTAAGCAAGGCCAGTGAGTCCTGCAGCCAAAGTTGCGTCAGAGGCATCCCTTGTCCTGCAGGAGTGGGCCTACTTGAGCATCCTGACTACTTGAAACAGTTTGTGTAAGGGATGCACGGGGTTGAGGCTGAGGGGAGGGTAGTGATGGATTTAGCGGTGGTCCCAGGTGTTGCAGGAAGTGACACCCGACGGAGGAGACCAAAGATGCTCAGACAACTTAATAATAGAGGAAGGAGAATTTATTAGTAGCTGGTAGAGCATGTGGGCCTAATAGCACCAAAGCATGAGCTCTCTGAACAGGTTATTTACCTTTACAGTATCTGAGCAATGGGCAGGTGATTCCTTTGTTTAAGGTTTCCCAGGACTCGAGAGGGGTGGGGGAGTTCTGGTGGGGTCAACAAGGGGAAAAGGGTTTTTCAGATCACTGGTCTTAGCTTAACTATATACAGATCCTGCTTTTCTTGCTTTGTGTTGCAAGCAGCTCCAAGCAACCATTTAGAGAACTATGGGATATAGTTAATTTATAACTGGCTGACTCAGTTATCCCTGCTGGCTCCTTTCCCTTGTATTCCTCTGGTTTTTCCCCTCTCAAGAGAAAAGGGAAGCTTGCTCCTTCTTCAAAGGGGCTCAGCTTGTTCCATTTTCATGGCTGGTGTGGAGCTCATGGGAGTAGACTTGTGAACATTCAGGTACATGTTCCTGGCACGCTTTTCTGTCATATGCAATTACTGGGCCACATATTACGCTGTGTTTAGTATTCGTAGACAATACCGTACCTTTCCAGAGTAGACACACTGGTTTTTGTTCCTGCTGCAGTGAATGCATTTTTGTGGCTCCACATCCTCACCAATATTTGGCATTGTTATTCTTTTTAACTTTAGTCATCCCAGTGGGTGGTTAGTAGTACAAATATTGATCAACTTACTACCTATGCAACTTACGACCATTCAACTTTAGGACCACAATTGCTAGCCACGACTGCTCTGTGTCTGGCAACGCAAGCATTGCCCAGCTGGGTGTACGACAGTGCGGACCAGCCTCCGGCAGCACTACCATCTCCGCGTGCACCATTTCAACTGTTATTCCAGACTCAGTACAGCAATTTGTGTTTTGTGTCTTGGATATTTTTCATCAAACCCTTCCCAAGGTGTCTACCAAGAGGAAATTGTCTTTGCAAATATTAAACCAGTTGTACTGGTAATGCAGTGTTTTACTTAAACCTGACGAATGTAAAAATAAGAAACAAAATGGTATAGAAATGATACAAATGGCATAAAATGAACAAAGAAAATTATGATATATAACAATAATGAAAGAAAATTATGATAAAATATGACTTAAAGATTTTTATAACATCATTTCAGTACTGTACACATAGCCTACTCAACTTACGACCAAACTGTGTTACGACCAGTCTGTCGGAACCAATTGTGGTTGTAAGTCGAGCACTAGCTGTATCTTACTCTGGCTTTTGTCTATGTTAGATGTGGCCATGTGATTTGTCTTAGCCAGTGACACGTGAGCAGAAGAGACTTGTCACAAAAACTTTTTATTCTTTAGGTGAGAGGAGGAGAGATAGGCAGAATCCCACATGCGTCCCAAATGGATCCACTTGGCAATTCTATCTGGGGCCAGTGCTCTAGTACCAAGCTATTTTTAGTGACTGAGGCTGATGGGCTCCTCAGTGCCTGGGGTCATGCTTGAACCAGTTGAGCCACTTGCTGTGCGAGGGGGAAAGGGAGGGGGAGAGAAGCAGATGTTTGCTTTTCCTGTGTGTTTTGACAAGGAATTGAACCTGAATGTCCATAAGTAGGGCTGATGCTCTATCCACTGAGCCAGGGCTACAGAAATGTTTTATTTATTTATTTTAAAAAATTGATTTATTTTAGAGAGAGAGTAAGTGGGGGGGGGGAGAAAGAAATATATATGAGGGCCACAAAAACTTGTAATCACAGTGGTGAGATTTGCCACATCTTCTACTTCCTGGTGATTCTGTTTTGAAATGGAGCTTCCTGTAGTGCAGGTCTTGTATGTTTTTATAGGACCTGGGAGCAGAGGGAGGAAGGGAGGAGAGGGGAGGAGCAAGAGTGGAGTAAAGAGGGAAAGACCAGGGAGCAGGGAGTGGGAATTTTTCTCAGGCACCTAGGATTTCTGGGGTTGTGAACATTGTATACTTATTAACCTATCCTGACAGGTAAACTTTTCTTTGTTTTTTTAATAGACTTTATTTTTGAGAGCAGTTTTAGGTTCTCAGCAAAACTGAGCAGAAAGTATAAGGTTTTTTGTATTCTGACCCCACACAGGCATAGACTCCGATGTCCTGCACCAGATTATACATTTGTTACAGTTAGTGAACTTACATTGACACATCATTATAGTTTGTATTAGGGGACACTTTTGGTATGTATTATGTTCAGTGGGTTTTTACAAATATATGGTGAGTATCCACCATTATAGTAGAATATAGAATAGCTTCACTGCTCTAAGAATACTCTGTTCTCTGCTTATGTTTTACTCATTTCTAAATTCCTTTGTGGTCTAAACATTATAATTAAAGTTTATGAGAGTTTTTGAAGCTTTATGGCCCAAGAGATGATCAAGTTTTGTAAATGTTCCATGTGTACTTGGAAAGAGTGTTTTTCTGGATTTGTTGGGTGCAGGTTTTTGTCACTTCAGCTTGGTTAATCATGTTAAATTCTTCTATATCCTTAATCTTTTTTTTGTGTGTGTGTGTGACAAAGACAGAGTTAGAGAGAGAGGGATAGATAAGGAAAGACAGCCAGGAAGGGAGAGAGATGAGAAACATCAATTCTTCGTTGTGGCACCTTAGTTGTTCATTGCTTGCTTTCTCATATGTGCCTTGACTGGGGGGTTATAGCAGACTGAGTGATCCCTTGCTTGAGCCAGTGACCTTGGGCTCATGCCGGCGAGCCTTGCTCAAACCAGATGAGCCTGTGTTCAAGCTGGCGACCTCGGGGTCTCGAACCTGGGTCCTCTGCATCCCAGTCTGACGCTCTATCTACTACGCCACTGCCTGGCCAGGCCCTCTCCGCCTTCTTAAAGAATTGTTCCAGGCTAGTTTGGGGGACACCAACTCCCTTACTTATACGCTGTGTTACTGCATATACTTCTGCCATGTGCAACCAAACTAGTTCGCCCATGTAGTCAGTAAGTACGACACTAATGGCATAAGTCAAAATACTCGTGTCTCAATTTTTTTACTTTTTTATGGAAGTGAGAGGCATAAACTTGAAATGTCTCATGTTGAGACTGTTGTAACCCAAGGACCCCTTGTAAATAGTGACAGAAACATTATTAGGCCTTGGAGTCAGCATATTCCTTATCCTCCACGTTACCCCCTGAGAAGTTCCTTCTTTTACTTCCTTAAAATTGTTTGTTTCTGCTAATAAATATCCCTGCAAGATGGTGCTTGGGGCTACCGTCTGTACCCTCTGCAAGAGGTCTTGGTGGTAGGCTCCCCTACGTAACCTCGGTGTAGCTCATCTGGTCTCCGAGTAGGCATTGTCTTCATGACAAGTGTATATATTTTTGACTGCCCTCCATTATTTAAGCAAGAGAGACAGGAAGGGAGAGAGATGAGAAACATCAGCTCATAATTGCACACTTTAGTTCATTGTTTTTTTTGGTTCATTTTATTGATCTTTGGAGAGCAGGAAAGAGACACGAACATCTATTCCTGTATTTGTCCGGACCAGAAATCAAACCTTCAACTCTGCATTTTGGGACAATGTTCCAACCAATCAAGCTATCTGACCAGGATTGCTTTCTCATATGTTCGTTGACCTGGGAGCTCCAGCCGAGCCAGTGACCCCTTACTCAAGTCAGCGACCTTGGGGTCATGTCTATGATCCCACGCTCAACTGGTGACCCAGCACTCAAGCTGGATGAGCCTATGCTCAAGCTGGTGACCTCGAGGTTTCAAACCTGGGTCCTCAGTGTTCCAGGTTGAAATTCTATCCACTGTACCACCACTTGGTTAGGCTGAACCCTTTATTTTCAATCTGTGTGTTTATATTTATATAATTATATTGTCAACAATATATTGTTGAAATTTTAAAATCTTGTTACAATATTTCTTGAGAGCTTGTTTGGAGGTTCTAGCAGGGAGCACAGCTACTTTTGTATACCCTTGACCAAAGAACGGTCCTCTCCTCAATCAGGGAAGGTCATCCTCTTCAACTGAGCGTGCAACTTCCCGAAGGATGCACATACCCTCTATGAGGGAGGAAGGGGACACCCGCCTAGCCAGCTGGATCAGCTAAATCAATCCTGGCGATCAGTGGGCTGACAGATGTCACAGTCAGATTGCCCTCACATCCAGTATTTCTTAAAATTGGAACATTTGGTCTGTTGATGATATTTAACAAATTAATGGACATAGTAGTGTTTGTATCTGTTGTCTTGGTGCTTTCTGTTTATGTACCTGCTTTTTGTGCCACTTTTCTCTCATTTTTTTGGAATGCTAAGTTTTATTATTTCTTTCCTCTGTTAACTTTGTTGATTTAATTAATTAATTTTTGGAGAGAAGAGAGAAAGAGAGGGAGAAGGGGGAGAAGCAGGAAACATCTACTTGTAGTATTTGCTTCCTATATGTACCTTGACTGGTTAAGCCCAGGGATTCAAACTGGGGACCTCAGCATTCTAGAGTGACACTTGATCCACTGTACCACCACAGATTAGACTTTTAAAAAAAAATAATTTATCTACTTTTTTAGATTTTATTTATTCATTTTTATTAGAGAGAGAGGAGAGAGAGAGAGGGATAGATAGAGAACAGGGGGAGGAGCAGGAAGCATCAACTCCCATATGTTCCTTGACCAGGCAAGCCCAGGGTTTTGAACCGGTGACCTCAGCATTCCAGGTGGGCGCTTTATCCACTGTGCCACCACAGGTCAGGCCTCCTCTGTTAACTTGAAAGTTATTTTTTGTTTTTTACAGAGACAGAGTCAGAGAGAGGGATAGACAGGGACAGACAGGAACGAAGAGATGAGAAGCATCAATCATTAGTTTTTCATTTGCATGTTGCAACACCTTAGTTTATTATTTTTTTTACTTTTATTTTGTTTTGTATTTTTTTGAAGTTGGAAACAGGGAGGCAGTCAGACAGACTCCCGCATGCGCCCAACTGGGATCCACCCGGCACGCCCACCAGGGGGCGGTGCTCTGCCCACCTGGGGCGTCGCTCTGGTGCAACCAGAGCCATTCTAGCCTCTGAGGCAGAGGCCACAGAGCCATCCTCAGCGCTCTGGCCAACTTTGCTCCAGTGGAGCCTTGGCTGCAGGAGGGGAAGAGAGAGACAGAGAGGAAGGAGAAGGGGAGGGGTGGAGAAGCAGATGGGTGCTTCTCCTGTGTGCCCTGGCCGGGAATCCAACCTGGGACTCCTGCACAGCAGGCTGACACTCTACCACTGAGCCAACCGGCCAGGGATTCTAGTTGTTTATTGATTGCTTGTTCATATGTGCCTTGACTGCAGGCCTTCAGCAGACTGAGTAACCCCTTGCTCAAACCAGCGACCTTGGGCTCAAGTTGGTGAGCTTTTGCTAAAACCAGATGAGCCCGCGCTCAAGCTGGTGACCTCGGGGTCTCAAACCTGGGTCTTATCCCAGTCCGACGCTCTATCCACTGCACCACCACATGGTCAGGCTGAAAATTACTTTAAACATGGATCTTTAACCTATCAAAATCTAATATTTCGTTATATCTCCTTTTTCCTGGGCACTTCAACTCTACTTATCACATTTTCACTGATAGCACTATTGTGCTGTTAGAATTCTATGTGTATTTTACCTTAAGACATTGTTAATTTATGCAGTCAGTAGCCTTTTTGATTTACCATCTTCATTGCTCTTAATTCCTTGATATAATTCCAACCCTCCATCTTTGAACATTTTCTTTTCTTCTGCTTGAGCATTTTCTGTTTCCCACCTGTTGTATGACTGCTGATAGTGAATTCTTTGAGTATGTGTTGATTTGAGTATATCTGAAATTGACCTTCCTTTTTTTTTGTATTTTTCTGAAGCTGGAAATGGGGAGAGACAGTCAGACAGACTCCCGCATGCGCCCGACCGGGATCCACCCGGCACGCCCACCAGGGGGCGATGCTCTGCCCCTCCAGGGGGGGGGTTCGCTCTGTTGAGACCAGAGCCACTCTAGCGCCTGGGGCAGAGGCCAAGGAACCATCCCCAGCGCCCGTGCCATCTTTGCTCCAATGGAGCCTCGCTGCGGGAGGAGAAGAGAGAGACAGAGAGGAAGGAGAGGGGGAGGGGTGGAGAAGCAAATGGGCGCTTCTCCTGTGTGCCCTGGCCGGGAATTGAACCCTAGACTTCTGCACGCCAGGCCGACGCTCTACCACTGAGCCAACCGGCCAGGGCCGACCTTCCTTTTTGAAGGAGATATATAAATACATATATGTGTGTGTGTATGTATGTATTTATATTTTTTATTTTTCTTATTTATTTTTTCCTCGAGAGGAAGGGAGATAGACTCTCACATGCTCCCCGACCAAGATCCATCTTGCAACTCCTGTCTAGGGCTGATGCTCTGCCCATCTAGGGCCATGCTTGTAACCAAGCTATTTTTAGCACCTGAGGTGTAGGAGGCTCCATGGAGCCATCCTCAGTGCCTGGGGCCAATGTACTCGAACCAATTGAGCAATGGCTGTGGGAGGAGAAGAGAGAGATGGGTGGAGTAGAGAAGGAGAAGCAGACAGTTGCTTCTTCTGTGTGCCCTGACAAGGACTCGAACCTGGGATATCCACACGTTGTGCCAGCACTTTATCACTGAGCCAACTGGCCAGGGTGGATATGTGTGTGTGTGTGTGTGTGTGTGTGTGTGTGTGTGTGTGTGTGTGTATTTTTTTTTGTATTTTTCTGAAGTTGGAAACGAGGCAGTCAGACTCTCGCATGTGCCCTACCGGGATCCACCTGGCATGCCCACCAGGGGGCGATGCTCTGCCCATCCGGGGCATCGCTCTGTTGCAACCAGAGCCATTCTAGCACCTGAGGCAGAGGCCACAGAGCCATCCTCAGTGCCCGGGCCAACTTTGCTCCAATGGAGCCTTGGCTGCAGGAGGGGAAGAGAGAGACAGAGAGGAAGGAGAGGGGGAGGAGTGGAGAAGCAGATGGGCGCCTCTCCTGTGTGCCCTGGCCATGAATCGAACCTGGGACTCCCGCACGCCAGGCCGACACTACCACTGAGCCAACCAGCCGGAGCCTCAGGGTGGATATTTTTGATAAGGGTAGACTCCTAAGTTGTCAGTTTTCTTCTAAGGCACTGAAAGAAGGTATTGAATTACATACATCCTTAGGTTCCATACTTTTTGTAAGAAGTCAGTTTAATATTTGCTCCCATGAGCGCAGCTCTCTCTCAAGTTGGCCCATATCCACTTGGATGATTAGCACTTTCTGCTTCTTTCATAGTGGTGTTTGTACCCCAGCCTCTTTTTTTCTCTCTACTAGGATAAAACTTCCTTTATTCTTACTCAGAAAAAAATATGTATTTGCTCCCATGAGTGGAATCTGTGATTCGTTTAATGTTTTTATGATTTTTTTGTCTTTAGTTTTCAACCCTACTGCTGTGCTGTGTCTAGATGTGTGTTCTTATTTCTGTTTTGTGTTTGTAGATCTCGATGAATCTGTGCAGTGTCTGAGAGCTCATTTCAGTGCGAGTTAGACCTTCCCCGTCTCTTACCCTCGCCATTCAGGTGTTTTCTTCTGATTTCTCATTGTTCACTAATTTTTAACAAGATGAGGATGAGCCTACTGTTACTCAGATCTGTTGATCTTACTGTACGTTTTTACTCCTGGAAAACCTTTTTTTTTTTGATATAATTGTACCAAGATTTTTTTATTTTTCTATTTTTCTGAAGTTGGAAACGGGGAGGCAGTCAGGCAGACTCCACATGCGCCCGACTGGGATCCATCCGGCATGCCCAACAGGGGGGGTGATGCTCTGTTGCAACCGGAGCCATTCTAGCGCCTGAGGCAGAGGCCATGGAGCCATCCTCAGCGCCCGGGCCAACTCTGCTCCAATGGAGCCTTGGATGCAGGAGGGGAAGAGAGACAGAGGGGTGGAGAAGCAGGTGGGCATTTCTCCTGTGTGCCCTGGCCGGGAATCAAACCCGGACTCCTGCACGCCAGGTTGACGCTCTACCACTGAGCCGACTGGCCAGGACTTGTACCTGGATTTAATATCTTTCCTCATATCTCTTTGAATATATTATAGCAATTTTATTATTTAATAATTTTATTTCTGTGTTCTTTCCACAGCTAAATTAAAAAAAAGTTATTGATTGATTTGAGAGAGAGAAAAATATTGAATTATTTTGTCCACTTATTTATGCATCAGTTGGTTGCTTCTTGTATGTGCCCCTGACTGGAGATTGAATCCAGAACCCCGGCGAATTGGTGTATCAGGACGGTGCTCTACCAACTGAGCTACATCTCCAGCTCCCCCCCCTCCCCCTGCTGCCCAGATTGAAATTACAATTACAATTTTGCAGTTTCAATACCTGGCCGCCCCCTTTTTAGTCTTTTACTTGTTGTTTCTCCTAGTTTTTATTTTGTCTCTTGTGGCTGGGTTGAATGTGTATACTTGTGTGCATGTGCATTACATTACATTTTAAAAGTTGTTTGGAATAATTAGGGTCTAGGATGATATTTCTAGGATTTACACTTGCTTCTGCCAGGCCTCTGAGGGCGTGGGCAGTCTGGGGTCAGCTCATTTCAGTGTAGGTTAGAGAGCAGTGGCGGCTGGCGGCCCTTCTTAGTCTGGCTTCTCACCACTCCTCCAGTTCCTGAGAGCAATTTAGGATTCCAGCTCATGTGACATGGGTTTTTCAGCCCCTCCTTTTTTTCTTTTTCTGAATCTGGAAACGGGGAGAGACAGTCAGACTCCCGCATGCGCCTGACTGGGATGCACCCGGCATGCCCACCAGGGGGCAATGCTCTGCCCCTCTGGGGCGTCGCTCTGCCACTACCAGAGCCACGACCAGAGCCACTGTAGCGCCTGGGGCAGAGGCCAAGGAGCCATCCCCAGCGCCCGGGCCATCTTTGCTCCAGTGGAGCCTTGGCTGTGGGAGGGGAAGAGAGGGACAGAGAGGGACAGAGAGGGGGTGGGGTGGAGAAGCAAATGGGCGCTTCTCCTATGTGCCCTGGTCGGGAATTGAACCCGGGTCCCCCGCACGCCAGGCCGACGCTCTACTGCTGAGCCTACCGGCCAGGGCTCAGCCCTTCCTTCCTTTGGGAGGCCTTGGATTCTGGTCTTTAGCCCCTCTCCTTGCAAAGCTGTCAGCCTTCAGCTGTTGCTTAGGGGTAAAAGTGGGTCCCAGTGTGGGTTTGCTTCCCCAGACTGCTTCCCCAGACTGCATTTCTGAGCTCTGTTGTCTTCAGGTGTGGTTCCAGTATACATGTCATTGTGTGCGCGCACAAATTTTATTCGTGAAAGTCGTTTATCATATACAAAAGTAAAGAAAAGTGTGTAAAACAGCCCCCTTTCTCTTTGATACCATGCCAGTGATGTCTTCCTGGCTTTGAAAGCTTCTTGCCTTCTAGTATGACATTGTGTTCCAGGTTCCTCTGACTTGGAATTAGCCATCCAGTAAGAAACCCTGATTCCTGCTAAATAGTTTCTGCTAAGGTAGTTAGGTTATATTTCATTTAGTGTTTTTTTATTTTATATTTCTTAGCACGGGGAGGGGTCGGGGTAGGGGAGAGACAGGGACGGACAGGTTGGAAGGAAGAGAGATAAGAAGCATCAATTCTTCATTGTGGCATATTAGTTGTTCATTGATTGCTTTCTCATATGTGCCTTGACCAGGGGTCTCCAGCAGAGCTAGTGACCCCATGCTCAAGCCAATGACCTTGGGCTCAAGCCACTGACCATGGGGTTATGTCTGTAATAGCACACTCAAGCCAGTAACCCCTTGCTCAAGCTTGCGAGCCCATGCTCAAGCTGGTGACCTTGGGGTTTTGAAGCTGAGTCCTCTGCGTCCTAGTCTGACGCTCTTATCCAGTGCACCATTGTCAGGCTGTTTTATTTGTTTTAAGCTTTCAGGAGAGGTCTAAAGTATTTACTATCAGTCCATCCTACCAGAAATTGTTCATTCTTTAAATTCATGCCTGCAAGTATCCTCTTGATAGTCAACCTGGTTCCTAGCTCCCACTAGTGGATGTTCCAGCTTTCATGGTGGGCGGTAGCAGAGCAACCAAAGTATAAATAAAAAGATAGGTTTAACTATAGTAAGTTTTTTTTTTTTTTAAAGGTTTTTTTTTTTAATTTATTTATTTATTCATTATTAGAGAGGATAAACAGAGAGGGAGAGAGAGGAGAGAGAGACAGAGAGAGAGAAGGGGGAGGAGCTGGAAGCATCAACTCCCATATGTGCCCTGACCAGGCAAGCCCAGGGTTTTGAACTGGCGATCTCAGCATTTCCAGGTAGACGCTTTATCCACTGCGCCACCACAGGTCAGGCTATAGTAAGTTTTATAAAGATTTATTCTGCCAAACTTAGCGAAAATCCGACATAAAGTACTTGGTAAGTAATTATTATATGCTTTAACTTGCTGAAACTTGGCTTTATAAATTTTATAAAGTAAAGTTACTTTCCTACTTTATAAATCACCATTACTGTGGAACCGGTGGGCGGATAGAAGATTTTCCTACTAACAGAGATACAAAAGTGGGTGGTAGGTATAAAAAGGTTGACTACCCCTGCTCTAAAGACTCATCAAGGATTCAGAGTTGGTTGTGGTCAGTAGTTGTAGGTTGGGGGCTATGCCATGAACCTCTTAGCAATCTGGTCAGACCTGGATACTTTCTCAGGATGCTTCTGATAAATACAGTCAATAAAATACAGAGGGTCACAAAAAAAATCAATTATACTTAGTTATAAAACTGTAAAAGCAATTTTAATGTAACATGGCATCTTAATGTGTTAAGTGACAAGACATCACAAACATACAATTATATTTTAGGATACTAAAATGACACTTGATGCTTACTAGAAATATTCAGTTGGTCTCTGAGTTCTCTCTTTTGACATGTTACTCCATGCGTAATTGATAGGAGGGAGTACTGAGAGCTGTGTAAACCTGTGACCACTGCAGTGCAGTCCTGACAGGCCAGCCACTCCACGTAAGGTCAGACTGACAGGCTGAGGCACCATTCTCCACACTGGCCTTACTGCAGATGCCAGCTGCAGTCCTGAGGGTCCCTAGGCCACCACACTTCTGACTCGCTGGCTTCAAATGCAGAATTCCCAGGACTCTCTAGGTTTAACAGTTTGCTAGAACAACTCAGGTGCTATGCTTATGAATTCCAGTTTTATTACAGCTGAAAAGGATCCAAGTCAGGACCAGCCAGAAGAAGAAATGCATGGGGTGAGGTTTGGGAGTTTGAGGATGAGGGGAGGCTTTCTCAGGGAAGCTAGGCCTATTCCCTTCTGCACATGGATGTGTGACTACATGAAGTGGGAGCACTGTTGGTTGGGAGTTCACCTCAGCTCATTGTCTAGAATATTTATTTGGTTTCATTATGTAAGCATGGCTTTGGCCATGAGGTTGAACTCAGTCTTTTTTTTTTTTTTTTTACAGGGACAGAGAGAGTCAGAGAGAGGGACAGACAGACAGGAACGGAGAGAGATGAGAAGCATCAATCATTAGTTTTTCGTTGCGACACCATAGTTGTTCATTGATTGCTTTCTTATAAGTGCCTTGACCACGGGCCTTCAAAAGACTGAGCAACCCATTGCTCGAGCCAGTGACCTTGGGTCCAAGCTGGTGAGCTTTTTGCTCAAGCCAGATGAGCTCGCGCTCAAGCTGGTGACCTCGGGGTCTCGAACCTGGGCCCTTCTGCATCCCAGTCTGACGCTCTGTCCACTGTGTCACCTCGTGGTCAGGCCTGAACTCAGTCTTTAGTTTTCCTCCCCGGAAGTTGGGCTACTGTAATGGAGTTCAAAGCCCCAGTCCTCTATCCTGTTGTTGGTCTTTCTGATTTGGCCAGTCCCCATCCAGAGTCATCTTGTTAAACTGTCTAGAGCCCCCCATAAATCACAAGAACTGTCACTGAGGAAATCCCAGGAATGAAAGGGTGCTTCCCAAGAACTGGGACTAGGTCCAACTAGACTTTGTTTTACAACACTCACCAATTCTGTTTTTCCAGTTTGATCACTAGTGATCTGACAGCTGATCTCTGCATACCCATTCCGTGATGGGCCTAGTAACCAAATTTAGAAGTAGTTTATGAGCTTAAGCTATTTTGAGATCAGCAACAAGTGCACTGTTTTGGGAATATCTGTGATTTTTTTGGTTGAGAAAGTAAGGGGTACTAGTTAATAATACTGTGGATTGTTGTGTTGACAGAAGAACTTTTTGAACCTATTAAAACATTTTATAAGCATTGATTCAAGCCAAGTCTGAGGACATTGTAAACAGGACTAAACAGGATTTTACCAGTTGAGAAAATGCTCTGGAGAAAAGGGCAGCTTTGCAGCTCATTGTGTGCATGGTGTCAAAAGGAGAGAATGTAAGGAAGCTTTGATGGACTCCATTGGTGGTAGATTAAGGGAGGTGGGAGAAAGCAATGTGGGGAGATATCTAGGATGTGATAAACAAGAGAGATGCACACTTAATTTTAATATTTATGGTAAAGAGATGGTATGCCAGTAACAAATTACAGGTACCTTATTATCAGTACAAGTTATCTTCTGGTCTGTGCTTTGGTGCCAAGGTTGTGCCTCTGGGGCCTAGAAAGGAAAATTACTCTGCATTTTAAAGGTCTCTTATTCTAGATGCCTCAGAACAATGGGTAGGCTTGCTTAAAGATTGACCATTTAGTAGGGAAGCTAAAGGCCTGGGGCCTGACTACTGCTTTGACCTGCCTAATTAGGAGTTTGTGATCTGACCAATAGTGACTGAGCTTGTCAGGCATGAGGCCCTGAGCTTGTCAGGGTTGTTGCACATCCTGGTTTTGGGGCACAGTTGCATACATTTGTGATGAAGGAAGTGATATATTTTATACGAAGGCTAGGAAAAGGAAGGTCGAGTTTTGTCCCCCCCCCCATCCAAATTCATAGTACCCCTGGATTTCACTCTTGTTGAAGAGCTCTTATGTTCATTAGATCTTGGTGTTTAGATTTTTAGTGATTTGGCTTAAAAAAAATTTTTTTTATATTGGTTATGAGAGGTTAGGGCTCTGAAGGCCTTCACATTCTGACTTAGTAGGTGTTATAGCTAAACACTGGGTAACTAAAAATGCTTTATTCAGATTGAGTACTTTAATTTTGAGATTCTAGCCAAAGAGACAGACCAGACCGTACTTGAGGCCTCTAGAGTGTTGTGTTCAGGTGCCACCCATTGAAATGTTTGTGAGTGGGCTTTTGTAAGGCTGTGGCCACCACCGTGGCCATGCAGGTTCACACTAGATTTGGGCAGATGGTAAAGGAACTGTGAGCCAGAAAATGGTGAGCTGTTGGGTTTATTAGTCTTATAAAAGCGGATGAGCAAACAGGGAAAACTGCTTCCCTTTTTCTCAGGGCTCCCACCTCCTGACTTGGTCTCTGGGTTCACAATCTGGACTCATTCTCCAGACTCACCTTCTAGACCAAGCATGGCGAACAGTTTTTGCCCCCGGGCCAGATTAGAAAGAAAACTTTTCACGGCTGGTCGAAATATTAAAATTAAAAAATGTTAAATACAAAATGATACGTTTAAGTAAACAAAATTTTATTATGTAATTTGTTTATGAATAAATGTGAGTGAAAAAATTTTAATATACAATTTTTAAATAAAAATATAATTATATACCATATAAATATCCAAACTGTATCGCAATCAGTCAAAACTTTAATTAATAGGATGAGCTTGAGGGGGTTATATTGCAAATAAAACAATTATTTCATTTTACAAACAACCTGAACACGTTTTCAGTTATCAATTGCAGCTATTGTCTATGCTACAGTGCCACTTGATTCAGCACACTTGACCACAAAAATAATGATTGTTTGACCTTGGGTGCACACTAGCAAACTCCGCCTAAAAGAATGTGGGTTTCACACTGCCGCTAAACGTCAAACAGTTCATATCAAGTACAGACGAGTACAAAAGTTGTAAATCTTTATAATGGAATTTTTTTAAAAAATGAAGTATCGTGAATCCATTCAACCAATTATTGGAAGTTAACCTTAGATTAGTCACACGCGGATTTCTTTTCCACGTATCACTGTCTTCTTAAATATCTCACTTTCCAATAATCAAAGATGCTTCCGCTTCTGAGTAGCTGAGATTTTAAAGTAGTGGAGAATATTAAAAATTTAATCGCGGGCTGCATAAACTCATTAGGTTGGCTGGATCCGGCCTGTGGGCCATAAGTTGGCCATGCCAGCTCTAGACTCTCTAGCCAAAACTGGCTGGGGAAAAATCCCTTCTCCAGCAAACTGCAAACAATGGCCCAAGCAGGAAGGCTATTGTAGTTTGCAATCTGCTGCCCTGAGGGCAAGCATTCCCGCAGCCTTCCATAGACTATACACACCTGGTGCTGCCCCAGTACTAGCTAGCATACCTAAAAAACATTTGTTTACCCAACAGCTCTCTAGTAAATTCCTTCAGGTACCTGGAAAGGTTCTGAGTTACATTTTAGTGCCTTTTCTTTCCAGATATATAGAATCTAAAACCACAGACCCTTATCTGAAGTGTTTATTGTAAAAATTTTCAAGCACATAGAAAAATTGAAATAGGCAGTTTGAATATCTCACCACTCAGATTTGGGAATTGCAAATATTTTGCCATCTTAATTTTTAAAACTCAGAACTTTGAAAATAGGTTACAGACTTTTGCGCACCTGTAGTAAACCCATATTGTTATCACCAGTTCCAAATATGGCTGTTCTTCGTCTGCTGTTTTCTTCCCCAAGCGTTTAAAAGGTAATTTTCTAAACATAGAAAAGTTGAAACTGTAGCTGAGTTATAGATATTAGCTTAGAGATATTATCCCTTGATGTTCATTTGCTCCTGTTAACTTTTTTTGTTAAGCTATTTGAAAGGTGCAGTGTTACAGTAATATATAACATAGTAAATATATAGAAAAATATAGAAAACATAGAAATAAGGATATAATATTAAAAGCCATGAAGGCAAGTGAATAAGACTACACCCTTTGGACAAGAGCTAACCTAGCGTGTAGAGATGTGCTAGGCAAGGCCAGGCTTATGCAGGGCTCAGTCAGTATGTTTGTGTGAAATGATATGTAGATAAAAAGAACTCCCTGGGAGGAATTCCCTAAAAGTGGCTTGTTGTGATAATCTTGTAGATTAACACCTGTTAGAAGGCATGTGCCAGAAAGGGTACTTAAACAGAAGGGGCCAAGATACAGTCATCCAGACTCCAATGTTGAATGTGGATTGCTACACACTGCTCTGACCAAGGACAGCTGAGAGGAGCACGATGGAGTGGGGGGCTTAAGCTGTACCCAGGTGCACCATAGGATCTGAGTGTAATTAACTGCCCGTTATTCTTGCAACTAATTTGTGTGTTTTGGTCATGTCTTTCCTCCGGTGGCGATTGGTCTCTGTACTGATAAGTAGAATCCTCACAGCTGCCTCAAAAATAGTCTTGAAGAGGCTGCCAGCCCTACTGTTAAGCAGGATTGTCCCACTGCATGGGGATGTCAGATCAGGATCGCTTGATTGACTAGAGCTCTGGTTCTACTGGGACATGTAGTAAATTGCCAACATGAGACTTTTTTTTTTCAAGTGAGAGGAGGGGAGATAGTGAGACAGACTCGCACAGGTGCCCAGACTGGGATCCACTGTCTTGGGCCAATGCTTGAGTCATTCGAGCTACTTTTAGTGCCTGAGGCTGACGCTTAACCCATTTGAGCCGCTGGGTGTGAGAATGGGAGGCAGAGGGGGAGAGGAGCAGATAGTTGTTTCTCTTGTGTGCCCTGATTGGGAGTCAAACCAGGTTGTCCGTATGCTGTGCTGACACTCTGTCCACTGAGCAAACCAGCCAGGGCAAGATGTCTTGAAATAAATTATATTTCTGTGTATCTCCAATATCATAATTAAGACAATTTAAAAAAAAAGATATTTATTCATTTTAGAGATGAGGGAAAGAGAAAGGGGAGGAGTAGGGAGCAGGAAGCCTCCACTCGTACTTGCTTCCCATTTGTGCCTTGACTAGGCAAGCCTGGGGTTTCACACCTGCCCCCTCAGCGTCTCATTGGACCCTTTATCCACTGCACCATCACAGGGCAGACAAGACAGTTATTTATTTAATATTTTGGTCCTATTTATATTTTATCCATATGTCCTTTTTTACAGTTATTTGTGATAACATGCATTCCTCCCACCATGCTGAACCCTCTGTGACGACATTCCACCTACAGCTTACACTTGCCATGCTTGTGGCTGCTCCTATGTACTTTTCTATGTGATTTGGGTGTTGTGCTCTCTTTGGGACTTTAACAATTCTGGAAATTTATTTTCTTTTCATAAATAGCACTGTTTGGTGATAGCAGTTGGCAGCAAATATTTTGATACATAATTTCTATTTTGTATTTATTACTATTATATCTGAAATGTTGAAACATCATTTCTTAACCTTTTTGGAGACAGGATACAGTGGCATGACTTGTGGTGCTGTAGTAAGGTACCAAAAAGCTAAAAAATAAATATTGATATTCTAGGACAGGGGTCGGGAACCTTTTTGGCTGAGAGAGCCATGAATGCCACATATTTTAAAATGTAATTCCGTGAGACCCATACAACGACCCGTGCACGTTATGCATTATCCAATAAAAATTTGGTGTTGGCTTTGGCCGGTTGGTTCAGTGGTAGAGCGTCGACCTGGTGTGCGGAAGTCCCGGGTTCGATTCCTGGCCAGGGCACACAGGAGAGGCACCCATCTGCTTCTCCACCCTTCCCCTTCTCCTTCCTCTCTGTCTCTCTCTTCCCCTCCCACAGCCGAGGCTCCATTGGAGCAAAAGATGGCCCGGGCGCTGGGGATGGCTCCTTGGCCTCTGCCCCAGGCGCTAGAGTGGCTCTGGTCTCGACAGAGTGACGACCCCCCCCCCCCCCCCGCCCCTGGAGGGGCAGAGCATCGCCCCCTGGTGGGCATGCTGGGTGGATCCCGGTCAAGTGCATGGGGGAGTCTGACTGCCTCCCTGTTTCCAGCTTCAGAAAAATACAAAAAATAAAAATAAAATTTGGTGTTGTCCTGGAAGACAGCTGTGATTGCCTCCAGCCACACGCAACCATGAACATGAGCGGTAGGAAATGAATGGATTGTAATACATGAGAATGTTTTATATTTTTAACATTATTATTTTTTTAATTAAAGATTTGTCTGCAAGCCAGATGCAGCCACGAAAAGAGCTACACCTGGCTTGCGATCCATAGGTTCCTGACTCCTGTTCTAGGAGGAAAGGTCAGGCTTTCTTATCCCTTTCTTCCTTTGGGAAAGGGAGGGAGGAGAATGTAGAAGTTTCTCGCTTGCAAGAACAATGGGTCATTTAGTTTTAAATCTAAAATAAAGATTAACCAAGCAACTTCTTCTCTTATAATAGGAAACAATTTACATACCACCCTACATTGATTGTAGTTCCTCCCCCTCCCTGGAATCCGGAGAGTAACATAACTCTAGGCCAGGGTTCCCCAAACTTTTTACACAGGGGGCCAGTTAACTGTCCCTCAGACCGTTGGAGGGCCGGACTATAAAAAAAAACTATGAACAAATCCGGAAACAAATACAATATTTAAAATAAAGAACAAGTAAATTTAAATCAACAAACTGACCAGTATTTCAATGGGAACTATGGGCCTGCTTTTGGTAATGAGATGGTCAATGTCCAGTTCCATATTTGTCACTGCTAGCCGTAACAAGTTATATGACGCGTGAGTCCCGCATCACCGGAAGTAGTACTGTATTGAGTGATGCTATACTTTGCGGCGGCGCCGCCACATACAGTACTCCAGGACCTCTCACTGACCACCATTGAAAGAGATGCTCCTTCTGGAAGTGCGGTGGGGGCCGGATAAATGGCCTCAGGGGGCCGCATACAGCCTGGCTGTAGTTTGGGAACCCCTGCCCTAAACAAACGTAAGCTTGTGCCATGATGTCATGCTATCACCCGCCCATGTGTGATCAAGGGTATATAAACAGCCCCTGAAATATTTTTGGGGCACATGATTTGGGCTTTCAGACTGCCCCATGTCAGCTATATGTGACTGGCATATTTAATAAATCCTCTTTTAATAATCTGGACTTGGTGTCTCTATGTAAACCCGTGGATTTCAGATACGTTTACTTTACAACACTGCTTCTTCCTTTCTGAGAGTAATCTATGTGTTTATTTTTAATTTTTTTTTGTGTGTGAGAGAGAGAGAGAGAGAGACCGGAAGGGAGGGAGATGAGAAGCATCAGTTATTTATTGTGGCACCTTAGTTGTTCATTGATAGCTTTCTCATATGTGCCTTGACCAGGAGGCTATACAGCAGGATGAATGACCTCTTGCTCAATCCAGCAACCTTGGGTTCAAGCCAGTGATCTTAGATTTCAAGCCAGTGACCTCTGGGCTCAAGCCAGCAACCATGGGGTCATTTCTGTGATCTCTCACTCAAGCTGGTGAGCCTATACTCAAGCCGGATGAGCCCGTGCTCAGGCTGGTGACCTCAGGGCTTAGAACCTGGGTCCTCTGAGTCCTAGTCCAACACTCTATCCACTGCACCACCGCTTGACAGGCCACATGTTTATTTTTAATATAGGAAGTTTATCTCAGCAATGCTACTTGCACTCTGTGATCGTGAGCTATTTTAATTGCTGTGCTACTGGTTTTAAGTTTCCAAAACATAACAGGTACAGTCTGTGCCTCCTGGTTGTCGTGAAAAGCCCGTGAGTTGATGCATATACTGCAGTGTGTGCTTTGGGACACTAGTTTTTCTGTGAAGTAGTTTTTGAGAATTTTTTGATCCCCTTTGAGATCATTACAGAATGAGAACTTTGAGGTTCAGAGATTCATGACTGTTGGGAAATTTTTTCTGGAGTGAGAGGCCAAAGAAAGAGGCTGACAACTTCAGCCTTACTGCACATACTAGGTGTGTCTGGGGTGGAGGCAGGAAGACACAGATCCTGTCTGCTGCATGGCAGATGCCAAAGGGCCATGTGCAGGCCAGGCAGGATGGTTTGTCCTGGTGCGTGTGCTGCTCTGGAGAAGGAAGAACACCCTGCGTGCATGCCTGTTCCGGAGCAGCTTCCTGGGCACGGGAGGGCTGGTCAGTCAGTCTGAGGGGATTTACAAAAGCAAACACTGCTCTGCCAAGATCCAGCTGAACACAGCATGAGGGTCCAGCAGCAGTCATATCATAGAGTTGTCAGTGTTTTCAAGATGACTTAGCAAAACTGCCAGCCTCATTGTTCACTGTGTTTAATAAAGGTGAGCTTAGCAAGGGGCAATCAGGATCTTTCCCCTTACTTTTTTTTACAAAGTTTTTTTTTTTCAGGGACAGAGAGAGAGTCAGAGAGAGGGATAGATAGGGACTGACAGATGGGAACAGAGAGATGAGAAGCATCAATCATCAGTTTTTTGTTGCAACACCTTAGTCGTTCATTGATTGCTTTCTCATGTACCTTGACTGTGGGCCTTCAGCAGACTGAGTAACCCCTTGCTCAAGCCAGCGACCTTGGGTCCAAGCTGGTGAGCTTTTTGCTCAAGCTGGCGACCTCGGTCGTCTCGAACCTCGGTCTTTTGCATCCCAGTCTGACACTCTTGCTGTGCCACTGCCTGGTCAGGCTCCCCTTACTTTTTATTACGAAAAATTTCAAGTTAAATAAAAATTAAAAAAAAATTAGTATGCTCTTCACCTAGATTCAAAAATTATTTTTTCCATTTTTACCTTATTCTTTGTGTATGTAGTTTTCTTTTGCCTTTTTTTTTTTTTTTTTTAAGATTTTATTGATTTTTAGAGGACACAGAGAGAAAGGTGGAGGAACAGGAAGCATCAAATCCTTGTAGTTGCTTCTCATATGTGCCTTGACTGGGTAAGCTCGGGGTTTTGAACCAGCGACCTCAGCATTCCAGGGCGATGCTTTACCCACTGTACCACCACAGGTCAGGTTGTGTATGTAGTTTTCTTTCCATGAACCATTGACGTTCACAGCAGATATTATGACGGTCTACCTCTAGAAATTTCAACATGCATTTCTACAAACAAATATAGTTTCATGCTAACCACAGTGTGATTGTTGTTCTTTTAAAGGTTTATTATAGTTACATAATTTCATATACTTTGTGCCCCAATTTACATTTCCCCATTTGTCTTAAATACCTTGAGTTTTTATCCAAACCATTCCCTCTTGGCTTACTCACTGTGTTGTAGTCTCCCTTTAGCCTCTTTATCTAAAACAATTATGGCTACCTTTTTTCCTTCCATGACATTGACTTTTTGAAGAGTGTGGGCCATGGGTCTTGTAGAAACTTCTCATTCCTGTATGACCTGTATTTCCTATAAACTGGAAACTAGGTCTGGAGAATCACATAGATGTGTGTACAACCTTTGTATCAAGAAGTCTCTGGTGTGGTATGCTCACTGCAGCTGTTGTACTGTTGGTGCACTGTGGTGGTGCTCACTGCTGGTGTGGCACTGCTGTATCCTCTGTCATGAGGCGGCATTTATACTCAGGTACTCTGGGTGACCTGTGTGCCACACAATACTGTTTTTCCAACCACTGGTATTGACATCTGTGGGGTCTCTGAATATAGAACTATGTTTTTATGGCCTTGAAGTAAAGATCCATTTGAGAATATTTTTGTAATACTTGAAAAAAACTTGATAATTCTTGCTGTCCTAGAAATGAGATTTTATCAGCACTTAAATAAGTTAAAAAATTTTCCCCTTTAAGGCCCTGGACGGTTGGCTCAGTGGTAGAGCATCGGCCTGGCATGCAGGAGTCCTGGGTTCGATTCCCAGCCAAGGCACACAGGAGAAGCGTCCATCTGCTTCTCCACCACCCCTCCCCCTCTCCTTCCTCTCTGTCTCTCTCTTCCCCTCTGGCAGCGAGGCTCCATTGGAGCAAAGATGACCCGGGCACTGAGGATGGCTCTGTGGCCTCTGCCTCAGGCTCTAGAATGGCTCTGGTTGCAACAGAGCAACGCCCCAGATGGAGAATGGCTCTGGTTGCAACAGAGCAACGCCCCAGATGGGCAGGGCATTGCCCCCTGGTGGCTGTGCCGGGTGGATCCCAGTAGGGCTCATGCCGGAGTCTGTCTGACTGCCTCCCCGTTTCCAACTTCAGAAAAATACAAAAAAAAAATTTCTCCCTTTAGTTTGTGTTATTTAATAGATTAACAATTTAGTAGAATAAAGTAGGGTAAAACCTGGTGCTTTTTAGAAAAACATGAAGTAAGTTTTGCCCTGGAAAGGAGGTTTTGTCAGAAAAGAGTTGAGATTTATTTTAGGAAAGCTCTGAATGAATTTTCAAAGCATGATATGGCCACTATCGAAGCCACGTGAAGCCAGTGTTTCCTTAATGACCATCTTCAGGATTTTCTTTCCCTCAGTCTGCATGTTTCCTCCTGGTCTCACAGGGGTCAGGATAACGTCAGTTGGAATATTACTGCTCACAAAAATTAGGGGATATTTTATCGCTTCATATTCATTTCGAAAAATCCCCTAAATTTTGTGAGCAGTATAATTGCAATTCTTACACAGAGAAAGGACTTGACTCTGAGATCTTGCGATCTTACATTATTCAGAATGCTCCTGTAGCTTTCCCGCACTGCAGCTTTTTTTCAGCTACATCTTATATTTTTTAGAAGTGTAACAATTTCAACCTGAAACTTTTAAAGTGGTAAGCTGAAATATCTTAGTGAAAAGGGTAAACACTTTAGAACATTGGTGAGCTAAATTATTTTTGTAGAACCAATGTGACTTACTTAAGATAGGCTACAGTGGTATGTGTTTATATTAAAATATTCCTCAGTCTTTGAAGTAGTCTTGTAAAGAGTAAAGAGAAGTGGATAAAAAGGAGCGGAGTCATGGGATGTTTTTAAAGTTGGGAAATACTACATCGTTTATTAATGCCCGTAGGAATTAGTAATGCTGAGAGAACTGGGATAGATGAGACAAGGGAAATTTATCTGTTACTGTAGCAGCAGCGCATAGTAGTCGGTGGATTTGGTGGTGGGAAGGTATTTCTTTGTTTGCTTGTTTCCTTAGCAGATAACAGGCTTTATCTGCTGAGATTATTGGGGTAGTATGCTTAAGGGCCTTTTTTTATGTTTTTTTGTTTTGTTTTGTTTTTTTAAAGAGAAGGCGAGAGACACCATTCAGTGATGGATTCTTGTGTGTGCCCTGACCAGGGATTGAACCCACAACCTTGGTGTATTGGAATGATGCTCTAACCAACTGAACCATCTGACCAGGGTTGGGGTTGTATTCTTGAACATTCACTTGAGACATGAGATGATAAATTTGCAGTTTTTAGGCCATACATATCAGCTTAAGCTGAGGGTTTTGCCACAAAAGTGACAGAAAGAGGAGGGAGAAAACAGAAAAAAGTCCGGGAGTCACTGTAGTGGTTGACAGTCCATGGAATCTGCGCTGAGTTAGGACAGTGAAAAAGGGGTCACTAGGGAGGTGGATGTTGCATCAAAGAGTTGTTAGAGTGAGGTGTTATGTTAGAAAGGGGAATCATCAGAGGTGGTTTGTGGAAGGTCCCTGACCCGGCAGGAGTTGCATCAACAACATAGAGCCCAAAGTGTAGAAAATAGGGTTTATTGTAAGCACCTGGTGCAAGCTGACTGAGTCTGATGAGGAAGTCAGCCCCGAGCAGGGTTGAGAGGCTTAGTTTTATACTCTGCTGCCTCCTTCTGGCAGTTTCTGTGGACACTGGTTACCAGGCATCGGCCTGGGCTTTGTGGTATTCTTCAGTTGTTTCTGTTCCTCCCTGCATTGGTATCCTGCTCCTGTTTCATCAACTTAAAGGTTAAATACAGTTCACATATTGACGGGAAGGTAGGGAGGGAGCAGTTTTGAGACCTGAGGATACACTTGACCATAACAGTTTGGAGTTTTGAGATGCTTGAAACAGAGATTCTAGGTATTGCAGTCATAGGTGATGAAAGGTCAAGGTTGTGATCCTGGAGACAGATGGCCTGAAGGGGGGGCTGTCTATAGTTTGTTGTTTTTTTTTTTTTACAGGGACAGAGAGAGTCAGAGAGAGGGCTAGATAGGAACAGACAGACAGAAACGGAGAAAGATGAGAAGCATCAATGATCAGTTTTTCGTTGCGCATTGCGACACCTTAGTTGTTCATTGATTGCTTTCTCATATGTGCCTTGACTGCGGACCTTCAGCAGGCTGAGTAACCCCTTGCTCGAGCCAGCGACCTTGGGTCCAAGCTGGTGAGCTTTTTGCTCAAGCCTGATGAGCCCGCGCTCAAGCTGGCGACCTCTGGGTCTCGAACCTGGGTCCTCCACATCCCAGTCCGATGCTCTATCCACTGCGCCACTACCTGGTCAGGCGCTGTCTATAGTTGGAAGTGAGGACGTTGAAGAACCGAGGGGGCAGGTTGTTGAAAGGTTCATATGTTGGCAAGAATATGATGACAGTGATGGAAAAGGAGGTACACTAAAGTCCTCAAAATGTGTGCAGATGAGATTACTAGGAAAAGAGCAGCAGAAAGGGCGGCTGCTGTTACTGGAGTTGTGACACATTCCTTCATGTGGGGAGTTAGCACAGGAGAGGCTATAATATAAGTACAGACAGTGGGGAGCATACACAACAGCTCTGCAGAGAGCTGCTGGACAGATGGGACCCTGGACAGACTTGCTCAAGGCAGACTGCCTTCTGGAAGGTAGGCCAGGGGAGATCAGTGGGGGAGGGGAGCACAGTGGGGCCCCAGTAGGTGTGAGAGATTAATGTGGGGAGGGGAGAGTTTGATGAGGAAAGCTGAGATGTCTGTTGCTGGAGGGATGTGAGGTTCGCGTGGTTTTGGGTGTACTAAGGGAAAGATGCGTGACCAATCGTCCTGGCAGTGTTCCCCAGGCTCTGTCTCCTAGGCCTTTGGGGCTGTGAAGCAGGCTGGTGCAGTTCTTAGGAAGGGCACGTGGACCTCACCTGGGAAAGAGTTCCCTCCAGAGAAGGTCTATTCCTGTGTCTTTCTCAGGATTACTTATTGCCACTTGAGATGCTATTCTACTTGTGTACTGTCTCTCACCTCCTACATAAAATTCCCAAGCATTTGGCACTCAGTAAATATTTATTGAATGAAATAGTTATACAGTTCATTTGCTTTTAAATCTATTTTCCTTGAATATGTTTTATATGCTTAAGAATTTTTACCAGTTAAACTGGTTCCTTTCTCCCTCATTAATTAGGCTTTTAAATTAATTATTTTTAACTATTTCAGTATATTTTAGTTTCTAGAAAATTATTTCAGTATGTATTGCCTTTATTTTTTTTTCCATACCTGCAGCTTCACTGGCGATCCAAGGCAGGACCCAGAGCACGACTGTGATAGGAGTTTTGGGAGACAGCCTGGCAGAGTCCAGTGCTGCTCTGCCTTTAATTCTTACGCTGTGGACACAGAGTCATAAAGTGTAGATGTGAAGACTGATACAGGAGAGCCAAGTGTAGTCATGTGGTTAAATGAAATTGGCATAGACATTTTCATGTTTTACGAGAATATGTCTCCATGGATGTCTTGCTATGTGGACTAAAACTGGAACAAAATTTGGTTTAAATGATAAACTGCTTCTGCAAGATAACTTAACTTTTACATGAGCTGGATGTTTCTTTGAGGTGCCTCCAAAGTTACTGGGTCTTTTCCTTGGGTTTCTGGAAGCTTAGGAGCAGAAAGGGAACTGCCAAATCTGGTTGGCTGAGATTGTTTTCTCTTGTACAAGGCCTCTGGCTTCCTGTCCTCCTAGCCTCCTGAGCCTGTAGCTCTGTCTTGAATTTGATTCCTGTGTTGTCCCCTCTCTAACTGTTGTTCCGCCCTTTCTGTCTCGACCTCACATGGCACTCACTGCCTTCATGTGATGGGTGAGTGGGTCATTCATTGTTTCCACTTGAGGAGATGAGCCATGCCAATCTAAATCTTTTCTGACACCCCAGCACTGCCCTTTTCAAACTTCAGCAGCAAAATGGCCCGAGTCACAGTGAGTGAAGCTGGGTGCTAGATTGGGTTCCAGCTGACCTGAAAGGAATGTACTTTGGGTTCTTGCAGATGCCCCAGACTTCCTCATTGAAGAGTCTAGCACTTCCTTTTCCCCTAACTCTGTGCTGTCCTGGGTGCCCTGGTCTGAGGAAATAAAGTTCGTTTCTTTCTGGGCAGGGTGCATTCTAGGCAACATTATTCCTTTTTTTTTTTTTTTTTAAATTTTATTTTTATTTTATTTATTCATTTTTAGAGGAGAGAGAGAGAGAGACAGAAAGGGAGAGAGAAGAGAGACAGAGAGAGAGAAGGGGGGAGGAGCTGGAAGCATCAACTCCCATATGTGCCTTGACCAGGCAAGCCCAGGGTTTCGAACCAGCAACCTCAGCATTTCCAGGTCGACGCTTTATCCACTGCGCCACCACAGGTCAGGCATGCAACATTATTCTTAAAATCTGATGTCATGTTTGATGGCTGACTCGGGTAATCTTATTCTTGTGATACTGTAGTAACAAACTGTTATTCCACTATTTTACAGAGTGCTTATGATTTCACGTATTTTTGCTGGACTTGTAAAAGAGGCACTTGGATGATGGATTAACAAGAACACTGAAATTCTGTGCACACTTTTTAATTGGAGCACACTGAATTTTCACCCTAGTTCAGCAGCTCTGCTGCTCACTTAAACACAGATGAATGAAGACCCCATTCGGGAAGACACCTGGCCAGCGGTCCAGAGCTGATGCAGGTAGGCAGTGTGGTTCTCTGCATACCTTAGTGTGATAAACTGAACTTAGTTGTAAAGTTGAGGAATACTTTTATATAATTCCTAGTGGTTTGTACTTCTTAAAGCTTTGTGATTTCCAGTATCTCTTATGCACACATGCAGAACAGCAGGTGTAGTTTTTTTGAGAGGCAGGATCATACTGTTCTGCCTGTGGTGTCTCACCTTCTAGCAGGTTACAGATGCTCAGTAAATTTAGCAAGTGAGCGGCAAATACATAGTTAATAGGGTTATAGTAAATAAAGGAGTTGACATTTCTTTTCGAAGGAAGAAGTGAAAGTAAGGTGAGTAGATGAATATTAGGTTTGGTAAGATTTAAGATATTTATTAAAAATTTGAAGGAAAAATAAACTGAGTTTTTGTATATTTATTTGGAAGAACTTGACTGGAATGAAATGTATGAAAATTAATATTTAATAGAAATTACTTTTTATGGAATGTAGTTAGCTAAGGCAACTACGAAAGAAATTTAGACTGCATGATTTTTACTCTCACACACAAAAAAAGTCTTAATAGGTTCTATGATAAAATAGGTAAGTGATATTTTCTGTGGGACTCAGGTTCTTTTCCATTCCAGAAATACATATGAATGTTGAAAAAAGCCTGTCATACATTTTAAGCTTCTTTGATAACTGAATCTGAGAATTGTGCTAGTGAAATTATTAATCTTACAGAAATGGTTGCTATGTAATTTAGAACTATTTCTTATATTTATTAACTATATTATATGGAATTCCTTTATAGATGAGCCACAGGGATTCACAATTTTAAGGACCCATTATCTCTTTTTGATCTTAATTTCTCTTATATTATAATGATAATATTGAGATAATGAACTTCCTGTAGCCATGACAGACTGAAGTTTCAGTCATCTGAGGGTTGTTCAGGTCCCAGCTCCCGTCAGCTCTGTCGTGTTCTCATTAGCTGTATGAATGTCAGTGTGCTTAAGGTTCGGTTTTTCTCATCTGATCAGTGGGGACTGTTGGTCTGTGCTGGGTTGGAGGTGTTATGAGGAATTAATGAGCTTGTGTGTCTGGTGCTAAGCCAGGTGCTCCTGTGCAGACGCATTGCTGGTGACAACCCTGTTCACAGTAAAATAGTTATTTTAGTTCATTTGTTGTAAAAATTTCAGGTTTTGGTTGACTAGTGAAACCTCCCACATTTTTGTCATTTTAAAAGAGTTTGTCCTGTGATGGTGCAGTGAACAGAGCGTCCACCTGGATCGCTGAGGTGTCCAGTTCAGAACTCCAGGCTTGCCTGGTCAAGGCAAAAGGAGAAGCAACTACTTATAATTTGATGCTTCTCAATCCTCCCCATGCCTTTTTTTCTCTCCATTCTCTCTCTAAAAAATCAGTAATTAAAATTGTTAAAAAAATATGAAATAGTTTGATTTTCCAAAGTTCTTTTTGTGCACGCCATTCCAAATTCAACATTCCTATTTTCTTACTGATCTTGAAGTCATCTTAGGAGGAGAGTGCTCTCACCAGAGCAATGTGTGGTATGGTATAAGTGAGTGAAGGCGCTAAACCAGGAGATGTTATTATCTCTGAGGGAGAGATCGTTAATGCTGGCCAGTACTTTGGTCTTTTATATATATGTATTTTAACTTTAATTTTTATATTTGGTATTTTAAGGGGTCCCCAAACTAGTAACTTTATGTTCAACATACAGTAAACGAGATATTACTTACCGCTTTGCTTCTGCTGTTAAGTTTTTTGCATGGCCCCTGTAGCAATCTGATGAGGTATTTATGATATTAAAAAGTTGAGTTCAGGCCTGACCTGTGGTGGTGCAGTGGATAAAGCGTCGACCTGGAAATGCTGAGGTTGCCGGTTCGAAACCCTGGGCTTGCCTGGTCAAGGCACATATGGGAGTTGATGCTTCCAGCTCCTCCCCCCCACCTCTCTCTCCCTCTCCTTTCTAAAATGAATAAATTTAAAAAAATTGAGTTCACACAGAGATTTATGGAAGGGGATGAAGGGCTGAAGTTGGTAGATATTGGTGAAGAAGTATTCATTTCCATAAAGGAATCAAAGAGAACTTGACAGTAGTTGGCTCTTCATAATTGATGATTTGAAATGCTAGAATCTGTGTGGTGGCTTTTGCTTCCCTGTCTCACATTTCCTCCCTAGTTCTGGAGCCCAAGTCCTGGAGCCTGAGTTGTGGAGCCCAAGTCCTGGAGTTGTGTCTTTATTTTAGGAGTATTAACAACCAGTTGAAAATTGAGTCAGCAGCAGTCTGATAAAGATGGTAGATTTTTCCCAACTAATTTAAATAAGCTTGTTGTTTTTGGTATTGCTCAACACAAGTTCAGGATACAATTTTAAAATAAGTTCATGGAAACCTACACTTTACAGAAAGGAAGCCCCTTTTCTGGAAGGCAGTGATTCGTGTGATCAGCGAAGTGTTTTTTCAGCCTTGGCATTAAAGAGATGAGACTTAGTGGTAGCACAAACAATAGTGAGATCTTATATCTTCTTACTCTTCCTCATAGAGCATATGCTGTAAAACTAAAATGGAAAGGGGCTCTAAGTTCATTGTTAGACCATGAGGTCATACTAGTTTTCACTGTTGAGTGATTTTAGAGGTTTGCATACTCCTTGATCAGTATTCTGTTAACAAAGGCAAGGGTCTGTTGCTGTTAAATCCCTACATCTGTAATGAGTGTGCCCTTTACAAATAAAGAAAGTTCATCGGAGGAGGGGTTTCTTTTCCTTATACAACAGGAAGCCCAGGGAGGCGTTCCAGCGTTGAGGGTGGCTCCACTGGTACCATCTCTCAGGTGGCAAGTCCTTCTATACCATACAACTCTTTTCATGTTTTTACCCTAGATTTAGCCTCCATTTTCACTAGTTTACCAAAGGCTGCAGTTTTTCTCCTTTTATGACATATTTTAATCAAGAGTGTTACATACAAGGAATGGTAATAATAGATATTCATGCACCTAGCACTCAGACTTAACAATTAATTTTTGCTATATTGAATTTAAATATTTAAAAAACTTTTATTTTGATAAATTTGATAGACTTACTTTATTAATTTGATAAAATTAATAAAAATTCACCATTGAAATAGTCAAATAGTGCCAAAGACTTAGAACAAAGAGTAGGTGCTCCATTTATTCTGATTATTATCTTCAAAATTTGTAAGTATAAGTATACAGATTTCTCTTATTCTGACAATTTTATTTAAAAAAAATTTTTTTTTTTCTGAAGCTGGAAACGGGGAGACAGTCAGACAGACTCCCGCATGCACCCCACCGGGATCCACCTGGCACGCCCACCAGGGGGCGATGCTCTGCCCCTTGGCGGGGGGTGTCGCTCTGCCGCGACCAGAGCCACTGTAGCGCCTGGGGCAGAGGCCAAGGAGCCATCCCCAGCGCCCGGGCCATCTTTGCTCCAATGGAGCCTTGGCTGCGGGAGGGGAAGAGAGAGACAGAGAGGAAAGCTAGGCAGAGGGGTGGAGAAGCAAATGGGCGCTTCTCCTGTGTGCCCTGGCCGGGAATCGAACCCGGGTCTCCCGCACGCCAGGCTGACGCTCTACCGCTGAGCCAACCGGCCAGGGTCTATTTTATTTTAAAAAAAATTTTATTTACTGGCCCTCACAAGAGGAAGAGGTGTCCCTATGGGAGGAATGAGTGAATTGATAGGGTTGAAAGTGGTGAGTGTGGTGTGGAGGGCATTGCTGAGCATTTCTAATTTAAATGAGTTGCTGGAACAGACTTCGTCTTTATCTTTGGGACATCTGAGTTCACACACAGTTAAAAGTTGGTAATTTTGGAACGTGTCTGAATGAGCTTCTGTTAGAACAGTTTGAGTGTATGTATTTTTTTTTATGCCTAGAACAGTTTATTTTGTAAACACAGCTGTTTCTTTTTCACTTCAGTCAACAAATAGGTGTAAGCTACCTTCTTTTTTGTTTCTACTGAAGAACCTGTGGTGCTCCAATGGGCGACACAAGCTACTTTCCTTTACAAACTGACTGTCAGTGTGCCCACTGAATATGCAAACGCTCATCCCGTCTTGTTATTTGTGTTTTCCACTTAAGTGTGTGTCTTGGTGACCACTCCTCAGAAGTGTATGGATCCTCCTTACAGCTCTTTACAACTGCATAGAATTTCAGGTGTGACCTGACCTGTGGTGGCACAGTGGGTGGAACGTTAACCTGGAATGCTGAGGTCGCCAGTTTGAGACCCTGGGCTTGCCCAGTCAGGGAACATGCGAGATGTAATGAATTGATGCTTCCATCTCCTTCCTCCGTTCTGCCCCTCTCTCTCTCTCTCCTCTCTCTTCTTTCTAAAAGATCAATAAGTAAAATCTTTAAAAAATTCCAGGTGCGTTAGTACCATATTAGTTTGCTCAGTAGTTGATTATTTGGACATTTGGGTTGTTTCTACTCTTGGGCTATTAGTAATAACCGCAGTGAATAGACTGGTCCATAGGTCTGGCCAGTGTGTCATTGGGGTAGATGCTCAGCAGTATAATTAAGTCCTAGTGTCTGTGTAGTTCTGTGAGATGCCGCCAGGTTCCCCTCCATAGCCATGTGCTGTTTTTCATCCCTCCAGTGAGCTGTATGTAAACGTTTCTCTCTCACAGTCTTGCCAGAGTACTATGTTGACAGCTACATGGGTTTTTGTCCATCTCATGAGTGAGATATGTTGCGTCTCAGTGTAGTTTTAAGTGTGAGGCTGAATATCTTGTCTTGTAAGGGCCTCTTTGGCCTTTCT
This sequence comes from Saccopteryx bilineata, assembly GCF_036850765.1. Classification (NCBI taxonomy): domain Eukaryota; kingdom Metazoa; phylum Chordata; class Mammalia; order Chiroptera; family Emballonuridae; genus Saccopteryx; species Saccopteryx bilineata. The sequence goes on along the minus strand of NC_089491.1, from coordinate 103,225,797 downwards.
TTTTCTGTATTTATCTCACCCTTTAATATCCTTTCAGAAGCTCTTTTGAAAAATGTCCGAGTTAATTGATCTTTTTGTTGGGAATAATTTATCTTCTCACTATGTTGCGACAATTTGATTTGGGCCTCAGTCAGCTTTGGACCTCTGCACTCTAGGGCTAGGTCCATGGTTTCTCAGCTCCCGAGTGTTTATGGTGCTTTCTCTCCGTTTTCTGAAGGGTTTCCTCCAAAATGTTGAGAGACCTGTATGAGATGTGAATTCTGAGGCCACACATGAATGTAAATGTCAGTTGGTAATTTTCTTGGGTACAGAGTTCAAAATCCTTTTACCTCAACTTTGAAGGCATCACATGTTTCTTGTCTAGTTCAGTTTTGATGGTGGAAGAATAAGTCTTAAGTACCTCTTCATTTTTCTAAAAAGGACTTGCACTTTATTTTTTTAAGAACAGATTTAAGTTGACAGCAAAGCCAAGCAGAGAGGACAACGATTTCTTATATACCCTCTTCCTCTCCCCAGCTTCCCCCACTAGCCGAGTCTCACACCAGAATGTACACTTGTTACAGTTGATCAACCTACACTGACCCATCATCCCTCGGACTCAAAGAGTTTACCTTAGGGTCACTCTTTGTAGTATACATTCTTTGAGTTTTAACAAATATATATTGATAACGTATCCACCATTATGGACATATGCAGTCTTATTGCCCTAAAAATCTTTGTGTTCCAAATATTCATCCCTTCTTCCTCCTTAACCCCTGGCAATCACTGACTTTTTAAATTCTTTTTGAATTACAGTTGACATTCAATATTGTATTAGTTTTAGGTGTACGGCATAGTGGTTAGACATTTATATAACTTATTATGTGATTGTTCCTGGTAAGTCTAGCACCCACACACAGCTATTACAGTATTATTGACCATATGCCCTATGCTGTACTTTACATCCTCATGACTATTCTGTAACTACAGCTAGTGTTCGACCTAACGACCACGATTGGTTTTGACAGACCATTCGTAACACGGTTTGGTCGTAGGTTGAGTAGGCTATATGTAGAGTACTGTGAAATGATGTTATAAAAATCTTTAAGTCATATTTTATCATAATTTTCTTTCATTATTATATATCATAATTTTCTTTGTTCATTTTATGCTATTTGTATCATCTCTACACCATTTTGTTTCTTATTTTTACATTCATCAGGTTTAAATAAAACACTGCATTACCAGTACAACTGGTTTAATATTTGCAAAGACAATTTCCTCTTGGTAGACATCTTGGGGAGGGGTCAAGACACAAAACATTCAAGACACAAAACAAATTGCTGTACTGAGTCTGGGATAACAGTTGAAATGGTGCACGCGGAGATGGTAGTGCTGCTGGAGGCTGGTCCGCACTGTCATACACCCAGCTGGGCAACGCTTGAGCTGCCAGACACGGAGCAGCCATGGCTAGTGATTGTGGTCCTAAAGTTGAATGGTCATAAGTTGCATAGGTCGTAAGTTGATCAGTATTTGTACCAATTTGTGATTCTTAATACCTTCAACCACTGGCTTTTTATTGTCCTACTGAAGGACATCCTGGTTACTTTCAAGTTTTGACAATTATGAATAAATAAAGCTACTATAGACAACTGTGTTCATATATTTGTGTGGGCATATTTTCAGTTCCTTTGGGTAAAAGTCTAAGGAGCATAATTTCTGGGTCATATAGTAAGAGTTCGTTTAGTTTTATAAGAAATTGCCAGATTTACATTTCCCGTGGCGATGAGTGAGAGTTGCTGTTGCTCTGCATCCTGGTTGGCATTGGGTGTTGTCCTGGATACTCACCATTCTGATAGCTGTGCAGTGGTGTCTCATTGTTTTGGGTTTCCAGTTCCTTGATGACATAACAATGTGAAGCCTTTTTTGAAAGCTTGTTTGCTATTTCTAGATCATCCGCAGTGAGGTTTTTATAAGGGTATTTGGCCCATTAAAAAAAATTATTGATTGATTTTAAAAAAAGGAAGGGGGGAGGGAGGAAGGGAGAGAGAAATGAACATCGATCTGTTCCTGTATGTTCCCTGGCCCAGGGATCAAACCAACCTCTGCGTTTTTAGGATGATTCTCTTAACTAACCGAGCTATGCAGCCAGGGATTGGCCCATTTTTTAATTCGGTCATTTTTTTTATCTAAAAAGTTCTTTGTATATTTTTAGATAACAAATTCTTTTCAGATGTCTTTTGCAAATATTTTTTCCTAGTCTTCTCATTCTCTTGTCTTTTTATTCCCTTGAAAATGTCTTTCACAGAGCAGTTTTTCATTTAATGAGTCTTTATAGTAAGTCTTGAAGTGGGGTAGTGTCAGTCCTCCAACTTCTTTTGACTTCAGTATTTTATTTGCTATTCCGTATCTGTTGCCTTTCCTCCTTACTAACTTTGGAATTAGTTCTTTTATATAGCCACAGAATAACTTGCTAGGATTTTGTTAGGGAATGCATTGACTCTGTAGATCAAGTTGGAAAGAACTGACATCCTATTTTTCTTTTTCTTTTTCTTTTTTCTTTTTCTGAAGCTGGAAACGGGGAGAGACAGACAGACTCCCGCATGTGCCCGACCGGAATCTACCTGGCACGCCCACCAGGGGCTACGCTCTGCGCACCAGGGGGTGATGCTCTGCCCCTCCGGGGCGTCACTCTGTTGCGACCAGAGCCACTGTAGCGCCTGGGGCAGAGGCCAAGGAGCCATCCCCAGCACCCGGGCCATCTTTGCTCCAATGGAGCCTCGCTGCGGGAGGGGAAGAGAGAGACAGAGAGGAAGGAGAGGGGGAGGGGTGGAGAAGCAGATGGGTGCCTCTCCTGTGTGCCCTGGTCGGGAATCGAACCCGGGACTTCTGCACGCCAGGCCGACGCTCTACCACTGAGCCAACTGGCTAGGGCTTTTTTCTTTTTTTGTGTCCTTTTTTTTTGTTGTTGTTGTATTTTTCTGAAATTGGAAACCGGGAGGCAGTCAGACAGACTCCTGCATGCGCCCGACCGGGATCCACCCGGCACGCCCACCAGGGGGCAATGCTCTGTCCATCCGGGGCGTTGCTCTGTTGCAACCAGAGCCATTCTAGTGCCTGAGGCAGAGGCCATAGAGCCATCCTCAGCGCCCGGGCCAACTTTGTTCCAATGGAGCCTTGGCTGTGGGAGGGGAAGAGAGAGACAGAGAGGAAGGAGAGACAGAGGAGAAGCAGATGGGTGCTTCTCCTGTGTGCCCTGGCCGGGAATTGAACCCGGGACTCCTGCACGCCAGGCCGACGCTCTACCACTGAGCCAACCAGCCAGGGCTTCTTTTTATTTTTTTGACAGAGAGGGACAGATAGGGACAGACAGGAAGGGAGAGAGATGAGAAGCATCAATTCTTTGTTGAGGCTCCTTCATTTTTCACTGATTGCTTTCTCATGTGTGCCTTGCCCAGGTGGGGCTCAGCAGAACAAGTGACCCCTTCCTCAAGCCAGTGACCTTGGGCTCAAGCCAGCGACCATGGAGTCATGTCTTTGGTCCCATGCCAAGCCGTTGACCCCACGCTCAAGGTAGTGAGCCCACGCTCAAGCTGGATGAGCCCGTACTCAACCTGACGACCTCAGGGTTTTGAACCCGAGTCCTCCGCATCCCAGTCAATGCTTTATCCACTATGCTACCGCCTGGTCAGGCAGAACTGACATCTTAATAATATTGTCTTCCTGTCCGTCAACATGGAATATCTGTCTGTGTTTATAGTTGTTGTTTTTTTTTTTTTTTTTTTGGTGAGAGAGAGAGGTGAATGGCATTGATTCTTTGTTGCGGCACCTTAGTTGTTCATCGATTGCTTTCTCATATGTGCTGTGATGGAGGCGGGGGTGGTGAGGCGGTTACAGCAGAGCTAGTGACTCCTTGCTCAAGCCAGCAACCTTGGGATCTATGATCCCACGCTCAAGCTGGAGACCCTGAGCTCAAGCTGGTGAGCCTGCACTCTAGCTGGATGAGCCCACGCTCAAGCCGATGACCTGGGGGTTTTCAACCTGGGTCCTCTGCATCCCAGTCCAACACTATCCACTGTGCCACTGCCTGGTCAGGCTATAGTTCTTTCATTTCTTTCATCAGATTTGTAGTGTACCTCATGTATATCTTGTCTGCGGTGATGTCCTTTCTTGCATTTCTTTCTCATTTAGTGATTTGTGTCTTCTCTCTTTGTTCTTAGTCATCCTGGCGAGAGATTTATCACTATTGATCTTGTCAAGGAACCAGCTCTTGATTTTGTTGGTTTTTCTGTTTATTTCCTGTTTTAAATTTTGATTTTTTTAAAATGTGTTTTCCTCTGCTTATTTGCATTTAATTTGCTCTTCTTTTTTTATTTTCCTAAGATGGAAGCTTAGCTTTTTAAATTTTGGATCATTTACATTTTCCCTTTGATGAAATGTTTCAGTGCTGTATACATTCAGTTATAAATTTCCTTTTAAACACTGCTTTCTGTGCATTCCACAAATTTTGGTAAGTTATAGTTTCATTTAGTTCAGAATATTTTAAAACTTTTCTTATGTGTTGGTTAATATCCCAAGTAGTTTGGGAATTTCCTGCTATTTTTCTGTTACTGAACCTAGTTTGATTATATTGTGGTCTAAGAGCATACATGCTGTGATTTCTATTCTTATTTATTTATTTATTTATTTATTTATCTTTTACAGAGACAGAGTGAGTTAGAGAGAGGGATAGACAGGGACAGACAGACAGGAACGGAGAGAGATGAGAAGCATCAGTCATTAGTTTTTTATTGCGCGTTGCAACACCTTAGTTGTTCATTGATTGCTTTCTCATATGTGCCTTGACCACGGGCCTTCAGCAGACCGAGTAATTTCTTGCTGGAGCCAGCGACCTTGGGTTCAAGCTGGTGGGCTTTTCCTCAAACCAGATGAGGCCGCACTCAAGCTGGCGACCTCAGGGTCTTGAACCCGGGTTCTCTGCATCCCAGTCCGACGCTCTATCCACTGCGCCACCGCCTGGTCAGGCTGATTTCTATTCTTTTAAACTTGTTAATGTGTGTTTTATGGTCCAGAATGTGATCTGTCTTGGTGAATGCTTCTTGGGAGCTTGAGAAGGTGTGTTCTGCTGTTGTTGGATGAAGTAGCGCAGGGGTCCCTAAACTACTGCCCGTGGGCCGCATGTGGTCCCCTGAGGCCATTTATCCAGCCCCCACCACACTTCCAGAAGGGGCACCTCTTTCATTGGTGGTCAGTGAGAGGAGCACTGTATGTGGCGGCGCCGCAAAGCGCGGCGTCATTCACATACAGTACTACTTCCGGTGGAACACATGCATCAGGGCTCTGGAAGCGTGTCGTGTCATATCACTTGTTACGGCTAGCAGTGACAAATATGGAACCGGACATTGACCATCTCATTAGCCAAAAGCAGGCCATAGTTCCCATTGAAATACTGGTCAGTTTGTTGATTTAAATTTACATGCTCTTTATTTTAAATATTGTATTTGTTCCTGTTTTGTTTTTTTACTTTAAAATATGATGTGTGCAATGTGCATAGGAATTTGTTCATAGTTTTTTTTATAGTCCGGCCCCCCAACGGTCTGAGGGACAGTGAACTGGCCCCCTGTGTAAAAAGTTTGGGGACCCCTGAAATAGCAGATAGAGATCGCTGTGCAGATGAACTGTGAGCTGGTTGGACTGTCCATGTGTGTGTGGTAGAGACATATCAGTCTCTGTTTTTCCTTGTGGTTCTGTCAGTTTTGTCTCCTATAGTTTGTTAGGTATGTACACAGTGAGAATTGATATGTCTTGTTTGAAGATTGACATCTTTGTCGTAGTGGAATGCTTCTCATTATCCCCAGTGACAGTCCTTGCTTGTAACTAGTATAGCGATTCCTGCTTTTTGTTTTGTTTTTCTAGAGAGAGAGAAAGGAAGGCGGGAGGAGGATAGAGAGTAAGAAGCATCAACTTGTAATTGCTTCACTTTAGTTGTTTATTGATTGCTTCTCATATGTGCCTTGATGGGGGGTTGTCATGCCCAGCCAGTGACCCCTTGGTCAAGCTGATGAGCCTGCGCTTTAGCTGGCAACCTCGAGGTTATGAACCGGAGCTCTCAGCGTCCTGAGCCGAAGCTCAATCTAATGCACCACCACTGGTTAACCTATTTTAGTCATTGTTAGCAATAGTATATATTTTCCATCTCTTTTAATCTAAATACGTCTTTTTTTTAAGGTTTTATTTACTGCTTTTACAGGGAGAGGGGGGCAAGAAGTTTCAACTCATAGTTACCTCATTTCAGTTGTTCATTGGTTGCTTGTTGTATGTACGTTGACTGTGCAAGCCCAGGATTTGGAACTGGCAACCTCAGTGCTCCAGTTTGATGCTCTACCCACTATGCAATCCTAGGCCTGGCCTAAATGTATTTTTATATCTAAAGTGAATTTCTCATAGATAACATACAGTGTGATGTTGGTTGTTGCTGGATTATGACAATCTGTCTTTGTACTGGTGTGTTAGACCATTGACATTAAGATAATTTTTGAATGATTGTTTGCCTTATTTGTTAATGTGTTCTGTTTCTTGTCCATGTTGATTCTTCCAGTTTTTGTCTTCTATTCTCTTTTTGCCTTCTACGGTTTTAATTGGACATTATTTTACATAATTCTTTTTTTTTTTTTTTTTGTATCTTTCTGAAGTTGGAAACGGGGAGGCAGTCAGACAGACTCCTGAATGCGCCCAACTGGGATCCACCCGGCATGCCCACCAGGGGTCGATGCTCTGCCCATCTGGGGCGTCGCTCTGTTGCAACCAGAGCCATTCTAGCACTTGAGGCACAGGCCACAGAGCCATCCTCAGCGCCCGGGCCAACTTTGCTCCAATGGAGCCTTGGCTGTGGGAGGGGAAGAGAGAGACAGAGAGGAAGGAGAGGGGGAGGGGTGGAGAAGCAGATGGGTGCTTCTCCTGTGTGCCCTGGCTGGGAATTGAACCCGGGACTTCTGCACGCCAGGCCAACGCTCTACCACTGAGCCAACCGGCCAGGGCCTCTTTTTGTTTTTTTAAGTGAGAGGAGGGGAGATAGTGAGACAGACTCCCACATGTGCCCTGACCAGGATCCACCTGGCAAACCCCCTCTGCGGTCAATGCTCAAATCAACCGAGCCACTGGCTGTTGGAGGGGAAGAGAGAGAGAAGGGGGAGGGGGGAGGGAAAAAGAAGCAGAAGGTATCTTCTCCTGTGTGCCCTGACCGGGGATTGAACCTGGGATTGAACCTGGGATGTCCATACACCAGACTGATGCTCTATCCACTGAGCCAGCGGCCAGGGACTCTTCCTAGTTTTCAAGAGCTTTTCCCTCCTTTTTTTATAGTGTCTTGTTCCCATTTGTGATACTATAGTATCTTCAGTTTCTTGAGAATACTACTTTCTTCATTAAATCTTTCTAGTTCTTGGAACATTTCGTGAGCAGTAGTGCTGCCTCTTTTCGTCCTTCTCAGTTGTGCCATTGAGGCTTTGTCATGTGACTGTTGATCATTCTTTGTCCGTTCATACCTAAGAATTAAGGATGAATTACAAATGGCTTACCTTTTCTTGAGTAATCAGTAGAAAATTGTTTCTACCATGATTCTCTTATAATTGGTAAAGTCAGCTTGGTCAGGATATGTGGGGCCTGATGAGCTGTGTCTAGGACAGGTGGGCAGGGACGTGTCTGTTAGTCTAGGGGTGCGCTCAGTGCTGACATCAGCTGCCCTTTCCTGTGTGCTCAGCATGGGAAGACAGGGGAGGAGGCTCAAGCCTGTGCAGTGTTGATGAAACGTGATAGAACACTGTATTTTCCAACTACTTTGTGTTTCTCATCTCCTCATTTTCACCGACTTGAAATGTAGAGTTGTCCCAGGAATGCTTCAGGTAGCTTTGCTCTCCCTCCAGTAGGCACCTTTCTTCATCCTGAGCTACCCACGTCCTTGAGTGCATGAAGACCTGCAGAGTGGAAGCAAGCTTGGCTCAGCATCACTGCTGTGCCTGCTGTTATCTATGAGCTAGACGGCAGTCTCACGCAGATCTCTCGGTCTCAGTTAACTTTTTAAAATTGTGAATGTAACAGTAGTACGAAAGTTTTTGTTTACAAATGGTCGCCTTAACCTAAGGGTATGGAGAGAGAACTCAGAAGCCTTTTCCCTCCATCCAGGGTACCCTTTGTTTGAGTTCATGGTTAATAATTTTTTTGTTTTCTTTATATTCTAATTACTTAGTGTGAATTTTGATTTATATGATAAATACTGCTTTTGCTGTATTTTACTGATTTGATAGTTTTCATATTTTAAATTACAAAATAGGTTGAATTTTCATTACGATACTGTATTTTGAGCATGGATTTTTAATTTTCAACATTGGGGTCTTTCCATATATCTTATTATTTATTTCTACTTTAATTCTGATGGGGTCAGAGAATGTACTTCATCTGATTTTTAAGTTTTTTTTAAGTGTACTGAGAGTTTGCTTTATAATTAGCATATCGCGCATCTGAGTTAATATTCCATTTGAACTTGGGGGGGGAGTGTGTTTTGGCACTGTTGGATTACTACTCTAAATCGATCAACTCAGGTTGACTGCTTCTGATCATGTCTTGTATATCCTTTCTGATTTTCTGCTCATTATTAATCATGGAGAGAAAAGAGTTCAAATCTCTTAAGTATGGGAATGTCAATTTTTCTTGTCAATTTTTGCTTTATATATTTTAGTAGTTTGTAATTAGGTTTAGACTCATTTAAGATTGTTATGGCTTCTTCAATAATTGATCCTTTTGTCATTTAAAAAAAATTTTTTGTACCCCAAAATTACTTTGTCTGATATCATCTCTTTTATATAGCTACCCCAATAAATTCAATAAAAAATTAAAAAATATATAAAGGTAAAATATACTTTAATCCCTTAGCTGAACACTAGTTAAGAATGTTCTTTTCTACATAAAGACGATGCCCAAATAATTTACTACTTTTTACACACTAAAAAACCAGTCTTGTCATATTTAACACCAGAGAAATCATGAGGAAAAAAAGATTTAGTTGTACCATCCTCTGGCTTGCAGTGTTTCTGACAAGTCTGGAATTAATATTTCCTCTTTCCCTATGTTTAATGTCTTTTGTACTTTGGCTGTTTTTAAAAAACTTTGTCATTAGCCTGACTGGGCGGTGGCGCAGTGGATACAGCGTCGGACTGGGATGCGGAGGACCCAGGTTCGAGACTCCAAGGTTGCCAGTTTTAGCGTGGGCTCATCTGGTTTGAGAAAAAGCTCACCAGCTTGAACCCAAGGTCGCTGGCTCGAGCAAGGGGTTACTCGGTCTGCTGAAGGCCCACGGTCAAGGCACATATGAGAAAGCAATCAATGAACAACTAAGGTGTCACAACGAAAAACTGATGATTGATGCTTCTCATCTCTCTCCATTCCTGTCTGTCCCTATCTATCCCTCTCTCTGACTCTGTCTTTGGGGGAGGGGGAAACTTTGTCATTAATTTTCAGAAATTTGACTAGGATGTGCCTTGGCACAGTATTCTGTGTTTTTATCTTAGTTTGGCAATGTTGGTCTTGTGGATGTGTGGCTGTATACTCACCACGTCTGGAAAATTTCTGCCATTACAGTTTTCAGCTTTGTTTTTTTCCTTTACCCTCTGTCCTTTCTTGTGTGGAGTCCAGTTTCATTTATGTTGTGTGTCCAACGGGTCACTGAGGCTGTTTGTTTTCCCAGTGTTTTTGCTGGTATTGTTCCATTTTGGATACTTTGTATTGCTGTGTTTCAGGTTTGTTCACTGATCTTTTTATCCATGGGATCGAATCTGCTATTAATCACATTTAGTGATATGTTTAAGTGAGTAGAGGGGAGGCAGAGAGACAGGCTCCCTTCTGGGGTGTTGCTTGGCAACTGAGCTATTTTTAGTTCCTAAAGTGGAGGCCAGGACCAACTTGGTAGAACCAGTTGAGCTGAGCCATGGCTGCAGGAGAGTGGAGAGAGAGAGAGATAGAGAGAAGGAAAGGGGGAGTGTAGAGAGGCAGATGGGTGCTTCTTCTGTGTGCTCTTACCAGGAATCAAACCTGGAACATCCATACACCAGGCCGATGCTCTACCACTGAACCAACCAGCCAGGGCCCATTCAGTGATTTAAAAAAATTTTTCAGATCATGTATTCTCTACTTTTTTAAAATTTGCTTTTTTATCACTTTTTGGTTTGGAGTATTTGTGTCTTTTAGATATTTGAGCATATTTATTATAGTGCTTCTCACCTTTCTTGCCTGCTAATAACACTATTTTGGTCTTATCTTGCTTGTTTTAAAGGGATATAGTGTTGACTCTTGGATGTCTAGTAATTGTCGATGGGGCATTAGACCTTTGAAATTGGTTGTGGTATGTTTGGTTTTGTTGATGTCCGTTGGTGAATATTGAAGTGTGTTTTGGAAGCAGATGACAGGATGGGTCTGGAGTAGCTTTTTTCCTTAGGGCTACTTTAGACTTCCTGTTAAGGGAGGGGCACCTTTTATTAGTTCTTACTGACTGCCCCACTGTGTTCAGAGAGGTGGCTAGACGGGCTTTGAACAATCTTCATGCCTTGGCATGTTAGTTTCTTAAGCCTTCTCCCGCCCTCAGTGTTCTGAGCTCCTCTGAGACCTCATTGTCCAAAACTTCCAGCTCCTCCACCCCCAACTCTACTCTGACTTTCAGGTAAGCAGAACCACGTGTCTCCACGGGTCATATAGCATTACCCACATTGTTGGGAAGGCAAGCCAGGGTAGTATAGGACGACCCAACCTAGCTCTCTGCTCCCTGGCTCTGTGGTCCTGTGGGTCTCGTCCCTTCAGTCTCAGGGTCCAGATGTTCACATCTCTATCCTGATTTTTAGGTGCTGTGTGGCAGGAAGACAGGTTCTGTAGCTTTCAGTACGTCGTGGCTAGGATTGCCATTCTTATTTGGCTGTATTTTTGTGTTCACTGATGTGGCTTTCTGTGTACTGGGAGGTGAATTGTCTGTCATTCTCTCTTCCAGCACCCTCCCCTCCTCTCTGAAAGTTCAGTAAACAGATGGCTCTTACACACTGGCTGCTTGCAGTTTATTTTCATTTCATGCTTTACGTCGCAGCTTCCATAAGTTAATTTCTTTTTGAGTTTGAACTATTTTTTTTATCCAGTTTTCATTGACTTATACTCACTTCTTTTTTAGGCCATGCTGGTGTGTCTGCAAGCATGATGAAGAAAAGGACGTCCCACAAGTAAGCAACTCTAAAACTTGCTGTTAGGTAGCATTGTGGCCTTTGGTTCTCTGGGTTTGTGGTCAGCCGAGTGAGGCCTCTCCCCTCATGAGGAGGTCCTGGCTCACAGCAGCCGGCCTTGCGTGCCCTCATGGCACTCCCTTGGCCTTGGCCTGGATGTGTCTGGGTCTGCCCTTCAGCCTTTCAGAGCCTTTGGGTCAGGATCTGCCTCCAGCCTGATGGGGGCTGGATGGATGGCAGAGATCAGTTGTGGCAAATGCATCAGGAACCTCCCCCACTTCTCTGTTGGGAAGAGCTGCACTCAACCCTCATCCTCTCTGGGTGTTGGCTCCGCCATTGGACAAGGATTTCCTCTCCTCTTAGGCAGAAACCAGAGCTCATCGATCAGGGTCTAGCTGGCACAGGGCTGGGCTGGCACACAGCCTGGCACACTCCCTGCTTTATAACATTGTCAAATGAAGGAAGAACTTGTAATGTAGAGAAAGCTAATGCATATTGAAAGATAATTAAATAATTTGCATTTAGTAACAAATGTGTTATAAATCCTAAGTTCTGTAGGTACTAGAACACAGAAGCCACTTTTTTTCTTCCTCAAATTGTTACTTTGTGTATAATGTAACTATGTCCAAGGAGAAAATTGAGACACTATCTTAAATAATACTATCCACCTGCATTATATTATCATTAATAGGTTTACAAGTAGCCACCAGTACTGGTATCTGCTGTTACACCATGGAAACCGCTTTTAACAAATTACTTCTCATAGTATGAGTGTTAATCATAGATTCCTTGACCCTAGCACCTCCTGAGCCTCTCTCATTATAGCAGTTATTTCCAAATTCTTCCTATTGAAAGGCTTATGCCAGTTGTTACCACACTATAGTGGTTGAAGAGTGTGAGAAGCCTCTACGTCTAGGCTGTTGTGGAAGGTCTGTGTGAAATCCAGTTCCTTTCACTAGCTGTTGGTGATGAAGCAAACCCGTGTTTATTTACATGAACACATGAATATGAAATGTAAATGTTTGTAATATTCAGTTTAGGAAATGACTTGGAAAGTAAAAATGTGCAGGTAAGTATGCTCTTGTGTTCCCGAGGTTTGATGAAGTTCTCAAGTCTGATTTCATTTCCTGTTACTCGAGCTCTGCTGTCTCTGGTGCTCTGACAACTGATGTGGTATACCTGCACTCATCGTGCTATAATACGTGGGAAACCTTTTCCTGGCACAGATGGAAGGGGATGATAAAAACTTAAATACAGGAGAGAATGAAAGCAAATTATACATTAACTTTACGAGACCAGGATAGTTCATGCAAAGCAGATTTTGTTACTTAGGTTAAAATAAATACCTTTGAGAATGTAATGTGCATTCTGTTTTATATATTTTCACATATTTCCAGAGAGAGGATTTCAGGCTTTTGTGGATATGAGTTCTTGGCTGTTACAATGCCTTTTACGTGAGAGAGGTTCCAGTTGCCTTCCTACACGGTGTCCTTTGTCAGCTCATCGCTTTGATATGCTATTTACCTTCCTCCCTGGAGCACAAGGAATTAACACGTGTGGGTCACTGTTTGCTGACTGTTTGCTGTTCATGTGTGTACCAGCTAAAGGGTCATCTGTGCTATGTTCTGTGATGTGGGCAACTTTGTCCGGTGCTTTAACAAGAGGTGTGCCTGTCTTTTTTACAGACAGGCCTTGCAATGTCACTGTGTAATAAAAGGGAGAAATTGAAATGAAAGAAAAAGTAACTATATTTTCCTCTTTTTTTTCTAACCTATAAATGTGAAGATGGGTGGAAAAAGACTGCAACAAAAATTTCCCCATTTCACCAGTGGTGGCTGTTAGTAGTTATCCTGGGGTGGGTCAGCACGGCCAAGCTGGTGGAGAGGTTCCTGCTCAGAAGCTGGGCTCAGCGGGCTCTTCTGTTTGCCTAGTGTTCAGTTTACTCAGGGCTAAAGTCAGTGTTTGATCAGAACCGTGGGACATCAGCTTTCTATAAAGGAAACGATCATAGCAAAGCAGAGCTGGGCCTTCCTCTCCCCTTGTGGCCACTGCGCTTTCCACCTGTGCTCGTGGCTGTCCTGCTGGCACGTCTGTCCCACTGGTACATGTTGGCACAGGGTGGGCTGAGCAGTAACCTCTTGGGCACACACCTCTGCTTGAGAGAAAGTCACTGGGACACACAAGAGACGAATGCAGTTGAGTCACTGTCCCCAGAACAGTAGTCCCTGTTGTCCCCATGGGTGCCAGGCAGGTTCAGGGAGTCAGGCACCAATGCTTGGAGCAGTGCCTTTGTGCCCAGAGATGTCATACAGCTGGCTCTTGTTTTGTTTTTCAAGTAATTGAAAACAAACAGTGTGGCTTCCGGCAGGCCAGGCCCCTTGCTACCTGTAGACAGGCCTTTAGGCTTCCCAGGGGGTTGTTTGGGAGATGCCTTTGCCTGGATAGTTTAGTTGGGGGAGTCTGGGTGAATTTAGCTATAGAGGTTTTTTATTTCAGTTTCCAAATGTAAATCTGGTTTTTTCTTCCCTGATTTTAATAATGGGTAGGTTTTCGTTTCTGGGTACGGTGGAGGAGCTGACTGGGCTTTTGCCTTCTGCCCACTAATATACATCTAGAAAATAGGAGCTGTGACTGTTACACATTAACTAGGTGTATTTCTAAGGAATGTCCCCCCCCCCCCCCCCTTTTTGACAGAATCAGAGGGACAGATAGGGACAGACAGACAGGAAGGGAGAGAGATGAGAAGCATCAGTTCTTTGTTGCAGCACCTTAGCTGTTCATTGATTGCTTTCTCATATGTGCCTTGACTGGGGGGCTACAGCAGAGCAAGTGACCCTTGGGCTCATGCCAGCAACTGTGGGGTCCTGTCTATGATCCCACATTCAAGCCAGTGATCCTGCTCTCAAACTCAAGCTGGATGAGCCCATGCTCAAGCTGGATGAGCCCATGCTCTCAAGCCAGCTACCTTGGGGCTTTGAACCTGGGCCCTCTGTGTCCAGTTCGACGCTCCAACCACTGTGCCACTACCTGGTCAGGCTTTTTCCTGTTTTTTTTTTTTTTTTTTTTAATATAATTGATTTTAGAGAGATGTTATGCATCCATTGTTTGATTCTTGTGTGTGCCCTAACTGGGGATTGAACTTGCCACCTTGGCATATCAGAACGATGCTTTAACCATCTGAGCTACCTGGCCAGAACTGTCCTTCCTTTCCATGAAATGCAAATTCTGATCACTGACAAAGACTGTCATTGTCCTCCTGTATCCCTGCTGTGGTTTCTTTTCGTTTTCACAGCATCCCTCTGAAGTAGGAACCACGAACCCCTCTGTGCACAGAGGTCAAGTAACTTGTTTGAGGGCATAAAAGATGTGACTGAGCTGGGATTCAGAAACAGGACAGTCTGATTCTAGAACCATACTCACTACCACACTGTATTTCCTGAAGTGCATGTTTTGTTGTTTTGTATCTGAAAAATGTTTTTCAGTCATAACCAAAAAGACTAGGTAACTGTTACAGCGCTATCTAAATGAAGCATGGTGTTGACAATCTTTTTTTTTCTTTCAAGATTTTATTTATTCAGTTTTACAGAGGAGAAAGAGAGAAGGGGGAGGAGCAGGAAGCATCAACTCCCATATGTGCCCGACCAGGCAAGCCCAGGGTTTCGAACTGGCTACCTCAGCGTTCCAGGTTGATGCTTTATCCATTGTGCCACCACAGATCAGGGAACAATCTTCAATTGGTCAAGAAATGTCATACTTTTAAAAATCAACTTGGTGTAACTTATTCACACCAGTGAAAGTGGGCATTTGAACATCTCAGGTAGTCTCGGGTATACAGTGTATAGGCAAAACAATGAAAAAAACCGGGATGATTGGGATGGGAACCTTTACTCCATCCTGTTTTTCTGTTTCTCACTCGAAGCTAGGAATGATGGTATCAGCTATAGGACTTCTGTCAAGCAAGAAGTTACCAAGAAGTGCAGTTTTATTGTATTTCTCTCTACTTGCTGATATGCATCTTGCAAAAAGACAATTATTTTGATCTAATCACTGTTTCCCTGAAATCTGATGGAACAGAGTAAGGAAACTACTTTTATATTACAGTACTAAATAGAAAAAGGAAAGAGTTTCAGTAATTAACTTATATAATAAAGTACATAGTGTGTGATAGGTGTAGCTCATAGAATTATAATCATTGAAAATTTAATTTGCCCTGGATGGATAGCTTGATTGGTTAGAGCATTGTCCTGACATGCAAAGGTTGTGTGTTTGATCCTCGGTCAGGGCACAAACAGGAACAGATCAATGTTTCTGCCTCTCCTTTCCTCTGTCTATAGTTAATAAATAAATTAAAAATAGTATAAGTAAAAAATTTGATTTCATAAGTATAACACCTTTAAATATTGGTTACCAAAATAAAATATTTAACAGTTCATGAGGAATAGTGGTTAATTTAAGTCATTAAAGAAATCTAAATAAAAGATGAAAGGTCTTTCAACAGGAATTTTCTTCTTGATGACAATAATTAGAATGATACTTTCAGAACTTACTTATAGCATTGAACAAAGTACATAAATATACTGCTCACAAAAATTAGGGGTTACTTCAAAATGAATATGAAGCGATAAAATATCCCCTAATTTTTGTGAGCAGAATATTTCCACTCTCAGTTTACCCTTTTAGGAACTTGGGTTGCATAGGGAATTAGGGTTTGTTCTGAGTCAGCACTGCCCAAGCTGTGATGCTGGGTCAATAGATGCAGTGGCCCTTGGGGCAACTTGGAACCTTTGTTCCCTATCCACTCCCCTAAGTGGAGCAGGCTCTTCCTGCACCGTCTCTGCAGGGGACGGCGTGCGTGGCCCGGGTGCTAGAAGCCCTGTGCCATAACCAGGCTGAGATCTCAGGCTCATTGGAGAACTCAGAACACACAGCTGCTACAGTGGAAGGTGGGAGATGTTGCACCCTCAGTAACCACCTCCTCCTGCTAACACTGGGCAGAGCTGTTGGCCGTCAGGACAACTATTGGTTAATACCCAGTGGAGCCCCATGCTTTCATGCTTTTTAATCTTTGTATTATTTTTCTCCAGGAAGTATTTGTTTCTGGAGACAAGAAACAAGGAAAGTGGTGGCCACTGTTTAATTCTGGTTTCTCTTTTATCCTTGAATTGTTTGGGATGTGATGTAGAGCATCGTGTTACTTGCACTGGGCTGTAATTTCAAATGGCTTGGGCTGAATGAGGTGTCTTGGTGTTTGTGTGCAGTATTGCTGTTTATTAACTACCTCAGTGCTCGGCAAACTGATTAGTTAACAGAGTCAAATATCAACGTACAACGATTGAAATTTCTTTTGAGAGCCAAAATTTTTTTTTTTTTGTATTTTTCCGAAGCCAGAAACAGGGAGGCAGTCAGACAGACTCCCGCATGCACCCGACCGGGATCCACCCAGCACGCCCACCAGGGGGCAATGCTCTGCCCATCTGGGGCGTCGCTCTGTTGCAACCAGAGCCACTCTAGTGCCTGAGGCAGAGGCCACAGAGCCATCCTCAGCGCCCAGGCAATCTTTGCTCCAGTGGAGCCTCGGCTGCGGGAGGGGAAGAGAGAGACAGAGAGGAAGGAGAGGGGGATGGGTGGAGAAGCAGATGGGTGCTTCTCCTGTGTGCCCTGGCCGGGAATCAAACCCGGGACTCCACGCCAGGCTGATGCTCTACCACTGAGCCAACCCGCCAGGGCCGAGAGCCAAATTTTTTAAATAAACTATATAGGTAGGTACATTCCTTAACGCGGTAGTGCCCGCACATGGTATTATTATTATTATTATTATTTTGACAGAGAGAGAGTCAGAGATAGGGATAGATAGGGACAGACAGACAGGAACAGAGAGAGATGAGAAGCATCAATCATCAGTTTTTTGTTGTGGCGCTTTAGTTGTTCATTGATTGCTTTCTCACATGTGCCTTGACCATGGGGCTACAGCAGACTGAGTAACCCCTTGCTCAAGCCAGTGACCTTGGGTCCAAGCTGGTGAGCTTTGCTCAAACCAGATGAGCCCGCGCCCAAGCTGGTGACCTCGGGGTCTTGAACCTGGGTCTTCTGCATCCCAGTTCGATGCGCTATCTACTGTGCCACTGCCTGGTCTGGCCGCACGTGGTATTTTGTGGAAGAGCCACACTCAAGGGGCCAAAGAGCCACATGTGGCTCGTGAGCTGCAGTTTGCCAACCATTGGACTACCTGGTAGGTGGTAGTTAAGAACGTTTTAGTTTCTTTTCTGGGAAGAGTACATGAGATTTGAAGGCTGTTAAAAATACATACAATAGCCCTGAATGGTTGGCTCAGTGGTAGAGCATCGGCCCGGTGTGTGGTATTCCCGGGTTTGATTCCCAGCCAGGGCACACAGGAGAAGCGTCCATCTGCTTCTCCACCCCTCTTCCTCTCCTTCCTCTTTATCTCTTCCCCTCTTGCAGCCAAGGCTCCATTGGAGCAAAGTTGGCCTGGGTGCTGAGGACAGCTCCATGGCTGCTGTCTCAGGTGCTGGAATGGCTCCGGTTTCAATGAAGCAACGGATTGGAGGGGCCGAGCATCGCTCCCTGGTGGCATGCCGGGTAGATCCCAGTTGGGCGCATATGGGAGTCTGTCTCCCTGCTTCTCACTTAGGAAAAATACCCCCCCCCAAAAAAAATACAACAAAGTCACCATATTCAAGGAGTCCCCATTTTAGATTAAAATGTTATTTACACCTGACCTATGGTAGTGCAGTGAGTAGAGTGTTGACCTGTAATGCTAAGGTTGGCGGTTCAAAACCTCAGGCTTGCATGGTCAAGGCACACAAGAAGCATCTACTACAAGTTGATGATCCCTCCCCCCCCCCCCCGCTGTCTCCTCCCTTCCTCCTCTCTCTCTCTCAAAAAAAATTAATAAATTCTTTAAAGAAAAAGATTTGATGTTGTTAAAAGTAAGTTACTTTAAAGCTGTAATCTGTTTCTATTTGTGCTGCTTTTAGATGCGTAGCCCAGAGACGACCAGGTGTCCCACCTGCTCCACATGATCTGATATGTTCTGGTGTAGCCTCTGTGTAGTCTCTGAACTAAAGTCAGCTTTAACTTTTATTCAAGGTTTTTTTTGTTGCTCTTAAAATCTAAATTAGCAATTAGAAATGAAAGTAAAATGTAAGGACTTGTTTATTATATAATTTTTAACTTTCTAATAGGAAAAATTTATAGATAAAAGTACTGTACCTTGTAGCCCAGCTTCAGTAATAATCAACATTGCTCATTATTAGATATTTTATTACTTGTTATTTAGGGATGTTCTAAATCTTGTCTTCAATTTAGATGCTTGTTGGAAGAACTTATTTTTAAATACTTTATAAATGGTGGCAGCAAGGGCATCTGGGCCCAATAGTCAGAAAGTTGACTAATGATTTTATAAAGTATTTTACTTTAATAACTCATTTTACCTTTAGAGTTCATTGGGGTTAAAAGTATTTTTGTTGCCTCTACCTTTCAGTCAAAGTAAGTTTTATTAAACAGATTGGAAAAGAATGATATCTATATTAGATGTTGTTTTAGACCTAGTAAAATTATTTTCTAAAAGTAGAATTATCTTTGACTAAAACAAGGCAGTGGGGAAAAAAAATATGGAATTGATAGCATTCAAATACATAAATTTGTCTTTATATATATTTCCTTGTAGAATTGGGACATTCACTGCATTAATCTATCAGTAATTAAAAATTGTGTTTTATCTGCCTATAAAAGTGAAATACTTAAGTACTTGTAGAAAAATTTGAAAACATAGGTAGACACAAGATGATAGGTAGACACAGAACATGATAATATAATTTCTTTTTTTTTTTTTTAAGCGAGAGAGACAGAGAGGGACAGATAGGGACAGACAGGAAGGGCAAGAGATGAGAAGCATCATTTCTTCATTGTGGCACCTTAGTTGTTCATTGAATCTCTCTCATGTGCCTTGACTGGGGGCTACAGCTGAGCCAGTGACCCCTTGCTCAAGCCAGTGACCTTCGGCTCAAGCCAGCGACCATGGGATCATGTCTGATCCCAGGCTCAAGTGAGTGAGCCTGTGCTCAAGCCAGATGAATTTGTGCTTAAGCCAGCGACCTTGAGGTTTTGAACCTGGGTCCTTTGTGTCCCAGGCCGACACTCTATCCACTGTGCCATCGCCTGGTCAGGCAACTTAATTATTTTTAATGCCATCATTTAGAGATTATTGTTAATAATTTAAAGTGGGCCTGACCTGTGGTGGCGCAGTGGATAAAGCGTCGACCTGGAAATGCTGAGGTTGCCGGTTCGAAACCCTGGGCTTGCCTGGTCAAGGCACATATGGAAGTTGATGCTTCCTGCTCCTCCCCCCTTCTCTCTCTCTGTCTCTCCCTCTCCTCTCTAAAATGAATAAATAAAAAATTAAAAAAAAATAATTTAAAGTGCATATTTTAAAAGTTTTTTTAGATACCTGAATGTATAATTGTATGAAGTTTTTCATGCGGTCACATTTTTTTCATTTGTGGGTATTTAAAATGTCTTTAAACTCTTTTCTGTGATTTTAGTCACTGTGTAGTTATTTCATTATAATGGTACACTGTTAGTCACTGAATCAGTGCGACCTGTTGTGGGGCAGTTTGTCTACAGTGTCTTGTTACAAAGACCGCTCGGAGCAGCACGGTAGCTGTATGTTCGAGCTCATCCGTTGTCATTTGGTGAATTTCCTGGATGTGGAATCCCTGGGACAATGGAGTGCCAGACTGTTTACCAGGAGGGCTGTGTCTATCCTATAAGCTGATAGCAAATAGCACTTCGCCATAATTTACACAAATAATTCCCCAGACTTCGCAGCTCTCGTTATAACTGATACAGAAAGGTTGTCTCACCAGCAGACTAGATACTGAGAAATCTTTGAATGGTACAAAGCAGTGGGGCAGATTCTATAAACCAAGCTAAGCTGAGGACCTCACAGCCACTCTGAACTGAAAAGGAAGACCTCCAAAAAGTGTATACTGACGCTAGGCCCCTACTGTTTAGGCCAGAGACTGCAAAGGCTGGCTGTGACTGCCATCGTTGTCATGACAAGCACCCACCTCACCAGCCGGTGTTCACCTGCCTCCCTGATTCGCTCCTGCCGCTCTTCCTTAGAAACTGCAATTGGCCTGGCCTGAAGAACACCATAGCCATGGACACCTGACCTCACCTGGTATTTTATATGTGACATCAGGAGTCACCAGTTACCCGAGGAACACTGACAGCATGAAGGGAGTCCTGCATAGACCAGGACAGCTAACAAATGTGAGCAACCCCCCCTCAGATAGCTCCAGGCCCAGCACAGAAGGCCAACCCTCAGAGTTCCTCTAGGAAGTCAGGAAAGGATGTGAACATGCTCTTCATGGTCAGTGCCATGTTCATGAAAAAGAAAAATGGATCAAGATAAGATAAGGAAACAAGTTGTAGAAATTAAAAATACCATATGGATACTCAATAGATAGGCTGAATTTCAGACCTATCCCTTTCACCTAATTCAAGAGCAGTGGAGCTGAGGAGTTCTTGAACAACAATGTGAGAGGGAAATTGAGTCACAGGATGAATAGATCTGAGGCACCAGCATTCATTCATCTCGAGTTTCCAAAGGAGACAGAGGAGGGAAATAGTGACTATCACAGGTGATTTTGCACAGCTCTCTTTAGGTTGGCCAAGTGCTATTGAGGGGCCACTAAAAACACAGCACAAGTTCTGGTGGCATTTCAGAATCGAGGAACAAAGAAAATTCTTAAGAGCAGCTCAAAGAGAAGATCAGGTTCCCCTTAGAGGAGCGAGGATCAGACTGGCATCAGTTGTCTGTAACTGGGAGATACAAGAAAATGAACAAGTGCTGAAGGAAAGGTTTTGGGACCTCACTTGTATTCTTAGGTTATTTAGGGATGAGGGCAAAATAATATTTTGATTCTTGCAAGAATTTAGAGTTTGAATCCATGAACCCTATCTGATTAATCAGAAAGACAAAATTAGACACAGGAAGAAAATACATGAAAAAATTAAGGAAAAAAACAACAAAAAATCCTTTTATTATTTGTAATAAGGCACTGTTTAAAATAATTTTTAAAATAGGCCCCTGGCCTGTTGGCTCAGTGGATAGCATGTAGGCCCCACATGCAGTCATCTTGGGTCAATCCCTGGTCAGGGCACACAGGAGAAGCGACCACCTGCTTCTCTTCTCCCTTTCCCCCTTCGCTCCCTCTTCACCTCTCACAGCCAATGATTCCATTGGTTCAAGCGTCAGCCCTGGGCACTGAGGATAGCTCGACTGATTCAAGCATTGGCCCCAAATGGGGCTTGCCAGGTGGGTCCCGGTTGGGGCACATGCGGGAGTCTATCTCTGCCACCCTTTCTCTCGCTTAAAAGAAAAAAAAAATTTAAGATAGTAGCAAAATGAAATACAACAATTCAGAACAAAAGTCTAAATTTCAACAATGTGGTGAATGAAAGTGGCCAAGTGGGGTTGCTATGTGCTACTGTATTTGCTTTTTAAATTTTTACTTTTTTCTCCCCCTAAGGCCAGGCCTTGGTGGATACCAGACACACAGGTGTTTCAGATGAGGATCATGATAGGAATTCTTTTTTTTTCTTTACAGAGACAGAGAGTCAGAGAGAGGGATAGACAGGGACAGACAGACAGACAGGAACGGAGAGATGAGAAGCATCAATCATTAGTTTTTTGTTGCGCGTTGCAACACCTTAGTTGTTCATTGATTGCTTTCTCACATGTGCTGTGACCGCGGGCCTTCAGCAGACCGCAGACCGAGTAACCCCTTGCTTGAGCCAACTACCTTGGGTCCAAGCTGGTGAGCTTTTGCTCAAACCAGATAAGCTCGTGCCCAAGCTGGCGACTTCGGGGTCTCGAACTGGGGTCTTCCGCATTCTAGTCTGACGCTCTATCCACTGCGCCACCGCCTGGTCAGGCTTTACTTCTTTTTATTTGTTCATTTTAGAGAGGAGAGGGAGAGACAGAAAGAGAGAGGGAGAGACAGAAAGAGAGAGAGAGACAGAGAGAGAGAACGGGGGAGGAGCTGGAAGCATCAACTCCCATATGTGCCTTGACCAGGCAAGCCCAGGGTTTCGAACCGGCAACCTCAGCATTTCCAGGTCAACGCTTTATCCACTGTGCCACCACAGGTCAGGCTTTACTTCTTTTTTGACTAAGAATTTTTTATTTTTAGTATTGCTTGGTCTGGGAAAGGGAAAATGTTTGTTTTGACTTCCTGTTGATTTTAGTAGGTGGAATATAGAATTGAGACTCATGGACACAGTTAAAACTGAAGTGGCTATCCAGGGGAGGGGACTAAGGGGACATTAAGAGGGGACAGTGTATAAAGAACTTGTAAAACTTAATACCAGGAAGACAAACAATCCAATCCAAAAATGGGCAAAAGAAATGAATAGACACTTCTCCAAAGAGGACATACAGATGGCCAATAGACATATGAAAAAATGCTCAACATCACTAATCATTAGAGAAATGCAAATTAAAACCACAATGAGTTATCACCTCACACCAGTCAGAATGGCGCTTATCAACAAAACAACACAGAATAAGTGCTGGCGAGGATGTGAGAAAAGGGAACCCTCCTGCACTGCTGGTGGGAATGCAGACTGGTGCAGCCACTGTGGAAAACAGTATGGAGATTCCTCAAAAAACTGAAAATCGAACTGCCTTTTGACCCAGCTATCCCACTTTTAGGAATATACCCCAAGGACACCATAGAACTGCTCCAAAAGGAGAAATGCACCCCCATGTTTGTGGCAGCATTGTTCACAATAGCAAAGATCTCGAAACAGCCCAAGTGTCCGTCAGAGAATGAGTGGATTAAAAAGCTTTGGTACATATATACTATGGAATACTACTCAGCCATAAGAAATGACGACATTGGATCATTTACAATAACATGGATGGACCTTGATAACATCATACGGAGTGAAATAAGTAAATCAGATAAAACTAAGAACTATATGAATCCATATATAGATGGGACATAAAAATGAGACTCAGAGAGATGAACAAGAATGTGATGGCAACAGGAGGGGAGGGGCACAAAGAAAACCAGATAGAAGGTGACAAGACAATTTGACTTTGGGGGAGGGGTATACAGCACAATCAAATGTCAAAATAATCTGGAGATGTTTTCTCTCAACATATGTACCCTGATTTATCAATGTCACTGCTTTAAATTTAATTTTAAAAAGGGGGGGACAGTATATGGTTACGGAAAAGGATTGACTTTGGGTGATGGGCATAGAACATAATCAGGAATTCAAATGTCATGGAGAGGTTCACCTGAAATCTCTGTATACTCTTACTGATCAATGTAACCCCATTAAATTTAATTTTAAAAAATGTAGGGTTTTTTTTTTTGTATTTTTTTGAAGCTGGAAACGGGGAGAGACAGTCAGACAGACTCCCGCATGCACCCCACCGGGATCCACCTGGCACGCCCACCAGGGGCAACGCTCTGCCCACCAGGGGGTGACGCTCTGCCGACCAGAGCCACTCCAACGCCTGGGGCAGAGGCCAAGGAGCCATCCCCAGCTCCCGGGCCATCTTTGCTCCAATGGAGCCCCGCTGCAGGAAGGGAAGAGAGAGACAGAGAGGAAGGAGAGGGGGAGGGGTGGAGAAGCAGATGGGCGCTTCTCCTGTGTGCCCTGGCCGGGAATCTAACCTGGGACTTCTGCACGCCAGCCCGACGCTCTACCACTGAGCAAACCGGCCAGGGTCTAAAAAAATGTAGGTTTAAATTTGATATTTTGAAGGTTAGAGGCAATTGCTCTATGCTTAGAAATAAGATTTGTTGCTTTCATTAGAAGCTTTATTTGGTGCAGAGAAACCTCACTTGTTCTAAGTGTAGTACAGCTAAAGGAAGAGAGGGGTGAGGTCATGAAAACATTGCAAACACAAAACAGGATGTTAGGATCGACTTAAGCATGTTCCTTCCTACAGCAGAAGTTAATTAAAATTCCCTGAAAGTGAGGATGAAAAAATCCATGCAAAAGAAAGGGTGGTTGTGTATTCAGAACTAACGAGAATATAGGAGCCAATTGAAGGAAGTGCCCACGAGCCATATTTGAGTCCTTTCTAAAGCTCTGAGGAGGTAGAGAGAGCCTTGGACAAACCTGCAGGTGAGTGAGAAGAAAACTTGCTATTCTGAATGTGGTGATTAAAGGAACTTTCCATCAATGTCCTGCTGTTCAAGAGCCAGTTGTGCATTGCAGAAGGATGCTCCTGATGAGTGCAGAAGGGAGGGATAGCCAAGCGAGACAGCCACTGCCTGGGCTGCCAGTTGCCCCTTTCTGCTCCCATGTGGCAATAGCTCATAGGTTTTGTTCAGCATCATGGTAGTAGGAATTCCATGTCTGCGTCTAGGACAGAGCCTTTCTCTGGTTGTCATGAGTGCCTGCCCTCCAGAGCACCAGTGCACGTGCACAGGAGTGTGTGCATCGTGATTAGAGACCCAGGGAAGAGCTGGCATTGCAGTTGGAAGGTGGAATTGCTTCTTCCTGGGAGAATACTTTTTTATTCAGCGTTCAACTGATTGGACATGGCCCACCTACACTATGGAGGACAGTCTGCTGATATACACATTGTTTCTCTACCAAAATCCCCCACAGAAAATGAAAATGTAGAGTAATGACCTGAGCACTGTGGCTCAGCCAAGTTGACATTAAAATTAACCATCCTACTAGTGAAGATGCTGCATTGCTTATAATTTTAGTTGTGAGTCGTACGCTGGTCCCTGGGGCTGAGTTCAATAAGGGTAGGAGCCAGCTTCTGCCTCTGCTGTGAGGGAAGCTGATCTGTGTCCCTCGTGAAGTGAATCGCTAGGCTGAGATCAGCAGGTAGGAAATTGATTTTCTCTGATGAGAAACAGTAATAAAAACTTATGTATTCTAAAGGAATGGTACTGTCACCAGTCATTGTCCACAGAGGGCTGATTGGAGGTAGTGGCACATTCCCAGGGATTCTGAAAAGATCTTGGATTTCACTTTCTTTGGGTCACGTTTGAGTGTTATTCATATTTACAAGTTACAGACTTGATAGTACTCATTAAGCTTTTTTCTCCCCAGTGAGGTTTACATTGCAGAGTCTGTTACTCACTTAATTTCCCGATGATAGAGCTTGGTTCCTTCACGTGATCAGTATTGAATTTATGCTCTCTTCATTGAATGTCAATTGTTTATTCCTGCTCATACTGGGCTGCTTCTGCTTTACGTGTTCTTCTCTCCCCTCCTGTTGTCAGAGCAGAGAAGTTCCACGCTGTTCTGTTTCTCTGTCCCCGCAACGGATCTGCAGGTGTATAGGTCCCACGCATTCTTTCATTATTTATCTGACACTGTCCTGTAACTTCTGTAGGAAGTTTCTGTGATAACAGTGTCCCCCAAGTTCTCACATGTTCACACCGTTGTTCATGGCCTTTTACTATGAGGTCAGGATAGAATTCTTGGCTGATTATAAAATCTTTGACTACATTTTTTCCCCCTGAGAACCTTGTTTGTCACTGCATTTTCTTGTGGCACATGGTGTTGCTGTCACAGTATGCTTTTCTTTCCCTTACATGTCATGCAGTTCTTCTGCCTGGGTGCCCAAAAGATGTTATTTTCTTTAAAGTACATTTGTGCTACTAGAATGTTTTCATGTCAGTAGTTCTGGGTCAGCTCTCCTAGGGGTCGTTTGTACATTTAAGTCTTTTATTTCAGAAAGTTTTTCTTCAATTATTTTAATATTCTGTTTCTTTGATTTTTAGGTTTTGGGTGATTCTGTTAATATACAAACTGACATTTATATGTCACCGTTTCTTAATTTCTTTTTGCCCCATCTGCCTGTTTTTCATCATCTGTTTGCCTCACTTACCCCATGGCGTCTGTTTCTTCTGTTTCTCTAGTTTAGTCTTCATTTTTGAAAAAATTTCAAATGCTGCCTTTTTCCTAAACCATGCCTGCTCTTTCTCAGGTCTTGTTTCTTACGAGAGACTGTCCTTCATGGCCTCTGTTGTGTGCTTACTGTTAGGGGGTGGTTTCCTCTGCCTTGTGGGCATGTGTTTTGGGTTGACCTCCATTGCCTGTTGGTGCATTTTTCTGGTTGTCACAGTATTGTCTTGTGTTGGTTCCACCATGATCCTCCACTTTGTGCCCGTGCACGAGAAGGTTAGCTGTCGCCTCTACAGAGCATACCACTGTCTGCTTTCCTTTGGCATACTTAATATAGAACCTTTGAATAGTCTTCCTCCCTTCCCCCGCCTCTACTGGGTGCAGTGAACTTTATTGATGATACATTACAAGTAAGATTCCCTAAGCTCCTCCTTTTCAGGGTTTGGAACAGAAGCTGTGGAGGTCAGGGGATTCTCAGTGTGTTGAGAGATCTCTTAGGAGCAAGGACTCCCGAGTAGCTGAGAGCCTCTCTTCCTCTCACTGGGGCTGGTGGTCCAGGAGGTTTTTATTCTTTGGAGGCCATGTGGACCCTAAGATCAACCACTCTGTAGCCAAATTAATTGTCCTACCAGGAAATGAGCCTGACAAAGTGGTCATTGAGGAAACGCCAGCCCAAGCATCAAAGATGGAGGAGTTGTGTCACTGCTAAAGTCACAGGAGACAACCTGGTCCTCATTGTGGCCCAGTAAGACCTATAACAGGGGTCCCCAAACTACGGCCCGCGGGCCAAATGCGGCCCCCAACGCACTTCTAGAAGGGGCACCTCTTTCATTGGTGGTCAGTGAGAGGAGCATAGTTCCCATTGAAATACTGGTCAGTTGGTTGATTTAAATTTACTTGTTCTTTATTTTAAATATTGTATTTGTTCCTGTTTTGTTTTTTTACTTTAAAATAAGATATGTGTAGTGTGCATAGGGATTTGTTTATAGTTTTTTTTATAGTCTGGCCCTCCAGTGGTCTGAGGGACAGTGAACTGGCCCCCTGTGTAAAAAGTTTGGGGACCCCTGACCTATAAGATCCCTCTGATGCCTATTTCTCCCCCTCCTTTTTCTAAAAATAGTTTACTTACTGATTTTAGGGAGAGGAGTGAGAAGGGGGGGGGATAGGCAGGAGTCATCACCTTGTAGTAGTTGCTTCTCGTATATGCCTTGACCAGGCAAGCCTGAGGTTTCGAACCAGTGACCTCATCATTCCACGTTAATGCTTTATCCACTGCGCCACCACAGGTCAGGTTTCACCATCCTCTTAATGTCATCGTATTTGGCAGCTTTCTCCTGGTGGCAGGTCAGATCCACAGCTGACATGTTCAGGTGGGGACACGAAGGCCATGCCAGTGAGCTTCCCATTCAGCTCAGGGTTGACCTTGCCCACAGCCTTGGCAGCACCACTAGAAGCAGAGATGATGTCTGGGCAGTTTCTTGGCCCCCATGCCATAGCTTCCCGGGGGGGGGGAGGTGTCATCCATGGTCTTCTGGGTGGCAGTGATGCTGTGGACTGTGGTCATGAGTCCTTCCACAATGCCAAAGTTATGGTTGACTTTGACCAGGGGGCCCAGCAGTTGATGGTGCAAGTGGCATTGCTGATAACCTTGAGGGAGTGTCATACTGGTCATGGTGCACACCCATCACAAACAGGGGGGCATCCACAGAAAGGGTAGAAATGATGACCCTATTGGTTCCACCCTTCAGGTGAGCCCCAGACCTCTCGAAGGTAGTGAAGACGCCATGGGTGCCACAGTGTACTTAGTACCAGCATCGCCCCATCTGATATTGGTGGGATCTTAATCCTGGAAGATGGAGATGAACTTTCTATTGATGACAAGCTTCCCTTTCTCAGCATTGACTGTACTTTTGAACTTGCCATGGGTGGATTCCATACTGGAATGTGTAGACTGTGTAGCTGAGGTCAGTGACAGTGACAATACCCACTTTGCTAGAGTTCAAAGCAGCCCTGGTGACCAGACTCCCAGTACAGTCAAATCCATCCACTCTGACCTTTATCATACTCCTTTAGGGTTGCGCCTGGCACTGAGCAGGAAGACCTGTTTGTCTCTCCACCAGGAAGAGCAGAAAGCCCTTGAGTAGTATTGGTCATACCTTTGAGGTCTGCCTTCTTTGTGCCTTGCCCTCAGCCTCTGAGTCCCTCTTTCCTTTATTCTGTGGCCCTGTCCTCATTTCGGGTGTCCCCAGCTGTGCCTCCTTTTTGTTGGCTCTGCCTTCTGCGTGGTTGCAGAGCCTTGAGGCTGGGGAAGCTCTGGCCTTTCCTGGGCTCCTCAAGGTCCGCATGAAGCCTCTTGAACCTTTTTTGGTCTGATGGGAGTTTTTTCTGGAGTGTTCTCCAAATAGTGCTCCTCATCTTGATTAGGTAAAATTTCAGGCCTCATCAAGGCAGGGCTAATGGTTTGCTGTCACTTATTTCTGTTTCATAAAACTCACTAAATTTACCAAACTGTCTATTTAAAAAAAAAAAAAATATATATATATATATATATTTGTAGTTTTATCCATTACAGCCTACAATAAATTGTTAATTTTACTTGTGTTTATGCAGTTGTTCATCACCTTTAATTGTGGTGTACCAGCTGAGGGCTTTATGCCCCAAGAGTGTGGGAGGGAATTCTTTTCTGTGTCTACATTTTCTCATTCTGCATAGAGCAGCGTCCAGGACCAGCATGGCTTTGGCTTCAGCTTGTGTTCAGGTTAAATCTTAACCCTTTGGATATCTTTGGATATCTGGGTGAAACAAAGACTTTTTTCCCTGATGTCAAGGGCCAGGTATATTATTTGTAAACACTATGTAAAATTTTCAATCGTTAATAATCCAGAAAGATTGTATTTTGGTGTTGCTCCAATAATTTTTAATATGTAAGTATTTGTCACAAATATAAGTGTTTAAAGATACATGTTATTTAGAGAAGGAATGATGGATAATGTATGGATATAGCCATTCTGGACTCCAATTTAAGAATAAAGTTCAATGTCTAGTTTATTTTTACTGTTTAAGTAGTGGGATGGGGTAAAATTATGTGAGCATTAGAATGGATTAAATTGAATAGACATTTTTTTTTTTACTAGAAATGGATTTATTTATATTTTATAAAGCCTAATGCATGTGTCTTTCTTTGATTAACTGTGACAGTTGTGAGCTGATTATATTAGGAAACTCAGCTGAAAAATTGATGCTTATAATGTTGGGGCTTGAGTTGCTGCTGACTAGTTGAGTTTTTCTGCGTGTCCACAGTTGGGGGTCACAAGAAGCTCCTACTGCCAACCCAGCACAAACACATATGGCAGTGGGGCAGGGCCCACCTGTGAGTCTTCTGGAATGCCATGGGGTTGCCTGAGAGCGGCAGCATAGTTAGTTAGCAATTGGGGCTGTCTAGTGAACATGCCAGCTAATAGCAGCTGTGTTGAGTCTAGTGGTGTGTACCTTTGAGCTGATACCTTACGTGTGCATGTGTGTGAATACAGAAAACACCGGAGCAGCGTGGGGCCAAGCAAGCCTGTGTCCCAGCCTCGGCGGAACATCGTCGGCTGCAGGATTCAGCATGGGTGGAAAGAGGGGAGTGGCCCTGTCACCCAGTGGAAAGGAACCGTTCTGGACCAGGTGCCTGTAAACCCTTCTTTGTATCTTATAAAATACGATGGATTTGACTGTGTTTATGGACTAGAACTTAATAAAGATGAAAGAGTTTCTGCGCTTGAAGTCCTCCCTGATAGAGTTGGTAAGTTCTCTTAACTATTTCTGCATTTATATGCTTTAAAATAATTATTGAAATGGATGCTTTCTGATTATTTTGTATTATTGATTTTTTTTTGGAGCACAACTACTCTGTATGTAAACAAATCAGTTGATTAATACCACAAAAATTGATAAGTACTTGTTCAAAAGCTATAGTTTAAGAAATTGGAGGATACAAATCTGTACAGAATTGTTCTGCACGAAGTTTACAACCTAATAACTTAATATGGTTGTTTCTCTGATGTTTGCTCACAGTTTATCTGTGCTTTGATGGGTAAGAATATTTCTCATTAGCTCAAATATCATGTACATTTATTTTATTGGATTATAATAGCTAGGAGAAACCTTGCACAATTTTAGAATATTGTGTGAAATGTATCTTTCCTTGTGTGTTGTTACATAAATGATTATTGCACTCTCAGCCAAAATCTAAGCAACCAAAATGTGAACTTTATAATAAATTTCTTAGGGTTTATTTGCACAATATTTGTGGAAATAAGTAGCCCTTTTAAAAAAAGTCATACAATATTGGTTTTGCCTTGCATAATTTAAATACCTTAAGGCATAAGGTGTCAATAAATAATGATGACTGATTTTACTTTTTTTAAAATTACTTACTGATTGATTCTAGAAAGAGAGGAAGGGGGGAGAGAGAGTGAAAGAGAAACATTGATTAGTAGTTCCCCTTATTCTTGCATTCATTGGTTGATTCTTGTGCCCTGACCGTGGACTGAACCTGCACCTTTGGTGTGTCGGGACAATGCTCTAACCAAACTGACCTACCTGGCCAGGGCATGACTGATTTTATTTTAAAAATAAAATATTTTTAAGATTAGTAGGCTACAGACAAATTAATGTCTTTCCTCAGAGTATGAACTTGGAAATGTGTTTCTGCTGTCACAGTGTGGTGCTGCTATTGCTGAATGCTTGTTTGTGCTTTTGAGACTGTCTTTAAAAGCCTGTGCAGTGAACAAACATCACCTCAGCAGGTCTGGGCTTGGGGGTAGAGCTCTTGGGGTCACATTGTCTGTCAAGGGAGGAAGTTTAGCTTACCCAGTCCCCTGCCCCGTTGTTTCTGCCATTGTCTCCTGGGGATGCGCATTCACCCCAGCAAGTTCTTTTCCAGAGTGGCAAGTTTTTGTTGATCTTCCCTTTAGGTAGCAAATGTTGGTAAGTCTTTATTTGTACTACTTAAGCATAGTTCAGTTTTTGTTTTTTATATTGTTCCCAAAAGTAACTCATTGTGTAATAGAAATCTTTGGCATTTTTAACATCATCTAAGTGCAACTGCACACCTTTACTCTTCCTCCTGAGGCACACCCTCCAGTTCCTCTCAATCTTGACATCAGTCTGTTTCCCACATTGATGACTTTGGGGCTTAAAAAACATTATCTACACCTTTATATGAATTATCATGCATCTTTTTTTCTGACCCTGAGGTTTAGTCTGTATGCCCAAGATTCCTAGCTCATTTGAAGTTGCCTACATTTTGCTGCATGACCTGTGTGTTAATCATGTTAGTTATTTTTTTTTAATCTTGATTAAAAAAGATAAAACCAAAATATGTATCTCGGGTGGTGGGATTAAGGGTTACTTAGTGTTTTTCTTTGTACTTCTGGACCATTGTAGTTTCCGACCACAGACATAGATTGCCAGTGTCTGCAAACAGAACAGCAGTGCAGCAGAGGAAACCCAAAGGTCTCTGCAAACCAGCAGCACCATGTGCCTAGTTTAACTAATAGCCAGTTATCATATCCCCTATGGTACTTTAGCCTGAAAATGAGGTTCTGTGTAAGAAAAGCCTGCTAAATTGTTTCAGGCAGCGTATTAGGCTAAGTTACAATTTTGTTTTCCTTAAGCTAAAGGTGGAGAGAAAATATGTTGGCCAGCCTGAAAGCCTGTGACAGCACAGGGAAGTGGCTCCCAGAGTGAGCTCTCCTGAGCTCATTCAGGAGATCTGTGCAGTCAGGTTTTATTTTCATAACAAGATGGAACTTGCTGTTTTACTCCTGTTCTTTCACAGTCATACACTGAAGTTACCACTGTCTGGAAGATCTGCACAATGCAGCAGACACAGTACAGGGTGGGGCAAACTAGGTTTACAGTTGTGAGTATGTAAAGCACAGACTTGATTCCTGTGTTTTTATTTAATTTTATTTCTTAAAAAAAATAAATTTTTTTTTTAACTCACTGATTTTGGAGAAGAGGGGAGGAAGGGGGAGAGAGAGACAGGAGCATCAGTCTGCTCCTGTATGTGCCCAGACTATGGATTGAACCAGCAACCTCTAGGTTTCAGGACGATGCTCTACCAACCAAGCCATCTGGCCAGGATGTATTTAATTTTCATGCCAACTGTAAGCTTACTTTTGCCACACTTGATATGTTCTATGTGAGCAGTGTGTGGCGTTAACAAATCCATTTATTTGTAAAAAACCCATTCAAAGACTGTCACACTTTTTTGTTGTAAGAAACATAACATAAAATTTACTACATGAATTATTTTTTACGTATAGTTCAGTAGTGTTACATATATTCACATTGTTGTGACACAGGTTTTTGAGCTTCTTCACCATATAAATCCGTGACTCTGTCTTCCTTGAACAACTCCCCGTAGTCCCTGGCATTGGCCATTTTTTTTTCTTCGTCTTCTTAAGTTAGAGGAGGGGAGATAGAGAGACAGACTCCCAGACTCCTGCATGCACCCTGACTGGATCCACCTGGCATCCCCCATGTGGGGCCTGTGCTGCTTGAATCAACTAAGCTATCCTCGAATCAATACAAGCCACTGGCTGTGAGAGGGGAAAAGAGAGAGAAGGGAGAGAGGGCGGGTCAGAGAAGTAGGTGGTCGCTTCTTCCGTGTGCCCTGACTGGGGATTGAACCTGGGATGTCTGCATGCCATGCTGATGCTCTATCCACTGAGCCACCGACCAGGGCCCATTCTGTTTTCTGTGTCTATGTATTTGATTATTTTAAATACCTCATAAATGGAATTTACAGTATTTGTCTTTGCGACTGGCTTCTTTCTCTTAGGATAATGGCCTTAAGGTTCATTCATGTTGTAGCATGTGTCAGGCTGTCCTTTTAAAGACTAAGTAGTGTTCCATTGCATGTAAAAACCACTTTTGTTTATCTCTTCATCTCGAGTGGCTTCAGCTTTTGGCCGTTGTGATCAATACTGCTCTGAAATGTGTGTACAAATGTCCCTTGGGTATATCCTATTTTCAGTTCTTTAGGGTGTATACCCAAAATGGATTTGCTGGGTCAGGGTAGAGCAGCAGCATTCGATAATGTAACATTTCAGTCCCACCAGCAGTGCACCAGGGTCCAGTTTCTCTACATCCTCACCAGTGTTTGATATTTTCTGTTGGCTTTGATTTGCATTTTTCTGACGACTAGTGTGTTGAGCATCTTTTCATATACTTTTTGACCATTAGTATGTAATCTTAGCAGAAATGTCTATCCAAGTCCTTTGCCCATTTTTGATGAGATTATTTGATCTTATTTGTTGAGTTGCAGTTCTTTATATATTCCAGAGACAAATGAGTTTTAATTCATTTTATTTTAATTTAAATAACTGTGGCAAGTTTCTTGATAACGATTTTTAGATTTTACATTGCAGTTAACTTTTAAGAAACTGCCATGTGTTGAGAAAAATTTTTTTTTTAAGATTTATTGATTTTTGGAGACAGTAAGAGAGAGAGAGTGAGAAGCATCAATTCTTAGTTATTTTCACCTCTCTTTGTTCATTGATTTCTTCTCATGTGCACCAGGCCGAGGCTCTATGTAGGTCAGGAAGTATTGAGTTTTGATGTTGTATGATAAAAGATAATCTAGAAATACCTGAAAAGATAGACTACTTTTCCAACAACGTATCTTTCAGAGGAATATATAAGAGTGCTAAAGCAGATAAGGTAATCTAGCTGTCCTTTCTAAAGCTAGACATTAAGAGATTTACAAAAATGTGAAATCATGGCACTTTCTTTACTAAATTTTTGTTAGACAATATTTTTTATTAGAAATGTGTTTATGGTAGTATTTATAAATAACATTTTTAGGCTTGTCATTTATAATTTCTAAAATAGTTGATACTGATAGTTATCTTTCATGTAAACAAATGCTCTTCTGAGTCCTTACACATTATGAAGAATGTCAAGGAGTCCTGAGATTAGAGCCTGAGAACTTCTGGTATGAAAACTCAAGTGGGATTTTGTTTTAACATTACGCACAGGGAGAATTTTATGTATTCTTTATTAATCCATAATTAATTGAAGAAAACATGTTTTTAGAATATTCTGATAAGTTGGATAGCAGTATCTTTACTAAGAAATTCTAATCTTTGTTTATTTGACTTATTTAATAGGAAGGAAAGCACTTACAAGTAAAATAGAATTCCTGTTGTATTTTAAAAACGTGTGTCTGAAACTTGAGGACAGGAGAAACCGTAAAAACATTTAGAATTTCTATAATTTTCCAGTTAAAGAAATGAAGCTTGTAATTTTTGCCTTCGTCTTTAAAAAGGTGGAGCAGGGCTGTTGCTACATGAGTGGGGAATCCACACCCCTAACCACAAGGGCTGTCCAGGACAGCCCACTCTCTGACATAATTAATTCATACAGCAAATACTGAACCACTGTGAGCTTGGTGTTGGAAACAGGACAGGAAAGGCCATGGTGTGTAGGCTAAAAGTAAGCAAACAGACACGTAAAACCAGATAACTGCAGGTAATGGGAAATGCTGATAAGGAATAAAACTGGGTGGGCGGCTGCTTTCACCAAGGTGCTCCTGGAGAGCCTGTGGGAGGAGACCTGCTCACAAGCCAGCCTTGCCCATGTGGACAGCCCATGGCCTGGATGAGGAGAGGCAGAGGCTGGCAGGAGGAAGGGGACAGATAGACTAGGTGGGGAGAGGGCCTGTGGAGAGTAGTTTGTTATCCACATTATAAGGGAAAATACTGGTGCACTTTAAGCAGATGAGTAACTCAGTCTGGCGTTTGCTGTGGCAGTCCAGTGAAGGAGCGGAATAGACCTGCCCCTGGAGTGCGGTGGTTTCTTAGCTTCAATAACTGGTCTGTGTTGTTCATGTCAGATGTAATATAAAAGGGAGTGGTTGGAAGAGCAAATGGGGATGCTAGGATTTTTGCACTCTTCTGGAAGTCTGTCGTCTCAAAATTTAAAGTCACTATTAAGCAATAGTAAAAAAAATTTATACCTTGAATAAACAAGTGAAATTCCTAATTTAGCTATAGCACCAATAGCATATGAATTCAAAAAAATTACAAGGAAAAAAACATTCTCAAAATAATTGACTTGGGGCAATGAAATAGTTCTTATGGAGTCAAATCTGGGGCGGGCCCTGCATGTAATTTGAGTGTGGTTCTTAAAACCCACCAGGTGCCTCTGATGCTGTGGCTCATTTACTGTGTGGACAGCATTTCAGGGTCCCATTGAATCAGCTCAGCTTTGTGTCCATAGTCAGTGAAGCCCTTTAGAGACCATTGTTGCTTCTTTGTTCCCAGCAACATCTCGGATCAGCGACGCACACCTGGCCGACACAATGATTGGCAAAGCGGTGGAGCACATGTTTGAAACCGAGGATGGCTCTAAAGACGAGTGGAGGGGAATGGTACTAGCTCGCGCCCCTATCATGAACACGTGGTTCTACATCACCTATGAGAAAGACCCCGTCTTGTACATGTACCAGCTCTTAGATGACTATAAAGAAGGTGACCTTCGAATTATGCCTGATTCTAGTAAGTATGCATTGACAACTTCTATTTTTGATGTTTCAAAAGTAATTTGAATTTTAGAGCAAGATACCTGATTTACTATTTTTCAGTTTTTTATTTTAATTATTAGGGATAAGTGGTTATTCTTTTAGTCACATCCTATGTCATAGGTTGTGAAATTCTTACCCTTTTGCTGAGAGTACAGTTATTCTTGTACTCATTCGGTGCAGGGTCCCTCCACAGGACTTTGGCCTTTCCTGTGGATGAAGTGTGTAATGTGTGGTTCTTTGTGGCCTCTTTCACTCCACAGTGTTTTCAGGTCTTACCTGTGTTTTGGTGTATGTAACATCTGTTGTAGCATGTGTCCGTGCTTCATTTATCTTATGGCCAAATACAGCTCCTTGTTTGGGTAGGCTCTGTGGCATGTGTTCGTTCATCTGTTGATGGACATTTAGATTGTCCTCTGCCTTGGTTGTTATGAAGACTACTGCTGTAAATGTGCAGGCTTCCAAGTAGACATGTGGTTTTAGTTCTCTTGAGTATATAACTAGGAGTGGAACTGATGGATCACAGAGATGACTATGTTGAATTGTGTAGGGCTGTGTTTTTCAACCACTGGTCTGCCAGGAATTTTGTGCTGGTCCACAAAAGAGTTACCCTGATGTTGTATGAAGATTACAGTGTCTGTTATCGTTGAGTCTGTGATCTTCATACAGCATCAAGGAGGGTGGGTAACTGTTTCGCAGACCCACACAAAGTTTCTGGCAGAGTGGTTGTTGAAAACCATAGGTTTAAGGACCTGACCTGCCAGACGAGTTGTCAAAGTGTAAGTTATAGTATCATACATTCTTGGCAACAGTGTCTGAGGGCTCATTTCTTCACACCTTTACCAACACTGTTAACTGACTTTTTGATTCTAGTGGTTTTATATCTCATGGTGGTTTTGGTTTGCATTTTATCTCCCTGATAACTAAAACTGTCACTATCTTTTCATTCTTATTGGCCATTTGTTATGTCTTTGGCGGGAACTGTGCTCTTGGTCGTTTTTTCCAGTGGGTTATTTATTAGTTGTAAGAGTATTCTAGGCTCAAGTCTCTTGTCAGATACATGATTTTCAGATACTTTCTCTCATTCTCTGGCTTCTCCTTTCACTCTGATGGTGTTCTGAAGTCCATTTTACATATTTTTTCTTTGTTGTTTGTGCTTTTGATGTTGTATCTTGCAATCTCTGGCCAAATCAAAGGCTCTAAAGATTTACCCCTATGTTTTCTCCTAAGGGACTTAAGTTTTAGCTCTTATGTGTATGTCTTTAGCTCTTTTGTTTAGATCTTTGATACTTTTTGAATTAAGTTTTGTTCATGATGTTGCTTAAGGCTCCAGCTTTATTCTTTTGCATGTGACAATACAGTTGTCCCAGCACCATTTTTTGAAAAAATGATTCTTTCCTCTATTGAATGGTTTTGGCGCCTTGTTTAAAATCAGTTCATTACAGATGTATGGGTGTGTTTGGGGCCTTCCATTTCTGTCCCATTTGCCCCTATATCTGGTCATGTTGGTGCCACACTTGATTATGCTGCTTTGTAATAAGCTTTAAAATTCAGAAGTATGAATCCTGGTTATTTATTTACTTATTTATTTTCAGTATTGTTTTGGCTTTTCTGGGTCTCTTAGAATTTCCTATGAATTTTGGAATTAGCCTGTCAGTTATTGCAAAGGAACCAGCTGGGATTCTGAGGGTTAGCTCAGGGACTGTTGCCATTTGACAGTTATACTTTCTGACACAAGAGCGTGGGGTGTTTCCCTATTTATTAAGATTGTTTTATGCATGGTGTCTTGTAGTTTTCACATTGTAAGTTTTGCACTTCTTTGGTTAAATTTATTCCTAAACACTTCTTTTTTTTTTTTTTTTTTTTCTTTTCCTGAAGCTGGAAACGGGGAGAGACAGTCAGACAGACTCCCGCATGCGCCCGACCGGGATCCACCCGGCACGCCCACCAGGGGCGACGCTCTGTCTACCAGGGGGCGATGCTCTGCCCCTCCGGGGCGTCGCTCTGCCGCGACCAGAGCGACTCTAGCGCCTGGGGCAGAGGCCAAGGAGCCATCCCTAGCGCCCGGGCCATCTTTGCTCCAATGGAGCCTTGGCTGCGGGAGGGGAAGAGAGAGACAGAGAGGAAGGAGGGGTGGGGGGTGGAGAAGCAAATGGGCGCTTCTCCTATGTGCCCTGGCCGGGAATCGAACCCGGGTCCCCTGCACGCCAGGCCGACGCTCTACCGCTGAGCCAACCGGCCAGGGCCTAAACACTTCTTTTTAATGTTACTGTGAATGGAATTATTTTCTCATTTCAGTTTTGAGTACACTTGTTCTTTTCAAAACAAACCCCTATTCTTTCTTCAAACATGCCAAACCTTGACTGAGACACTCACTATATTTAGTCATGTGACAGTATATCTGGACCCTTTTGAAAAATTTTTTAAAATTTTATTTTGATTTTAGAGAGGAAGTTAATGTGTGTGGGGAGACATCGATTTGTTGTTCTACTCATTGTGCATTCAGTGTTGATTCTTGTATGTGCCCTGACCGGGAATGGAACCTGTAGTTTTGGCATATTAAGTTGTTCTGGAACGAGCCAGTCAGTGAATTTACTCATGAGTTCATCAGGCCCTTTCTGTCTTCTGAGAATTTTCTTTTAATGTTTGTGTACATTTGTTATAGATGTGTAATGGGAAGTGTTCATGTAAGCAGGAGTTTTCACAGGTGTGTATTACAGAACAGTTCCTGCTTAGGACCATGCTTTCCAGCACTTAGATTTTGCTGAGGACCTTTTAAAACAGAACGGGCTTCAGCCATCCTCGGAGATTCAGTTGACATTGGTCCGGGGGTGGGGTTTACTCAGCAGAGGATACCTCTTGTGAAACTGGGTTAGTATGACGTGAAGGGAAGTGGAAGAAAAGGAAGCTGTGAGACCAGGAACACTGAGGCATGTTTTCAGTCATCCCAGGAGGCACTCTCTGCTTTGAAATCCTCAGAGTAACTCATACTTATTTTTAAGAATATACCTAATTTAGGTTTTTTTCCCCTTGGTCCTTTTCTTCATTCAGTCCTTACCTCCTCATGTAATTACAGCCATAATTAAACATGAGCCAGAGGAACTTTTCTGGGGGTGACTTTAAAATTTGTTGGCATGGCTGGATCTCGGGGGTCGTCATTGTGTGGATGAAGTTTTCCCGGTATGCAGCCTCACCACTCCCTTACGTATCACCTACGGCTGCGCGTGCTTCCAAGGCAGAACCAACTGGTTCATACAGAGACCATGTGGCCTCAGGTTGGACATATTTACTGTTTGGCCCTTGAAGAAAAGTTTGCTGATTGTTGGTCTTGATAAGATATACTCAGGAGGCCCTGGCCGGTTGGCTCAGTGGTAGAGCGTTGGCCTGGCGTGCGGGGGACCCGGGTTTGATTCCCGGCCAGGGCACATAGGAGAAGCGCCCATCTGCTTCTCCACCCCCCCCCCCCTCTCCTTCCTCTCTGTCTCTCTCTCCCCCTCCTGCAGCGAGGCTCCATTGGAGCAAAGATGGCCCGGACGCTGGGGATGGCTCCTTGGCCTCTGCCCCAGGTGTTAGAGTGGCTCTGGTTGCGGCAGAGCATCGCCCCTGGTGGGCAGAGCGTCGCCCCTGGTGGGCATGCCGGGTGGATCCCGGTCGAGCGCATGTGGGAGTCTGTCTGTCTCTCCCCGTTTCCAGCTTCAGGGGGGGAAAAAAAAAGATATACTCAGGATATCTAAAAAATTGTTAAAAATAGACATGTGAGTTGCTGTGTATTTAAAATTGACTTTCAATTCTTTTCCCCATCTTTACTTACAGATGATTCACCTCCAGCGGAAAGGGAGCCAGGAGAAGTGGTGGACAGCCTGGTGGGCAAGCAAGTGGAGTATGCCAAAGAAGACGGCTCCAAAAGGACTGGCATGGTCATTCACCAAGTAGAAGCCAAGCCGTCTGTCTATTTCATCAAGTTTGATGACGATTTCCATATTTATGTCTACGATTTGGTGAAAACATCCTAGATGTCATCATGAACTTTGCCAAATTTGTGGAACTATTAAATGTATAATTTGTAGACATAAAGACTTGATTGCTTTCCAGTTTAATGAAAGCTTAAATGTCCCTGCGAACCCACAATCTCTGCCCGCAGACCTGGTCTGTTCTGAATAGTACAGATTTATGTGAACACAAAACAACGTTGTGTGAGGAACTCCTTCCTTTGAAAAGAAGTCTGTCTGGAGGGGAGTTACAGGCAAGTTCGGTAAAAGTTAAGGTATTATCATAGTCCAGTAAAACTGTAATAGATCTTACCCCCATGTTCCCCTTCACTCTCAACATTCTCTTATCTTGCTCTGCTGCCACAATGCAAGCATAGTTTAGTATTTTTGTTACTTCTTTTTTTGAGAGATATATGTATCTAAACCTACGTATCTATATCTGTGTGTATACATGTATACACACACCTAGATCTCTGCGCACGCACACACATGAACCCTTTATTGGCAGTCCTTTCTTTGCAGATTGGGAAGGGGGTTAAATAATTTTCTCCAGTTTAATAGGAGTGCTTGACCCACGTCAGTCATATTTAATATATTACTGCTGTTTATTTAAAATTAAATTTGGGCACAGGAAACGTGGGTATATTCAGCTTGTTTTTGGAAAGTCGGAAGTTTAGAGCACCTTTTCAATTTAAAGGTTTTAAACCATAAATCCAAATGTGAATCTTTTCAACAGTTATTGACCCATGTTAGAATTTTATAAAATAGTTAAAATCTAGATAAAAGGCTGCCTTTAAGTCTAAGCTTTGTAAATTTTTTTGTTTACATTTTTTTATCATAAATACTTCTTTTTTAAAACAACGCCCAGGTACTTGGTCCACACAGTGTAACGCAGTGTGTTTTGGACCCACTTTGGGCCCGTTATTTGTACAGAGCAGTAACCAGATTTTGGTATACAGATTTAAGAGCAACAGTACATCGGTCATTAGTGTGTATGTGGTAAGTTCCTGGGAGAACACAATACTTTTATATTAATAATGTAAGTTGGAGAATGCTGGTATTGCCCTCTAAGAAGTTCTCTGGGTCACTTGTATTTTTATTACTGTTATTGCTGATACATGGTTATGGTCCAACAGCTTTTTCCCCTAGCTTTCCCCCACAAAGAATGTTGTTGAGACAGATACCAGCTAAACTCTCCTGATGCCTTTGGGTGCTGTTCTTGCTTACGGTGCTGCCGCTGTGGACCTGTTGCCTGTGCTCACTTGTAGGTGTGACTGATAGCAGCCCTTGGCCACGGAACCCTTCTGTGGCTGATTCCTTCAAGGCGGCTTTAACTGAAAAAGTGGTTAATGTACAGCAAGGCACCACCTGTCACTTTGTGTTAGAGAAGCCCTGGCGCTTTGCATGCTAGGATAAAGGCCTTGGGTGACACCAGTCTCTCAGGGAAATAGAAAATCTTACCTGTGATTTGGGTGGAAGGCGAAACTTAGCTCATGCTGTCAGTCAAGCACCAGAGGTCTGTGTGACCTCTTTCATGCTGTCCTTGATATTAGAGATTTCATAGATTCGAGGTTTCGTGTGTGGTTCCACGACGCCCACTTTGCCTCCAGGAAGGCCACGCCTCGTGCTGTCGGATGGCAGCCGCGCGTGCAGCATTCCTGTCGTGTATCTAGCGCCTCATTGCCGGGGCCTTGGGGGTGAGTGTCTTCTTGAAGTGGGTACCCAGGTCCAGACCCTCCTCCTGCGTGTAAACAGTGTCATGCTGCACTTCTGTTAGCCACTTCCCTGGTGGCTCTCGGAAGAGGGCCTGCATGTGAATCTCAAGGCCAAGCCCGGCTCCCTAAGCACAAGTGGACATGACAAGTGTGGCCAGAGAGTGTGTCTAGCATGTGCACTATATATACACAGCACAGTGACTTTGGGTTGAAAAACATTGTTTTGGAAGTGCCCTGAGCGTTGGGTTAAAACATTTCTAGCATTACCTAATGGCTTACATTGTGGTTTTCTGCAAGTACCTTTACCAACTTCAATACCACATGACCTGCCACTCTATGTAGACAAATGTGACAAGTGATTACTGTTGTCATTTTAATTACTGTTCTATTTTTCGCTTTTAGGGCTGAAGGAGGGGGAAGTGTTTTCTTTGTTTTTCCATTCTTTTTTCCTTTTTTTTTTTTTTTTTGGTGGCTTACCCCACACGTACTGATGCTGTGACCAATTCCACTCCCAGCTGAGTGTTCCAGGCTTGGTTCAGGCTCACGTCTCAGATCTGCATGCACTGCTTGCCTTTTCCTGGTGTCTGAATGTTGGCTCCTTGTTCTAGGAGTCCAACATTAATTTCCAAAATTATCATGGGACTTGTGACAACACAAGACATGACTCTGTATAAAATGTATTGGCCTTCCTCACTGACCTGCTCTAGTGTTACCGTGTCGTGTGCGTGTGTGACGTCTGGCTGCCATGGGAAGCTGCAAAGGAGAACCTTAGAAGCAGACCATCCTCTCTGCATGCTCTATTCTAAGTAGAATGTTCAATGTAACTAACGAAAACGCATGTTAAAGATATTTAGGTTTTTGTTTTCTATCTTTGTTTTCCTTGTTTTCCGTTTCCTGTGTATTTGCGTACTGTGCTGTCGTAGTGGTTGTAGGTGGCGCACTGGTGAGGTGGACAGTGCCGGCAGGCGGTGACTGTCCAGTCGTGTGTCACGCAGCATTTGAAGGGACTGTGCATCCTAAACAGTCACAGTGACCTCTCAATCGGGTTTTGTTTCTATTATGTTTTACGTGCCAAACCCTGAAGTGCATTGGGCTCAAATCTCTGAACGCTGTGGACCCATTAGAAGACTGTTTTGATTGTCACAAATTGTAGTGCCTGAAAACACTCTTAAGCTGATTGTCTTAAAAAACAAACAAACATAAAAAACTAAAGTTTTCCAAAGACAAAACAGGAACAAGTGAATTCTGGGTGAAATGTCTGTGGTTCCTTGGAAATGCTGCGCTCTGTATCTCCCACCATTGTAGTGCAGTGTGAACCAGTGTGTCTAGTTCAGAGGTCCTCGTGTTCGCATCCGAAAATTAGGTAATGACCTCATCTTCAAGCTTGAATTCATTTTTAATTTTAATTTTATTTTATACAATGTGTAGACAGTTCCCTGTTCTCTGCATTTAGAAGTATAAACAATATAAATCTGTTAATTCTGTAAGTAATTTTTATAATTATGATGTAACTCTATCCTATCCTTAAAACATTTAAAATAAACCCTTTATGTGCAACTTTTGACTGTAAATTTTGTGCTTATGAGCAAATGTGATGTGTTAAAGTCAGTCTCT
The DNA here is from genome assembly GCF_036850765.1 of Saccopteryx bilineata. NCBI lineage: Eukaryota > Metazoa > Chordata > Mammalia > Chiroptera > Emballonuridae > Saccopteryx > Saccopteryx bilineata. The sequence continues at coordinate 103,182,755 of NC_089491.1, read as the reverse complement.
GAAAAAAGTTTTTAAAGTTTTGCTTTAAGATTTTAAGCAACATTTTCTACCCCTTTTCACCACATGTAAATGTCAGTATACATACAGAATTTTTATTTGAACAATGATATTTAATAATACTTGAAAGAGGGGGCATTACTCAGTATCCCAAATATTATATAGCCCAAGTATTCCAAGTTTGTGATTTGCCATTAATGAGAAACTTTTATTTATCATAAAATTTTTAACTTGTTTTCAATAGAATTAAATGTGTATTTTGTACTTTTATATCTATTCTTGCTTTGTATGCTGCCTACAACACTTTATTAACACTAAACTATAGTCGTGAGACTGCAGGGAAAACCCTTGGTCACTCAGTGGTCGGACAAACAAGTGGAGGTGCTAACTGACCTGTGTCCCGTTTCATCTGCCCAGGCAGTTATACTCAGTGAGGTAGGGAGCAGTGTTATGATGTGCCGTTCTTAGGTCTGCTTTTTTATGTTCCCGTGTTGAGTTTGGCTCAAGGACTTGGGGCCAGGCCGGGCCACCTTCCCCTCTGGCAGAGTGGCTAGGGTTGGCTTGTCCTGCTGTCCTGCACACTGGAGGCAGGAGCTGTGTCTAGATGGTGTGGGGGCAGTACCCCTGGAGTTGCAGGTGCTGTCCTGGGCCTGATCTTAGTCCTACTGTGGTACTGAAGGTACGGCTCGAGAAATACACCTGCCTCCCCCCACCCCCAGCCCCCAAGTAACAAAGTGGGTTCAGTCTGGATGGTGGTGGTTGCTGACTGCATTTGCAACCCACTGAGTGGGTCTGGTGACAGCTTGTTATTACTCCTGGGGAGTGGCAGGGGCGAGCCTGCCTCCTGTGTCACAGCTCTGTGATGGTGACAGCACTCGACATGGAAAAGCACTCGCAAGTAAGCACCTTGTCAGGGACTTCCACCCATTCCATGTAATTCTTTTTTTTTTTTTTGTATTTTTCTGAAGCTGGAAACGGGGAGAGACAGTCAGACAGACTCCTGCATGCGCCTAACCGGAATCCACCCGGCACACCCACCAGGGGCGACGCTCTGCCCACCAGGGGGCGATGCTCTGCCCATCTGGGGCGTCGCTCTGCTGCGACCAGAGCCACTCTAGCGCCTGGGGCAGAGGCTAAGGAACCATCCCCAGTGCCCAGTCCATCTTTGCTCCAATGGAGCCTTGGCTGCGGGAAGGGAAGAGAGAGACAGAGAGGAAGGAGGGGGAGTGGAGAAGCAAATGGGTGCTTCTCCTGTGTGCCCTGGCCGGGAATCGAACCCGGGTCCCCCGCACGCCAGGCCGATGCTCTACCGCTGAGCCAACCAGCCAGGGCCTTCCACGTAATTCTTAATCTTGTTAGTCTCATGTATTTCTTAAGCTTTCGCGGTGTTGTCACCGGGGAGGGGGATTGTATGTGTCGTGTCCAGGGTTACAGAGGTCATCGGAACTCGGACTCTCAGTGCCGCTGTGCTAGTGCCTTGGAATTAAATTACCTGGGCGGGATACTTGAATAATCTGTAATCTAATTTCTATGGATAATTTCTGTGACCTTAATTTCTTTCCAAATTGTCTAATAAAAATTTTTACATTAGTTACTAGATTGTAGGCATCTATGTCTCTGTATGGTAAGAATTAGAACCTGAAGTTATTTTTTCCTGCAAAAATAAGTATATATTTGGAGAGAAGAATGTTTAAGAAATTGAGTAATTTCCATTATGAGAATGTAAACACTATTTTCTATTTCAAAGATCCTTTTAAACATATCATTAATATTCTTATAAAACCTGGATTTCTTAGGTCCATAGCACAAAATCTTACACAGAATTTTTAAAGGAATAGTTTGTTTTATGTCATGTGTTTGTGAGTTTCTTTTTAGGCTGCTGTGTTTTAGAGAATTCGGTGTTTTTATATTACTTCTACAGACATCCTTATATAATCTCTGTCTGCCCTTACATTGGCCTTCAGCACTTAAGTTCTGGGAGCCCAGTGGCAGGTGGTACTGTCTTGCTGGGAGCTCAGTGGCAGGTGGTGTTGGGTACTGCCTGGCACATCATTGTGCATATGTAGGACATTGCATTCTTTCTGCTTGAGTTCTACATGAGGGCACCGGGCCCGGGGCGATGGTTAACACTGATGCAGGCGCTGACCCTTCTGTGTGTCTTGTCTTTTTCACGCTGGCCATTACCAGTGGGTGAGGATGCTGCCACCTGTATCATGAGCACGTTCCTGCCTCCACTTTTTCTTCATCCTCCGTGACTTTCACTTATGCTTGACAATTCACGCTCTGGGGGATGTAAGAGCTTGAAGTAACACACAAATGACCTGTGACTTTTTATAGGATTGGCCCATTACACATAACCTTAAAGTCCAGTGTCTTCCTGTTGACAGTGCTGAAGCAGGTTGTGCTATGAAATGGACAGAGGCTGCCTTCAGAAGACCCTGATGTCAACACAGGTCCTCAGCAAGTGGCATTGAAATTCAGCTTTCTGAATCATCTTCAAAAATATGGTGAAGATAGCTTTAAAGCTTTTTTGCCTTAAATTTGTCTCCTAGCCTGACCAGGTGGTGGCGCAGTGGATAGAGCATCGGACTGGGATGCAGAGGACTCAGGTTCGGGACCCCTGAGGTCGCCAGCTTGAGCGCGGGCTCATTGGGTTTGAGCAAGGCTCACCAGCTTGAGCCCAAGGTCACTGGCTTGAGCAAGGGGCCACTTGGTCTGCTGTAGCCCCCCGGTCAAGGCACATATGAGAAATCAATCAATCAATGAACAACTAAGGAACCGCAATGAAGAATTGATGTTTCTCATCTCTCTGTGTTCCTGTCTGTCTGTCCCTATCTGTCCCTTTCTCTAACAAAAAAAAATTTGTCTCCTAAAGGATTTGCAGGCAAGCTGGCCATTGCTCCCTATACTGTGTCCATGCCCATGTGGCAGGCTGTGTCACCCACTGGAAGAATGAGTGGCCTCTGGCGATGAGGTGTTCTTCCTGGAAGTTGTTTGTTATTGTAGACTGCGCTTGCTGTCTGTGCCAGGGATGTTCCCATAATGTTGCTTTGAGTTGTCCTGTAGTACTTTTGTCACATAGTTCCAACTACTGGGTTGGTGTCTTAATTTATCCCTAGTCTGATTGTCACACCAGGAGGGACAAGACTTGGTCTTTTTCAGACAGCCCTGCAGGGAAAGCAGGGTGTTAAGTCTGGACAGCATATCTGCGTAGACAGAGTCCACAGTCTGCACTGCCCCACAACTGCAGGAACTGCCTCTGAGCAGTTCAGTGGGGCAGAGAGCACAGCAGAACATAGGAAACGGATGTGCATTTGTTTAATTCACATTTGTGAAAAGTAGAGAAATGTCTCAGCCATCATCACTGGCCCTTATTTTGTTTGATAATCCTACTTTTAAGAAGGGTAATGCTGTGATTAAAAAACTAATTTTAAGTGAGAGGAGGCAAGATAGTGAGATAGACCCTGCATGCACCCTGACTGGGATCCACCCAGCAACTCCCATCTGGGGCCGATCAACCGAGCTATCCTTAGCACCTGAGGATGCTTGGACCAGCTGAGCAATCCTCAGCACCTGGTACTGACACTAACCAGTTGAACCACTGGCTGCAAGAAGGGGAAGAGAGAGCCTGACCAGGCGGTGGCGCAGTGGATAGAACGTCGGACTGGGATGCGGAGGACCCAGGTTCGAGACCCTGAGGTTGCCAGCTTGCGTGCGGCCTCATCTGGTTTGAGCAAAAAAAAAAAAAGCTCACCAGCTTGGACCCAAGGTCGCTGGCTCCAGCAAGGGATTACTTGGTCTGCTGAAGGCCCACGGTCAAGGCACATATGAGAAAGCAATCAATGAACAACTAAGGTGTCACAACAAGAAACTGATAATTGATGCTTCTCATCTCTCTCTGTTCCGGTCTGTCTGTCCCTACCTATCCCTCTCTCTGACTCTCTGTCCCTGTATAAAAAAAAAAAAAAAAAAAAAAAAGAGGGAAAGAGAAGCAGATGGTTGCTTCTCATGTTTGTCTTGACCAGGGATCGAGCCTGGGACATCTGCACACTGGGCCAACACTATCCACTGAGCCAACTGGCTGGAGCCCATGCTGTGATTAATTAAATGTATGTGGTAGGCCCTTGAAAGGGAGCTTTGTGATAAAATTCTACACACCATATGTACCAGACAGCGTGATGGAAACAACAGAGGCTGAAAGTGCAAGGTCAGGATGTCAGCAGGGTTTGTTTCTCCTTGGGCCTCTCCTGAGCTTGCAGATGCCCATCTTTCTCCTGTGTCCTGACCTGTTCTTCCTCTCTTGTGTGCCCCTTTCTTATAAGGACACCGCCATACCAGATTAGGCCCTCATTTCAACTTAGTCACCACTTTAAAGGCCGTGACCCCAAATACAGTCACTCTTTGAGGAGCCAGGGGTTTTGGGGGTTTACAACTCCAACATGGATTTTGAAGGATTACAGTTCAGCCCATAGCATATAATATTAAAATTTAGTTGGCTTCCGTACTGGTAACCCCACAACGGAAAAGAAATCTTATAGGCAGGCCATTTATTTTGACAGACTAATTTTTAAAATTATACTAATGCCATGTTTTGCTATAAAGGATAGATAAATACGGTTTATGACAAAGAACAGGAGTTCTAGATCTGGTTGTCCACTTAGTCTTGGTGGTGTCTGCGGCAAGTAACTTACCCTTCCGACTTGTCCTCCTTGTCTGCCGATGGGGACTGTCCTGCCTGGGACTTTGCAGCGTGACACTGGAGCGGGCATGATGCCACCCTTAGTTTGATGCAGAGGGGATGTGGCCCCTTCATACTGGGATTTTCTCAGGAGGCTGGGCCTTACAGATTGCGGCAGCATTGCTGTTTAAGACCTTGCTGTGTTTTGCGTTTTTTTTTAAACTTTTGAAATTACATTTTTAGTTCCTTATAGTTGCATTTATTTATTCCATAATGTCAGGAAAATTTTCATTCTTTTGTTTCTTTCCCCCCCAAAAAACTAGCACCTCCCACATACCTACAAATTGTAATAAGCAGTCTTGAAATGTTAGTGGGATGTTCCAGCAGAATGTTTATTTTATTGTAACCAAGGGCTAGACTGTCCATCTGACCTTTTTAATTAAAGGTATGCATCCGTGTTTTGTTCAAGTTTTCCCGTCATGGCGTCATGATCACTCATCTGCTTTTGTGAAACTTGTTGCTAGACTTTGCAATGTCAGGCAGTGGCCCGACTGGTAGTAATTTAAGTAGCAGGTCCACCTTCAGAACAAATGCTGCCAAAGGGATGCTGTCTTTAGAAAGGACAATTGAGCCCAGTGAAATGTGGCTTCTGCACAGGGTGGGCCACACGTTGCATTCCCCCTGGGTGAGCCTCGATGCACCGTGTTTAATTAATCACTGCCTTTCTTTTCCTGTTAGGATCTGAAATTAGTCCCTCTTTGGAGAAGTCTTCCAAGTTGATTGTTTCTCGGCTGAGGGGAGTTTGCAGGTGTTAAAATACACTTTAGTTTTTGGACATCCCATCATAGGTTTTTGATACGGATTGTTCATATTGGTTCCACTTTCTAAGGAAGGTTGGCTGCTTGATTTATGTTGCAGCAGGGTTTCATTCTATTTTTAATGTGTGCTCCAATGAGGTAACTTGGGACTGCCAGAGGACGGCGACTGGGTGCTGGTGCGTAATGGGACTGCTGGCTGTGGTTCTGCACGGGCACCTGGGATAGGGTGGAAGGCGTGGGTGCTGAGAGCATGCTTTTGTCCTATGAAAGCAGAGAGATGGAGCCGATGAAAGCATTGATGACTAACTAGAGTCCTTGCTGTGCATGCTTCGTGGGGGGCTCATGCCTCACAGCTGCCACTTAGGCATCTTTATTGTCTGTGTGATCAGAGTGGTGTAGCAGGCTTTTAGAGAACATGGCAAGTATAACAGAAGTGCCATCGTAGCCTCAGTTCACAGTCCTGACTGTCCTAGCTGACCATTAGCTGGCAGAATGTAAGCACTTCGGAGTCCACCAGGGCTGTTGCTGCCTAGCCTTCTCCAGTGAGGACGTGGTCAGGGCCTTGCCTGGTCAATGTCACACCTGCTGCTTCCCTTCTCGGGTGTGATGCGCACACTAGCTGATGGTGCATCATGAATTGCAAGGTGAAATCCCATTGGTATCTAAACCTTTTTCTGTTTTCATAAAGGAAAACATCTTAAAATTGTCTTGTTTTTCTATTTAAAAACAATTCTAGTGACAGTGTCAAGCTGGAACGGGAAGCGCTAGGTGTGGTTTTGGGTAAATACCCATCTTAACTTGAATTGGGGGAATTACACAATTAAACAAGATTCTGTATTCTTACCTCCACCACCTGTGGGGAAAGGCCAGCTCTACCTTTCATGGAAACCAATGCATTTTAATGTTTTCCTTATGCTGTGGGAAAAATCTGAGTTTTGACTTAATAGTTTATATGCTGACTGAACACTGAACTGAAGGTATATCAGAAATTTTTCAAAATTGATTTGAGAGGCCTTTTCTGAGGCTAATTGTTAATTTTTCCAAGGCTAATTGTTCTGAGGCTAATTGTTAATTTTTCCAAGAAGAGGAAGTCTCTTTTATAACTAACCATATCGCCAATATTTCTTTGCACTTTATAAAACTATAACATAACATCTATAAAGTAAAATCATCATACATTTGTTAAAGACCCTTTTTAAGGATCATGTTAATATATTTGCTTGGTTTCCTTTTTATGGTCTTTAAAGGGAAGATTTTAAGACTCTTGTGTCACAGATTTTTTAGACGGTGAAGTCCTTGTTCACTGGGAAGTACTATCTGGAGTGGTTGTGTTCAACCTTGTTACATTGGGGGCTGGTGACCTAGTCGCTGAAGGGGAAACATGCAGCGAATGAAGTTTCCTCTTACAAGCATAACAGTGCAACGGGTGCAAGCTGGTGCTTGATCTCTGAATCCCACATGTAGAATGCCCTGAACACGACGTGTCTGTCTGAATGCTTTTTGTCTGTTGTGCATGATTTGTAAATGCTCTGCAGAGTGCAGAGTTGTTTGAACGAACCTACAAGTGACAAAGCTATCTAAGACAACCTCAGTAGTGTTTTCATCAGTGACACAGGCTGATAAGTGGCAATCACTCTGAGCATAAGCAAATTCAACTAAGATCATTGGGTCTATAATCTTCATACAACATCAGGGTGGTTAACTCTTTTGTGGACCGGCATTGGACTGGCACCGGTTTGCAGACCGTGGTTGAAAACGCTGCTTTTTGAACAAGTCCTGGATCTCCATGACTCAGAACACAGTCTACCCAGTCCATCCGAGGGAAATAATGTAAGTGCAACATTCAGGAAGGGAATGGTCGGCGCACACGGTTCCTCAGGGACTGGAAGCATCCGAGGACATGCTTTCAGCACACGCATACACGCATCTCCCAAGCATGGTGGGAGCCCGCCCGTGACCTGAGTGCTCTGGCGGACACCAGGTGGGGTCAGGATGGATCTCGCTGTCCTGTCTGCCAGGGCTCTCACCACCTGCACCACCTGTCCAAAAGGTCATGATTGGGTCAGCCATCACTGCCACAGTGGTGAGTGTAGTCTCAGGTGATGGGTGCTGCCAGCTGGACACTGAGACGACATGCCTCAGAAGTCAGGCTGTCCCCTGGCCCCTAAGGACCTTGCTGCCTAGCCCTTCCTCAGGCCAGTTCCTGGAAGCAGGTGCAGTGAGAGAACAGCTTGCTTTGTATGAGGTCTGTCGCGGAATGACTATCCCAGGAAGAGAGGGCTTTCCAGACAGGAGAGCCATGCCAAGTCCACATAGCCACATCCAAAGTCCACGCGGCAAGCCTATCTGTGTCTCGGAGCTGGTCCTGCATGACAGTGGCAGAGAGCGGGGTGGCTGCAGGGTCTGCTGGGCAGTAGGGCACTTGCCTTGCTCGGCATAATGCTTGCCTGGGTGGCCCTGAGGGTCTTGCTGTTCCCTCCACCTGCCATCACACCTGCAGTTGCAGGGAAAGGAGCAGCTGACTAGTCCCGGTGGCCTGTTGGCCGGCAGAACCCGTTTCTTTTGCACACATTTGTCCCTGTCTTGTCATACTGTTACTTCCCTTGCCCAGTCAACAGTTCACACGCCCCCCCCCCCCTTTTTTTGTATTTGTATTTTTCTGAAGTGAGAAGCGGGAGAGGAGGAGGCAGACAGACCAACTCCTGCATGTGCCCGACCAGGATCTACCCGGCATGCCCACCAAGGGGTGTTGCTCTGCTGCAGTCGGAGCCATTCTAGCGCCTGAGGGGAGGCCATGGAGCCATCCTCAGCGCCTGGGCCAACTTTGCTCCAGTGGAGCCTTGGCTGCGGGAGGGGAAGAGAGACAGAGAAGAGGAGAGGGGGAGGGGTGGAGAAGCAGATGGGCGCTTCTCCTGTGTGCTCTGGCTGGGAATTGAACCCAGGACTTCCACATGCTGGGCTGATGCTCTACCGCTGAGCCAACCAGCCAGGGCTGGTTCACATACTTTTAATTGTCATGAGCCCAGACAACCTCTTCCAGAAAATTCTGTGGCTACCTTATATCTTTAGTATATGTCAGCAGTTCTCAACCTGTGGGTCGTGACCCTAGCGGGGGTCGAACGACCAAAACACAGGGGTCGTGGCCCACAGGTTGAGAACCGCTGGTATATGTGCTACCAAAGCGAGCACGCCCCTTACATCTTCAAAAGGTGGCTTTGTGCGCGCATTTTCCTCAAGGTCTGCTATTGTGCTTATAACTTACCTTTAAGTTAATACTCCTGGGGCAGCAAGGGGTACAAGAGGCATGGAATAGGAATTGGCTACACAATAATTTTGTTAATCATCAAAAATGATTGGTCTATATAAATAAATTCTTAGGCTCTTGTCTCAGTATAGTGTGAAAGTCAGTTGTGAGACCGTCTGGGCGAGGGTTATTAAAATGCAGGTACCTGATCTTCGCACAGACTGAAATCGGGACCCAGGAAACTACAGTCTAAGCACTTTTCCCTCACACCTAAGGAATTTGATGCACACTCAAGCTTGAGACTTCCTGTCTTGGATTTCAGGGTTAATTAAGTCATGGCATTTTTAATCGCACTTTTGTGTTTCTAATAACCTTGACCTGAATCTTCCTCTGTTTTAAAGTTCCAGATTATGTTTTATGTCACTCTAAGAGTCTTAAGACACTGGGACTGTAGAAATGATTGAAGTTGTTTTGTCTGGAGCCCTGTGAACATGTCCAGGTTGTCAGGTTATTAGCAAGTGGCATTCCTGGTTCGCCCTTTTGTATCCAGACTCTGTTACAATGACTGTCTTAGGCAGGGGTAGTCAACCTTCTTATACCTACCGCCCACTTTTGTATCTCTGTTAGTAGTAACATTTTCTAACCGCCCACGGGTTCCACAGTAATGGTGATTTATAAAGTAGGGAAGTAACTTTTCTTTATAGAATTTATAAAGCAGAGTTACAGCAAGTTAAAGCATTTAATAATAATTACTTACCAAGTACTTTATGTCAGATTTTTGCTAAGTTTGGCAGAATAAATCTTTATAAAACAACTTAGTATTGTTAAATTTATCTTTTTATTTATACTTTGGTTGCTCTGCTACTGCCCACCATGAAAGCTGGAACGCCCACTAGTGGGTGGTAGGGACCAGGTTGACTACCACTGGTCTTAGGAATGATGCCTGATGGAGAACCCTCAGGCTTCAGCAGTCAAATGATGTTGACAGCTTCATCAGAAACGAAACATGCCTGACCAAGTGATAGTGTTGACCTGGAATGCTGATGTTTCAGGTTCAAAACCTGATGTCACCAGCTTGAGCACTGGATCATTGACAGGATCCCATGGTCACTGGCTTGAGCCCAAAGGTCGCTCGCTGGCTTGAGCCCAAGGTAACTGCTTTGAGCAAGGGGTCACTGGCTTGGCTGGAGCCCCCTCACCCCCAGTCAAAGCACGAATGAGAAAGCAATCAATGATCAACTAAGGTGCCGCAGCTATGAGTTGATGCTTCTCATCTTCTCTCCCTTTCTACTTCCTGTCTGAGTCTCTCCCTTTCTCTGAAAAATAAACAAACAAAAAAACCAGTGAAACTCAAGTCTCTTGATTACCTTCATTTTGATCCTGAAAGGATATACCCAGTTTTAAAGCAAAACATAGAAAACTTAGAGGATAGGGAAATTCATGTACCAAAGTGATTTTCACTTGTAGACTGCTGTTTCATTCTTTCACACATTAACTTTGGAAGGTGGATTGATACCATTTTATAACTGGAAGAGGGGATTTAAAGAAACAGATACTTTAGGAACAAAGTAACAGTATTTTGTCACAGTTCATTTGTCATATACGTGTGGAGATTCTCTGAACCTTAGCTGTGTGTTTGACAGAATTCACGTTGGTTACAAGAGGCTAGAACTCGGTCTACAAACCATCTGAATTTATGACAGAAGTGTGTCTGCGATCGCCTAATGTCAACATGTTAGTTTACTTTCTAGACAGTTTATGTCTGTGTGATTATGGGACTATAATGCATAGGTAGGGAAAGAAGTTTTCACAATCTGAGAGGGTTTGAATTGGTTAACTAGCAACTTACGTTTTATATTAAATTTCCTGTTACCTTGAAAAATCTATAATAACATTAAAGAGGGGTTGGTAAAATAAATTGAACATCATTTCCTAATAAGTGCTAAGCAAGACACAGTATGTCAAAATTAACGGACAGCTAAACAGTGCTTAGAAGGAAATTCATAGCTAAGTATATTAGGATCTCAAATTAATAGTCTTAAGCTTCCACTTTGAAAGCTAGGGAAAAAATCAATAGATCCAAAGCTACAGGAGGAAAAGGTAAAGGCGAATATGGAAATCAGTGAAATAGAAAACAAAACAAAGAAAAATCAATGAGACCAATAGTTGGCTTTTTGAAAAGATCAACATGTTTGGCAAACCTTTAATTACACTGACCAAGAAATAAATATGTCATGAACAACAGAGGGGAGATGACTACCAACCCTATAGATATTAAGGCAATTGTAAAGAAGTACTGTGAATAACTTTATGCCAACACATGGAACAACTCAAGTGAAATGGGTCTTAGACAAATTAGCAAAACTTAAGTGAAGAAGAAATAGAAAATTTCAATAGATCTACAACAAAGAAATGGATTCAAAATAGACTCTTCTCATGAAATAAAGCCCAGGGCCAGAGAGCTTCACTGGCGACCAGACAGTTACAGCAGACATGATACCAACCTTTCAAAGACTGAAAATAGAAGTGAAGTGGGAATACTTACCAGCTATATGCTGTGAGTTCTCTACTACCCTGACGCCAAAGCCAGACAAGAACATCACAAGGGTACTACAGATCAATATCCTTTGAATATAGATACAAAAAACCAAAACCCAAAACCTTTTAAATCCAGTGGCAAAATGAATTCAGCAAGATTGCAAAATAGAAGATCTATATATAAAAATCAATTGTATTTCTATATAGACAATAACCATAGCAAGGAACTATCTGAGATGGAACTCATTCCATCCACAATAGCATCAAGAAGGTTGAAATATTTAAAAATAAATTTAATAAAATTATGAGATTTTTACCCTGAAATCTATAAATTAAAGGAGATCTAAATAAAGTGAGAGACATTCCATGTCATGAGCCAGAAGGCTCATAATGTGGCTATCCCTTTAAGAATCCCAGCCGGGCCTGACCAGGTGGTGGCACAGTGGATAGAGCGTCGAGAACTGGGATGCGTAGGACCCAGGTTCGAGACCCTGAGGTCGCCAGCGTGAGCGCGGGCTCATCTGATTTGAGCAAAGCTCACCAGCTTGGACCCAAGGATGCTGGCTTGAGCAAGGGGTCACTCAGTCTGCTGTAGCCCCACGGTCAAGGCACATAGGAGAAAGCAATCAATGAATAACTAAGGTGTGGCAATGTGCAATGAAAAACTAATGATGCTTCTCATTTCTCTTCGTTCCTGCCTGTCTATCCCTCTTTCTGACTCTGTCTCGTAAAAAAAAAAAATAATAATAATCCCAGCCGGCTTTGTTGGAGAAATGAACAAGTTGATCCTAAAATTCTTAACGAAAATGCAGAGGACTTGGAATAGCCAAAAGAATATTGAAAAAGAACAACAAATTTGGAGAACTAATACTTCCCAATTTCAAAACTTACTATGGATCAAAGTAATCAAGACAGCATCGTACCTGGTGTAAGTATATATTTTTCACTCTTTATTAATCCTTACATTCATGGTCAACTGGTTTTCTTCAGATATAAGTAATTCAATAGAAAAAAATAAGATCTCCCTTTCAACTAGTGAGGCTGGAAAAATTGGATAGTCACATGCAAAAAGTTAAATTTAGAACCTTCATCATAATGAATCATTGACCTAAATGTTAGAGTTAAAACTATAGAACTTAGAAGAAATCATAGGTGAGAGTATTTGTGACCTTGGCTTTGACAAAGATTTCTTATATGCAATTCCAAAACCACAATCCATAAAAGGTAAAAGTTGATAAATTAGGCTTCATCAAAATTAAAACCTTTGTTTAGCAAGCCATTGTTAAGAAAATGAGAGAAGCCACAGACTGGGAGGAAATATTTGCAAATCATACCGATAAAGGATTGGTACCCAGAATATATAAAGAACTCTTTCACATGACAGTCTTAAGTAAAAGTCTAACAGTTGATTAGACATTGCTCTGAAGAAGCTATACAAATGGTCAGTAAACACAAAAAGATGCTGCACATCCTTAGTCAATAGGGGAATGGATATTACAACTACTCACCAGCACGACTAATCCAAAACCAGGCCACGGTAGAGGTGAAGGGGTCGAGAAACTGCTGCAGCCCCTTTGGATAACAGTTGAGTTTCTTAAAAAAAAATAAGTATAAACTCACAAGATCCTAGGTTCCTAGGAATATACATACGAGAATTGAAAAAAGAAACATCTATAGAAAATTGTGTAAACTACAGTAATATTCATAGCAGGGTTGCTCATAATAGCCCCCAAATGGAAATAACTCAAATTTCCATCAACCAGTGAATGGACAAACACAACATGGTGTGTCCTCACAATGGAACACGACAGAGGAAAAGGAATGTACTGGTACAGGCTACCATGTGCATGGACCTCACAAACATGTGAAATGAAAGCAGCCAGGAGGAAAACACCACTGTCCTTACAGAGGGAGAACTAGAGAAGCAACGCAGTTGACTGTAGGCGGGCTGGTGCGAGGAGGAGAAAACCTGCCAGGAGACCCTAGGAGTCTCTTTGGGTGAGGGAAATGTTTAGATGTTTGAACAGCTCTAAATTTATTACATGAGTCGTTCACTTAAAATAGGCAATTTACCCCTTTGAGTAGTACAAATGATCATGTATGTCCTCGTGCCTCCTGACCAGAGTATGATTGATTCATTTTAAAAATGTGTAAGGCAACGTTAAAAAAAGGCAAATGTATGTTCTTCTTGCTTCCATAAATTGGTTATCTAACAAACATGATTTTAAGTTAATAAAACTGTAACTGGGACTAATTTCTTTTTTTGAAAAAAACCTCACTCCCGCAGGTCAAAGGGTTAATGATATCTGTGTAAACTATACCTTACTAAAAGCTGCTAGGAGACTCTTGCTGAGAGAGACCTGAACTCTAAAATGTAGGAAAGGAAGGAGGGAGAATTTGTGATTCTGACTCTGGGCTAGGATTGCGCTGTTTCAGTGTGTTGACAATCATCTGAATGAGCCAGACTGGGATCTCCCAAGCGGTGCGTGTCTCGGCGCTCTGTCAAATGCTCTTCAACAGAGTCATGGCTAAAACTGTAAAGGTTTCTCTTTTTAGGAAAATAACTGGTAGGAAGCAGAAATTCACCACCAGCAGACACTCTTGTTGAAAAGCTGAGTGGAAGGACGGGCAGGGAAATGAGAGATGCTCTCTGGACCCTCAATGCTGGGTGGCTCTGGGCCCAGGCTGCAGGCCGCTTCCGGAAACTGCTGGCTCGGGGCCTGCATTGCCGAGTGAACTTGGCAGGTTATCAGAAGCTAAAAGAATCACTTCAGCCCGTGGTCCCTTTTTATGCTGTGATTCTGCCTGCAGACCGCGGGAAGGAGCTCAGTCTATAAGAAGACATGGGACTCTGAAAGAGGCAGAGCTTGAAGGGGCAGCCAGGAGACCAACGAGGGAGTGTGAACAGCTAAACGGTTGAGCACTGAAACCCATGCCCTTTATCTTCACTCCCCCGGTTTGTTCCTTTAACTCTTAGGCTTCAGGCTAGGTTAGCTGGGGGTGGACAGTGTCTGCCATGCTTGGGGGCCTGGTGGCCAGTGCACGAGGACAAGTGGAGAGGTAGACCCTGGTCACCCAGGTTGAACTTAGCCCTTCCTGTCACTCTCAGCAGCCTCCTGCAGCAGGAAGGGCCCTGAGAAGTCCCTGGAAGACTGGTTGAGAACACCCTCTAGACAAGGAGCTAGGGAATGAGCCTAACTGTGTCATCTTCCCTTGGGCTTGTGTGAGGGGCTCTTGAGGGTGAAGTCCCATAATACACACAGAGCAGCCACAGGTGGAGGGTCACCTGGTGGAGTGGGGGCTGTCCACTTCATGGCCTCCACTGTGTCCCCAGGGCTCCCTGGATAAGAGGGAGGGGTACCTACATGGGCTACTTTCCTGGGAACAGACCCACCGCTCCCTCAGCATACAGCATTTATACAAATATTTGGAAATGTCTCCGTGGGTGAATAACACTAAAAGGAATGTTTTCTACTGTTGTAAAGTACCCATACCTCAATCCCGCCAGTTTATGTAGAGACACCAAGTCCAGATGAATTTTAAGGAGTTTTATTAAAGGAGGAGATTTATTAAATATGCCGGCCGCATATGACTAACATGGGGCATTCGCAGACCCAAATTGTGTGTGTGTCCTGGCACAGCCCTTGCGGCAGGTTATATACCTTTTTTCACACACACACACACACACACATTGGCAGGAAAAGGAGGAGGGGGATGGGACATAATTCATTAGCAAGCTTGCATTTGTCTATAGGATTCATAAAAACATTCCTATACATCCAAACTTTTACAAGGTGACACAATAGGAAAAATGTTATTCCACATATTAAAAGATATTCCTACATTTTCTAGTGTTCACTTGCCATTCCTTTGTTTAGAGATATATACATTAATTACACACTTTCAGGAGGGGAGGGGTAGTTTCCATGGCGCTAGGGGATAAATGCCTACAAATGACTCATCAAATAAGAGGTTTTTTCAATCTCTCCCTTCCTGCACCTGGCTAGCTAATTACCTGCTTCCTTACATGTGTGGGGGGAAGGACTGGAATCTAAATCTCCTTCCCCTCTCATTTACAATACAATGCTACCTGCCATCCTGACTTGGTGCAAATCACACAAGCATAAAAACCATATCTAGCCTGACCAGTCGGTGGCACAGTGGACAGAACGTCGGACTGGGATGCGGAGGACCCAGGTTCGAGACCCCGAGGTCGCCAGCTTGAATGCGGGCTCATCTGGTTTGAGCACGGCTCACCAGCTTGGACCCGTCTGCTGTTGCCCCACGGTCAAGGCACATATGAGAAAAACAATCAATGAACAACTAAGGTGTCACAACGAAAAACTAATGATTGATGCTTCTCATCTCTCTTCGTTCCTGTCTGTCCCTATCTATCCTTCTGACTCTCTGTCTCTGTAACCCTCCCCCCCCCAACAAAAAACCATATCTACAAAATCTGTGTGCACGCCTAGCCCAAATTAATAAAATGCTCTTTAAGCTTCCTAGTAGAAAGAAGCCTTCTACACAGTACGTTTCTGCAAGCCAGGAAACTTTCACATTTCTTTCCCCAAAATATTAATATTGTAGGTTTTTGGTATCTTACTACACTACTTTGCTCACTGTTGTGATAATGGGGGGGGGGGCAAACAGATCAGAATACAGTCTTGATATTTAGAATTTAGGGACATTCCATTCATCTTATTTCTGAGATTTCACAAAGTCACGGGCCTCCCCAGGCAAGATTTATACTGCTCCCACAGCCTCTCGGTTTTCAACTCCGATTTGCCTATAAATTCCTGCTCTTTTCAGATGACAGTGAATGGAGGCTGCGGGAGCATTCTTTATGGACCACCGTCAGTCCCAGCAGAATTCCCACTCAGCCCTGCTTCTGCCAAGTGCACTCACACCACCAACCCGGGAGGTTGTGCAGTGTCCGCGCCCGTCCGTCTCCAGTCGCGGGAAAGCGGAAGGGGACCGACGCGGCTCCCAAACGGGGCATTCGCCGCGGCTCCGCCCTCTTTCTGTCCCGGCCCTTCCCCATCCTGGAACAAGCCCAGGAATTTCCCTCATTTACCCAGAGCCTTTTTTTTTTTTTCTGTCTCCACTGGGAATACGGGCTCCGCCAGGCAGGTAGGCGGGACTCAGGGCGAGGTGCACACCGCCGGCCTCGGAGGGCAGGTATTTCTATGTTCGTCGTTTTGTTCATCTCGAAGTTTACGGCATTCATTTTGGATTTTAAAGTACGGCATTATAATATCTTTCTTGATCAGTGAGTTTGGTGGCACGCCCTTAAATTCTGCGCTCACGGGGAATGTCCCTCCCGCCTCGACAAGGAGCTGAGGCTGTTTGCCGCCACTGCCTTCCGCAGGGCGGGACACTGGAATTCGCTTCTCGGCCCTCCCCACCCCCGATTACTTGCAGAACTCTTGCGACCTCCACCCCCTTCCCGGGCCGGACGCAGGGCGCCCGGGAAACTCCGGGAAAGAGCAGGTACGTCTCCCCATCGCCCCGCCCCGGCTTCCTTCTCTCCCGGGGCTGCTGGACCCGGAAGGGAGAAGAGCACGTGGGGAAGCGCGCGGAGGCAGAGGGCGGGGCGGACGGTGCCGGGGCGAGTGCGGCGCTGTAGCCCTGAGGTTGCACCTGGGTCGCTAGTGTCTGTGACTGTCCCCGCCCCTCTGTCTAGGCCGAAGCTTCCGCCCCAGCCCCGGCACTGGGCGGTGCGAAAGGAGGCGGGACTCCGCCGTCGCCTTAGGTGATCGCGCACCTGCAAGTGACCATTTACCTGCGCTCACCGCCGCCCTCCTTCCTCCTTTGGTTCTGCAAGTGTCCTCTGTGGGTGCCCCGTGCAGGCCATGGTAGATGTGCTGGGCGGGCGGCTCCTGGTGACCTGCGGCGGGGCGTGGGTGGAGGCCGAGGCTGTGCTGCAGAACAAGGTGCTGGCGCTGTACTTCGCGGCGGCCGGCTGCTCGCCCAGCCGCGACTTTACGCCGCTGCTCTGCGACTTCTACCGGGAGCTGGTGGAGCAGGCGCGCCCGCCCGCGCCGTTGGCGGTGGTTTTCGTGTCCGTTGACGCCAGCGCTCAGGGAATGCAGGAATTCATGCATCAGCTGCCCGGCGCCTGGCTGGCGCTGCCCTTCCACGACCCCTACCGGCAGTGAGTGTGGCCGGGGCTGGATTTCGCGTGCGCGTACCCGCAGCCCCGCGCCTGTCCCTGAAATCGGGAGCTCTCCACCCTCTGGCTCCCACAGTGGGAGTTCCACCCCACCCGCCGCTCGGGTTGGGCGGCTCACGAGTACTTGGTAGTCTCTGCTCAGGGTCCCAGGGAGGCTATAGCAGCTGGCGAACTGGAGCGCTTGCTTCCCCGGGGTCTTGGAGAGTCCGGACCCTCTGGCTTGGAGAGTCTGCGTTTCTCCCGAGCTCCGGTGATGTTGCGGTGCTCGGTTCCCACTCTGGGGCGCCCGGGCGTCCCGCCCCGCCGCACAGGGAAGATTCCGAGGCTGAAGAGCAGGAAAGGGGACCCCGAAGGTCGCACTGGTCAGAACAGGAGACCGTGGAGTGGCTGATCAGGCCAGCAGTGCGGGGAGCTAGAGCTAGGTGCTGGGGACGCGCCGGGGCTCCGGGCAGGGGGAACCCTGTGCTGGCCACGCTGCAGTTTCATTTTTACTGCCGGAGGCTGGAATGTCCTAACCGTGAAAGCGGTTCTGGCACCCAGTGTAAGGGGAACCGGCTTCTGGACTCCTGCGTAGGCAAACGTCAGAGGTGACAAAAATCCTTGCTCTGAAGGATTTCATCCCGGTCTTCCTTTAGAAAAGACCTGACGGGGAAACCCTCAGCTTGTGGGATTTCAGAGCTAGAATGAATGAGCCAGAAATTGTAGTGTTCCTTTGGCCGCGGTAACTTCGCGGAGGGGAGAAAGGGAGGACTTGTGGAAAGAGGGAGGAGATGGAGGGAGATCTTGGGGGTGGATTGGCAGAGGGGGAATATGGCTTGGGCCTTAATGTCCAGCACCTTGGGGTCTCCTGTGGTGTAAGCGTTGAGACTTGGGTTTAAATCACAGTTCGCAAAGTGCGTTACTCCACCATCTCCTTAATAGAAGCAGAAGGAAATTTCTGTGCTTTTATTTACAGGGGCAGATGTCACATTTCTCTGAGGATTATTATTCAGTTGTGGTATTAACCCCCAAATGAATTGTCCTGAGAGGACGTTCCTTCTGGACAATTGAAAATGGAAGTTAACTTTAGAAGCCTCGTGGAAGTGTAGTTCTCCCCAACACCTGCCTTCTGGGGTGCTGAGTAAGAGGTGAGAGGGGCAAGCCTGCTCTAGGTCAGCAGATGGTACAAAGGGATGCATTGTATTACCACATTACCACGTCTGCTGCTGGTTGTAAAATGCCTTTTGATTTGCTTAGTATCAGGTTGTACACAGCTTTAGAAAGAACACGATTTTGAAGGGGACGTTAACCCAGCCAAGAGTTGCTGAGCGTACTGCTGAATCACAGGTGCCCCGGGGACTGCGCGCTGACGCGGGAACGAGCGACCCCTGGCTGTGTTCCAGCACTTTGTGTTTGCTGAGGCTCAGAGGCTGTCTCTGCTTCCTCCCTGAGGAGGGCCTGCGCTTGCCTGGAGGAGCGTACCCTGAGCACCCTCCTGTTTCCCTTTACCTGGTCAAGGCGGGTGAGGTCCCCTGCGGCAGCTCAGCAGCTCAGGCCCCAGGAAGCATCTGGCCTCCCTGATCTCTGGAGGGACCAGCCTCAGGTTTTTCTTTTGGGGAAGTTAGCGCCTTACCTCTACTGTTAGGTACAGTGGGAAAGAATTTATGGGATCAGAATTGATGAAGAATATTTATTTGAGGCTTGTTTGGGCTGCGGGAGGTCGTGTCTTAAGGATGACAACCGCCTTGGTAAAAGGTAAGGGAGAGGTTAGGTAGGGGAATGGTTGATGCAGGTTGCTGGCTTCTGGTTAGTCTTGCCCATCTGTCTGCCACACGTTCTCACTGTAGTTCCTTTGTACTGTTGGGAATGGAAGGTTCCTTTCAGCCTGAGGTTAGAACTTACAGAAACTATCCTGATTCCTGGGTATTAAGTTATTTTTACAACCTAATTGAAACTGGCTTGGGGGTAGGCCATTGTGATTTTGTAAGGTCAGTTATTTTCCTAATATTAACTGAAACTGGCAGCTGCTAGGGACAACTTTTAGCTCATGTCTAACACCTACCTCTTTTCAGACTGCACTTGGTTAACCCGGTCATTGCTGTTTGTTTGTTTGGAAATGGGGTCTTTTGTAGGGATTCTTGGGGCTGTGCCCTCAGTTCTGCTGATCCCAACCTGCATTCATGGAATCAGATAAGGAGCAAAATGAACTTAGCCACCACCAAGGAAAAACAAAGAATTCTAGAAGCTGCCTGACCGAGTGGTGGCGCAGTGGATAGAGCGTTGGACTGAGATGCGGAGGACCCAGGTTCGAGACCCCGAGATCACCAGCTTGCGTGCGGGCTCATCTGGTTTGAGCAGAGCTCACCAGCTTGGACCCAAGGTCGCTGGCTTGAGCAAGGGGTTACTCCGTCTGCTGAAGGCCTGCGGTCAAGGCACATATGAGAAAGCAATCAATGAACAACTAAGGTGTCGCAACGAAACCTGATGCTTCTCATCTCTCTTCGTTTCTGTCTGTCTGTCCCTATCTGTCCCTCTCTCTGACTTTCTCTCTGTCTCTGGAAAAAAAAATTCTGGAAGCATCCACGCAGCAGGGCGAAGTCCCTAATGTGTCCAGAACAGCTCACGCACTCTGCTTGGTGCCGTGGGAGGGTGGGGCTGGGGCAGCAATCTCCGGGTCCCTGGGTCCTGATAAGGCTGTCTTTCCTAGGGGTTGCCCATTGGGTTACTGCTGATAGCAAGTGTCAGAAGGAAGAGAGGAAACCACCACAAAGTCCCTCAGGGTCACTTTGGCCTGGCTGGAGCCAGGACCACTGCAAATGCCTCTGCAGGAAGAAAATGCCCAGGGTTGCTCACCTTATCTTCAGAGCTGCTCAGCTCCTGGCTTTGCAGTGTAGCCCCCACAAAGCCAGTGTGAGTGCCGCCCTCCGCCTGGACAGGGATATGTGTGTTGGCATCCTCCAGTCAGAGGCAGTGTGGGCCCGAGGAGAGGCTGACATTCCAGGCCCAAATGTGGGGACAGGCCATCCTGCCAGCTTTTTTCTCTTTGTTATGGGTCCTAGAGGGAAGTAACAACTGAATTTGCCAGCAGGCATTCCTGATGCATGTTGCTGTGCAGGTAAGACCTGCTCAGTGGTGATGGCACACGGGCTTTATGATTGTTTCTTGACAACACTCTTGTTCACTTGGGCTCTGGAACCTCAGCAGAGCCCAGTGTGGCCTAGAGTAGACCCCTCACCCCCTACTGCTCTGGTTTTCACAATTGCCCCAGGCCATGTGCCAGGTAGATGGAGCACCTTGACCTTTAGGTCAACAGGTCTGGATTAGTGGATGTGAGGTGATACAACTCCTTGCTTTGAAGGGTTGTTTTGTGTACCAGGATGCTCGAGTCTGCCTTCTTGACCTGGGTGTCCAGCTCCTCCTGGACTTACTGACTCAGCATGTCCCTGCCAGGCCCCATATCTGTTGAGTCTGTGGTTGTTGGGGGGATTTCCCAAAAGTATAAATTCAGGATTGATTCTGGAGAACGAACATAGCCTTATCCAAATTCATAATAACCTTAATGCATGCCTGGGCCCAGCAGCTGCTCTCCCCAGTGGTGGCCAGCTGGGTCAAATCCACCCCTCCCAGAACAGGGTCCCTTCTGATAGGGGTTAATAGCAAAACCATATGGTGGGTAGTCATGTAGGTCACCAGGAAGAACAATGCATTTCTAAACTTAAAAAATAACAACAAGCAGATATTACATTCTATATATTTACTAACCTCCCTCCTGGGACATGATGTTTGTCTTTAGGCAGCAGCATTCCAGCGTTCTGAGCCGCTGGCCCAGCGTAGCATGAGATTGCAGCGTCACAGAGAGCACAGCACTTCGCAGACGCCTCTGCTGCTGGGGCCACGCTGCCTCTCTCCAGTGTATTCCCTCACAGTGGCTCTCCAGTCCTTTCCTGTCTTCTCATTTCTATTTTCTTCATTTAGGTCCTGGACCGTTAGAATATTCTCACTGGTCCCCCTGGCCTCAGTTCCCAATTAATGCATTCTTAATCTCAACTTGCCTCATCTCTTCACAGACCGTCTGGTCCTGCAGTGGCCTACCCCAGCTCTGCAGTGGATCCCTGAGTCCCTGTTGCCTGCAGGGCTGTCCACATCTGGCCCTTCCCTCCAGCACTGACCGCACTGGTCTCCTCCCCCCACCCTATCTGCCTCTGGAGTTCCAGAACACTTGACACACTCTCCCACCTCTACAGGTTGAACACACACGTCCCCCCAACACTGGAGCCTCTTTGACAACCTCTCTTCCCCTGTGCCCCTGGGGACACAGGGAGCATTTCTCACCTGGGAGGCCTGTGCCCTGCAGAGCTCGAGCTGAACAGCATGCATCTAGAAGTGTGTGTTTGGGGTTCTCTGCAGCCCCTAAGGTCAGACTGGACACTGTCCAATGCTTGGTGTCTGCAGAGTGCTTGTTGGATGCACGGTTGGGGAAAGTAGAGATTTGCTCTATAGCAATCTGCTGGTGGTCAAGATGGAGAGAGACTGGAGCCAGAAGTTGCCGTGGTGACCTAGAAGTGGTGTGGCAGGGACAGTGAGGCACAGCATTCGGTCAAGGGAGCACACCAACATTGCAACAGTACCCAGCACTGAGGGCATGCTGTTACCATGACTCCCCTCTGCCCAGCAACAAGGTTCTCTCCTTTCCAAGGCACAACCTATTCTCTGGGGACACAGCTGAGCATCCAGAGGGGAGGAGGGTGTGGCTCCAAGGTTACAGTTGTCCCCAGACAGAGGCTGCCAGGGTGGGGATTTCAAGGCCCACACTGGTAACTGTCAAGATAAGCTGGAGCAACAAAATGCCTATTCCAAACCTCCTCCTTGTTCTCAAAGCCCAGCTTGCCTGGATACCCCTGACTGTGTCTGAGTGTGATTTAATGTTGCAACTCCGAAGCTTAAACAAAAGAAAGTTATTCATCAGCCTAACTGGAGCCCCCAGCAGCCAGGACCTGGTCTGAGCGAGGAGGGAGGGAACTGAGGAGGCGTTTTTCATTTATTGGCTCTGCCTTCCTCTGGCCATGTCGTGGCCACCGGGCAAGTTCATTCTCCTTGTGATAAGAGTGCCTTCGGTATTGTGGGCTGTATTCTCACACCTCCCCTTTCCCAGCACACAAGCATGTGCTCCACAGAGCCTCACTGGTTCTGAGTGTGCTGCTTGCCCGTTCCTATGCACCTGGCCCAGCTGGAATTGGGGCTGGAGTCTTCCCACCCAGGGAGAATTGCCAGTGTTTGCTGAGTACTTAACTGCACCAAGCTTTTTGCTAAGCTGTACAGGTTTCTTCTTCATAATGGCTCTGGGAGGTGGGTTCTGTTATTCTGCAATGCAGGCGAGGAATCTGGGGTGTAGTGAGGTTAACTAGCTTGCCCGAATCACATGGCTGGTTCATGCCAGAAAGTGGAGAGGTAGTGCTTTCCAAGGGAGTGCCATGGAGGCTGTGCAGCAGGCCACAGTTCCCCATGACCAGCTCTCAGGGCACTGTCCTCAGTTCCTGCCTGCCACTGCCTCTGAGCCCCTGGAGGGGCTGCACAAGGCCCTGGGAAGTCTGGCAAACTTGAGCAAGTGGGATCCCCTGTCAGGGGTGGGAGACCACATTTCCAACAGGTTCTTGGGTGCTGCTACTGCTGCTTAGGGACCCTACACTCTGGCGTTGTTGCTCTGGACATGCTGCCCAACGGGAGACCCTGGAGCCGCAATAGTAGCTGTGCTGGAAGCTCACAGGGAAGCAGATGCTGGGTCAGGCCTCAGGTGGGCTCAGGCTGCCGGTCCCTCTCCACCTTCCAAAGCCGCCCAGGCTTCCCTTCCTGAGAATGAGCTCCAGGCTTAGGGTGACAGCCCCAGCCAGACCACCACTTCCTTTCCTGGCAGGCTGGACATGGCATGCCTTGTCCCTAGTGCCCAGGGTCAGGTCTGACATAACCCAGTTGCCCCTGTGGCCAGATGAAGCTTAGATCAGGCTGCTGGCCATGTCCCTGAGCTTTTGTGCAAAGAACTATTTGGGTTGTCTCTTGCAGATTTTTGTTTTATGCCTTTGGGGAAAGCTGATTTCTTAGCCGTTTTGAAATTCAAGGGTTTTACAGGACACTGGGGAGGTCATCTCTGCCATGTCCTTCATTGGCCCCACCTCAGTTCCCAGACTCATACACAGCTGTCGGTGATGAGTCCATTTGTCCCCTTGGTCTGACGTTGGATGTGGTTTGGGTTTGTCAGTCCTGTGATGCATTTCCACAGGGCTGTCTCTATTGTGCATGATTGTTTTCATATAACAGTTTACATTTCTTTCCTCCTATTTCGTTTTCCTCATGGAAGAAGTGGACATGTGTGGACCGGCTTTCAGAAGCAACTGGCGTGGCGGCCGCATCAGTCTCCCTGAGCAGCGGGCCATCCAGTGTGGCCGTGTGTTCCTAGAGTGACCACGGCCCTCTGCCTGTGTCCCCGAGAGAGGATGGAGTGCACAGAGATAGCTCTGTCTGCCCTTCTCCCCGGCCCAGTCTTGGGAAAGCCTTGCTCCACTTTTAAGTCTTTCCTAAAAAGCTTGTTTGGTTTCACTGCTCACCCTATGTTGATTCATTTCCTGTTTCAGTGATTTCTGTTCTTTATTTTATTTCTGTTCTTAATGTCCTATTGCCTCTTTCCACCTTCTTGCTGTTCGCTCCATCACTGTTTTCCTAGCATCTTAATTAAATGCAGAACTCGTGCCTGACCAGGTGGTGGCATAGTGGATGGAGCATTGGCCTGGGACGCTGAGGACCCAGGTTTGAAACCCTGAGTTCACTGGCTTGAGCATGGGCTCATTTGACTTGAGCTTGAGCCCAAGGTCACTGGTTCAGCTGGAACTCCCTGGTCAAGACACATATGAGAAGCAATCAATGAACAACTAAAGTGTCACAATTATGAGTTGATGCCTCTCATCTCTCTCCCTTCCTGTCTGTCCCTCCCTCTCTCTCTCAAATAAATAAGTAAATAAATGCAGAACTCGTCTGTCTGGAGGCCTCCTAGCCTTGGATACAGGTGTTTGAGACCACAGCTTCCTAACTATAGAATCCTGCCCATGCCAGCTTGGGATCTGTCATAAACGCCATCTTGCTTGGTGTTCATTATTTTGTAGTCTGTACTGCTATTTACATTTATATGTAATATGCACTGCTGTTTACATATCATATGTAATATTGCTTATGGTCATTCGGTTTTTAAGCTCTTTCCAAAGAATTGCTTTTTAAAAAAAATCTGTTTTCAATTTTATTATTTTGTGGTCTGATTAAGTGGTCATTGTACCACCAGTTATTGGAAATTGAGTAAGAGCCCCTCTGTGACCAAGAGCATGGCCGGGTTGTCGCTGTCACACAGATGTTTGAAGGCAGGCATATTCTCCTTTCCCTGGGGGCCGGTGCCCTGCACGGTTTCCTGCTTGAAGGGAAAGTTGCCTTTGGCCTGGGTGCTGGGATACAGCGGGAAGACTGGGATGGAGATGTCAGGGGAGAATCGTAACAGCAGGGTCTCAAGTGCATTTTTCCTTCCACTCGGGTTCAAGGTCCTGAGGGTGACAGACAAGGGAAATCAGATTACTGTTGATGGGAGGCCCTTGCAAGCTGTGGCCATGGAAAGGGGATTTTCATCAGCTGTGCTGTCCTGAGGGCAGTAATCCCTGTGAAGGTTACAGGGAGATTTGCAAAACTAAGAAGGAGGATGCTCCTATCCCTAAATAAATACCAATAATTTGGTAAAAAGGCCTCTGTGGGGTTACACTGGATGGCAAGGTAGTCGAGAAATGTTTCATTCACAATGTTAATCAGCATGTCCTTGGGTGGGTGGGGCAGAAAGTTGAATAGCTTTTGCATTTATTTAGAAATCATGGCGTTCTAACTTTTACCATTCTAGTACCTGATATTCCCCAAGCTCTTGAGATGTAGTGAGGGATACAAATTTACTGGGTTTGGTTGTGGGTTTAGAATCACACTGCGTGAGATGATAGCCATGAGGCACGTGTGGCTTCTTAAATTTGTTAAAATGAACCAAAATGAAAGATTCAGTTTCTTAGTCAAAGCAGCCATGTTTAGAGGGCTCCTTTGTCCCCTGTCTCTGTGGCCACAACTTGGGTCGGCACAGGCACAGAGCAGTCCGACCACTGTGGGCTTTTGTCTGGGACAGTCCTGGCGTGGAGCTGGTGTCAGCAGGAAGGAAAGGGCACACAGACTGAAGCACAGGAGGAGGGCACCCTGGGCTGGGTTCTGGGGCTGTGCAGGGCTGGCCGGTGAGACCTTGGTTCCTTTAGAGGTGGGCACCAGCTCCCCAGCCCCGTGCTGACCCACAGCCTGCCCTCTTCTCTCCTGCAGCGAGCTGAGGACCAGGTACCACATTTCAGCCACACCCAGGCTTGTCATCCTGAAGCCCAGTGGGGAGGTCATCACCGACAAGGGGCGCAAGCAAATCCGGGAGCGGGGCCGGGCCTGCTTCCAAAACTGGGTGGAGGCCGCCGAAGTCTTTCAGAACTTCTCTGGGTGATGTGGGCGAGCTCCGGAGACCTGGACAGGTGTGCAGCACCCCGGCTGCAGCAGCAGGAAGCGGGGAGAGGAAGTGCAGGAGTTCATGTTGGAGCATGGAGTAGAAGCACCTGCTGTGGCAGCCACGCGGCTCCGGAAGCGTGACCCCCCTGTTCCTCCAGCCTGCTCACAGCTCCCTCTGTTAATTCTCAGCACAGCTCTCCAGTGGATGGAGTGCTGGAGCGTGACTATTGGCACTGAGCTGTTTGAAATCTATGTAAAACGTGTATTAATACAGGCTCTTTGGGTAAAGAAATATATTAACCGGTGCATTTTCTGGTGATCTACTTACTGTAAGGATATCCTTTCACAACTGCATTTGTTACTAGTTTGCAGAATCTGTGTGCTTTAATAAACAGGCCTGTTTCCACTGGAGCCTTCTGAGTTCCTTTATTCTCCTGGCAAACCGGGGACCCTTGCGGGGAGAGCGAAGCCCTCAGAAATACTATCCTCAAACACTGTGTTCTGTTTTTCCAAGGAGGTGGTTTTCTTAATTATTTTTCTTTTTGAAAGAGAGAGAGACAGGAAGGGAGAGAGAGGGTGAGAAGCATCAACACATAGTTGCTTCCTTTTTTAAAAAAAATATTTATATATTTATTTTTGTTCTTTTTCAAATGAAAGGAGGGGAGATAGACAGACTCCTGCATGCACCCGATAGGGATCCACCTGGCAACTCCCATCTAGGGCCGATGCTCTGCCCATCTGGGGCCATGCTCGCAACCAAACTGTTTTTAGTGCCTGAAGCAGAGGCTCCATGGAGCCATTCTTGGTGCTCGAGCTGATGCGCTGGAACCAATCAAGCCATGGCTGGGGTGGGGGAGGGGAGAGAGAGAGAGAGAGAGAGAGAGAGAGAGAGGAAGAAAGAAGAGGAGGGGATGGGGTGGAGAAGCAGATGGTCGCTTCTCCTGTGTGCCCTGAC
Organism: Saccopteryx bilineata; assembly: GCF_036850765.1. NCBI lineage: Eukaryota > Metazoa > Chordata > Mammalia > Chiroptera > Emballonuridae > Saccopteryx > Saccopteryx bilineata. The sequence goes on along the minus strand of NC_089491.1, from coordinate 103,155,827 downwards.
CGGGTATTGAATCTGGGGCATCCATACACCGGCTGATGCTCTACCACTGAGCCAGCATGCCAGGGCCTATAGTTGCTTTCACTTTAGTTGTGCATTGATTGCTTCTTGTACATTCCTTGACCGGAGCCGAGCCCTAGCTCATGCCAGTCGGTGACCTTGGACTTTTCATGCCAGCAACCTTTGGGCTTAAGCTGGTGAGCTATGGGAATTTACCCTCTCAAACCAGTGACCCCATGCTGATGAGCCAATGCCCAGAGCCAGCAACCTCAGGGCTTAGAACTAGCAACCCCAGTGTTCTGGGGTGACGCTTTATCCACTGCATCACCACCAGTCAAGCAAGGAGGTGGTTCTTAATTTTGAGTCTTCTTGGGATTTTTTTCTTTGTTTTTGTTTCTCACATTTAGTTTTGATAGCATTGTCATAGTGAGAGAAGTGAAAATATCAAGACTTTATAGTCACGACCTCAGGACAAAACTTGATGTCTCCTGAGCCTGACTTGTGGTGGCGCAGTGGATAAAGCCTCAACCTGGAACACTGAGGTCACTGTTTCAAAATCCTGGGCTTGCCTGGTTAGGGCACATATGGGAGGTGATACTTCCTGCTCCTCCCCCCTTGTGTCTCCCTTCTCTCTCTCTCTCTTTCCTCTCTCAAATGAATAAATAAAATTAAAAACAAAAGCTTGACGTCTCCTAAAAGAGGCTGATGTATCCAAGTGGATAAAAGCCACGTGCAGTGTTTGACAATAACAACAGGGCAGCCATCAGGGTTCCAGCCTAGCTTCGGGTCCCTCCTCTCACTGGGTGTCGTGTCTGCAAGACCAGTACCTTCGCTGCTTTCCCACTGCATTGTGATCTGATGGATCTGATGATTGGGATCCTGAAATGCCGACACCTGCCTCGAGCCCAGTCCCCACCTGCAGCCCTGTTCAGCTCACTGGGTCCCTCAGCTGGGAGTCGGGGTAAACCTGCCTCTTGTGGAACCCAGAACAGGTCCTGTGAGGAGAGGTGCGGGGCAGAGTAAAAGAAGGGTTGGGTTGCTTTGACAAAACGGGAGGTGAGAGCTAAGTCTTCAAGGGTAAGACCGCATTGCTGGCTTAGCCAGGATGGAGCTGGGGACTCCCTGGCTCAGTCACGTTGACCCACATCATTAGGCTCTCTGTACAATGACCCACTGTCACGGGGGTCCATGAAGTGACTGAAGACAAATCAGGTTGTTATCTGCCCCAGTAATAAATAAAGCATGTGGAGATGCAGCTCTTTTCCTAGAACCAGATGTGGGATAATCATTAAATAGTGTGATCCCCCCCCCCCCCGATTTATGGAGGTATTATTAGCGTTGGGTGAGTTTAAGGTGTACAATGTATTGATTTGGTAAATTTATTTATTTATTTATGTTTTTAGAGGAAGAGAGGGAATGAGGGAGAGAGAAGAACAGACTGGCGGGCAGACAGGAAGGGAGAGAGATGAGAGGCATCAACTCATAGCTGCAGCACTTTAGTTGTTCACTGATTACTTCTCATATGTGCCTTGACGGGGGGGGGGGGGGCTACAACAAACTGAATGACCCCTTGCTCAAGCCAGTGATCTTTGGGCTCAAGCCAGTGACCATGGGGTCATGTTCTATGATCCCACACTCAAGCCGGCGACTTCAGGGTTTTAAACCTGGTCCTTAGCATCCCAGGTCAATGCTCTATCCACTGCGCCACTGCCTGGTCAGGTGATTTGATACGTTTATATATGACAAGATGTTGGCCACCACAGCTCAGCTAGCACATGTTACATGGTTACTATTTTTTTGCAGTGAGAACATTTAAGATCAAACTATGCTATTTTAACCACACATTCTGGGGGTGGGGGCATCTCTTGCAGGTGGCGTGTTCACAAGCCGTGTGTGTGTTTGTGGGTGAGTGTGGCTGTGTATCAAACCACAACCCTAGATTTCTTAGACTGGAGATGCATCCCTCCTGGTGAACATGCTCATAGCTGCCAGCCCGGGAGCCCGAGACCCACGCTGACCCTGGGCTGGACCAGCGTGGCTGGGAGGGCTGTGTGCTGGTGTTCAGGTACCTGGAGGAGGAGCAGGCCCTGGGCAGAGGCCAGCCTGCAGCCACTGCAGCCCTGCAGGCATATGCCTCCCCCCCAGGGTGTGGCCCAGGCTGGAGAATGATGCGTTGTCTACATTACTGTTATAGAACGCATTTTCTTTAGTGTCATCCCTAAGATAATTTTACTTAATTTCAGGCATAGTACATCCAGCTTTCTAGCCCGGGCACTGTGTAACTGGTCGCTATCTCTACATGTGCCTTTTGCCTCTTGTTTTATGGTAGCAAAACATTGTGGAAAATGAGGGGGCAGGTCCTGTCTTCCAGAAGTAAAGTTGCTGTCGGTTGTTTAGGACATATATGTGCCCCTCAAGTCACCTGAGGACTTGTTGATTTCCATGCTGACCCTACAGCCTCAAGAATCTCATGTGGTCCTGGACCACCAGCAGCAGCATCCTTGTCGACAATCGGAACTTTCCTGCTTGCCGATGGCCATCTTCTCCAGGAGTCCTGACACGGAAAGAGAGAGACGTGATGTCTTACAAGGGCACTAATTTCATCACTGGGCCCTACCTTCAGGACTTCAGCTGACCCTAATCACCTACCAAAGACTTTATCTCCAAGTAGCCAGTAATGGAGGTGGGACTTCAACAGGTGAATTTTAGGAGTAGGCAAACATTCAGACCATAGCAGTCACTCCATCCCAGACCCTAGTTCTTCCAGTGGGGAGAGAATCTAGGGTCTAAGCACTTCATGGACACGGGTCCTAATATGTGCCATAGCTCTATCTACTTCAAGAAGCATCAGGAGCCACCAGGGCCGGTCCTCGGAGGATTCCCTGGGGGAACCCACTTGTTCCCATTCCCCAGTGCTGGCTGCGGTCACCGTGTGTGAGCAGTTTCATGGAGCTTTCAAACATTTGCTCTTGTTTCCTCTTTTGTGTTCTACTGTTTGAAAAACCATTTGACAACATTTTAATGTGTTTGTCAGGGAGTGATATCACGCACATGTGTTCAAGCTGTTTGCTGAGAAAAGGCCATTAAAAATATTTTTAAAAATATGTTGGTTTTAGAAAAAGAGAGGAAGGAGGGTGGAGACAGAGCAGGACAGAGAGAGAGAGAGAGAGAGAGAGAGAGAGAGAGAGAAACTGATTTGTTGTTTCACTTATTTATGCATTCATTGATTGATTCCTGTATGTGCCCTGACCAGGATCAAGCCTGCAACCTTGGCATATGGGGATGATGCTCTAACAGAATGAGCTACCTGGCCAGGGCTCAAGAGGAGCTAATTTTAAGTCTGCAACACCACAAGGAAGCTTCCTTAAGAAATTTCTATGTAATTTAATGAACTGACAAACTGTCGTGGAAGTCTAGTTTTCTACTTTAAACATGAATGTCTAGTCTTTACAGTGTCTCCACAATTGTAATTGTGAGTTCGGTGTTATTTCTGCAATTCCTCTCTGACTTTGCTGTTAGAGAATGAGAAGGAGAATAACTGTGGTGAGCGCTGGTAGTGCCGCCCCTAAGATGTAGAAGGGTGGTTTTAACCCGAGTGTGGATTCGTGAATCTTAGGTCTAAAGCCCTTGCTGACACCTGTCTACTCCATGTGAAGCCCACTGTCCAGTGGGTGCAGTCTCTCTTCAAACACGTCCTGGTTGGCGACAAAATTATCAGGGAATTCCAGTGATTAGTTGAATTGTTTGAAAATAATTGAGAAGATCCACCCCACAACCCGACTGCACATCTTCAGCTGCCCTCGCCCTGCTCCCCGAATCTCCCTCCGAAGTTTCTGTCCACACCTGGAGGCAGCCACACACGCTGTCCCCCACACCCCTCTCTCCCAGGTCCTCATCGCAGCATGTTGTAGCATCTCTGCCTTCATTTGCTCTGTCCCCTTGTCCTCCCGCATGTCCCACCGAGGGACCTGGGCTGGCCCAGAGGGCTCTTCTTACTTGCTAGGGGAGGTGGCACATTTTACAGGTAGAGGGGACATTATCTGGTAGCAGAGTGACAGGGAGAAGGCTAGCTAGGGACATGACAGACCACGGCTCCTTCATGCCTCATATGAAGGTTTTCTTATTCTAGGTCAATAAAACCTCTGGGTTAAGGCTCCATGATTTTAGGGTCAACATCCTCAATGATTAGGCATCCATCATTTTTTGTTTCATATCCTTTTACGTCCCTGTTTTCTGTTTCTGACACAGAAGTCATTTTCTTTATTCTCCTTTCCTTACATGTGTGTCATGATAACTGTTACAAATAATCTTCTTCGGTTTGGGGGAGAAATGCATTGTGTGAAGACAGGGTTTTGGATATTAATTAATTTATTCATTCGACAGGCATCTGGTGCATGTCAAGCACCTGGGCTGGCAGATGTTAAACGTGTCATTGCACGGCCTGTGATGATGGAGTGTGGGGACCTCAGGCAGGGCTCAGGCTCAGGGGTGAAGGGGTGGGCGGAGCTGCCGACAGACACCAGGCCCTGCCTCTCTTGTCAGGAGTGCAGGACCCTTTCCCTGTGGCAGGTCCAGGTCCGTGCCACCCCCAGGGGTGTGCATATTTCTTCATGGTGATAACCCAGCCATCTGCTATGAGTTGGACCAGAGAATAACGTCTCTGCGTTAGAGAGAATCACTTAGTATTTCTGCCTTGTAGAACCCGGATGTGGTAGCAACACTATGCACACGGGCTGCACTCTGTGCTTATCCCCTCTCCTGCCCCGCCTTGTCCTTCCCCCCACTTGGACCCCCAGCAGGCTTTGCTGTCTCACCTTTTCCTCAAAACGGATTCATCAAGCTCTGTATGAGGCTAGCACCGGGCTTTACCCGGAGCACCAACAGAACCAGTTGGCTGAAACCAGGCCCCAGGTCACCAGGAGGAGGGGGCAGGATGGGGGTTTGGTGGCCCAGGGCAGGTTTTGTGGGAAAAGGTTTGAGGCTTCTGGATTTCAGGAGGACAGAGGACATACGTTTAACTGCGCCAACATCTTCCCAGGCCACTGTCTTGTTTGTAAATCTCACATGACCAACCTCTCTTCTTCCCTCTCCCAGCTTCTAAAGGGACCTGAGGAACCTCAGAGGTGCTGGCCTCCCTCTGGGCGGGCACCATGCCGCCTTCGGGTCTTCAATGTAGAGGTCGCCAGCCTGCGAGGCCCAGTGCGCAGGGTTTCTGGAAGAGCTGGCTGTGAGGATGCTGATTAAACCGACTCACAGACACGTAGATGAGCCATCCCTGCTGTCACAGGTCATCCTGGGCTCCAGTCTCGAGGGACATCAGCTGTTCTTCCCCACTGCCCCGTGTTCACATGGGTGATGCCCACCCACAGCCCGGGACAGACTCGGGAGTGATCTAGCTCTGAGAGCTTGGCCTTGTCCCGAAACAGACCGTGACTGGCCACGCGGTTCCAACCCTGCCCTTACCAAGAGGCGCTGAGTGAAAACCAGGAAGCAAACAGCAGTGTCCCCTACGTTCAAGAACTTTGAGTCAGGAGGAGAATGTCACTGCCAGGAGGGTCAGTTCATCCTTCTGGGGTATAGGCAGAAGCCACTCCTTCACATTTGGAGAACTCTGGTCAGCATGCGGGCCACCCCTCCCCAGCCTCATCCAGCAGATGTCCTTTGAGGACTTGCTCAGCTCAATGGGAGATGACTGTGTCTCTTTCTCCCCACCAGGGCTTCCTGGGACTAGCTTGGTCCAGTGGGGAGCAGGTAGGCCCACTGGTCTCAGCTGGCAGGCCTCCCGGTGCTCACAGGGCCTGTCTCTACCTTCAGCCTCTTGGCACCTGTCCATCAGCTGAAGCAGTGAAACAAAGAACCACAGATGGGGCATCTTAAGCAACACAAATCTATTCTTGCTCAGTCTTGACTCTGAGAGTGCAAGACCACGGTGTTAGTAGAGTTGCTTTTGGTCGAGGGCGCTCTCCTCGGGCATGTAGACGACTATTTTCTCTGCGTTCCCCAGTCTTTCTTTCAGTCATGTCTGTATCTGAATCTTTTTTTATAAGGACACTTGACAGATTGGATTAGGGACCACTGTAGTGACCTCACTTTACCTTCATTACCTTTGAAAGTTCCCGTCTCCAAACACAGTTCCTCTCTGAGGTCCTGGGGGCTAGGGATTTGGCATATGAATTTGGGGGAACACAACTGAGCCCACAGCAGCGCCCAGCACCCAACCTCCTGAAAGTGCTGTCCATGGGCAGGCAGACCGAGCAAACAGACAACCCAGAGACAGAGAGGGAGGCAACGGGCCAGCTAGCCTTTCAAAGACCTCTGTTCTTTCAGGACCATCTGCTCTCCTCATCTACCTCAAGTGGCTTCTGGGACGTGGGGACAGGGAGCTCAGGGCCTGCTCCCAGTGTGGTCTGCAGGTGCCATGGTGAGTGCTTCAACAACAGCAGCTCTCTGGAGACTGGAGGCTAATTTTAGGCAAACCCAAGATGTTGAGAGGCCCTAGAGAGAGGCCACATAAGAGATGCTCTTCCAAAACGTGGAGCTTTGGTACTCCACAACCAGCTGGCCACCACTGCTTGCCCCTCCAACAACTATAGCAATTGTAGTAACTGTAGAGGGCTTGCTGGTTCCTAGGCTCTGGGCCTCAGCTCTGCCTCCCTGGCCCACTGTCCTGGCCACATTCATGCCCCATGCCGAGCAAATCCACCGAGTTGCAGGTTTTTGGGTTTTTTTTTTTGTATGTTTCTGAAGCTGGAAACAGAGAGAGACAGTCAGACAGACTCCTGCATGCGCCCGACCGGGATCCACCCGGCATGCCCACCAGGGGCTACGCTCTGCCCACCAGGGGACGATGCTCTGCCCCTCCGGGGTGTCGCTCTGCCGCGACCAGAGCCACTCTAGTGCCTGGGGCAGAGGCCGAGGAGCCATCGCCAGCGCCCGGGCCATCTTTGCTCCAATGGAGCCTTGGCTGCGGGAGAGGAAGAGAAAGACAGAGAGGAAGGGGGGGGTGTGGAGAAGCAAATGGGCGCTTCTCCTATGTGCCCTGGCCGGTAATCGAACCTGGGTCCCCCGCACTCCAGGCCGACGCTCTACCGCTGAGCCAGCTGGCCAGGGCCGAGTTGCAGGTTTGATCAAGTACATCTTGGGAACAAAAAGAGCTTGACTCGGCCCTGACTGGTTGGTGCAGTAGTAGAGCATCAGCCCGGCGTGTAGAGATCCTGGGTTCGATTCCTGGTCAGGGCACACAGGAGAGGCACCCATCTGCTTCTTCATTCCTCCCCCTCTTGCTTCTCTCTCTCTCTTCCTCTCCAACAGCCATGGCTCAATTGGAGCAAGTTGGCTCCAGGCACTGAGGATGGCTCCCTGGCCTTACCTCAGTTGTAAAGAAGAACTTGGTTGCTGAGCAAGGGAGCAACACCCCAGATGGACAGAGCATTGCCCCCTAGTGAGCTTGCTGCGTGGATCCTGGTAGGGCATAGGCGGGAGTCTGTCTCTGCCTTCCCTCCTCTTACTGAATAATAAAGAATCTCAGGCTAGCTGTAGAATTGCTTAAATGAAATCCTTAAAGCACAGATGATATATAGAGCTATTGTGACTCTAGTTTACATAAAAATGAGTATTTCTGATGCTAATGAACAAGTGACTGTTGGCAGCTGTGTTAGGCTTGCTCGTGGGTTTACTGGCTGCAAGCACTTTGCTTGATTAGTGCGTGAGTGTGGAGGAAGCCCAGGAGTGTGCATAGCTATACAAGGCTGTGGGTGCTTCCCCTGGGTGGCGATTCTCCAGATCGCTCTCCTGCCACTGTGAGGTGCGGTTTTCCTTGCTTCCTTGCCCTTACTGTGAATAGCATATTTTCCTTTATTAGCTCTTTCCCTTTTGTTGTTTATTTGCACGCGTGTCCTTGCGAGCCTCCAATAAATGGGTATGGCCCAATGCTTTCTGGCTCCGCAGTTCCTTTACTATCTGCCCGAATTCAATGGGAACCTGCCTGGCCTCAGCCACCAGCATTACAGTGCCTAAAAGACATTTGCAATGGTGACAAGAGGCTCCTTCAGCATTGTCCACGAAGCTGCCACAGGTGACAGGAAAAGATGGTGGGAGATGTGCAGAAGGCACGAAGAGGTGAGCCACAGAATAGGGACCTGGGGGCTCCCAGCCCACCAGGAGCTCACACTCCATGTGCAGGACACCTGGAGCCTCAGGTCTGGGAAAGATGAAGAACAAGGAGACACAGAAGGCCACTGGTGAAGTGCCCACATGTCACTGCACGTTCCTTTGGCACCAGAGAGTGTCCAGTGCGGGGGACCAGTCTTGGGCTGAGAGACAAGCAGTCAGCTTCTGATCCATTTCTCCAGTGGCCTGAGCCCACAGCAGCATGTCGGCGGCTGTTAAAGCGCCACGCGGAGTGAAGAGCACAGGACAGAGGAAGGCGCGGGGTATGTCACTGAAGATACATGCACGTAGGAAACCCCCACTCTTGCAGTAACCTACGTGCAGGAAAGCCTGTACGCGAGGCAGTTGCGGAGTCCCTCATGCTGGGGGAGCAGCGTGGACACTCCAAGGAACCTCAGTACCTGAGCAAATAAATGCAGAGATGAGGATGATAATGGGCCACGGACCTCTGCCCGAAGAACTGCAAGCCCATCAAACAAACCCGTGTGACCCCAGCCACGCCTCCCAGGATGACGCAGCTACACGCATACACAAGGCCAAGTGTGGGAGACCCGGGGCAGCTGGGAGCGCAGACCCAGTGGTCATCGTGGGAACTGTTGGGCAGGATGCCGCAGAGGCTGAAACCCGCATGTCCTCCGAGCCAGGAATGCCAGGGACTGGCCCAGCACAGCACATGTCACCAGGAGACTCAAGCTAACAGTGCTGGCAGCCTGTTCCTCACAGCCCCGACCAGGAGCAGTGGGCACCTCATCTGTCCTGTGCAGAGGTCCCCAAACTACGGCCCGTGGGCCGCATGCGGCCCCCTGAGGCCATTTATCCGGCCCCCACCGCACTTCCAGAAGGGGCACCTCTTTCATTGGTGGTCAGTGAGAGGAGCACTGTATTGTAGCAGCACAGCAAAGCGCAGTGTCGCTCATGTACAGTACTACTTCCCGTGACGTGGAACGCACACCTCATGGCTCCGGAAGCGCGTCATATCGTTTGTTACGGCTAGCAGTGACAAATATGGAACCGCACATTGACCATCTCATTAGCCTAAAGCAGGCCCATAGTTCCCATAGAAATACTGGTCAGTTTGTTGATTTAAATTTACTTGTTCTTTATTTTAAATATTGTATTTGTTCCCGTTTTGTTTTTTTACTTTAAAATATGTGCAGTGTGCATAGGGATTTGTTCATAGTCTTTTTTATAGTCCTGCCCTCCAACGGTCTGAGGGACAGTGAACTGGCCCCCTGTGTAAAAAGTTTGGGGACCCCTGGTCCTGTGTTTCCCCAGCAGCCACTTGCATATGCCTGCAGCACTGGGGCTGGGTCTCAGTAATCAATGTGTGTAAAGTACAACAGGAGAAGTCCACCTATGCGGTCAGCAGCCGAGCTAGAGCTTGCCCTGGGGCAGAGGCTGGATGTGATAAGGGCACACAAGGGTGGGCCAGGTGCTAGTTACACAGGTGTGAGCACTTGGTGAAAATCAGTCAAGCTGTTCTTTCTGGCTAACTTTCAATAAAAATAGAAAATAAAAGAAAAAAGTATGAACCAGTTTAAACTGCAGCAGGGCATTAAGAAAAATAAAGATAATGAAACAGATGGCAGAGGAAACTTGGCTTACTGACAGAATATTAAAATAAATGCAGACTGAGGGCTTTCCATGTGTGGGGCTGGGGACCAAATGCAGAGATAGATTGACCTGCATCCTGCTTCCAGCATGCTCACAAATGCACACGCACCCACACACATGCACACGGCAATGCCCTGCCCTAGCTGTTCTGTAGCTTGTATGTATGTCTCACTTCACAGTATCTGAGGCTGATTACTGAATATTTGTACACTGAGATCTCCCATCTTCTCGTTCTTTAAGTCGAGAAATGTGTACACATAGCAGATAGATACAGACAACAGGGTGGCGATAGCCAGAGGGAAAGGCGAGGGGAGGGAGGGGGCTGGGAGCAAAGGGTGGGGAATGGGGGAGACTTTGCTTGGGGCGGGTGGGGTGTGATGCAGTGTGTGGATGGTGGTGTATTGAGCTGTACACTTGAATTCCGCTTCTACCTCCCTGGCTCCGACTTGGTCACATGGCTGTACCTGAGTGGGCATCTGTCCTTCATCCATGCTGGCCAGCCAGGTGCCCAGCTCTGACCTGGGGGCAGGCAGGACGGACGCAGGCTTGTGGCTGTTACTTACAGGGCCCTGGCGCTCAGTGGTGGGGCCACAAGCCGAGACACAAGGAGCTGCCCTGGCCTGTGTTTTTTTCCTTGTGTAGGTGTATTTGGGTCTCTTTTTGGTCTTTCCATATTGTATACTCATCCGTTTGTCATATGAAACTGTTTTAATTCCTATGTTATTATAATGTGTTTTAACATCTGCTAGAGCTCATCTTCCGTGGTTTTCTTTATTTTTCTGGAATTTTCATGGGTATTTTTATATTTTGTATATTTAGCTTTTCTGCAATAAGCTAAGCATCAGTTTCATATTCAAAAGATTATCCTGTTGCCTTGACGTGAATCCACATTTGATGAACATGCTTGATGGGAACTGGCACAGCTCAGTCGCTGAGCCCCACGCAGTGGTGGGGGACGAGAGCCTCTGGTCATGTGAGCCGCTGTCTCTCACTGCATCGTTTCCCTGAACAGCCCTGAGTGTCCGCTTTGTGAGATGCTGCATTTTCAGCGTTCATACCCTTCTACATGTATTGTATTTGTTGTGGTTCCCTTTGTAAAGAGAACTATTTCTTCCCTTTCCCCCTCTGAAATGCTGGTGGCCAAGGCCAGGCAGGTCCACATTGGATTCGGGCAGACGGTAGAGAAACTGCGAAGCAAGAAAGGGTTGGGTCATTCCATTTAATAAAGTCTCATAACGGTGGACAAGCACACAGGCAGGGGGGAAACAGCCTCTAAAGCAAACAAACAGCAAGAATGGCCCCTCCCAGTGGCAGGCAAGCAATCCACCATCCGCAACCCACCATCCACAATCCCCCTGAGCGCAGCACACCCATAACCTTAAATAGGCCACACACAGGTGGTGCTGCTAGACCCTCACACACCAGTCAGGCAGAGTGCTTGCTGCTGGTCAGGAGCAAGCCTAACACAGCTGCCCCACACCCTCCAAAACTGGTTTTTATTTATAAATAAAAAAGAGGCCCAAGAGCCCAGGAATAAAGCCACATCTATATGGACAAATAATCTTTGACAAAGGAGCCAAAAACACAATGGAGAAGAGAAAGCCTTTTCAGTAAATGGTGCTGGGAACATTGGAAAACCACATGCAAAAGAATGAAACTTGACTACAGTTTGTCCCCATGCACAAAAATTAATTCAAAATGTGTCAAAGATCTAAATATGAGATCCGAAACAATAAATTATATAGAAGAAAACATAGGTACTAAACTTACGGACCTTGGCTGTAGCTAGTATTGATATATCCTCTTTTTTTTAAGCTATGTGTTTTAATTCTGTTTTTTTTCATGGGTGGTTACCATTAGGTTATTAAGAAAAAAATTTTCATATATACGAGACTCGTTTGTCATGAGTGCTTCTGCACTCCATCCTCCTTTGCTACTGCAGATCTTTATCCTCTCCACTTTTATGTTGGTGTTGTACCAGCAGGGGGCCCATGACTCCAGGTTACGAATATCTCAGGAGAAAATTTTGCAAAAGTGCGGGAAATAAAACCAAACTTTCTTATGGCACCACAGTTAACAGTTCGCTTTTCCTTTTGGTTTCCTCTAGTGTCTGTACTTTCCAAAGCCCTTTCCCATCAGAGGCCTGCAAGCTCTCCTAACGGCTGTGTAATAATCCACGGCCAAGCATTGTTTGCTGGCCCATGTTTGGGCGGTTCATAGTTTTTGACCATTAGAAATAACACTGTTCTAACATCTCTGGGGAAACAGTTTTGTTTCTTTTTCACCTATTTTTCTTTTTGTATATTCCTAGGAGTGGGATTATTAGGTCAGAGATTTTAAAGAATTTTTAATATTCTTGATACACATTGTTAAAATCTGATTTTCAGACATGTTCCGATTTATAATTTCAACAGCAGCAGAGCTAACATCACAGAATATCGGTATTCTTAAAATTTTTTTTAATTTTTATTTATTGATTTTAGAGAGAGAGGAAGGGAGAGAGTGAGAGAGAGAGAGACAGATCTGTTCCTGTATGCACCCCGAAGGGGGGGTCGAACTGGAAACTTCTGTGCTTCTGGACAGTGTTCCAACCAACTGAGCTATCCAGCTAGGGCAGGATGTCAGCATTTTTAATATTTACAGGCTTGTAGGTAAAATCCACCATCTCGTTATAGTTCAGATCTGTGCTTCTGTAGCACAGGAGGTCAAACGGTTATACTGACACGTATTTACACATTTGTATTTCTTGTGTTTTGAAAGTTCTGTCCGTTGTGTATTATTTTTATTTTTTTCAGTTTTATTGAGTTATAATTGACATACAGTGTATAAGTTTAATGATACAGCCTACAGAGTTGACTTCTGTTATAAAAGGATCACCATAGTAAGGTGTTTTTTTGTTTGTTTGTTTTTGTATTTTTCTGAAGTGAGAAGGGGGAAGGCAGAGAGACAGATTCCCACATATGCCTGACCAGGATCCACCCGGCATGCCCACCAGGGGGCAATGCTCTGCCCATCTGGAGTGTTGCTTCGTTGCAGCCGGAGCCATTCTAGCGCCTGAGGTGGAGGCTATAGAGCCATCCTCAGCACCTGGGCCAACTTTGCTCCAATGGATCCTTGGCTGCGGGAGGGGAAGAGAGAGATAGAGAGGAAGGAGAGGGGGAGAGGTGGAGAAGCAGATGGGCACTTCTCCTGTGTGCCCTGGCCGGGAATTGAACCTGGGACTTCCACACACCCAGCTGATGCTCTACCACTGAGCCAACCAGCCAATGCCACCACAGTAAGTTTAATTAACATCCATCACCTCTTATAGTTACAAAGTTATTTTCCTGTGATGAGAACCTTTCTGGTAGACCACCCAGCAGTGCCAACTGGCATTGTGCTGTCTGTGACACCCCCATCTGAATTGCAAGTCTTTCCAGAAAGAAAACAAACAAACAGTGTTTTAAAATGCATTGCTCAGCATTTTTGTCTTGTAGCTGCTAGTGTCTACTTTTTGACCACTACTTTCATCCAATTTTTCTACCCCCACCCTTGTTTATTTTTGAATTAGGTTTTTTTCCACCCAATTTGTGAGCTACTGAAGTACTTTGTCCTAGTTGATGCAAACATTTCCTCTGCTTACAACATATTTAATTTGTAGTAATTTTCAACTAGCATGTGGTCCGTTCTATCAGTTTTTTGTACATAGAAAGCCACCCGCACTCTCGCAACAAGAAGATAATTAACCACTTACATCTTTTTCTAGTAATTTTTTATGTGTTCAGTTTTTTTTTTTTTTTTTTTTTTTTTTAAGATTTCATTTATTGATTTTGGAGAGAGGAGGTAGAGAGGAGCAGAAAGCATCAAGTGGTAGTAGTTGTTTCCCATATGTGCCTTGACCGGGCAAACCTGGGGTTTTGAACCTGCAACCTCAGCGTTCCAGGTCGATGCTTTATCCACTGCACCACCACAGGTCAGGCTGGTTTCTGTTTTATATGTAACTTTGTAATCCATACACTATTTATTTTGATCATGCGCACACTGATTTTTTTTTCTAATGAGATCAATAATTTTCTTAACCGCATATTAGTACATGACATCTTTGGTTTGTGATTTTCAAAGTATATTAAGTTCTTGCCTATCGTTGGCAGAACTCTAAGATGTTTCCTGGGACTGTGAATGTGATCAACTTTACCCTTGTGATTTGTTATGTTTATGGCACAACTGATCCTTAAATAGGGAGATTTTCAGGTAGGCTAGGTTAATCTAGAACCTTCCTGGTTGGGCTGGCCAGAGAGAAGGCAGGCTACTCACAGGGGTGGAGCAGCTTCCAGCTGCTGAGAGCAGCCACTGGGAGGTTCAGAGTCAGACTGTGTCCTGCACAGATGCTCCCATTGGGAACTGGAGACCATTGTGCTCTGCCACACCACTCCCTGAAGAAGCTAATGTTCACTCCGTAAATGTGTTGACAGTAATGTACTTTCTGGAAACTTCACTCCTTCCTCTCACTAGAGAAGTGTCAACCGGTAGCCATTAGCCATATTACTATTTAAACTTCAGTTCATTAAAATGGAATAAAGTGGAAATACTCAGTCCCTCAGTTGCACCCAGTAACCCCCATGGACAGCACAGTTACCAAACATTAGTTTGGAGACTTCTGTAGGAGAGTGCGGGACTGCAGGCTCTGACTTGGGCACTTGCCTGGTATACTGTTCTTCTGGATCTTGAGCTGGCCCAGAAGCGCCGGGAACAATGGCAGCAGCTACTGCCCACGAGTCCTATGGGTGGGGTGGAAAGAGCCACTAGGTATTGCTTCATTAGTATTTTCCTTTCCAGTTATGTGGAGCTGATTTATGGGCAAGGTTTAAAAGGAAAAGAATTATTATAGTATTCTGGGTAGCTCCCTCCAGAATTCTAGGTAAGGTCTGAGAACCTGACTCTGTAGCCATGCAGCCAGTGGCAATGTCCAGCCGTATCCCAGGGCACTCTCACCAGAGTGGCACTGACCACTGCCTCTTCTGCACTGGGCAAAGGAAGCTCTAACTGATGCCACCAAGGACTGAAGGCTGTCACCCCTGCCTGTGTGCACCCGGGCCTCACACTGCTAGCTGGGGCAGACAAGGCTCCCACAGCTGTATCTGATTGGTGATAACTAATCATGCCTATATCCTAGCTGCAAAGGAAGCTGAGCAATGCATTTTAAAACACTGTTTTGTTTTTTTTTTCTTTCTGGAAAGACTTGCAATTCAGAAATCTTTAAATTGTAGAGACATGAACAGACATGGATAGCAGATGTCCACTACAGCCTCCTGTATTCTCTTTTAGAATCAGGGGCATATGCTACCATTTGCCTGTCAACCATAGAAAGTCAAGTCTCTTTCCCTCCCAGAGGACATTGAACATCTTGGATATTTTGCAAATTGTTACAACCATCCGTACCTGAACATGTTGATGCCACAAAAAACACCAAGCTGTTGACATAGCCTAAGTCTATGTTCATGAAGAACAGAGAAAAATTCTGTTGTTAGCACATTTCGGGACTGGAAGATCTCCGGAAACCCGTAGCTGCTCTCCTTTCAGAGAACCCAGCACAGGATGGGCAAAAGCATGTATGACTAGTGGCAGGTTTGCTCAGGACTCTGGGACATTTGCTTTAGAGAACTGCTTTTCACTGGAAAATTCCCTAGGTTAACTAAAACACACATCAAGATGGGCAAGGGGAAACAGGACAGGTGAAGATGCCTGGGTGGCTCTTAGTCAGTGTGGCAGCTGCTGTTTCCTGGGCCAAGTATCAACATGTCTCCACCGTTTGCTAAGAGAAATGTTACATAAGTGTGCCCTGGCTGATCTCCACATGATGAGACGCTTTCAAGATTTGAATGAAATGGAAAGTTAATGCAGAGTCCAATGACCATGTTCTGACTTCCCAAACAAACTCCAGAGCTTCAAAAAGCCAGACAAACCCAACAGTTCGTTTTATTCAGTTTGACTCTATTGCTTGAATTTCTTGAGGCTACAACACAGAAAACTTTTGTTGAAAAATCTGAAGACAGATACATCAGCAAGTTCTATGTTTTACAGAAAAAGAATGCACTGCAATAAAATGTCAGCCAGCTTATTATTTTTAAAATGGTTTTCTTCAATAGTAGATTCTTTTCCTTTTTCTTGCATTTCTTTCCTTAGGGATTTAGGGAAAGAGAAATCCTACAAATATTTTTTACGAGGCCTACAATCTATTGTTTTTTTTGGCTATTACAAAAGTGGTCTGAGGTCTTTCAGTTCATAATGCTGAGACTGTGAAAGACCTTGCGAAATGGAGTCGTCTATGAAGCTCCACCAGGCGTTTGAAGCGTTTCTTTTTAAAATACCTGCATTCCACATGCTGCTCAGGAACACAAATTTTACATGAAGGTCTGCAAGTTAGTTTTTATATATGGTGTAGGGAATGGAGGAAAGTTTCTATTCTTACATATGGATATCTAATTATGTTAGCACTATCTTTTGAAAAAGACTGTCCTTTCTCCACCAAATTTGCCTTTGCATCTTTGCAAAAAATCAGTTGTCCATAGATGTGTGAATCTGTTTCTGAGTTCTCTGCTGTGTTCATTGATCGACCTTCCCATCTGGACATCAATTCCACACTGTCTGAATAGCTACAGCATAATAAAAACAAACAAACTGGAAGTCATGTATGTTAGCCCTTCAACTTTGTCTTTCTTCAAAGTTGTTTTGACCATTCTAGGTACTTTGCATTTGTATATAAATTTTAGAATCAGCTTGTCAGTTCTACCAAAAACAAAAAACGTAAAACAAAAAGCCTGTTGAGTGTTTCCTTGAGATTTCCTTGAATTTACAGAACAATTGGGAAAGGATTAATATCTTAGTAACACTGAGCCCACTGACCCATGAACAAGGTGTATCTCCCCATTTATTCAGGTATCCTTTCATCGATAATTCATACTTGTGAGCATACAAGTCTTGCATATTGTTGTCAGATTTATCCCTAAATATTTTTTTTTTTGTATTTTTCTGAAGCTGGAAACGGGGAGACAGTCAGACAGACTCCCGCATGCGCCCGACCGGGATCCACCCGGCACACCCACCAGGGGGCGACGCTCTGCCCACCAGGGGGCGATGCTCTGCCCCTCCGGGGGCGTCGCTCTGTTGTGATCAGAGCCACTCTAGCGCCTGGGGCAGAGGCCAAGGAGCCATCCCCAGCGCCCGGGCCATCTTTGCTCCAATGGAGCCTCGCTGTGGGAGGGGAAGAGAGAGACAGAGAGGAAGGAGAGGGGGAGGGGTGGAGAAGCAGATGGGCGCTTCTCCTGTGTGCCCTGGCCGGGAATCGAACCCGGGACTTATGCACACCAGGCCGACGCTCTACCACTGAACCAACCGGCCAGGGCCTCCCTAAATATTTTATATATATATTTTTGTTTTTTTTTGTTTGCTGTTGTTTTTTTTTTACAGAGACAGAGAAAGAGTCAGAGAGAGGGACAGATAGGGACAGACAGACAGGAAGGGAGATAGATGAGATGCATCAATTCTTTGTTGCGACACCTTAGCTATTCATTGATTGCTTTCTCATATGTGCCTTGGCCGTGGGCCTTCAGCAGACCGATTAAGCCCTCGCACAAGCCATCGACCTTGAGTCCAAGCTGGTGAGCTTTGCTCAAACCAGATGAGCCTGTGCTCAAATTGGTGACCTCGGGGTCTCGAACCTGGGTCTTCTGCAACCCAGACCGACACTCTATCCACTGTGCCACCGCTTGGTCAGGCTAAATATTTTATATTTTTGATGCTATTGTGAATAGTATTTGTCTTAATTTCAATTTTTGATTATTCAGTGCTAATATGTATATAGAACTAGAATTGACGGTTGTATATACTGACCTCAAATTCTGCAAACTTACTAAACTCACTATTTCTAGATGCTTTTTTTGTCGAGTCTATCAAGTTTTATAAGTGGAGGATCATGTCATCTCTGGATAAAACAATTTCATGTCTTCCTTTTCTGTCTGAATGTCTTTTATCTTCTTGACCTTAAGAGAAATGCGTTCAGTTATCACCACCAATTATTATGTTAGTTACAGGTTTTCTGGATATGTTTTTTATCAGCTTGAGGACACTCCTTTCTGGTTTCAATTTCTAAGAAATTTTTTTTCAATCTGGCATAGATGTGAGATTTTGTTGAGTGATTATTTTTTGTATCTATTGAAATAATTATACAGTTTTAATTTTTTTTTTACATTTTAAAGCCTATTACTGTGTTCAATTGTATTGATTTTCAAATATTATTATTATTATTTTTTTTTTTTTTACAGAGGCAGAGATAGACAGGGACAGACAGACAGGAATGAAGAGAGATGAGAAGCATCAATCATCAGTTTCTCGTTGCGCGTTGCGACTTCTTAGTTGTTCATTGATTGCTTTCTCACATGTGCCTTGGCCGTGGGCCTTCAGCAGACCGAGTAACCCCCTGCTGGAGCCAGCGACCTTGGGTCCAAGCTGGTGAGCTCTTTGCTCAAGCCAGATGAGCCGGCGCTCAAGCTGGCGACCTCGGGGTCTCGAACCTGGGTCCTTCCGCATCCCAGTCCGACGCTCTATCCACTGCGCCACCACCTGGTCAGGCGATTTTCAAATATTAAATCAACCTTGCATTCCTGGTAAACCCTACTTGATCAGGATGTATTTTTCACTTTATACATTATTAGTTTTAATTTGCTAAAATTTCTTTTTAGAATTTTTTATCATTATTCACATGGAATATTGGTCTTTAGTTCTTTTCTCTTGTAATATCATTATCTGGTTTTAGTATTATAGAATAGATTGGGCCATATTCCTTCCTAATTAATTTTCTGGAGTTTCCTTTGTGGGAATGGTTTTAACCCTTTGAGTAGTGAGTTTTTTCATGCTCTCTGACCCCCAGGATTGAGTTTTTTTTTCTTCAAAAAATTAAATTAGTTCTAGTTACAGTTTTATTAACTTAAAGTCATGTTTGTTTGATAACCAATTTATGAAAACAAGAAGAACATACTTTTTTTTAATGTTGCCTTACACATTTTTAAAATAAAAATTTTTGTTACAATCGTACTCTGGATGGTCAGGAGGCACGAGGATGTACATGAACATTCCAAGGATTAACCAGAAATTCAATTTCTTTATGTGAGAGTGCCTTGGCTCACTGTCATGGCAATAGGATTGCTTTCAAGATTTAAATGAGCAGTAAGCTAATGCAGAAGCTGTCATCACATTCTGATATCTTGGGAAAACTCAAGAGATTCTAAAAGTCTTGAGTCTACTCAGAATAATGAACTTTATTTGTATTGGTTATATCACTTCCTATATGTTATATCTATCATGTTATCTCTTTCTTCTTGAGTGAGCTTTGGTAGTTTGTGAATTTTAAGGAAGTTGTCCATTTCATTCAAGTGATCAAATGTATTAGCATAAAGTTATTCGTAGTATTTTCTTATCATCCTTTTAAGATATGTGGAATTTGTGGTGGTATTAACTCTCCCATTCCTGCTATTTTTGAGTTGTATTTTTTCTCTTTGTTGGAGAATTAGAAATGATAACTTTGTTATTCCACTGGTTAATTTAGGGTTTGTGGTATACTTGCCAGGGCTACATTATACCACTGCAAGGCTAATGTAAGAATGCTGCATGCTTCCCTCTCTCCCTTCCCAGTCACCATGTCTGGTTATCTACCATGTCTGTTATAAATCTCAAAATATTTCTCGAATAGCTAGTGAAGATGAGCATTTTTTTTTTCATTTATCTATTGGCCATTTGTATTTCTTGGGAGAAGTGTCTGTTCATGTCCTCTCCCCATTTTTTAAATTGAATTGTTTGCTTGTTTGTTGCTGAGCTTTGTGAGTTCTTTATATATTTTGGATTTAACCCCTTATCAGAGTTGTTTGCAAATATCATCTCCCACTTAGTTGGCTGTCTGTTTTGTTGTCAGTTTCTGGTTTACTTGAAATCTATGTACTCTTTTTGGTCACCCTGTTAAATTTAATTTTCTAAATAAATAAATAAATAAATAAATATCTCAAAATCTTATTAAAAATATCTAAACAATAAGTAGTAACCATGTAAATTTTAAAAATGCATTCTCTATTTCTGTGATTTATCCATCTGTTTGCCACCTGTTTCCATCTGGTTCCATCATCTGTCTGCTTGAAGGACATACTCTTAATATTTCTTGACATATAGGTCTGCTGGTGAGAAATTCTTTCAACATTTGTAAGTCTGAAGTAGTTTGAACTTTATCTTTTAAAGATTAAAGATATTTTTGCTGTATACTGAATTCCAGATGAGCACTATTTTTTTTCTTTCTCACTCTTTCCCATGTGCATAGATCTTGGTGAGAAATTTGATGCTTACCATGTTCCTTTGTACATACATACCATATCTCCCCATGTATAATACACAACCTTTTCCAAAAGAATTTGGGGATCTAAAAACTGGGTGCGTCTTTTACAGTGGTTGTAGATATTTTAATTGCATTTCCCGCTTTTTCGCACGAATGAGGAGTTGTATGAATTTTATGATGAATAAAACTTGAGTTCAATAACTTTATGTACGGTAATACATTTTTTTTTCAGTTTTGAGCCCCAAAATTAAGGTGTGTCTTATACATGGAGAAATATGGTAATGCTTTTTTCCCCCCTGACTTTTACAAAGATTTCATCTTCATCACTGGTCTTAAGCAGTTGTATGTTTTTTCTTATATGTCTTGTGCTTGGAATTTATTGAGTTTTTTGCATCTGTTTTCATTAAATTTAGAAAATTTTGTTCATCATTTCTTCAAATATTTTTTCTGTCTACCTCACTCCTCTCTTCTTCAGGAACTCCAATTAAATGTATGTCAAATATTTTGAAGTTGTCCCAGAACTTACTAGTTCTGATTTCATTCTTTATTATGATTGCCTGCCCCACCCCACATTTCAAGTTGAACAGCTTTTTTTTTTAGATTTTATTTATTCATTTTTAGAGAGGAGAAGAAAGAATGAGAGAGAGCAAGAGGGGGGAGGAGCAGGGAGCATCAACTCCCATATGTGCCCTGACCAGGCAAGCCAGGGTTTCAAACCTGTGACTTCAGCATTCCAGGTTGACACTTATCTACAAAACACCATAGGTGAGGCTGTCTACAAGGTCACCAATCTTTTCTTCTGTAATTTCTAATCTGCTATTGTAGTTTATTTTCCCCCCTTAAGACGTTGTTTTCATATTTAAAAGTTTGACTTAGGTGGTTTTAAAAAATAATTTTCCTGTCACTACTTAACTTAAAACCTGGAAAATATCTTTAAAATAACCTTAATGTTCTTCCCTGATCATTCTCCCATCTGTGTTAGTTTGGGTTGGTTTTTGATTGGCTTTTATCCTTATTTTTGGTTGTATTTAGCTTCTTTGCGTACCCAATACTTTTTGGCTGAATGTCAGACATTGTGAATTTTATCTTGTTTGGTGCTGGATATTTCTGAATTTCTATAAATATTCTTCAACTTTGTTCTTAAATGCAGTTAAGTTTCATGGAAGCATTTTAATTCTTTCTAGTCTTTTAAGATTTGTGACCACAGGAGTTTAGTCTAGGGTTAATAATTCCCCACCCGGGTCCTCTACCTGTTCTACCTGTGAGCTATGTTTGGTGGTCATTCAGTCTGTGTGGAGGAAATACACAGTCATCTGGACCCTGTATGAGCACTGGGTACTTGTTCCCTTTAATCCTCTCATTGGCCTTGGGTAGTGTCCTCCTACACATGAATACTCATGTGTGACCCCTTGCAGGTCCCTGGGGTTCTTTGTGTCCCTCTTGCCTCTCTGGTACTCTGTCCTGTGAACTCCAGCCATCTTTGCCCCCCTGGACTCTCACCTCTGTCTCCTCAACTAGGGACTTCACTGGGTTCCTCCTGTCTGCTTCGTGGTCTGATAACTTGCTCAGGTTTGTAAGCTGGGTCAGTTGAAGGACTCACCTTGTTTGTTTTCCATTCCTCAGGTGCTATCACTTATTGCCTTATGTTCAGGTGCTGTCATTTATTGCCATATATTCAATGTTGAAAGGCTAAGAAACTTTTTTGGGAACATGTAAGTTATAAGACATAGAGCAGTGCCGGCCTCAGTTCTGGCTGTTTCGTAGTTGTAACCTCCACACCATAAAGCCAGTGAGAGTATGTTTTTAAAAAGAAAAATGGTACAAACACATCTCTGTATAAATCCTGCTTTTGGTTAAGATTTTCAACCTCCTTATGCCTTAGAACTCACTTTGAATTTTTACACACAAGACAGAAAGCAGATGAAGCAGTAATGTGTTTCCTCAGTATGACTGGTTGCCCTTGGCGGCAGGAGTAATAGGGTGATGGGTTAGCATTGGAACAGCAAAGTCAGTGGTTTCTATAAAATCTTGGTGGCCTCACTGGATGGCAAAAGACATAATCTCCAAGCCAGGACTGAGTAAGATCCAGAAAAAAACCCCCAGTCTTCCCCAATGCTGTTGATGGAGTGCCGGGGTCCGGTTCAGAGGTCTCGCAAGATTCCATCCCTTTCGTGAAGGTTCCTAATCACAGCCATTTTCAACCTGGATTCCACAAGAGAATTAGCCTACAGGTGAGCATTTTGGTGACTGTATTCTCAATTTCCCCAAGAATGCTACATAGCTAGTGTCATTGTAGATGGAGAAGACATAAGCTCATTTATTACATACTTTGGTTGCCTTAGAGCATCAGGGCTTTCTTCCATCAGGAATCCTTGTTGAGAAGGGCCCAGTGAGGTTTCCATGCTAAGCTGGCTTACGATGGGAGTACACAGGTGAATGGGAGGTCTGTAGCTCTTCCTGGGAAGAAGCATGGAGTTCCATAAGGGCACAAGCCTCAACTCCATGAGCCCAGTGAAATGGACTGGCCTCAGCTGGACTAGGTCAGGCTATGGTCACTGGAATGCAGACGTGAACCTTGTCATTTCCAAGATGCCCCTCCCCAGCTCAAACCCAGTCACCATAAACGGATACAGAGTGAATTTTCCCTGGCCTCATCCCAAGACCAGGGCACTATTTTCCCAAAGTTTAACTTGGCCTAAATGTCTTTAGACCTACTAGGGTTATATTTCCTGCCGCTGTGGGAGAATGGCCATTTTCAGTAGCTGAAAGAAATCCGTACTTTATTTCTCGCAGAAGGAAAACAGTGAAATGAGTGATTATTGGAAAGTGATTCTCCACCGCCCCCAGCCCCCGCCTCACTGTGTGGATCCTTGAACAAATGACCATAGTTAATACTATTTTTAAATGATTAATCTTTTGCTATAGGATGTGATCAGTGGAGCAGATTGATCTATAGGTATAGATATCTCTTTTCATTCTAAATCTTTATAGCTTTGAATCATAATATTCTTAGACTGGGAATCTAGCCAGCAGCAACCAAATACGATTCCACCAGGGAGATTTATTACTGGCTTTGGAAGTAAATCATAGCTGATATTCTGGGTTGAGTGTACTAGGTACATGTGACCTCACCCAATCAGCTCAGGCTAAATATAGACTCAGAGAGGAGGCAGGGCCAAACATCCCTCTCTAGTGAGCAGCCATGCCACACGGAGATAGTTTCCCACATCTTTTTTCCCAGAAAGCAGTTGATTTTACCTGACAGTCAGTGTCTTTAAGACAAAGCAAGGGGGTTTCTTCCTTCCTTCCTTCCTTCCTTCCTTCCTTCCTTCCTTCCTTCCTTCCTTCCTTCCTTCCTTCCTTCCTCTTTCTTTCTTTTCTTTCTTTTCCTTTTTTTGTGTGAGAGAGACAGAGAGACAGAAAGAGGGACAGACAGGCAGGAAGGGAAAGAGATGAGAAGCATCAATTATTCATTGTGGCACCTTAGATATTCATTTATTGCTTTCTCATATGTGCCTTGATGGGGGGGGGCTCCAGCTAAGACAGTGACCCCTTGCTCAAACCAGCGATCTTGGGCTCAAGCCAGCAACCTTGGGCTTCAAGCTAGTGACCTTTGGGCTCAAGCTAGCAACCATGGGGTCATGTCTATGATCCCACGCTCAAGCCAGTGACCCCGTGCTCGAACTGGTGAGCCTGTGCTCAAGCTGGGCATCCCAATCTGATGCTTTATCTATTGTGCCACTACCTGGTCAGGCAAGAAGGTCATTTCTTGATGGTTCCTAGAGGGAAGCTCAAACTGCTCTAAAGCTATGTCCCCTGTTGCATTTGAATTTATAGAATTTTAGGACAAAATTTTATTTTTTTGCAGAAAGTACTTCCCCCTTACCTCCTAATATGCCACACTTAATAAGATACTAATGTATGCCTGACTGGTGGTGGTGCAATGGATAGAGCATTGACCAGGGATGCTGAGGTCCCAGGTTCGAAACCCTGAGGGTGCTGGCTTGAACACTGGATCATTGACATGATCCCATGGTTGCTGGTTTGAGCCCAAAGGTCTCTGGCTTGAGCAAGTGGTCATTGGCTTGGCTGTGAGCCCTAGTGGTGGGATTCAAATAACTTAACCATTTGGTTCTCTGCCCTAGTGACTTTTAAGTATAAATAAATGATATGTTGAAAGGTAGTTTATTTCATGCATTTAATATTTAAATTAGAACAATAAAAGAGGTACACAAAATTAGATTGTTATAAGAAAGTTTTAAAATATTAATGAAAAATATTAAATAATACCTGATGAAAAACAATAAAACTTTTATTTAAGATATTTTCATATTGCTTTGTCTTTTTAAAATTTTTTTTTTATTTTTCTGAAGTGAGAAGTGGGGAGGCAGAGATACAGACTCCCACATGCACCTGACTGGATCCACCGTGCATGCCCACCAGGGGGCAATGCTCTGCCCCTCTGGGCCATTGCTCCATTGCAACTGGAGCCATTCTGGCCCCTGAGGCTGAGGCCATGGAGCCATCCTCAGTGCCTGGGCCAACTTTGCTCCAGTGGAGCCTTGGCTGCAGGAGGGAAAGAGAGAGATAAAGAGAAAGGAGAGGAGGAAGGGTGGAGAGGCAGATGAGAGCTTCACCTGTGTACTCTGGCCAGGAATCGAACCTGGGACTTCCACATGCTGGGCTGACACTCCACTGCTGAGCCAACCAGCCAGGGCCTCTATTTTGGTTCTTGATTAGTGTCCTCACTTGCATTTTTTTTCACCTATGGATGGAATGAAGGTAACTATGGGTGCTTAGAATACACTGTTGCGCAGATGAACTTTAAAAAAAGAGTAAGGAATGTAAATTTGTGATTTCCACATTGGGTGGCTGCCCAGGTGCCCACCTTAAAGAGAACTCTGATTACAAGTGCCATGTTAAGAACCAGTTCACTGAATTCAACAAAAATTAGGTATCGGTTCTGCCAAACTGGTGCAAACCGGCTGAATCCCACCACTAGTGAGCCCTCTCCCCCCACCTCTAGTTCAAGGCACATATGAGAAGCAATCAATGAACAACTAAAGTGCTGCAACTATGAGTTGATGCTTCCCATCTCTCTCCCTTTCTGTCTCTTGCTAAACAAAATAAAATAAAATAAAATAAAATAAAAATGATTATCATCCATGATTATTTTGATGACAAGATGCATTTATAATGACTCATTTTACTGGTATTTCTTACATGTCTGGAGCAGTTGGTGCAGTTGTCTGGAAAGAAAAGCCTCAGGCCTGTAATGTTTCTCAAAATTCCTGAGAGGTTCAGGATTGGGTGATCTGCTTCAAACTTCTTCACCAGCCTCACCACCACCTTTGTGAAGATCAAATGGCACAAACTGTTCAGGATGGCAGAAAACTCATCTTTTATTCAAGCTTGTCAGCAGATGAGTCTGCACAGCCCCTGTCACAGCTGCTCTGCTCGAACCTGTTCTCTTCTGGAAAAATGCTTTCTTGCATCTAACAGAATTCTTCATGCTGACATTTGTGAAAAAATTTTAAATCTGTCGTTTTTAAATTGAGGCAGAACTCGCACAGCATTATATTACTTTTGGGTATACAATGTAATGACTTTGTGTTTGTGTATATTTATTGTGGTTTTCACTCATAACTTTACAGTTAGAGCACCAGTGCTTTCAGAGGGCATACATCCAGCTCTGCACTTTCCTGGGTGCAGAAGTACGGGCCCAGCGAGGCTAGGTCCCCACCACAGAGAGCTGATGCAGACCTACCTGGTCCCTCCGTGTCTTCTTCCTGATCTTAAGGAAAATGCTTGTAGTTTTTGCCCATTGAGTGTGATTTGGCTGTGAGCTTGTCATATATGGCCTTTATTATATTGAGGTATGTTCCCTCTATTCCCATTTTGCTGAGAGTTTTCAACATAAATGAATGCTGAATTTTATCAAATGCTTTTACTTATTGATAAGATTATATGATTTTTATCTTTCTTTCTTTCTTTCTTTTTTTTTTTTTTTCAGTGAGAGGAAGGGAGTCAGAGAGACAGACTCCCGCATGCGCCCGACTGGGATCCACTCGACAAACCCACTTGGGGGTGATGCTCTGCCCATCTGGGGCGTTACTCCATTGTTCAGCAACCGAGCTCTTCTTAGCCTGAGATGGAGGCTATGCAGCCATCCTCAGAGCCAGGGCCAACTTGCTCAAACCGCTTAAGACATGGTTGTGGAAGGAGAAGAGAGAGAGGAGAGAGAGAGAGAAAGAGAGAGAGAAGCTAGAGGGGGAGGGGTGGAGAAGCAGATGGGCACTTCTCCTGTGTGCCCTGACTGGGAATTGAGCCTGGGACATCGACACGCCAGACTGACACTGTACCACTGAGCCAACTGGCCAAGGCCTATCCTTCCTTTTTTTAATTTGGTGTGTCACGTTTACTGATTTGCGGATGTTGTACTAACCTTGCATCCCTGGAATAAATCCCTTCAGTTTCACTGGCTGTAATCTGTCTATTCAGATTCTCTAATTCTTTCTGATTCTTTTTTGTAAAATTGTATTTTTCTAAGAATTTACCCACTTCATCCAGATTGTTCAGTTTGTTGGCATATAGTTGTTCATAGTATTTTCTTTTTGTTGTTTTTTAATAAATAAATTTTTATTAATGTTAATGGGGTGACATCAATAAATCGGGGTACATACATTCAAAGAAAACATGTCCAGGTTATCTTGTCATTCAATTATGTTGCATACCCATCATCCAAAGTCAAATTGTCCTCCGTCACCCTCTATCTAGTTTTCTTTGTGCCCTCCCCCTCCCCTTCCCCTCTCCTTCCTTCCCTCCTACCCCCGGTAACCACCACACTCTTGTCCATGTCTCTTAGTCTCGTTTTTATGTCCCACCAATGTATGGAATCCTTTAGTTCTTGTTTTTTTTCTGATTTACTTATTTCACTCCGTATGTTATCAAGATCCCACCATTTTGTTGTAAATGATCTGATGTCATCATTTCTTATGGCTGAGTAGTATTCCATAGTGTATATGTGCCACATCTTCTTTATCCAGTCTTATATTGAAGGGCTTTTTGGTTGTTTCCATGTCTTGGCCACTGTGAACAATGCTGCAATGAACATGGGGCTACATGTGTCTTTACATATCAATGTTTCTGAGTTTTGGGGTATATACCCAGTAGAAGGACTGCTGGGGTCATAAGGTAGTTCTATTTTCAGTTTTTGAGGAACCACCATACTTTCTTCCATAATGGTTGTACTACTTTACATTCCCACCAACAGTCAATGAGGGTTCCTTTTTCTTCACAGCCTCTCCAACATTTGCTATTACCTGTCTTGTTAATAATAGCTAATCTAACAGGTTTGAGGTGGTATCTCATTGTAGTTTTGATTTGCATTTCTCTAATAACTAATGAAGATGAGCATATTTTCTTTTTTTTTTAAATTTTTTATTTTATTTTATTTATTCATTTTTAGAGAGGAGAGAGACAGAGAGGGAGAGAGAGGAGAGAGAGACAGAGAGAGAGAAGGAGGGAGGAGCTGGAAGCATCAACTCCCATATGTGCCTTGACCAGGCAAGCCCAGGGTTTCGAACCGGCGACCTCAGCATTTCCAGGTCGATGCTTTATCCACTGCACCACCACAGGTCAGGCAAGATGAGCATATTTTCATATATCTGTTGGCCATTTGTATTTCTTCCTGGGAGAAGTGTCTGTTCATGTCCTCTTCCCATTTTTTTATTGGATTGTTTGTTTGTTTGTTGTTGAGTTTTATGAGTTCTTTGTATATTTTGGATATTAGGCCCTTATGTGAGCTGTTGTTTGAAAATATCATTTCCCATTTAATTGGCTGTATGTTTATTTTGTTGTCAGTTTCTCTTGCTGAGCAAAAACTTCTTAGTCTGATGTAGTCTCATTCATTTATCTTTGCCTTCACTTCTCTTGCCTTTGGAGTCAAATTCATAAAATGCTCTTTAAAACCCAGGTCCATGAGTTTAGTACCTATGTCTTCTTTTATGTACTTTATTGTTTCAGGTCTTATATTTAGGTCTTTGATCCATTTTGAATTAATTTTAGTACAAGGGGACAAGCTGTAGTCGAGTTTCATTCTTTTGCATATGGGTTTTCAGTTTTCCCAGCACCATTTGTTGAAGAGGCTTTCTTTTCTCCATTGTGTGTTGTTGGCCCCTTTATCGAAATTATTTGACTATATATATGTGGTTTTATTTCTGGACTTTCTATTCTGTTCCATTGGTCTGAGTGTCTATTTTTCTGCCAATACCATGCTGTTTTGAT
The DNA here is from genome assembly GCF_036850765.1 of Saccopteryx bilineata. Lineage (NCBI taxonomy): Eukaryota > Metazoa > Chordata > Mammalia > Chiroptera > Emballonuridae > Saccopteryx > Saccopteryx bilineata. The sequence continues at coordinate 103,127,407 of NC_089491.1, read as the reverse complement.
TGTTGTGGCCCTATAATATAGTTTGAAGTCAGGTATTGTAATGCCCCCAGCTTCATTCTTTTTCCTTAGGATTGCTTTGGCTATTCGGGGGTTTTTATAGTTCCAATATAAATCTGATGATTTTTTGCTCCATTTCTTTAAAAAATGTCATAGGAATTTTGATGGGAATTGCATTAAATTTATAAATTGCTTTGGGTAATATGGCCATTTTGATTATATTTATTCTTCCTATCCAAGAACAAGGAATATTTTTCCATCTCATTGTATCTTTTTCGATTTCCTTTAACAATGCTTTGTAGTTTTCGTTATATAGGTCCTTTACATTCTTTGTGATGTTTATTCCTAGGTATTTTATTTTATTTTTTGTAATTGTGAAGGAAATTATTTTTTTGAGTTTGTTTTCTAATATTTCATTGTTGGCATATAGAAAGGCTATGGACTTTTGTATGTTAATTTTGTATCCTGTGACCTTACTATATTGGTTTATTGTTTCTAGTAATCTTTTTGTGGAGTCTTTGGGGTTTTCAATGTATAGGATCATATCATCTGCAAAAAGGGATACCTTTACTTCTTCTTTTCTGATATGGATGCCTTTTATTTCTTTCTCTTGTCTGATTGCTCTGGCCATAACTTCTAGCACCACGTTGAATAAGAGTGGAGAGAGTGGGCAACTCTGTCTTGTTCCTGACTTAAGATGGAAAGTCCTCAGTTTTATGCCATTTAATATGATGTTGGCTGATGGTTTATCATATATGGCCTTTTTCATGTTGAGATATTTTCCATCTATACCCATTTTGTTGAGTGTCTTAAACATAAAGTTGTGTTGTATTTTATCGAATGCCTTTTCTGTTTCTATTGATAAGATCATGTGGTTTTTGTTCTTTGTTTTGTTGATATGGTGTATTACGTTAACCGTTTACATGTGTTGAACCATCCTTGAGATTCTGGGATGAATCCCACTTGATCATGATGTATTATTTTTTTAATATGTTGTTGTATTCGATTTGCCGGTATTTTGTTTAGTATTTTAGCATCTGTATTCATTAGAGATATTGGTCTATAGTTTTCTTTTTCTGTGCCGTCCTTGCCAGGTTTCAGTATGAGGGTTATGCTGGCCTCATAAAATGTGTTTGGAAGTATTGCTTCTTCTTAAATTTTTTGGAAGACTGAGTAGAATAGGAACCAAGTCTTCTTTGAATGTTTGATAGAATTCACTAGATAACCGTCTGGGCCTGGACTTTTATTTTTGGGGAGGTTTTTTAATAGGTTTTTTTCTATTTCCTCCCTGCTAATTGGTCTGTTTAGGCTTTCTGCTTCTTCTTGACTCAGTCTAGGAAGGTTGTATTGTTCTAGGAATTTATCCATTTCTTCTGGATTGCTGAATTTGGTGGCATAAAGTTTTTCATAGTATTCTACAATAATTCTTTGTATATCTATGATGTCTGTGGTGATTTCTCCTCTTTCATTTTGGATTTTGTTTATATGAGTCCTTTCTCTTTTTTCCTTGGTGAGTCTTGCCAAGGAAAAATTTGTCAATTTTGTTGATCTTTTCAAAGAACCAGCTCCTTGTTTTATTAATTTTTTCTATAGTTTTTCTGTTCTCTATTTCATTTATTTCTGCTCTGATTTTTATTATCTCCTTTCTTCGGCTGGTTTTGGGTTGTCTTTGTTCTTCTTTTTCCAGTTCCTTACGGTGTGAAGTTAAGTGGTTCACTTGGGCTCTCTCTTGTTTGTTCATATAGGCCTAAAGTGATATGAACTTCCCTCTTATTACTGCTTTTTCTGCATCCCAGAGATTCTGATATGTCATATTGTCATTTTCATTTGTCTGTATATATCTTTTGATCTCTGCACTTATTTCTTCTTTGACCTATTCATTTTTTAAAAGTATGTTGTTTAGTTTCCACATTTTTGTGGGGTTTTTTCCCTCTTTTTTTGCAGTTGAATTCTAGTTTCAAGGCTTTATGATCAGAAAATATGCTTGGTACAATTTCAATTTTTCTGAATTTGCTGATGTTGTTTTTGTGGCCCAACATGGTCAATTCTTGAGAATGTTCCATGTACACTAGAGAAAAATGTATACTTTGTCGCTTTGGGATGAAGTGTCCTGTAGATGTCTATCATATCCAGATTGCTCTAGTGTTTTGTTTAAGGCCAATATATCTTTATTGATTTTCTGTTTGGATGAATGATCTAGAGCCATCAGCGGTGTATTGAGGTCTCCAAGTATGATTGTATTTTTGTCAGTTTTTGTTTTGAGGTCAATAAGTAGCTGTCTTATATATTTTGGTACGCCTTGGTTTGGTGCATATATATTAAGGATTGTTATGTCTTCTTGATTCAATGTCCCCTTAATCATTATGAAATGACCATTTTTGTCTCTGAGTACTTTTTTTGTCTTGTAGTCAGCATTATTAGATATGAGTATTGCTACACCTGCTTTTTTTGGATGTTATTTGCTTGGAGTATTGTTTTCTAGCCTTTCACTTTGAATTTGTTTTTATCCTTGTTGCTTAGATGTGTTTCTTGTAGGCAGCATACAGTTGGATTTTCTTTTTTAATCCATTCCGCTACTCTGTGTCTTTTTATTGGTACTTTAATCCATTTACATTTAGTGTAATTATTGACAGTCGGGGGTTTCATATTGCCATTTTATAAATTGCTTTTTGTTAGTTTTGTATCTTGTTTGACCCTATCATTTGTTTTTGTTTGTTTGTATTCCATACTTCTTTCCTCTGTTGCTACCTTTTTTAAGTCATGTGCTTCTGTGGTGGTTTTTTCCAGGGTGGTTACCTTACCATTAAGTAATAAAAAGGGTACCTACCATATTCATTGTAGAACCCTGTCTTCTGAGTGTTTCTGCACTTCATCATCCTTTGCTACTGTTAATCTCCATCCTCTCCCCTTTTTTTTGCTTTTGTTGTCACAGTTTAAATTTGGTTTTATTGTGTTCTTGGTGGAGCTTTTACTTGTGGTCTTGTTTTGTTTTTTGAATCTGGTTGGAAAACCCCCTTTAGTATTTCCTGGAGTGGGGTTTTTCTGATGATAAATTTCTTCATCTTTTCTGTATTTGTGAATGTTTTTATTTCTCCTTCGTATTTGAAGGATAGCTTTGATGGGTATAGTATTCGTGGCTGAAAGTTCCTCTCTTTCAGGGCTTTAAATATTGGGGTCCATGCTCTTCTAGCTTGTAGAGTTTCTGTTGAGAAATCTGATGATAATCTAATAGGCCTTCCTTTATATGTTGTATTCTTCTTTTCCCTGGCTGCCTTGAGAATTTTTTCTTTGTTGTTGGTTTGTGCCATTTTCATTATGATGTGCCTTGGAGTAGGTTTGTTGGGTTTAAGAAAACTCGGTGTTCTGTTTGCTTCTTGAATTTGAGGCTTTAGTTCTTTCCACAGGCTTGCGAAGTTCTCGTCTATTATTTGTTTGAATATATTCTCCATTCCATTTTCTCTCTCTTCTCCCTCTGATATACCTATTATTCTTATATTATTCTTTTTGATGGAGTCAGACAATTCCTGTAGGGCTTTCTCATTTTTTAAAAATTTTTGAGTCTCTCTCTTCTTCTCTCTGTTGTGTCTGAAGTTGCTTGTTTTCTATGTCACTAATCCTACCTTCTATCTGGCCTGTTCTATTAGCTAAGCTTGTTACCTCGTTTTTCAGTTCATGGATTTTTTCATCTCTGTTTGATTTGTTTTTATAGTTTCAATTTCCTTGGTAATATATTCTTTGTGTTTGTTGAGTTGTTTTCTGAGCTCCCTAAATTGCCTTTCTGTGTTTTCTTGTATATCTCTGAGTATTTTTAGTATTTCTATTTTAAATTCTCTGTCATTTAGCTCCAAGGTTTCCAATATATTAAATTTTTTCTCCATAGATTTTTTCCACATCTATCTGTGCTACTTCTCTATCTTTTGTATCCATGATATTCGTTTCTTTTTTCTTAATGGCATCTGAGGGTGGTCTTGTTAATAGCACTTCGCTTTCAGTGTGTGGAACTCCAGGACGCTCCAAGGATAGATTTTTCTGTCTCTGGTTGATGAACTTGTTGAAATTTTGGGGAGATTTGTTGATCGCGCTCCTCATGGCGCCATTTCTCTGACATCACTCCATACCCTCATTGTATTTTCTAACAATACTTTTTATTTCTTTGGTGTCTGTTGTTACTTCCTTCATCTCTGATTTTATTTATTTGGGTCCTCTCTCTCTCTCTTTTTATTATTTTTTTTTATGAGTCTGGTTAAAGTTTGTCACTCTTGCTTATCTTTTCAAAGAATCAGCTTTTGGTTGTATTGATCTTTTGTATTGTTCTTTTAGTGTCTATATCATTTATTTTTGCTCTGATTGTTATTATTCCCTTCCTTCTATTCATATTGGGCTTTGTTTGTTGTTCTTTTTCAAGTTCCTTTATGTGTAAGGTTATTGTTCATTTGAGATTTTTCTTATTTCTTAAGTAGGCTTGTAATGCTATTAATTTTCTTCTTAGGACTGCTTTTGCTGTGTCCCTTAGATTTTGGGTTGCTTTGTTCTCACTTTTATTTGCTTCAAGCTATCTTTTGCTTTGTTCCTTCATATTATTGTTAACCCATTCATTGTTTAGTAACACGTTATTTAGCCTCCATGTCTGTGTGTTTTCGAGTTTTTTCTTGTGATTGATTTCTAGTTTAACACTATTATAATCAGAGAAGCTGCTTAATTATTTAATATAATTTCAATCTTCTTAAATTTATTGAGACTGGTTTTGTGTCCTAACAAGTGATCTACCCTAAAAAATGTTTCATGTACACTTGAAAGGAATATATATTCTGCTGCTTTTGGGTGAAATTCTCTGAAGATATTTATTAAATCCATCTGATCTAGTGTGTCATTTAAGGCCGCTGTTTTCTTGTTGATTTTCTGACTGGAAGTCTACCCATTGATGTCAATAGGGTGTTAAAGTCCCTTAATATGACTGTATTGTTGTTGATCTCTCCCTTTATGCCCATCAAGATTTGCTTTACATATTCAGGTACTACACTGGGTGTATAAATATTTACAATAGTTATATCCTCTTGTTGGATTGCTCTCTTTATCATTATGTAGTGACCTTCTTTATCTCTTACTATAGCCTTTGTTTTATGGTCTATTTTGTCAGATATAAACATTACTACCACAGCTTTTTTTTTTTTTTCTTTTCGCATTTTTCGCATTTTTCTGAAGCTGGAAACGGGGGAGACAGTCAGACAGACTCCTGCATGCGCCCATCAGGATCCACCCGGCACGCCCACCAGGGGGCGACGCTCTGCCCACCAGGGGGCGATGCTCTGCTCCTCCGGGGTGTCGCCCTGCGGCGGCCAGAGCCACTCTAGCGCCTGGGGCAGAGGCCAAGGAGCCATCCCCAGCGCCCGGGCCATCCCCGCTCCAATGGAGCCCCGGCTGCGGGAGGGGAAGAGAGAGACAGAGAGGAAGGAGGGGGGGGATGGAGAAGCAAATGGGAGCCTCTCCCATGTGCCCTGGTCGGGAATCGAACCTGGGTCCCCCCGCACACCAGGCCGACACTCTACCGCTGAGCCAACCGGCCAGGGCCTTTTTTTCATTTTTAATGCATGAAATATTTTTTTTCATCTTTGTGTGTATCTTTTGGTATGAGAAGGGTCTCTTATAGACAGCATATATATATGTCTTGCTTTCTTATCCATTCAGCTATCCTCTGTATTTTGATTGGAGCATTTAAGCCATTTACATTTAAAAAGGTATGTATTTATTGCCATTTTATTCTTTTAACTATGTTCCTCTGTTTTCTTCCTCCTTCTCCTCCTTAAAACAGGCCCTTTAACATTTCCTGTATTATTTGTTTGGTGGTAACAAACTCTATTAGCTTTTCTTTTGTCTCGGAAGCTCTTTATTTCTCTTTTAGTTTTAAGTGATAACCTTGCTGGTTAATGTATTCTTTACTGTAATCTTGGTTTTCATCACTTTGAATATTTCATACCAGTCCCTTCTGGCCTGAAATTTTCTGTTGAGAAATCAATTGACAGCCTTGTGGGAGCTGCTTTGTAAGTAGCTGACTGCTTTTCTCTTGAAGATTTTGAGATTTTTTTTGGACTTGAACTTTGTTATTTTAATTATAATGGGTCTTGGTGTGGCTTTTTTGGGGTTCATCTTGTTTGGGTCTCTCTGTGCTTCCTAGATTTGTGTGTTTTTTTTTCCTTTACTAGGTTAGGAAAAATTTTCTTTTCTTTTCTGATTTTTTTAAATTTAGAAATTAAATTTAATGGGTGGGTGACATTGATCAATATGAGTACATAGGTTTCATGTGAACATTGTCCATGGCAATTGAACTGTTGATTATATTGTGTACCTATCACCCAGAGTCAAATCATTTTCTGTTACTATATATTTGTCCCCTTATTCCACCTTGCCCACCTCCCTCTCCCACTGATAACCACTTCACTTTTATCTATGTCCACGAGTCTCAGTTTTATACCTTGAGAACACTATACTAAGTGAAACAAGTATATCAGAAAAAGCTAAGAATTGTATGATTTCATGCATAGGTGAGATATAAAACTAAAATTTCAAAACAGAAATATTCTATTTATTTATTTATTTACTTACTTATTTATTTTAGAGAGTCAGAGAGAAAGACAGATGGGGACAGACAGACAGGAAGGGAGAGAGATGAGAAACATCTCTTTGTTGCGGTTCCTTAGTTGTTCATTGATTGATTTCTCATATGTGCCTTGGCCAGCGGGCTATAGCAGAGTGAATAACCCCTTGCTCAAGCCAGTGACCTTGGGCTCAAGCTGGTGAGCCTTGATCAAACCAGATGAGCCCGCACTCAAGCTGGCAACCTCGGGGTCTCGAACCTGGGTCCTCCGCATCCCAGTCTGACATTCTATTCACTGCGCCACCACCTGGTCAGGCTAAAACAGAAAAAATTTGAGAAGAATATAACAAGACAGTTTGGGTAGAGGAGATGCCCAAAAGCCAGCTCTCTGAACTTCACTATTAGTCATCCCCATACCCTCTTTGCAAGGACAGTTGTGCTGTTTTTAGAAGGAGTTATGAATGCCTAGTTGCTCTAGTTTTCTACCTGGAGAGTTTGTTGTCTGGAAGGAGCTATAATAAAACAATGAATTAAAGAAAATTCTATTTTGATTATTCAATAGCAGGCCTTTGGTGATCTTTCTCCTTCCTGGTAAGAGACTCAATAGTGGAAGTCTCTGGAGTGTGATGCCCTGGGCTGGGTAGCCTGCACACAGGAAGCTGTGTGCAGGCTTCTAGAGCATTGATTTCCCTTTGGAGCAGTGGGTTAATCTCCACCACATGCCCCTCAAGCAGGCAAGGAGATGAGCAACGGGACACTAGCAATGATGACATATTTTCTTATCTCCTGATTGTCTTGTTCTTGCTGCATCAACCCAAGTAGCTTCTAGTCTTATGACCAAGACCAGGATGGTCCAGAAACCAAGCTCCCTGCTTTGGACAAAGAGCTGGAAAGAGTTTACAAAGGTGAATATGAGGATCAGCATCTCTCCTTCTCTTCACAGCTTCTCCTTCTCTGTAGAGAAGTTAGAAGCTGGTTCAACAACTTCTGAAAGGATTTGGAGAATCATGGTTCCCAAGCAAGAGGACTTCACACCATCCTATCCAATCTCTCTCAGCCCAGATGAAGAAGCTGCAAACTCACTGAGCCACAGAGCTTACCCACAGTTGGATAGCTGATTGGATGGGGCTAAGATGATGGGCCTATCAGGGTGCCATTGGACATACAGAAGGGACACCTGACCCAGACTTGGACCCATTACAGATGGGTGCAGTGAAGCAGAGTTCTGGGGGAGGTGTGAGAATTAGCTAATGAGGAAAGAGCAGAAGCATGTTATAAGGAGCTAAATTTCTAAGCAACCTGTTGCTGAGAGAAGGCAGCCAGCAGCTCAGCTCCTCTGAATGTGGCCAGTGCTGCCACACTGGCCAAGGAGCTGCAGGGCATGGTGAGCCTAGGAAAGAGTTTGGATCTGATCCTGAGGAAACACGGAGCCTTTGGGGACATGGCAGCCAGGTGTGTCCTCAGTCGCTGTTCTGACTTCATTGTAGGCAACATCCCACATGGTGTCCTCCTCCCCTCCACGTGAGGCTCAGATTCCTGTGACACTAGTTCCAGACGAGGGCAGGCCTGCAGGAACAGCAGGCTGGGAAAGTCTCTGGGCCCTGGGCCCTGTGGGTCTGTCTCCTTGCTGGGGTGTGATGGCTAATTTCATGTGTCAACCTGACTGGACCACACGTGCCCCACTATTTGGCTAAATGTTACTTCCTTGTGTATCTGTGAGGGTGTTTCCAGATGAAATGAACATATGGGTCTTAGACTGGGTAAAGCAGCTCATCCTCCCTGACATGAGCGAGCATCGCCCAATGCACCGAGGGCCAGCCTGTATGCACTGGGACTTGGCCTTCTCCTGCCCTCCAACCAGGACTTGCACCATCAGCCTTGTCAACCCTGCTGATTCTCATGTTCACGGACCTGGATGGAGTCTTACACCAGCAGCTTCCTGTGTCTCCTGCTCGCTGACAGCAGATTGTGGAAGTCCTCAGCCCCATAACCGCATGTGCCAGCTCCCCGTGATGCACACGCATGCGCACAGCTTCTCGTTTCTCACCTGCTCTTTTGCTCCCCCCTTTAGTTTCCTCAGCATTTGTAATTGAGGTGCTCTCAGAGGGGTACACAGGGCTGCTCCGCCTTGGTCTGGCCCTCCTTCCTGGCCATTTACGCTGTCTGAACCCACCACTTTTCTGAGGTTGAATGCCCAGCCCTGCTATGCCTCCCGTGAACTGCTGAGGTGGGCGTGAGTCCCTCCTCCTTCTGACTGAGAATCAACAATACCCTGCATCCCAAACCACTTCACACCCATGCCCATCACTGACTCACTGGGACGCAAAGCTTTGCATCTCCAGGCACCTACTTCTCCCTATGGGGAAACTCTGGGGGACGAGACCATCATGGGCTGTGCTCCAGGGGCATGACTAGTGTCTCTCCTTAAAGTCCTTCTCTTATAGGGACACTAACCAGCTCCTCCTTGCCAGCAGGAAAAACCTCATCTCACTGGGACACTCAGAATGGATGCCCAAGGTTTGTCAAGACTTTGAGTTAGCTCTGGCTGGCTAGCTCAGTTGGTTAGAGCATCCTCCCAAAGCACAGAGGTTGCTGGTTCAATCCCAGCTCAGGGCACTTATAGGAACAGATTGATGTTCCTGTCTTTCTCTCTCTCCTTTCCTCTCTTGCTGGAATCAAAACATTAAATTTAAAAAAAAATTTGAGTTCATGCTAAATTTTGTTTAAAAGTCATGTAAATGTAAATGGGTCCTTGTATATACTATATACATATAGGCTTAGAAAAATATTTGGGAAGACATACACTAAAATGTTTGTAGTAGGTTTACAGGTGTGTTTTTAATATCCTGTATTATCCAATTTTGGTAAAAAAAATATGCAACAGTTTTAGAATCAGAAAAAAACATGATGCATAGCTTATCATTTTAATTTATGACAAAATCATATTGCATTTTAAAAATATGAAGAAAACATTGATCACGACATTGTCTTTATTCCATAAAGGTTCACTGAGAGGGTAATGACCATGAAAATGAGTCTATGCCCAAATAATGTCTGCATGGTTGGCAGCACAAGCTGGTACTTTTTCAACATATTTCTGAAAACTGGGCTGGGAACCAGAACTTGGTGAAGAAAAAATTTTGATCTTTTAGAGGATTCTTATTCTAAATAAAGTTTTTGATGTTTAAAGTAATATATTACAAGAATTCACATGATCATTTTGATCAGTAGTTAGCTTCTTAATAAATAGGTTTCTATTTTCTGGAAGTAAGTTTGCTCTACAACCAACTTAAAAAGAAATTGGTACTTGAAAATCACTGGGAAACTATTTGAGCCACATGAAAGCCTCAACAGTAAAAAGGCAGATGGTGCAATAACGTGGTCTATATAGTCTTCTAATAAACACAGCAGGGATGGGTGGGGGGGCAGTGGTGGGATTCAGCCGGGTTGCACTGGTTCGGCAGAACTGATACCTAATTTTTTGTTGAGTTTGGCAAACCGGTTGTTAAAATGGCACTTGTAATCAGGGTTCTCTCTAAGGTGGGCGCCTGGGCAGCTGCCCAATGTGGAAATCACAAATTTACATTCTTTACTCTTTTTAAACATTTATCTGCACAACAGCATACTCTAAGCGCCCGTAGGTTCATTCCGTCCATAGGTGAAAAAATTTGATGGAACTGTGCTTGTAATATTTATGTATTCATTTCATAAAATTCATTATACTTTGATGAAATACTACATTCTAATTCCCCCACGTTTGTTACTCCAGTAAACAAATATATAACATGAAGAGAAAAAGTGCCAAACAACCAGGGAGTGACAAGCTGTCATTGGAAATACCTTAAGTAACAGTTTTATTGTTTTTGCCAGGTATTATTTAATATTTTTATTAATATTTTAAAACTTTATTATAATATAATCTAGTTTTGTGTACCTCTTTTATTGTTCTTATTTAAGTATTAAATATGTGAAATAATAAACTACCTTTTAGTATATCATTTTTATACTTAAAACGGTCATTAGGGCAGAGAACCGGTTAGGTTATTTGAATCCCACCACTGGTTGATGGTATTGAAACTGTGTGACTATCCATGGTGAGGCTACTTCTATGGACCCCCGTGCGTCACTCTGGGGAATGCACTGAAATGGGGCTGGGACCCCAGTGAGACTGTGCGTAGGGCTAGCCCCTTCCAAGGACTGCACACAGCTCAGAACCTGCGACTGTCTTAGCAAACCGACAGTGAGAGGCCAGGAAACCAATTCCAGCTGCGTTGCCTCTTCGTTTTTCCTGCCACATTCCTTTTCCATTCCTCTCTCTTTCCAGTTCTTTCAACTCTTACTCGTATCTGCGGAGATTAGATGAAGTGGAATATTGGTAGCTTTTGGAATAATAAGGGGAACCACTTGAATTTCCCAATAATGTTCTTGGCATGTTACATAGACTTCAGTGGTTCAGATAATCACCCTAATGCTTCACTTGTAGATAACTATGGGCTTTTCAGAGTTTTCTCTCAGAAACTTAGTATGTCCACTTCCAATATATACTTTTTTTCCTATGCACACATCACCAAAATTAGAAGAAAATGCATTTTTTCTAGTACTCAAAGTGTGGCCCAGAGACCTCTGGGGTGTCCAAGATCCTTTCAAAAAGCTCATAAAGTCTGAATGATCTCCATGGTGATACTAAGATGCTTCGTGCCTTTCCACACTCGGTCTCTTATGAGTCTAAGATGGAATGTTCCTGAGGTACAGGACAAGTTATGTCACAGCAGGATGGATGCAGAATGATATGGGCACTCAGATGTTTTTTATTAAGGTAGGCATTCAAGCTATTTGAAAAACATAAAACACAGTGTCCCACTTCTTACTACATTTCTTTATTTTGAAAAATGTAGTTTTTTAAACATAAAAATAGTCTTTATCTTAACATGTAATGGCTTATTATTCTTATTTCTAAATAAATTTATAAATTAACTATTTTTGGTTGCCTTGTTTTTAATTTCTAAGATGATAAATATCCATAGTTATAGTCTATTTAAACAAGATCTATCTGCAGGATCCTCAATAATTGTTAGAAATATAAAAGAGGCCCTAGACCAAAAATTTGGAGTGCTGCTGTTCTAGCACAATTGGCAACAGATTTTTTTTAATAGGCTCATTTTATTCTGGCCTGTGTGATATGATCTCCTTGGAGGCTAGGTGTGGAGGCTTTGTAAGGTGTATGTGGCTAGGCTGGACTACATTTCCCAGAACCCCCCTGTGCTTCTGGTTCCAGTGCCTGGGGAGAAGTGAAGCAGTACCCTTTTGTAGCTCACTCAGGTTGCATTACACAGTGAGGCAACAGGCCTCTGGCCACTGGCTCCCTACCAGACAGAGTATAGGATAGACAGCAGGCGGGAGATGCAGAGAGGGTTTTAGGTTAGTGGTTTTCAAAGACTGCCCCCACCCTTGAACAAGATGCCCTGCTGCTAAACTTCAGTGATGTCCTTTTACTAACTCATATGCATATGCAAATATTGAATACAGTTTTCTCAATTTTGAGGGTTTTTTTAAAATAATTTTTTTTATTATTAAATTTAATGCAGTGACATTGATAAATCAGGGTACATATGTTGAGAGAAAACTTCTCCAGATTATTTTGACATTTGATTTTACTGCATACCCCTCATACAAAGTCAAATTGTCTTCCGTTACCTTCTATCTGGTTTTCTTTGTGCCCCTCCCCTCCCCCCACCCCCCCTCTCTCCTTCCTCACCCTCCCCTCCGCCCGTTAACATCACATTCTAGTCCATGTCTCTGAGTCTCATTTTTATGTCCCATCTATGTATGGATTCATATAGTTCTTAGTTTTTTCTGATTTACTTATTTCACTCCGTATAATGTTATCAAGGTCCATCCATGTTATTGTAAATGATCTGATGTCATCATTTCATATAGCTGAGTAGTATTCCATAGTATATATGTGCCAAAGCTTTTTAATCCACTCGTCCTCTGATGGACACTTGGGCTGTTTCCAGATCTTCGCTATTGTGAACAATGCTGCAACAAACATGGGGGTGCATTTTTCCTTTTGGAGCAGTTCTATGGTGTCCTTGGGGTATATTCCTAAAAGTGGGATAGCTGGGTGAAAAGGCAGTTCGATTTTCAATTTTTTGAGGAATCTCCATACTGTTTTCCACAGAGGCTGCACCAGTCTGCATTCCCACCAGCAGTGCATGAGGGTTCCCTTTTCTCCACATCCTCGCCAGCACTTATTCTGTGTTGTTTTGTTGATGAGCGCCATTCTGACTGGTGTGAGGTGATATTGTGGTTTTAATTTGCATTTCTCTAATGATTAGTGATGTTGAGCATTTTTTCATATGCCTATTGGCCATCTGTATGTCCTCTTTGGAGAAGTGTCTATTCATTTCTTTTGCCCATTTTTTGATTGGATTGTTTGTCTTTCTGGTGTTGAGATTTACAAGTTCTTTATAAATTTTGGTTATTAACCCCTTATCAGATGTATTGTCAAATATGTTCTCCCATTGTTTAGTTTGTCTTTTTATTCTGTTTTTATTGTCTTTAGCTGTGCAAAAGCTTTTTAGTTTGATAAAGTCCCATTTGTTTATCCTGTCTTTTATTTCACTTGCCCATGGAGATAAATTGGCAAATATATTGCTGCGAGTCTGACCAGGTAGTGATGCAGTGGATAGAGCGTCGGACTGGGATGCAGAGGACCCAGGTTCGAGACCCCGAGGTTGCCAGCTTGAGCGTGGGCTCATCTGGTTTGAGCAAAGCCCACCAGCTTGAACCCAAGGTCACTGGCTCCAACAAGGGGCTACTCGGTCTGCTGAAGGCCCGCGGTCAAGGCACATAGAGAAAGCAATCAATGAACAACTAAGGTGTTGCAATGCGCAATGAAAAACTAATGATTGATGCTTCTCATCTCTCTCCATGCCTGTCTGTCTGTCCCTGTCTATCCTTCTCTCTGGCTCACTCTTTGTCTCTGTAAAAAAAAAAAAAAAAAAAAAATATATATATATATATATATATATATATATATATATATATATATATATATATATATATATTGCTGTGAGAGAGGTCGGAGAGCTTACTGCCTATGTTTTCTTCTAAGATGCTTATGGTTTCACGACTTACATTTAAGTCTTTTATCCATTTTGAGTTGATTTTTGTGAATGGTGTAAGTTGGTGTCTAGTTTCATTTTTTTTCAGGTAGCTGTCCAATTTTCCCAACACCATTTATCAAAGAGGCTGTCTTTACTCCATTGTATGCTCTTACTTCCTTTGTCAAATATCAGTTGTCAATAGAGCTGTGGGTTTATTTCTGGGTTCTCTGTTCTCTTCCATTGATCTATATGCCTGTTCTTATGCCAGTACCAAGCTGTTTTGAGTACAATGGCCTTGTAGTATAACTTGATATTGGGAAGTGTGATACCTCTCGCTTTATTCTTCCTTTTCAAGATTGCTGAGGCTATTTGTGTTCTTTTTGGTTCCATATAAATTTTTGGAATATGTGATCTATATCTTTGAAGTATGTCATTGGTATTTTAATTGGTATTGCTTTGAATTTATAGATTGCTTTGGGTAATATAGACATTTTTTAAATCTTATTTTTATTAATTTTAATGCAGTGACATTGATAAATCAGGGTACATATGTTCCGAGAAAACATCTCCAGATTATTTTGACATTAGATTATGCTATGTACCCCTCACCCAAAGTCAAATTGTCTTCCATCACCTGGTAATATAGACATTTTAATGATGTTTATTCTTCCTAACCATGAGCACGGTATATGCTTCCACTTGTTTGTATCTTCCTTGATTTCTTTTATCAATGTTTTATAATTTTCCGAGTACAAGTCTTTAGTCTCCTTGGTTAAATTTACTCCTAGCTACTTTATTTTTTTGGTTGTAATAGTGAAGGGGATTGTTTCCTTAATTTCTCTTTCTGATTGTTCATTGTTGGCATATAAAAATGCCTCTGATTTCTGAGTATTAATTTTATATCCTGCCACCTTGCTGAATTCATTTATCAGGTCCAGTAGTTTTTTGACTGAGACTTTAGGGTTTTCTATATACAATATCATATCATCTGCAAATAATGATAGTTTTACTTCTTCTTTTCCAACTTGAATGCCTTTTATTTCTTCTTCTTGTCTGATTGCTGTGGCTAGGACTTCCAGGACTATGTTGAATAAGAATGGTGAAAGGGGGCATCCCTGCCTTGTTACTGATCTTAAGGGGATTGCTTTTAATTTTTGTCCATTGACTATGATATTGGCTGTGGGTTTGTCATAGATGGCTTTTTATCATGTTGAGGTATGTTCCCTGTATTCCCACTTTGCTGAGAGTTTTGATCATGAATGGGTGCTGGATTTTATCAAAAGCTTTTTCTGCATCTATGGAAATTATCATGTGGTTTTTCTCCTTCCTTTAGTTTATGTGATGAATCACATTGATTGATTTGTGAATATTGTACCAGTCTTGCCTCCCCAGAATAAATCCCACTTGACCATGGTGTATGATTTTTTCCATATATTGCTGGATCCGGTTTGCTAATATTTTGTTGAGGATTTTAGCATCTATATTCATCAGGGATATTGGTCTATAATTTTCTTTCTTTGTGTTGTCTTTGCCTGGTTTTGGAATCAGAATTATGCTCGCCTCATAAAAGGAGCTTGGAAGTCTTCCTTCCTCTTGAATTTTTTGAAATAGCTTGAGGAGGATAGGGGTTAGTTCTTCTTTGACTATTTGGTAGAATTCACTTGTGAAGCCATCAGACCCCGGACTTTTCTTTGTTGGGAGTTTTTCTAACTGATTCGATCTCATTTGGAGTAATCAGTCTGTTAAGGTTTTCTGATTCTTCCAGATTGATTTTTGGAAGATTGTATGTTTCAAGGAATTTGTCCATTTTATCTAGGTTGTCTAGCTTTTTGGCATACAGTTCTTCATAGTATTTTCTTACAATATTTTGTATTTCTGTTGTGTCAGTTGTTATTTCTCCACTCTAATTTCTAGTTTTATTTATTTGAGTCCTCTTTTTATTTTTCTTGGTGAGTCTAGTTAAAGGTTCATTGATCTTGTTTACCTTTTCAAAGAACCAGCTCCTAGTTTCATTGATCCTCTGTATTGTTTCTTTAGCCTCTATGTCATTTATTTCTGCTCTGATCTTTATTTTTTTTTTTAATTTATTTTATTCATTTATTTTTAGAGAAGAGAGGGAGAGACACAGAGAGAGAGAGAGAGAGAGAGAGAGAGAGAGAGCAAAGAGAGACAGAGAGAGAGAAGGGGGGAGGAGCTGGAAGCATCAACTCCCATATGTGCCTTGACCAGGCAAGCCCAAGGTTTCGAACTGACGACCTCAGCATTTCCAGGTCGACGCTTTATCCACTGCGCCACCACAGGTCAGGCCTCTGATCTTTATTATTTCCTTCCTTCTACTAAATTTGGGCTTTACTTGCTGTTCTTTTTCTAGTTCTTTTAGATGCAGGGTTAAGTTGTTTATTTGAGCTTTTTCTAGTTTCTTAAAGTGTGCCTATAGTGCTATGAACTTCCCTCTCAGTACTGCTTTTGCTGTGTTCCATAGATTTTGAGTTGTTGTATGCTTATTATCATTTGTTTCTAGGAATTTTTTTTATTTCTTCTTTGATCTCATTCTTAATCCATTTGTTATTTAACAATCTGCTATTTAGTTTCCATGTGTTTGAGAGTTTTTGAGCTTTTCTGTTGTGGTTGATTTCTAGTTTCATGCCATTGTGATCAGAGAAAGTACTTGATATGATTTCAATCTTCTTAAACTTGTTGAGACCACTTTTTTGCCCTAACATGTGGTCTATCCTAGAGAATGTACCATGAGCACTTGAAAAGAATGTATATTCTGCTGCTTTAGGGTGAAAGGTTCTGAAGATATCTATTAAATTGAGTTGATCTAGTGTGTCCTTAAAGTCTGCTGTTTCTTTGTTAATTTTCTTTCTTGAGGATCTATCTAGTGATGCTAGTGGGGTATTAAAATCCCCTACTATTATGGTATTGCTGTTGATTTCGCCCTTCAAATCCATCAAAGTCTGCTTTATATATTTAGGTGCTCCCATATTAGGTGTGTAGATATTTATAATGGTGATATCTTCCTGTTGGATTGTCCCGTTATCATTATGTAGTGACCTTCTTTATCTCTTACTATAGTCTTTGTTTTAAAGTCCATTTTGTCTGATATAAGTATTGCTACCCAAGCTTTTTTTTTTCATTTCCATTTGCGTGAAATATTTTTTTCATCCTTTTCCCTTCAGTCTATGTGCATCTTTTGTTTTAAGGTGTATCTCTTGTAGACAGTATATGTATAGGTCCTGTTTTCTTATCCATGAAACTATGCTATGTCTTTTGATTGGATCATTTAATCCATTTACATTTAAGGTTATTATTGATATGTAATTGTTTATTTCCATTTTATTCTTTAAAACTGTATTCCTCTTTTGCTATATTCTTTTTCTCCTTTGATCTGTTTACAACAGGCCCCTTAGCATTTCTTACACCCTTGGTTTGGTTGTAGTGAATTCCTTGAGGTTTTTTTTTTTTGTCTGGAAAGCTTTTTATTTCTCCTTCAATTTTAAACGATAGCCTTGCTGGATAAAGTAGTCTTGGTTGTAGGCTCTTGTTCTGCATTACTTTGAAAATTTCTTGCCATTCCCATCTGGCCTCAAGTGTTTCTGTTGAGAAGTTGGAAGTCATCCTTATGGGGAATCCTTTGTAGGTGATAGTCTTTTTTTCTCTAGCAGCTTTTAATATTTTCTCTTTATCACTTAGCTTTGGTACTTTAATTATGATGTGTCTTGGTGTAGATTTCTTTGGGTTTCTCTTTAATGGAGTTCTCTGTGCTTCTTGAACTTGTGAGATGTTTTCCTGCCTTAATTGAGGGAAGTTTTCAGCTATGATATGCTTGAACAAAGTCTTTATCCCTTGTTTTTTCTCTTCTTCTTCAGGAAGCCTATGATGCGAATATTATTTCTCTTCATGTTGTTACAGAGCTCTCTTAGAGTTTCCTCTGACTTTTTGAGTCTCTTTTCTTTTTTCTGTTCTGCTTCCATGCCTTTATTTATCTTGTCCTCTAACTCGCTGATTCAATTCTCAGCTTCATCCATCCTGCTTTTAATTCCTTCCATTGTGTTCTTCATTTCTGATATTGTATTTGTCACTTCTGACTGATTCTTTTTTATTATTTCAATGTCCTTTTTTATATTTGCTATCTCTTTATTTAGGTGTTCGTAATGACCATCTATTGTTGTTCTAAAATCTTTGAGCATCCTAAAAATCATTATTTTAAACTCTGCATCTGGTAATTTGGTTATATCTGACTCATTCAGGTCCTTTTCTGGGGATCTCTTGATTCATTTGTGTTGCATTTCTCTGCTTTCTCATTTTGTCTGTGTAAAAGAAGGTTTTGGCCACTGGAGTTCACTGGGTGTGGCCTCTGTGTTCCCTATGTGTGGTCTGTCTGCAGGCCCGCACCCCCTCTGCTGTTGCTGCCTAGGGTGTTCGGGTATGGGCATTGCCGGTGCCTGCCCACTGGGGTTGTTGCTCTGGTTTCTGCCTCACCTTCACAGGAGTGGCTGTGATCATGTGCTCAGGTGTACAAGCCTTGGTGACCTTGGCCTTTACCCTGCCCCCGTGGGTGGCATTATGCTCGACCCTGAGGGCAGGCGTGAGCACCTTTGCTCAGCTGTGGGTCTCCACCTGTTTCCGAGCTTTCGCCCTGCCCTTGCAGGAGGATCCCACTCATGGGACGGCTGCAAGACTTGGCTCCACAGGCCGGGTGGGACTGCATGCACACGCTCAGTAGCTGGACTCTGCCTGTTCTGGGCTTTTGGCTCCACCACCACAGGAGGAGTCAGCTCCCAAGTCAGGCCACAAGCCTCAGTTCCATGGGCAGGGCAAAGCTGTGCTCCTGCGCCCTTGCTCAAGGGCGGGTCTTCGCCCCTTCTGGGGCTCCTGCCTTCCCCCCCCAGGCTGAATTGCAGGCTGCCTGCAGCTGGGCTTGACTGCTTTTCCCCAGCCGGGCAAGACTGAGCTCACACCTGGGCCCAGTGGTGGCTAGCCAGCTTCTGCCCTTGCCAACAGAACTGCGCTTCCGTGTCCCGCCACCACCTGCCCTTGGGCGAGCTCTCAGCTGTGTAAATGGGGTGCTGCAGTTCAGACGCTAAGACTCACTACTATAGTCCCGAAAGCTCCCTCCTTCTAAGCGACTCTGGTCTGAGTGCCGCGGGAGACCTTGTTTGGCTGGTGTCCCGCTTCCCTTTGCTGGTATTGCTGTTTCCAGGGGAAATATTCACTTCAGATTTGGGAAGTGACTCAGCCCAGGGGTTAGGGTGGCTGTCTCTCAAAATGATTCTCCCTGTGCCACCTAGATTACACTCTGTTCCTGCTACTCCGGTCCTCTCCTCTCTCCCTGTCCCCCGGAGCCCCGGGTGAGTGGTTGTGAGAGAGGTTTTCTGGGCAGTCCCTTTAAGAAGAATCTTGGGTCTGAGAAATCAGTCTCTTTCTCACAAACAGTATCCTGACTTGTTTCCAGCTAAATACTGTCCATACGCCTCTTCTAGGCTCTGGGGCTGCAGGCTGGGGCTTTGTTCCTGGGACTCAGGACCCTCCCCTCTCGGCTAAACTCACTTCCCACCATGTGAGTCTTTCCTGGCTGCCGTTCGCTCCGGGGAGCTGGGTAGCCCTCTCTGCGTTTCCACTTTTCCTACCAGTCTCAGTGTGCCTTCTTTAGTGTTCCTGGGTTGAAGAGTCCTCTTAGTTTAGTCCAAAGTTGGTTTTTCCAGATGATGATTCTTAAAATTAGTTTGTAATCCACTTTGGTTCTGGGAGGTGGAAGTTGGTACGTCCGCCTACTCCAGTGCCATCTTATCTCTCCCTTCTGGCAGTTCCTCCTTCTCTGGAGACAAAGGGCTCTCTGAGGGTTTTTTTTTTTTGAAGTTACTGAATTTTGTTTACATTGCAAATCACATGATGCTTTCCATCTTCAAAGTACTCTGTTTTTAAAAACCTTAATCAGCGGGAGGCTAACTCATAAGTGCTGAAGGGCAGGAGAACTGTACCATCCTTCTATCTGCACAGGGAAACTGAGTCAGGGGGCTTACAATTTGGTCAAACAGCAGAGGATCAGGACTCAATCTACACTAAGCTCTTCTCTGCAGACAGGCTTTCCGGGAAACAGCCATGGTGATTGTGCTGTGTCCTCAGCCCTATCCTGTACTGCTGGTGCTGCAATTCTTTCCATAACCCACTTCACAGACGGGGCAGCTGCAGCTCAGAGATCCTACGGCACATGGCCAGGGCCACCAGGTGGCAGGTGGCAGGGGGCACAGGTGCTTCCCGCTCTGCGTCCACACCTCCAAGTGCTCAGGGAAGAGAGGGCTGGCAGCAGTCTCCTTCTTTCTGCTACCTGAAGAGCACGTGACAGGTGCGGCAGGCTTAACTGACTGCCATCCAAAGGCTTTCTTGGCTCATTTCCCCTAATCCAACACACAGACTTTATTCAGATGTCACCCACTGTCCTCTGTAGTGAGAATTTTTTAGGTCTAGGATGCAATCCAAGATCACCTGTTGCATTTGTCTTGCCACGTCTCTTTAGTCTCATTTTGTCTGGACTAGTCTTCCTCAGTCTTTCTTTGTCCTTCTCCACTTTGACATTTTGAATAGACTGGGCTGGTTATTTTGCAGAATGTCCCTCTGATTCAGTTTGCACATAAGTGGCAGAAATACCCCAGAAGTGATATGGTATTCTTCTCATTGATCCTATCAGGTGGCAAATGGCTGTGACTTGTTCCTATATTGGTGACATTAAGTTCAGCCACCAAGTCCTGGACATGTCCTCCGAGTTTCTCTCCTGCAAAGTTATCATTTCCCCCTTTGTTATTAATAACAAATCTGTGGGGGAGATTGTCTGAAGTTCTGGGAAAATCCTGTTCCTTACAGCACATTGATGGCTCTTGCCTGAATCACATTACTATGGTGATACCCAGATGCTGAGTTTTAAGCTCTGTCATTCCTTTTGTGTTTATAACTTTAACATCTTACTGTAAGGACCTTGCCTTTTTCTTATTTATTTACTTCTGTCAACATGGATCCTTGATGTCTGATTTTATTCAGTTGGTTATAATCCATTTTGATGCTCAGATTGTCCCGGATTTGGCGGTGGGAGCTCCTTCAAGCAGTATCTGTGCCTGCCATTCTCTGAGCATGTTCTTGTTTGCACACAAGGTGGTTTGGGCTCACTTTCCCAGCCTCAGCCCTGGAATCAACTGTTTTGCTGAGGACCCCTGGTTCTTTTTAGTGGGGAACAATATTAGAACCCAAGATCTGGAAGCTAGGTGTGTTCACTGCCACTGAGGTGTCACTGCTCACGTCCTCTCAGTGGATAGACTGGAGAAAGTGGCCATTTCATATCATTTTTGCCTTCCAACCATTTCATATTTGTAGCTCCTTTCTCTCACCGTGAGAAGCCTGGATTCCAACAAGAGCAATGTATTTGCTCCTTCACTCAATTCTATGATACACACAAACGTGTTTCAGGATTAACTACCCACACCACTATTAACAGCGAACCCAACCTATTAAGTCAAATATAAGTTCTCTTTGTGTTACTTTTGGTGTTTTTATCTGCAGATTGAGAGTAGTAGAAGTACTGAAGCTAAAAGTTACTTGGATTCTTTCTTTTCCACATTTTAAAAACATGGTCGTTACTCATTTTGGTATATAGTTAAATTTATTTGTTTCCAACTCTGAAGTTAAAAAATAAATCCTTGTTGATTTAACTTTTGACATTTTAATCATTATGTGTTTTGGTGTGGACCTCTTTGGGTTCACTTGTTTGGAACTCCCTGTCTTCCCAGACGTGGTTGGGGAAGTTTTCAGCTATTAGTTCTTTAAATAGGTTTTCTTCTGGGACTGCTCTGATGTGATGTTGGTATGCCTGATTTTGTCCCAGAATTCCCTGTTTTAAAAAATTCTTTTTTCTTTCTGCTGTTCCGATTGAGTGTTTTCTGCTACCTTGTCTTCCAAATCAATGATTGGATCCTTGGCGTTATCTAATATGCTGTTGATTCCATCCAATGTATTCTTCATTTCATAGTGTATTTTTTTTTTGTATTTTTCTGAAGCTGGAAACGGGTAGGCAGTCAGACAGACTCCCACATGCGCCCGACCGAGATCCACCCGGCATGCCCACCAGGGGGCAATGCTCTGCCCATCCTGGGCGTAGCTCTGTTGCGACCAGAGCCACTCTAGTGCCTGAGGCAGAGGCCATGGAGCCATCCCCAGCGCCCGGGCCATCTTTTCTCCAATGGAGCCTCGGCTGCGGGAGGGGAAGAGAGAGACAGAGAGGAAGGAGAGGGGGAGGGGTGGAGAAGCAGATGGGCGCTTCTCCTGTGTGCTCTGGCCAGGAATCGAACCCGGGACTTCTGCATGCCAGGCTGATGCTCTACCACTGAGCCAACTGGCCAGGGCCTCATAGTGTATTTTTTATTACTGACTCTTTTTATGTTTTCCATCTCCTTATAATGTTTTCTTTTTCTTTGCTGAAGGTCTCACTGAGATCAATGAGCATGCTTTTAACCAATGTTTTGAACTCTTTATCTGATAGATTGCTTGTCTCTGTTTTATTTAGTTCTTTTTCTGTGTTTTTGTCCTGGTCTTTTGTTTGGGACAAATTTCTCTATCCATTTTGGCGGTGTCTCTGCGTTTCTTTCTATGAATTAGGCAAAATAGCAACCTCTTGTCATCTTGAAGGAGAGACCTCGTGAGGGAGCTATCCCTTTGTGGACTGCTGTGTGCCCAGTGCCTTTGTTACAGGGGTAGGAAGGAGACCTTGATCCTTATCTTCTTCAGAGAAAGAATTCAAGAGAAAATGCAGCAAGTAAAGGAAGTATTTATTGGCCGTTGAGGAACAAAGTCAGAGGAAAGGGGGTCTGGGAGACAGGTTCAGGGGGTTAGCCTGGGATGAGCTGCTGCTGCCCACTGCTCCCCTGGTTGCAAGTTTCATGGGGTCCCTTAGCGCTTAAGGGAAAGGGAGGGGCAAGAAAAAAAGCTCCTGGGGGAAGAATAGGAGGGGGAGGAGGAGGGAGGGCACCCTGGGACCTCTGTCTTAAGGGGTTTTAGGGGAATTTCCCAGGGAGGGTCTCAATAGAAATAATTCATCAGCTCTCCAGATATGTTCTTTTAGGGCTGTGGTCTTCATTGATTGGTCAGCAACAAGGCAGGGGGTCATTAGTCCATGCAGCTGGTCCTGAGGTTGCTGTGGCTCTCCTTTGTCTGGTTTTGCAGCTTTCTTGGGCCTAGAGCTGAAACACAACTGAGGCCCGAATGTTATCTCTAGGGGTGGTTGAATGCTGAAGCCTATTCTCCAGCTTTCTTGTTTGTCCCTCCTCTAAGGGGGTTCTAAACCCCCATGACCAGCTAAGGGAGAAAAAGTCACTCTCGGGGCGAGGTCCTTGTTCCCATCGCAAGGCACCTGGAGCTTTCCGCCCTGGTGGCCTTCTTTGCCTGGCCTGTAGTGCTTGCTCTGCTCACATCTGTCCAACTGCCTACGCCACCTTTGGCAGGCCAGCTGGAGCTGGAGTACACATGGTGGGTGGGTGGGGGGCAAACCCTATTAGCGCCTGGAGCTGGAGCTTGAGCTGGAGCTGGAGTGGACGAGAAGTCCTGGGTGCAAGTAGCACCTGGCCACCTTGGCAGGCAGGCTGGAGTTGTAGCTGTTGTGGGGTCAGGCTTCCAGCAATCCGGGTCAGCCATGCCAGGTCCTATGGCTGACACTGGAGCAGATGTGAGCTGCCAGGATTCCCAGAGGTAAGCTGCTGGGCCTGCACAAAGTCCCAAAGACAGCACACCTGGGGGAGCTGTAGCGAGGGCAGGTGGAGCTGAGCGGAATGTGTGTGCATGGGGGTGCAAGTCACGTGTCTGGAAGCTGGAGTGAGTGGGCTGTAGGGATATGTGTTTCTGTGTGGTCTCTCTCTCTGCTATGCGGAAGCTGCTCCATCAGCCCTCACTTTTCTCCAGGGGAATGCCCTGTCGGATGTAAACTCCTCGTGTTCCTGGGAGGAGGTGAGTTCTGGGTCTTCCCACACCACTGTTTTAGACTAGGTTTCCTGGCAGGCTGGTTGTGGGGCAGCTGTGTTAGGCTTGCTCGTGGGTTTACTGGCTGCAAGCACTTTGCTTGATTAGTGCGTGAGCACGTGGCAGAGGCCCGTGTGCATAGCTATATAAGGCTATGGGTGCTTCCTCTTGGTGGCGATTCTCCCAGATCACTCTCCTGACACCGTGTGGTGTGGTTTTCCTTGCTTCCTTGCCCTTACGTTAATAGCAGATTTTCCTTTGTTTATTAGCTCTTTCCCTTTTGTTGTTTATTTGCTCACCTGTCTTTGTTCGCCTTCAATAAACAGGTATGGCCCGACGCTTTATGGCTCCACATGTCCTCTACCTTCTGCCCGAATCCAATGTGAACCTGCCTGGCCTCGGCCACCGGCATTACAGTGGTGTACAGTGCCGCTGAAATGGAAGGCCCAGAGCAGGAGGATGACATCCTGTACAGTGAGGAAGCGGTACCCTACGTGGGTCAGTAGCGGGTATATGTGTTAACACTGATACCAGATAAATACCAGGAGCAAATGACTTTTGCAGAGGGCAATCCACTGACCAGCAGTAGAGAACACTGGGGTTTCCAAGCCTGGCCTGCCTGTCTGCAAAGCTGGAAACCTGCTCCAGACAGACACCCCACTGGCCTCAGGAGCAAGCTCGGGAAGCCGAGGGCCTGCGTGTTGCCCACATGGCCAGTGAGCTGGTCACAGACCCCGGGCAGCGCCAGAGCAGCCGCTCAGCACTTGGCCGCTGGCTCGCTGAGCCCTTCCCTCAATTTTGAGATCGTATTCCTTAAATTTTTCTTAAAATTTGCAGCCTGGTACCAATTACTGTATATGGTGAGAGCTAGGGAAAAACAAAATGAGGAGCAAATGACTATTAGGACAACCCAGACACAGCAGTACATTCAGTGAAATGCCTCCTAGCTTTTCTAAGACAGTGTCACATGTGCTTGAAATGATCTCAGGTTCTGCAAATATATTTCTCTAATTACTCCTTATTTGCATGTTTTCATTAAATAAACTGGTGTTTCCCGTGGTTTCCCAGGACCATGTGACTGTGTGAAGGTTCATTTCCTGAACAAGAACAACGCCACTGACGTTGAGACACATTTGAACTCACTTCCTCATGACAGCACTTCCCCTCGGCTTCCATTAAGATATATATTGAGAAACGTTAAATGTTCTGCCCAGGAAGAATAGAGGGCAGAAAAAGTTCTGCCCAGTAGCATCCAGCCAACCTAATTATCTTGGACTGCTGTGATCTCTTAATGAGACTTCCGTGGGGAAGGAAAAAGAGTCCTCTTGCCATATGAAACCCTTCGCCTTCCTCTCTGACAATGTCACCTGCAAGCCTCTCGTTAACAACTCCCCGGCAGCTGTCAGCTCCTCCAGGGTGGGAATTCCGCATCCCAGGCTTCCCACAGTACCTGACACAGAGAACCTGGGTGTGGAGAATCATCTGTGGAAATAATTAACGACTGCTTCAGAAATCTCAGCAGGCCGACTCCAGTTCCCCTGGCTTTCCAATCTTAGCCTTTCTCAGTCGGATTCTACAAGACAATCAGCCTACAGACAAGTGATTCACATGACCTTTTCTCAATTTTACCGCCAGTGCTACAGAGCTACTACCATTGTAGGTGGAGAGGAGGTGAGTTCATTTATTAAACAGCGTCATTGCGGTTTGGGGCTTCAGGCTATCGGGAATCCTTGCTGAGAATGGCCACTGAGGTTTCTGGGTTTACAGCAGGGCATACAAGGTGGGTGTACCCCTGCAGTTCTTTCTAGGAAGAAGCAGCTAGCTACATCTGAGCTCCTTCCGTGAGCTCAAAACTGAAATTTAATGCATGCAGAAAGCACATTAGTGGTTATTAGGTACCTGGGACAAGGCGGGGGGACTTGTTGGTAGTGACTGCAAATGGCATGAGGGGTCTTTCTGAGGCCTTAGAAAGGCTCTCAAACTGGATTGTGGTGAAAGCTGTGCTATATACTTAAAACAAGTGAATTTTATTGCGTGTAAATTATACCTTTAAAAAAAGCCATTAAAAAAAATAAAAGAACCTATTTACCCCTGAATATCTATTATAGAGACAACTAAGGAAACAGGCATAAAAGGAAAAGACCTTAGGTTGGAATGAACCACAGCCTGACTTGGGGTCAGTGTGTCCTACTAGTGTTAAGAATAAAGATAGTGAATACAGCCATGTATTTAAAAAAAAATTTTTAAATTCTCTTTTGTTATTTCTTTCCCACATCCTATAAACTTGGTCAATATTTAAAAATTCCCTAAAACTACACACCCTTCATGTGTCATGTAACTACTTCTAGTCATAGCCAAGTCTCTCAAATGTCTTTGCTTTCAGTTTCTGTTGAGTTATACATTTGTTCATGCAACAAATGTGTAACAAATATCTATTAGACATACGATTTGCAAATATTTTCTCCCATTCAGTAGGTTGATTTTTTCATTTTGTTGATGGTTTTCTTTGTTTTGCAGAAGCTTTAAATTTTGAAGTAGTGCCTGACCTTTGGTGGTGCAGTGGACCAAGCGTCGACCTGGAATGCTGAAGTTGCCGGTTCAAAACCCCGGGCTTGCCTGGTCAAGGCACATATGGGAGTTGACACTACTTGCTCCTCCCCCCTTCTCTCTCTTTCTCCCTCTCTCTCTGTCTCTCTTCTCTAAAATGAATAAAGAAATAAAAATAATTAAAAAAAATTTTGATGTAGTCCCACTTGTTTATATTTACTTTTGTTGCCTTTGTTTTTTGGTGTCAAATCCAAAAAATTACTGTCAAGGTGCTTCCACCCTTTGTTTTCTTCTAGGAGTTTTATAATTTAGACCTTATGTTTGATTTTTTAGTACATTTTGGGTGAATTTTTGTGTATGGTGTATATGGAGGGAAGGTCTGATTTAATTCTTTAGCACGTGGCTGTCCAGTTTTTCAACATTTATTAAAGATACTGTCTTTTTTCCCATTGTATGTTCTTGTTTCCTTTGTCATAAATGAACTGAGCATATGTGCATGGGTTTATTTCTTGACTCTCTATTCTGCTCCATTGATCTCTTTGTTTTATGCCAATACCAGACTGTTTTGACTACTGTAGCTTTGTAGCAGTTTCTGTAGGATGATGTGGCAATATGTGCACATGCGCAGATGATGACGTAACACCGTGTATACAGCGGAGCAGCCCACAGCCATGCCAGTCGAGATGTGGATGGTACAGAGGAAACTTCAGTGTGTTCTGTGGCTCGCTAAATTAGAATCTGTGACCAAAGTGCAGTGTGAATATCGGCGCGCGAGTTTATAACGAAGCACCACCACATAGGAATAACATTATTTGGTGGGATAAGCAGTTGAAGGAAACCAATAGTTTGGTGGAGAAACCCCGTTCTGGTAGACCATCAGTCAGTGACGAGTCTGTAGAGGCTATACGGGATAGCTACCTAAGGAGCCCTAAAAAATCTGTGCGTGAGCCCACATTGAACTGCACTGAATAGGTATGAAACTGGGAGAGTTTTCCTTTTATTTGGTGCAGATTTCACATTTCTATCGTCTTTTGTTGCTTTCCTGTGACCGGTCAAAAATGCACCATGACTTTATGGACACACTGAACTTTGAAATCAGGAACTGTGATGCAACCAGCTTTGCTCTTTTTAAGATTGCTTCAGTTATCTGAGGTCTTTTGTGGTTCTGTACTATTCTTAAGTCATTTTGGTCCTTATCTTTTGAAAATTAGTAATACAGTGTGTATTTGAAAGCTACTGAATTAAGCCTTTAGAATGAGGTCTCACTGACCACCAATGAAAGAGGTGCTCCTTCCAGAAGTGCAGCGGGGGGCCGCATGCGGCCTGCAGGCCGTAGTTTGGGGAGCCCTACTCTACAGACTCGTCACTGACTGATGGCCTACCAGAACAGGGTTTCTCCACCAAACTGCCGGTGTCCTTCAACTGCTTATCCCACCGAATAATGTTATTCCGATGTGGTGGCGCTTTGTTATAAATGCACCAGTATTCACGTTGCACCTTGGTCATAGATTCGAATTTAGTGAGCCACAGAACACACTGAACTTTCCTCTGTACCATCCACATTTCGACTGGCATGGCCGTGGCTGCTCTGCTCTATACACGGTGTTACGTCATCATCTGTGCATGCGCATATGCTGCCACCTCATCCTACAGAAACTGGGAGGGTTTTCCTTTTATTTGGTGCCGATTTCACATTTCTATCATCTTTTGTTGCTTTCCTGTGACCGGTCAAAAGTGCACCATAACTTTATGGACACAGTGTACTTTATTTAAGGGCTTTATTTAAATAAACTTTATAAAGCTTTATCTGAGCTTTATTTAAGCTCAGATTTCTAGAATAAATCACTCTGGCTTCGACATGGACAAGAGTGTGGTGGTTACCAGGGGTGGGGGGAGGGAGGACATGGGAGGGAGGGAGGGAGAGAGTTAGGGGGAGGGGGAGGGGCACAGAGAACTAGATAGAGGGTGGCGGAGGACAATCTGACTTTGGGCGAGGGGTATGCAATATAATTTAATGACAAAATAACCTAGACATGTTTTCCCTTGAATATGTGTACCCTGATTTATTAATGTCATCCCATTACCATTAATAAAAATTTATTAAAAAAAAAATCACTCTGGCTTCAACATGGAAAACAGCTTGTGTGAGGTTTCAGGATGGAAGGGGCCCAATAAGTCAGGAAATGAGGGTACATTTCTGAGTGAGCGATGAGCTTGGTTTGTTCCTGGGTGGGAGCAGGATGAAAAGGGGGTAGGTGACCTGACAATAAGATATAGGAAGATTCTTGGCAGTTCTAGTCTGTTTTCTATCAGAAACAGACCAAGTTTATGGAATCACCAAGTTTACGGAAACCCCCTTTTTAAGGGGAATATTATTTTCACACAGTAAATACAGTTCTTATTAGTATATTCATATATTTTCTTCTTAAGAGCTTTGAACATTACCCAAAGTAACATAGAAAGGTAAATTATTTATTAACTTGTTTCTAACAAGAAATGTAGGTACTCTTTTCAGGTATTTGCCTAAGAATTTCCCTGTCACACTCAATAATGAAAGACCTCATTCTAAAGGCTTAATTCAGTAGCATTCAAATCGGAGTGTGCATCAGAAGCACCTTACAAGCTTGTTCAAACACAGATTACTGTGCCCAACCCCCAGTGTTTCTGATTCAGAAAGTGTAAGGTGTGGCCTGGGATTTTCTCATCTCTGCGGAGCTCCCAGGTGATGCTGATGTTGCTGGTCTAGGGACTGCCACGTGTGACCACTAGCTAATGAGAACTGGTGCAGCCAAGGAACGAGCGTCCTGGATTTGACACAGAGTTCTTTTTAGTGATGTGGCATAGGCAAGTTCCTCACCTGGGTGTGCCATTGTTTTCTCACCTGGATTTGGATGAGGATTGTAACAAGGAATGTTTATAAAGCATTAGGACAGGCACACAACAGATGTAGATTTATTTTTATGAAAAAGAAATTAAGTTTTATGGGCCTAGGATATGCTACAATTCTCAGAATAAAGTCGGGCGGATGAATGCTTGCAGGTCCCTCTTGGAAAATGCTGGTCCGGCTTTAATGTGCTATCACAACGAGGCCTTGGCAGGAACCCCACTCTGCTCCTTCGCCACCCCCTCAGTTCTGATACATTTCTACTAAGATTGTGTGTTCAGTTATTGTCTGCCCCTCCCTTACCCCTGACCGCCATGGCTCTGGCCCTCTGCCTGCCCCCGGACAGGGTGTCACACCTGGGAAGTGGCTGAGGGATACAGAATGCTTACTCACCCACGTCTGTGGCTGATTGCTCTTGGAAGGCAGTTGTGGACAAGTTTACAAGGTTCCCAGGTTGCACAAGCCATTTTTGAAACAGATGGGAAGACCACTTCTGTTGGTTCTTGGTTGACCTCAAGGAGACTGTCACGAGGCATCAGGAAGACGTGGGAGGAGACAAACCACAGGAGACCCCCGTCATCCGAATCTTTGTTCCCTTAGATTCTTTAGCAGCAAGCAAGGCAGGTGTCACCTGCACATTCCACCTCTGAACTTTCCCGGATGAAGGCTTGGATGGTCTCTGCCTAGAGCTAGCTAGCATGTGGGAATTGAGTAGTTTCCAGAATGACCTAAGGGGCTGGGGTGGAGAGGAAGTGGGATCAAGAGACAGCTTCCACTGAGACCACCCCTCAGTCAGCCTGCAGGTGTGAGGTGAGTCTGGAGGAGGGAGCTCACAGCCACCCAAGTGACATCCAAGTGACACCCAATTTGTGGACCACAGGAGAGAAACTTGGGTTCGATAATTAGGAAGTCTCCTTAACCCTAAAGTTAAGCCCTGGACAAAGCAGATGTGTATCTTTTCCTGGGACTGTGTCCTCTTTGGGTGATATTTAAACATCATGAATCCTCCCTGGAGTGACCTTTCATTACTTGGTCCATGTTCTTGGGAGAGGGAAATCTTTAAAGCTTGGCATGGCTCTGGCCTAGAGTTGTGGGTTTTGTGTTTGGGAACATGAGGTCACTGAATTTTGAGACATTTGGGTCCTTACTTCTGCCAGGTGCCTATGCTGTCCTTTCTCTAGGAGCAGCAGACTTTCATGCCCAGACATGATTCCCAGCCTCCTTTGAGTGTTGGGGCTGTAGCCCAAGCTGAGCTCTTGCAGGCGGTTCAGCTTGCCCACACAGTCTCTTGACCAGTAAGGAACCCTGGAGTCTGCTTGCCTGAGGGACAGAGCCTTAGGGCCAATCATGGCTCATGAGAGGCTGATCCAGGCAAGGGGAGACAGAGGCAAGCAGCAGGGCCTGGAGTGTCCGAGAATTTGCTGGCAAGCTCAACCCAGAAAGGTACACTTTGCTGTCCATGTCATTCATTTGCACTTACATGTTGGTGTGGCTCAGGATAACAATAGGTCATTAGGGGAGATGTCAGTTATCTCAATGTCAGTAAAAAAGAGTATTTTCCTTTTATGGCCAAAATATAGCCAAAGCATCCAGTGGTTTGAGCCATGGTGAAGATTTGAGAGTATCTAACCTACTATCTGATGTCTATGATGATGCCCATTTAGTGAAAAGTTCATATGAAGACTGGAGGAGAAACAATTATTCACATACCTCCATTCAATGAATAACCTTGGGTTACTTCCTATCCCAGGAAATAAATACATTGGGTGTCCTAAATGCATGGATGGATGGTAGTTCATGGTCATTGATGGATGGACTGAGTGGATTTTCTGAGGGAAGGACAGGCTGGCATTTCCTTGGAAGCACAAGTCAGCAGAACACCCACCCACGGTGCTGCAAGGTAGTTACAGGGCACTCTGGATATCCACACCCAGCACTGGGGGCCGTCAGAGTCCCTCTGCTGGTCATCCCTGGCTGTGTGGCTCGTCGTGGGTGCTCAGTAAATTGAGCACACATTCACTGAGCACCCATGACGAGCCAGAAGTGTCTGGGTGTGTGTGATATCCCGGGAAACAAAACAGGGAAAGATGCCTGCCCTCCCTTGGGGACACAGGTAGTTATGATGCAAAAACACATACCACCATCACCAGTGATAATTGCTGTGCACCAGCCAAGATTCCCAAGAGCAGGGACCTGTCAGACAAACCACCAGGGGGCAGCCTTCCCTGTGAGCTCACCCCGAGACTTCCTCCGGCAGCTGCTGTGTGTTTGTGGCAGCTATTGCTCAGGCCCTGGAAAATTTTTGCCCAGTTTGGAACCCACAGCTGGATGTCTGTCCTGATGCAAAGGGACACCAGAGGGCCCTAGAAAGGGGAGTCACGTTTAGGGCTTAGGAAGGACAGATTACTGCTTCAGACCATGCCCCATCCTGTCTTTACTACAGAGAGGGTGTCACCTGTCCAGGCTGACAGTGGGGCAGCTTCTTCAACTAACTCCCCAGCCACGGGTTCTGGATGGGGCTGGGGGATATCCTTGGTGGGACCAACTTTCCTAGGCTAGCTGTCCTCTATGGAAAGTGAGAGCCAGAGATAAGCAATCGTTCTCTTAAAATGCTATTTTAACCTTATCATCGGCTGCTATTTTAAATGTCCCTAAGTTTGGATAGTTAATCACAGAAACAGTAAATATCTTTCAAAGCTTTAAGATATGATGGAAGATTCTGAATCAAGTTTCAAAACTATAGTTAACTCTGACCTGAGGTCAAAGTCAGACTATTACCTGAAGACCTTCATTTGAAAAGTCTGTCCGCAGGCTGGGATGGTCCTGAAAGAACAATCTGCCAATACAATAAGTTCAAAGGAGGCAAATTAGCCATGAGTTTCACAGATGGCCGCTTAAAGGAGACACAGGGAGGGTTAATTCTTCCCATTCTCACAGTTGTGTTTCTCATGGGAGGCTACGCAATGCTTGCCCTTGTAATTTTCTTTTTAGGATAGAGACTCTTTTTGTTCCGATTGCTTGGGCATCTCAGTATGGACATGACAACTTTTTCCATTCTATTTTAGTTTACAGAGTGCATTGGTTTTGAATTTCTTGGAGTAGATTTTCTATGTGACTGTATTTTATTCAGCATTATAAGTAGCGCTGACTTTAAACAATTTTTTTTTCTTTTTCTCCAAGTGAGAGGAGAGGAGAAAGATAGACTCCTGCATGTGCCTCAACCAGGATCCACCCAGCAACCGATCCTGGGGCCGATGCTCTGCCTCTTTGGAGCCATGCTTGCAACTGAGCTATTTTTAGCACCTGAGGTGAAGGCTCCATGGAGCAATCCTCAGCGCCTGGGGTCAGTGTGCTTGAACCAATGGAGCCATGGCTGTGGTAGAGGAAGAGAGTGAAAGAGAGAGAAGGGAAAGGAAGAGGCATGGAGAAACAGATGGGCGCTTTTCCTCTGTGCCCTGACCAGAAATTAAACCTGGGACATCCACACTCCAGGCCAATGCTTTACCACTGAACCAATCACCCAGGGCTGACTTTAAACATTTATAGAGTTGTTTCTCCAAGGAGAAGCATAAGCTAGAAAGAAAAATGAACATTTCATTATTAAATTATTTTTAGACGGGGGGGGGGGGAGGAGCAGGAAGCATCAACTCCCATATGTGCCTTTACTGGGCAAGCCCAGGGTTTTGAACCGGCAACCTCAGCATTTCCAGGTTGACACTTGATCCACTGCGCCACCACAGGTCAGGCTGAACATTTCATTTGATGAGGCTCAAATGGCAGTTGGGGGTTTGACTATATCCCAGAGCATTGCTTTTTTTTAAACCTAGAACAGTCATTGCTCGTACATTTATGAAATGGTATTTGGCCAATTTCTGTCCGCTCCATGGGGAGAGGACCATTTTCTGAGGAATGAAAACAAGTAGGATTTGCTATTGTCTGTTAAGCCTGATATGGGAGACAAGGGAAGAGACAATATATAAAGTTTTCCATTTACACATATAAACACACACGTATTTAAACCAATATATTAATGATTTCTACCATAACGTTGCTTTTTAAAAGTTTTTTTTTGCTTGTCTTCTCCTCTTGTCCCTTCCAAGAGTCCTCCCTGCCCCCAGCACAGATCTGACAGTAGGACATGGTCTGCAGTTTTCATTGCACACTTGTACACATACACAGCATGCAGTGATCATTGTGTTCATTGCACAGGTGATCACTGCATGCTTTGCAATGGCTGTGGTGTGGATGAATGAGAATTCATTTGATCACTCCTCTGTTAATAGGCATTTATTTGAGTTCCACTTTTTTATCACTATAAACAATGTTTCCATAAATGCTTATGTCCTCACAGTTTTCAAAAGATTATTTATTTATTTATTTTTATAGGGACAGAGAGAGAGTCAGAAAGAGGGATAGATAGGGACAGACAGACAGGAATGGAGAGAGATGAGAAGCATCAATCATCAGTTTTTCTTTGCGACACCTTAGTTGTTCATTGATTGCTTTCTCATATGTGCCTTGACCGCGGGCCTTCAGCAGACCCAGTAACCCCTTGCTTGAGCCAGCGACCTTGGGTCCAAGCTGGTGAGCTTTTTGCTCAAGCCAGATGAGCAAGCTGGCAACCTCGGGATCTCAAACCTGGGTCCTCTGTATCCCGATATGATGCTCTATCCACTGTACCACTGCCTGGTCAGGCAAAAGACTTATTTTTTAAGAGCAGTTTTAGGTTCACGAAAAAAATTAAGAAAGTGCAGGGATTTCCCATATACCCCCTGTCCCTTCCCCACATGCACAATCTCTCCTGCTATCAGCAGCCACCACCAGAGTGGGGCACTTGTCACGATTACTGACACATCATTGTCAACCAGAGTCCATGGACTACCTTAGGGTTCACTCCTACTGTTGGACGTTTTATTTATGGAATTGGACAAATGTGTAACATCATGCCTCTATCACTAGAGAGTCACACAGGGTAGATTCACTGCGCTAGAAATCCTCTGTGCTCCGACTGTCCACCCACCTGCCCCAGACCCTGACACCCACTGATCTCTTTAATGTCTCCATAGTTTTGTCTTTTCCAGAATGTCATAGAACTGAAGTCTCACAAGTCTTTGTGGTTTTATTTTCACGGGGTACATGAAGGTGGATATAGACATTTTTGTTTTCAGTTTTAATTCTTTTCCACTCTTCTTAATCCACTGTAGCTGCTGAAAAGCCAAAGTGCGTTGCAGAAGCTTCCGCACTGAGGACGGTCCCAGGGCTGGGGCTGTGGAGGAAGCGTGGCTTGGCCTGAGCCTCTTCCCTGGTTGGGATGCAGCTGGTGCTAAGACTGGCAGCGTCGGGAGAGAGGAGAAGCCTGCTCTATGATTTAGCTGTTATTTTAGCAAGTGTTTATTGAGCACCTATCACGTTCTGGTAGGAGCTTGGAAAACATAGTTATAGATATAAAACAAAGGGACACTGTCTCTGGCTTCACAAAACATGTGAGTGCTTTGTAGGAATAGCACAGGCACTTTGAGGCTGAGTGGTCTGGGTGAGGTGGGGCTCAGGAAGACCTGGGGATGGGGTGAGTAGCCTTCTGGGCAGACAGAGCTCTGGTGTAGGGAGGGGTCTGGCCTGTTTCTTGGAGTAGAGAAAGGGCAATCAAGGCTGCTGGTTAGTCCTGGGGACACAGGAGGGGCCAGACTGGATGTGGTCTTCTTGGTCTTTCAGGGGTTTTGAATTTGGCAGTTAGCAAAGAATGCATGTCTGGGTTAGAGGAGCAGAGCTGGGTGGACTGCTGTGAGAATGTCAGGTGAGAGTTAATGGCTGCTCAGACCAATAAGGAGGGGCAGGACTTAGAGGAAAGTTAATCTTTTTTATTTTTTATCGATTACACATCAAAGCTTTATTGTCTAGCTTGGCCAAGCGGCGGCAACTCCCACAGAAGTCTGAGGGAGAGTGCCAGTTGATCGTTTTGAGATCGAGCTTTCTACCGTTTTTAAGATTATTGTTTAAAATAAAATAGAAATAAAAATCACTTTATCTCTTTCTATCTTGACCTCTCTTTCTATATATTTTTAATTTATCCTTCTATCTTTATCTTTCCCCAGATTCATTTGCTTATTTTCTTTAGAGTAAATTCTAGAAGTGACCCTCTGGATTAAAACTGATACTTGTTAAAATTTTGCCACTAATAATGAAACCGCCATCTCCAACTGCTATGCGGCGGGCATCCTCAGGCACAGCGGTGAGGCTGCCACTGTCCAGACCTCATCAGCGCTGCCCCTGGTCAATCTTTTAAAAATTTTCCATCCAATAAATGGAAAATAAAGGTTCATTATTATTTGCATTTATTTTATTACATCTGTGTTTGAATTTCTTGGAATGTTTCAACATCACAAAACATTTGTTTCCCATTAGGAGTTTATAGTTTCCTAAAATAAAATGCAGGATTCAATAAAAGACAAAGAGATTGGATTTAGGACTTTAGGACTTTCTATCTTTTTAATACACACACACACACACACACAGTGTGTGTGTGACAGAGACAGAGAGAGACAGAGAGTGGGACAGATAGGAACAGAGAGACAAGAAGGGAGAGAGTTGAGAAGCATCAATTCTTTGTTGCGGCACCTTAGGACTTTCCATCTTTTTAAGACACACTTTCCACCAGTCACCCTATGAATCGTTCTTCTCTATAGGTATAATGTACCCCTGGAATATGTTTAAATTTACTTTCAACAGTGAAGTAATGATGACATTGAATAAAGCCAATCAGGAAGATGCCTCCACATTTTAATTACCATGACTGTTAGTTTCCTCATAGAGATATAGCAAGGGTTAGACAAGAGGATGTATGTAGAAACCCTGGTGCAACACTTTCCCTTTAAATAAGTGTTTTCTCCCCAACCACTAACTGGCTGGTTAGTTCAGTCAGTTGAAGTGTCATCCTGAAACACCAAGGTTGTAGGTTTGATCCCCAGTCAAGGCACATATGAAAACAACCAATGAATGCGCAATTAAGTGGAACAAAAAATGAGTGTCTCTTTCTCTCTTTACCCCTTTCTACCTCTCTAAAATCATTGAAAAAAAAAAAGCTTGCACCAAAAGTGATTTGTTTCTTTCCTACCATTTGTTTTCTAGATATTTCTATGGATATCTATAAACCAATGAAAAACAGCAGCCTCAATAATCTGAAGGAAAAAATGTAGGACTAAGCTTTTAAAAGACAGGTGCGTCATCAGTAAAAGCAGGTAAAAAAAAACGTGGGAAAGAATTTTCGCACAATGATTTGTCATGAATTTAGCTGATCTCACTGGGCTGCAGGGACGATACTGAAAGTTGGAATCACATCACCCACCTCGAGGTGGGCACTTATGCGGTATCAGCACCAAGCAGTGGCTGTGTGAACATGTGCTTCTTTCCTGGGTTAGTCCTTAGTTGCCCTCTAGACGTAGACCAGGTAGTTAACAAGGTGGAAATGGGCATAAACAGGAAACGAGGAAACACCAACGCACATGCCCAGTGTAAGCCAGTGCTCTGGCACCGGTGTTTCTGACTCCTTTGACAACTGCCACTTGTGGTGACCTGAAGTGCTGAGAGGTCATTACAAAGCCCAAGAGGCAGTAGGCAGTATCTGCACCTACCAATGAAAATGCTGAGTAAGGCTTTCGAGAACAAAATATCCATTCATTTTTTTCCCCAAGAAAAGTATTTCTATTCCTTTGCAATTTTCTAGAAAAACCATGGCCACCCA
Organism: Saccopteryx bilineata; assembly: GCF_036850765.1. Lineage (NCBI taxonomy): Eukaryota > Metazoa > Chordata > Mammalia > Chiroptera > Emballonuridae > Saccopteryx > Saccopteryx bilineata. The sequence continues at coordinate 103,090,541 of NC_089491.1, read as the reverse complement.
AACAGCATTCTGCAAGCATTTGGGTCAACAGGGATCACAATGAATGAGACTCCCACACAGGAAAGCAGATGGGGCCTTCAGGCCCACAGGGAGTTTGCACATGCTGAGTCCTGAAGGACCCGTGGATGGTTTCAGGAGATGCTTTGCCTCCCCTTGCGCCTGATCACGGAGAGGTAGAATCACATCTACATCCTACACTGAAGCGACTTGTCACGTTAGTGCCATTGGGACCCGTGGGCATCTGGACCTGGGGACGACTGGGTCAGAGATGAGCTAGTGTGGAACCATCCTCAACAGGGCAACTGTCCCTTTTGGTTTCCTCGTCTTCAATGTGCCTTTAAAATGAGCGAGAACCCGGTCAGGCTACTGTGCTGACCCCACAAGGACCCGACACTCTTGTTGTGATGAGTGCAAACGAACGCGGTTCTGTCTGCCTGCACGTCAGAGGAGGCACGTGTTCACCAGTGGCTGGAAGCTCCTCAGGCCTGGAGACGATACCCGGTTTTATCCAGTGCTCTGGAGACTCAGCTATGCCAAAACTTTGGGTTCTCAATGACAAAAATGGGACATTCAAATTAAAAAGCCATTTCTGGCCAGCTCCCAGTGTCAGTCTATTGGAAGAGAAGAATTTCTTGTCAAGTCCTTATGTTCTCTCTGTGTCATTGTGTGGACACAGCAGGAGTCAACGATGCGAGTGGATCCAAAGTAGGATCTTTGCTGCTTCCATCGGGGCCCAGCGGGAGTCCGCCCGGCTCTCCAGACAACAGAGCCAATGGGACAACTTGTATGGCAGGGACGTGTATGTAGGTGTATGTCTGTGCATGTATATATCTTTATTATAAGGAATTGATTTATGTAATGATATATACTTAAGTTAAAATGTATACTTTCAATATGTATTTATTTATTATGAGGTATTGGCTGCTGTTCAAATCCGCAGTGAGGGTCGCAGACTGGAGCCCCAGGGTGACACTTGTTCTGGGAGAGGCTGGGGGCCGTGTGCTGGACAGTCCATCCCACTCAGGGCGGTCGGTCTTTTGGTTCTCAGGCTGTCTACTGATTGGATGAGGCCCACCCGCATTGCGGAGGGCAGTTCTGCTTGACTCAGCCTAATCTCATCCAAAAACATCCTCACAGACCAACTATGTCTGACCAAATATGTGGGCCCCTGTGACCAGAATGTGTGCGTATATTTCTGAATCTGCAAATTCTTCTGTAAGTACACCAGGATCCAAGTCCTTGGTGATGACTCAGCTGTCACTTCCTGCTGCTTCCCCAGGGGGAGATTTCAGAGTTGGACAGATCACGTTGATGGATACTTATGAAGTATTCATTTTATCTCTCTCCTTTTTTTCTCCTCAATGAACAAATTACACAAATGTGGAGAAAGTCATTCATTGTGTGAGTAACTTTGTAGAAATTTCCTTTGTGGAAATAGAAGAGCAGCTGTCACTCAAACGCCCTGTGTAGAGCTATAGTGAGAGCAAGATGATACGAACACGATAATACACATTATAACAATTATAATGTCAGCCTTAAAGTTTACCATATAGGAGATCAACAGCCCTGAGCCCTTGTGCCAGCAATAAACAACTAGAAGGTAAAATCCCACTATAAAAATGAAATACCTAGGCATTACCTAGTGAGCATGCATAAGTCATCTATGAAAAATTTTAACTCTCTGTTAGATGGAGTGAGAGAAGACCAGGATTAATGGAAAAATAGAGTGTTTATGAATGGGGAGACTGATTTCATTAATAAGCCTATTTTTTAAATGTGTGATTTGACTGCAGAATCCTAGCAGAATATTTTGGGAAACCAAAGTTTGATTCTAATTTTTTTTTTTGAGATAAGTTCCTATGTTTTCCACAAGGAGTAGAGGAGTTAGGGTAAGAATCTTACCTTACCCAATGTTTAGACACATCATGAAGCCATAGTAATTAAAAAAGAATCAAAACCCACAATCAACAATGTGGTACCAGGAAAGGGTCACACAAAGAGACCGGTAGGACAAAGCCCAGACACAGACATGGGTGCAATTTCTGCATGAGGTGACAGCACAAACTTACAAGAAAAGAGTAGGTTATTTAGTCAACATTGGTGGCAAAATTTCCTCCTAAGATGAGAAAAATAAAGTTGGATCCTAACATAATGCCATATTTGGAACTTTATGGGGTAAAGACCTAAGTATGAAAGGCAAAACTATAGGACAATCAGAAGAAAATGTAGAATATCTTTTTTTTAATTTTATTTTATTTATTGATTTTTCAGAGAGAGAGGAGTGAGAGAGAAGGGGGAGGAGCAGGAAGCATCAACTCCCATATGTGCCTTGACCAGGCAAGCCCAAGATTTCGAACCGGCGACCTCAGTGTTCCAGGTTGACGCCCCATCCCACTGCGCCACCACAGGTCAGGCAGAAAATGTAGAATATCTTAATCTTTGGATGTGGAAAGACTTTAGAAACAAGATCCCAGAAACATGAAAAATAAGGCAAAAAAGGTTGATGGCTTTCACTACATAAAAATTAGGAAAGTGGAGTCTGTTCCATGAAGTTGGCAGGTAAAGAGACTGAAGAAATATGTGTTTAGTGTATAAATCAGAAAAAAGATTAATGCTTAAGCCATACAAAATATGCATAAAGCCAGCAGAGGATATTAATTAGAGAATTTAAAGAAAAGACACTAATAAGACAGTATGTCATTCTCATTAACAATGAAACAGATTCAGTTAATTCATTTCAAAATAGTTTATTATAATCTATTGGCAAAGATTTGAAAGTTGAATAATAAGGAGATCTCTGTGTAAATTAAGTTTACCATCTCTCCCTTTGCAAATCCCAGTACTGTCATAACAATTCATAGGTTTACTTTCATATTTAGATCTTTATTAAAACAGTAAAGTGACTGAATGAATAAATGAACAAACAGACAAATAAGGTGGAACCTGAGGAGCAGAGGCTGGGAGAAAAAGAACACAGATAAGAGGCATGATCCTTTGGAGCAGAGGTCCCCAAACTTTTTACACAGGGGGCCAGTTCACTCTCCCTCAGACCGTTGGAGGGCCGGACTATAAAAAAAACTATGAACAAATCTCTATGCACACTGCACATATCTTATTTTAAAGTAAAAAAAACAAAACGGGAACAAATATAATATTTAAAATCAAGAACAAGTAAATTTAAATCAACAAACTGACCAGTATTTCAATGGGAACTATGCTTCTCTCACTGACCACCAATGAAAGAGGTGCCCCTTCTGGAAGTGTGGTGGGGGCGGATAAATGGCCTCAGGGGGCTGCATGCGGCCTGCGGGCTGTAGTTTGGGGACCCCTGCTTTGGAGGATACGGACTACATGGGAGTGTGACTGACTTAGTGGAGATGACATGCATGTCTAAGTGCTGTGAAGAAGGGTGGCCATGAAGAGTGAGTGAGTTCATGCTGAGGATCCCTGAAGGCTCAGTGCTAAAGGCAGCAGGCACGATGGCAGGTGGCTTGCATGTGGGGCTGACAATGGCATGGAAGTTGGAAGTCTACATGGGAAGTACAGTAGCTGGGTTCTCTGGGTCCCCTTCTCCACCACTCCCTGCAGCAGGTGTCAAAACCTCTGTCTCCTTGTGACCAACAGAATCCCAAAGATTTAGTCTAAAGCAGTGGTTTTCTGCCTTTTTCATCTCATGGTACACATAAACTAATTACTAAAATTCCGTGGCACACCAAAAAACAAAATTATTTTTTTGCCAATTTGATAAAAAAAAAATAGGTATAATTTTGATTCATTCACACCAGACGGTTATTGTGTTGCCTGTTGACATTTTTTTCTTCTTATTTCAAGTGTGTGTGGGGGGAGACAGACTCCTGCATATGCCCCTACAAGGATCCACTTGGCCCATCTGGGGCTGATGCTCTCAACTGAGCTACTTTCAGTGCCTGGGCAGAGACTCCACAGAGCTATCCTCAGCACCCAGGGCTAAAGTGCTTGAACCAATTGAGCCATGGCTGTGGGAGGAGAGAAGAGAGAAAGAGAGAGAGAGAGAGAGAGAGAGAGAGAGAGAAAGAGAGAGAGAGAGAGAGAGAGAGAAAGGAAGGGGGAGAGGGGGAGGGGTGGAGAAGCAGATGGTTGCTTCTTCTGTGTGCCCTGACTGGGAATCAAACCTGGGACATCCACACTCTGGGCTGATGCTCTACCACTGAGCCAATCGGCCAGGACCCATTTCTTTATTTGACAACCTGAGGGAAAAGAGGTCAGTGCCCCTAACTAAATAGTCAAGTATGACATGTTTTAAACATCTTGCAGCACACAGGTTGAAAATCACTGGTCGTAAAGACACAGAAAGACAGAACCCTGGGGTATGAGAGTGCCCAAAGCTGTGGTTCTGGACCACGGGGCCGCACAGTGAGAACGCTGCCTTGTTTTCAGAGTGAGGTGCACAGAGAGTTTCTAACAGATCTTTTTGTGCCTCACTTAACTATGAATGACAGCAATAAAATATGAAGCATGTGAGGAATATCTCTAGCAGAAGAGAGAAAGACGAAAAACAAAAACAGAGGAAAGGCAATTAGAATAGGCAAACTGAAAAAGAGAGAAAGTAGATTCGTGGTTGCCTAGCGCAGGGTGAAGTGTTGGGGGAGAGTGAGGAGTGACTGCTAATAGATATGGGTTTTCTAAAATTTTCCAGAAATTGATTGGGATGAAGGCTGCATCACTCCGTGAGTGTTCTGAGAGTGTCGACAGCTTGAAGTCTCTCCCCATAGTTCCCTTCTCTGATCCTACATCCCAGGGGAACCATTATGAACAGACTGTTGTGTTTCCACCCGAAATTGTTCCATGTGTATGCAAATTCAATATAGATGTATGCACATGCAAATAAGTTCTCCTACATATACAAATTTGTGTCCTGTATATATTTTACTAAATGGAAGCTCCATACATTGGTTTTTAACTCACTTTTTTCACACTCAGCCATATGTATGGGCACTTTTCCACATCATTCCGTGTATTTCTCTCATTCTTTTCAGAGTTGCATGACAAGGCACAGGATGCGGGAACTGTAATTTACTAAAGAGTCCTGGTGGATGAACATCTAAACTGTCTCCACACCCTTGTCTTTATCAGTGTGGAACAGCTTCTTGTTCACAGCCTTGAGAGTGTGTATAAATATTCCTGAACTATGAATTTCTGCAGTTAAATTACTGCAAAATTCGCTTAATTTACACCCCACCCTTCTTACTCTGTTAGCACTAGATATACCAATCGTCTACATCCCTGCCATTCTAATCAGAGAAAAATTATCCTAATGCTTTAATTTACCTCCTTTCATCACTAGCCTCCCTCTCCATTTCTTCCATGAACTGCCTGTTCTTTGAATGACTGTCATGAAATATCCGCCTGTCAGAACTTCTTTGCTAGATGAAGTCTCTTCATGGGCAGGTGGTACGATTTACCTTTTCCTGTTTTTGTCCAAGGTTACTGAGCACACACTCTGTCAGGCATGAGATGCCATACCTTCCCTGAATAGTGTTTCCTTCCACTGACTTCATTCTTAGAGGAGAACTGTGATTTAGCTCTAGTTTGTGATGAGAAACGGAGATCTGGAGAGAGTAACTCACTTGGCCAAGGGTAACACAACAACAGTATCAACCACTAGGTTTTTAGGGCTAATCAAAGGTAAATGCAATTGCATAAAGAGCAAGTTTGTAATATTAATGAGAAAGAAAGGCTCTGCTAGCATGGCTAAATAATTTATTAATGTATAATTTTTACCTTGGGCTCATATTTTTCCTCTTCCATCCCCAAAAAGCCTTCCTTAGGGACATTCTAAGGATCGAAATGAGCTACAGAGCTACTCAACTTTTCTGGTGTGTGTGTGTGTGTGTGTGTGTGTGTGTACACATGTGCATATACATGTGTGGTGTGTGCATGTGGATGTGTGTGCATATGTGTCTGTGAGGGTATGTGTTTGAAACCAGACTGGGACATAAAGCTTTCCAGGCAAGGAGGCTGTAGGCACAGAGGAGGAAGGAGGAAGGATTCTTTGGACAGAGAAGAAAGTTCTGACCCTGTAGGAAGGGCCACCTCACAGATAAGAAAACCCAGATGTTGTGGTGAGAAGCCCAGTCAGGTGGGCCCAGGTGCCTCTCAATCTTTCAGGAGAATTGTCATCCACCCCCATGTGCAGTACGCAGTGTGTTCCGAAAAACAGGAGGCCTCTAAGAATATTCCATTTGGCATTAGTTGCCTGGGAGGACTATGTGTCCCCCTGGAGAACTGGAAGAAGTTCCCATAAGAACAGAGACTGACTTTTCCACCAGCAGAGTGGGATGAGGATTTCAACTCAGATATCACTTGATTTTGGAAAGAGTAAAGAGACATTTCTTGCATTCCTACACTAATGTTTGCAAGCTCCTTTTTACTACCTAGCGAGAGCATATCTTAGGCAGTTACTCATGTATACAAACTATTCACTAACACAAGAGGCAGATACATTAAATACTTTCAGCTCAGAGAGCAAATGGATAAATAGGTACCAGAACACTAGGCGATGAAAGTTTGCTGGAAGCTTTCCATTTGGTTCCTATTAACCAAACTGGAGGCAAAACATGCATTCAAGGTTTCCTGCCAGTTAATTTGGAAAGCAATTTGGATTTCATGAGCCTCATTTGAAGTTTACTTTTGGGGATTCCTTAGGCATGAAACCACAAGAAGCTGTAATGAGCAAGGCAGGCTCACAACTTCTTTCCCATGTTGTAAAAGCAGTAATAAGCACTCTCCGAAAGTTTGGAAACAGGGAGTTGCTCACAAGTCCCACTCCCAAGGAGAACCTGTAGCATTCTCTCCTACATTCTCTCAGCGTTCTTCCTGTAACAATGGAAAGACTGTTACATGTATCTATCTGCTCTGCCTATGCTTACATTGACATGGAGCTACACAGTGGAAAATGGTGCGCACAACATAGTGTCAAATTTCTCACAGGCATTATTTTCTTCTTGCTTATATCCATCAGGTGTAGATTCTACTTTCCTTAACTATCTCCCCCCTGCAGTGGGTCACTGTGATGCAACTGGAAATAGTGGTGTAGACACATCTCTGTGCAGAAGCCACATACCAAAGGCAGAGAGCACTTTGTCCTCTGTTGTCTCCTTCCGGAAAGGCTGCGCCCGTCTGCACACAGTGGAGCCTGCGGCCCTTTCCGGATAGTTGGCACAAATAGTATCATTGTTCTTTTACATTATACAATCACTAATGATTTTGAACATTTTCTTGAGTTTATCAAAAAGCTGCTTCGCCTCTGTTGTGAATTTGCTTTGGTCACAGCAGGCTGGTGCATCTTAATTGCTATGTTTGACGTACAAAGAAACCACAGATGCCCGTTTCCCTAGAACCAATCTTGTCTTCTTACAGAATGGGAAAGGAAACTAAAAGATTATCAAGAAGTGGCATCATTTACATAATGTTTTTGAGATCCATCCATGTTGCTGAGTCTATCAGGTTTTTGCCCCATTTTGTAGTTAAGAAGCATTTCATTGGGTGGAGATATCACTAATTCTCTAGACATTTACCTTTCAATGGATTTCTGGGTTGTTTGGGGGCTACTATGACTAAAGCTGCTATGAACTCTCTGTACATATCTTTCTGCGGATATATGCTTTTCCTATCTCTTAGGATAATATCTAGGATTGAAATTGATGTGTCATGTGGTAGGTTTTGTTTAGGTTGATGTGAAGCCATCTGTAGTGTTTTAGACTTCTGCTAGCAGTGTGTGGGGTCTTCCCACTCTGTGTCTTCTCAGCATTTTATATTGTTGCTCTCCTCTTTTTAGTCATTCTGGTGGGTGTATAGTGATATCTCTTTGTGGTTTTAATGTACACTTCCCTGACGACTAATGATGTTGAGCTCTTTTTCATGGTGACATTGCCTTTTGATCATGTATTTACAGATCCCTAATTAGCTCTACCCACATCTTTGTGGGGGATTGGGGTGACCTGGTTAAGAGTTATATCCTGAAGTTCTGTCTTAAGTGGTGTCTCTTTAAAGCCTAGGTGGGGTTCTTGACTCCAGTGGGGAACCTGGGGACAAAAGGCCATATATAAATGCCAATTTTCCAATAGAAGTGGCATCCTAAAAGGGCTATGAAGTCCTAGTATAGAGTTGGGTGAAGAAAAAGATGAGTAAGGGGCCAGTGGGATCGGGGGCCAGTATGAAGGGCACTAAGATGATGGGATCAGTGATGATTGTGGGGGTGAATCATGGGGCACAATGAAGACCACAGGGCCAGTGAGGTAGGAAGTGGGTCACGGGAATCAGTGAGGACCATGGGGCTTGGGGAGGACCATGAGGGCCAGTGAGGGTCATGGGGCCAATGAGGGTTATGGAAGCCAATGGGCTCATGGGAGTTACTGAGGACCACAGGGGTGAGTGACGACCTTAGGGGTGGGATTATGTTGGTAATTTTTTGGATGTTAATGCATCACTTAATACAGAACTCCTAATGTATCTGCTAGTCTGCCATTACTGACAACTATTGTTAAGTCTAGGCTGTAAGGTAAATATGACTAACTGTCTTTGCATATATCTATCTGCTCTGCCTATGCTTACATTGACATGGAGCTACACAGTGGAAAATGGTGCGCACAACATAGTGTCAAATTTCTCACAGGCATTATTTTCTTCTTGCTTATATTCATCAGGTGTAGATTCTACTTTCTTTAACTATCCCCCCCCCCCCCTGCAGTGGGTCACTATGATGCAACTGGAAATAGTGGTGTAGACACAGAGCAGATAGATACATGCAAACACTCAGCAAAGACAGAGAGGTGTGATGGTCCACATGGCTTCCAGCAGAGCTCCAGGCTGAATCAAGCACTTGGATGGAAAGCAGTTTGCCTTTTTAAATGCTCTAACTCATGTCTACGGAGGAACATGGTTGGACCTGGTAGGTGGTGCCTCTGCTCTAAGCAAAACATTATGAAAAGCTGGACTTTCACAAAAGATATACAGACAAAGGGAGATTTTTATTTTTTAAATAGGTTTTGTTCTCTGAGAGTTTACTAGAGAATTCATTCAGATTTCAAGTCCTTCTCCAGTCAAAACCTAATTTGATTGTCAAAAATTCATCAGGCAACTGACTGTACTAGGCAGACACAGTCTCAGAGCAAGAACAGGGTCTCCTGAGACACTGTGGGGACCTTTCTCTTCCTGGAGACATGACAGCCTCAGCCCACAGGCCAACTGGGAACACACTCTGGTCTGTGTTGGTCCTGTGTAGCTAGGCAGAGCCATGCTGGGCTGCTATAAACAACATCCCCCCAAATCCACATGTTGAAATCTAATCCTGGTGTGATGGTGGTGGGAGGGACAGCATTTGGGGAGTGATTAGGTCATGAGGGTGGAGCCATCATGAATGGGATTAGTGCCCTTAGAATAAGAGGCATCAGGCCCTGGCCGGTTGGCTCAGCAGTAAAGTGTTGGCCCAGCATGTGGAAGTCCTGGGTTCGATTCCCGGCCAGGGCACACAGGAGAAGCGCCCATCTGCTTCCCCATCCTCCCTCCTCTCCTTCCTCTCTGTCTCTCTCTCTTCCCCTCCCACAGTCAAGGCTCCATTGGAGCAAAGTTGGCCTGGACGCTGAGGATGGCTCCATGGCCTCCACCTCAAGTGCTATAATGGCTCTGGCTGCAGTGGAGCAACGCCTCAGATGGGCAAACCACCCTCTGGTGGGCATGCAGGGTGGATCCCAGTTGGGTGCATGTGGGAGTCTGTCTGACTCCCTCCCTACTTCTAACTTTGAAAAAATACAACCCCCCCAAAAAAAAGGAAAAAAAAAAAAGGAGAAGAAGAGGCCTCAGAGAGCTCCCTTGCCCCTTCTACCACTTGAGGACACAGTCATCTATGAACCAGGAAGTGCCCCTAACCTGACACTGACTCTGTCGGCACCTTGATCTTGGACTTCCAACCCACAGAACCGTGAGACATAAATTTCTGTTGTCTAAGTCTCCCAGTCTACGGTATTTTGTCATAGCAGTTCACACAGGCTAAGATGGGGACTCGTTAGGAGGCCTCCAGCTTTAGTGCTGTCTACATTTCAGAGACTGAGGGAAGTTGTATAGGAGTATGTGACTGTCCCAGTCTGTGTGGGTGATCATAACACAATACCACGGAGCAGGTGGCTGGAACGACGTGAACGTAGTTCTCACAGTTCTGGATACTTATGGTCCTGCCCCTGATGCGAGGCAGCCTGAACACGGGGCGGGCCAGCCGTTCAAGGCTCAGGAGTTGGCGGACAGGACCCCAGGTCCTTTGCCCTTGAAGGACGGCCTTTTGTTGTTCCACAATCTCCTGAAATAGACTCAGGTGCCACTGGTGAGCCCTACACCCACACCTGGCTTCCTTCCCTTCCCTGCTTCACTCCTTCCTCCCTCATCTGCTTCGGGGTCACCTCCCAATTCCTGTGTTGGAGTCAGCTTTGGGGGACTCAGTGAAGACACCTACAGTTTAGATTCAGAAATTACCAAGATTTCACCAGACTTGCTTTATCTCTCTCTCTCTCTTTTTTTTTGGAGTATTCTAAAACAAATTCCAGACTTCATGGAATTGTATTATGTATGGACCTACTCCAGGGGAAAAACAAGCACCTCCTTGACGTGACTCCCACACTCATTAGCACGGGTTTGCTCACCTCCCACTGCCTCCCCCTCCTAGCCGAAAGCCCAGATTCCCACGAAGACCATCTGGAAGCAAAATGGGAAACAGTCTATGCCTGTTTTTCTTTTAACTCATAAACTTAGGGCTTCAAGCAGTGGGGTGTGTGATAACTTTGGGGGAAGGATGAGTCCCTTCAAAAAAAAGATCTCTCATTAGACAAGACGTAAGGTAGAGGAGAAGGGGTGCCCCTCAGCAAGAGACCCGAGCCAGACTTCGGGGGGCTCACCTTTCTGCAAAAGATGCAGAGAAATCCATCTCTTGGCACCAGGGACTATGTACAAGGGCACCGTTTGTACAGGTCATTTCCTCTAAGAGTCCGCATCAGTGAGAGCGACGTAACTGTGCACATACAGCTCTAGAAAGTGAGGGGGAAACACCACCACTTTCTGTTTCTTCAACAGAACAGAGTGGTCAGTCACCAGAGAAAGGTGATTCTCTGCCTCTGTCTCACAGCTTTCCCTGCTGTCCACCTTGGTGGTAAGAGGGACGCATGTGCAGTAGAGCCCTCCTGGCATGTTGATTAGTGGAGCAGACAAGATCCTGTTGGCCTTATTCTCTGATTGTGGAGGGAGCACTGGGGGTTGGACATGTGCAGCGCTCAGACCTGCTGGCTCAGTGCCTGCACGCCGGGAGCCTGAGACAGGTGAGTGGCTTCATCTCCAGGAGCCACTGAGGTCACCTGGGGCACTGAAAGCAGGCCCGATGTGTGTCTGTACTTTATTTCTACCAAAAGTAAGGGAGGAAGAGAGAGAGAGAAAGTCAGTGTGCTTACTGTTCCCACTTTACAGCTGGAGAAACTGAGGTCAGACCCTTCTGCAAGGGGCCTGGTGAGGCCCCAGTACAGGGAGGCCATGCATCTTTTCCCAGCTTTTGAAATGTGCACTTGGAGCTGTGCTCTCTGTCCCATGCTCACCCCATCGATTCCCCAGCAGGGAGGTTAGAGGTCTCTAACCTGTGCAGCAGATGACTTGTGGTCATAGGGAACATTCGGAAGTTCTGCCTGGCTCTGGGAGTCTTGTGTGTGCTGGTGCTTTTGTACCAGGGACTTCTTCACAGGGATGCCCGAGAAGTGTAGCGGCGGACGGAGGTTGCTGTGTATGCTCTGTGTGTATTTCCATGCCCCCCATCATTAACACGAGCCACAGTGCCACATCGGAGGATCAAAGGGCCAGTTGGTGATGGAAAACCAGGTGTTGCCACAGTGGGCTGAGTCTTTGGAAGCTGCCCCAGGGGAAGAGGCTGTGGGGACAATGCTGCCTGAGGCCCCTGTGGGTGCACAGAGCACCTGACAGGGTTGAGGGCTGCCCCCAGGACAGAGTTGGCCCTCAGTACACTTGGCCTTCTCTCCTGCTTCTGATTCCAAGTGCTTACCTGCCTCTGGAAGGTGTGATCATCAAGGAAAGATGGACCCATTTGGGCAAGATGGCGATGGAGTAGGCAGATGTACCAACTTCCACCTCCCAGAACCAAAATGGATTACAACTTAATTTTAAGAACCATCATCTGGAAAAACCAACTTTGGACTAAACTAAGAGGACTCTTCAACCAAGGAACACTGAAGAAGCCACACTGAGACTGATAAGAAAAGCAGAAATGCAGAGAGGGCTGCCCAGCTCCCAGGAGTGAACGGCAGCCCCGGGAGACTCACATGGCGGGAAGTGAGTTTAGTGGAGAGGGGAGAGTCCTGGGCCCCAGGAACGAAGCCCCAGCCTGCAGTCCCAGAGCCTGGAAAAGGCATACAGACAGTATTTAGCTGCAGAACAAGTTAGGATATTGTTTGTGAGAAAGAGACAGATTTCTCAGACCCAGGATTCTTCTTAAAGGGACTGCACAAAAACCTCTCTCACAACCACTCACCCAGGGTGCTGGGGGTCGGGGAGAGATGAGAGGACTGGAGTAGCAGGAAGAGAGTGTAATTTAGGAGGCACAGGGAGAAAGAAACACTTTGAGAGATAGCCACCCTAACCCCTGGGCTGAGTCACTTCCCAAAGCTGAAGTGAATATTTCCCCTGGAACCAGCAATACCAGCAAAGGGAAGCAGGACACCAGCCAAACAAGCTCTCCCATGGCACTCAGAGCAGAGTCACTTAGAAGGAGGGAGCCTTCAGGAATACAGTATTGAGTACTAAGGTCTGAGATGCAGTGCCCCCACCCACACTGCTGAAGGCTCACTGGAGGGCGGGTGGCTGCGGGAGGTGGAAGTGTGGTCCTGTCGACGGGGCAGAGGCGATTCATGAAAGTGGACAATCCTGGCTGTGGGATGGCCTGCAATCCTGCCTGCAGTGGAAAGGCGAGAGCCTAGGAACTGCAGAGACCCGTGGCTGAGCACAGACACGCAGCCCCACTGGGTTCCTGGAGCCGGGGCTTGTGGTCCGACATGCGAGCACAGCTCTGCTGGCCAGGGTGGGGCGAAAGCCAGGGATCAGGTGGAGACCCACGGCTGAGTAAAGATGATCATTCCTGCCTGTGGTGCCGAGGCTTGTAGACCTGGGCACGTGAACACAGCCCCTCCCATGGAGGAAAGGCGGAAAATGCAGCAACAGCCACAGCAGGGTAGCCCCAGCAATGCCCATACCCAAACATCTGAGGCAGTGGCAGAGGGGGTGGCAGGCCTGCAGACAGACCACACCTAGGGAACACAAAGGCCACACCCATTGGACTCCAGTGGCCACACCCTTCTTATATACAGACAAAATGGGAAGGCAGAGAAATACAGTCCAAATGAATCAAAAGAAATCCCCAGAAAAGAACTTGAATGAGTCAGATATAACCAAATTACCAGATGCAGAGTTTAAAATAATGATTGTTAGGATGCTCAAAGATCTTAGAACAACAATAGATGGCATAACAAACACCTAAATAAAGAGATAGCAAATATAAAATGGACATTGAAATAATAAAAAAGAATCAGTCAGAAATGACAAATACAATATCAGAAATGAAGACCACAGTGGAAGGAATTAAAAGTGGAAGGATGAAGCTGAGGATCGAATCAGTGAGTTAGAGGACAAGATAAATGAAGGTTCAGAAGCAGAGCAGCAAAAAGAAAAGAGACTCAAAAAGTCTGAGGATACTCAGAGAGAGCTCTGTAACAACATGAAGAGAAATAACATCCACATCATAGGGTTCCTGAAGAAGAAGAGAAAGAACAAGAGATAGAGACTTTGTTCAATCAAATCATAGTTGAAAACTTCTCTACATTGATTCAGGAAAAAGTCATACAAGTTCAAGAAGCACAGAGAATTGTATCAAAGAGAAATCCAAAGAAATCTACACCAAGACACATCATAATTAAACTAGCAAAGCTAAGTGATAACGAGAAAATATTAAAAGCTGCTTGAAAAATAAAAGCTATCATCTACAAAGAGGCCCCATAAGGATGATATCCGACTTCTCAACAGAAACACTTGAGGCCAGAAGGGAATGGCAAGAAATATTCAAAGTAATGCAGAACAAGAGCCTACAACCAAGACTACTTTATCCAGCAAGGCTATTGTTTAAAATTGAAGGAGAAATAAAAAGGTTCCCAGATAAAAAAAAAGCTAAACAAAACTCAAGGAATTTATTACAACCAAACTAATGCTGCAAGAAATGTAAACAAATCAAAGGGGGAAAAATATAGCAAAAGAGGAATACAGCTTTAAAGAATAAAATGGCAATAAACAACTACATATCAATAATAACCTTAAATATAAATGGGTTAAATGATCCAATCAAAAGACATAGGATAGCGGCATGGATAAGAAAACAGGACCCATACATATGCTGTCTACAAAAGATACACCTTATAACAAAAGGTGCACACAGACTGAAGATAAAGGGATGGAAAAAAATATTTCTTGCAAATGGAAATGAAAAAAAGCTGGGGTAGCAATAAAATCAGACAAAATGGACTTTAAAACAAAAGCTATAGTAAGAGATAAAGAAGGTCACTACATAATGATAAAGGGAGCAACCCAACAGGAAGATATAACCATTATAAATATCTATGCACTTAATATAGGAGCACTTAAGTATATAAAGCAGACTTTGATGGATATAAATGGCGAGATCAATAGCAATACTATAATAGTAGGAGATTTCAATACTCCACTAACATCACTAGATAGATCCTCAAGAAAGAAAATTAACAAAGAAACAGCAGACTTAAAGGACACACTAGATCACCTGGATTTAATAGATGCTTTCAGAACCTTTCACCCTAAAGCAGAAGAATATACATTCTTTTCAACTGTTCATGGTACATTCTCTAGGATAGACCACATGTTAGGGCACAAAAGCGGTCTCAACAAATTTAAGAAGATTGAAATAATATCAAGCATTTTCTCTGATCACAATGGCATGAAACTAGAAATCAACCACAACAGAAAAACTAAAAAATACTCAAACACGGCCTGACCTGTGGTGGCCAGTGGATAAAGCCTTGACCTGGAATGCTGAGGTCACTGGTTCAAAACCCTGGGCTTGCCTGGTCAAGGCACATATGGGAGTTGATGCTTCCTGCTCCTCCCTCCCCCTTCTCTCTCTCTCACTCTCTCTCTTCTCTAAAAAAAATTAATAACAGTAAAAAAAAATTTTAAAAAAGTTTTCAGTGGATATACTTTAAAAAAATACTCAAACACTTGGAAACTAAATAGCATGTTATTAAATAATGAATGGGTTAACAATGAGATAAAAAAAAGAAATAAAAAAATTTCTAGAAACAAATGATAATGAGCATACAACAACTCAAAATTTATGGGACACAGCAAAAGCAGTACTGAGAGGGAAGTTCATAGCATTACAAGCATACCTTAAAAAGCTAGAAAAAGCTCAAATGAACAACTTAACCCTGCACCTAAAAGAACTAGAAAAAGAACAGCAAGTAAAGCCCAGAGGTAGTTGAAGGAAGGAAATAATAAAGATCAGAGCAGAAATAAATGACATAGAGGCTAAAGAAACAATACAGAGGATCAATGAAACCAGGAGCTGGTTCTTAAAAAAGGTAAACAAGATTGATGAACCTTTAACCAGACTCACCAAGAAAAAAAGAGAGAGGACTCAAATAAATAATATTAGAAATGAGAGTGGAGAAATAACAACCGACACAACAGAAATATAAAGGCTTATAAGAAAATACTATGAAGAACTAACTGTATGCCAAAAAGCTAGACAACCTAGATGAAATGGACAAATTCTATAAAACATATAATCTTTTAAAAATCTATCTGGAAGAATCAGAAAACCTCAACAAACCGATTACAACAAATGAGATCGAAACAGTTATCAAAAACTCCCAACAAACAAAAGCCCTGGGCCCGATGGCTTCACAAGTGAATTCTACCAAATATTCAAAGAAGAACTAACTCCTATCCTTCTCAAGCTATTTCAGAAAATTCAAGAGGAAGGAAGTCTTCCAAGCTCCTTTTATGAGGCTAGCATAATTCTGTCTTGCAAAACCAGGCAAGACAACACAAAGAAAAAAAATTATAGGCCAATATCTCTGATGAATTTAAATTCTAAAATCCTCAACAAAATATCAGCAAACCGGATCCAGCAATATATGAAAAAATCATACACCATGATCAAGTGGGATTTTTTCTGGGGAGGCAAGACTGGTACAATATTTGCAAATCAATCAATGTGATTCATCACATAAACAAAAGGAAGGAGAAAAACCACATGATAATTTCAATAGATGCAGAAAAAGCATTTGATAAAATCCAGCACCCATTCATAATCAAAACTCTCAGCAAAGTGGGAATACAGGGAACATACCTCAACATGATAAAGGCCATCTATGACAAATCCACAGCCAACATCATACTCAATGGGCAAAAATTAAAAGCAATACCCATAAGATAAAAAACAAGGCATGGGTGCCTCCTTTCACCACTCTTATTCAACATAGTTCTGGAAGTCCTAGCCACAGCAATCAGACAAGAAAAAGAAATAAAAGCATCCAAATTGGAAAAGAAAAAGTAAAACTATCATTATTTGCAGATGATATGATATTGTATATAGAAAACCCTAAAGTCTCAGTCAAAAAACTACTGGACCTGATAAATGAATTCAGCAAAGTGGCAGGATATAAAATTAATACTCAGAAATCAGAAGCATTTTTATATACCAATAACTTAAGGAAACAATCCCTTTCACTATTGCAACCAAAAAAATAAAGTACTTAGGAGTAAATTAAACCAAGGAGATTAAAGACTTTACTCGGGAAATTATAAAACATGGATAAAAGAAATCAAGGAAGATACAAACAAGTAGAAGCATATACCATGTTCATGGATAGGAATTATAAATATCATTAAAATGTTTATATTACCCAAAGCAATTTATAAATTTAATGCAATACCAATTAAAATACCAATGACATAATTCAAAGATATAGAATGTATATTCCAAAAATTTATATGGAACCAAAAAAGAACACGAATAGCCTCAGCAATCTTGAAAAGGAAGAACAAAGTGGGAGGTATCACACTTCCTGATATCAAGTTATACAACAAGGCCATTGTACTCAAAACAGCTTCGTACTGGCATAAGAACAAGCATATAGATCAATGGAACAGAACAGAGAACCCAGAAATAAACCCACACCTTTATGGACAACTGATATTTGACAAAGGAGGTAAAAGCATACAATGGAGTAAAGACAGCCTCTTCAACAAATGGTGTTGGGAGAATTGGACAGCTATCTGCAAAAAAATGAAACTAGACCACCAACTTACACCATTTACAAAAATAAACTCAAAATGAATAAAAGACTTAAGTGCAAGTCGTGAAACCATAAGCATCTTAGAAGAAAACATAGGCAGTAAGCTCTCCGACATCTCTCGCAGCAATATATTTGCTGATTTATCTCCACGGGCAAATGAAATAAAAGATAGGATAAACAAATGTGACCATATCAAACTAAAAAGCTTTTGCATAGCTAAAGATAAGAACAGAATAAAAAGACAAACCACACAATGGGAGAACATAGTCGTCAATACGTCTGATAAGGGGTTAATAACCAAAATTTATAAAGAACTTGTAAAAACTCAACACTGGGAAGATAAACAATCCAATCAAAAAATGCACAAAAGAAATGAATAGACACTTCTCCAAAGAGGACATACAGATGACCAATAGACATGAAAAAATGCTCAACATCACTAATCATTAGGGAAATGCAAATTAAAACTACAATGAGATATTACTTCACACTAGTCAGAATGGCCCTCATCAACAAAACAACACAGAATAAGTGCTGGTGAGGATGTAAAGAAAAGGGAACCCTCCTGCATTGCTGATGGGAATGCAGACTGGTGCAGCCACTGTGGAAAACAGTATGGAGATTTCTCAAAAATTAAAAATTGAACTGCCTTTTGACCCAGCTATCCCACTTCTAGGAATTTACCTCAAGAACACCATAGCACTGTTTGAAAAGAAGAAATGCACCCCATGTTATGGCAGCATTGTTCACAATAACAAAGATCTGGAAACAGCCCAAGTGTCCGTCAGTGGACGAGTGGATTAAAAAGCAGTGGTACAAATATACAATGGAATACTATGGGGCCATGGAAAAAGAACGAAATCTTACCTTTTGCGACAACATTGATGGACCTGGGAATGATTATGTTGAGTGAAATAAGCCAGGCAGAGAAAGAAAAATATCATATGACCTCACTCATTTGAGGAATTCAATGAACAATGTGAACTGAGGAACGGAATTGAGACAGAGGAGAGATAAAAGGACCAGAGGAAAAGAGAACAGAGGGCAAGGGGATGATAGGATGGGATAAACCTGAAGGGAAGGGGGGAGGGCTCTATGGGAAGGGGAGCAAGGGAGATGTTGAAGGGAATATGAGGGAGGGGGGATGCATTCAGGCAACACTAGAATCTATGTAAACACAATAAATTAAAATCAATTAAAAAAAGAATCTAAAATAAAAGATGTAATTAACTGACTTGTGCTATATTTTAACAGATTCATATCTCAATAGCTGGCTATTTATATCTATTTACTAAAATACTTATATAAATGAGAATTTTAAAAAAAGAAAAGAAAAGATGGACCCAATCCAAACAGTTGGAACAAGGCCTAAACCAACAGGATAGTGCAGGAAAGAACAGAGGCAAATTTAAATAAAATAGAGATGTCCTGTTACATAGGTTTTTTTTTTTTTTTTTTTTTTTTTTTTTTTTTTTTTTTTTTTTTTGTGAGAGTGAGAGTGAGAGAGAGGGATAGACAGGGACAGACAGAAAGGGAGAGAGATGAGAAGCATCAACTTGTAGTTGTGGCATTTTAGTTGTTCATTGATTGCTTTCTCATATGTGCCTTGACCGGGGGTGGGGGGCTATAGCAGAGCAAGTGATCCCTTGCTCAAACCAGTGACCTTGGGCTCAAGCCAGTGACCTTGGAGTAATGTCTATGATCCTACACTCATGCCAGCAAACCCATGCTCAAACCTGATGAGCCTGTGCTCAAGCTGGTGACCTCAGGGTTTCAAACCTGGGTCCTCAGCATCCCAGGTAAATGCCCTATCCACTGCACCACTGCCTGGTCAGGCCTGTTATATCAGTTTTTATTCAAAACTATTTAGAAGATTAGCTGTTTGAAAACAAAACATAGCCCTGGCTGGTTGGCTCAATGGTAGAGCATCGGCCTGGTGTGTGGATGTCCTGGGTTCAATTCCCAGTCAGGGCACACAGGAGAAGTGACTATCTGCTTCTTCACCACTCCTCCTCTTGATTCTCTCTCTCTCTCTGTCTCTATCTCTCCTCCTCTGCCAGCCATGGCTCGGTTGGAACCAGTTGGCCCCGAGCACTGAGGATGGCTGCATGGCCTCTACCTCAGGCACTAAGAAGAGGTCAGTTGTTGAGCAATGGAGCAACACCCTATGAGCAGAGCATCACCTCCTAGTGGACTTGCTGGATCACAGTGGATCCTGGTCTGGGCGCATGCAGGAGTCTGTCTCTGCCTCCCTTCTTCTCAATGAATAAAATAAATAAATAAAATAATAAATAAATAAATAAAACAATAAATAAAATAATAAAAATGATTTAAAAGGAAATTCAGGATTTATTATACTCACAGGTTTAGAGAAGAAAGTCTGTGTGCCCTGAGGGCTGCACACTTCCCTGGAAGCTGGGTTGAGCTTGGTGGGCAGGAACTCAGGCTGGGAGAGGATAGTGGACAAGCATCTCACACTTAGCACACCAGGTCAGAATAAAGGGAGGGAGAGAACAGGGTCCTCATGAGCAAGACCCCAGGGTGCCTGGGAGGGGCAGGGAAGGCTCCCACAGGTGGGTGGGTTCAGGGGTGTGGAGCTGCCTTCTACCTGTCCTTGACTTGCCCACATGAGCCACTCCTGAAGTACCTGTTACTGAGGTCAAGCTGTTCAATAAAAAAAATTCTTATGAATATTTTTCCATTTTCCTGACTTTTCAAACTTTATTATATGTAATATAATACATGATATATTTAAATATATTTAACTAAAAATAAAAGTCCTTTCAAAGTGAAAGACAATAAGCAGTTAATGAGATCAATAAGAACAACGATTCAGGAAAGTGTTGATTCTAGTAGAAGCCCAGATAGTGTCCCGATTAGGAGGCACAAAGGTCACTGTGATCCTCAATTCAAGGAGTATTTATAAGAAAGGGAAGGGGAACAATTACATTCTATTGGTATAAATGACATAATATAGTGATGTCAATTATAAATAATTTTTAGTCCAGTAGTCATCAGTCCAGAAGTCATATCTGCTTTCTTGTTATCTTTGCAAGCAGTTCTTTAGGACACAGTCCAAAGGTTATTTTGTCCTATTCTAATATTCTAAAGATTGGAGGCATAAGAGGTGCAAGGCAGTTCCTCTGGGGTGGCAACTCCAGCTCCATTTTAACGTGGCTCCATTTATACTATTTATATATCATATTTTTAAATTTGAGAGACAGAGAAAGAGAGAAAGACAGGAAGGGAGAGAGAGGGTGAGAAGCATCAACTGGTAGTTGCTTTCACTTTAGTTGTGCACCGATTGCCTTTTTTTTTTTTTTTTTTTTTTTTTGTATTTTTCTGAAGCTGGAAACAGGGAGAGACAGTCAGATAGACTCCCGCATGCGCCGGACTGGGATCCACCCGGCACGCCCACCAGGGGCGATGCTCTGCCCACCAGGGGGCGTCGCTCTGCCGCGACCAGAGCCACTCTAGCGCCTGGGGCAGAGGCCAAGGAGCCATCCCCAGCGCCTGGGCCATCCCTGCTCCAATGGAGCCTTTGGCTGTGGGAGGGGAAGAGAGAGACAGAGAGGAAGGAGGGGGGGGGTGGAGAAGCAAATGGGCACTTCTCCTATGTGCCCTGGCCAGGAATCGAACCTGGGTACCCCGCACGCCAGGCCGACGCTCTACCGCTGAGCCAACCGGCCAGGGCCCCGATTGCTTTTTGTATGTGCCTTGACCAGGGCTGAGCCAGTGTCCTCTTGTTCAAGCCAGCAATCTTTGGCTTCTCATGCCAGTGACCTTTTTGCTCAAGCTGGTAAGCTTTGGGTTTGGGTGGATGATTCCCCTGCTCAACCGGTGACCTGTTGCTGATGAGCCTGTGCTCAGAGCCAGAGCCAGCAACCTCGGGGTTTTTAGCCAGCAACCTCAACGTTCCAATTGATGCTTTATCCTCTTCACCACCACTGGTCAGGCCATTTATACCATTTTGACATATTCAATATGATGAATATATGTGTCTTTAAGCCTTTTTCATTCTTTTGGGGGAAAAGACAGAATATAAGAGGTAGAGACCTTGTGTTCCTGGTTTAAATGAGAAAAACATGAAAAGAAAACAAGTGTTTTATTTTTTTTGGAGGGTTCTATTTTTTTTATTTGCTCTACAGAAACAGATTTCTTTTTAGATCACTTTGCACATTTTTTGTTAAAATTTGGCTATTAAGTTATGATATATGTAAAGAATTAGAGGCAAGCTTTTTTAAAGTGCAGAAATTGACAATATATGTATATAAACATCCTGACTTCACCACCTGATCTCACACACCCTACAAGAGCTGTAGGTAATGGTGAGTGAGGTCGGTGGTGCTTCTGAGGGGAGGAGAAATTCTAGACTGCCCAATAGTCTAGAATAGTCTAGAGAGGCTGGTTAAATTCTCCTGGGATTGCCTGACAAGTAGTTGAGATTGTCACCTCAGTTTGGCTTCTAATGGTATATTTGGTCACCTGTGACAGGTGAAACTATGCAGCTAGTAAACATCCCTGTGGGGTGTGGTTCTCAAGCCTGAGATTTGGTTTGTTTTTTAATTTTTTATTTATTCATTTTAGAGAGGACAGGGAGAGACAGAGAGAGGAGAGACAGAGAGAGAGAAGGGGGAGGAGCTGGAAGCATCAACTCCCATATGTGCCTTGACCAGGCAAGCCCAGGGTTTTGAAATGGCGACCTCAGCATTTCCAGGCCGACGCTTTATCCACTGTGCCACCACAGGTCAGGCCTTTTTTGTTAATTCTTTTTTATTTATTTATTTATTTATTTATTTTGTATTTTTCTGAAGCTGGAAACGGGGAGAGACAGTCAGACAGACTCCCGCATGCGCCCGACCAGAATCCACCCAGCACGCCCACCAGGGGGCGATGCTCTGCCCCTCCGGGGAGTCGCTCTGTTGCGACCAGAGCCACTCTAGCGCCTGGAGCAGAGGCCAAGGAGCCATCCCCAGCGCCCGGGCCATCTTTGCTACAATGGAGCCTCGTCAAGCCTGAGATTTGGGAGAGGCCCTGGAGGACTCAGGACAGCACAGACCAGTGGTTTCCCCCCGAGGTTCTCTCACAGGTGGAGGGGCTGCTGTTCTTGGGAGAGCACTTGGAGAACAGCTGGTCTGGGGTTCCCTCATGCAGCACAGACACACGCTCTCTCCCTGCCCGTGCCTCTGGGCTCCTGACATTGCTGGTGGGGGTCCTGTGGGGATGGTTCTTCCTGCCGCACGCACTTCCAGTAGAACCCGCTGCACTCAGCATGAGCTAACCCAAAAATCAGTTTTTTAAAACATTTAAGAAAGGTTTGCAAGGAGAAGACTTTGTTGGTGCAGACTGGTAGAGCAGACTGAACCCTGATGGAGAGGTCTCTTTTCAGAGAGAAATCTTGTCAACAATTGATAGAATTTGTCCATAGGAAACAGTGGGATGGGAAGAAGCTGTTAGTACTCACAGGCTGGGTAGTAACATTGCGGCATCAGAAGGAACAAGAAAGGGCAGCAGAATTCAGGCATCTTGCCCAGCTGTTTCGGAGGCCACAGTCTGCAGAAGAGGTTCTGGAGGCAGACCAGCCGGCCTGGGCCAGGGAAACTTCCTGTTCTGCAGGACCAAAGGGGCATCCACGCCTGCCTCGTGGAACTGACGGTGTGTCAGGCCTTTTTCTACAGGACAGGAGGTGCGTCTATACATATGTCTCTCTTTACTCAGCAGAGTGTCTCAAATCACCACCCCTGGTTTGAATAATCTGCCCTATTCTTTTTCCAGCACAGCTGACAGAGCCTAGAGAGAAAACTGCTGTCTGGTTTCATTCCTGAATCCTACAGGGAGCCTGGCACCCCTGGTGTGGGAGCATCCGGGTGGTGTCTCCTGTGGCCTCCGTCTCCTAGCAACACCAGCTTCTTTTTCTCCAGTGGGATGTACCATGAAACCCTGAGCTCTGCCTTGTCCCACCATCCTTGGAGGACTATGCATCTTTGGTTCTGCAGAGGAATGAGCCCCCAGAATTCTGGAAGGGGAGACGGCTCAGCTTGGGGACCATGAAGACAGATGAAGCATGGGGGGGTGCCACATACAAAGGAGGTGTTTCCTCCCAGGTGTGTCCTCCACTCTGTCTGGATGGGCTTGCTCACACAGGAACCCTGCTGAGCGTGAAGCGCTGACGCTGGCGGCTCTGCACTGGTCCTGTGGCAGCATCGCTCTGGTCCCTGTTGAAGGAGGACAGAGGCTCCAATGCAGAGGACAGCTCCATGTAGTCTAGATATATGGTTTTCCCCAAAAGGCAAAACTGTGGAGTTTGTGAAAGATCAGTGGTTGCCGGAGTAGCAGGAGGGAGGGATGGAGTAGAGAGAATTTTTAGAGCAGTAAAACTTCATCATGATTCTACCATGGTGGATATATGTCATACCTCACACAAACCCTTCCACATGGAAAGGGGAGTTTGGCAGAGTGATGTCCTCATGGCACATGGGCAGTGTTCCTGTTCAACCCACACTGTGTTAAGACTGACGTTCCCCGTGGGGGGGGAGTGTCACGGGGACTGTTTGCCTATTTCCTTCTGAAGATGTTTAGAACTCAAAGGACAGGTTAAGCAACTTCATTCAGGTGACATTCTCAGAAGCGCAGGAAGTGACACTTGGGAGGATTTTCAAAACTCAGGCTTCCTGGCCTTTCCCAGGGCCTTCATCCCCCAGGTCTCAGGCCACAAGCTCCATGGATGGAAACAGAGGGGCCTTCCAGGTAGCCAGGCTGTGTTCCCTGGCCTGTCAGGAACAGCAGTGTCCTCTGGGAGCACCTGACTCCACTCAGCCCTGCACCCGGGCCCCCACCTGCTGCCTTCAGCCTCAGATGCCATAGGCTCCTATCAGTAACCTGGCTCCTGAGGACCAAGATCAACAGCTTGGATCTGTGGCCCACGGAACAGAGGTGGCCCTAGGGCTGTGAAGTTGTTGTCGTTTTATAGCTTTGTTCTTCTTCTTCTAGTTACAGAGTGAATGGTGAAAAAGTAAGTTTTAAAAATAGACATGACAAGAAAATGGAGCTGTGTCTGTTGGGCTGACCTACCTGCAGCAGTGGGGTCCAGCATTTAGAAGCCCCGTTTCCTGGCTGACTCCTCTTAGAATAAAGCCCACACCCCTTGGCCTCCTGATGTGATCTGCATCTTTTTTTTTCTTTTTTGTATTTTTCTGAAGTTGGAAACGGGGAGGCAGACAGACTCCTGCATGCGCCCGACCGGGATCCACCCGGCATGCCCACTAGGGGGCGATGCTCCGCCCATCTGGGCCATTGCTCTGTTGTAACCAGAGCCATTCTAGTGCCTGAAGCAGAGGCCACAGAGCCATCCTCAGCGCCCCGGCCAACTTTGCTCCAATGGAGCCTTGGCTGTGGGAGGGGAAGAGAGAGACAGAGAGGAAGGAGAGGGGGAGGGGTGGAGAAGCAGATGGGTGCTTCTCCTGTGTGCCCTGGCCAGGAATCGAACCCGGGACTCCTGCACGCCAGGCTGATGCTCTATCACTGAGCCAACTGGCCTGTGACCTCCATCTTAGTGTTGCTCCCTGTATGTATGAACTTGGTTTTATTTATTGTTTTTTTATTTTTTAAGATTTCACATATAAGTGAGATCATATGATATTTGTTTTTCTCTCTCTAACTTATTTCACTTTGCATAATGTCCTGTAGGTTCATCTATGATATAACAAATGGTAAGATTACATTCCTTTCTATGGCAGAGTCATATTCCATTATATACGCGCGCGCACACACACACACACACACACACTTATTCTTTATTCATTTGACTACTAATGAACACTTAAGTTGCTTCCATGTCTTGGCTATTGTAAATAATGCTGCAGTGAACATAAAGGTGTATATATCTTTTCGAATTAGTGTTTTCATTTTCTTTGGATAAATTCCACCTGAAAATGGAAGTGCTGAATCAGATGGTAGTTCTGTCTTTAATATTTGCATCATCCCACCCTTTTCTCTGAATCCCCTGAAGAAATCAGTTATGTTGCCATGGTGCCCAGTGGTCGAGTGTTACTCCTTCCGTGTAATTAATCCTGGGCCTGCTGGCTGCCCACGTGTTTCTCATGGACAGCAAGGGCTCGGCACACAGGTGCGTCTTCTGTCCTCGTCTTCACAGCAACCCAGAGAGAAGGTCATCATATCTCCTACTTGAGAGATGGAGCCCTGATGGCCAAGCCACATGGCTGTGAAGTAAGTGGACCAGGGCCTGCATTCCTGCATCCGGGGGTTGCCGTGTCACCCTGTGGCTGTGTGCTGCACTCCTGACTCAGGGACGCACTGTGCCGAGCACTGAGACTACAGTTCTGAACTGGACAGTCACAGTTCCTGTCCCTGTGGGGTTTGCACTAGAGTGAGACCACAGGCGTTTGACAAATAATTATGTGATCAGCATTAAATTGCAGTTGTAATAAGTACAACAATGTGGAGATGCAAAGGGCCATTGAAACAGGAAACGGGTTGGGAACTCTTCTTGGGGTTCAAGGAAGTCTCTGAGGGAGGCTATGTGGACGGGAACTGAGGTGGCCCAGCCACTGGTCAGCACCTGGGACCTTCCCGGCCAGTCCATCCACCTGCTGAATTCAGCCACCCAAGTGACCCCAAGATAGAGCAGAAGCAGTCCACTCCCCGTGAGGAATACAAAGTGTTCCAAGTCACAAAGTTTGCGGTGGTTTTTATCCTAGTACAGACAACTGAGCTGGAACCCGACGGCTGAACGGAAAAGGTATCTTACATTTTGGCCTGCAGTCACTTGAACTGAGGTGCTCAGTGAAGTCAGACATTTGTAACCATTGTAAGACAGGATGTGGACTAGAATGGGGATATGAAGTACCGCATAGGGAATCCAGTCAATAACATTGAATAACTATGGTGTCAAGTGGGTACTGGATTTATTGGGGTGTCAGTAAGTTATATAATGCCTAGTCACTAGGTTGCACATGTGAAACTAATAGAATATGAATGTCAACTGTAATTGAAAAATAAAAAGATATTTAAAGTTAAAAAAGAAGTTGCAGTAAGCAGTTAAAAAAAAAGAATAGTAATTACTCAAAACCTCTAGATCTATAGTGCACAAGGACTGCTTTTCCTGGCATTGGGCAGGTAAAAGAGTAAGAAATTCAAATCCCAACGTATGTCCTCTGTCCAGCATATTCCTGCTAACAGAGTCTCTTATCTCTTGTTCCCACAGGGTGTCAGTGGCTAAAATTCAAAAGCAAAGTTAGATCCAGTGGTTTTCCGTATTATACCTAGGAACTGAACTCAAAGGGCCAGCTGCGACCATTGGGAAGAGCTGGGAAGCAGCAGCCGTGAGCACGAGAGCAGGCCGGATGGGGAATGAAGGGACCCCTTGCCTCGAACCCACACCCTCACCCTGCTCCTGAAGACTCTGTAATTTCCCAGCCTGAGGTTATTTCCCTGCACAAAGACAGAGCTGCAATTTCCCTCAGAGTCTGGGCAGAGAATTTCAGAGACAGATCACAGAGGGGACATTCTGTAACAGCTTTAACACATGTTCTCAGATTCCATGTGGCCTCCCTGTGAACCTGGGTGGGCCTCTGTGGCGCTGGGTGACTTCTGAGGCTCTGACAGCTGAGGACACACAGTGATGCCTGTCTCTCTCGGGACACTTGCTCTGGGAGCCTCCAACTGGCTTTGCAATTTTTAATTTTTCCCAGATTCATTGAGATGGAATCGAAATATGACACTATGTAAGTTTAAAGTATCCAGCATGCTGATTAGACATGTGTACATGTTGTAAAGTGTTGACTACAGTGGGACTAGTGAACATACTCATACACTCCCAGAGTCACTTTGGTGTAGACGTGAGGTCAGGACATTTCAGGTTCACTCTCTTATCACCTTTGGCTTTCTTTTCCTTTCCTTCTCTCTCTTTCTGACTCTCTCTCTCCCCCCACTCCCTCCTTCCCTTCCTCCCTCCTTTCCTCCTTCCCTTTCCTTCCTTCCTTCCCTCCCTCCCTCCCTCCCTCTCTCTTTTCCTCCCTTCCTTCCTTTCTTTTTCTTTCTTTTTTCTTCTTTTCCAAGTGAGAGGAAGGGAGATAGAGAGACAGACTCCCACATGCACACTGACTGGGATCTACCAAGTAACCCCGGTCTGGGGCAGATGTTCTGCTCATCTTGGGCCATGCTCACAACTGAACTATTTTTAGTGCCTGAGGTAGAGGCTCCATGGAGCCATCCTCAGCACCTAGGACCAATGCGCTCAAATCAATTGAGCCATGACTTCAGGAGGGGAAGAAAGAGAGAGAGAGAGAGAGAGAGAGAGAGAGAGAAAGAGAGGAGAGATAGAGAGAAGGGGGAAGAAGCAGATGGTCACCACTCCTGTGTGCTCTGACCAGGAATTGAACCTGGGACATCCATTCACATGCTGGGCTGATGCTCTACCACTGAGCCAACCAACCAGGGCCTCTCCAGCTTTGTTATAAGAAGTCTGGCTGTCCTGGGGCCATGGTGTGAACGGACACATTGTGAAGGGATCACTTAGAGAAGTGGGTGGGGATCTTTGCTGTTACAGTGCCCAGCCCTGGAGCCAGACCTGTGAGCCAAGAGGCCTTCCCAATGAAACCACGTGGCTATTGTTGGACAATACCACGAGGGAGATAATGGTGGGAACGGTCTCGCCAACCTCGGTCAGCCAGAACTGAAAGACATAATAACAATAGGTGGTTGTTATCATTAGAGACCACAGTTTTAGTAGGATTTGTCTGTAAGAATAAAAAGCTGGAACATACCCTCACCAAACTAACAGAAAGACACGGGAGAGCATCTCGGGAAAAAGTTCACGAGCATTTGCTGAGGTTTCAGGAAGCCACAGGTGTCCGAAGGGGGAGAGAGATATCTCATCACAAGACAGTGAGATGGGTCACTTTACGTGTCAGCTTGGCTAGACTCGGGTGACTTGCAGTGGGCTCATACACCAGCCCAGGTGTTGCTGTAAAGGTATTTTGCAAATGTGATCCACACTCGCCATTATTTAACTATAATTAAAGCAGGCTATGCTCTGTGGTGTGGGTGGGCCTCATGCAACCCGTCAATTGTCTTAAGAGCAAAAGGCTGAGGTGCTTCAGGGAAGAAGGACTTCTGCCACCAACTGTAACACAGGAATCTGCTGCAACTGCCCACTGTCAGACTCTGAAAGGCAATACCACATTTCGGCTGAATTCCCAATCTGCCCTATGAATTTTTGCCCATCTCCACAATTGCGTGAGCCAATTCCTTAAAACATCTCTAGGTCAGTTCATATTAATACAGACAGAGGTGCAGATAGAGGTCACCTTGCTGCTGCTTCTTTGGGGACCCCAAACTGGTGGGACAGGGAGGCCTGGCGCATGTATGACAGAAGTTACTGAATGTCACACGAGAACATCCTCCTCAAAGGGAAGGACATTTTGCTGGTCCTCAGACCCCCAGCACTAAGCAGGATTACCAACATTGGCTTCTTTAAAACGAGGAGCAACCAAATGCTATATCTGGTTATTGGTGTGGGTTGACCCGGGACCTGGCAGCTGGGAGTGACCTGAGACGCAATGAGGTCCTGCAGCTGGACCAGGAGGCATGACCAGCCATGCCTTGGAGACTCCAGGCATGTCTACAAGGCTTAGGGTCCTGTGAGGGTTGGTGGCAGCTCCACGACATTTGGAGCTGAGCGGAGCCATGGAGTGATGATGGGAATATCTACGGCTGTGAACAGACATCCACCAACAATCACGTGAGCTTGATGAGGGGCCCAAGTGGCATGTGAGACCCCAGCCCTGGCTGGGACCTTGATCTTAGTCTGTGAGCCCCTGGGCAGAGGACTCATCTAAGCCGTGTTTAGACTCCTGACCTACAGAAACTGTGAGGTCATGATGGATGGTGCAGGTTACGAAGTTTGTAGCAATACAGACTCACACAGCAATAGAAAACTAATACAGACCCGAAGTGACCATAAGGCCTTAGTTGAGAATTTTGCCTTTTGTGATTCCTGTTCCCTTGACACCAGGCCTTTGCACAAGCACCTGTTGTCATGGCAAGTCCTGGGCTGGATGGGGCTGGTCACGCCTCGAAAACATATGCCTCACTTACCAACTCATGCTCACTCTCTCTTTCTGTCACAACTCACTTGTCTCTTTTTCTTTCTCCCTTCCCTCCCTTTCTTTTTCTCTCTCCCTCTCTGTCACTTCCTCTCCCTCATTCTCACTCCCACCAGACATATATTTGCAGCATTGCTGACTCCTGCTCAAGCACCTGTGGTTCAAAGGAACGTGTGCTAATAGCAGCGGACGGAGGATGGAAGTGTTTAAGCCTGGTTTGCAGATGGTTCCTCTGCAGGCTCACGGGAGCCCTGGGCTCTCTCTCCTGTCCCCGGGCAGTTCAGTGTGGGCACAGGATCCAGGTTGGCCCACAGGAAGCCCCTCCTGGGGCTCTGAGTCAGTGCTGCCCAGATGCTATATTATGCAGACGCCTTTCCTGGTGAGACGGTGCAGTTAGGAGGCCTGGTGGAAGAGGGAGTGAGGTGGCAGCCAGTCTCATGGGGAAGGGACAGTCCCTGCATGGTGAGGCTCTGGCTGGGCCTAGGTGCCCAGCGTCTCTGCCCCTGTATGTTCTGAGCCAGCACTCCAGGTTTCTCTGGGTTCTGTGAGGAGCTGACCATCTTCAACAATGTGCTCGGGTTAGTTGGAACCAGTTTGCATCAAGTACCCTGACTGGTTCAGTTAATAGGGGCTAGCTCCTTCCTGTTCTTCGCTGTCCATCTCTGTACTCTGTTACCTCAGGACAGGTCAGAGGTAATAGAGGTAACATCATGGACAGCTGTCCAGAGCTGTCCAGCGAATACTGTCCAAATCAGAGGAGGAGCCACGTGATGCCCATGCTGCATAGACGGCAGCCCTGCACCCTCTCCCTGCCTCTCTGAGCAGGATGTGCTGGGCGCCATGGCAATGCTTGTCCCCGCACACTGTTCTGTGGTTTTCCAGGTCGCCACGATCGCTTTCTGCTGCCTCCCCATTGTCAGGGCTGCATCTGAAAGGTCACTGTGCAACTCCCCCCTCCCAGCAGCATGGTTTCTCCAATGGTGGAGAGCCTCAGCACCCCCTCTCTGGAGATGAAGGACTAGGTTTCCTAATGGGACAAAACATGTCCTTTTAATGGAGAGAACTTGCCAGTAGACGGGGATGAAGATAAAACAGGAAGGGAATCTATTCTGAGAAGGAGAGCCTTGTACCCCCACACATTGCTCACAAACAGAGCTGGGGGTGTCCCCTGCATTCTGACTGTCACTGCTCCTCTGGGACCACACTCTGCAGGGGTGAGAGTGGAGAGGGTGTGAGACACAAGGAAGGAAACCTGACTTGGGGGGTATTTCCAGTAATGTCACAGTGAGTAATAATAAGCCCCTCACGTGAGTATGGACCAGATCGAGTGTTGCAAATGTTCCTGTAAAGGGTCACATAGGGAATATGTTAGACTCCTAAAAACTTGATGGGGGGGCGTATCTTACCACTGACATTGTTTATAGTTGTTGGCTCCTGGTAATAATAAAAATAAAGCCCACATGAGGTTGGTGAACGAAGTGGACAACAGAGTGGGAAGTTCATTTCTGCAACCAGGAGTGGGCAGGAATGGTCAGTGAGCTTCAGCTGAGCTCAGTTTTCCCCAAATCAGAGTGAGGGCAAGTCACAGCCCAGCGAGGACGGCTCCCAGGTGGGCGACACTGCGCCGCAGCCCAGCCCAGCGCAGGCCCTGCGTGAGGTGACGGTGGGCTCTTGAATCTGGATCGGGGGGCTGGCAGCTGGGCGCAGGAGGGATTCAGCAGCACCCAGGCTGGTCGGCCCACAGAGTCATCAACGTCTGGCCTGGAAACATTCTAGAAGCAGCTGGAATGGAATAGGAGCTTCGGTTTGGGGAGCAAAACTTCAAGCCAACAAGGTTTGAATCTAGGGCTCAGAAATCCTTTTATTCAGTGCAACATGATGTGGCCATTAAAACAGAAAACTTAGTATGGCACAGGCATTTCCCCATGGGGCTGTTATTAAACACTAACTTCTATTAGATCACTAACTAATCACTAAGAAGTAAACCCATAGAATGGTGCCCAGTGGTGCCAGGGGACCGAAAGGACGCATGAGAATGGTGGGGGCTTGGCTGGGATGCAGCGCGCAGGGCAGGCGACAGGGTTAGCATTGTGTGTCTGCTTCTCTGCCCAGTCACAGCACCTGGCATGATAAAAGTGACCAGCCATGCAGGGCAGAGTGTGGAAAGGGCTAAAATGAGGGCCTGGGGTGCCGACTGTAGAGTTAGTTTATTCAGAGAAGGGAGTGATTGTTATATGTCGATTTTAAAAAGATCGTATTCAGAGAACAGACACGAATCAAATCACAGAATCTCAATCTCTGGGTAGAAAGCATGATTAGTTCTGGGTCCCATAGGGTGGATAGTCAGTCTTTTCTTCAATAACTCCTAATTTAAGCTAAAATATTTCTTCCCGTGGCCATTACCCCTTGGAAGGGCTCTGCCCCTTGGAATCCTGGGAGAGGAATGGTGTTTCTCACAGGAGTCATTTGGAGAGTTGGGCTCCGCAACTCCGTCTCCCATTCTTGCGCCAGAGCCTCACATCTGGTTCCTCCAAATGTGCCTTATGGTAATGTGCCTCATGGAGACCTCCGTGTGTCCCTCTGGCTGGACTGGTCTCTGTTTCTGAGGTGAAAAAGTGTCTAGAACTGACTCCTGATATGAAAGACCTGCCCTTCACAAGCAGAGAGGAGAGCCTGCTTTTCAGGGCCAAACCAGTGGGTGGCATTCAGAACGTGCAGAGAGCCCTGGCCCTACCTGAAGTTCCCACTGGGATGGGTCTTCTGGCTGCGCACCAGAAGTGCGTGCACACACGGCTCCCCTAGCCGCTCTCCCTCGTGGCTCCCTCAGGCCAGTTTTCCAGGTGGCTGGCTGTGTTTTCTATCTTTATTTTGTGCTTCTGCTGTTGATTTACTGTGCTGTGGTGGGTGTTTCTGGGGTGTTGTCTCAGAGCAATGATCCCTGCCCAGCACCTGGACAGGCAGTGGATTCAAGCCCCCTGAGAACCGTTGGTGAGCTGGTCAGATGCCCGAGACACAGGCAGCAGTACTCAAAGGACGAGCAAGTCCACCCTGTCTCTTTGGGTTTTGAGCAGAGATCCTGCTGGTTGTGGGCCTTGGAGCTGAAAGTTCATGAGGACTCTGGCAGCCGTTCGGGGCCTTATACACAATGGACAAACAAAGGATCCAGGGGAGTGGGACGTTTTTGTAGCCAGTGTCAGGGCAAAGGTGACATGCATGTGCACATTTGTCTAGCAGAATGAAACACACCATATAATATATAGTCTGACCCTTAACATGGTGACTTCCTCCACTCATGAAGGTTCTTCCAATGTCCTCTGTGTCCTTTCTAGTGTTCCTTTTCAAGCTTATGATATCTGTGGCCTTGAGATATGTCCATCTGTTCCTATTGTCATCCACACATGGTGCAAGGACATGACAACTTGACGAATCCGGGGTCCTGAAATTTTGAGCTCAAAGATAGGACGATCTGAAGCCCAGGATTAGGCCTTCTTATTGAATTGACCTTAAATGGTCCCTTGATGAGCTTTGCTCTTGATAAAGGGGCAGGTTCTCACAGAAATTTTAATCTGTGACCATTGAAACTACATGTCATCAGTGTTCACCTTGACTGGCCCTTCTGCCTGCCTGTCACACGTATGATCAAAACTGTGAGTTTTTAGTACAAATAATACTGAAAATGTCTGCTTGGGATATACTCATACCGGAACATGATTTGTTTAATTGAAGTTCAAGGTGAACCGGGTGTCCTATATATTTGTGGGTTAAATCAGGCCACCTTGCAGCTAAACACGTGCAGAGTCCTCCCCTCACTGGGTTTGTTAAGTGCTTCCCGGCAGAGCAAAACACACTCTCGGCTGGGACAGTTCCCCCCTTCCCAGGCGTGCCCAGTCCATTGGGGAGGGATGGGAACATTCTGGGCCTGGCTTCCCTCCTGCCGGGCATTGGGAAGGGCACCCTGATGCTCGGGGACCTTTCACCTCTCAGAGTACGTCTGACTCACTCAGCCTCTCAGGGGATAAAGGGGCTTTGTCAGAGCTGGGCCTCATTTGCCTGCTCAGAGCATCATGTCTGTTGACATTACAAAATAACAGAAGAATCTGACAACAGGTCTTTTCAGACTGTTCCTCATGAATGCACAAAGGACAGCCCCAAGTGGTTCAGCAGCTGGCCCAGAGAGCTTTCCGGCTGAGAAATCATGTCTGCGCGTTCAGCCCTGGTGGGCCCTGGGCCCGCCACCTCCGCCTGCTGCACCGTCTGGGACTGAAACGGCCGAGGCGGCAGCAGCTCCCTTCTCTCAAGCAGCCCAGTCCCCGCAAGGTCAGGCGCTGTGGGCAGCTCCCAGTGCTGACATATGACACTGTCCCAGACTGGCATTTAGCATGGAGAGTCTCCAGACTTGTCTGTTGTCTCAGAAGCCCCTTAAACACTATTCAATCCTATTTCAATAGGGCCTCATGCTGGAGGTTCATTCAAGCATAAAGGCGCCAGAAGCTTTCTGCAGTTTATTGTGGTACCCCTTCTCCCACTTGTACAGGGGGGTCCAGGCTACCAGAGAGGAATGTAAGGCCAGTGGGCTGTGGGGGGTTTGGTAGGACAGGACAGGGCTGATGTCAGGCAGTGACACCTGCTGTGTTCCTGGTCAGCGTGTGCTGTGTGAGGCTGCGGCATCCACACCCAATGGTCAAGGGGGCCCATCCAGAGGAAGAGCTGAAGGTTCACCCATGGGAGCGCTATCTGGGTGACCCCAATGTTTCAAGTATTCCAACTTCCTTCGGTTAACTTATCCAGAAGAAGGTGTTCCAGGCGGTCGGGAAGTTCCACATCACAACAGTCGGCAATGGAGGCCCAGGGCAAAGCCACCGCACCTGGCGGTGAGTCACAAGCTGTACTGGGTTGCTTTTCTCATGGCGAATGATTTACAGCTCATGACCCTTTTGTCTGATGAAGACATAAGTAAGCAATTCATGCCAGAAATGAAAATATTCAGTAACATCAATCTAATCTCGCTTGAACTCAGATGAATTCGTAATGAAATATTCATTAGATTAAATATTTTTTTGAAGATTATACTATGCGGAGCTGACGAACACATGCAGGAAAACGTCCTTTCACAGAACGCTGTTGGAATATTCTTGGTAAAACCATTTTGGAGGGCGATTTGGTAGCACAAACCAAAAACCTTAAATATGCTTATTTCCTTTGACCCAGCAGTTTTACTTCCAAAGAATGAACCTGGGGAAATAAATGTGATTATGAACAAGGTTTTAGTATGTCAGTAAAGAGTTTGAAGGTTTTAATGTTCAATAAATTGTCCTATCTCTGCATAATGGAATGTTTAAGAGGATGATGTTAGCATGGAAAGAAAAGTACGTATAAATAGCCAAGTAACTTCTGAGAAAGAAGGTATAGAGGAAGGGTTGGTTTATGGAAACATGCTGTACAGCCAGAATAAGGAGAACAACATGGTATCAACTCCGGAATAATAGAGACATGGATGGATAGTACTTCCTTTCCTGGACTGAGGATTATCAGTTATCAGAGGAATAAGTGCCAGGTATCTAATGTAACCACGGAGACTCCGGGTAACACTGGTCTACTGTAATTTTTAGAAGTTGCTAGGAGAGTAGATCTTACAAGTTCTCATCACAAGAAAAAGAAATTTTATAAATATGTGAGGTGATGAACTTAATGAGACTGATTATGCCGATCATTTCACAATCTATACAAATATTGTAACATGCTGTAAATACCTGACACTAATGCAATCTTATGTCAGTTGTGTCCGAATAAAGCCAGGAAAAGAAGAGGAATAGCAAAAGAGTAGGCTAGTTAGCCAAAGGTGTTCAGCTAAGTGGCTATCTGTTGAGATCCTTACTATATATATTCTCAAAAATAAACTGCAGATAGGTTAAAGAAGCAACAGTGCCTGAAAACAATGGAAGGAGTCCCAGTGGTTTCCAACCTTTTTACACTTGGGGGACTGGTGAAAATACGAGAATTATTTCAGGGACTGCTAAGGCAGAAATCACACTGAGCATAAGCAAATTTGACTAAGATCATTGAGTCTCTAATCTTCATACATCAGGGTGGTTAACATTTGCAGACTGGCACGGAATTTCTGGTGGACCAGTCTGTGGACCAGTGGTGGAAAACCACTGGTCTAGGAGAAACATTTTAGCCCTCTGAAGGTGGGGAAGGTTTTTCCAAGCAAGAAACAAAGGAAGAACTCCCAGTACACAGGTCCCATCTTTGTCCTGATTCCCCTGGGCGCATAGGATGCCACAC
Organism: Saccopteryx bilineata; assembly: GCF_036850765.1. NCBI lineage: Eukaryota > Metazoa > Chordata > Mammalia > Chiroptera > Emballonuridae > Saccopteryx > Saccopteryx bilineata. The sequence continues at coordinate 103,054,729 of NC_089491.1, read as the reverse complement.
TCTGAGCCCTCCCCAGCTGGGCAGGGACATGTGAGTGAGCTCTGGCTTGTGGGATGTGGGAGCCAGTGACATGTGCCAGCACAGCAGGTTCTTGCTGGCTTCCAAGTAGTGTGGCCTGTGCTCTCATGGTGAAGTGAAGGACTCTGGGACTGCAGGGGCACTATAAAAGAGCCTCAGATCCCCGAGTCACTGCCTGGAAGAGTGCGGCCAGGAATGGTTGCTGGACCTGAAAACTCTGCACTGGAAATAAAAGTGATTTGTGTGTGTGCATTGGGATGTTGAGTTTAACTATAAACCCACAGCCAAGACCAATACAGAAATCAATGAAAAGACTGTCAGATGAAGTCACATAGAAGTTTAGAATTTATGTAGCATATTAGGCTATAATCAAAGTTAAAAGACAAGTAACAAATTGGTAGAAAGTATTTGTGACACATTTAAATGATGAAATATTGGTTAAACAAAAGTGCTCCAATAAATCATGAATTAAAGGTAAAACAAGTCATCCAAAAAATAGCAAAGGATAAGAAAAGGGTATTTGCAGAAAAAACTGTAAACAACAAGCATATGAAAAGTTTCTCAACCCCATTTCTAATCATCAAATGCAAAGTTGAGCCACTGGATGCCCAGTCTTTGCTTGTTGGAGTGAGCTGGGGCTATCCGTTGCTGTCTTTTTAAAATTTATTTTATTTATTTATTTATTTATTTATTTTTTGCATTTTTCTGAAGCTGGAAACAGGGAGAGACAGACTCCCGCATGCGCCCGACCGGGCGGGATCCACCCGGCACGCCCACCATGGGGTGACGCTCTGCCCACCAGGGGGCGATGCTTTGCCCATCCTGGGCGTCGCCACGTTGCGACCAGAGCCACTCTAGCGCCTGGGGCAGAGGCCACAGAGCCATCCCCAGTGCCCGGGCCATCTTTGCTCCAATGGAGCCTTGGCTGTGGGAGGGGAAGAGAGAGACAGAGAGGAAGGCGCGGCGGAGGGGTGGAGAAGCAAATGGGCGCTTCTCCTGTGTGCCCTGGCCGGGAATCGAACCCGGGTCCTCCGCACGCTAGGCCGACGCTCTACCGCTGAGCCAACCGGCCAGGGCCCCGTTACTGTCTTTAAGAAAGCACTGTCTGTTTGCTCTTCTGATGGCTTACTCCATTCCTGCCTCTCCCCCCACTCGTTTCTGGGGATTCCGTCCTGGCCCCAACCTTAGGCTGCTCTCCCTGGAACTTGGCTAGCACCCTGCATCTGATTTAGGTGGTGAGAGGTTTGTAAGTGGGACGCTCCTCTACAGAGCCTGAGACTCGGTACGTCCTCCCGGGAAGCAGATGGGCCATCAGACCATGGTTGCCATGGCGTATTGGTGAGCAAGCTAGCATCAGACCCTTCCTAAATGATGGGGTTGCGTGTGTTTTAGGTCAGGAGAGGTGGGACCAACTACGATTTCCAGAAAACCCACTTGCCTTCTATCTTGATGAGTACATTTCAATGAATAATTATGGAGAAAGCTATCACATTTCTATCCAAGTAAACAGAAGGGAAGTTGTGGGAGACATCCTGAGCAGCTCCGGGGAAGGTGATAAATGTGGTCACATGCAGCCCCGCCTCCAGCTTCACACTGACGTTGTTCCATTTGTTGCTTAGCGGCTCAGACAGCGTGGGGAGTGTGTCGAGGCAAAGCGCTCTGCAGCCACACCCGCTGGCACACAAACACACAGTCCCAGTGGTCTGGGACTGTTGTGACTAAAAGTAGCACTTGTAATTATACACTGTTCAGCACTGCCTTTGATTGTAAGGGAAACTGGAAGCTTGGAAGCTGTCTCTGTCTTAGGGGAAGGCAACTGCCAAACAGGGAACATTCTCAAGAAGAAAGAAGTTTTCCCGTCAGCCTTCTGTGGGAGGGGCCCCAGCCACACTCAGCTCTTGGTCTTCACATCTCTGTGCTCCGTTCCACCTGGAGCAGGCCTCGAGATTTGCCTCTAACATGTAGAACATAGCTCACGTGATGGATTCACCCATTTGAGGTTATGCTACAGAAAACACTGGAACATCCACCCTCCTGAGGTCTCTGTCCAGCTTCTGTGCATGTTTGCCTTGAGGAAGAGGGCCATCTGTCAAGAAACTGAAGGTGTCCTGCGGGCAGCAGACAGGGAAGAATGAGAGCTGAAAATTTCAGAAGCTGAATTTTGCCGGCAGCCACGTGAGCAAGCTTGACTTTAGATTGCTCCCCAGTGAGGCCTTCAGATGAGGTGGCAGCCCCTGTTGTCACTTGACTGCGGTTTTGTAAGAGATCTTGAAGCAGAAAATCTAAATAAGTCATGCACAGATTTCTGACACAGAAAAACAGTGAGATAATAAATATGCATTGTTCTCAGCTGCTAAAATTCAGGGCAATTTGTTCGACAGCAGGAAATAAGTAAGGCACACATCAAGGCTCTCCAATTTTCATGATATAATAGCAAAATATATCAAACAAGTGAACAAACAACTATATGAATGAGATGGTGAATGGACATCCTGAAACATGTCAAAGACAACTGGGTGACTAAGTGGTCATGCTATCCACACATGAAGTCAATGGGACATGGAGCACCAGATAGTTTGATTCCTGGAGGCAGCCCTGGCTGCATACATTTACATGGAAGATTTGGCCACTTGGGTTGACGTCCCACTATTTCTGTAAATAAACAGTTGCTGAACCTGATATTATTTTCTTTAATTTTAATTTAATCCTGTTATAATATATACCAAGAGAAATGTTTGCTGGGATAATTGAGCTGAATAAATGTTTATGGTTACATGGAAGGCTGAGGACTGATTTGAGGGTGGTTCTCTTCCCATATCTGGTATCAAATAAAAAAAACGTTCCATTTTGGTTACATGGAAGTCTGAGGACTGATTTGAGGGTAGTTCTCTTCCCACATATGGTATCAAATAAAAAAAAACGTTCCATTTTATCACAGATTTTTTCATCAGCAAAGCTAGTACAGAGTTCTGAAAGGAACTTGGTGTCCCTGTTGCCTGTATTTTATCATTATAATCCCTCTTGAATGAATTGATGTCATTTGTATAAAAATATTACAGTTGAACATTTCTCAGCCCTGATCAGTGTGATTCTGAGGACCTCTTTCCTGGCAGGAATGAAATCGCCCATTCTCTCCATTGATGTGAGTCACAGTGAGCAGGACTGAGAAATTTAAAAGACCGTCCCTCAACCTCGGCACTAGTGAGGGAAATTTTGGTTTAACTAATTAATTTAGCCCGACCAGGCGGTTGCTCAGTGGATAGATTGTCGGACTGTGACGCAGAAGACCCAGGTTCGAAACCCTAAGGTCTCCGACTTGAGCGTGGGCTCATCTGGTTTGTGTAAGGCTCACTAGCTTGAGCTCAAGGTTGCTGGCTTGAGCAGGGGGTCACTCAGTCTGATGTAGTCACCCCTCCATCTATCAAGGCACATATGAGGAAGCAATCAATGAACAACTAAGGTGTCGCAATGAAGAATTGATGCTTCTCATCTCTCTCCCTTCTTGTCTATCTGTACCTATCTGTCCCTCTCTCTGTCTCTCTCTGTCTCTGTCACAAAAAACCCTCAAAAACTAATTAATTTAGTATGGAGGCTTTCCTGTGCACTGTAGAGTGTGCAGCAGTATCCTTGATCACTGCCTACTTCCTGTGCCCTGTAGTGTGTGCAGCAGTGTCCCTGATCACCGCCCACTTCCTGTGCACTATAGGCTATGCAGCAGCGTCCCTGATCACCGCCCACTTCCTGTGCACTATAGGCTATGCAGCAGTGTCCCTGATCACCGCCCACTTCCTGTGCACTGTAGGGTGTGCAGCAGTGTCCCTGATCACCGCCCACTTCCTGTGCACTATAGGCTATGCAGCAGTGTCCCTGATCACCGCCCACTTCCTGTGCACTATAGGCTATGCAGCAGTGTCCCTGATCACCGCCCACTTCCTGTGCACTGTAGGGTGTGCAGCAGTGTCCTTGATCACCGCCCACTTCCTGTGCACTGTAGGGTGTGCAGCAGTGTCCCTGATCACCGCCCACTTCCTGTGCACTGTAGGGTGTGCAGCAGTGTCCTTGATCACCGCCCACTTCCTGTGCACTATAGGCTATGCAGCAGCGTCCCTGATCACCGTCCACTTCCTGTGCACTGTAGGGTGTGCAGCAGTGTCCCTGATCACCGCCCACTTCCTGTGCACTATAGGCTATGCAGCAGCGTCCCTGATCACCGTCCACTTCCTGTGCACTGTAGGGTGTGCAGCAGCGTCCCTGATCACCGTCCACTTCCTGTGCACTGTAGGGTGTGCAGCAGTGTCCCTGATCACCGCCCACTTCCTGTGCACTGTAGGGTGTGCAGCAGTGTCCTTGATCACCGCCCACTTCCTGTGCACTATAGGCTATGCAGCAGCGTCCCTGATCACCGTCCACTTCCTGTGCACTGTAGGGTGTGCAGCAGTGTCCCTGATCACTGCCCACTTCCTGTGCACTATAGGCTATGCAGCAGTGTCCCTGATCACCGCCCACTTCCTGTGCACTATAGGCTATGCAGCAGCGTCCCTGATCACCGTCCACTTCCTGTGCACTGTAGGGTGTGCAGCAGCGTCCCTGATCACCGCCCACTTCCTGTGCACTATAGGCTATGCAGCAGTGTCCCTGATCACCGCCCACTTCCTGTGCACTATAGGCTATGCAGCAGCGTCCCTGATCACCGTCCACTTCCTGTGCACTGTAGGGTGTGCAGCAGTGTCCTTGATCACTGCCTACTTCCTGTGCACTATAGGCTATGCAGCAGCGTCCCTGATCACCGCCCACTTCCTGTGCACTATAGGCTATGCAGCAGCGTCCCTGATCACCGCCCACTTCCTGTGCACTGTAGGGTGTGCAGCAGTGTCCCTGATTTCCGCCTACTTCCTGTGCACTATAGGCTATGCAGCAGCGTCCCTGATCACCACCCACTTCCTGTGCACTGTAGGGTGTGCAGCAGTGTCCCTGATTTCCGCCTACTTCCTGTGCACTATAGGCTATGCAGCAGCGTCCCTGATCACCGCCCACTTCCTGTGCACTGTAGGGTGTGCAGCAGTGTCCCTGATCACCGCCCACTTCCTGTGCACTATAGGCTATGCAGCAGCGTCCCTGATCACTGCCCACTTCCTGTGCACTGTAGGGTGTGCAGCAGTGTCCTTGATCACCGCCCACTTCCTGTGCACTATAGGCTATGCAGCAACATCCCTGATCACCGCCCACTTCCTGTGCACTGTAGGGTGTGCAGCAACGTTCCTGATCACCGCCCACTTCCTGTGCACTGTAGGGTGTGCAGCAACGTTCCTGATCACCACCCACTTCCTGTGCGCTGTAGGGTGTGCAGCAGCGTCCCTGATCACCGCCCACTTCCTGTGCACTGTAGGGTGTGCAGCAGCGTCCCTGATCACTGCCCACTTCCTGTGCGCTGTAGTGTATGCAGCAGCATCCCTGATCACTACCTACTAGTTGCTAGTAGTGCTTTCAGGCCATGATATTAAAACTTCACTGAGGGGCAAAGTCTCCCTTAGTTCAGAGCCATTCACATAAAATCGCCTTGTGAACAGTTTGCCTCCAATGTGATTTATTTGACAACCAAGAATAGCAGTGGCTATAACCCAAAAAATACATCCATAAGTGTATTATTTATTATGCATGTTGCTTATAGGTTATTTTTTGAGAATTCATATTTCCTCTTTAGGATGTAAAGGTAGTGTGCTTCTCTGGCATACCATATTGAATTAGTGCTTGTATTTCAAACAAAAAACAGTAAAAATTGTTCAGATATAATTTTAGTGGAGGAGACATATACATCTCTTAATAAAATAATATTTTCGGTCTTTTTTTTTAACAGTTTCTGAAAAGCCTGTGTTTCCATGCCATGGGCGGCCCAGGGTCTGTTTGGGCTGTTGGTTGTTCCAACACTGTGTCCATGAGCCCCCTTGCAGTGAGTGGCCCAGGTGACTGAAATCGTGTTGGCCAGAGGATGGATCTCACATTACCACTTTATAAACTTAGGGTTATTTTGTTTTTATTTTTATTTATTTATTTTTTACAGGGACAGAGAGAGAGTTAGAGAGAGGATAGATAGGGACAGACAGACAGGAACAGAGAGAGATGAGAAGCATCAATCATCAGTTTTTCGTTATGACACCTTAGTTCATTGATTGCTTTCTCATATGTACCTTGACTGCGGGCCTTCAGCAGACCGAGTAACCCCTTGCTTGAGCCAGTGACCTTGGGTCCAAGCTGGTGAGCTTTTTGCTCAAGCCAGATGAGCCCGCGCTCAAGTTGGCGACCTCGGGGTCTCAAACCTGGGTCCTCCGCATCCCAGTCCGATGTTCTATCCACTGCGCCACAACTTGGTCAGGCAGGGTTATTTTGTTTTTAAATTTAAGTCATTTCTATTTACTAGCTAACAGATATAGGGAAACAAAAATCAATATTTGGGGTTCTTAGTTTAGTTCATTGTGCTTTGCAGTGTCAATAGATACTATAAGAAATTTTGCCTCTTCCGATGTGCTGCGTGCAAATTTTGTAAGACTTGTCATATGAACTTACAGACTTGGAGAAGACATTGGGGATTATGGAAAAGCATGGGCTTCCATGTCACATGGACCCGGAACTCAGTCCTCCACTCCTCTACTTGTGAAATGGGACAATGCTGTCCTCCTCAGAGCTCCCAGGGGACTCAATGGAGGCCTAGCTTGTGCGAGGTCATCTCTGACCTGTGCCATGCTTTTGTTTTAATGGTAAAAAAACCCCAACACCACATAATGTAAATTTCCCTGCTTAGCCATTTTTAAGAGAATGGTTCAGTATTGTTGATTGCATGACCAACGGTGTGCAGCAGATCTTTAGACTTATTCCTCTTGCATGGCTGAAACCCTGTAGCCCATGGAACAGCACTCCCCGCCCCCTTCTGCCCCCGGCAGCCACCCCTCCCTCTCTGCTTTATGAATTTGAGTACCTCATAGAAGTGGAACCACACAGTATTTGTCCTTTTGTGACTGGCTTACTTCACTGTGCATAATGTCCTCAAATAACATCCATGTTGTATATATAAATATAAAGGTCTACCAGAAAGTTCTGTCCATTTTTGGAATAAAACAAAATACAAATTCTTCTGACTTAATTCATGTGGCACCCATCTTGAATATTTCCACACCAATCCTATCTTCCGAATATGGTCCGAAATGGTTTGCTGAGCTGAATTAAGCCTTTCTGCGATCTCCGATGTTGTCAGAAAAGGATCTTGCTTCAACATGGTCTTAATTAACAACATCGTCATTGATCAAAGATGGTCGCCCAGAACATGGCTTATCAGAAAGGTCGAAATCACCTGTTTTGAATTTTTCAGACCATCTTCTGCATGTCCTATCAGAAACTGTACCTTCACCAAACACTTTCAATAAGTTTCTACATGCTTTTGTAGCATTTCTTCCTTGTTGAAATTCGTAAAAATACAGTGGCATAAATGAACTTTATCAGTAGCCATGGGTACACTATCGCTTCACACATAAGACTAACGTGAATCAACTTTGTTTTAGTTAATTTGCTACGTCAGTATGTATACATTAAGTGATAAAAATAGAGAGGCACACATGCGCCAAATAAACGTGCTTACGTGTTGAAACTTATTGTGATAGAAATGAACAGAACTTTCTGGTAGACCTTATATTTATAGCATGTATCAGAATTTCTTTCCTTTTTAAGACTGGATAGTGTTCCATTGTGTGTACAGACCAATCTGGTTTCTATATACATCCATAGAGGGACACTTCTGTGGCTCCCACATCTTATCTATTGTGAATAAAGGTGCTACAAACGTAGGCATGCAAATATCTCTTTGAGACCCTGATTTCAATTCTTTTGAATAAAATCCACGGCTTTGTGTTACTTTTTGGTTTTATAGTTCTCTGAACAGAATTTCATGTGAGAAGTGATAGAACCTTCTCTAACGGTTTTACAAGCAGCCTCTCCTGGTCTGAGAGTGGGCGGAGGTCAGGGCCCGTGTTCCGTGTATCTCTGTCCCCACGCCTCAGGGGTGCTTGGACCAGACACTGTGTCCCTGCAAGCTGGACCAAGAAACTGCTCCTCTGATGAATGTACATGTCACGGGCTCTCAGCACAGACAAAGCATTCAGTGAATATAGCATCTTCTTCTTCTTCTACAACTTAGGATCATGAACACAGGGTTACAACAAATGCAATACATAGCATCACTCAGTAACGTGTCCTCCACAATAATTAGGCTACAGAGAAAGAACCTCTGGGGTCTGCCTTTGAGGGTCTGAAACATAGCAAAGCCTATTCTGATAAAAAATCATTTCAGTTTAAAGACTACTGATGGTGCCTGACCTGTGGTAGTACAGTGGATAAAGCGTAGGCCTGGAATGCTGAGGTCGCTGGTTCAAAACTCTGGGCTTGCCTGGTCAAGGCACATACGAAAAGTAATCAATAAACAACTAAAGTGAAGCAACTATGAGTTGATACATTTTGCTCCACCCCCTCTTTTTCCTCTCTATAAAATCAATCGATAAAATCTTTAAAAATAAAAGATCATTTGAATAATATTAAAAAAAGAAAGGATGCCAATGGTTGTCTTTTTATCTACATTTCAATAGGATAGTAAGTGAGGGAGAACCAGTCAGAACACCAATATTTAGTTAGAGAAGACAAGCTACACGCTGAATTGGGGTGTGTCTTACCGACAGGAGAGGAAGTTCCTGATAGCGCGTCTTAGACAGAGCACAGTGCTCATGTCCCAGTGCAGCCCCCTCAGAGTCAGGGCATCTGTACCTCCTTGCTCAGCCATCCATTCACCCATGTTTAAACACACGTTTTCCAGCACTGCCCACACATTATTTGCCCACACACTATTCAACAGCTGCTGTGCCTTCATAACATTAAATCTCAGAGGGATGTGAGCCCCATGAGGATGAGTTCCAGAGGTCTCATAAAAAGGTATTGATTTCTTCTTTGAGTGGGATCAGAACGATCATGTTTGAATCTGGCCTCTGAGAAGAGGTGGAGGCCCTTCCTCCCACTGCCGCGTTCGGTGTCCTCTCCCTTCGGTGGTTTCGTGTAACGTGGCACTGCCTGGCCTATGGTCAGATGCTCGGCTGCTGTGGGATCGATTCCAAACATCTTAGCTTGTCCTGAATTAGTTGTGGCTTCTAACACATGCAATAAAAAAACAGCAGCTAGACCAACGATCCTTTGCAAATTACAGCCTTGAATCTAGGGAGCTGTGCCGGCCCTTGCTGGTGGTGTGGAACACATGCGGAAGTCTGCCCTGGGTGCGCCCTGGACAACCGAGGCTGGTCAACTTGGTGACAGCCGTACCATAAACACAGTTTGCAGGGGGCGTGGGCTTACACTTTGCAAAGTGGTTTTCCTGTCTCATCTGATGGTCACTATACCTTTAGGGAATCGGTTTGGTTCTCAGAGCAATGAAGTGACCAAACTTGCACTCTGTCCATACTTGTTGGTGTGTAGTGTTAGGGCCCAGGGTCACTTACCATCAGGGCAGCCTGTTTGTGATGAGAACAAGGGCTTTGGCTAGAAACTGACCCAAATTCCAATCCCTGTTTAATTGCTCATTAGCTCTGTAACTCTGGCACTTTCTTAGTCTTAACTTGAATTTCTTCATCAGCAAGTTTGAAATGTAACAGTCAATCTGCAGGCGTTTTCTGAGTTTGAAATGAGACGACATGTGTAAAGTGCTTGCCCCCACCAGGGACAACAATGCCGTTCTCTTCTGCTGCTGCAGGGTGGAGCCAGGACCTGCCAGGCCCTTGGCTGACCCCGTTCCTCCGGGGAAGCCTCTTTCCCAGTGGGGCCACTATGGCTCACTCTCTGCTGGGAATGCAGGGTCTTCATCCCAAAGAGAAAACCAACGTGGCCAGTTACTTCTGGGAGACATCGTGGGAAATGAGAACAGCTACTGAGTTATAGATGTTAGTGCTGATTCCCCCCAACCCTCCACCCAATCAGTCTCAGGACTTGCTGGGGGCTGTGACAGCAATGTGTGTGGCTCTGCAAGTCTTGAGGTTACAGCTGTTTCTGACTCAAACAGATTAGGGTTGTCCTTAAGGTCAAAATGGAAGGAAGAATATCGGCATGTGTCACTAATGGGAACATGGGGAAAGGTGTCCAGAGACTACAGAAGCTGTTCAGTGGGTGCTGTGGACCTGGGAGGGGGGCGCCCCATAGAACTAGCCTGAGCTGCCCAGTTCAGTCCCTCTTAGAGTCCAGTCTAAGCTTGTAAGGACGGAGCTCCCTCACTGGGGGACTCTTCATCTGCCGTCCTTCCATGTAGGTGCTGGATGAGACTAGCTACCACTTTTGCTTTTTTAATATCTAGTGTGTCAGTAGAAGATGTGAGGTACTGTGAAGCCAACAGATTAGGGGACAACTGTCATTGAGAAGAGTTTGTTACAGTTCCCAAGAAGGAGGGCCTGCCATGCACTCAGGACCACCAGGGTTGGTCAGCAGGTGGTGGTGGGGAACATGGGCAAGAGCCTTTCCTGCGGTACTCATGGGAAGGAAAGTGCTAGGCAAGGGGAGCAGGGCTCAGGATTGGCTCCGGGGCCCAGGGTCTGTCCTGGGTTGTCTGGTACCTGTCCCTGGGGTGACCGGGGCAGGTGGTCAGTGATCCAGCGTGCGAGAGCTGACAGAGGAGGTGGTGTGTGTGGTTCTGGGTGAGTGGGTTTGGTAGGAAAGGTGTGTTTTCAGGCAGATTCAAGTCCTTTACTCTCTCTGAAACTGGCTATCCCGAGAGGGACAGTCCCCGCAGAGTCCACAAAGCCCCAGATGCGAGTGCATCAGAAACACACAAAATAAATACATGGTTTATGCACTGGCCAAAATTTCATATAATTTTTGCAAAACCATCTGGATTCGCACTGGACAGAAACTGGGTCGCCTTGCTGACAGTGAGATGGGGCTTCATAAGAACTGAGCTCATCAGAGGCATCTCAGCTAGCATTTCCGGGACACGTGCGGTTGTGCTGTGTTTGATGGGTCCATGTGGGGTTAAGTGGAGGAGCCCAAACCACAGGGTTCTCCCTGCCATGGAAGCTCAGCTGAGCAGCGCAGTTGGGGCTCAGTGGCCAATTCTGATGCTTTAGATTTAATTGAGTTTTGGATCTACGATGTGAACTATATAAAACATATCACATGCAATCCAATTCCAGAAGCATGATTGTGTCCATTTCATGAAAATAATAAATTATTTTTTTGAAACTAAGTTTTTTTTTTATCTGAAAGCCTTTTTCAAACTTTATTAATCCAGAAATGCCTTTTAATTTGTTTCCTTTTTTTAGAGCAGAACAGTAATAACAGGACCTGTATAGTAGATATTAAAAAAAAACTCATTATTAGGTACAACTCAAATAATTAAAAACTATCCAAGGAAAGTAGACAGTTTTTTCCCCCTCTTCATCTAAAATTCACAATATCTGCAGCCACACCTCTGAGTGTTCAGGCGGGGTCTTTTCCGCAGTGTGGGCAGGCTCCTTGACACACTGGTATAGGAGGAGTCTGCTCTCTCCTCAAACACATGTGGTCGAGATGGTCATGGACTTACCAGAAGGCACCTGCAAAGTCTTCTCAAGGCAGCACACAACAAAAGAATCCTGAAATCTGAAGTATTTTTTGGTATATGATACGAAGAAAGGATCAGAATGTGAAATTCTAAATTATGTTTAACAAGATTCTCCAGATAATTTTAAACGATAATTTAAAAATAATCTACTAGACAATTAGTTTTATATTAGAAAAAAACTCCTTAAAACAAATTATTTTGACCAAACTGATATAAATCTCTAACTCACATTTGACTTTTACGTTGTGCCTTCTCTAAAGCTTCTGAGTAAGAGATGAAGTATTTGAAGAGTCATTGATAATCACCAGGACACTACCTGCAGACTCAGAGCGAGGACCCAACATTCCCTCTGTGGCTGGAAAACCGGTTCATCATTCTTGCTCCACACTCTCCTGCAGGGCTTCGACTTTGCCTCCCCACCCTCGTCTATTTTTCTCCAACCAGTTAACAGTTATCGAGCACCTCCCACATGCCAAGCCCTCATCACACTAGGTATTGGGGATACAGCAATAAACAAGGCAAACACAATTCCTGACCTCAGGTGGCTTAGAGTCGAGGGAGAGGAAGAATTATACAAGCAGTTTCAGTCCATTCACTATATTCAGTATCAATGATAGGCTAGTATTCTGTGCAAGGGGAACACATGGTGGTCGTCTGCTGTGGACTTTTGGGACAAGTTATTGGCCATCAGTGGTCGGTGACTTCTTATGGTCCTACCAGAGGGAAGCCCTTGCCTTTTGTGAAATATTTAAAAAGAAAGACTCTGGACCATGAGGCACGACAAGGAAGTATGGTTCGCTGGCACCAGCACCACCATGAAGGAAGCCAGCTTCATGGTGAACCCTATTTTGAGAAGACAGACAAGAAGTGACACTGCCTGGCCACTGCTACACTGGACTCCTTGGCTGCATGAGCCAACAACTGTTCGTTGTTGTTTAGTCTATGAAGGTTTCCTGCGCTTATGATTGACAGCATACTGACTGACCCATCAGAATGGAAAGGATTCCAGAGGTCCTGTTCCGAAGTGACAAGAGAATGTGATATACAGCATGGCTGGAGGGCAGAGGGGGAGGTAGTAGTCAAGGAGATGAGGTTGGAAGATTGTTAGCATTCCTGCTGGCTGTCTTAGCCTAGAACAGCGAGCACTCACTCACGGGTTCTTTCTGGGGGAGGCGTGCAAGAACATCTCCTTGCAGGAGAGTTACTTTGGGCAGGAAGGATGAGAGACTGGAGGGAGGGAAACTGGTTCAAGGTTATTTTAGTACATCAGAAGTTCTCAGGATTTTGGGCTCAGGACCTCTTTACACTCCAAAGTAACTGTTGTGTATATGGGTGGTATCTATGAATAGTTGCCAAATTAAAACTTGAAAATATATAACTCATCAAAAAAATAATGATTAACCCATGGCATATTAACATAGCACATTGTTATGGAGCATGACTATATTTGCAGAAACTAAAAAAGCTTTAAAGAAAAACATGGTGTTATTTAACCATTTTTTTTCCAAATCATTTTAATGTACGGCCAAAGGAAAGGCAGATGGAGTCTGACCTGCTTTCTCAATCAGTTTATTGTGAATGATATTTGGTTAAAGTATACAAAGGAAATCTGATTGCACAGTTGGAAAGAAGAGACATTTTAACAGTCTTTTCATATAATTGTGCGTATTGTTCTTTGATAATACACCAAAAAATCAACAAGTAGTAGTTTTCCAAAGGCCAGTGGCTGAGTGGAACCAGAAACCACACCAATCAACAATTCATTTATGTTAAAATCCATTGGTCTGTCTTGAATAGCTTTTACATAGGCATGATTATGACCTTGCAGACACCCTGGAAGCCTCTTGACCCTGGGAAGAGGGTCCCCGGATTGTCCCTTGAGAATCACTGTAATAAATCAAGCTGTGGCAGGGACTGGAACAAGGGGAGCAGTCAAGAGGTGAAAGGAAAGCAGAGGTGGGCTGAGAGAGGGCAGACACGGCATCACATAACCAGCAGGGTTGGGGGCCGATGTGAGTTAGAGGAAGAGATGCCTCCTGAGGCTCAGCTTGGGTAGATGATGGTGCCGTTCACTGATGACAGAACACAAGGAGATCACTAGGTTCAGACCAAACAAGGCGGATTCTTTTAAGGATGTTGCAGTTCAGGCGGTTACCAGCCATTCCAGAGGACGCACATACGTGGGTCCGAAGTTCAGGAGAGCTCTTCCTCAGAGGCAGATTTAACAGCAGGCGCACCAGGCACGCGCCCTGGGCCCACACTTTTGAAGGGCCCCGAAACCCCAACTTTACACTTTTTTTTTTACTGGGTCCAATATTTTCTTCTGTGCCCGGGGTCTTCACCAACCTTAATCCACCTCTGCTCTTCCTCAAGGATAGACTTATACCGGAAGGCAGGAGCATGTATGTTGATAGTTAAAGCCAGAGAGTAAATGGAGTACCCTGAGGAAAACCTAAGGGAGGAGAAGATAACAACATTGTGAGAAGAAATGCATGAAGTATTGGCACTTAGGGGAGGAGGAAAAGGCGTTCCAAAAGAAGATGGTGATAAAGAAAAGCAGGAAGATGCCATGTCATGGAAGGCAAAAAAGGAAAAGTTGTTTCAAGAAGAAGGAAGAGGCCAGTGGGAGACAAGAACCAATGAGCGTTTGCTACTTTTAGAGCACTGGCCCACTGGTAATGCTGGCAGAGCATGGTGGAGGGAAATGCAGAAGTCAGAAGTCATGGTGGAGGGAAATGCTAACTCTTTCCCTCCCTCCTTCCCTTCCTCCCTCCTTTTATCCTTCCCACCTTTCATCTCACTTGTCTCTATTGAACATTTGCTGCATGTCAGATATATAATATTGGATATGGTCCTGACTTTTATGATTATTACAGTTAGTATTGCGGAGGAGGGAGAAAATAATCAAGTAAACCGATATATGTGCTTATGATCCTGTGGCGATTCTCAAATGCATTCTAAGGTAGAGAGGACAAATTCTCCATCTCTTATGTTCGGTGCTAAGATCCAAAAATGCTCTGAAAATCAAACATTTTTGAAACTCATTTGGTGTCAGAAAAGTATAGTAACATACTGTGTTACCTTCTTAAAATCTGAAAACTTCTGAATTCTGAACAACCCTACAGGTAAGAGATCAAGGACATATATTGTTTCCATTTTACAGTTGAAGAAACAAGACATAGGAAGGTTAAATAACTTCATGTTCACGTAGCCACACCAGGATTATTCCCTACTGGGATAGCCAACAGCAAATAAAATAGTACATCTATTTATTCATGCATATATCCACTGACCAATCCACCCACCCATTCATCTATTCATTCATCCATCTATCCATCCATACATCCATCACCCATCTATCCATCTACCCACCCATGCACTCACCTGTTCATCCATCGATCCATCGATCCATCCATCCATCGATCCATCGATCCATCCATCCATCCATCCATCCATCCATCCATCCATCCATCCATCCATCATCCATCCATCTATCCCAGAACATCTACTAGAGGCTTCACCATGTCCCAGGCTCTAAAACAATGGTTCAAATTACTAAAGATGAGGTGAAAACTCTTTTCTAATAAACAGGGATTGCAAAAAGTACTATTTCCAAAAAAAAAAAAAAGTACTATTTCCACAGATGATACTCAAGGTCACTAGGAACTCAAGGGAGGATGTAAAGGCTGAGCTGAGTCCTGGCCATGTGAATTATGATTCATACCCCTTCACAATTTACTCAAGGGCAGGGACCACATCTCATCTCTTTGTATCATCCCCTCCTTTAGTGTTCGCATACTGTGGTCTCTCAAACACATGACAGGAGGGAATGTAATGACCGATGTGATCTGCTTTGTGCTGCAGGAGGCAGCAGGGTAAAAACAGCAGCACAAATGCATCTCCTTAGGTGGCCTCCAGAGGGATCACAGAAATACTCTCTGAAAAACAACGTAAGAGAAAGGGTGCCTTAAAATCTCATTGGAGAAAACTACGCTCAAAGGGAGAGGAAAGGCTGTGAGGAACAACATATATAAAAGTAGTGCAACTAGTCTGAGCAGGCGGTGGGTGGTGCAGTGGAAAGAGCGTTGGATGGGGATGCAGAGGACGCAGGTTCGAAACCCTGAGGTTGCCGGTTTGAGCGTGGGCTCATCTGGTTTGAGCAAGACTCACCAGCTTGAGCCCAAGGTCGTTGGCTTTAGCAAGGGGTCACTCGGTCTGCTGTAGCCCCCTGGTCAAGGCACATGTGAGAAAGCAATCAATGAACAACTAGGGAGCCACAACGAAGAATTGATGCTTCTCATCTCCCTTCCTGTTTCTCTGTCCCTATCTGTCCCTCTCTCTGTATCTCTGCCTCTGTCACACACACACACACACACACACACACAAAAAAAAAAATAGTGCAACTATGTGAGTATCCCTGCAGTATGAGAACAGGAGTAAAGGTGTATCTAAGAATCACAGAGCTGACAACAAGCTTATGAGGCTCCAGCATTCTATCAGGAGAAGCATGTCACTGGCTCAGTGCTGAGACCCATGTCACTGGAATGTGTGAAAGGGCAGCAGATGGGGATATTCAGTACAATGGTGGGCAGGGGTGACATTGTCTTCCAATACAGAACAGAATGTCATCCACTAGAGGGATGGGCTCTGCTTCTGAGGACTGGGAAGTACCCACATCATTTCTAGGAACTTGGACTGAATCTTGTGTTGATACTTGGAACTGAAACTTCTCACAGCTGTGGCCTGGGTGGATGGTCTCTTTTGGATTTGACACAGAATAACCCCTGACATTTGTTTAACCTGCCTGCTCCTGAGCTGGGACTTTTTGCAAGAGCACACGCCAGCCATTGTTAGAGGAGGTGACTTCAGACAAGTGCTGGCACCTTCTCCGTTTTTAGACTCCTGACCGGAGGTGCCCCACACGTCTGCATCTGGAACAAGCCCTGCTCCATGCCATGGTCTCCTGCCACCCTGGGCCCTATGTTCCCTTGGGGCCCTGCTGGTGAGCTCAAAGCTGCCTCCTGCTCTTGGCTCACGGTCTCTGCCTCTGCACACTGCACCCTCATATTCTGAGCTGAGGACACAAAGGAACCGGAACCTTGGGGTTTTTATCTGAGGAACTGCAACAGAGAATGAGATGGTTACTTTAAAACTGTAAAAACTGTAAAAGGTGGGAGGGTTGAGAGGAATCCTACCCACTGAGTTTTCCAGCTTAGAGGCTAGAATATGTAGCAACTTAGAGCTTACCTCTTTATTGAATCATGGTTGTTTTCATTTTGTGAACATGCATCAAAAGTATACTTTTATGATGTGTGTACACACTTATAATACATTCATGTTTGTGATGTGTATTTTTTTTCATACGATAGATAATACTTCCATAAAAGATTAAAATATTTAATCAATTAAAAGAGAAAGTAAAGACAGTGATCATGGTATGCAATGTGCATTTGAAAAACTTACAGTCTGGGTTTCCAGTCTTATGTTTCAGACCACACTCTATTTAGAGGAATTGCAATCACAATGTTGAACCTCATCGGTCAGTGCCTGAAGACGTTATTCTAAAAAGTCGTGTCACAATGCTTGCAATTCTGTGACTAGCCCGGTGAGCCGAAATGAACACGGGAGTCCCGCCCACCCCACTGTAGAAGAGTTGTTGAAGGGACTGCTGAAGAATTCACCACTTCTAGTCCTGCTGTCTGTGTTCACCATTTCTCCCTAATGAGGGTGAGAAGTGGGGTTTTGTGGAAGAGGCAGGAAACTCAGAGGAAGGCTACAGAGGACAGGCCTTCAGCTCACACTGCCCACACGCCACTGAGGGAGGAGCAGGCCATGGGTGCACAAACTCCCCACAGGATGGCTGCAGGATCCTGGGTGTCACTGGTGCCACAGGTCCCAGGGAGCAGCCTGCCAGAGAGTGAGGACGGGTTATCAAGTGATTGCTTTGAAAACCTTCCTCCCTTACCTCTTTTAAAAACCACTGTTTGTATTTGGGACACCCAGATCCTGCTGCCCCATGAGGCCATCCCAGGGGGTATGGTGTGTCATGGGCGGGCATGTCATCTCTTGAGTGCCACAGCTGAATTTTGAGGGTACACACTTGCCGAAAGAACTTGGTTTTTCTGTTAGTATTGCTAGGTTATAGAAAACCTGGATTCTATGCTTATTCGAATAAAACAAAATCTTCACTGTGCTAAGACTTTTACATGGCATAAAAATATCATTCTTCCATCTTCTGTTTCCACTGTTCATCCTGAGAAATCAGCCTTATGTCTCACTGTTGCTCCTTTGAAGTTAATATATATTTAAAAAAAATTTTCTGGTTATCTAAAGACTTCTTTTTGTTGTTGTTTCTCTGCAGTTTACCCTGATATTTCCTAGGTATGGTTTTCTGTGTATTTCACCAGCTTGGGGTTCACTGAACTTCTTAGAATAGTGGGTTTTATGAGTTTTGAGAAATTCTCTTCAAACAGGGCTTCCATCACAAGAGAGACACTTTAGAATTATATCCAGCTTCTCCAAGGAGACCCCAGCAGGATAGGGCTGCTACAAACTGGACTGTGAGAGCTGGAAGTGGAAGTTTCCATAGTCATCTCCCAGCTCTCCTTCCTCTCCAGTTACTAATCTCCTTTCTTCTTCTCCTCTCTAGTCATCTCTTGAATACACAAGGTCACCTAGAACAACACATCTTCCAGTGCAAAGCTTTCCAAAGTGAGACTGGAGCGCCGAGCGTTCAACTGAAAGTGAGGCTTCCTGGATGGGTCCTGCCTGTACTGTCTTGTCCTGTCCTGTCTGCTTCCAAGAGAGGACCACGCTTGGGCTCTACTGGGAGCAGACACACGTATTCTCGCATCGACAGCTACATTCTTGGCTTTCATTACGTTTGCTGTAAAGATTTTGAAGCTAACTTTGAGCTCATCTCTATGTTACGCAACTTTAGGAGGTAGAGTATGTCCAAAATTACTTGTTCATTATCTCTAGACTGTTCTTTCCATTCTAATATCCCTGCTAGGGTGACAGTCAGTGACCATGCTTTTTGCCTGGCTCAACACTTAAATATTCACAGACAAGCATTGACCTTCAGCTCCAGCCGGGAAGCATGATCATGACTTAGTGCTGCTTGACAGTTTGACAATAAAGAGTTGGAGACTGAGCATGTTGTCCAACTTTTCTCCTGGTGACCTAATCTTGGAAGCGGCACCCATCCCTCTTGTTGTATTTTATTCATTAGAAGCAAGTCACTATTTCCCGTCCATACCCAAAGGCAGAGGACCCCACAGGGCGTGGACACACAAAGCCCAGCAGGCTCTGCTGGAAACCCCTCTGTAAGCTCTTCAGCGCTTTCCCAATGAAGTCCGAACTTTCTGATGTGACTGACTGGCAGGGCTGTGTAGTCGCGGCTTACCCATCAGCTTTACTATGGACCAGTGGAAAGCTCTGGAAGCTCCATTCTGGGCCCAATTTTTTTTCTCTAAAAAGAAGAAAACTGGTTTCATTTGCTTCCATCTTTCCTTTGTCCCAGACACACTTATCCATAAAGCAAGAGACAGAAAAACACCGCCAGGGTAACACAGTCCAGGAATTGGTCCCTGTGTCATTTACAGCTGACTACAACTGAATGGACGAGAACAAAAACAACGAGAATAGCTAGCCCTCAGGACTGTGGGTCGGGCGTTGCTCGGAGAACTTTATTTGATTAACTTATTAATCCTTAAAGCACCCTGTGCCCTTGTCACTTTCCGTTCACAGAGGTTGTGGGCAGGGAGGCAGGCTTGGAGCCTCCACTAGAGCACTTTGTGCTGCCAGGGAGCCCCGCATGCAGCCGGTACTGCTGGAATGCAGGACTGCTCTCTGCCCTTCACCGCCCCCAGCACCATGCCTGGGCGATTGGATTCCCGATATAGCTTTTGTTGAGGACTTTAGGCCATACATCACGTTTTAAGAGAAAGGGAGGAAACAACAATAACATTTTGAAATATCTTTAACGTGTTTAGGGATTTCATGAATTTGATAATATGAAGAGATTTTTAGTTGTTGCTTATTTTCCTTTGCCCCTTAAGTTATTCTTTTAGGACAGGGGGCATTTAAAAAAAAAAAAGAAAGAAAAATAAGTTCCTTTGGACACAAAATTCTGGTGTAGGAGGATCTTTCCAGAAAGTTTTCATATGCTTTCTTTCCTTTCTGAAAAGTATAAACAACAACAAGAAAAGTTGTTGGGAGCTGATCTACCTGGGAAGTTCTGCTGTCAGTGGCCTGTGCAGAGTGACCTTAACTTTCTCTTAGCTTGTTGTTGTTCATTCTTCTTAGCAACTGCAATTCTACTCTTGGGATCAAGTCAGGTAACTCCTAGTCTCAGGAGTGACAATGAGACGGGGCTGAAGTGGCTCACGCTTGGAATCCCCCTGACAGCCGGGCAAGGTGCCCTTACAGCACAGGGAGCTGGCAGTTGGAGGGCCCACGGAGAGGGGCGCTGTCTTCTGAAGGCCCCAAGGACAGCTGTCCCTCTCGGGTACAAAATTGGAGACAAGCATAGGCCCATTGCTAACTCCAAATTATACCACCCAATAGCCTTGACTCCTTCACCAACCCTGATTCTAAACCAATCACCATCACAACGACTTGAATGTGTTCTAAAAAGAAATGCATGCTTCCTTTTCAAGCATTAGCCTGCACATTTTTTTTGGGGGGGGGGGAGAATATCTTTGAAAAATCTAGGTTTCTGATAACAGCACTGCATGGGCTCAGTTATTCCAAAAACTATTGTGCCCTTTGGGTTGGAAACACCAGGGCTTTCTGGCGTCTGCAGTGGCTCAGTCCCGGCTATTAGACAAAGGTTTCTCCTGGGAGGTAGGCATTTTCATGCATGCTTCTCTACCTCACCCGATCCAAATGCTTTAATGTCTGCTTTCATAACAGGATGTGATTTCTGCTAATTATCCCTCATTGTGTGACCAGAGTAGCAAAGGGCAGAAAGCAGAACCAAACCTGTCTTTCTTCAAGTGCTCAGAATCCGAGCCATCCCTTTACCTTCCTGTCTCTTTCCCTAAGGAAGAGGAGTTTATTTTCCACTGAATACGCTTTTTAAGGGGTTTCAGGAAGTAATCTCACCAGGGACCAGACAGATTCCTCTGCCTGGGATGCACCAGGCCAGGCAGCCTCCATTTCTGTGATGACTCAGTGTGCTGCAGCCTCTTCTAATCTGTCTGAGGGCCGCACCCCAAGGGTGCTGGGGAGCCAGCTATGCCTGAAGCACAACCCCTCCTCCTGCTTATCTTGGCTTCCCCTTTTTCCTACCTCTTAGTGGTGCTCTACATGGAAAAGTGGTGCTCTACATTTTAAATGTTTTTTATAAAAAGTAGATTCTTGCACATGTCACTGCGCTTTCATAAGTGACCCGTGTGAACCGTGAGTGTCTGTGTGGAGGTAAGACACCTACTAAAAAGGGCTCCTGGTGGTTAATTGGGTTTAAATAAAAAAAGCAGCGTCTAGCAGCTACTCTGCACAGGAGCCTCTCAGCAAATTGCACTGTAGGGAGAGGCTCACTCTGAACTGCCTGCCCAAATAGTGCTCCTGCCTTTGAGCAGCCCTTATTGAGGTTTCCTGGAATCCTATTTTAACTAGAAGGACGGAGGCTTTCCCCATCCAACTGGAACTGTGCAACTTTGACCAACCAGAGCGGCTCTAGTTTGACCAATCAGGACGGTGCCTTTGGACCAATCAAATTGTGAGGATTTGGAGTCCTCATTTGTGTGAGAATAGACCAATCAGGGACCAGAGACAGGGACTCCTGTTTATATAAGCCAGGTCCCCTCTGCCTCATGGAGTGCTTTTTTCATGGAAAATTGTGTTTTCAGGGGGGCAGCCCACGGGGGTGCTGCTGCCTGGCTGAAGAGGGGTACCTCACAGCGATAGAGCAGTTTCACAGCAGTGCTGTTTTCACACTCACGCTATATATTTTTTGAGCTGTTTGTATTGATTACAGTTTCCTTCTTACTGCACCCTACATTGGAGATTCCTGTTGGTGTTGAATTGGTACCAAGGACCTTCAGTTGACACCCTTAATGTCTGTACGTCCCAGTTTACAAAGCACAGTCATGGGATGTTTTTACTTAACCTCCGCCCCAGCTAGTGAAGTTAAGGTCACTGCCCTGTCTCGATATAAGGAGACTTGTCCAGGGAACTTTGGGTGTGGTAAAGCCATCAGTGGACTACAAGCTCATTCCACTGCCCTACGAGTTCTCTTCAGGAGGCAGAACTCACTTGCTCAGGATTTGGCCACATCTGGCTAGGTCTTAGTTGCTCTCGTGTCTGTGGGTCTTGGTCCAGCATTGCCTCTGCCCTTGTTTCCTGCCTCCACTCCCTCCCCACTGCCCCCTTCCCAGAGCCCCACATTCCCTTTCTGACCACCCCTCATAGGAAGGCGTGCACCTCTGAGACCCATCCTTGTGGTGGGACCCATAGGAGGTGAAGGGCTGTAGAGAGGGAAGACATAAAATTGTATAAATATTATATAAATACTATATAAATTATTTAGAATCAGAAAAAAAGTCACAGTAAATTACATATTTCTGAAAGTTGACAAACACCATTTATGTCATAATATCATACCATATTTTTAATAAATTGACAGTTTACTGAAGTATTTCAGGAGTTTTATTGCATCATGGGTGGTAATTTGGATGTTTCATCTGGAGCAAGCTACGTCCAAGGATAAGATTCGTTAGAATCTCTAATTTGCAGGAGTGGATAAAATGTGACTTCGGGACAGATGTATTTGCTATTTGTGGAACGGCTTCTGCTTTTTGCCCTACAAAACAGTTCTAATAATGGTTCCGTGGCATGTGATTTTATCAAAATGAGAGAAAACATATGTTGCATTTGAAATAAAATGTCCTACATTTTAAGCATTTTCCTGATGAAAGAACACTTCTCTTTTGACGAGGCATCGGTGGTGGGAACTGCTTACCGTTTCTAAGCACAACAACTGGGCAAGTTTCCAGAGGCTAGCTTCAGGCTCCACACCTGTTAGACCTTGTTTGTCCTCTGCGGCTCCATCACGGCTCTGTGGGAGATGATCCCACCTCTTGTCACCACACCAGGGGCTTGGCACAGTGAGGAGCATACATTCCAGAAAGGTCATTCCTACATTGGAATGCTTCACAATAAGTTAACCATACACGGAGGTGACTAAAACCACAAAAATGTACCCCCAAAGCTACAGTTAAGTATGTCCCCCAAATCACTGCCCATGGGCTGGATTCCCAGATGCTCAGAGCCACACAGATGTCCTCCCCCCAGGGGCAGTGATGGGGAGAGTCAAGGAGGGCAGTCATATAATCCATCGGCTGCCACTACAGTGATCTTTTTAACTCTCACAGAAGCACTGTGAACCTTGTGAACACATTGCTTGTGCAAGAGGGGCGTAAATGTATATCTCCTTGGAGCCACAGTAATCCTGCCTCCAAGGGAATAGTGGTAGCCGGCAGGGGCACGCCGGATGGTGTTATTGGCAGGGTTGATGTTATTGTTCAATTGTGTCCCTGAAAATGTTGAAGCCCTAATCTGCAAGACCTCCAAAATTGACTGTGTTTGGAGATGGAAACTTGAAAGAGGTTAAATGAGGTCATATTGAGGGCCTTAATCCACTCTGATCTGTGTTCTTATAAGAAGGGATTAGGACCCAGAAGTGCACAGAGGAAAGCCCATGTGAGGATGCGGGGAGAAAAGAACTGTCTTCAAACCCAGGAGAGAGACCTCAGGAGAAACTAGCCCTGCCGACACCTTGACCTGAGACTTGCAACCTTTGGGACGGTGAGAGGATCAGTGTCTGTTGTTTGAGCTGACCAGCAGTGGTGTTTGCATGGCTACAGAGCTGGCTGACACAGTGAGGTCCCTGGGACATGACAGCGCTGCTTCAGGAGGATGGATGTTTATGACTGAATTTAGGTAGTTTATTTCTCAGAAGTGTTTACTGAGTGTCTAATCCCCACACTGTTCTCAATGTCAGCAATGGAGCGTGTACAAGACAGAAATATCATCGTTGCCTGCTTTAAGTTACAGCTTAGTGGGGGAACACAGACACATATAAAGCAACAGCAAAATTTCAAGTAAGATGTTTGCAACCACAACAACGATGCCTAGAGCTGCAGAACGGAGAGTACCTGGCAGTGGATGGCTCTTTAGGTTGGTGTCAGGAAAGGCGGTATCAGGCCTGAGGGCTGGCAGGAAGTCAAGTGTCTGTATTCCAGGGCAACCCTGTCCCATGGTCCTCCCAACCTGTCGTTGACAGCTACGCCTACAGGACAAGCAGTGGTGCAGCAGCTTCTCATGCCAGGCTTTGGGATGATGATGCTCTCTTTAAAATAGGCTCAGCTGTGGAGAAACTGGTAGTTTTCTGAGACATGGTAGGCTGAGGGCAGCAATTGTGCTATGGTATCAAATTCATGTAAAACTGCTCATTTCCCCTCTTTCAAGATCAGAAACACAGCTTTAGTGCCAAAAAAGGAGTTTAAACGCTGACCTCACGGATGTTGTGGACAGCATGGATTATGGGTTCACAGTGCTTCAGGGCTCTCTTTCAGAGAATGACGATTCTGTTTAGAAAAAAAAAGACAAGTGGAGGTCATTATGAGTGATTTATATTCTTTTATTTGGCACTTTCCATAGTCTTCACATTTTATTTACTAAACATGGCTAGTTTTTATTATTAGAGTAAAAGTAAGTTTAAACAGAAAAGGCATTAGCTTGGATAAGTAGGAGACACACTTGTGTGGTCATTCATCACTTTCACAATCCCCTCTGGCGGGTTGGAATTTATGTTTAATTCTGTAAAGTAACACACTCTCGCTTTTGCACATTTACCCATAATGTCACAGACAATAGTGAAAATAAAAAAAATAGACTTTTAACTATTCTGCTCACAAAAATTAGGGGATATTTTATTCCTTTATATTCATTTTGAAACATCTCCTAATTTTTGTGAGCAGTATAGTAGGAAACACTTCATATAAATTCTGTCTGGGCAAAGTGGCCTTTTGTTTGAGTTTAGATATTTTGGAAAAAAAGCAATAAAGCTTTTTTTTCTTTCTTTAAAGAAAGGGTAAATGGCAACATGGGACCCTACAGATCCTCGTGTAAAGGCTGTGCTCTGCCGGGAGCATGGGCACCGCAGCGTGAGCGGGCACAGTGGTGGGCGCGGCCCCGCGGGGAGGGTGAGTGTGGCCGGCGGTCAGTCAGGGCCTGCTGGTCTGGGCAGAGCTCTGGAGCTGCTTGTGTTTGACTCGGTTTCAAACACACCACACGAGGACAAGGCAGCCCCTCTCCTCTCGGTTTTTCGAACTGGCATGTGTCTTAGGACAGAAGCAGAACCGCACGCTGTGCCCTCACTGCTGGTATTAAGGTCACGGTTGCATACCCATTGAGCTCGGAGAGCGATGGCAGACACAGGGCAGTCCCTGTCCCTCGTGGGTGTGGCCCATGTGCTAGCTGGCAGACTGGACTCACTGGGTTCCACCAGGAGGTGTCCAGGACTTTAAACGACACCCCCATGAGAGGATGCGTCTGCTGCCTGTGGGCTTTTGGCTGGAGGGGAGGGACCAGAACTGGGCCCTCACACATTCTTCTGGTCATTACAGGCCGTTTGCCCAGTCCAGCATGCCCCAAACCAACAGGGTTCTGCTCTGCAGCTCCTGCCCAGCTGCTGTGGGTTCCTCGTGTGACATGTACGGTCCAGTCCTGCATTCTGAGGGGTGGTGTCGTAACGTGGAGAAGAGAGGACTTCCTTGAAAGCACTCAGAGTTGTAGTCGGAACTGACGGCGGACCCCCATCTGGAGCCCAGCCTTCCGTGTGCCAGGCGTCCTGCTCTCTGAAGAGAGCTGCAGTGGCAGAGGAGCCAGCAGGGTGATGGGAAATGTGAGGGGCTTCGGGGCAGGTGTGCAGGCTGATCGGAATCTCTGCAAGTGAATATGTTTTTATAAAAAGCTGTTGCAAAACCTTAATTGTAATGTTTTATACTTATTTTTCTATTCAATGGAGAAAGAGCACTGGGAAAATGCACTTCCAAATTTAGGTCTGGCCTTTTCAGGAAGGAGACTTGAAAACAGCGGCAGGAAGTGGCATTACTTTCAAGAAACTGAACAGGGATTGTCGGCTACCACCTGCAATCCCGAGGGACTCAGGGTCACCTTTGAAAAATGGCAGCAGTTTATATACTGTAAGTTCATGTCTATACATTGCAGGTACATGTCTACACATTGTAAGCAGGTGCCTAGAGGGAGAAAAGTAGGCAGAAGAGCAGAATTTTCTGTAAACAGAAGGCAGGTATAGAACAGGGAACCAGGCAGGGCCCACCTGTCACTAAGGTGGAAGCTCCCTGAGTGGTGATAAGGCCATCATGCAAGGCACATACTAAGTCCTCAAGAGACATTTTTTGTGTGACTGTCTATGCATGTCCTTCAGGACGCTAATAAGAGTTCCAGAGGACAAAGGCATCTGGAGGCCAATTAGCTTGGGGACACTGGAGTAAAGAGTAAACAGGGTGCTTTCCGGAAGCGTTCCTGGCGTCTGGGATGTGTGGTGGGCGGCGCGAAGCCCACACAGAGTGTCCTGTGCACCGTTCTGCAGTGTCTCCAACCACATTTTCCTTGGAAGGGAGGACAGAAAACGTAGTGGAAATGAGAAGAGGTGGAGTTTGAGAGTCAGAAGACCTGGGCCCCAGCCTGCCCTGGCTGTGTGTTATAATATCGGAAGTCACTTCTGTGTAGCTACTTGCCCTTCTGACTAAGGAAATGGTTGTGGCAATGCTATGTAACTTTTACTCAGCAAAGGGTGGGTGCCTAGAACAAAGCAGGTGTGTAATAACTGATAACTCTTAAAATTATAATTAGGAAACAGGGTCCCAGGGAGTACCTGCTGGCCCACGGTCACCCAGCTGTGTCCCCAGCTTGCTTGCCTCTCTAGGGACATTCTTTCCACTGCATCACACTGACTGATAATAGAAACTGTGCAGGAACGGATTTCTAACAGACCAGATAAATGTCCCCAGATGTTTGCGTCTCTCAGAGGAATGAAGTTCAGGGATGCATATCAAGGTTCACTCCTAAGACTTGCAAAGAGATTGCTGAACATGAGCAACCATAAAAGATGTCCAGCTTGGTATTTCTGCATTCCAGGGCAGCCCGAACCACCAGCGGTCACATCTGGTCTCCATTAGGCCTGAAGTGTTATATAAATCCATACATAGTTTATAGGGTGAGGAGGCCCAATTGAGATAGCCCAGACTTTGTCCTATGCAAGCTCTACAGAGTGATCCAGGAGGCTGCCCGAAAGCCACAGGCCATGCCCTCCCAACGGACAGAGCTTTCTGCTCCCATCTGCAGCTGGGGCAGGGATGCATCTATCTGCTAATGTGTCCACCCACTCTAGCTGCCTTCAATCAGCTCAGACACAACTGGATGCCCACTTTTGCAACAGGCTCTGCTTGCAGATAGCTGGTGGAGTGCCAGTTAGAAGTTAGTGAAGAGCAAAATGTTTTAATGGTTCTGTGGACCTCATCCATCCATCCATCCGTCCGTCCGTCCAACCATCTGTCTGGTTGTTCACTCACCCACCCATCTCAGCAATCCACTCATCCACCCACTCACCAACGCACCCACTGACCCCCATGCATCTACCTAGTCAATGAATACACACTATTGGCATGTGCAACACACTGTTCTAAGCACAGGGAATCCAGCAGCAAACAAGGCAGGCGTGGGTTGACCCCGGTGCCACATCCAGTGTGAAGAATGACATTTATTAATTGCACGATCATTCACAGGCCTGGGTGATAAACTCTCTGAAGGAGAATCACAGAGTTCCAAGAGAGTGTGGTGAGAGGTGCCTCCTCACTGGGAGCCCAGGAAGGCTTTGCTTTCTCCAGTACGGAGGGTGTGACGAGGGGTAGCCTGGGGGCCCGTGCTGCGGTCTCTGGTCTGACTCTGGCCATTTGGTTTTTGGGAGGTTGGTATTATTTTCTTCCAGCCCTGCTGGTTTGACCGTTAATTCTTTTCCCAACAGAAGCCTCCATAACCAGGCTATGCTTTCTCTAGGAAAAAGCCTTGAACCTTTCCTACTATAAATTCCCCGGAAATCTGACTAGAGGATCGAATCAGTTATACTACAGTGAAGGAAGGAAGGGGAAAAGCCAGAGTTTCTGTGCATCACTGTCCTGGGCAGAAGCCCTTTGTCTTGATGCCACCAGGGCTTTGCTATAGGCTGTGGGACCACGGCCACAGGGCTCTGACCACACCCTGTGTGTGTTGCTTTTCAAAGGGGTAAAACCCCACACATCTCCTCCACTTCCAGCCTCACACCCATGCAAGCAGAGCCCCCAGCCTGTCCGGAAGTACTTCCTGCTGGGGTGTCAGTCCTGTTTTATGCCCCTGCTTGGTGAGCTTGACCCGGATAAGCCAGGAAGGGAAAGAACCCTCCCTGCTCTGTGCTGTGGGCAGAGTCCTTCCCCGCACACACACGCTGGGCTGTGGTGGTGTAGCCTCACGGCCTTCCGCTGCCTCCCCCTGCAAGAGACATGGGTGTTGCAGCCTGGAAGGCAGCCGGACTCCTCACAGTCTCTTGGCGGGGACCAGCCAGCTAGGGCTCGGCCTTTTTCCACTGGAGATAATTACTGTGTTTCCATCACTGTCCACTCTCTGTGGCTTCGCCTGGATCTTCAAGAAAGGCAGCCTTTGGTTTTGTGCTACAGTGTCATTTCTTTGTAGGGACAGGGTTTTTTTTGGCTACTCCCACACTGGCTACCTGTTAGCCTGGCCACTCATGTCCTTGTGTGCACAGGGTAACAATTACACAGCCAGAGGGTGGCCACCGACAGTTTGCTTTTCTCTGTGAAGTACGTTTTGTGAGATGGAAGAAAATCCCTCTGTCTTCTGAAAGTAACTCTTAAAATAAATACACCAGACTCCTCCGATGATTATCTGTGTGGGAAGAAGGAAGCTGCTGTGTCTAACAGGCTTTGCAGCATTGAGAGTCCCTAAGGGGTAAGGTAGGGGCGGCCCCTCGAGCTTGTCCACAGGGGAGGTGCACCCAGGGCCATTCCTGCAGACAGACAGGGATACATAGAGAGGAAGGGAGAGAGATGAGAAACATCACCTCACAGTTGCAGATGGTGCAGGCTGTAGGACGAGGCTGAGCGGGCTGGGGAGAACAGCTTGCTGAGTGTTGAGGGCGGCGTCCCAACTTCTGCTGCTGGAACTCCCTCTTCCCTCCCAGGATCTTCTAAAGAGAAGGAGGGCTGACAAGCTGCAGAAGGAAGGCCACTAGTACACACAGCATAGAAGGAAAGCCACTAGTACACACAGCATTTGTTTGCGGATGGACGTTGGAACATCTTAGTCCAACTTTCAAAGCTTTCCCAACCCGAGCCTGTGTCTCCCGCTCTGTCAGGCCTGGACTGGCCCCCTGAGCTCCCACCTGGGTCCTCTACTCACCATGGCACCAATCGCCCTGAGCTGCAGCCCCTGAAGATGATCATGAGGCAGCTGCGGGGTGAGGGCCGGAGGACCCCTAGTGCCCGAGCTCACTCCCGTGTTCCTTCCCTGTTCTGATAGTGATGGGCTCTGTGAGTGCACCATCCCCACACCCTCTTCCTGCAGCTCACACTCAGGGTGGAGGTCAAAGGTCACTTCTTTAGGACTTCCCTCTTAAACCCCCAGGTACATGAATGCACATGCTTTCTATCTCATACACTCCAAATTAAATTATAACTTAAAAGTTAGTGTATATTAAATAATTTCCTCTTGTTGTCTTAGGTTCGAGGAGACAGCCTGACGCATGGGGGGAGCCCTGTCTAGAAGCACACCAACAGTTCTCGGTGCCACGCTCCTTTAGAGCAGTTCCCCAACCTCGATGAGAGTCAAGGTCATCCCCGTCCCAGGTCACCTCGTCACTGTGTCCCCAGAGCGGTGAAGCACAGGGCTCGTGAGTCCCCAGCAGATGTGCAGTGAGGACGGATCAGTTGTGTCCCAGCCTTGATGGCTGCAGGAGAGATCACGGCCAAGCCCAGTAGCTGGAAGCACCAGCAGCATCGTTCTGCCTGCAGCCTGGCCCTCTGGACACCGGACAGGGCGGGAGGACTCCTCTCTACCTCCTCAGCATCAGCTCAGGCAGCTGGAGGAGGCTGGGGTGGACATCAGGATGCTGGGCTGTCGGCCAGGTCGGAACAAGCCGTGTGTGCCCTGCGCTGGCTCACACCGTGGGGGCTGGGCTTCCGATGTGAGCGGAGGGGTGGGGGAGAGAGAATGCCGTGGCATCGAGTATATTCACATCACTGGATGAGCACCACCACCACCCTCCCCAGAACCCCTTTTCTCTTCTCCAACTAAACCGCTGTGTTCATTAGACACTAACTTATTGTACCCCTGACCTCAGCCTCACTGTGAACTGGGAACCATGAGGTTCTACAGACACGAGGGGGACAGGATTGGAGATACTGCTCTGGCCATTTTTTTTTTTTTTTTTTTTTTTTTTTTGAGAAATGCAAGTTGCCCCAAATGATTGAGCTTCACAGTGCAGTGGACTTTCTCTCCGCCATGCTTGCCTTACACAGTGAGGACTTAGTGGTGTCCTCTTTCTCAGAGCCCAATATTCTCCCACTGGGCTCTGCGTACTTCAGGGGCTCAGTCTTTTTGTCTTTAGAAAGGGAAGATAATTTATACGCTCCCTTTTGGTTTTAAAGTTCTGCGGTTCCTTTTTCCCATCCGATCCCAAACTGCAACAAATTCTTGAAGTACGTTTTGCTTTTAATTTCCTTATCCTTGAACAGGAGGCCCCTCTCCAATTAAGAACCATTTTTAAAGGCTTGTTTTCATTAAAAAGTTTAGATCAGGGACTCCCTGGGCGGTTACTAGTGGGCTTCTGAAAGACACATGAGCAGTCCTTAGGTCTGGCTGTGCAGTCACCTCCTTTGTTTAGGGAGGAGTGTCTCACAAGAGCCAGCCATCCACAGGCTTGCTGTGGCCTGTGGCCTGAGGCTTTCTATCACAAGGAGAGCTACCGGCAGCAGACAGAGATAAACAAGGCAAGTTTCCCACCATGAAGAGGCCGCTGCCCACGTCACTCACTGCCTTTGTGAGCAATCATTCTCCTTTTCGGAGCCACTGATTAAGAAAGGCACATGTATTTCTGCTTTATGGCTAATTATCCCATCTTGAACCATATTCATATGAAAATGTCTTTTAAGAATAAATACTAAGCTTTTTTTTAAAAAAAACAAAACAAAACAACAAATCAACCATGCTTTGAAACCTTTAAAATATAAAAAAAAAATAACATTAATGTGAAAAGGTCTAACATGCAGAACAGATTGTTTCTGAATCACCTGTTCATGCTGAAAGTCAGGCACACAGACAGCCCTCCACATAGAAATCAAAATAGAAGTGAAAATTGTTACATTAGAAATTGTGGGTCCACCTTCCTGATTTTCTTTGACAGGGAAAATATGCCTTATTCTTAAAAGTTTACTACTTTTCATACTCAGAGTCTGCATGACCCAGCTTCCTGTTCCATATTTATTTTGCTAAAGCGGGACCGCAGTGCATCTGGGAATTAAAGCAGAACCACTGACCCGAGCCAGGAGAGAACAGATTTATTGCCGGGATCTGCTTTATGGGGCCCTCCTCCCCCATCCAGTGTTGTAACTTCGGAGTATCAGGGACAGATGATGGCGGCACCTCATGTAAAACACACATCCTGTCAGGTGAAGGATGGCCTCTCTAGAACCAGCGTCCTGAGGACCAGGTCCCGCCCACTCAGATGGTGAGAGGTAAGGAAACACATGCTGTAGGGCAGGTAGGGAGGTAGGGATGTTGGAGCCCCCTTTCAAGATTCCGTGACTGTCGGCCAGGAAATTAGGCAACAAGAAAACCAGCCCAGCCCTTAGGCATCCCTGCACCTAAAGGATTAACTATATCCTGACACTGGGCCACCACCTCAGCACACACTCTGGTGTCGCTGGCTCTCCGTGGACCCGCCTGAGGTCTGTGCAGCGGGCGTGAGGCCCACTCGAGTTCCCAGCACCCGCGCCTTTGGGCTGGGATGGCTGGTGAAAGGTCGATGTTCTTAAGTCCCCTGGATCCTGAAACATAAACATTGCAAAATAAGAACTTTTTTTTTTCTTTAAAAGACGGTTTCCATCATTTTCCCAGCTGCCTGGGTTAATGGGCTGTTCCTCTGAGAACCGGAGAGATTAGCCATAAGAGGAGATGCAGATGGCCAGGGGTGACCCCGGGGGACGTGCTCTGGACCCTTTAAGCAGCTGTTTCCTGATTCACTTTTTCCCTTCAGTAAACATTTTTGGGAGCTGCTCGTTTGGAAGCAGAACTGGACCATCAAAGAACCTTTGATGTGCAGGAGCAGTGACGCTGGATGGCAATGGTAGCGAACGCATAAGCCGGGTCCAAGAACTTCAGCAGCTCTCGGCAGCTTAAGGATCTAAAAGCTACACTGGAAAGTGAGGCTTCAGCTGTGACAGGAGCCTGGGGTTTCATGTGAGGAGACTCCAAACGTCACCTTCATCCCACCTCATCCTTTGCCAAATACAGTTTGTCCAAAAGAGTAGGTGGTTTATCTGGGGCCAGTATTAATGGAAACATTTACATTCTTGGTTTCCATAATTACAGGTCAGGCTTTCCCTGCAAGCTCTCTGTTGAAATATTCTCACACAGGGACTGAAATCTAAGCATGAAACAGGGAGCTTGGAAGTGCCTGGGAACCAGGCCCGTGGCAGGAGTGAATGGGTGTGTCTCCCCACAGGCTCCATCCGTTGCCAGGAAACGGGAAGCAGGGTCTTGGTGAACCAGCCACTGGCAACAGGTGAACATGGAGTGTCCACCCACACGCAGCTCTGCCACCCTGTCTGCAGGTGCTCTCAGGCCACATTCATTTCTAGGCAGCGTATAGGTAGATGCAGGGCAGCCTAGGCCTGGAGGCTGGCTGGACCAGGACCTGGCTGCGTTAGTCACTGCATGTCTGAGTGCCAGGTGGGGCCCGCATACTAAGAGCAGGTGAGAGTTCCCTAGCAGAGCTGCGGAGGGCGTTGCATGCGTGGACGCAGAACGCCTCACAAGCAAGTAGCCCCCAGAGTCAGCCTCTGGCGATGGTGGGTGTGCCGTGCTGCAGTGTCCACCTCCCGTGTTTGACTCTGGGTGTCAGGCAGAACTTAGCATAAACATGCAGGAAGCAACACAGTTTCCTGCTCTTTATTTTGCTTTCTTGTTGTATCCTGGTCTCGGGGGCATTTTCTTATTCCTGAATCTGCTACAAAACACTAGTGAACTATCCTCATATCCAGGGATCATGCAGCCCAGCCAGCCCAGAGGGATGGAGCTTAATTCTGTTTCCCAGGAACGAGCGCTTGAGTCCCCTTGTGGCAAGTGGCCTAGAGTCTCAGCACTAGCGGTGGGCGCAGAGGTACGTCCTTAGGGACCAACTTCCGCAGGCCACGGGGCAGAGCATTCACAAGCCTGAGTACCATCCCTGTTAGAAGAATCCGAGTTTCTGTGATTCCGACACTGTTGTTTCCTTATGTGCAGTCACGTCTGATGGGCTGACTGGCCTGCATGACAGAAGCAGCCCCAGGGTCCTTCCTAAACGCTCAGCCCCCACCCCCCTCCACATCCATCGCTCAGCCAGCTTGGGATTCTGCATGGAAGACCAGGAGGGCTGCCCCACCTCATTCTCCACCTTGGTGAGTAGCCCCTGAAACCAATGAAGGCTCTGGCTCTCTCCTCAAGGAAGTAGTGAGGCGTTGTTTTAGCAGAGGGCGAGGACAGGGAGGGTACTGCCTGCCAAGTTTCTCACTTATGAAGTGGTCCATGGTCTTGACGCGCCATCCTCTGTGCCTGTGCACAATGCCACCACAGATGGGGGGCAGCACCAACCCTGCTCCTCTGCAGCACTGGCCTTACCTGTGTGTGTTTGACTATGTCCCCCATACCTGGCTGGATTGGCCAGTGTGTGTGTGGGGGAGGAGGCTGGAACTCTTACGGGCAGCCCTAAGGTCTACAGCAATGGTAAACTAGATTCAAGCTCTAGCCAGTTGGCTCAGCAGTAGAGCATCGGCCAGTTTGTGAGTGTCCTGGGTTCGATTCCACGTCAGAGCACACAGGAGAAGTGACCATCTGCTTCTCCACTCCTCCCTATCTCCATTCTCTCTCTCTCTCTCTCTCTCTCTCTCTCTCTCTCTTTCTCTTCCAGTAGTCATGGCTTGATTGGTTGGAGCAAGTTGGCCCCGAGCTCTGATGATGACTCCATGGTCTTACTTCAGGTGCTAAAATAGCTTGTATGTCTAGCAACTGAGCAATGGCTCCAGATGGGCAGAGTACCCCCCCCCCCCACCCATAGGGGGCTTGCTGGGTGGATCCCACTCAGGGAACATATGGGAGTCTGTCTCTCCGCCTACCTGCTTCTCACTTATGAAAAACAAACAAACAAACAAAAAACAAATTTATATGGGAAACCAATTGCCCACGAAAACTTAACACTGATTCAAGCATTAACCCTGGCAAAATAATTCTAACAAACACAAACATGAGAAAAAATTGATGTCACTGTCCTCTAAACTTAAAGCTTCATGTCTTTGACAAGTTGTAAAACACCAAAGGAGGCCTAAGTCAACAATTTATAGTCATTTTTAGAGCAGATAAAATTTCATTTCAGTGAAACTCACAGGACACAGGGCTTTTGGGAAAAATTTTAATTTAAATAAGGATAGCTTCTCAGGAAGTTACAAAAGCAGAGTGCAGAAATGCCCATGGAAACTTCGCCTGACTTGCTGCAAGGGTTATGTCTTAGGAAACCTTTCACACCACACCGCACACTCTCAGAGCCCGGAGGCTGACTCTGGACAGTGTGCGTGTGCAGTTCTGCACCATTGCATCCCCTGTGTGGGTTCCTGTGGCCACTCCACTACCAAGACACAGGGGGTTCCATTACCAGAGATCCTGCTCTGCCTCTCTCACACCCACCCATTCCCACCTACACTCCATCCTGACACCATAAACCTGTTCTCTATAACTCTCTCATTTTATTAAAACAAATTTTTCTTCTTCTTTTTCCAAGTGAGAGGAGGGGGGAGATAGAGAGACAGACTCCTGCATGTATACCAACCAGGATCCACCTGGCAACCCCGTCTGGGGCTGAAGCTCTGCCTGCCAGGGGCTATGCTCGCAACCAATCTATTCTTAGCACCTGAGTTAGAGGCTCTATCAGAGCTATCCTAAGCGCCCAGGGCCAATGCACTCAAACTAATCAAGCATGTGGGAGGAGAAGAGAGAGGGAGAGAAAGAAGGAGGAGGGAGAAGGCTGGAGAAGCAGATGGTTGCTTCTCCTGTGTGCCCTGACTGGGAATTAAACCTGGGCCTTCCACACACCAGGCCAATGCTCTACCACTGAGCCAACCAGACACGGCAACTCACTAATTTTAAACATGTTTTTTAATGGAGACACAGTAGTGATGTTTTGCTGGGCACAATATCTTGGAGATCCTTCCACAGTCATATACCAACACTTGCTTTCTTTCTGCTGCTGAGTTGTGTTCCATGGTCTGGATGCCCCACTCCTGTGTACTTAGCACCTTCTGAGGTTGTTTTTCCAGTCTGGGGCTATCAAAAATAAAGCTTCTAAAATATTCATGCTGAGGTTTCAGTGTGGACATTAATTTTTATTTCCCTGGGATCAATGTTCTGGATTAAGATCGATGGATTGTATTGTAAGTGTGTGTCTGGGTTTTTAAGAAACTGCTGTACTGTTTTCCGGATCATTTTACATTCACACCAGCAATGTGTGAGGGACCCATCATCTCCTCGTCCTTGCCAGCATTTGGTGTTTTCACTAATTTTTATTGTAGCTGTTGGAATAGGTGATATATATATGAAATGTCATGATTTCATCCTCTCTATCTGGGCTTTTTCAGACCTAAAGTCTTTAGTGTTGCTGAGATTCAACTTACTGATTTTCTTCCTTTGAGGGATCGTGTTTTGGGTGTCATGCCTATTCACCGTCCTTAGACCCTGAAGATTTTTGCTTATGTACACTTTTAAAATTTTTATAGGTTTATGTTTTACATTTTGATCTACGATCTATTTTGAGTTAGTTTTATAGAAGGTATGAGGTTTACATCAAGCTTAATTCTTCTTTTTTTAACTTATGCATATCCAATTGTTTCAGCACCATTTGTTGAAAAGACCCAGATATAAGACTTTAAAAGAATTGTTTTAATGTCACTTTATTTATGACTATATATGTGGAATTACATTTCTTTGAAGTAGGTTTTGTCAATGACTGTCCCTTCGGGAAGACTCTGGACTGTAAAATACAAACAGGGCTGTATTTTATTTCAAGGACAGGGTCTTACCTGGGGTCTGTGGTCTGGTGGGTGAGTGAATTTCCCCATGGCAGGCAGGGTGGGCCACCTGGTGCAGGTTATGTCAGAATGAATGCTCACCCTGTGCTCAGTGCCACCGGCACCAACCAGCTTCTCCAACTAACGCAGGGCTCAGCACCCACCTGATGCGTACGGAGTGGGTGCACACAGGGCATGTCTGAGGCATGGGTTTGAGTGACTGTGTTCAAAGCACTGGGTCACATCCCCAGACAGAGAAACAATTATTTTATCTTTTTAATGTTTTCTTTTAGAGAGATGAAAGCAAAGAGAAACATTGATTTGTTGTCCCACTTACTTATGTATTCACTGGTTGATTCTTGTATGTGCCCTGATTGGGATAGAACCTGCAACCTTGGTGTGTCAGGAAGACGCTTTAACCAAGCATCAAGCCACAAGACCAGGCCAACCATTTTTTTTTCTTTTTTTTCTTTTCTTTTTTTTTTTTGTATTTTTCTGAAGCTGGAAACGGGGAGAGACAGTCAGACAGACTCCCGCATGCGCCCGACTGGGATCCACCAGGGGGCGACGTTCTGCCCACCAGGGGGCGATGCTCTGCCCATCTGGGGCGTCGCTCTGTTGCGACCACAGCCACTCTAGCGCCTGGGGCAGAGGCCACAGAGCCATCCTCAGTGCCTGGGCCATCTTTGCTCCAATGGAGCCTCGGCTGCGGGAGGGGAAGAGAGAGACAGAGAGGAAGGAGGGGGGGGAGGGGTGGAGAAGCAGATGGGCTCTTCTCCTGTGTGCCCTGGCCGGGAATCAAACCTTGGGACTCCTGCACGCCAGGCCGACGCTCTACCACTGAGCCAACCGGCCAGGGCCAGGCCAACCATTTTTAATCTCAGTTATACTTTATCTCTTTAACCATCCAAACCAAACTGATGTTCTGAGCCTGTGTTGAGGAACTGGTACTGGGCTTTCATCGTGTGCTTGGTCTAGATGGATAGCAATGAGAACAGGAGCTTTCTTCCCACAGTCCCCTCAGGTTCCCTGGGCTCTCACCACTGAGGGCCAGGTTCTGTTTACTTGCCAGCCGCCCCACCGGGGGGACATGCTGACCTGATCATTCCATTCGGTTATTTTGTGTTCATATTTCTGTCCTGTAGGGAATGGAGTCATCTTCTCAGGAAACTGGGTGAGATGGGCTTCAGGGTGCAGCGCTGGTGGCAGCAAGAAGACCGTTCCCATGGATGCTGGGTCCGCACCTGTGTCAGCCTCTTGACTCCATCTAATGTCCAGTGCAGGCCACAGTGGGACATGGAGGCTGGGAAGACTTGAAGCTCTGTCCCTGCTTTGGTGTGCAGGTTGGGGTATAAGACACCCAGCTGCGACCTTCCAGAGTACTCTGACACTGGATGCTTTTTGGCAGATCACGCGGTTAAATTCCAGAGCATGCCTGTACTAGGCATGGCTCTGTCATGAGAACATTGGGGGACATTAAAAGAATACTGTGAAACCTTACACCATTCTACCTGCTCATGGTAGAGAATACAAGGACACCTAAATGGACTCTTCTCCATCACCTTATTTCCCTTTACAATCTTAATACCTAACCGAATACTAAAAACAGAGGAATGTCAATGGAATTTTAAAGTACTAAAATAAGCAGGATAAATAAATACTGCAAAGCTTTAGAGAAGGTCAAGACAGCCTTCATGGATCAGGGGCACTTCCATGGGGTCTTGAGGGGAGCATACAAAGGAAGTGGAGAGTCCCCCTTTTCCTTGGTACCCTTGCAGGGGGCCAGAGGCCTCTTCATCCTGTTGGCCCTGGATGGTTCTATATGTGAGTCAGCACTCAAGACTTAAATACTAGAAAGTTTGATTGTATAAAATGTGTTCCAGATTTAGGATGAAATTTGAGTTGATACATCCCAGGCTCCATTCCCTGGGAAAATAAGGAGAGGAGGTGAATTCCATCCGCTGGTGCTGGAGAAAGTCGCCTCAGAGAGAGGCCAGCATGTGGAGAGGGGCCTGGGGGACAGACAAAGGATCCGTTAGCATGATGTCTCAAGCTTTCAGCTTCAAATCCAAAGCAGATGGATAGTGTCAAGTTGCATTTTTGAGCAGGATTATAAATGGCATTAATCAGCATGAAGGAACCTTGGCATTTCCTGAAAACTCTGTGGCTGCCTCATTGGGGGGCATTAAACATTCCACTGCCGAGAGCAGCAGCAGACCCTGCTGTTTGGGGCAATTACAATCAAAAGGCAGAGGTTGGTAGAGTGGATTAAAAAATATGACCCACTCTGTGTTGTTTATGAGAAACTCACTTCAAATGCGACACCATAGAGAGGTTGAAGGTAAAAGGATGGAAAAAGACAAACTATGAAAATATCAAATTTAAATAGAAAATTTAAAAAAGAGCACCGGTGACTATATTAACATCTAATAATACAGACTGCAGAACAAAGAAGGTAACTAAAGACATAAAGGATCAATCACCAGGAAGACAATACAATTCTAAATGTGTACCCCCCAAAAACCCCCCAAAAGAAAACCAATAGGTCCTAAAAATGCATAAAGCAAAAACTGGTAGAACTGAAAGGAGAAATAGAGCCACAGTTATGGTCGGAAAGAACTTCTACACCCACCTCTCATCAATGAATAGAACTACTACAGAGAAAATCGGTGAGGACATAGATTTGAGCACTACAATCTACCAGAAGGAGCTAGTAGTCATATGTAGAACACTCTACTCAACAGCAACAGAATACACAAAAAGTTCAAAAGGAAGGAAGACTCCCAAGCTCAGTTTACAAGGACAGCACTCTTCTACTTTCAAAACCAGGTAAAGACACTACAAAGAAAGTAAGTTATAAGCCAATATCCCTGATGAACATAGATGCTAAAATTCTCAATAAAATATTAGCAAACTGGATCCAACAATGCATTAAAAAGATCATACATATAATTAAGTGAGATTTATTCCAGCAATGCAAGGTTGGTACAATATCTGCAAATTAATAAACATCCACCCCATAAACAAAATAAAAGGTAAAAACCACATGGTCATATCAATAGATGCAGAAAAAGCACTTGCTAAAATCCAGCACCTATTTGTGATGAAAACTCTCAGCTAAGTGGGAACAGAGGGGACATACCTCAACATAATAAAGGCCACAAATGACAGACCCACAGCCAACATCATACTCAATGGGCAAAAACTATAAGCATTTCCCTTAAGATTGAGAACAAAGCAGGGATGTCCACTTTCACCACTCTTATTCAACACAGTACTGGAAGTCCTGTGTCAGGCAAGAAGAAGAAATAAAAAGCAGCCAAATTGGAAAGGAAGACATAAAACTGTCATTGCTTGCAGATGACACGCTGCTGTATATAGAGAACCCTAAACATTCCACCAAAATACTCCTAGAACTGATAAATTCAGTTAAATTTGTGTCATATAAAAAGAATTTTATAAATCTTCCCATATTTGGAAAAGTTTAGGCTCTTTGGTTAAGATTTATTTGGAGTTGAACTAGAAGGTTATTTATAGGCTTCTGATGTCTGATTTTTTCTGTCTTGTCAAAAAAAAAAAAAAAAAAGAAAGAAAGAAAGAAAGAAGCCCAGTTTTGTCTTTATTAAGCCCAATATAAAAATCAAAGTTCATATATTCTGCACCATGGTTTAGCCCATATCAAAGCTCCATCCCGTCCAGGTGCTGCTCAGATCCTGTACTTGGGGACTATACAGTGGACAACCCATGCAGCACAGTGACAAACGTGGCTAGCAAGTTCTCTCTACAGGAAGATAGAGAAATGGCATAAAGGGTAAAAAGGACAAAAAAGAGCCAGATCTCTGTTAAGTCTTTGTTTATATTTTTAGGCTGCAAAGGACCAGCTTTTTTTTTTTTTTTAAAAAAAACCAATCATTGAGGGTTTTTTTTTTTTAAATTTTGTGGGCTTGTATTGTTTTCCTCCACTAGCCTTTTCTTTTAAACTAGATTAATAAGCCTCCTATGGTTGCCATTTTGGCTTTTACTGTGCCTGTTTAAAGGGCAAACTCAGACACACTTTCCCTCGCAGCACCTGACCTCAGTGCTTTGTGGGCAGTTTCTCCTAAACCCGCGTTTGGAGGGCTGAGGTACAATGGACCTGGAGAGGGCACCGTAGATTTCTGCAATGTACGATTAGGCTTATAAATAATTCAGCCTTCTAGCAATTTAAACTAAATGGGATGTTGAAACTTCTTACTAAAGCAGGCCCTGTAGTTTTATCAAACTTTAGTAGTTTGACTCCTTCTTTCAACTACACTATTTTCTCTTAATAGCTAGCTAATTGTCTCCTCTAACAGAAGCATTGAATACAGTGTTCATGAATTGTAAGAATTATCATTGTTAAAATGTCTATACTACCCAAAACAATCTATAACTCAGTGCAATTCTTATCAAGATATATCAATGGTACATTTCACAGAACTAGAACAAATACTCCAAAAATTTATATGGAACACAGAAGATCCCAAACAGTCCTAGCAATCTTGAGAAAGAAGGCCAAAGTTGGAGGAATCACTACCTGATATTAAATCATGCCACAAGCCCATAGTAATCAAAACAACATGATACTAGACATATAGGTCAATGAAACAGAATAGAGAACCCAAAAATAAGCCCATGCCTTTATGATCAATTAGTATTTTACCAACAAGGCAAGAACATACAAAGAAGTAAAGACAGTCTCTTTAATAAATGGTGTTGGGAAAACTGGACAGACACAGGCAAATAAGTGAAACTAGACTACCAATTTATACCATACACAAGAATAAGTCAAAATGGATATAAAACTGAAACGTAAGTTATGAAACTATAAAAATCCTAGAAGAGAGCATAGGAAATAAAATCTCATACATTTCTTACAAGAATATTTTTTCCTGGTATACCTCCTTAAGCAAGGGAAACAAAGGAAAAAATAAACAAATGGGACTACATCAAACTAAAAAGCTTTTGAACAGCAAAAAGAAGACATATAGATGGCCAATAAGCATATGAAAAATTCTTGTGTCACTAATCATCAAATTAAAACCACAATGAGTTATCACCTTACACCTGTCAGAATGACTATCATCAATAAATAACAAACAACAAGTGCTGGCCAGGGTGTGGAGAAGAGGAAATCCTCATTCACTGTTGGTGGGAATGCAGACTCGTGCAGCCACTGTGGGAAGCAGCATGGAGTTTCTTCAAAAAATTAAATAAATGGAACTACCTTTTGACCCAGTGATTCCACTTCTGGAGATACAGTCAAAGAAACCTGAAACACTAATTTGAACAAATATATGCACTTACATGTTCATTGCAGCATTACTGACAATAGCCAAGATCTGGAAACAACACAAATGCCTCTCAGCAGGTAAAAATATAAAAAAAAAAGCCTGATACATTTACACAATGAAAAACTACTCATTTCTAAAAAAAAACAAACCTTACTTTTTGCAACAGCATGAATGGACCTGAAGAGTATTATGCTAAGTGAAATAAGGCAGTCAGAGAAAGACAAGTACCATGTGATTTCACACTAATGTGGAATCTAATGAACAAAATAAACTAACAAACAAAATAGAAACAGACTTATAGATACAGAGAACTGACTGACAGCTGTCAGAGAGGAAGGTGGTTGTAGGGCATTGTGAAAAAGGTAAAGGGATTAAGCAAAAACAAACAATCAAAAAACCTACTTATAGATGCACACAACAGTGTGGGGATTACCAGCAGGGAAGGGGTGGAAGAGGTAGAAGGTTCTCATGACAATATTATCCCTAATAGCACTAAACTAGACACGCTCAAATATCTGTCAACACGCATATCGCTAAATACATTGTGGCACATTTACAGTAAAAGTGAATGACCTGTAGCCACCTGCAACAATTTGGATACATCTCCTAAACATAATACTGAATGAAAGAAGCTAGACAGAAAAAAATACATATCATATACAGGTAATTCTATTTATATAAACTTCTTCATTAGGCCTAGCTAATCTATGATGTTAAAAATCAGAATGATGTTTAACTTTTGGGAGAAGAGTGGGGGTTATGATCAGGAGCAGATTTGAAAGAATACTCCCAGGAGCTGGTGGCAAGGTTAATTCATTGAGGATAATTCATTGAGGATTTCTTTTCTTCAATGGACACTGTAAAGAGGTCAATTAACCACAAGCTTTGAGAAAATACAGGGGTGAGCAGTAGTGGGTTAATTTACCAGCTATTGTCACCTAAAAGAGAAATCATAAGTAAGGTTATAAAATAACAATAAGACAAATAATGCAAATAAATAATACAATAATAAATAAATAATACAAGAATAAGCTTTGGTTTGTGTACTCACAACTGTAAACCTACTTTTGCCTACCCCTTATATGCTATACCTAAAATCAACAAAGGATCAGAATCCCAAAATTATAAAGAACTCTTCAAAGAACAAAAAGAAAAATGGCAAAATACACAAATAAGCATTTTCTAGGAATTTAAAAAAATGGTTGAACAACAGAACAACAAATACATGAAAAGATTCTGTATTTTGTCAGTCATGAATAAAATGCAAATATCTAAAAACAATGCAATGCTATCATGTAGTTACTAAGAGTGATAAAAATTTAAAAAGTCAGAAAACACCAAGTCTGGGAGAGCTGTGGACAGTGAGACACTGGGACTCTCAGATACTACTGAAGGGACAATGGACTGGTATACATAATTGGAAAAATGTGGCATTGTCCAATGAAGTTGAACACACACTTAGCATGCAGCTCAATATTGCCAACATTTCATCCCAAAGAGCACACGCTGGAAGAACTCCAACATAACTATGACAGGACACATGTTCCTACCTGCGTACTGCCATCAAAAACTTGATACAACTCAAACGCCCGTCAATGTTACAGTGAATAAACGAGGACAGAGGGGAGAGGAACATTTGACTAAAACTTACAGGATGCTCACATCTAAGGGTAGTGGCAATCCAGAGAAGTTGCTATGTGCTAGGATGAAACACACGCATGAATAATGAGGGTGGAGCCAAAAGAAGATCCATGATGGAGAGAGACAGAAACACAAACACAAAACATTCAGATATATAAAGTTATTAGATTGTACAAAAAAAATATACAGGAAGCCAGGTCACTTATGGGTGGAGTATCCACACAGATTGTTTGGAAGTTTGCATGGAAAATTCATTTGATCTCCCCCATTATTTATTTATTCATTCATTTATTTATTTTGCTGTAGACTCATGGATGTTTATTTTATACTTAGAGTTATAATCCAATGCTTCATTTATCTTATTGCTCTTTTTTTTCCGCTTTGGCCTTTGGGAGCTGTTTCAGTTCACTCCCTTTGATATAAGTCCATCACGGCTGAGCTTTGTTCATTTGCTTTGAGCACTTCCCTACTTTCTGACATTATAAGATACTCCAGGATCATCTTGTCTGTTTCTTGTCCAAGTCCTAGATATTCATTTCTCCAAGGTGTCCTGGTTTTTTTTTTTTTTTTACTAGAGATTGGTATTAGAAATCAAGATTTGCAAACAGGTGTGCTCATTATCAAGTGCTGATAAAAAAACATTACTGAAAAAAGAAATCTGCATAGAAGTGGTCTGCTGTGGTTCAAACCCACTTTATTCCAGGGTATAAAACAGTATTGCTTACTGTTTTAGAAATATTTCTGTTGATTCTGTGGCATTTTCTACATAGATAATAATGTTATCTGAAATAAAAAGACAGTTTTATTTTTTCCTTTTCAATCTGTATATTCTTTATTTTCCCCCTTTTTTGGTTTTTGGTCGAATGACAGTATTAAGAGAGGACAGCCTTACCTTGTTGCTAATCTTAGGTAGAAAAGGGTCCAGTTTCTCATCATTAAATATGATACTAGCTGTAGGTTTTTTTCTCTATATTTTTCTTGCATCAGTATGTTTGATTTCTGCTCTAATCTTTATTATATCTTCATTTCTCCTTGCATTAGATTTTAATTGTTCTTCTTTCTCTAGTTTCCCAAGGTGGAAGCTGAGGTTATTGATTTTATGTTTTCCCTCCTTTCTAACAGATGCGCTCAATGCTGTGCAATCCTCCTCAGGATGGCTTCCACGCATCCACATGTTTTGATATGTTGTTTCCATTCCCTTAAAACACTTTTAAACTTCTCTTGAGTTTCATCTTTCACTTGTGTGTTATTTAGAAGTATGTTGTTTAATATACAAATATTGAGGATTTCTCAGATTCTTTTTTGTTATTAATTTCTAGTTTAATTCCATGGTGGTACTGATCTCCACAACAATAACTTTGAGAGATTAGCAAAATATTTTGTGAGTAAATTTACCCCCATTAAGACAAAAATAATTGATTTAATGCCAGTTATGATTGTTGAGCTTACATAAAATCTTACTCATCTTTGCACAGAAAATTCCACCTTAATATTGCTTATATAATGTAGTTTTTAGATAGCACAAGGAGTGAGGTTGGCAAGGGCTGAGGAACTGTGGTATTGAAATATCAAGCCTTCCATATTTATTCATTTCCAAATAATTTGGGGGATTATGTGTAGTCATGTACACAACTAATTATTGGTTGTTTAGTGTCATGCGTTTACTTGACAGGCAGATCTTCCCTTGCTTCAATATCCTGACACTTCTCAAAGGAGCGTCTGTTTTGGGGATTGAGTTATTAAATCGTCAACTCTTTAATGTGTAATTTAATCCTCCAAAGGCATATGGTGGCTCCAAACAGTAAGCGTGGGCTCCCAATGCTTGATTTTCAATGGGGTCCATGAGGAGAGAGACAGGAACATCAATCTGCTCCTGTATGTGCCCTGACCAGGGATCGAACCTGCAACCTCTGTGCTTCGGGACAATGTTCCAACCAACCAATCTAT
The DNA here is from genome assembly GCF_036850765.1 of Saccopteryx bilineata. Lineage (NCBI taxonomy): Eukaryota > Metazoa > Chordata > Mammalia > Chiroptera > Emballonuridae > Saccopteryx > Saccopteryx bilineata. Next base: position 103,009,805 of record NC_089491.1, on the reverse strand, counting down.
CTGGCCAAGGCTGTTTCTCACTCTTTGAGGCAGTTACCCCAATTCTATATTCTATGCATAAGCAAAAACTTGCAGAAAGAAACAAACAAATAAATGCTACCTTTTTAAAGAATTTTTCCTCCTAAAATAATTTTTTGTCACTTATAAAAAGAGGTGACAACTCACTGCTACACCTTTGGTATATCTGAACAGAGGAATAACTCAGCAGGCCTCTGACCAACCTGCATACTTGATCACCCATTTGCTTTAATTTCCATCTCAAGAGCAAGCCGTGGCCCTACATTTATTGCAATAGAGATTTCTTGCTCGATGAGCATTCTTGACAAGGAACCTTATTACTTTAAAAAGCTGTGACCACTGATGGCTATTAGCTTATTACTGTAAAGCCACCAGAGGCCCAAGGACAGCCGGTGAGAGGGGAGGGGAGGACAGAGACTTGCTGGAGCTTGGTGTACTTCTGCAGGTGCATTCTGGGAAAGTAGAGGCCCAGACAGCCCACAGCATGGACTCCTGGCACCGGGAGAGGGCAGGGTGGGCAGGCTCCTGCTTCACTGGTCAGCCCTTCTGGGCACAGAGCTTGACGTAGGTCGCTGACCCTCAGATACTAGAACCAGGAACAGGAGAAAAGACAATAAAAGAAGTAGAATGAGATGTACATTTCAGAACCAAGTTCTGCAGAGTCTAAGTGATACCGGGATCCAGGTGGGAATAAGTGGGTGGGATCTGTGGAAGAGGCGGCATTCCACTGGGCCACAGGCTTTGAGAGAGTGGTGTGAGGACATCCAGGTGGAAGGCCCGGTGGGCCAAAGTGATTGCAATGGGCTTTGTTCCTTAGGCACAGGTGATGTGACTCTAGGCATAGTGTGTGGCTATACAATAAGTGTTGATAAATATATTGCTTCCTTTGTTTTTAATGTATATGAACTCATTTAATCCCTGTCCACTTCCTTCTCCCTTCTGTTCCTAATATTAATTCAGTTACTTTACATGACAAGAGGATTTGGCAGATGGAACCTGGGTCACTAATGAGCTGACCTTAAGATAGGGAGGTAGCCTGTGTGATCTAGGCGGGTCGATGTAATCGGAGGTGCTCTTCGAAGCAGAAGAGGAAATCAGAGAGGTGAAGCACAGGAAAGATTAAATGTCTCACTGTCGGCTAGGCATCAGAAAGAGGGGCCATGTGGGAAGAGAGGAAGGCAATAAGTTTCTTCAACAAGCAGTGGGCAAGGAAGAGGACCCAGAGTCCCAGCCAGACCCTTGAGGTCAGCCCTTCGAGACCCAGAGCAGAGGACCGGGCGGTGCTGCCCTGGACGTCTGATCTTCAGGTGCATGAGAGGCAGCAGTGCTGTTTGAAGCCGGTGGTTTTATGCAGAAGTTATGCAGCCACCATCATGACAAAGGCTGAAGTCAGAAGTCACTGCACTGTGGGTTTGGTAAGAACAGAACAGCAAGTCTTGTGGAATTTACATTGGAAGGTTTTAAGTGATGTCACTCCTTGGAGGGAAACAGGGTCCAAAGGGCCGCGGGCAGCTCAGAGAAGGGAACAGGAAGAAAGAGTAAACACGTCCAGCCATATCGAGGGGTGGAAGAGATGCATCACACTGTGGGTTTGGAAAATAGTGTAAAATACAAGCATCACTGGTTGAATTCTTTTTTAAAGCCTTACATTTATGTATCTTGAGGACACATGAGAATATAACCCATAGAATTTAGATCTTCCACCAAGAGCTAAAAAGAATCAAAACAAGTTTCTGTATCAGACAGGACAAAGCACTATGAAGATACCCTTCTTTTTTCCTCACACATATTAGTTTTATAATCACTTCTACTATTATGTACAACTAATTGCCACTGTTAATGAGTTTTATTGCTGTTTTGTTTAAATAATAGCATTTATGTAACAGAGCAATACAAAATACAAAATAATATGTAATTTCAAAAAAAATACCTATAGTTTATGTTATGTTAAAGCCATAAGACATGAGAAAAACTATTTATTATACGCTATGTGGGTTGTTGTTTGTTTTTTTGGTCAATAGGGCTGTGTCCCAGGGCTGCTCTCTAAAAATGTTCACCACCCTACTCAGAGTGTGTCCCCGAACCTGGTGAGGCCAGGAGGTGTCTGTGCACAGAGCTGCCCGACCGAGGGGGTGGGCTGAGCTGAGGAGGGCGGGCCTTTGAGAAGGGCCAGGGCAGAGGGGCAGAGGGAAAGGTGCACCCACACATTTGTGTGTGCCCACAACCGAGCTACGGAGGGCACCTTGCAGGTGTGTTGGGAGATGGAATGATGTGCCCTTGGGGTTGAGAGTGCAGGAAGAGTGGAAGCTGAGGGCTCAGTTCTACAGGCTGTCCATTCATTAGGAGAGCGGAAGACTTCTCAGGGCAGCCCTGTGTCAACAGCAAGAATAATTTTTTAGGTAGTCAGATTCTTTGGAAGAAATAAAAATGTTGCAATTGATGAAGAAGAGACACGAGAAGCACCACTTTCTTGTTTGCGCATTGAAGAAGTGCTGGGAACTGCAGAAAGAAGAGGGTGAATACTTCCTGTGGGAAAAATGTGGTAACCTCTCCTGACGCATGAAAATGTCTTAAAGAAGTCCGGAGGAAAAGTTTGCTTTTCCTAATGCCACACTCCTCTACTGTTGATGTGATGCATGCAAGGAAGATGCTTAAAAAGGAATTGAAAGGAACAGTAAGGATGGGTGCAATGCTTAGGAACGCATAAGCTAGAAATATCACTGGTTGCTGATGAAAGGCATGGGTGGCCATGTAGACGCTCACATCCACGGAGAGAGGATGGGCCTGTGAGTGACCACCGATGGGCACAAGGACCGTGGTGACGGCCCGGAGACCCAGAGTTCCATCAGCAGGGAAGAATAACAATGGTGTACCCTCCTGATGGAACTCAGCAGCCATGACAAACAGATGGAGCAGTGACTTCACTTCCTCACCCTCCTCTTGGCCATCACCCTGAAGCATCTGGGAGAAGAAGAAAAGGGAAGTCCTGCTCACTGAAGAAGGGGAGAGACTTCACACTCGCAGGTCTTCCAGGCTGGGCTTGGGAGCAGGTGCCTGGTGCACCCCTGTTGGCTGACCTCTTAACAAGGGGGGTTGGGGTGAGTCACCTGGGTCACCTCCACACTGCTGGGCCCTGTCTGCCTGTTGTGGCCCAAGGGAGACCTGGGTGAGCTGAGGACCTGGAGGAACATAGGGGAGGGAGGGGTGCCCAGGTATATGGAGACAGGTGTTCTGCGTGTGTCTCTGGAAGAATAGCTATGTGTGATACACAGACACATGTGCACACACTACATGTGTGTATACCACATACATGTGTATATGTCAGCTTTAAGCATGATAGTCCATTGGCAGTTTCATGTGGGACATGTGCACATGCTACACTTTCCATTTCACCCCTCTCGACACTGGACTCTCCTTGTCTTCCGTTCACGTGTAATCATCCTCAAGGGTGGGCGTCCTGGGTGCTGACTGAGGAGGACAGGCCATTCCCGGGGCACCAGACAGCTGCGAGCAAAAGAAGGCTTGAAAACCGGGCACGTGTTTGGAAAAGCGGTGGGCGGAAACACGAGCCCCTGGGAGTAAGGAGGGTGAAGGGGAAAGGGCATCAGTATGCATGTGTGCAAAAGTGTGTGTGTGAATGTGCATGTGTGCAAAAGTGTGGGGGTCACAATGTGGTTGAGCAAACACCGGTGAAAATCCTTGGGCCTTTTTGATTCAAGAATTCATTTTTTAAAATACTGTGACCTTTTATGATAAGAAAACTTCCACATTTGTGGAGTGTTTTTAAACATATCTCATTTTCTTTTTTCTTTTCTTCTTGGGGGTTTGGGGACTAGACTGAAGATGCATGTTTCCTTAGCATCAGATGTCCCACATTCACACGCTTGGGAGAGCTGAATGTCCCAGAGCCCAGCTGCCCTTCAAGCCCACTCCTGCCCCAGCTTCCCCCAGCACAGCGGCTCCTGCTCGCCTCTGAGGTAGTCATGTTGTTGCCGGGGCTCCCGTGTGGTGCTCTCCGCCTGCTGCTCCCTGATTCCATCTCTCGGGACTTTAAGGCTGTCTGTTAGTAATGCCACAGCAAATCCCCAGCCCCGTGGGTGTTTTCCCTGTTGCTCCTCTAGTGTTTTGGGCTGGAGCCCACAGAGCCCAATCTGATAAATTCAGGTCCTTTTGCAGAAAACAGGGAGCCCAGGTCCCAGGGGACAGTCACTTCCTGTCCTTGAAATGTCCTTTAGGGTCCCCTGCCTGGCCAGCAGAGTCGGGAAGGCTGGAGACAGCACTGGCGGGTCAGCGCTGGGCTGGCACTCATGGCCAGGCCCCAGGGGCCTGCAGCCTCGTCTCCCAGTCTGTGATGGACGGGCTGTGCCTGCAGTGCGTCACTGCACACAGGAGACGGGGGGCAGGGGCTGGTGTGCGTGAGGGCATGTAGGCATGTGAATGAGGGAAAGGGTGGCTGTGGGAATGTGTGCTGTGTGCGTGTGCGGGTGTGGCTGTGAGAGTGCACATAGGTGAGGGGAAGTGTGTGTGAGTGTGTACATCTGTAAGAAAGGTATGTGAGTGTGTGAATGTGAGTGTGTGAATGGTTTTGAGTATCTGAGTGTGCTCATGTGTGAAAGTGAGCATGTGTGTGTGCATGATGGTATATACACATTGTAAGTATTTGAGTGCATGTGAGAATGTGTGTGAGTGTGCATGCACATGTAAGCATGCATCAATGTGTCAGAGTATGTGAAAAGAGCATGTGAGCATGTGTGCATTAGTGTAAATGTGTATGTATGTGTGCATGTGGTTGTACCTAAGTGTATACAACTATGTATTTAAAAAGCAAAGATTAGTTTTAAGAAAACATAAAGTGCCATTATCACACCTAAAACTGTTACCAACAATTCCTTAATACCAACAACACCTAGACAGGACTCACATTTCTCTCATAAATGGTATTTTTATAGTTTGTTGACTTAAAATCTAAATGAGGCTCTTATGTCGCTGATTTAAAGGTCTCTGGCTCCTTCTCTGCATATAGCTGTTGAGAGGACAGCTCATTTATTCCCTGGCCTTGCTCTCAGCTTAGAATTTGCCCTTTCCGTCTTTGCATCCAGCTGGCATCACCAGCAGCCTCTTTCCTGTGCCAGGTGTTCCATGACTTGGCGCTGGGACCCGAGGTGGCATCTCCTCCGGAGTCCGATGTCTGTCCAGTTCCAGAGCCACTCTCCTCCAGGGGGTGCGGGACCCGAGGTGGCATCTCCTCCGGAGTCCGATGTCTGTCCAATTCCAGAGCCACTCTCCTCCAGGGGGTGCGGGACCCGAGGTGGCATCTCCTCCGGAGTCCGATGTCTGTCCAGTTCCAGAGCCACTCTCCTCCAGGGGGTGCAGGACCCGAGGTGGCATCTCCTCCGGAGTCCGATGTCTGTCCAGTTCCAGAGCCACTCTCCTCCAGGGGGTGCGGGACCCGAGGTGGCATCTCCTCCGGAGTCCGATGTCTGTCCAGTTCCAGAGCCACTCTCCTCCAGGGGGTGCGGGACCCGAGGTGGCATCTCCTCCGGAGTCCGATGTCTGTCCAGTTCCAGAGCCACTCTCCTCCAGGGGGTGCGGCGTGTCTGCTTTTGTGATTTCAGTGGCGTTGAGGACCAGCATGCTTGGTGACCCACGACAACATCTGAGGTGACACCACGCGTTTCCCTTGCTGCTTGGGGCACACAGGGTGGGTGGCCGCAGGATCATTCTTTTCAAGTGAAGTTTAGTGCCGAGAGGAAGGCTCTGCCCGTACCCCACCTTGGCCAGGGCCCCTGGCACTCAGCGGCATCTTCCATCCGTCCCTCAGCCTCGCTGTCAGAGGACTGGCGATGATGGTGCCTGTCCCTCATCCTCATGGATGATCCTGATGCTGACTGTTGGTGTGACAAGTCTCCGAGTGATTCCTTGTCAGGTGAGCAGGGTGTCCTTTGATCTTAGCATCCTGCTGCCATCAAACGCTGAGCTAGGCGGTGCCCCCAGATGCTTTGTGCTAAAATCTCAGGAGCTCTCCTCCGTAGCTGCTGAGATAGCCCTGCCACCCCCTGGCTGGAGCCAGGTTGGCCCAAGGACAGAAGTGCCATACAGTCATGGGTGCACCTTGTGCTGAATGTTTTCAGAAGAGAGAAAAGACAAGAGGCTACAGAATCTGTTTGAGGGTTGAAAACAGAGGATGGCAGGGGGCAGAGGCCACAGTGACACATAAACGAGAGCAATAAAAAAGGACAATTATTCAAATGGCTTCCTGGCCTACTTTCCTGAGTATGGGAAGACGGAGCAAGTGGGCCTGCAGGACAACAATGCCACAGAGAGTGAGGGCCCTGCCAGCTGTGTGCGTGAAGGAGATGGAGTCTGACATTCGCTCACGGAAGCACCTTTGCCCCCTGTGGCTTTCCCTTGTTGTCACAGGGTGGGGGTGGGGATGCCCCTGCTGAACTGTCCTGGAATGGGAAGCGTCCCCCTGGGACCAAGGTAGATGGCTGTGCTGCCACTAGTCTCAGACGACAGGTCAGTCACACGCCTGTGTTTACAGCTGGGAGGTGCGACGGAGGACTCAGGACTGTGCTGCTCTGGGTGGTAGAGGTGATTCTAGAAGCAGTGAGGATGAAGGGGAAGGCAGAGAGGGAGGCCGTAGCGGCAGGCAAGGAAGGGCCAGCGGAGCAGGAGGATGGATTACGTGTGTTTGGTTCGCTGTGTGGTGTCTGGTAAAAACCCTGATCCCTCCCTTTCAACAACATGCTCAGTGAGGTCCCCACCATCTGCTAATGGTGGTCAGTGTCCACTTTATTCTGCGGATGATGAGAGCTCTGGGTCTAGATTCACAGTGGGTGACAGGGGGAGGCTAGCTGTGCGGTCACAGCCATGTGAGGGAAGAGGCCTGACAACCACCCACAGTGGACAGTGCATGTCCATTTCTGTCCGCAGTTCTGTTACAGGAGGACGCCGGCCCTGGGCCCTCCTTTGGGGTCCCTAACCTCCTGTGTTTGTATCTTTGGAACTAGACGTGGGAAACAACGTGACGACTAGGAGTGTTGGTGCTCTGCCGACGCAACGGTGGGGCGCCTGATCGGTGACAACTGCACAGCAAGTTTGTGGTCAGCCTTTCACCGCAAGACTGGCTCTGAAGTTCAGAAACCTCCAGGTGACAATGGCCTGAGCCAGGGCTGATGAACGGGGGACAGCAGGTGGCCTTCCACGTGCCATTTCCCTCATCCTCCTTTTTATTCTCTCTTCAAAACAGAAGATTTGATGTGCTATATATTTTTACAAAAGAAGACTGGGGGGGGGGCGGGGAGAACAGCTGAAAAGTGGTCACTGTCACGTGGCATCCCCCCACCCCTCCCATCTGCACAGCGTGTGTTCTCCCGCTCTTCCCACACTTCCAGGAGAGCTCGGCGAGGGGGCTCCTGTGCTACAATGACAAGCAGAATGTGCCACATCACCACGTCCACAGCCCCCAGCCTCCGGCTTCTGGAGCACGCAGGCTGCACTGTGGCCATCCATCCTGACCTCCCTGCACATGGGAGACACAGAGGGTCACTGGCCGTGGGGACAGCGGTGGTGGGATAGGCTCTCCCTGTGTGTGAGACCAGAGGGAAACTCCGCATCAGTCACCCTGTCTGATGAGGGACACACGTCACCCAGCACTGGGTGGGTCATTTATTGGTCGCAGGTACTCCTAGCTCAGGGCGTCCTAGGGAACGGTGTGAACCATCAGGGCCATGGGAGGGCAGCTTTGTGGCAACAAGAGAGGGAGGTGACTCCTGGTTCAGTGAGATGTTGTAATAGAGTGATTTGAATGACCCTGCTGGTTGACAGGGGCTGAAACTCGCCACTCAGCAGTATGTAGGAATTGCACCTGGCCCCTTTGAAAACAAGGCTGTTTATTGGGAGTGGGGCCTTACCTGCGGGAGTAGAGTTAGGGGAACTTGCAGCTAGACCATTGCAGGCTTTGCCAACTTACCAGATGTCCAGGCAGCACCTATTTTTGAACATTAATTTTAAGTTTGGTCTTAGACAGGGGTGCTCCATGAAGTCACTGGTGGCAACAGGGTATCACTATCCAGAGGAATGCCAGCACCTTATGTCAACCTGCAAGCTCCCAGCTGTGGGCCCAGCAGGTCCTGCTTGAGCTGCCACTGTGGAAGGGTGCAGACAGACACCCTGGGGTTCTAAGTGCTGTCCCCATGCAGCTCTGTACTTCTCTCAGAGGGTGCAGAACTGGTCCCAGGGGTTCCTGCAACTTCACACAAGTGGGCTGAGTGATCTCAGAGTGCCAGGGTCAGGGGACTTCCCAGGTGGTAAAAACAAGTGATCTGGACCACTCCAGAATAAGACTGAAAGGGGACATGGGTGTCCCTGAAGGGGGGCTAGTCCTCAGAGACAAAAAGGCAGGCTGGCATGGGTCGTGGTGTGTGCCCCTAAGGGGCTCATTCAGATCCTAAAACAAATACTCAGATGCAGTAGTCTGAGTTACAGATTTGTCGTTCCTTCACACATCACAAGGTGCAGGGTACATCGTCCTGCATAACGGTGTGGCAGCTGATGCCGACGGGGAGCACAGGATGGCTGAGCCACTGCCGTGGTCCATGTTCCCTCAGGGGAGAGGGAAGGCAGAGGGCAGAGGGCAGAGGGCAGAGGCCATGTGCCAGGACACAGCCTGGAAGCTTCCACTTACATCTTCCTGGTCACTTAGATGCAGCCACTCTTATCTGCAAAAGAAGCTTGGAAAATACTGTATTAAGGTGGGCATGACACCAGCCCCACAAAACTAGGGTGATGTAGCCCCGAAAATAGGGGTACAGGAGCCATCAAGGGCTACACCACAGGGAGAAGAGCTGCTGGGCGGCTTTCAGAGAGACAGAACGTGACAGCAAGGAGAACATTCCTTCATGTCCTCCTGCCAGTCCTGTGGACGCCCTGCAGGTCCCGGGCCTGCAGGCCACAGAATGAGGGGTCCTCAGAGGAGCCTGGGTACCGGAATTGACCTCTAACCCCAGATGGAGAAAGAGAGGAAAGACTGGCCATCACAGAACCTGAAATGACTTCATCCTCCTCCTCCACAGGATGGGGGTAGTTCATGAGGGGAAGCCAGGTACCAAAGAATGAGTCAGTAGGAGCAAGTGGCACGTGCACAGCTCACAGGTTTCTAGGAAACCAGGGAACAATTGACCCCAGAGCCCAAGGGTACAAGGGGTCGGGAAATACAAAAAGCAGTGCTTTTGTAGATTGAGCTTGGCTGGTGGTAGAACATGACTTTTTCTTTTTTAAATTGATTTTTGGAGAGAGGAGAGAGAGAAAGAGGGGAAGGGAGGAGCCAGAAGCATCATCTCGTAGTAGTAGTTGCTTCTCGGATGTGTCTTGACTGGGTAAGCCTGGGGATTTGAACCAGCAATCTCAGCATTCCAGGTCCATGCTTTATCCACTGTGCCCCCACAGGCCAGGCAGAACGTGACTTTGTGATGAGAGCTTGCTTGTGTGCCGCAGGCGGCTGGAAATCCTGGGAAGGGAGGAGAGACATGTTACCTGCACACATGTCATGAAAATTGTTACTGTGCTGATGGAGCTATTGTGTGGATAGCCAGTCAGCCCACCCCCATCTAAGCGGCTTTGTACCCAGGAGCTGCTATCCTCAGGAGAGAAGCCCACGGCACCATCCCTGCCTTTGGTGAGCTCACACTCTAACAACAGGCTGTGCCCTGTGCTGGAAGAGACTATGACGGAGGTGCTTGGACCTCTGTCAAGCAAGTCAATGACAAGAAGTACAATTAAGATTATGTCCTTTCTCCTGAACTCCAAATCTTTCTTAAGAAATCAAACCAAGAAAAAGACACCAACAATTGCAATCAAGAAAATAAGCCTTATGGCTCAGAAGTGACACAAAGGGCCACCCCTGAGAATACCCTGAACAGACCCCGGGCATGTGAGCAGGTCTTGTTCAGGCGGCCCTCGGAAGGCGGACTCCTAGGGCATCATGGTTCTGTCCTCATGAGCTCTGGATGTAGCGCGGATGGGTGTGAGGGTAGAAGTGGTTCTATTACTACTGCTCCGGGACAAAACCAGACCAAAACAAAACAACGGGGGTTGTTCCGATAAAGCCAGCCAGAGACCCCTTCCCCAAATATTTGAGTAGCTTTTCACTTTTGTCTCAGTTCCTTGATACTTTGCTGCAGCTGCTTGGTGTAACAGTCTCCTGCTTTGCCAGGGAGTCTGCCTGCCTCTGCTTCTGGGTGTTTGCAAACACCCCCAGCTGCCCTCCAGCCAGGGCTGACCCCTGACCGGTCCCTTAGGAGACGGGCACATCTGTTGCCACGGATCATGCCTCCATCAAAACAGACAACAGTGGCAGCTTATCTTCCCCGAAGTAAATTTGTGTCTGAGCGACAGTTAGAAATCTCTGACCTGAAACCCAGTAGTGCGTGCTGGTGTGCTTTCTCTCTCCCTCTCTCTTCTGACCCTTCGCTCCGACCCCCTTTTAGTGGGGTCAGACTTCTTTGGAAAGTCCAGTGAAGCCCTGTCCTTACAGTTCTTGACTTTTATCTCCACGGGGCGTTCGCTGATTCCATCTCAGAGACGCAGGAGGCTTCTGGGCAGCTGGGCTTCACCTGGCCTGGGTGTGAGCTGCGTGCAGGGACACAGTACGTCGGGAAGTGCAGTGTTTTCAAGTGAGTTCTGGTTTTCCTCCTAAAACTGATGGGCACATAACTCAGGTCTAATGAAAGCGTGTCTTAAAGGCAAATGAGAAAGTTGAAGTGTGGTCTCAGCCTGGCTTCCTTTAATAATAAAACATTTAATAATGGAAATTTGACAATGGAACTGGAGACACCCTGCCTAGAGTTATTAAGCATTTTCTTTTTCAAAATCAAAAAAGAATTTGTATGTAATCAGTCTGTATGAGAAATTCAAGACTTGGTATGGTCTTCCTAACAACCATTTGAAATTCTGTGCTTTTAACTCAAGCCGACAATAATGAAGTGTCTTTCTCTGTGAGTATCTCACGTTCTCTTTCGCAGGCACCAAGCTCGGCAGTGTCAGCCAAACCTCTGATTTAGGCTTTTTTTTCTTTTACCCAACGAGACACCTGTGGCTCAAAAAGTGGGGAAATTGCCCACTATTCCGAGAGCTGTTAAGTAAGCAGAGCTCACTGGACTTAGAGCACATTGGGAAAGGGCTGAAAAATGTTCCTGCTGTTTTGTTTTATGTGTTTACATCTGTTGTCTCCATTCCTCTCCCCTCTTTCTCCTCTCCTGGGCTCTGTCTCCATCTCTAATAAGTCTGTTGAATCCATTTACTCATTGAAGCCCTGATTAGTGCTATTTTAGTAGCAAGTCTATTTGCATGTGGCCATTTGTCATTATAAAGTTTAATAAGAGACAGGGAACAGCTTTCGCCAGGAGTCTGCTGCTCACGCACTCTGCCAGGTTCCACATGCGCAATGGGGTGGGAAGGAGTCAAGTCTCCTGAGCGCATCCCAGCAATGACACAGAGCATGTCACCAACATCAGGGCCAGTTGTGTGCTCCCACATGGGCCTTCAATAACCTGTAGGCCACATCAGGCAGAGTACTTATGAGTGAATGACTGGTCTACCAGAAGAGTGGTCTTTAACCAGAAATTCCAGATCTCCAATCCTCTGAATCTCACATTAATGAGAAGTAATTTTTGGTGACCAAATGTAAGCCAGAAGGTTCAGTGGTTTAACAGCCCCAATTTCCATTTTAACCAAATTATTATTATTATTTTTAAAGTGAGAGGAGGGGAGATAGAGAGACAGACTCCCCTGTGGACCGTAACCAGGATCCACCTGGCATCCCCTGTCTGGGACCGATGTTCAAATCAACTGAGCTATCCTCAGTGCCTGAGGCTGATACTCAAACCAATCGAGCCACTGACTGCGAGAGGAAAGAGGGAGAAAAGGGGGAGAGGGTGGGGGAGAGAAGCAGATGGTCACTTCTCATGTGTTCCCTGACTGGGGATCAAACCTGGGACATCTGCATACCAGGCTGATGTTCTATCCACTGAGCCAACAGCCAGGGCCCAAATTCTGTTATTTTTTTCCAGAAAAGTAAAGAATGTTAAAGAATTGATCTGCTATAATGTGACAGTACTTTTCTGAAATTGTTTTTTAGAGAACAAGAATAAAATTACTGAGGGTTTTTTCAGAGCTTTCTGAAAAAAAAAACAACAACCCTAAAACGACGCACTGTCATATTGAGGGGTTCCTGTTCTGTCTAAAAGGTGTAAGATTGAGGTTAAAGAAGTCTTTACAATCTTGGACAATTTGAACATCAAAATAAATTAGACTAATGAATTACAACCCATTGAGTAAAATAGGCACCCAGGAATCTATGCTGATATAAATAAATAAGTGGTGGGGAAGAAAAGTTTTTTTCTAGAGGTGAATGTTGACCAAACCTGCAGAAGGAATGGAGAAACTGGGACATTACACTGGGGAAGGAGTCATTACCAGATGTGGTGCTGATGGGTGGAACTTGACAGGGAGAGAATCTGAGTTGCAGTCTCAGAGCATCTTCCACCAGAAACTGGTCAATCCCAAGAGAGGTCATGGTGACTTTGCAAGGGAGGCACCTGGCAGACACCATGGCCATTAAGCGACACTCTACAGTGGGGAGAGGGGCCGACACCCTATGCACTGGGCACAGCATTGCCCCTCACACTTCATTCTCTCTACAATTACCTAGCACACGGGAGATGGAAAGGGTGACAATTCCAGACTGAAATGAATGGAAGAGACATGGCATCTACGTGTGAGGCGTGATCCTGGACAAACTCGTGGACCAGAAAGGAAACAGAGACCGTATTGGGAAAGTTGGCAACATTTGAATGGGAACGGTGGATTGGATGCTAACGTTGTACCGGGGCTGGTGTCTTGACTAGGAGGCTTGTACAGTGTTTATACACAAGAGTGTCTTTGGGGCGAAACACACTGTCATATTTAGGGGTTCCTGCAGCTCATTCACAAACAGTTCCAAAAAAAGCCTAACGATTTAATGGTCACAGGTAGATAGAGAGAAGGTATGACAGAGAAAATGTAGTAACGCTTAAACCACTGTAGGACATATGAGAAAATTTTTCGTTTCTGGCAACTTTTCTGTAAATTTAATCTATTTTGAACTAAATCATTAAAAGTGGGGAAATTCCAGAAGAAACAGTATCCTGATAAAATAGTATTCAATTAGTCAAAAATTTAATTATCCCTTTGCAGACTCTGCACGCTCAAGTTAATTATAGTGGAAATGTTCAACGCATGGAAACAGTGGCGACTCAGCCCTAGGTCGGGAGGTGCACGGACGGACGGACCGGGCTGCCACAGCTGAGCCGCGCTCGCTCGCCAAGGATTTCCCGGGGAGACCCAAGGTGTAGGCCCTTCATTTTATCCCGTCTTAATTTTAAAAATAAGATTCTTTCACTTTGAGCTTCCCTAAAGAAAATTTCAAAAATACTGAAAAGTAGAAACTACAAAGAAAATCTGAGTGTCGCCATTGTTCACATTTTGGTCCCTTTTCTCCCGGGTCTTCTGAGGCCGACTTTTCCTGCTGTGAGCCGGTCTGGTCACATTCACGCACACGTTTACTCCCAGTGCCTTCTCCTCTCGCCGTCTCCAGGGCTTTTCCATGTGGCCGCATGGGCTTTCTCAACGACAGCTTTAATGGTGTGTAATCCTTCACCCCATAAAGTGCCTTCTCTGGGTCAGTCACTGCCCTCCAGCCCCCGCCCCGGGGATGGCAGAACAGAGTCACAAACAGGCCCTGGGTTTTGATGTCCTCGTGGCGTGCATCTGTCAAGTCCGTCCACAGGAGACCACACAGCTGCCGCCCTGCTGGACCCCGACAACCCCTTTCCAGCTAAATCAACTTCACCGGGGTTTTTCTGTTCCGACCAAAAGCATTCTCTTCCTAATGAGTGAGTATTGAACAACACAGGCTGAAATAAAAGTTTTTGACAGCCTCAATATGTTTCAGTCTGAGACTAAAAGGTCAGGCGCTTTCACTTTCCCAAGCCTCCCGGACGGCATGTTCTGGTGGTCCAACTCTTTTGTATTTGTCTGTTTTTAGGTGGCTTCCCTTTTGTGTCTTTACACTTGGCTATTCCATCACCCCGGCAATGAGGACACGTGGGTGCCCAGTCCGCCCACCGTGGCTCTCCATCCAGGGTGGCCCAAACGCCCCCGGCTCCCCAGGCAGGAGGTCCCCGTCTCAGGAGCATGGACTTTCAAAGTGCCAGCAGAGTCGGCAGTCTTTCTGATCTCCCTGCAGAAACGGTTCCCTCTCTGAAAGTGGATAAATGTGTGACAGGATGAGAGAGTTTTTTCCCCTCCTGCCTTAATATTTTATATTGCCTCTAGCTTTAAACTTTTCAAGGTAAACATGCTTCTTTCTTTCCCCCTTTCCAAAACAATTAGTTTTCATTTATCTCTCTTTATTCGGGTTTTGGGGGACACAGCACTGCAAGTGATTGAGCAGAAGAGACCCAGACCAGCACTGTGACCGATGGGAGGAGAGTGGGGCATTCGAGGTGCGTGGTGCCCTACCTACCGCCCAGCTCTCCTGAACCCCCCTCCACTGCAATAAAATCAGTGGCCAGCTGGGCCTCTGTCCGCCCCGTCGTTGCAGTACACAGCTTTGCCTCACAAGGATTGTTTATAGAAAAAGTTAGAAATGACCATGTGTAGGAAAATAGGTATTAAGATATATCCTTTGTAAAGTTGAAATTTTTTAAATCAAGGGGTAGATGAGAGACCAGTGGGGGCTCAATAGGAAAGAGAGGAAGGGGGGAGGGGGGAGCGTTAGGGAAGCCCAATAAGTGCATCCGGGAGGCTGAGCAGTGGGGAGCAGCTCCTGGACAAACCATTCTCTGTATAGAAAAAGGAAGTGTCATACGAGCTTTGTCATCTGATAAAGCTCTCAAAACCCTGGGATGTTGGAGCCCAGGGGAAATCAGCAAAGACTAGACTGTATCTTATGGTATATAAAAAAGGAGTGTTTATACAAATTCTGTTGGATCCACTAGATGGATTATATGCAATTAATAAAAATAATGTATGAAGAATAGCATCTATCAATAAAAGTTGCAATATGTAGTCTAGACATAAATATGTGAAGCTCCAGGGCAGGCAACAGGGCAAACTAAATTAGTTTATAAAACTACTACCTAGGAATATACAGTAACAAGTATTGTTTTCAATACATAATTAAGAAGAAAAATGGTACAAAGTGAGAATGAGAGCTGTTGTGTTTAGGGGCATAATGTGTCCGTCCCATGAGTATTCCCATGTTGGGAAATGAGAGACCACTAAGAAAGGGGCTGCTTGCCCCCTTGGCCATCCAAAGGCTGAAAATACAAAACTCTAATCCCAAAGCTCCTCACACAGAAAAGTGATGATGGAAAGGTCTACAAGAAAACAAGGAAGTACACCTTACAGTTTCAGAGTGGGAGAGATTTATTTTTTTAAATAATTGAAAGTTATTCTGAAACCCAAAGAAAAGCAGTAGAGCATAAACAGGTTACAGTTTGTTTGAAGTCAAATAGAACAGGGTTCAAATTTGGGTTCTACCAGATAGCATCTTAGTTAGTAAACTCAGGGATTTTGTTGTTTACCTGTAAATCAAGATAACTAACAATATTATTGTTTTCTGCCAGTTCTATTGAGGTGTTGTAATTGAACATATATTACTGTACAGTTTTTTGAGGTGTGCATCACAATGGTTTGACTTACATCTATTATGAAATGATTACTGCAGTAAGTGTAGTCAGCCCTGTCAGTGCATATAGATAAAGAGAGAAAGCAGAAGAAAAGAACTTTCTTTGCGATGAGAGCTCTTAGAACTCTTAGGATTTACTCTCTTAACTTTCATTTATAGACAAGCATCAAAAGCACAAACCATGAAAAGATAAAACCACTAGATTCAATTAAATGAAAACGTCTGAACTACGGATGATACTTTCAGAGTTCCCTGCAGGTAGGCCTGGGTTTGGAAAAGCTATCTGTCCTGCTGTAACTGACCGGATTACTGAAAAGAAGATGATGAAGTCCTACTCATTGATGAGACGGAAATCAGGACTCTACGTGGGAGCAGGGATCTCCTGCTTACATCCAGGCCTGTCTCTGGTCATCAGCCTTCTCTCTCAGCCTGCCCCCTTGTTAAATTTGGCCTGCAGCATTTGAGCAAACAGATGTTTGTCCCTTGTGGGCCTGGCCTCCGAGACAGTGTGTCTGATCTTCCGTAGGCTGTCTTCTCATCCCCAGGTGGAGGGCTGCCTAATGAGGTGTACTAATTAATCCCTGGATCTGTGTGGAGAAGAGCCATGGTTGAGACTCGGTCCATATCACTCCAGGATGTGAGCAGGAAATCAATGCTTATTATTATGTTAAGCCACTGGGATATCTTGAGTTATTTGTTAGAGCCGCCTGTTCTAGTTAGTTTTAGTCTTCAGACATGAGTGCTGGGTGGGGTCCTCGAACATGAAAAATCTGCAATCTAGCCCTGGCCAGTTGGCTCAGTGGTAGAATGTCGACCCAGTGTGTGGAAGTCCCAGGTTTGATTCCTGGTCAGGGCTCACAGGAGAGGCGACCATCTCCTTCTCCACACCTCCCTTCCTCTTTCCCTTCTTTCTCTCTCTCTCTTCCCCTCCCACAGCCATAGATCAGTTGGCTCTAGCACATCAGCCTGGGTGCTGAGGATGGCTCCATGGCCTTTTCTCAGGTGTTAAAATTAGCTGGGTTGTGAGCATGGCCCCAGATGGGTGGAGCATTGATTTTAGATGGGGTTGCCAGGTGGATCCTGGTCAGGGCACATGTGGGAATCTATTTCTCCTCCTCTCACTTGGAAAAGAAGAAGAAGAAGAAAAAAAATCTGTGACCTCTGTCACTGCGTTGGTCTGGGGCAGCAGATGGCAAGGAAAGTAGTGCTGGAGATGGGAAACATGGTGATCTATGCCACAGCCTGGTAAATATTTGGAAAAACTGTTGCACGAGATAATTGGGAAGCGTGTCACGTGCTTGATTGAGCCAACAGCTCAAGGAGGAGAAGAGAATTATAAAGGATCAACGTGTGTGGGAGCCACCTTGGGGAGAGTGCTCCAAGAATAAGATGATCTCAAGAGAAAACAGGACCATTTACAAGGAGAAATGAGAACAGGAAACATCCACAAATTCCAGTCACTGAGGCTTGGAAAAGCCCAGGGGCTTCAGATCAAAAGCAGTGAGTGATGGATGTTAAAGCATTGGGATCACACAGCACAAGTAAGATTCTCCTGTGAACAGAGGAAGATGAGGGGGGAAGTGGCCTCCCACAGAAGCCTGGAAGCCCCGGGAAAGACTCCAGGAAGCTGAGCGCAGAAGGCACGAGGGTAAGAAAACAGAAATACAGACGCCATATATCCATATTCCGGGAAGAAAAACAACAATGGGTATAGTTCTTGGGGTTTGGACCTGAATTGAATCAAATGGACTAGAAGCTGATAAAGCTTCTAAGGCAATCCTGTTGCCAAAAACATTAATGGAGACAATCATGGAGGCAACAAAGAAGTGGACGGTTTGGGCCTCTGCAGCAGATCACGTTCTCCATAATGGCCAGGACATCACCTCCCACCCCATGTGCTCTTATTAGTGTGATCAACATACCTTCCATCGAGGGGCAGGGTAAACCCTTCCCCCTGGGCTCTGGTCTTGGGACTGTGGTGGAACAGCTATAATGGGGTCTCCATGACTAGGCCATGAAGGAGCAGGTGTCTTGTACCTGGTACTTGTGGGATGGTTGCTCCGGGAACCCAGTCACCATGCTGAGAGGAAGCCTAACATCCCACCTGGGAGGAGCAGAGACTTCTGGCCCTCGGTTCTGGAGTGCCAACCTGCCAGCTGGGTGGACAAGCTATCTTGGAAGTGGGCCCTTCAGCCCCAGCTGAGCCACCGCAGCAGATGCGGATTTAACGGTGGGCGTACCAGGTGCGCGCCCTGGGCCCGACTTCTGAAGGGCCCCGCAAAACCCCAATTCTACACTTTTTTCTAATGACACCAAGTTTGGTGTGATGTGTATAATTTTAACATTAATAATGCATAATATATTGTTTATTTATTTAAAAATATGGCTAACATGTATTTTTTTTAAGGGTAATAATTAAAATTAAAAATTTTTTAATTTTTTTTAGGTTTAGGCCCTGAGCCTATTATTCTCGGTATTAATATTTTTAATTATTACCCTTAAAAAAATTTTAATTAATTTTAATTTTTACCTGGGGTAAAATTTTTAATTTTAATTATTTTTAATTATAATTATAAAAATTTTTAATTTTAATTATTTTTAATTATAATTATAAAAATTTATAAAAAAAATTTGTATTTTTTTTAAGGGTAATAATTAAAATTAAAAATTAAAATTAAAAATTTTAATATTTTCTTTTGTGCTCAGGGCCTAAACCAACCTTAATCTGCCTCTGCACTGCAGTCAGTACCACTGCACCTGGCCCACGTTGCAGATGTGTAAACTAAATAAAGGATTTTTGCTGTAAGCCACTAACCTTTGGGGTTTTACTACACAACAACAGGTGACCAGATCAGCTAATCCTAAGAACAAAATGTGTCCGTGTTTCTCCCCACATGTTTCACATGCGGCCAGTGGAATAGACAGGAAGAGTTTCCTCTGAGTCGTATCATTAAAATAACACAGCAGAGAGCTCTTCCTTGAAAATTTAATTATACTCCATGGGCAGGGCCCCTTTTTAGGGCTGTCCAGTGGGAAAACGTTACAACCTAGAACCAATGGCTGCTCTGTGTCTCCCTTTCTCTTCTTTTCTGGGCGAGGTTTGGGTGCAGGCTTCCTGCCCCACTCCACGGCTGCCGTGGGAACTCAGAAGGGCGGGGGGAGAGGGCATGACTCAGCGTATTGGTCCGTAGAGAGATTTCTCTCCTGGTTCTGATGGAGGGAGACATGTATCTTGTGGACTCTAAGCTCGATGCAGGGACTTGGTGGCATTGTGTATGGTCTCCTTTGGGAGGGATATGCGAATGTTCAATGTGTGGGCAGAGAGGAGTAGCTGAATAGTTCATGATCATCAGAGCAAAGTTCAGACAGACTATTAGCACTCACCCGGATCCATATAACCTTAACATTTCCCTGACTATTGAAGTTAGGTTGATCACGTGGCTGAATTCTGGCCCCTGGAATGTGGGCTGCCCTTCCAGGCCTGGCTCCTGGAATGTCCCACATCACTGTCCACGGTCTGTCTCCTCTGTCCCCAGGGCTAAAAGCTAAGAGCCTGGAGATGGTTGAGTGGCTCAGTAGAACAAAGCCTGCAAGAGCATATCCAACATGCCGAGAACAAAATC
This sequence comes from Saccopteryx bilineata, assembly GCF_036850765.1. Classification (NCBI taxonomy): domain Eukaryota; kingdom Metazoa; phylum Chordata; class Mammalia; order Chiroptera; family Emballonuridae; genus Saccopteryx; species Saccopteryx bilineata. The sequence goes on along the minus strand of NC_089491.1, from coordinate 102,990,431 downwards.
AACCTTTTACAATGTTAAATTATGAAGATTTAGGGTTATTTATTACGGTATGTAGTGTTAATTAGCCTGACTAATGCAATAAGCAAAAACATAAAAACATTTTATATATTAAAGAGGACAAGATCCAAGTGGTCTATAAAAATGAAAAGATTCTCAGTGGATGAAAATCAAAACAGCACTCAGGACTCCTTTTTCATGTCCCGGCCCAGCAAAGAGCAGCCTGCTGATACCAAGGACAAACAGAAACTCCCAGGACTGCTGGTGGGAGTGCGTGGTCAGAGCTCAGGGCAGGAGACGGAAATCAATCCAAGTGTGTTAAGCCAAGAGACTCCCCGAGGGTAGCCGTGTGCTGGCAGAATCAGGAAAGGACGGAGAGACGGCCCAGGAGCACGCACAGCTCCACCTGGACACTGGGCCCATGGGGAATGGGGAGGCTGCTGTGGAACCACGAGATTCAGGTTCAAACCCCTTTGTATGTCCCAGAGAAAAGGGAGCTGGGCCAGGGGACCACAACTGCCTTTGCAGTGGCCGCGGGAGGCAACTGAAGGGAGCAGGCTGCTCTTCTAAGCCTACAACTTCCTTGGCGAGCCCTGTACCGATGCAATTACACATAGCCTCTGACCCGGGAATCCTACTTCCTGGTGAGCACAGGGCAACGTGGGGAGGGGGACTTCTCGGTATTATTTGTAATAATGAAGAGTTTAGAAGCAATTAACTGCCTCTCAGCATAAACATGGGTACAGAAATAGTTTATTGATACAATGGAATATTACAGAGCAGTGAAACTAAACGAACTAGTTCTACATCAATAAAAATAAATAGCAACAAAACAAAACAAAAAATAACCCCATAATAATTCAAGAGAAGGGCATATGATAAAAACATGTGTAGTGTAACATCAATTCTGCATATTTAAAAAAGTACCCAAAGCAATAATCTATATTATTTTTAGATACACTTGAACCTAATTCTACTTGGGGATTATCTCTGATGCAAAAGGGAAGACAAGCAGATGACAAAGGGATTTTAATTTTATCTTTAATATTTTATTTCTGGCGGTAAGTGTGCTGGTACCTAGTATAACATTACCTGTATTGGTTGGGTTTGAAATGTTTCTTAATTAAAAAGAAACTTAGAAAGTATATTCATTACAGTCAGATAAATATGAAGAAAACAGAGATTGCTTTCCCTGGAAAAAAGTATGATTGTAACTTTATCTTCCTATAACTTTGCATTTTGTACATTTGAATTTTGTAAATGTTATAAAAATTCATAATTCATGTCAATGTCTACCAGCTAACTACCAGCAGAGATACATCTGTAGCTAACACACATCTGTAACTAACAACATTAGATGTCTTATTCGCTGCAACAAGGGAGCCCACTCCCTGGGGCACTTGGGTGCCAGGTGGGGACAGAGGATACATAGTGAGTTAGAGTTCTGAGGGCTGCAGCCAGTCACAGGACGGTCTTGGCAGGGATTTGGCCAGATCCTGTAAGTGAGAGACTTGCCAGAAGAGCCAGTGATCTAATCTGAAGGACATTTGTTTTTATATCATATTAAACTACTGGTAGATTGGCTTAAGTATAATCTTATCTTGGAACACAGTTACGGGACATTTAAGAGAAGAGCCATTGGTGGTTTATTATCAGTCAACCCAGTGGTTGCTGATAATAAATCCAGCTCCAGTTTCCTGAGTCAGGCCTTTCTTAATGTGAACTGTGTTTGGTTTCCTCAGCGTAGAATGTGGGGTTGTGGGGATGGTCTCAGAGAGAAAGGGCGCTTTTACTCCTTCTCTGTGTACTTCCGTGATGGAGCTTCTGTGGGACTGGCCTACTTGGGTATTTCAAAATAGAGATTAGCTTTAGTAGCTTTTACTTAGAGGTCTATTTCTGAGTTTTCCTTCCCTCTTTCCGCTCCTCCCTCCCTCCCTCCCTCCTTCCTTCCTTTCTCTCTTCCTTCCTTCCTTCCTTCCTTCCTTCCTTCCTTCCTTCCTTCCTTCCTTCCTTCCTTCCTTCCTTCCTTCCTTCCTTCCTTCCTCTCTCTCTCTCTCTCTCTCTCTTTCTTTCTTTCTTTCTTTCTTTCTTTCTTTCTTTCTTTCTTTCTTTCCTTCTTTCTTTCAATAGTTGAGTAGAAAAGGATGCCTGATTTCTTTTCACTTCATCTTGCTTGGAGAAAGGCACAGCTGAGCATATGGTGGTCATGCATAGTCACTGTAGATGCTGTATTGGGAGAGAATAAATAGATATGTCATATCCAGCCTGAAAAACAATAACTTATACAGTGACAGCAACAGAACAACACAACCAAGAGTCTCATGTGTCCAGACGCTGGGTTTCTTAGCCAAACCCTGTGGAAGAACATGTGTAAGTATGGCCAATAGCCTATATTTCTTGTTCTTTCTGCTTCCCGCTTTTAGCTGTGCCACTCTTGAGAATCTCCACTGGGAATAGCAAGCTCTGGGGTTACCTTGTTTCATTTTATTTGTTTTATTATTTTATGGCAAGAAAATATAGCTTTCAAAAGATTATCCCTCATCAGATCATCTTAGGAATCTTTCTTATCAACTCAACTCTTTTTTTTGGGGTGGGGGGCCTCTCTGCTGGGTATAATAATTGCCCCCAGCATACCACAAGTTGTTTTCCAGGAAATCAGAGACATCTACAAAGGGAGGGGAGAATCTGACTTAATGTTTGAAGGGGGTGTGGGCACTGGGAGAAGGTCTGTGCTGATGGAGGAAGCAGGAGCAACTGCCGACTTTGTGGACCAGGTCCCAGTGGTCACTGGGTACGTCAGCTAAGCTTCCACCCGATGCACTGGACTCTCTTGGATAAATTCCATTGTGCACGCATCTCTGGGGATTGAACATTGTAGTTGAGCAATGTCTCCTGACCCAGTCAGTAAGTAGTAAGGTGAGATTAGAGCAGTGGTTCCCAACCTTTTTTGGGCCACAGACCGGTTTAATGTCAGAAAATATTTTCACGGACCGGCCTTTAGGGTGGGATGGATAAATGTATCACGTGACCAAGACAAGCATCAAGAGTGAGTCTTAGACGGATGTAACAGAGGGAATCTGGTCATTTTTAAAAAACAAAACATCGTTCAGACTTAAATATAAATAAAACAGAAATAATGTAAGTTATTTATTCTTTCTCTGCAGAACGGTACCAAATGGCCCACGGACCAGTACCGGGGGTTGTGGACCACTGGATCAGAGCATCCCAAGTTCAAGCATAAAAGGGAGTGAACATTTCCTCCTACTCCCCTTGGCAGAGCCCCTCTTTCCTGGGCATGCAGTCTGGGTGGTGAGATTGATCCCACCTCCCGCCCCTGCCTCCCAAGAGTGGACCATAATAGCCTTCAGCTTATGGAGATCTAGAACTCACAGTGATTGGTTCAGAGATAATGACATGATCCATGCCTATCTAATCAGGTTAAACAGCATTCAAGTACAAGGTGTTTGGCTGCTAAGGAAGCATATTCTTCCCTAGTTGGAAGTTGGTAGCCGGAAGAAGAAGCTGCCAGTGCCATTTTGGTATGATGAAGGAACAATGGCACTGGGAGAGCCCATGGGAGAAATGGGCACACATTGAGCCCCTGGGCCAGTTGTCACCTGAAACCAGCCCTGCCATTGGCTCTTTGAGTTGTGAAACCAATACGTTTCCTTTCTATCGAGCCCATAGATACATGTGTGGCTATGCTGGGTCCTGTGTCTTGGATGTAGCACTTTATTTATTATTATTATTTTTAGTGAGAGAGATAGAGAGACAGAATGAGGGACAGACAGCAACAGACAGACAGGAAGGGAGAGAGATGAGAAGCATTAATTCTTCACTGCGGCACCTTAGTTGTTCATTGATTGCTTGCTCAAGGGGTCATGTCTATGATCCCACGCTCAAGCTGGCAACTCCATGCTCAAGCTGTTGAGCCTGTGCTCAAGCCAGCGATCTCAGGGTTTTGAACCTGGGTTCTTTGCATCCCAGGCTGATGTTCTATCCACTCTATCCACTGCGCTACAGCCTGGTCAGGTTTGGACACAGTACTTTGGGTCACAGCCTTCTGCTCCTGGGGCTGTGATGGGCTCACCACAACAGTAGTTCATGACTTGGTATCCAAAAAACCCTAGCTTGAATCTCAGACTGAAGCTTTTTGCCCTCTGAGACTTCATTCTCCACACATACCAGAGATGACCACTCCTGGCCTATTTAACATGGAGAACTGCTGTGAGTCGAGTGAGGTAGAAAGGGAGAGAGCAGCTAAAGAGCCACAGCAGATGAAGTGTCACCATTCCCCTCACTGCTCACCTCCCAGGATGGGCTGAGCGTTGCCCAGAACAATGCCCTCAAAGCCAGTCATTCGAGAACCAAGCAGACACAAAGCCACAAGGCATTGAGCTCATGAAGGGAGGAGGACCAGTGGGAAGGAGGACATGCGCAGCCTGCAGGAATGCCTGGGGGTTGGAGAGGGCCCGTTCCTCATCAGCTGTTCACCCCCAGAGCCTGTATTTCTACTAAATGTGACAAAGGAGTCTGGGAGAGCATGAGGTAGAAGCTCACTTGACTTGACTCCTTTGACTCTAATAGAGAGGTCAACTGGTCTGAGAGGCCATTAGCAAAGACTCAAGTCTCCATGGAGAGCTGCAGATACTCAGGGCATGACTTTTTCCCCAGGGAATTTCTCCCAGAGGTTTGCTTATGAATCCACATAGTATCTCCAGGAAGCTCATGGTCTTCAGTGTTTGAAAGTGACTCAGGAGACCTCAGAAGCGAGCTGTTGGTGGCAGGCACACTGATGAAGAACCCACATGCTCCTTCACCCCGGCCTGCTAAGTGCCCTCAACAGAGGCCCAGCTTGCCTCTGGACTGTCCACTGGCAAGTGCCTTTGCAGGAGTCCTCGAAGCCCTCTGCTCCCGGTGTCAGGGGCTATACCATCAGAGAAGCACTGCGGCGTGCATCCCTCTATTGGACGCACAGCCCCACACCTGGTCTCGTGTCTGCGGCGGGTAAACACAGCTTCTCCAGGTAGCTCCCCGCCTCACTGGCCTGGGCTGGGTTGTACTAACCACATCTGTTACTTTCTGAATTCTGATATTTTGACGTCTGGGATCCTGCTGACCCTGGAGGGACTGTCCTTCCCAAGGTGAAACAATGTTAGAGAGAGCAAATGATCCTCTGGCTAGCATGATGCTCTTCAAGTACCAACCAACCGGTCCAGACTCTGCACTGCACCAACCTCCTCTGTCAGCTCTCACACTCAGGTCACTGCTCCTCACCCTGGTCACTCCAGGGCCAGGCACCAGACAACTAGGACAGCCGCTGTGCCCCAGAGCCCTTTGAAACTACTTGAACGGGCCAACTCTGAGCCTGCTCACATGGCTTGGCCCAGTCCTTCCCATGGGAACCACAGGAAAGGCTCTTGCCCATGCCTCCTTCTCCCCCTTGGCCTCTCAACTGATGCCGGTGCTTCTCTGTGTGACCTTGTGTGGTGTGGCCTGTCTCCTTCTCTTGGGAACAGTGAGGAACAGACTACCTTTTCGCTGGCAGTCACAGCCTGATCAGCTGACCTCACCCTTTCTCCAGTTTTTTTTATTAGCATACCATATTTTGGAAATATGGGTGCGGTGACCATGGTCCTGTGCAGATTTCAAGTTTCAGCCATAGTTCCTGGGAAGGGCTTGCAGTTATCAACTTGTGTGTCACAAATGAGCTTAAAACAGCTCATTTAAGGTTCAAATAGCAAAATTTCTCCACTGAGTGGGAAGCTGTTGTTGTTCTTCCCACGTCTTCACGACCTGAGAGATACACATCGGCCCAAAGTTTGGAGAAGGAGCTGTTTATTATTCTTGGAAGAGTAAGGAGATAGGAGGCAAGCCTGGCACCAGGGTGCTTGTCCCTGAAGAGCTGTGACCACAGCTCTGGCCCATGAGGAGGCCACCTTGTGAACGAGACAGCTGCTCCCTGTGCTGTGGATGGACCCCATCAGAAACAGCAGTGAGGCAGGCAGCCGTGCCCGGATGGGAGTGGGGGGAAGTGCTGGCCAGTCTGGACATTCCTGCCCTCAGGGACACAGCCCTCTGGCCCTGGACAGTTCAAAACGCACTGCCACTCAGTCCCTGTGTCATGGGGTTTCTGCTTGACTTGCCCCGGTTTGGGAAGATACGATTGGAAAGGAGAAAGTTCAAACATGAGCCAGCCAGCCCTGTCAGCCTCATCTCCGCACATATTTACAGAGCCAACAACAGTCGTGAACTTGTGTGAACTGCCAGGAACAGAACCCACATGGCGTTTCCCCTCCTGAGCACATTCCTCTGTCTTTGTTAGCGCAGACACGACATTTTGTGGGGGTTTTGCCCAGTCTCCAAACAATATCAAAACTCAAACCCAGCAGGCTCCCTTCCACAATGCATTTGAGAAGCTGTTGACTAGGGAGCCACACCAGAAGACAATGCATCCAGTGAAGATACACTGTTCTTAATCTGCTTGCTTACCGCTATGTCATCAACTCAAAGAGGCAGGATGAACTTTGTGGAAGTTGAAAAACAGTTTTGTGTTCCTTTAATTAAGTAGAGCATGATGGTGAAAGGCAAGCACAAAATGTTTTTTTTTCCCACTCCTGGCTTTCTTGAAGCTCTGTGAGGACAGCCACGAGCCCGCTCCATGGAAACAGTGGCTGCCCATGGCCCCCCTCCACCCTCCCCTCCCCGTGCATGGGTCAGAGAACTAGAGATGCTCTCTACATTCAACTGAAAGCCACAGTGACACATATGGCTTGCCCTTTACAAAAGGCAGCTGAGTGCAACACACCACCTTCGCACACGGGCTGTGCACACCTCTCTCGTGTGGTCTCACCATCTCCTGCGTGCCTCTGTGGGTTCATACTCTCTAACCTAACCTCTCTTCCAGCTTCCCAGTTGCTGTGGAGAAATACTTTGCTGCCTACCCCCCAGCATTTGCTATTCCTTTATTCCTTACCAGGAGTCTAATTTTATTTGGGGGTGTTAGCCCCTTCACCTGAAGTTCAGTTCACTTTCTTCTGTTGGTTGCTTATTCAGGAAGCTGGAGGTCAGCTCCAGGTCCTCCTCGTTGGCCAGAGCGAAGATGGGCCTGGATACTGGCTGCCTCCTGCATGGCCAGTGGCATCCCACCCAGAACAGCTGCCTCTGACTCACTGCCACCCACATGGCCAGCACCACCTGTGCTTCCACCTCCCACTCTTACACAGGAGGCAGATCCCGCTCGCAGGCAGGGCACTCTCAGGGCGTGCTCTCCAAGGCCACCCCTGGGGCCCCTCTGTTGTTTTGAGTGTGAGAAGAAAACTCCACTCCCCCTGCTGGGGGTTAGTGTTTACAAAACCACCTTCCCAAAGTTATCTTCCTTACAAATGACCCCCCTCACGTGAAGCCTAGATGTGCTTGAACATGCCCTAAACCCGCAAGACCAAGTTTTAAAAAATTCCTTTGTAAATTCTGCACAAGATTCTGCACCTTGTTTGACATGCAGCCATTAGGAGGTGATGTCAGCAAGATGGTGGGAGGAGGCTCTGGTCTGCTTCTCCTCACAGAAACCCTGGGGCAGACTATCTGTCAACCATGCATCTGCTAAGGGGTTAGTATCAAAAATAGATAAGAATTCCTACAACTCAACAGCAAAAACCCCCACAAATAATCTGATTGAAAAATGAGCCAAGGACAGAAAAATAGACACTCAGACCAATGGAACAGAATAGAAAGTCCAGAAATAAAACCACATATATATAGTCAAATAATTTTTGATAAAGGGGCCAACAACACACAATGGAGAAAAGAAAGCCTCTTCAATAAATGGTGCTGGGAAAACTGGAAAGCCACATGCAAAAGAATGAAACTGGACTACAGTCTCTCCCCCTGTACAAAAATTAACTCAAAATGGATCAAAGATCTAAACATAAGACCTGAAACAATTAAGTACATAGAAGAAGACATAGGTACTCAACTCATGGACCTGGGTTTTAAAGAGCATTTTATGAATTTGACTCCAATGGCAAGAGAAGTGAAGGCAAAAATTAATGAATGGGACTACATCAGACTAAGAAGTTTTTGCTCAGCAAGAGAAACTGATAACAAAATAAACAGAAAGCCAACTAAATGGGAAATGATATTTTCAAACAACAGCTCAGATAAGGGCCTAATATCCAAAATATACAAAGAACTCATAAAACTCGACAACAAACAAACAAGCAATCCAATAAAAAAATGGGAAGAGGATATGAATAGACACTTCTCCCAGGAAGAAATACAAATGGCCAACAGATATATGAAAAGATGCTCATCTTCTTTAGCTATTAGAAAAATGCAAATCAAAACGGCAATGAGATACCACCTCACACCTGTTCGATTAGCTGTTATTAGCAAGTCAGGTATTAGCAAATGTTGGAGAGGCTGTGGAGAAAAAGGAACCCTCATACACTGTTGGTGGGAATGTAAAATAGTACAACCATTATGGAAGAAAGTATGGTGGTTCCTCAAAAAACTGAAAATAGAACTACCGTATGACCCAGCAATCCCTCTACTGGGTATATATCCCCAAAACTCAGAAACATTGATACATAAAGATACATGCAGCCCCATGTTTATTGCAGCATTGTTCACAGTGGCCAGGACATGGAAACAACCAAAAAGCCCATCAATAGATGACTGGATAAAGAAGATGTGGCACATATACACTATGGAATACTACTCAGCCATAAGAAATGATGACATCGGAACATTTACAGCAAAATGGTGGGATCTTGATAACATGATACGAAGCGAAATAAGTAAATCAGAAAAAAACAGGAACTGTATTATTCCATACGTAGGTGGGACATAATAGTGAAACTAAGAGACATTGATAAGAGTGTGGTGGTTACGGGGGGGGAGGGGGGAATGGGAGAGGGATAGGGGGTGGGGAGGGGCACAAAGAAAACAAGATAGAAGGTGACAGAGGACAATCTGACTTTGGGTGGGGGGTATGCAACATAATTGAACGACAAGATAACCTGGACTTGTTATCTTTGAATATATGTATCCTGATTTATTGATGTCACCCCATTAAAAAAATAAAATTATAAAAAAAAAAAATGAGCCAAGGAACTGAATAGACACTCTTCCACAGCAAGACACACCAACAGCTAACAGCTCAGCGTCACTAATCAGGGAAATGCAATCCAAACCACACTGAGATGTCACCTCACACCTGTTTTAGAATGACTGTTATTTAAAAAAAAAAAAAAAAAAAAACACCAAAAGATAAGTTTGGGTTAAGTTTTGGAGAAAAGAGGGCCCTTGTAAATTCTTGATGGGAATGCAAGTTGGTGCAGCCCCTATGGGAGACAGTATGGAGGCTCCTCAAATAATTAAAAGTAGAATTACATGTGATCCAGCAATCCCACTTCTGGGTATCTATCCAAAGGAACTTAAATTAGAATCTTTTTTTTTTTTTTAAGTGAGAGGAGGGGAAGTATTGAGGCAGATTGCCACATGCACCCTGACTGGAATCCACCCACCAGCCCCAGCTGGGGCCAATGCTTAAATCAAATGAGCTATTTTTAGCAACTAAGGCTGATATGCTTCAACCGAGCTATCCTCAGTGCCCAGAGCCACACTTGAACTAATCAATCCACTGGTTGTGGGAGGGGAAGAGGGAGAGAAGGGGGGAGGGAAAGGAGGAGAAGTAGATCATCACTTCTCATGTGTGCCCTGACCAGGAATCGAACCTGGGATGTCCATATGCTGGGCTGATGCTCTATCCACTGAGCAGGCAGGCCTTGAAGTAGAATCTTGAAGGAATACTTCAACTCTCTAGTTTGTTGTAGCATTATTCACAATTGCCAAGGTATGAAGACCTATGTGTCCATTGATGGATGAGTGAAATAGAAAAATGTGGTGCATTTATACATAATTAAATATTCTTCATCCATGAAAAGAAGAAAATTTTTCCAATTGGGGCAACATGGACAGACCTGAAGTTTATTATGCTAAGTGAAAAATACCAGACAAAGACAAATACTGTATAATTGACCATATAATCGAAGCAGAGATTAGAGCAGTGACTGCCAGGGTCTGGAGGGAGGGGTACATGTGGAGGTGCTGATCAAATGGGACAAAGTTTCAGTTATGCAAGATAAACAAGTTCTGGAGATCTGTATAGCATGGTGCATATAGCTAACAGCGCTGTACTGTGTACTTTAAATTTTCCAAAAGGGAAAAGCTTATGTTAAGTGTTACCTCATACACAGACACATACACACACATAAATAAAGGAGGCGAGGGGATACTTTGGGAGGTGATGGATTTGTTATGTGATTCTTGGTTCACAGGTGAAGACCTGCCCAACTCATTGAGTTGTATATATTGAAGATGTCTAGCTTTTCACTTGTCAATCATATCTCAGCAAAGTGGCTTTAAAAGAAAAAGAACGGAGCCATTAGCACACCATTGTGTTCAGACTGCAGCTTCATGTTAACACCTGGTACACTTATTTTCCTCTCTCTTTATGCCTGGAAGTGAATTACTTCAATTGAAAGTATTAGAAATATGAAGAAATGATATTTACAATTCTCTTTAACAAGTACAACAACAGCAGTGTGCAAACCTCTGGAAACAAGGTCAAAGACCTTCCCCCGATGCCAAATTGTGGTCAAAGCTCTTATGCTTCCTGCCTGCCTTAGTTGTTCGATTTGAGCAGTCTTTCTCTAGAGCATTTTCTGGTGACCTAATGACACACTCTCATAAAGGTGGTGTCAGCCATTAGATTCAGATGAAAAATATAAAACAGTACATTAGAAAGGAATTTGCCAGTGGATGATCCATACCTCTCTTCCTGTGAGCGTGGAGGAGGTCTAAAGGCATCTCCATATTTTTTTTCCCCCTGAAAATGTGGTTTTAATTCAGAGCAAAGAATTTTGTAAACTCATGTCTTGGAGCCATTCCTAATTATAGCCTGCCCCCCTACTGCTGACAGCAGAGTGTGGCGTGTCCCTGCAACACTTCCTGTGACGCAATGTGCCCTGCAGGCCTCCATCCAGTCCGTTCCCAGCAGCAGCTGCAGCTGGTTATGGTTCAGCTGAGACAGGTTTAATTGAGGACCCCGTCCCTCCCTTCTACAATCCATCAGCACACACTCATGCAAGTCGAATTAGAGACTCTGGCTCGAACTTGGGAAATGAACTTTCCCCTCCTTCTTTTCAGGACAGTGTTGTTTGAGGAGGCCAGGCAGAGGGCTGGTGCACAGCCTGTGTCCATCTATAAGGGGATGCTGAGAAACAATATTGTCTTAGACTACAGCGCTTTTTTCCTTAAATGTATCATTCTACTCCTCCTGCTGGCTGCCATGGCCTGATCCTTAACTCTCAGAAATCTCAGGTCCAGCACTTAGCTTCTCATCATTTCTATGTCCGCTTGGGGATGGGTGGTGGCATATAGCACGTCCTTCAAAGTCACAGACTATCACTGCGTACTTCTAAACTCCCATCTCAACCAGTCTCCTTTTCTAAGTCACAATAGTCCTCCTCAGCATTTTGTGCTGACCCCTCCCCAGATATTCTCTATTCTCAGGTCTGTGTCAGGGTGTCATCTAAGCCTGTTGTCCCCAAGCACATCTGGACCAGAGCTGGCTCATGGTTACCTCTCTGGTTGCTTCTTGGACAAGATGTCACCCTGACTTCTCAATGGTGTTTTCATCAGATAATACTGTGTTCTTTATCCCTTGAAATCTGCATTCATTTCCAAGAGCTTTTGGTCCTCAATAAAACAAAGAGAGTCACTTGATCGAGGGCTTTATGGAAAGACAAGACATCATCAGGTTCCTCTCTTTCCTGCGAATGCTGAGAACTCATTTCCCAACAAGGCTCCGTCTCAAACCCTGGGGACTCTCACGCTCAGGGTGTATGCACAGGGTTAAAAAGAGAGTCAGGCAGGTCAGTGACAAATGAGAGAAAGAAAAATAGCAGGAGAAAATTGAGAAGGAATGAGAGCAGATGCCAGAGAGAGAAATCGAAGACTCATTCAGGAATTCTCCCCAGTTGACGAGGGCCTGGCCTTGAGAAGGGTCCAAGCCAGCTGACTAGAATTAAAGACTCTTCTTCTTCTTCTTCTTCTTTTTCTCCTCCTCCTCCTCCTCCTCCTTCTCCTTCTTCCCCTTCTCCTTCTTCTTCTTCCTCTTCCTCTTTCCCTTCCCTTCCTCCTCCTCCTCTTCCTCTTCCTCCTCCACCTCCTCTTCCTCCTTCCCCTCCTCCTCCTCCTCTTCCTCTTCCTCCTCCTCCTCCTTCTTCTTTTATATAAACTGTTTATTAGGACCAACTACACAATTTGTGGGTCCAGTGAAAAACGAGAGAGTGGGACCTCTAATTCAAAACAAACACGAATTTCAAGATGGCGACAGCAGATTGTGAAGCCAGGCGTGGTCCACTCTGAGTGCAGGGTGCTGTGCGCTGCCTAGATCACTCGCCAGTGAAGCCTCTTACTGCTTATCTGTTCTCTGCTTTTTCTGATCATTTTTCTCATGTCAGAAACGAGTTGTCCCTGGCCGGTTGGCTCAGTGGTAGAGCATCGGCCTGGTGTGTGGAAGTCCCAGGTTCGATTCCTGGCCAGGGCACACAGGAGAGGTGCCCATCTGCTTCTCCACCCCTCCCCCTCTCCTTCCTCTCTGTCTCTCTCTTCCCCTCCCGCAGCCGAGGCTCCATTGGAGCAAAAGATGGCCCGGGCGCTGAGGATGGCTCTGTGGCCTCTGCCTCAGGTGCTAGAATGGCTCTGATTGCGACAGAGCAATGCCCCGGATGGGCAGAGCATCGCCCCCTGGTGGGCATGCCGGGTGGATCCCGGTCGGGTGCATGTGGGAGTCTGTCTGACTGCCTCCCGTTTCCAGCTTCAGAAAAATACAAAAAAAAAAAAAAAAAAAAAAAAAAAAAAGAGTTGTTTTTGCTAACCTTCTTCTGGTCCCCAGGAAGCTGCAGAGAAGGAACTGTGCCCGTCTGCCCTCCAAGGACCAGAAGTCTATGGGAAGAGTGGAGGGGCTGCTCCCACCTCCTCATCTATGTTTTCTTTGCAGATTCATCACTAGTCTGTCATGTTTGACCTGGCACCTGTCCTACAGAGCTCAATGTCCTGCATTCGCAACTGGAAGGAACCCCGGTAAGTCCCCATGGAGGATCCTCTGCAGATCTTGAATAGCCCACTCTTAGGACGGTATTCTGAGGAAATTCCCACAATCTGGCCATCATTTGTCCTCTCCTCACAGTGATTTCCTCTTGCTAGCTGAGACCATGCCCTGAGCAGACTCACTGTCAGGGGCTGCACTGGGTGACTAAAGGCACAAGCTGCTTGTCCCTCCTTCACACTGTTTCAGTTCTGTGAATGGGGAAGAAAGGGAAGCACACACCCAAAGAGGAGGCTGGGCCTGCCCTCCACATGAATGATTGGCAGATGGCAACAGGTATGAGCTGAGAAACCACGCCCATGGTGGTTTTCTCTTACGTCAGATTCTACCTGGGAGGGAAAAAGTGCTTGTGAGCAGCTAATAAACGCTGTTGAAGTGATGGAAGAAGGGGGCACGTCATGTACAAGAGTGGGAGTGTATTAGAAAACTATGGCTAAGGGTTGGAAAGATAGATGAACAGAATGGACATAAATCCCACAAACAGACCCAAATACGGTATATATAAAATTTAACACAAGAGAAAGAGAACATTTCACAAAAATTTTTATTTAAAAAAGGATAATTGGGAAAGTTTACTAAACATTTGTGAAAATATTAAAGATCTTATAATATACAGATAAATAAATTGCAGGTGGATAAAAAAATGTAGTTATTTTTAAGAAGACCTTGTTGTATTGGCCAAGAGTTTGCTTAAAGGCTTTAATCACGTTAAAAAAAAATGTATATATAGAAGACTGGATGTGGCACATATACACTATGGAATACTACTCAGCCATAAGAAATGATGACATCAGATTATTTACAACAACATAGATGGACTTTGATAACATTATACTGAGCGAAATAAGTAAATCAGAAAAAACCAAGAACTGCATGATTCCATACATTGGTGGGACATAGGGACGAGACTAGGAGACATGGACAAGAGTGTGGTGGTTATGGGGGCGGGGGGAGGGAAGGAGGGAGAGGGGAAGGGGAGGGGGAGGGGCACAAAGAAAACTAGATAGAAGGTGATGGAGGACAATCTGACTTTGGGTGATGGGTATGCAACATAATTGAATGACAAGGTAACCTGGACATGTTTTCTTTGAATATATTATATGTACCCTGATTTATTGATGTCACCCCATTAAAATTAATAAAAATTTATTTATAAAAAAAAGAAGACCCATAAAATAATGGAAAAAATATGGATGAGCCTGAAGAAGCATCTCAGGTGAAATGTCCTTTGAAGAGGACACCGATGGCAGAGACAAGAAGTTCAAGAATAATGGGTCTGGCCTCTTTCCCCCACCCCAAATAAAGCAAAGGAGGAAACGGCATGTGTAGCTCAAGCACTTCTAAACCAGAGAGGCAGATGACAAAAATGAACCGTATTTTCCTCTCTGTATGAGAAAGAATTTATACCCTGAACATATTTAAATCAGAAAGCCTAATACCCAGACACTAATGGAATCGAGTGAATACATGAAAAAAAAACCGCAGACGAAAATGTATTCAATATAGGAAAACAATGAGCTATCATCTTCCCCTTCTTACCTGGCAAAGATAGTGTATGTTCACAACATCTAGACAAAGTGTATCAAAGGTAAATAAGGAAAAAATAATGTAAAAATCCAAAACCAAAAGATAGGTTAAAAAAACTTTGGCATATTTGTAGTAATAGGGTCCCCAAAGATAATTAAAAGTGGCGCTGTAGGAGAGATCAAATGACACAGAAAGATGTTGAAAGCATCAGGCTACTTGAATTGAATTCTGTTTGTTTCCTGTGGCAGTGAAAGTGTTGGCATGCCCACTTTAGCTTTTTTTTTTTTTTTTTTTAAGTGAGAGAAGGGGAGATAGACTCCTGCATGCACCCTGACCAGGATCCATCAGGCAACCCCCGTCTGGGACTGCTGCTCAAATCAACTGAGCTGTTTTTAGCACCTGAGGCTGATGTGCTTGGACCCTATTCTCAGTACCCCAGGCCAATGCTTGAACCAATTGAGTCACTGGCTGCAGGAGGGGAAGAGAAAGAGAGAGAAGGGGGAGAGGGAGGGGGAGGGAAGCAGATGGTCGCTTCTCCTGTGTGCCCTGACAGGGAATCAAAACCAGATGTCCATACGCCAGGCCAACAATTTATCCATTGAGCCACCAGCCAGGGCCCACTTTAGCACTTAAAACTTGGGTATTTCTATTTGGTGAACTAGTTTCCCATTCTTACATGACTGGGGTTGGCGTGCCATAGTGTTGACCGGTTGTATAATTCATCAAGACTGAAACAAGGAGTGTCTGATTTTGGATTTAATATTCTCATCTCACATGAATCAAGAATCAGGACAGGCCCAGCCAGGCCGGTCTTGTGGGGATGACTACATGGACAGGTGTCCTTCCCTTTTCTCTCGTTGTCCTTCTGCTTAACCTCTGTCCTCTGTGTTCTGTTCTTCTGCCTACCTCTCATCCTTCTTTGATTCTTCCCCTTCTTTCTTTATTTTTTTACGTCTTTATGTATTTATGTTTGCCTTGCACCAACATGTACCACAATTCTGGAATCACAGAGATAACTTTGACTGAGTCATGTCCTTAGTGGGGTCTCAGGAGTGAGGGGCCCAGACCCAGCACAGGGACATCTGAAGGTTGTATGTCTCAGGAAGCCTCACACACCACTCGTGTCCCCAGCATGGGTGTGGTTCACAGGACAAGCCAAGCCTGCCAGAGGGACCATGCTATAGAGTCCCACCTGGCGCAGGTGGAAGAGTGTGGTGTAAATGGAAAGTTCAGGGTGAGCTGAAATCAGAAAGGACATCCTCTGGCTGTGACAGGAAAGACTCTGTCCTGAAACGCTCAGGACAGGCATCCTACTGCTCTCGCGAGGCTCTGCAGACCCACCCCTGCCCTTCCTGCTTGCAGATGCTCTCTGACCTTTGTGTGGTGGCCCACACCGTCCTCCTCATGGTGCTGGCCTGAGGGGTTTGCTGGCATCATCTCCCCACCTCTTTGGACCTGCGTTCACCCAGGTTTGGAAAGCTATACGTTGGTACCATGGCACGTGGCCCTTCTCAGACTCAGTGTGCGGGTCAGTAGGTAAAGGCTAAGAGGGGCTCAAGCTGAAACCATGATGCTCCATTGCTTAAGAACTTCATACTGATTGAGTCTAACTCATCACTGTTGGTTTTTCAGGAAAATATATGTTGGCTAAATAAGGATTTGAGAGATGCAACTAAAGGAAGTACCTGGTTCCCCATTGCCAGTTTGACCGAGGGGCGTGGACCCCTGTGTGTGGGGGGCGAATGGGTTGAGGGACCCAGCACAGTCTGCAATACCCACAGCCCTTCCAAGAAGATGCACCCCATCTAAACACTCTCCTTATTTTCCTCTGAGCCACGGGCTTGTAGGAGGAGTGGGTGGAGGGCTGGAGAGTGCAGCAGGTCTTCGAGGAAGGGCTGGGAAGAGCCTCGGGTGCGTCATTGTGAAGACACACTCCCTCGTGCATTTGTCCAGGAAACACTTCTTGGTGGTTACAGGTTCCATGGAATGCTGGGGACAGGAGGACAGGTCAGCCTAAGGTCAGAGTGAGCACAGAAGGCCAGTCCCTCAGGTGATCACGTCCGAGATTTCTCTGCTGTCACTCGGGCTGTGACGGTGACACCCAGGCAGCGATGGGAGCACAGGACACAGGACTCAGCAAGGAGGCAGCCTGGCACCCATGGAGGAGTTTTCAGAGTAAGTGAGACTGCCCTCAGTGGCCTGATGGATGGACTGGGGCACCACCTGTGGGCAGCACAGATGCAGGGTGAACTTGGCCAAGTCAGGGAGTATGCAAAGCATGCAGGGGGGCACATACAGGCTTCCTCCAGCTCCTGTTCAGCAAGTGGGTCCCTACCTCTTCTTTGGCAGGATGCTGCATGAGGGTCTGTAAGGGTGTGTGTGCAGGGGCGGGAGAGCTGTTGGCAGCTGTGCCCAGCACCCGGGAGAAGTGATGGGTTAGTGGTCCTGGAAGAGAAGTGAGGAGTCTGAGCTGTGTGGATTCCAACTCTGGCCGACAGCGAGCCGGTGAGTGAAAGTGTGGGGCTGAGCGGGCGTGTGGGCCCCGTTGGTGCTGTGAGGAGGCCCCTGTAGACCACGGGTGGGCTCTGCACCTGGCAGAGGAGGCCGGAGTGGCAGTGGTGGTCCCATCCTAGGGAACTGGAGTCCCAGGAAAGAGATAGAGAAAGGCAGAACCTACAGCCAGCAGTGAGCGCTCCTCCCCATTCCTCTCTTCCTAAGCGGTTTCAGGGACTGCCTGTGACTGGTATCTCCTAGGATGTTATCCAAGAGGCCAAATTCAAGGACAACTTTCCCTGGGGACAGACAGTAACAAATAAGGAACTTTGGTTCTGCACCTGTTTAGTCATAAGCATGTTGTTTTTATAAAACCTCATGGGGCCTGCCTAATTTTTATTTTTTTGAATACAGAAATGAAGTATTTAATTGCCTCTGTACTTTAAAGTACTCAGCAAAACTATTTCTTTTAAACATTATGTTTTAAACCTGGCCAGGTATTTCAGTGGGTTAGAGTGGCATCCCTATACTTCAAGGTTGTGGGTTTGATCCTTTATCAAGGCACATACAAGACTCAACCAATGGGACTTCACTGGGTGGCTCAGTGGTAGAGAGTTGGCCCAGCATGTGAATGTCTTGGATTTGATTCCTGGTCAGGGCACACAGGAGAAGCACCCATCTGCTTCTCCACCCCTACCCCTTTTGCTTCTTGCTTCTCTTTCTCTCTCTCTCTTCCCCTCCCATAGTTATAGCTCAATTGGAGCAAGTTGGCCCTAGGCACTGAGGGTGTCTTAATGGCCTCCACGTTAGGCACTAAGAAGAGCTTGGTTGCTGAACAATGGAGCAATGCTCCAGATGACCAAAGCATCACCCCCTAGTGGGCTTGTAAGAGGAGTGGGTGGAGGGCTGGAGAGTGCAGCAGGTCTTCGAGGAAGGGCTGGGAAGAGCCTTGGGTGCGTCATTGTGAAGACACACTCCCTAGGTGGATCCTGGTCAGGGTGCATGCGAGAGTCTGTCTTGCCTTCCCTCTTTTCACTAAAAATAAAAAAATTTAAAAAAAATCAACCAATGAATACATGAAGAGGTAGAACAGCAAATTGATTTTTCTTTCTCTGTCTCTCTTTAAAAACAATAAGTAAATAAAGTACTGATGAAATGCAGATCCTGGCAAATTTATTTAATTGAAGCCCAAAAGGACTCATCTCCAGCTTAAAGCCACCAGAACACGCAGGTCTTGTAGGGGCATTTAACAAGGGTGCTCACCAGTGGACTCAACCCAGCTCTCAGTCTCTGCTGAATCAGGAGACTACAGCATCCATTGGTGCAAATTCTGGCTGATGGGGGTGAAGGAAGGAGCCAACGCACACATTGTTGGCTTCCATCACTACCCATTGTGCATCCCGGGATTATGGTGTCATACTTGTGAGCCAGTATGACACTGGCTCAAACCCAGGTTTCCTTGGTCTGGTGTGGCCTTTAGTAATCAACTCAACTTACCTTCCCATGAATAAAAGGGTGATGACAGTAGGTCACTTCTGGAGCTGATGTCTGGTCGAATGTGATGATGCCTTTGAGCCCATAGCACGGGCTGGCACAGAGGTCAGTAAATATTAGCCATGATGATCACTTATCTTTTGTAAGCATTTTCTAGTCTGTTGTTGTTAGGTTGTTACAAAACCTAAGTCACTCCTGGGGCATGACATTAGGGTCCACTGACCAGAAAGCCAGCCCGGGCAGATGCAGAGACTCTGTGCACCCACAAGAGGGTCTAACAGCACCTGGTCTCCGCTCAGCAGACGTCAAGAGGATGAACTGACGTAGTAGACACAGGTGCACTTTATACCCCGTAGGCCACACACATGCACAGCAGGTGTGCACATGCCACCGGAGTGTGGAAACAGCACCCAGAATTATTAACGTGCGTTCCTCTAGTTCCATTTTATGTGTCAGGTAGCGAGACACCCAAACCTAGAGTCACCATAAGAACTAGGAGAAAGGGCATACTCCGAGCAGTGGACAAGCCAGAACCTGCGTGCACACCTCCAAGGCACACTTGGAACATCCTCCAGGCACACATCAGTCCTTCTTCTGTGTCAGTCCTTCTCCCCTTTGTCAGCAGAAACTCTGTCCTCACCTGTCTCTAGTGCACGCAGAACATTCCAATGAGCTCACCATGGGAACAACTGCTGAAAGCCCAGACTGCTCTTCCCTGTCATCACTCATGGAGATGGCCATGGGAGAAGAACTCAGGGGTCCTGGGCTATCTCCCCTCCGTCACTCATGGAGATGGCCACAGGAGAAGGACTCAGGGGTCCTGGGCTATCTCCCCTCCGTCACTCATGGAGATGGCCACGGGAGAAGGACTCAGGGGTCCTGGGCTATCTCCCCTCCGTCACTCATGGAGATGGCCACGGGAGAAGGACTCATGGCTTTGGGGGCATCACAATGCCCAGGTATCTTTCTTTTGTCAGGAAAAAAACAACACCAAGCATTTATTTCCCTTGTGGAAATGAAAGGGACAAAAAGAAATTCTAGCACAGCAGCATGTACTTGATACCCTGGTTCCGCTCCAGCTAGCTGAGAGAGGGTGCCCTAGGAGCTGGATGCCTGGTCCCCAAGTGCAGCCAGACCCTTTTCCTGTCTCTGTTTTAATCTCCATGCCATGGCCAACCTCATCTCCATTTCTGCTCTCTCCAGTCTTGTCTCCCGTGGTCTTTGTCAGGCCAAGCAAATGCTTCTGGGCTCCTTCCTTCTCCTCCCTGTCCCCACTGTGACACGCCTCCTGCCTCCCTCCACAGTAGATCCATCAGTTTTTTCACCTGCCTCTCCTTCCACAGTCTCCCCAGGAAGCCCACAGCCTCCTTACTGTGCTCCCTCCTTCTGCGTGTGGCCGCATGGTGGGCACCACATTGGGCACCGTGGTGCTCAGGCCAGGAGCCTGGGGTGGAGTTATAAGTCCCAGACCCACCACATGCAGTTATTATGAGGCTTGGTTATTGTCTTTATTATTGCTTTGAAATTTATTTCAGAGAGAGAAGAAGGGAGAAAGAGAGAGAGAGAGAGAGAGAGAAAACATCAGTCTGTTTCTGTGTGTGCCCTGCAGAGATCAAAACCACAGCCTTTGCATATCGAGACAACACGAACCCAGGGGTCGTCAACCTTCTTATACCTACCGCCCACTTTTGTATCTCTGTTGGTAGTAAAATTTTCTAACTGCCCACCGGTTCCACAGTAATGGTGATTTAAAAAGTAGGGAAGTAACTTTACTTTATAGAATTTATAAAGCAGAGTTACAGCAAGTTAAAGCATATAATGATAATTACTTACCAAGTACTTACGTTGGATTTTCGCTAAGTTTGGCAGAATAAATCTTTATAAAAAATCTTACTATAGTTAAATCTATCTTTTTATTTATACTTTGGTTGCTCCGCTACCGCCCACCAGGAAAGCCGGGTGGTAGGGACTAGGTTGACTACTGCTGCTCTAACCAATCGAGTTATCTGGCTGGGGTTGGTTATCGTTTTTAAAACTCTCATTTGTTGAAACTTTGCTGCACTGAGCTCCCAATTTTGAAGAGGTGCTTTCGTGTCACTGTGGCTCAGAAGGGGTTCGCCCACCTTGCGGTTGGCATTGCCACGTTCACAGCCAGGCTTGCAGGTCAAAGCCAGCACTGTGTCCCCTCTGGACCTCCCGAGCGCCTCTGTCTTGGCAACTCCTGTGTGAAGTGGAGGCTGCCACTCTTCCCCAGCGCTGTCATGAGGAGTGAGGGCTCATCTGTGCCCCTCACTCTGGGGGCCGGGGTGGGACACGCACGTTCTGTCCTCTGCGGTCTGCCTTGCACCTGGAACCAGGCCTGGTGCCTAAGATAGAAGCAATGAATACTTATTTGAGTCGACAATACAAACAGGTCCCTAGTGTAATACCTGGCAAAATGTGGCCGTTCCAGGCACGATGGTCACAGGAGGAGGGATTTATACATACGCTCAGCCCAGTTGCTCACCATCTCTGTTCACCTTCACCCTTACTCTCAGGGTAACCCCGCCCCTCCCAGTGCCCAGCAGGAAGCCTGGCTTGCATATGTCCACCCCCCCTCGACCCCCGCTGCTGACGGGAGCAGCGGCCCACAGACGACAAAATGGGCACACAAACTCTCAAATGTAGAAGTGCTGAGCTAGTAGGTCCACACAGGAAAGCCAGAACATGCACTGAGTGCTCCCTGAGTGCTAGACTGCATAAGCTTATTTTCTGTGATTTGTTTAATTCTCACAAAAAACCAAACGGCTTGGTTCTCTTGCTCTGCCACTATGCAGATGAAGAAACTGAGGCCTCGGGCACTTAAGTTCCCACAGGTACAAGAACTAAATGTCTAATGCACATCAAATACCAAGAAAATGTTTTGATCATGTTTATTTGGACCGGTGACTTGCCCTTACCCACGGGGCCATGCGGCCACCAAAGGGCGGCCATACAGTGCCGGCACTCCCCGGGGTGAACAGGAGGCCATGCCACACACACCCTCTCTGGGAGCTGTCCTCCAGTCTGAGCAGCACCCCGATGACGACCACCCGAAGGAGGCTAAGCTCACTGCATTGAAAGAGAGGACATAGGACATCTGGAGGCTCTTCCTCATCTCCAAGCACAACACAGGCTGCAATTTCTCTTTCCTTTTTAAAATATTCAATAAGTAAAAAAAATACGCCCCCTAAATTCCTAGGGGAAATCCAAAGACAGTTATTCCCATCATATTTTGAGGAAGTCTTGAATCCTTCCTTTGAGGCTACCAGATTCTCAGAAGGTGATTGACCTGCAAAAGCCATTAAAACAGTGTCATCCAAACGGGATTTCCAGAAGGAAACACTGCTGCCCCACCAGGGCAGGAATGCGGCCTGCAGCTTGTGTGCCTTAGAGGCCTCTCCGGTCTCCCCCAGAGTCTCCAGGGGTCTGGAGGTGCAATTCCCACTCCTGCAGGCCTAGGTGAAGCTCAAAGGGATGTTTCATTTCCCGAATGGGCCACCTATTGTCTAGTAAGGAGACCACGCTGGAACCAGTCTCAGAGCTGCTGAGGGTTTTCCCACAGTCAGACTCGTTCCTGACTCTGGGACAGGGATGCACTTACATTTACAGATGAGTCCACACACTTCACTCTATTTATGGTTGTGGGATATGGGACTTGGAGAGAAAAATACTTGCCCAAGTCCACCTCAAAGTCCATAGCTGTGTGAGGCCACTCTCCCACGGCTCCTGGTCATTGTGCCCTTTAACCCATCATCTGTCATTCATTTACACAACATCACAGGAGCACGTTGGAAATTCACATCGTTCACTCCCCCACCCTTTGGGAGCTTGCTGGCTCAGGTAAACCTGGGCATTCCCATGTGGCTCATGACTTCTGGGACCAGGTCCATACAATGCCACCCAGAACAGAAGATAAGGAGGGTCCACATATCATAGGGCTAAATATTTTAAAGCTCTGGTCCCAATCCGGGGTCCCAGCCCAGACGGGACCCCAACCCAGGCACGCGTGCTCATGAGTGTGGACGTGCCAGCCTGCACCTACAATCTCCATGCACATTGGAGGGGTAACAAGTGGCAGCTTAATTCTCAGTCCTCCCAAAGCTCTGAACTTGAGGAATGAGAGCAGATGTTATTTTCAAATTATTGAATACATCTGTCCTAACCAGTCTGGGGATGCCCAAAGGACTGTTCCAAGGTGCTCATCTGTTTCCATAACTAGGTATCTAGACAGGAAAAGTGGCAAGAATTTCTTATAAAAGCTGCAGGATGGATGTACAATAGACTACTTAAGGCATAGAGTAGAAGCTGGGGTAAGATCCTTTGGTAAATAAAGGTACTCAAAAGCAGCCACGTGTATGGGGAACTTCAGAAAACCGTGCTAATGCATGGGTAATGCACATCTTCAGAAATCTTGAGAAGACCTTATTCCTTTACCTGGGCTGGTTCCTAGGATAAATGGTAAAGAACTTCCCCAGCACAGAGATAAGAGTTACTCTCGCTGTCCTCTCTCTCCCTCCCTCTCTCTCTCTGTTCTTAGTTTCAATTTCTGTCACCAAGGGAAATCTTTGTTGAAACATTAGCTGAATACAAGCTAAAAGAACAGACTTCAGTGATCACACACAACATGGAATATAGCCTTTGTAAAAATAGTTTGAAAAATTCTCAAAACAGACTAAAACAATAAAAAATATGAAACCCTGGAGAAAGGCAATACTCTAATTTCCAGAGTTACCATGTTATAATAATCACATGCCAAATCAAAGAAACAGGAAAACATTGCTCATTTCAGTGAACAAAATAAATTGATAATAAACCATGCCTGAGAAAGCCTGAACATCTAACTTGCTACACAAAGACTTTAAACCAATTGTCTTTTCCCCTTTTTTCCTTAAGTGAGAAGCGAGGAGGCTGAGACAAGACTCCTGCATGCGCCACAGCCAGGATCCATCCAGCAAGACCCTTATGGTGCTACGCTCTGCCCATCTGGGACTGTTAAAACAACTGTCTTAAATATGCTCAAAGAGCTAAGGAAAACACAGAGAACAAACTAATGGAAATCAAATGTTGCTTGAAAGAATAGAAGGTTAGCTTCCCCTTGATGGATGGAAGAGAACCATAGGCCTGACAGTTAAATAACTGCTACCTCCTTTGTGGTCTTTAGTTATGGTTAAAAGGAATTTTTAAAAGAGCGAATTGAAATCAGGAAAATTATTTATAAACAAACAAGCAAATCAACAAAGAGATGGAAATTATAAAAATAAACTAAACTGAAATTGTAGGGCTTTAAAGTACAATAACTGAAATGAAAATTTAACTAGTGGGATTCCAGAGCAGGTTGGAGCAGGCAGGAGAAAGATGCAGTCTGCAATCCATTTTGAGTTGATTTTTGTGCAGAAAATGAGAGCATCAGATTTTATTCTTCTGCATGTGACTACCCAGATTTCTCAACACTACTTATTTAAGAGAGTATTTTTTCCCATTTTGTGTTCTCAGTGCCCTCATTAAATATTCAATATCAACAAAAGTAAGAAGACTTTTTGAAAAGATAAAGAAAATCAGTAGACCCTTGGATAGTGTAATAAAAAAGAGATAAGACTTAAATAAAGTCAGAAGTGAAAGAAGAAACATTACAATAATTATTATTGTAAGTGGAGTACTAAAATTTTTTACTATTATTGTATTGTTGTCTATTTCTCACTTCAGTTCTGTTAATATTTGCTTTATATATTTAGAAGCTTTAATGTTGAATGCATATTTGTTTACAATTGTTATGTCTTTCTTTTGTAATTATATACTGTTCACAAAAATTAGGAAATATTTCAAAATGAATATGAAGCGATAAAATACCCCCTCATTTTTGTGAGCAGTATATTTTGTCTCTTGTGACAGTTTTTAACTTGGATTCTATTTTGTCTGGTAGAAGTATAGTTGTTCTTGTTTTCTTTTTGTTACAATTTGCATACAATGTCTTTCTTCATTTATTTATTTTCAGCTGTGTGTATTCTTAAAGTTAAAGTGAATCTCTTTATAGGTAATATATGGTTGGATTTTGTTTATTTAGATTTTTAAAATTTTATCCCTTTAGCCACTCTCTTAAGATTGGGCATTTTAGTCCATTTATGTTTAAAGTAATTATTGATTGGTAAGAACTTACTGTTGTCATTTTGTTGTCTTCTGTTTGTTCTGTGCCGTGTTTTTTGTTCTGCTCTTTGTCTTTTTTTTCACATTTTACATTCTTTTACATTCTTTGTACTCAACATGTTGACTTTTTATTCTGTCTTGTCCCTTGATCACTACAAGATGACGGTCACTATTTCTAATTTTATTTTATTGTGGTCATAGGGCATTTTTTGTACTTTTCCATTTTTAAAAATATTTATTGACACTTGTATTTATGGCCTCACATATGTTCTCTCTTGGAAAATGTTTCTTGTGCATCTGAGAACATTGTGTGTTCTGCTGTTGTTGGGTGGCAAGTCTGTTATGTCTGGTTGGTTTTAGTGTTGTTCAAATCTTATAGTCCCATGTTGTTTTTCTGACTAGTTTTTTACCATTATTGAAAGTGAGACATTGAAGTCTCTACTTATTATTGTTAAATATATACTTCTCTTCAATTTTGTCTATTGTTGCTTCATGTATTTTGGACTCTGTTAGATGAATATATGTTTATAATTGTTATATCTTACTGACCGATTCATACTTTTATCATTGCAAAATATCCCTCTTTATCTCTAGTAACATTTTGTTTTAAAGTCTCTTGTACCTGGTTTTAAAATAGTGACTTCAGCTTTCTTATGGTTGCTTTTCAAATGACACATCTTTTTCTAGTCTTTTATTTTTAGCCTATTTATATAGGTGAATCTAGATTGTATCACCTGTACACAGTATATAGTTGTATTTTCTCTTCTCTTCTTTCATCTTTTTGCTCAGTCCCTCTACCCCTGTCATAGTTGTATTTCCTGTCTTTTAAAAATTCAGCTGGACAACTTCTATCTTTTGCTTTGATTATTTAATCCATCTAAATTTAATATTATTATTGAAATGGTTGGATTTATGTGTTTTATTTTACATTTTGTTTTCTATATGTTCATGTATTTTCCCCTTTAATCTTTTTTCATTGCTTTCTTTTACATTCAGTTAATTTTTTTAATATATGGTTTTAATTACTTTAATATATTTATTATATATATTTATTATTTTTATTTGTTGCTCTGAAGATTACAACAATCATCTTAACTTATTATATCTACTTCAGATTTCTACTAAATTCCAGTGGGATATAGAATTCTTATTCTCATATATTTTTTTGCTTCTATTCTCATTTTGCATTATTATTGTTACACACATTGCATCTATACACACTGTCATAATTATTACAATACATAATTGTACATTTTCAGAGAAGCTCTGAGAAGAAAAACAAGCAGCATGTATTATCAAGTTTGTTATATTAACCTTATGTGC
Source organism: Saccopteryx bilineata (assembly GCF_036850765.1). Classification (NCBI taxonomy): domain Eukaryota; kingdom Metazoa; phylum Chordata; class Mammalia; order Chiroptera; family Emballonuridae; genus Saccopteryx; species Saccopteryx bilineata. The sequence continues at coordinate 102,964,258 of NC_089491.1, read as the reverse complement.
CATTTCTAGTTCTCTTATTTTGTTCTTGTGGATTTGAACTACTCTCTGGCTTCATTTGCTTATTCCAATATAACTGTTCCTATCCATACCTCCTTTGTGTTTTAATTTAAAAAGTATTTTAATTGAAAACATAAATTATAGAGCTTCTCATCAAGATGGCATAGCTGGTGAATGCTGTGCTTGCCTCCTTCCACATCACCACATCAAAATTACAACTAAACTGCAGAACAATCATCATTGGTAATTGCTTGAAATCTAGTTGAAACAAAAGTCTTATAACTAAAAAATGTACAGAAGAAGCCACATCTAGATTGTAGGAGGAGTTGAGACACAAAACAGGTTGATCCCATATCCACATGTGATGTTTAAATATTAGGAGAGATATCTTGGATGCAGAGGTCCTCTCTGAGGAGTGAGAGTTCCCAGCTTCACACCAGGCTTGCCAACACAGGGTTCCCAGTGCTGGAAATAAAAGTCCCCATAATGTCTGACTGTGAAAAGTAGCAGGGATGGCTGCTGAGTAAGATGGACAGCTGCTGGTGTCTAGGTATTCCTCTTAAAGGGTCTGCTCACAGACTTACCCACTGATGGACTTACTTGCTCTGAGCTTCAGTGCTGGGGCAGAAGCTCAAAAAGCAAAAGGGACACTTAGGAAGAAACTGAATTGTGTGGCTTCAGGACAGGGGCTGGTGGGACAGTTTTCTCCCAGAGATAATTGCATGCAAAAGCCTTTGTCCTTTGTTGAACCTTTCCTCAACCAGTCTGCAGGCACAGGTGGATGCCATATGAGTCTCAATCAACCTGCCTAACACTGCTCCCCTCACCCTGGTGATCCCCTGAGGCCTCTAACTTGCAGGCCCACCCAAGCCACTCTAGCTGCTTTTTCATGTAACTGGTCTAGCTTAGCTTGTGTTGTTGAATTTTCTAAAATCTCTGAGTTCAGAAAACCTGAACAAGGAACATCTGGCCTCTGCATGCCCTATACCACTTGCTAAGCAGCGCCAAGTCTGACACTAGTGGCAGCCAGCCATAGTTCACAATTTAGCCTCTACAGGTACCTCTAGGCCCAGCACAAGCAGCAACCATTTATAGAGCATTTTGTAGTTATATCCTGTGGCCCCTAGCAGGGCACAGGCAGTGGTTGACCTTGGACCACAATAAGCACACCTGGTGACCAACTTCAGACCCTACCAGAGCACCATTTAACCACCTTCAAAGCAACACACACAATAGAAAGAGATCACTGACACCAGAGCCCTGGAAAATTCTTCTCCATAGGGTACCCACACAAGGGGCACACCTGGAGCATTCAGCTCAGATAATCAGGAAGACTGTACCAGTGGGTCCCATAGGATACCTACTACATAAAGTCACTCTACCAAGATGAGAAGATGTAGCAGATCTAAATAATATATAGACACAAACACAGTGAGTCACCCAAAATGAGGAGACAAAGAAACATGTTCCAAATGAAAGAACAAAACAAAACTACAAAAAACCCCACAACAACAACAAAAAAGCCCTCAACAAATGAAGACAAGCAATCTATGAGATACAGAATTCAGAACACTGGTTATAAGGGTGCTCAATGAACTTAGGGGAAGAGTAAATGAACTCTGTGAGAACTTTAACAAAGAGACAGGTAACAAAAATAGAGATAGAGAACATAAAAACAAAACCCACCCAGAAATGAAGACTACAATAACTTAAATGAAGAGCACAGTAGAGGGAATCAACAGTACATTACATAAAAGAGAGGATCAAATCCATGATTTGGAAGACAAAGTAGTGGAAGATACTCAATCAGAACAGCAAAAAGAATCTAAAAGAAATGAAGATAATGTAAGGAGCTCTGGGACAATATCAAGCATTTATATCATAGGGGTACCAGAAGAAGAGAATGAACAAAGAATTAGAAACCTATTTGAAAAAACAATAATAAAAACTTCCCTAATCTGGGGAAGAAAATAGACACACAAGTCCACGAAGTACAGAGAACTCCAAATAAGATAAGCTCAAAGAAGCCCACACCAAGATACATCATAATTAAAATGCAAAAGGTTAAAGACAAAGAGAAAATTTTAATAGCAGTAAAAGAAAAGCAGTTAGTTATGTACAGGTAACTTTCATAAGACTGTCAGTTGATTTACCAAACGAAGCTTTACAGGTCAGAAGGGATTGGCACAAAATATTCAGAGTGATGAGAAGCAAGGATTTACAACCAAGATTACTCTACTCAGCAAGGCTATCATTTAGAATAAAAAACAAATAAAGGACTTCCCAGACAAGAAAAATCTAAAGGAGTTCATTACCATCAAACCAGTATTACAGAGACTGAAAGTAAAGAGATGGAAAAAGATATTTTATAAAAATGAGGGAAGAATCCCCAAAAGCTAAAATAGGCTATGAAACAAATGTTATAACAGGAGACAAAGAAGGAACCAGCAATACCACTTTTGGGCATTTACCCATAGAAACTCAAAGCACTAATTCAAACAGATATATGCATTCCTATTTTTACTGCAGTATTATTTACAATAGCCATGGTAAGGAAGCAGCCTAAGTGTCCACCAATAGATGAATGGATAGGGAGGTGGTGGGGTGTGTGTGTGTGTGTGTGTGTGTGTATATATATATGAAGGAATATTACTCAGCCATGAAGAAAATAAAATTCTGCCATGTGCAAAAACATGGATGGACCTAGACGGTATTATGATAAGTGAAATATATCATACAGAAAAAGACAAATATATAATTTTACTTATATGTGGAATCTAAAACACAAAATCAATGAACAAATAAAACAGAAACAAATATAAATGCAGAGAACATTTTGATGGTTGCCAGATGGAAGACAGGATGGGAATATGGGTGAAAAAAGAGACAGGATGGAGATATGCAAATTGCAAGTTATAAAAAATCATCACAAGAATGTAAAGTACAGCACAGGGAATATAGTCAACGATATTGTAATAAGCATGTATGGTGTCAGATGGGTGCTAGAATTATCAGGGGATCAATCACTTCATAAGCTATATAAATGTCTCATCACTATGTTGTATACCTCAAAGTAATATAGTATTGTATATCAACTTTAACTGAAAAATAAAAAATTATGTACTTATTTTGGCCACATTTTATTTACCAGTTTGTTCTTCTGCATTGTAAAATTATTTTTTCATATTTTACTACATAGTTTTTACATAGCTACATAATACTATGTATATTATTTTGCTCAATATATTTTCTACAAAAATATTTTCACATATCATCTCAGACTATTTTATTATTCTTAAAAAGGGATACTTGCACATGGTAAACATTTCCAAAAGTATAAAAAATAGGATGAAAAGTGATATTTCTTTCTTTCCCTGTTCCCAAGTGCTATTCTCCAGAAGTATGTTCATATATAAACATATATATATATGTATATGTGTATGTATATATATATATATATATGTTTTTGTATTTTTCTAAAGTGAGAAGCAGGGAGGCAGAGAGACAGACTCTTGCATGTGCCCAACGGGAATCCACTTGGCATACCCACTAGGGGGCTATGCTCTGCCCATCTGGGGTGTTGCTCCATTGCAACTGGAGCCATTCTAGTGCCTAATGTGGAGGCCATGGAGTCCTCAGCACTTGGGCCAACTTTGCTCCAATGGAGCCTTAGCTGTGGGTGAGGCAGAGAGAGAGAGAGAGAGAGAGGAGAAGGGGAATGGTAGAGAAGCAGATGGGCACTTCTCCTGTGTGCCCTGGCTGGGAATTGAACCTGGGACTTCCACATGCCAGACTGATGTGCTACTTCTGAGCAAACCAGGTAGGGCTAAAAAAATATTTTAAAAAAATTATTACATTTCTGTAAGCTACAGGTTCAATAATGTAATTATATAAGCTTTATTTATTTATTTATTTATTATCAAATTTGGAACTTTTCCAGCCATTATTTCATTGGATATTTTCTAAGTTCCTTTTCTCTGACCTACTACACACACACTGGTGTGCTTAATGGTGTTGCACATTTCTCGGGGGGGGGGCTCTGTTCATTTTTCTTGTTTCTTTGTTCTCTCTGTTCCTCATATTGCATAATAGCTACCAATCTCTCTTTATGTTCACTGCTTCTTTTTTCTGTTGTTTCAAATCTATTGTTGAGTTCCTCAAAGTGATGTTTTCATGTCAGTTTCAATATTTACATTAAGTTCCTACGTCTAGTTTCTATCTCTTAATTTTATCTTTTGATCCCTGTGCTCTTTATTTGGTGAGACATCATTATACCTTCCATTACTTCATTTTGTTTGTGTGTGACAGAGACAGAGAGAGACAGAGAGAGGGACAGATAGAGACAGACAGACAGGAAAGGAGAGAGATGAGAAGCATCAATTCTTTGTTGTGACACCTTAGTTGTTCATTGATTGCTTTCTCACGTGCCTTGACCAGGGGGCTACAGCAGACCGAGTGACCCCTTGCTCAAGCCAGTGACCTTAGGCTCAAGCTGGTGAGCCTTGCTCAAACCAGATGAGATTGTGCTCAAGCCAGTCACCTCAGGGTTTCAAACCTGGGTCCTCTGTGTCCCAGTTCAACACTCTATCCACTGAGCCACTGCCTGGTCAGGCCCATTACTTCTTTATGTACAGTGGTCTTTAGTCTTTAAAGGTAGTGATGTAATCATAATAGACAGTATAGGTGCATATTCTTTTTTCTTCTGTTAACTTATTTAAGAGATAATTTCAGCTCAACCTGTGGTGGGGCAGTAGATAAAACATCAAGCTAGAATGCTGAGGTAGCTGGTTCAAAACTGTGGGCTTGCCTGGTCAAAGTACAAATGAGAGTTAATGCTTCCTGCTCCTCCTCCCTTTCTCTCTCAATCTCTCCCTCCCCTCTCTAAAATAAATAAAATCTTTTTAAAAAAGAAATAATTTCATAAAGGAATATGTAATGAAGTATAAGTACACATTACAACATAAATGGACCTTTAAAATATTCTGTTATGGAAAAGAAGCCAGTTATGAAGGTCTACATATAACTCAATTCCAGTTCTCTGAAAAATTCAACATAGGCAAAACTATATAAATTTTGACATTTAAGTCCTCTCACAGGCAATTTATGTTGCTTGATTTCCCCCCCCCCCCTTATGTATAAGTCACACTTTCCTGTTTCTTTTCATGTCTTACAATTTTTTGTTAAAAATTTAAAATGCAGATAGTGTGTTATTACAGTGCTGGAGACTGATCTCTCCCTCGCCTACTGGTCTTGTTGTTCCTAGTTGGTTGCTTGTTTGTTTAATTATAGGGCTGGAGTATTTTATTAAAATCTCCTTTTACTGTAGAAGGACAATGACGATGTCACTTCTCAGAGGGCACCATCTTGGACAGCTGCACAGTCATTCTGGGATGGCAGTGGTTTCCACAGAGCTCTCTTGACTGCTTTTCTCTTGTCTCTCTTTCAAGGCATCTGTCTCTGTTGTTATTGCCCCAGTTATTATGCTAACAACTGTCATCATCTAATTGTCAGCTGATTGTTTTATTGTTTTCAAGAATATTCTGAGGCATAGGTTGCTCTACTCTCTGAACTATTTAAATTTAGGATCCTTGCAGGCATAATTTTTGAGGCCAGACGTTGAAGTTTGTTCTGGCTCCAGGAGAGCTCTTTTTTTTTTTTTTTCCTGTATTTTTCTGAAGCTGGAAACGGGGAGAGACAGTCAGACAGACTCCCGCATGCGCCCGACCGGGATCCACCCTGCACGCCCACCAGGGGCGACGCTCTGCCCACCAGGAAGCGATGCTCTGCCCCTCCGGGGCGTCGCTCTGCCGAGACCAGAGCCACTCTAGCACCTGGGGCAGAGGCCAAGGAGCCATCCCCAGCGCCCGGGCCATCTTTGCTCCAATGGAGCCTTGGCTGCGGAAGGGGAAGAGAGAGACAGAGAGGAAGGAGGGGGTGGGGGTGGAGAAGCAAATGGGCGCTTCTCCTATGTGCCCTGGCCAGGAAATGAACCCGGGTCCCCGGCACGCCAGGCCGACGCTCTACCGCTGAGCCAATCGGCCAGGGCACCAGGAGAGCTCTTAATAGCTGTGTCTTTCTTATTATTCTGTGTTCCTTAAATGAGCTACAGTTTAGCCCAGGGGAAGTCAACCTTTTTATACCTACTGCCCACTTTTGTATCTCTGTTAGTAGGAAAATTTTCTAACCACCCACCAGTTCCACAGTAATAGTGATTTATAAAGTAGGGAAGTAACTTTATTTTATAAAATTTATAAAGCAGAGTTACAGCAAGTTAAAGCATATAATTCTACTGGGGAAGAATCAGTGACACCCTGGTTTACAGGCACTGGTTGGAGATTGTGGCCTGTGGTCTTCTCCTCTTGGCCTTTCCTGCACGAACCTTTGCTTGTGAGCAGGCTGGTATGAGCGTGATAAGAATCTCTGATTCTGTCTGTCAGGCTTGAGGTAGAGCCTTCACCTTGGAAGTGGAGGATGGGCTAGGGAACGAAGCTTGTGACCTCTCAGATGCACTCAGCTGGAATTTAGTCTCTGGAACTCTGAGCAATAGGAAAATGAATAATGCTAATGACTCGTCCCCACCCCAGAAAAGCACCGTAGTTTTTGACTGGGGGACAGAGGAGGAGGTATCCTTGTGTTCTTGGCATGCATGCCAAAAGTAAACCTTTCATCATGCTGATCTGGGAGTGGGAAGGAAGCAGATTGTGGCTAAGTGCCACAGACTCTGGCTGTTCTTACCAAAATCTGATTCCTTTCCTTGAATAAAATTTTTTTTTATCTTCTGTGTGCCCTTTGAACAATTTCCAGAGACTTTAAATGGATGAGTTTTTTAAATTATTTTCACCAGTTAAGGTTGTTATAGAGCAGGTCTGTCTGTGGAGCTTGTAAACTACTATTACAGAATGAAATATGCCTAGTTATTTTAAAAGTTTGCTCAAGAGTGCTGGGATACGAGGTCACAGAGGTCTCCCGGAAGACTGAAATAAGGGAGAAACAAAAGACCTGGAGGGTAAACCTAGGGGTCAAACCACGGGGCAACAAGTGCTAGGTGAGCAGAGCAGGACGGGGTTAAGGGGGAAAATTACCCAAAAACAAAACAAAATTTCTGAGAACCAAAGAACCCATGTGTCTAGACTGAACATATCTTCCAAAGATTCAGCCCAATGAACTTAAAAAGCAAAGACAGACAAAGGTACATAAGTGTGGATTTCAAGACATAAAATTATAAAGAAAATGGTTAAAAGTAAAAAATAGATCTAATGTGGTAATTATTTTATAATAGATACAAATATTGAGAAATAAATGAATAAATAATAATTTTAAATTTAAGAAAAGACAGAAAAACATATCACATTTAAAAGAAAACAACTAAGAATACCATTTGCCTGGATGCCGAAGACAGTAGAACAATGCCTACAAAATTCTGAGGAAGTATAATTTTGAACATATGATTTTAATACTCACCAAATATTCCGTGTAATGATTGAATCAGGACCTTTTTGGCATGCCAGGACTCACAAAGTTTATTTCCCTTGGGATTTTTCTTTGGAAGATACCTAAGGATGAGCTCATCTAAAATGAGACACTAGGTCAGGGGTCGGGAACCTATGGCTCACGAGCCAGATGTGGCTCTTTTGATGGCTGCATCTGGCTCGCAGACAAATCTTTAATAAAAAAAAATAATGTTAAAAATATAAAACATTCTCATGTATTACAATCCATTCATTTCCTACCGCTCATGTTCATGGTTGCGGGTGGCTGGAGCCAATCACAGCTGTCCTCTGGGACAACACCAAATTTTTATTGGATAATGACTAACATACAGAGTCGTTGTATGGCTCTCACGGAATTACATTTTAAAATATGTGGAGTTCATGGCTCTTTCGGCCAAAAAGGTTCCCAACCCCTGCACTAGGTCATGTTGTCAAGCATCATGGAAGCTGGAAACAGTGGGTCCACAAGGGAGACAAGGAAGGCCGCCCCAGGGCAGCAGCTGCTCAGTGGTCATTGGGAACCACCAGCCTGGACTTCGTGGGGTACATGGAAGAATTCCAGGAAGGAACAGAAACACTGAGGTTTGGGCAGAGGAGAAAGCAGTGAGGGCCAGTAGAGGGGTTACATCTTATTAGATAAAAAGACGATGAAAAAGCAGCCTTAGGAAATCACTCAGAGAATCGGAAAGTGTGGTAAACTAGTCCCATCACAAGGGTGATGTGTCCCTTTAACTAAAAGTAGTGCTATTGCTACCCTTCTAATCTGATGAAGGGAGGTGAAAGGTGGCGTTGGAGAGCTCACTTCTCAATTATCAGAAGTGAAATATTATCCAAACTTGAATAAATCAAATGACAACATAAGCATATTATTTAGCGTTATGGAGATGACGGCTCAAAGAAACACGTAAAAAGGAAAAAAGACATTACAGAGCACTTGCCACTGGGGAACATGATGGGTTTCTTTTGGCACAATTTTTCTTATAAGAAGTTTGATATCACTTCATATTTAATCATACATCATTTTCATTTAAAATATTTTTTAAAATGTACTTTAAGTGCTTGTAGGGTAGCTTTGATCTTTACTTTCTATTATTTTATTTCAGAAGCAAATGCAATGCCCCACATACCCATTCATGAGCTGTGTGGGCACACAAAGAGACGTGTACAAAGTGTCCGGAACTCATCCAGCCAAACTTTGTCTTATTTTCTAAATGCAGTTATTTCATCTTCAAGTTGCTCTCTGAGCATTCCTATTTTGTCATTGTCCTATTTTAACCCCAGACCTAGCTGTTTTCTTTCCGTCTGTGGCCTCTGAGTCAAGACCCCCAGTCCCTGTGTTGCTGCCTGTGTCCTTTGCTCAACCCCACTGCCCGTGGGCGAGTGACCTGCCGCTTCTCCCTATAGATAGGTAATCCTAAACTCTTCCCTAGAACTTCTGAAATAGGTAGGAAAGAAATAAGGCAAATCAGAACCAGAAGGAAATTATTCCTTGGGAAATTTTGGACATCAAGAAAGTTTTCTAAAGCCTACATAGTCTCCACAATTTGCTTTCATTCAATCATTTTTTATTCGCTTATTTGTTTACCGTTGTGGGAGCATCTGTCCTGTGACGTGCACTGTGGTGGCATTACAGCTCCTGATGTGACAAAGGACTCTGTGCTCTGCTTCCTACGTCGCAGGGAGAAGCGTACTCATGGCTCCTCAGGGCAGCACCGGTCTAGTTCACACTGCCCACGGCCACCACACCATTGCCGAGGGGGGCTTTTGCTTTAAGATTTTAAACTTCCAAATTTACCTCATGTTTAAAACTTGCCAAGTTCACAGTAGAAAAGAAGTGAAGACGAGACACTCCCACTAGTAATACACTTCCTTTCATTTGTCGGTCACAAATGCAAGGGAGAGAGATTATTGAAAGGCTCCACACTCTGTACAAGCAGCCAAGCAGGAGGTCGGTTTGCTAAAACGTCAAGAACAAAGCCATCACCAAGAATCTCGAGCCAAAGCACTGATTTCATCAATCCACCACCAGAGTTTATAACTGGTGTTGAGGTTTTTAAATTAAATATTTATTACTAAAAGACATTTGGTTAAGATATTTGGTTAATCCAGATTGAGTTAAATACTGATAATATTTCTTTCTTTTTTTGAGCGCAGACTGAGTTTCTCACTGTGTCTGGTGTCTCTGAGGTCTGTCTACTGACGCTTGCGAAAGAAAGCATATAGCCAAGTGAACACCCCGACCTGGACAGTCTCCACAATTGCAAAATTTAGATGCAGGAAACATGTATGAGTCGTGTCAAAAGTTACGTCAGCTTTGACATTTCGGAAAGAATTACGTACGAACAGCAAAGCAATGCAGTACATGTCTGGGCCTATACTATTTACAAGGTAAGCCATCACGACCACGCATTCCATAGTTTTCACTGCTGTGTGTCAACAAAGGCCATACCTGGTACCGACTGAGGAGACACAGCTAGTGCACAAGGGCACTGGTGCCTGCTCAAGGGAGAAAGCTGTGGCAAAATTAGCCCACATGTTTTGCAGAAAGAGCTTCCTGACTTCCTTTTCATCAAAGACATCCTTTGCTCATATTGTCCACTGGAAGACGATTCTAACCCATGCTGTTGGGGCTTAAACCACAGCATTCAGCATGCAAGTTGTTCCATGGGAGCTTCTCCATGCCTCCCCTTGTCTTCAGTGACGATGTCTGAGAAGCTGTGTACGGGGAACAAACACCGTATCTTCTTTTTTTACATCTGAAAAGATTTTTATTTCTTTTTTTTTTTTTTAAAAAAAACAACTAATACTGCCTTTATTATAGAAATTCCTTCTTTTAATACATATAAACTTTTAAAATTTTTAAATTTTATTTAAAAAATTAACTTTAACATGGTGACATTGATCAATAGAGTACATAGGTTTCAGGTAAACATTTTTAGAGCATTTGAACTGTTGATTATGTTGTATTTTGATCATCTAAAGTCAAATCATTTTCCAACACCTTATACTTGTCCCTTTTTACACCGTTCCCGTCTCCCTCTCCTCTTATCCCCCTTCCCTACATCCTTCTCCTTCTGGTAACCACTTCACTTTTATCTGTAGCCATGAGTCTCAGTTTTATATCTCACCTATGTGTGAAATCATACCATTCTTAGCTTTTTCTGATTTACTTATTTCACTCAGTATAATGTTCTTAAGGTTCATCATGTTGTCATAAATGTCACTATGTCATCATTTCTTATGGCTGAGTAGTGTCCCATTGTATATATGTACCACATCTTCTTTATCCAATCCTTTATTGACATACACTTTGGTTGCTTCCATGTCTTGGCTACTGTGAACAATGCTGCTATGAACATGGGGGTGCATTTCTTCTTTTGAAACAGTGATATGGTGAACACCAGACTTTTGATTCATTGATTGTGCAACATCTTAAGATTCTTTTATAAGTCAACAGTTTACAAACAAATGAGAAGATAATTTTTTTCTTTGGAAAAAATTTTGTTCATTGGAAAGTCATGGAAGGAAAGAAGAAATCCTAGTGTTTACCATCTGTATTGGTTGATTTATAGATAACTTCTAGTCTCAACTCCTGGGAAACTGTTGTAGCATTGCTCCTAAAGATCAAGGTAAGAGCCCATTCATAGATCCTTGTCTGAGGTTAAGGCAACTGGTTCTACGAAAAACTCTGAAGGTGCTCCTAAGATTGCAGAGGTAGAGAGGGTCTCTTGATGGGAAGCTTTTGTAAGACAGAGCAGCAACTTCAAATAGAATTGTCTTCATGGATGTGTGCTCTTCAGAATAATAAAAAGTAAGGGTCTGTTGAGTGGCACAGAACACAACTTTATTCAGACCAACACCTAGTTTCCTGTCTCTTTGCTGTCACAGAGAAGTTCTACTGCAGGGGTCCCCAAACTACGGCCTGCGGGCTGCATGCGGCTCCCCAAGGCCATTTATCCGGCCCCCACTGCACTTCTGGAAGGGGCACCTCTTTCATTGGTGGTCAGTGAGAGGAGCATAGTTCCCATTGAAATACTGGTCAGTTTGTTGATTTAAATTTACTTATTCTTTATTTTAAATATTGTATTTGTTCCCGTTTTGTTTTTTTACTTTAAAATAAGATATGTGCAGTGTGCATAGGGATTTGTTCATAGTTTTTTTATAGTCCGGCCCTCCAACGGTCTGAGGGACAGTGAACTGGCCCCCTGTGTAAAAAGTTTGGGGACCCCTGTTCTACTGAGTTCTCAGAGCTGGAAACAAGAAGCTCCTCAAGGCTGCGAAGTGTGGGTCAGCCAAGTACCAGCTGTGTAGCCAGTGTTCAGAGGTTAGAGGGAGGCAAGAAACTCTTAATTTTTTTGACAGGGAAAAATGGAATTAATGAGAGGTGTAAGTTTTTCCCTTCCCCACCTCTGTGGGACACACTTTGCTTATTCCTCATGATCATGTTTCTGTTTGGTGAAGACATGAACCAAGGAGGTCCTGCTGGAGAAGTGGCGCGGGGCCGTTGGCAGGAGGATGGGATGCCGGCGGGCGGGGTGAGGGGAGGTTGAAGGGGGAAATCGAGCAGGACGGTCACAGTTCCTGTGCAGAGTGGAAGAGGCTGGGCCATTGGTTGTTGGGGAAAAGGGATAAATAAAGTAGTGGCAGCCTGAGACGGGAGTGTCAGGAAAGGATTCCTGGGTGCTTTGCAGTCTTCTGTGTATTACCACCTGTCAGGAGAAGCCTGGGTTAGAGACCCACGTTAAGCACCAGTGCTCTGGAGTTGGGTGGGTGGGTGCTAGTGAAGGCTTGAGTGCTCAGAGAAACTGTCCTAAAAATGGAAGAAGGATGACCCAGGTTTTTCCGGATATTACCTGTCTGAAGTCAATGTGCCGACACTTCAAACAGCCAGCACTCAAAATATCAAAGCCAGGAGTAAACCGGAGTAAGGAAAGGTTTGTTGGTCAAGAAGTCACCAACTAAGAAGATGAGAGACTTCAAGGTGCCCCAAATCCATCTTCCTAAAACATGGAGCTCAGGCTTCTTTTATGTCAAGGGAAGAGGAGATGGGAGGGATGCTTCTGTAAAAACTCAAGCCGCAGGCAGACCTCCTCTAATGATCAGCATGTCTATATGCAAGACTTACAGGTGCTGTTAGTCTGAGGCCATGGAACAGCACGGGCTGGAGCGACATGGAGTCAGAGAGGCCAAACATTTTACTTGGTTCCAGACAATTTCGTCTTACAATGCTTCCCATTTGCCATCCTGATGTGGGTGGGCCCTGTCACAGTCAAAGCTTACATACTGTCAGTAAATAGTGTTTATAAAAAAAATCCAGAGTCTAATGCTGTTGTTGCTGCTAATAATAATAATAATTATAATAATAATTATTATTATTATTATAGTTTACCTCCAAGAACCCAGGCGATAATTCTTTCAGTGTGTGAGGAAGAAATCCTGCATGCGTGGCGTACAATGACAGGTTTTTTATTCAGAACTGAATGACTCTCAATACATAATCAGAGAAGCCCTGTTGTTGCCCTGCGTGGGTGGAAAGGACCACCTGGAACAGCAGCAAAGCCTCATTGTGTCCAGGAATTCACTGTGTGGAAAATGTTACAGGATCTATTTTAAATGCCAGACCCCTGCTCTGACCAATACCATAACCCTGAGACATATGTCCACTTATATTGCTTAGTATTCATTTACTGTCTAAACAAAGCCAAGTTATAGCAAATCCAATAGGCCCCTGCTTTGAACTCTTCTAAAGACCACAGTTACTGCATGTCACATTCCATTTTTCTTTAGAGATGACCAAAGAGAAAACATACTGTACTTTCCCTATACATGCAGCCTTCTTTTGCTTCCTGCACATCTTGGTGGGGTTGTGGGGGGGGGGCAGGGCTCCCAACCTGAGTCAGATCTCTCGGATTATGTTGCTAATGAGTTCAGGCTGCAGGAGTTCTCTTTTCAGAAAAAAACCTCGGGGTTTGGCTTCTGAGCACTGGGCCCAATAGAATTCACTGCTCCTTATCTTGGACGATTTTATCTGCCTCAACCTCGGTTTTCACTCCCAGGCCCCAAACCCAGCAAAAGTTTCACAAAGGCATTCTTGTGCCTGTGGTCCCCCAGCAAGCAGTTACAAGCTACCACATCCTTCTTTTCCCAGAAATAAATTAGTGTCCTCTCCCTGGCTGGGAAGCGCTGGTGGTTATCTTAGTTTGCACCGAAGAAGTTGGAAATCACCCATCTCCGGTGACATCATCAACAGATTGTGAGCATAGAAGGAATTATTTTAAACCACACACGCCTTTCTTTAAAAAAACATAGGCAGCTTGCATTCAATTGTATTTCACAATGCTACCCAAAAGCTCTGTATCTAAGGAAAATATAAGGTCTACCGGAAAGTTCTGTTCGTTTTTGAAATAAAACAAAATACAAATTTTTCTTACCGTCAATAAACTTTATTAAATAATATAATTGCCATTATTATTAATGACTTCTTGCCAGCATGAGGGCAATTTGTATATCACATTTTTGAAAAATGTTTTATCTTTTGATGCGAAAAATTGAACTAGTGCTTGTTTGATATCTTCTTCATTTTTGAAGTTTTTGCCCTTCAAAAAATTTTGTAAGGACAAAAACAAGTGATAGTCGGAGGGTGCTAAGAGTCCGGGGAATACGGTAGATGCAACAGACATGCTTCTGTAGCATTTCTTCCTTGTTGAGATTCGTAAAAATTACAGTGGCATAAATGAACTGTATCAGTAGCCATGGGTACACTATCGCTTCACACATAAGACTAACGTGAATCAACTTTGTTTTAGTTAATTTGCTACGTCAGTATGTATACATTAAGTGATAAAAATAGAGAGGCACACATGTGCCAAATAAACATGTGCTTACATGTCAAAACTTGTTGTGATAGAAACGGACAGAACTTTCCGGTAGACCTTAGTCCCTGAAATCAATGCATTCACCTCAACCATGTGTGCAAGGGTGTGTTTGCACAATCGTGCCTACACTGTGCTTCTGTAGGATAAATCCCTAAGAAATGGAGTTGCTGGGTCAAAGGCCACACATCCTTCAAATTTTGAAAGGTATTGCTAAGTGGCTTTCCAATGAAGGTGATGCCAACTTACAGTCTCATCGAAAAAGCTCCTCCCACTCTTGCTAGCACTGAACAACAACAAACATTTAGTCTGATAAGAAATGACATCTCCTCATCATTTAGATTTGCATTTTTAAAATTCGTGATGACATTGAGTTACAACTCATGTATTTATGTTATTACAATTTCTTTTCCTGTGAAATATTTCCTAAGTCTTTTGCAGGCCAATTTCAATAGGATTGTCCATTGTTTCTTTTATATATATAAGGTCTACCGGAAAGTTCTGTCCATTTTTGGAATAAAACAAAATACAAATTTTTCTTACCGTCAATAAACTTTATTAAATAATATAATTGCCATTATTATTAATGATTTCTTGCCAGCGTGAGGGCAATTTGTATATCCCATTTTTGAAAAATGTTTTATCTTTTGATGCAAAAAATTGAACCAGTGCTTGTTTGATATCTTCTTCATTTTTGAAGTTTTTGCCCTTCAAAAATTTTTGTAAGGACAAAAACAAGTGATAGTTGGAAGGTGCTAAGTCCGGGGAATATGGTGGATGCAACAGACATGCTTCTGTAGCATTTCTTCCTTGTTGAGATTCGTAAAAACTACAGTGGCGTAAATGAACTTTATCAGTAGCCATGGGTACACTATGACTTCACACATAAGACTAACGTGAATCAACTTTGTTTTAGTTAATTTGCTACGTCAGTATGTATACATTAAGTGATAAAAATAGAGAGGCACACATGTGCCAAATAAACATGTGCTTACATGTCGAAACTTGTTGTGATAGAAACGGACAGAACTTTCCGGTAGACCTTATATATATTTTTTTATTTAATTAATTGTGTTTACATAGATTCTAGGGTCACCCCAAATGCATCCCCCTCCCCCATATTCCCCTCAACATCTTCCTTGTCCCCTCCCTATAGAGCTCTCCCCCCTTCCCTACAGGTTTATCCCATCCTATCATCCTCTTTTCCTCTGTCCTCTTTTCCTCTGGTCCCTTTGATCCCTCCTCTGTCTCAATTCTGTTCCTCAGTTCTTATTATTCCTTGGATTCCTCAAATGAGTAAGTCATATGATATTTTTCTTTCTCTGCCTGGCTTATTTCACTCAACATAATAGTTGTCCACTGTTTCTTATGGGTCACTTGAGCCTTCTATATATTGAGGAATTTTCCTTTTGTTATATATGATGCAAGTAATTTTTACTTCGCGGAGACATAGCAAACTGTGGTGTCCAGGGATAAAACTCACGCCACCTTCTATCTATCCCTGCTCCACATTGTATTATCATAATAGCATTGGGATGTGTTGTAACTAACAGATATGACTAGACTCACATTACTCATTTTTTCTCCCTTATAATTTTCTGGCTACTTCCATATATCCCTTAATGCACTTTACTGCCATCACCATCATTATTATTTTTGCAAAACCACTGGGGACTACATAATGGCCATCATGTTTCCCAGCATAAAGCCACATCAATTAATTATATTTATTTTCCCTTTTCCCTTTCCCTTTAATCTTATTTTTACCTTATTTAATAGCTTTGCCTAAGTATTTAGAATGCATAAAACAACAAATAAAAAGAAGACTAAGTGAGTGTCTGTCTAATCCGGACTTAAAAGTGAGTACTTTTGATTCTTACTGCTAGATAGTAGTTGAGAGTTTAAGTTTGGTAATTGCTTTAATTAGATTCAAATGCCTACTTTATTCCTAACTTGATATGTGACTTAGGACAAGTTTCTTAACATTTCTAAACCTTAAGTTCTTTATCTGTTAAGTGGGGATATGACTATTGCTGAATTCTTCATTTTGTATGTTTTTCCTGTTCTCATTGTTAGGTAATGAAACCACTGCTATATCAGTTTCATTGAATAAATTTGGAAGCTTCCCATCTTCCTATAGGCTTCAAGTAATGGATATATCATCAGAATCGTATCTTTCTTTCTCTTTTCTTTCTTTCTTTCTTTCTTTCTTTCTTTCTTTCTTTCTTTCTTTCTTTCCTTCCTTCTTTCTTTCCTTCTTTCTTTCTTTCTTAATTTTTTTAAAGTGCAAAGTTGGGAGGCAGAAAGACAGACTCGGCCCTGGCCGATTGGCTCAGTGATAGAGCATCAGCCTGGTGTGCAGGAGTCCCGGGTTTGATTCCTGGCCAGGGCATACGGGAGAAGCGCCCATCTGCTTCTCCACCCCTCTCCCTCTCCTTCCTCTCTGTCTCTCTCTTTCTCTCCTGCAGCCAAGGCTCCATTGGAGCAAAGTTGGCCCAGGTGCTGAGGATGGCTCTGTGACCTCTGCCTCAGGTGTTAGAATGACTCCAGTCACAACAGAGCAATGCCCTAGATGGGCAGAGCATCGCCCTCTGGTGGGCATGCCGGGTGGATTCCGGTCGGGCGAATGCGGGAGTCTGTCTGACTGTCTCCCCATTTCCAACTTCAGAAAATACAAAAAAAAAGAAAGACAGACTCTCACATGTACCCGACTGGGATCCACCTGGCAAGATCACTTGGGGGGGCGATGCTCTGCCCATCTGGGGCATTGCTTTGTTGTAACCAGAGCCATTCTAGCACCTGAGGCGGAGGCCATGGAGCCATCCTCCGTGCCCAGGCCAACTTTGCTCCAATGGAGCCTTGGCTGCAGGAGGGGAAGAGAGAGACAGAGAGGAAAGAGAGGGGGAGAGGTGGAGAAGCAGATGGGCGCTTCTCCTGTGTGCCCTGGCCAGGAATCGAACCCGGGACTCCTGCACGCCAGGCTGATGCTCTACCACTGAACCAATCAGCCAGGGCCGAGTCTGTCTTTCTGCCTCCCAACTTTGCACTTTAAAAAAATTAAGAAAGAAAGAAAGAATGAAAGAAAGAAAGAAAGGAAGGAAGGAAGGAAGGAAGGAAGGAAGGAAGGAAGGAAGGAAGGAAGGGAGGAAGGAAGAAAAAGAGAAAGAAAGATATGATTCTGATGATATATCCATTACTTGAAGCCTATAGGAATATGGGAAGCTTCCAAATTTATTCAATGAAACTGACATAGCAGTGGTTTCATTACCTAACAATGAGAACAGGAAAAACATACAAAATGAAGAATTCAGCAATAGTCATATCCCCACTAAACAGATAAAGAGAGAGAAAGGAAAGGGGGAAGGTGGAGAAACAGATGGGTGCTTCTCCTGTGTGTCCTGGCTGGTAATCGAACCTGGGACTTCCACATGCCAGGCTGACACTCTACCACTGAACCAACCAGCCAAGGCAAAATTGTTTGTGTTTTTTTTTAAAGCAGGAAAGAATTTGGGCAATAACACTGAGAATTTTTGCAATTTCTTTCATTCATTTTTTTCTTTCTTTTTTATTATTAATAAATGAGAGGCAGAAAGGTAGGGAGGCAGAGACAGACTCCAGCATGTGTCCTGGCCAGGATTCACCCAGCAAGCTCCTGATAGGGCAATGCTTTGCCCATCTGGGGCCTCTACTCCTTTGCTCTGCAACTGAGCTATTTCAGTGCCTGAGGCAAGGCCATGGAACCATCTTCAGCACCCAGGGCCAACTTTGCTCAAATCAATTGAGTCATGGCTGCAGGAATGGAGGAGAGAGAGAGAGAGAGAGAGAGAGAGAGAGAGAGAGAGAAAAGAAGAAGAAGAAGAAGAAGAAGAAGAAGAAGAAGAAGAAGAAGAAGAAGAAGAAGAAGAAGAAGAAGAAGAAGAAAAGCAGATGTGCCCTGACCTGGAATCGACCCCAGGACTTCCACATACCGGGCTGATGATCCACCACTGAGCCAACCAGCCAGGACCAAATTTTTGCAATTTCTTTTGCTTTTGTTGGTCTCTTTAGATTTTGTTTTAATCTCTTATTAAGTCAAATTTATAATTTATAGTTTCTTAGAAAATCATCTATGTAATCAGCCTTAAATTTATTAGCACAAATTAGTCATTCTGTACTGTTATGGAAATTTTTGGTACCTATAGGAAAAAGAAAACAGCAAAACAGAAAGAACAAAGAAAACAAAAAAATAAAATGTCTGATGTAAGTCCTCATATATCAGAAATTACATTTAATGTAAATAGTCTATATACCAGTTTAAACACGGAAATTGAAAGAAAAAAATGACTCATGCTGCCTACAAAAAACTCACTAAAATAAAATTGTATAGGTTGGTTGAACGTAAAAGGGTGAAGACATATTGTGCAACATTAATTTTAAAAAATTGAGTGGCTATATCAATATCAGAAAAATTAAACTTTAGAGTAAATAGAATTATAAGATACAGAGTGGGATATTTTGTAAGGATAGAAGGGTCAATCACCAAGAACATGGCAATCTGAAATGAGTATGCGCTAAATAAGACAGCAGGAAAATATGTGAAGATGAAACATTAATTAACAAAATTTTAAAAATTCAGAAAAACAAAAACAAAAAAACTGAAAGGAAATATAGGAAAGCCCAAAATTATATTGGAGACTTCAACACTTTTCTCTTAATAATTAATACTAGACATAAAATCAGCGAAGATATAGAGGAATTCAACAACACCATCACTCAACAGCATCTAATTGACATTTTATGATGCTCTGCCCGACAACATAGAATACTCACTCTATTTACACACCCATGGAGCATGTACCCAGGCAGACCATCTCCTGAACCACAAAACAGACCTTGAGAAGTTTAAAAATGCTGAAGTTATATACAGAATCAGAATGTGTTTTCTGTCCCTGGAGAATCAAACTAGAAATCAGTAACAGAAAGATAATAAGAAAATCTTCAAACACTTGGAAGCTAAGCAAAATACTTAATTGTCAAAGAGGAAGTTTGAAGGAAAATCAAAGAATACACAGAATGAATGAAAATAAAAAGTGCAATATATCAAAAAATCAACATACTGCAGCTAAAGCAGTGGTGAGAAAAAACTTCATAGCCCTAAATGCATACATTAGAAAAGAGGAGTTGTCTCCGGCCTCCAAAAACATAGAAAAAGAAGAGCCAAATAAGCTCAAAACAAGCCAAAGGAAGGAAATAAAAAAAATGTAAGAGTAGGAATTCAACTGAAAACAGTAAAGCAATGGAGACATCAGTAAAACCAAGAGCTGGTTTTCAAAAAGATCAAAAAATTTGATACAGAAAAAGCATTCAAATAAGATGCAACATCTGTTCAGGATTAAATCTCTCACAATCTGGGAAGAGAAGGGAGCTTCCTCAACTTGATAAGGGACGTCTATGAAAAATGATAGTGAATTCTTCTCCACGAAGAGCAAGACGTTCTTCCCCTTGGATTACCAGCACTGCCCTCAGCAAGGGGCTTCTGACATTTCTGCCAAGCTTTGGGTCCATTATTCTAATACACAAAGTACAAGACCATTCAAATTAGAGACCTGGCTTCTCACCTTCTTTTCCTCCAGATTCAGGTGATAGATTTTAATAATGTCCTATTTTAACCATATACTGAATGCAGATTATTTCCTTAATAAATGGTTTATGTTATACAAACATGTACAGCAGGAGAAATACCTTTACAAAGCATGTTCTTATTATAAGCTCTTAAATTCAGGAGGACAATTGTTTTTGATATGGAGTAAATCAAAGGGTTCGGGAAAGGTCAAAGGTGGTCACTATTTTGTTGATGAGAAATCCTAAGTCAACTAAAATAATAGGTCATTTTATTTTTCTCTGCCCAAGGTGATACTTCTTGAGCAGTCTGAGAGTCAGGATGTATCCTGTATGCTTGGATTAAGAAAAAAAAAATCAGGAAAAATGGCAAAAGGAGTAAATGTCACAGTTCAACCCTGTCCAGTAAGCCCACCTGAGAATCACTTGATGTTCTAGAAAATAATAACTGGCAGACTGACTGTTTACTATTGTTTACTGCCAGACTTCATGAGGTTGGATTTTGGTTGAATACAAGATTGATGAGTTACCAATGATCTTTGTCCACAAGGGATGAAAACAATCTCTGTGGGTTAAAAATGATACACCCCGAGTTGCATTTTTCCCATTGGATGTGTGTGCATGCTTATACTTCCTCACACTCTCCTTTGAACTCACTTTGCCATTGTTGCCCATTAGTTTTCTCTTTAATGAGTTAAATACATAGATCTCTGACACACCTTCAATTTGTACAGGTAGGGAAAGTCAGGTGTTCAGCTGTTTAAAATTACACTTTCAAGTAAAGGGAAAGAATGGAGGCAGCACATTGGGCTGTGAGCCTTCACTTAGTGCCAGTGTGGGGAAGGCTCAGGTCAGTCTGTGACACCCCACATTCTGGGCCACAGCAGACCGTGTGCTTGCGAACTCTCATTCACTTTTATTGTGCACCTGTCCTGTGTGTGGCCCTGGCTCAGAGCTGTCATTGCGGTTTGGATTATTTCAACGGGAAGGTTCTGTGCTGGAGTGTCTCTGCCTGTTGCTTCTCTCAAATGTCCCCATGCAGCGGTCAATGAGCGGCTCTGATTCATGGGCTTGAATGGTCATCGTTTGTTAATCATCCTGGATGATTAGAATATATATTACATCATGCTGTCCCAGGAATTCACCTGTGTCCAGGGCCAATGAAACAGAATGTCCTCTGTGTGCCGAGGACATACTGAAGCTAGCAGAGGGTCCCTATCACTAGATGACTGGAAATAGGCTCCCAGGACAGCTGCCTGCTCAGGAACCAGGACCCTAAGGCCTATCTAGAGACTCAATGTTTTTTTTTTAAATAACACAATGTGTGAGTTTTTTTCTTTTTTAAAGAAATTGTTGTTGATCTGAACAAAAGCTGAGGTAAGAAGTAGCCTCTGAGCATTAGAAGTTCATGGCTTTGTTTATAATATGCAAGTTAAACAGAATGAGGCATACTCCATAATCTACTGTAGAAGCAATGTTGAAGTCCTAAAATCCTATCCAGCCTCTACTTCCTGAACAATCATTTGCTAACAGAACTCTATTAGCAGAGACTAAGCATTTTCTCATCAGTTGATTGTTAGCAAAGATTCTTGGATAATAAAGTGTTACTAATACAAGAACAGAGTGGAGCCCTGGCTGGTTGGCTCAGCGGTAGAGTGTCGGCCTGGTGTGTGGGGGACCAGGGTTTGATTCCCGGCCAGGGCACATAGGAGAAGCGCCCATTTTGCTTCTCCACCCCCCCTTCCTCTCTGTCTCTCTTTTCCCCTCCTGCAGCCAGGGCTCCATTGGAGCAAAGATGGCCCGGGCACTGGGGATGGCTCCTTGGCCTCTGCCCCAGGTGCTAGAGTGGCTCTGGTTGTGGCAGAGCATCACCCCCTGGTGGGCAGAGCTTCACCCCTGGTGGGCATGCCAGGTGGATCCTGGTCGGGCACGTGCGGGAGTCTGTCTGACTGTCCCTCCCCGTTTCCAGCTTCAGAAAAATACAAAGAAAGAAAGAAAAAAAAAAGAACAGAGTGGAGACAAACTTCTGATTGGTGCAGGGGGAAGAACTTGTCTGAGCCAAAAATCCAGAATTTGTGAAAGAAAATTAACCTATACTATTGGCGCCCTGGGGCCGGATCAGATATTTATACCATGATAACATATAACCATACCATTCAGCACTTGAAATGTATGGGAGTCTCCTACCTAGGTTTTTAAAAAAGAACATATTTAAAAATGCAGGCTTCAAAAGAAGAATGCCCTCTCTGGCACCGTGGTATAGCCATTCACCTCTAAGCATCCTGTCACAGGATGCATAGCTGGCACTGGCATGAGACATGGCCTCCAGCAGGCACCTGCCACACCTTCTGTGCAGGAAGACCTCTGTTTGGCCTTCAAAATCCAAGAGACTTTTCCTCTAGGCCAAACTGAGTTAAAGACCAATACAAATACCATGTCCATTTGTTATAGTGACGATGAATGAATGACGATGAATCAGACAGACTGTTTCCACACACGGGCACCAGTCTGTGGGGCTGGCTTTGGGTTCTGGCCACTGCTGGGGGACAGCTGTCCCCTTTGATGGTGGACAGGAGCTGCTCCTCTTATTCTGTTGCTAGCAGAGCAGCTGCCTAGGGCCTAGAGGTCATCTCTCACGGTGGCCTGAGGCCCTGGACGTGCCTTTACTGCTGATAAGTTCAGCGTTCATAGAGATATTTCAAGTTTCTGAATTCAGAATTTTAGAATTCAGTCAAACACATGTTGTGAAATAGCTCGTCTAAAAGAGCTGAGTCGGTCATTAAGCAAAAACTTTCCAAATTTATTTTTCAGTGTGAGATGTTATACGCATAGTCACATACAATACATATTTAATAAACATACTTGCATTTACATTTACGTATTTAAATATTTCTGTGAAAGTGTGATGTGCACATGTAGCTGCACACCCTCTAATAAGAACAGGTTGAGTTGAGTGGCCCCCAGATGCCACAGCCTTTGCTTTTAAAGTCCCAGCTGTCTCTAGCCACTCGGCCAGCAGCCCGGGGCCGAGAAGACGCATTGTTCTTTGTTGCCTCCACGGAGTACCACCCAGAGCAGGGGCTGCGGGTGCACGTTTGTCCATGATCATGACTTTGAAAAATGTACGGTATTTCTTTACCCTTGGTTGGAATCTCAGGTCTCAACGGTCATGACTGTGGGAGCAGCTGGAAGCTGCTGGAATCTTCAGGGAACCCTTAGCAGCAGGCTCCCCCTTCTTCCCGAGAACCCAGACCCTCCCTGCAGCCTCGTGCCCAGGGCTGTGGGCTGGGTAGCCTGGAGGGTGTCACACAGCAGGCCGCCCTGTCTTTCCCTCTGCTTAGTTTTAAACTGGAACTCAGACAAGCCTCCTTCCCATCACCAGGCTGTGGTGCTCACCACACTTGCACACTGTGGGAGCTGCGTTTCACCCTGCCTCCTGCCCCTCGTCCCAGGATCAGCCGCATGGAGCCATTCCGTCCCCCACTCCTTGGGACTTAGCCACACCACCGGATAATGCATGTTTGAATAAAGAGCCCCTTCCACTCAACCCCCAGCCTGGCCCCAGTCCCGGATTTTGATTCGAGTGCAGTCATGCCTGTAAAACTAAAGAATTTGATTTTTTTTAAATTGCGGTGAGATACAAAGGCTGCTTTTCTTCCTCAACAAGATTTCCTCACTGCTGACATTTGCATCTGCTCAGAGCTGCTCTCTGCCAGAAAATTCACAAGGCCAAGTGAGAGATGGGGAATTCCTCCCAGGGCTCCTGATTTGGATGTGAATTTTGCTCTGATGGGGAGGATGACCTTTCTTGGTCATCCTCACCCCCCCAACCCCTCCGCCAGCATTCCAGGGTGGCCTTATCACTAGAGCGGCCGCTTCGCCTGCCCCGTACATGTGCTCAGAGAAACGCAGAGGTCAGCTCCTGACATCCAAGCTTCTCTTATTGTGTGCTTTCTCATGTATCATATGTGTAAGTCAAGCAAATAGGTAAAAAGTGTGAAAACTGTCCTTCTGCACATGCATGTTCCTTTACCCCGTCTCACCCCCATCCGCCCTTGCAAATGTCAGCTCCAATTTCTTGTTCCCGACCTGATGTGATGATACAAGGTGACCTTCTGGGGCCTGGCATCTGGTCTCTCAGAGCTGGTTCTGCTCCAAGCCCTAAGCGACCTCTCCTTCCTCCCCGAACCTTGTTGGAGCTGCCCGTGACTAACGGGGACCTACAGCTACCAGAGAATGGGAGTGGGAGACAGAGACAGAAACAGGGAGAGGAGCGTGAGTGACACAGAGAGACAAGAGACAGGGGAAGGGAAGAGACATGGAGGGGAACCCTGGCATGAGCAAAACAGATCCCGTTGGGGAGATTCTCAGCCATTCAGGATGGATGGCTCATGGCTGAAGAGCTCTTTTTTCTCTATTCTGTGCATGTGTGTGTGTGTGTATGTGTGTGTGTGTATGTGTATGTGTGTATGTGTGTGTATGTGTGTGTGTATGTGTGTGTGTATGTGTGTGTATGTGTGTGTGTCTGTGTGTGTATGTGTGTGTATGTGTGTGTGTATGTGTGTATGTGTGTGTATGTGTGTGTGTATGTGTGTGTGTGTGTGTGTGTGTGTAAGGCTTCCTGGGATGCTAGTTATGATTTTCATTCTTTTTTTTTTTTCTTTGTGACAGAGACAGAGAGAGGGACAGATAGGGACAAACAGACAAGAAGGGAGAGAGATGAGAAGCATCAATTCTTTGTTGTGGCACCTTAGTTGTTCATTGATTGCTTTCTCATATGTGGCTTGACCAACGGGCTACAGCAGATTGAATGACCCCTTCCTCAAGCCAGTGACCTTGGGCTCAAGCTGGTGAGCCTTGCTTAAACCAGATGAGCCCACGGGCTCAAGCTGGCAACCTCAGGGCCTCGGACCTGGGTCCTCCGCGTCTCAGTCTAATGATCTATCTACTGCACCACTGCCTGGTCAGGCAATTTTCATTCTTTAACGTAGATTCAAATATGAATAACATGGACAAAAATGCATTGCTGCTATCACCTTAGGGGTGACAGAGGCACCCAGGAACTAAGTAGAAGTTATGGGCCCAAAACCTGTCTCTACTATATTGTACTATTAACTGGATAATAGCAAGCAGTGTTCCAATTAATGTGTTTGTTTTCAGCATAGAAACAGAAAGAGTGAAGGGCCCCTCAGGATGAGCATAGCTGTCTGCCTGCCTGGGCCTTGCTCATCTCTAAGATGGGTCCAGGAGGCTGTGTGGGGCTCCGGCTGAGGAGCTGACAGGCGAGCACAGTCACATAATTTGTCTGCAACACCCGACTGTCCCAGGCTCAGGACAGCTATGTCTGGCAAAGGGCCCCGTTCCGTCACAACAAAGGGATGTAGAGTAGACGGAAGTATCACCCCAAAAGGAATTCTCTTTCCGGGCAGAAGAAAGCACAAGTGCAAGCTGGAGTTTCTGCCTGTAAGGACGAGGCCATGGCCAGGCAGGAGGGAAAAGCTGTCATGGCCTCTGAGAGCCCAGATGTCTGCGGGTTTCCTCGGCCGATCTTGGAGGCTATCAGGTTGTTTCAAGGTACTCTTCTCTTTCAGGGGGAAAAGACTTTACTTTTTAGAGTAAACCTGTGTCTCCTGTCTCTCTCAGCCAACACTGAGGGGAGGCTACAGGCAGCCTGAGGTCCTGTTTGCACCCTTAGAAACATTGGGTGGGTTTCTTCCCTCATCCAGAGATGGCCTGAAAATAAAATCTCTGGTTAGTTATAGTGCTCACAATTCAGTGCGACTCAGGGAAGGCTCCAATATACTAAAAAATAATACATCTTGTATCTGACCAGTGGTAGTGTAGTGGATAGAGTGTTGACCTGGGACTCTGAGGTCCCAGGTTTAAAACCCTAAGGTTGCCGGCTTGAGCGTGGGTTCACCAGTTTGAGTGTGGGGTCACCAGCTTGAGCATGGAATCATCAACATGAACCTGGGGTCACTGGCTTGAAGCCCAAGGTTGTTGGCTTGAGCAAGGAGTCACAACTGGCTTAGCTTGAGCCCACCCCTTCCATCCCATCAAGGCAAGTATGAGAAGCAATCAGTGAACAACTAAAGTGCTTCAACTACAAGCTTATACTTCTCATCTCTTTCCCTTCCTGTCTCTGTTTCTAATCTGCTTTCTTCACCAAAACCCCCCCCACAAAAGACAAACAATAAAACACCCCCATTTATTGCTTGAATTCAATCATTGACATAAAAACAATGTGTCTTTAGAGATAACCAAACTAATAAAAATAAATTCTTTCTCACAGGGTCTGTTTTAATATATATATCTAAGCATATTTTATTTTATTGGGCAAATTAATTTGTTTACAGATTATTTTATATACTTAAGCAGTTTTGCTTGTATATGCTAAACACTATTTTCACACTCTGGATACAGTATTAATTTGTGTAGCATACCCTTTCTTTATATTATCAACTTAAACTCTATCGTAAATGAACTCTAAATGGTCTTCAAGTACTGAATTAAAGGAGTCCAGATTCAGGAACTGGGCAGACTTCAGCTGCAAACACAGCCATCTCTGCCCACCACCTGTGACTCAGGGGGGGAGTTTCGTGCCACAAGTTGGCACATATTTACAAGTGTTCCTCTTTCTATACTCTACTTTTAAGTAAAAGCCTTTAATGAGTTTTAGGAAGTAAATTTTGTCCATATATAAAGTTTTTCTATTTCAAAAGCATAGTTTTGCTCACCAAATATTAATGAATCTTCTTTGATTCCTATGCCAGTCTAGGTAGTAAATAGAAGGAAAATTTGGAAATGTGTTCTTAACTTAAACATATGCTCTTATTGGCACACCAAGTCCTGACACAGAATACGCATCAGAAAGAGAAAGATTCTCTGTTCTTTGGCTTCTGATTTAACCTGAGTAAGAATTACCTTTTCTTTTCTTTTTTTGTGTGTGTGACAGAGACAGAGAAAGAGACAGAGAGAGGGACAGATAAGGACAGAGAGACAGGAAGGGAAAAAGATGAGAAGCAATTCTTTGTTGTGGCACCTCAGTTGTTCATTGATTGCTTTCTCATATGTGCCTTAACCGGGTGGCTCCAGCAGAGCGAGTGACCTCTTGTTCAAGCCAGCGAACTTGGGCTCAAGCCAGCAACCTTGGGCTTCAAGCCAGCGACCTTTGGGCTCAAGCCAGAGACGATGGGTTCATGTCTATAATCCCATGCTCAAGCCAGTGAGCCCGTGCTCAGGCTGGTGAGCCCCTGCTCAAGTTGGATGAGCCCGTGATCAAGCTGTCAACCTTGGGGTTTCAAACCAGTGTCCTCCTTGTCCCAGTTTGACGTTTGATCCACTACCCCACCACCTGGTCAGGCGAAAGTGAAGGTTCTTTACCTCTCTTATAAGCCATTATAAGTTTCTGTCTTGCAAATGAAGGGATTTTCCATCATTAAATGATTATAATAGATTAATTATAGTATAGCTGACATCTCTTTAATAATGAACCATGTTTCTGTCCTCTTAAATTTTTATCATATTAATGGAAATAATATTTTAATGATATTTCTTGGTATGTTTTTTTTTTCTATGTAAGTCAATCAATTTTCCCTAACCCTGTACCCCTCTGTCATTAGAAACAAGGGAATAAGGTTTATTTCCTGGGACAAGGGATGGGACAGCAGATGAAGCTGTCCTAGGGAAAAGGAAGTAAAAGGGTGTGATGTAGGGGACATTCCCACCTGATAGCAATGGGATATCATTTTAGAGCAGGGAAGGAAGAGAGAAAAAGTTGCAGATATTTCCTAAGTCTGTGAGAAGTGGCCCAGGTCCCTGTCCATTCTCTGCACAAAGGTGGATGTGAAAGACACTTAGAAGAAGCTCAGGTGGGATGAGGATGTCTGGGGGTGACAGAGGAGCAGGAGCAGAAAGGGTCTAGAAAGGTAGACCTGAGATGGTTACCTGGCTTCTTGAAGGCACACCTGTGCAGTGCAGGTGACCCAGGGCTCCCCAAGGCCCCAGACAAGGCGTGGGAGGTAATGAAGGAATGGCTGGACTGTCAGAGGCTTAGTTAGGTTGCTGCAGAGTGTGAGGACCCTGCTGAGTGGACAGTGATGTATTAGAGCCGTGCTCTTTAACAACAGGTACCAGCAGGAAGCCCAGTAGGAGAAGGAGCTTTGATCATTGGATACCAGCACCAGGACCTCAGGAACCAGACTGGGCTATTCAGTTCTGGCAGCCAGACACCGACGAACTCCCCTGCACCCGTGCCAGCCCTGGGAGGACAGGATGACAGGAGAGCTTGAACTTGAGTTCCTGTTACTGAAAGTGGGCATCTTCCTGGAAGAGTGAATTTTGAATCCTAAGAGACAAGCTTCCCCTTAACTGATGACCATTGCTAGCCCTTACTGGGTGTGAACTGAGTGCCAGTTCCTGTTCCTAGAGTCCCTGGGACAACTCCATGTGGTTGATGCTCCTGGTCGCCCACCCCTGGGTCCCAGATAAGCAACAGAGTCTCTGTGAGGAGGACCACTGAGTCTGGGAGCAGGAAAGATGGATGTGAACAAGGATGCTGCAATTTCCTGGGATCGACACCCCCTGCCTGCAACTGTCATGGAGGTGTTTGTTTTCCCCACCAGATGTGGGGCTGCCAGGTGTGAGACCACCAGCTGGGGAACATGTACTCAGCGGCATTGCTGCTCAGATGTCTGGGTCATGCCTACCACACAGTCTTGCATATGGCTTCCTAAACCCAGTCACTTCCTTCCCAACACTGGGACAAAAGAGGGAGCCATGTGGAAGCAGGCATATTACTTTTTAATTTGAGCTAATAGCATAGAACACTGGTACCATCTAGCTGTTTATTATATAGCCTCTTAACAAGCATCAAAAAATAACATGTTTGAGTTAAAATTCCCACCTGCCTTCTGGTGCTGGTGTAAAATACCTACGACAGAATGAGGCTCAACCAGCATCTACAGCCTCCTTCCACTAAGGTCTCAGCCAGGTGAGAGTGACCACAGCCCTCTGCACAGGGCATGTTAAAAAATTGGAACCCTCCTTCCCCCTCCTCCCAGTCCTGGCAAATAAGCAGATGAGCAGCCAGTGAAACAAAGCCCCAGGCATAGGTGGTCTGATGTGCCCCTTCGACAGGTGACTGAGTTGTCACCTGGAGCTCCACCACAGAATGGGACTCTGGCTCCCATGGTGGACATGCAACCCACACAGAAAACTGGGAGATGGCGGCAGGAATCAGGCACCACGGTGTGGCAACAGGCAGAGCTGCGGCAGAGGTGTGTGCCCGGGGATCCCAGTCCTTCCACTTTCAACTTCCTGTCCCCAAGCTGCAGCCCATGGACCAAGCTCGGCTCCTATAATGGGCTGAGCCCTGCCCCCCCCCAAATCTACATGTGGAAGTTCTGACCCCTCACACTTTAGAATGTGACTGCAATAGGAGACGAGGTCTTTACAGGGAGATTAAAGTGAAATGAGGTCTTTAGAGTAAGCCCCAATCCAAATTGTCTGGTATCCTTATAAGAATAGAGTGGGACACAGGAAGACAGAAGATGACTATTTATAGATGCCAAGGAAAGAGGCCTCAGAGGAGACCAACCCTGCCAACACATCAACCTTGGACTTCAACCTCCAGACTGTGGGAGAATGAACTCTTCTCTCAGCTGCCTGTGTGTGGTGCTTGTTACGGTGGCCTGTGCTGACTGATACACCTTCCTAAGCACAAGTTGCAGTCACTAGTCCTCACCCAAGCTTCTCTTCAGGTCTGCCCCGCACCATCCCCCTTCCCTGGTTACTCCTCTGCCTCTCAGTCTTGGAGCCCCATGTCCCTCACTGAAAAGGCTCCTCTCAGGGGTCATGTCCTCCTTTTTTCTCAAATGTGTCTTTATAACTTACTTCCAGGACCACCTCAACTGGTCTATTCTCCCTGCTATTTCCTCAGCAGAGAAATAAACGATGACCCTCCCCCCAGGTGAAACACATCTGAAACTTAAGTGTTGCCATCTTGGAAGTGGTCACCTTGGGGGCCATACTCTTGTCAAGAGGACTCCAAACATTGTCTGAAATTTCTATACAGAGCGGTGTCACCCTTCCCTGGATCACAGCAGAAATAGGCAATCTGCCCTATGGTGTGAATTGTGGTTGCCAGGGCCCAGCAGTTGGGGTGGATCTTCCAGGAATCAGAAGCCCCTCTGACAGCACATGAGGAGCCCTCTCACCAGGGCCCCTCTAGACCCAGACACCAAGGGGAGACCAGAAAACCTTTGTCATAGAAGAGGGTGTGGTGACGGTGATAAAACAGTGACCCCTATGTCCAGATGTGGCACACACAGTATTTCCATCTGTTACTCCTGTCTTACAGCTAAGGATACAGGGCTCAGGAAGTATGATCAACCAGCCTGTCAATGACAGACAGTAAAGGGTTCTGTTCCTTATCCTCTCACCACCGTTCAGGCGCTACAGTAAGTGGTCTAATCACATCATCTTCTGTTGTCCTCCCATCCCTGCCCTGCCCTTGTTGTTCCAGCTCTGCAGACAAGGGCCCTCCTGTTTGTTGGAGAGGTTAAGCCATCAACCCAAAGCCATACAACCAGCAGGCTACAAACCAGGGTGGACGCCCTCCTTTCCCAATGGCTCCCAGTTGTGTGGTGGCTGCAGCCTGGGTCTGCCCCGGAGCACTCTCCCTGTCCGTCTAGAAACCCTC
This sequence comes from Saccopteryx bilineata, assembly GCF_036850765.1. Lineage (NCBI taxonomy): Eukaryota > Metazoa > Chordata > Mammalia > Chiroptera > Emballonuridae > Saccopteryx > Saccopteryx bilineata. The sequence goes on along the minus strand of NC_089491.1, from coordinate 102,933,599 downwards.
CCGAAGGAGGGAGCAGCTCCTACCGGGGAAGGCACTCCTGCAGGGGCCCCACCCACAATGACAAGAGAAGCACTTTAAACCAGCCTTCTGAAGACATTTGAGGAGCTTTGAGAATCTTGAGCTTAGAAATGTTTTTTAATGTTTCCCAAGAGCCATAACTATATCCATCAAAGATCTGAATTGTATTTACATTGCAGAACATGGGCTCATGTGTTTTGGCATTTGCAGAGCAAAAGGAATGTGGACTCAATCCATTATCATAGGACTTCAATATGCAATGCCCCGTGGTTTGCAAATGCTCTTGGGAAGTAGAGGTCGTGTCTTTATTTTTATTATTACTTTTTACAGAGATAGAGAGTCAGAGAGAGGGACAGATAAGGACAGACAGACAGAAACGGAGAGAGATGAGAAGCATCAGTCATCAGTTTTTTGTTGCGATACTTTAGTTGTGCATTGATTGCGGTCTCATATGTGCCTTGACCGCGGGCCTTCAGCAGACCAAGTAACGTCTTGCTCAAGCCAATGACCTTGGGTCCAAGCTGGTGAGCTTTGCTCAAACCAGATGAACCCGTGCTCAAACTGGCAACCTCAGGGTCTCGAACCTGGGTCCTCCGCATCCCAGTTCGACGCTCTACCCACTGCGCCACTGCCTGGTCAGGTGAGGTCGTGTCTTTTTTTTTTTTTTTTTGTATTTTTCTGAAGCTGGAAATGGGGAGAGACAGTCAGACAGACTCCCGCATGTGCCCGACTGGGATCCACCTGGCACGCCCACCAGGGGGCGACGCTCTGCCCACCAGGGGGCAACGCTCTGCCCCTCCGGGGTGTCACTCTGTCGTGACCAGAGCCACTCTAGCGCTTGGGGCAGAGGCCAAGGAGCCATCCCCAGAGCCTGGGCCATCTTTGCTCCAATGGAGCCTCGGCTGCGGGAGGGGAAGAGAGAGACAGAGAGGAAGGAGGGGGTGGGGGGTGGAGAAGCAAATGGGCACTTCTCCTGTGTGCCCTGGCCGGGAATCGAACCCGGGACTTCTGCACGCCAGGCCGATGCTCTACCACTGAGCCAACCAGCCAGGGCCGAGGTCATGTCTTTATTTAGGTTCCGTGCACCCCTCATTGTGAAACTCATTATTTACTGCATTTTTATCAATGAGTATAGCCTGGGTCTACAGGAAGGAGCAAATTGTATTATTTTTGAACAAAGAGAAGAATCTTCTACAGAAGGACCCTCAAACACATGTCACATGTCAGGTGGCTGCAGCTGGTCCCTGTGCCATCGAGTAGATGGGAAACAATTGTTGGAGGAAAAGGTTCTCTTCAGGTGCTCATCCCCCACCCAGACCTTGGCCAGAAGCCTCCTAGGGTTGCCCCAGATCTGCAGGTGGGGAGCTGGACAATGTGGCTGAGCCCCTGTGGGCAGATCTAAAGCAGCAGCTGCCTGGCAGGTGTGGTGGCCTGGGTGGGAGGGGCGGGTACGGATCTGTCCCCCCAAAACTCACAAGGTCAAACTTGTGTGACCTAGGGGGCAGGAACATGAGGTGCTTTAATGGTGTACTTCAGGGCAAGGGGTAAGTGTCCGCGACACGCCAGCTTCCCACTGGGAAGAATGTCAGTATCATCCATTACTAAGGAGGTCCACCGTAAGTGAGTGCCCTGGGCTCAAGTGTAGAAGCGTTGTGGCGAAGCTCTCATAGAGTGACTTTGGCTTTTCCAAAGCACCTCCCAGCTCGTGAGCTGTTCCGGGAGCCCGGATGAGTTGGGACTATTATCATCCTCCTTATAGGCAGACGTCTCAGGAGTTTTTTGGGACACCCTCAAAGGCACTCAGGAAAGAGGTCTGCTGGCTGCCTTGCTGCACAGGACGCACTGCGATCTCCAAGGGGAGCCACAGTTCACCCAGCCTTCCTTTGGGGCATGGCGTGCAGCACCTTGGTACCGCTGTCCTCACAGATGATGGCAAAGTAGGTCACCAGCTGGGGAGGAACCGTGGGGCAGAACCTGCATCGGTGTGGGGCACGCGGACCTGGATGCACGGTCTGCAACGCTCGAGCAGAATCGTGAGAGCCCACTCGCCACCTCCAGCCCGAGGGCCACAGGGCAGCAGATGCTTCCTCACATGAGTGTGTCATTCAGTCAGAGACACCTCCCAGCTCAGAAATAGTAAAACCCGGGTGAGTCACTCTCTGCGAGCCTACACATGGTCTCTACACCCACGAGGGACAGTCCCATGCCTACGTTATTTCCAGGAAAACTCAGAGTTCCTGCAGACCCTGGCTCCACACTGTGTGATTCTGGCCAAATCATCCCACTTTCAGTTTTCTTATGTGTAAAAAGGAAATTAAACCAGACAGCATCGTCATTGTGAAGGTTATTTGGGGGGACAAATGCAAGGCCCTCTCCGCCTGAAGCACTGACTGTGGGGGCCAGTTTGAAAGTCATGGGAGAGAAGGTGGTCTGGACGGATCCAGACACCACTGTGTCTAAGGGCATAGACGCTGCTCCCATGCCCACACGAGTGCCCCTGTCACCCCCAAAGGCAGCTTTCTAGCCTGAACACAGATAAGCAGCCTCCATTCTCCCTGGAGCAGGAGAGCTGATTTTGCCAGCACAAGGCATTATGGGTTCATTTCAGTTGTGACAGAATGTAGAGATGGAGAGGAGCATCCCCTTTAGTGACTTCCCTGGGACTCTGCAGGACAGCAAGCAGGGCCCTGGGCCAGTGCCACTCAGACTGCTCCTGAGAGCCCAGGGCCAGGGTATGGAAGCTTCCCGGTGAATAAAAGTCGTATAAACCTCACTTTCTGATCCCCTCAGTGGGGTTTTAACAGAGCTGCATAAATAGTAGGGAATATCTGAGTCTTAACTATTTGAATCAGTGGGAGAGCATCACCCCTGAGTGTGGAAGTCTCAGGTTTGATTCCTGGCCAGGGCACACAGGAGAAGCGCCCATCTGCTTCTCCATCCCTCCCCTCCCTCTCTCTCTCTCTTTCTCTCTCTTCTCCTCCCACAGCCATGGCTTGATTGGAGCAACTTGGCCCTAGGCGCTGAGGATGGCTCCATGGCCTCCACCTCAGGTGCTAAGAAGAGCTAGGTTGCTGAGCAATGGAGCAACACCCCAGATGGGCAGAACATCACCCCCTAGTGGTATTGCCAGGTGGATCCCCATTGGGGCGCATGTGGGAGTCTGTCTCTGCCTCCCTTCCTCTCACTGAATAAAATAATAATAATAATAGAGAATATCTGAAATGCAATCTCTTAACCAACCATCCCACCAAATGAAGGCAGCCTGAAAAGTCTTTCTGGTTCTTGATTTGTTTTTCATTGTGACTTAGAATGGAGATTGTCAAGGGTTCAGGAAACACCGAGACACATAAAAAAGAAATGCTGTAATTAACTAATCTCAGAACCTGCAGGTATGAGTCAGGTGTGTGACAGTGGTTCCCTGTGCTTCCCTTTTGCATGGCCATTGGACTGTGGCCTTCGTCTGCTGGGGCCACACACAGGAAGCTTTTGTGTGGTCTAGGGGAGGGGCAGAGTGGGCCTCTGTCAGAGGGCGGGAAAGGATAGAAGGAGGGTCTCCCTTCCTGCAAGCACCAGGCACTGCTCTGCCCTGGCCCACAGGTACCAGAGACAGCAACCCCCTCAAGGGTGCTTTAGGGTGCAGTTGGGGTGGTGGGGGCCTTGAACCAGGCCAGGGAACTATGGAGCCTTCTGCCTGAGGGTGGGTACACAAGTGTTTCATGGACACCCCCAGAACATGTGGGGAAATGAGGCAGCCCCGGCCAGATGCCTTCTCTACAGGTGAAGGCCCTGTACCACCTTAATTAAGGAGAAAGAAGAACCTTTCACATCATCCTTCTACCTCCAGGCCACTGAGGGCCCAGGAATCCAATTCAATCCCTTGTTCTGTCCATAGATACAGAACTGTTCTGGTTCTTTTACAAAGCCGGATCTTTTACATGCCATGCTGCATCCTGTCTGTTGTTTCAAGGAATCAGTTTTATTTTATACTTTCTCTTATGTTCTAAATTTTCTTTGATAAGCATGCATTGCTTTTATAATCGGGGGGAAAAAAGAGGAGGCAGATCTGTAACAGAGCGTCTGACTACAGAGCACCCCAGGGAGCTACGTTTTGCAGGATTGCAACTGCATCTTTCTGGAAAAGGCAGCACTGTAGGGGTAGGAGAAAGATGCGTGGTTTCCAGCGGCTGGTGGATGGGGGGGGGGAGGTAGACAGAACACAGAGGATGGTTAGATGAGGGAAGCAAGTTTGTGTTAGACTGTAACAGTGGAGAGAGGTCACTATACATTTGTCAGAGCCCACAGGACTTGCAACAGCAAGAGTGAACCCTAGTGTAAACTATGGGCTTTCTTGTTAACAACAGTGTGTCAGCATTGGTTCATGACTTGTAACAAATGTACCTCTCCCCTGGGGGCTAACTGAAGGCAGAGGGTGGGGGACAGGGAGTGCATGGGGACTCCTTATTTTCTGCTCAATTATTCTGTTAACCTGTCTCTGAAAAATCAAGTCTATTCTTATTTTAAAAAGCTCTCCACCCCATTAGTTGTGACAAATATGCAAGTTAAAACCACAATAGAATAACATTACAGAGACCAGGATGATTAATGTACACCCCCCCACACACTCCATGGAACTAGATGCTGGTGTGGATGCAGACCAGAACCCAGCACCTTGCTGGGAAGTGTCAGTTACTGTGGCCACATTAGAAAGTCACCGTTTTCACTAAGGCACAACACGCACACACCACCTGAAATGCATACGTGCATATGTGCTCCTGGAATACATGTGTGAATGTTAATACTGCCTTATTTGTCAAAGCCCAAAATTGCAAAGCACTCCAGTGCTCAAGCATAGCATGGACAAATGAATGGAGAAATACCTGTGTAATGGAATACTGCACAGTGATGAAATAACTGCCGCTGTTCCACACGGCGGCATGGATGAACCACATAGGCAGAGTGCGGGTGGGAAGAAGCCAGTCACCAAAGACCCATATTGGACAATCAAATCTATACCACACTGAAGAACAAAAGGAGACCAATCTAGTTTAATAAAAGTTAAGATAGCAGTTATCTTGGTGATGGTAACAATTGAGAGGAGGGGGTGGGAAGAAATTTTTTTAGTGTTAAAAATGATTTATATTTTGACCTGAGTGTGTGTCCACCTTACACAAATTTGTTTGGCTGTATGATCTGTGTGTGTGTGCATACGCTCTACAGTAAAGCCTGTGTGATCCCTCATAACTTATCATCAACCTGCTCAAATTTGCGACTGCATTTGCTACCTGGTGGTTTCGGCAAGGCCATGAGAAAGACATCCAACAGGTTGCAAAGCCTTGAAAGTCATGAAGAACACAGAGCTTGTCTCTGGTGAGGGAGGTAAATAAAGATAAACACCACCACAAGGACTACCATGCCCAAACTGAGGGACAGAGAATCAAAATAGAAAAACAACAGTTTTGCAATATTTTAAATCCATTTAATTTGTTGGCATTTGTTCCACCAGGTAGAGTGAGGCCCATTCTCTCCTCTCTTACATTTTTTTTAAGGCTAGAAGAAAGGAATCAGAAAATAATTTTACCTCTAGCTTCTCAGAAGCAAGGGTATGTGTATTTGTGCCAAATTTTTCAATGAAGAAGCCACGTATATGAATGGCCAACAAACACACAGAAACACATTGGTAAGACACCCATCACCAAAAAGCCTCCACAGTGGCTAAAATTAAAGACTGACTATACCAAGTGTTGATGAAGGTGTGAAGCAGCTGCAAGTCACATATATTGCTGGGAGAGCAATATTGTTTGTGTGTGAGATTACACACACAAACATTGTAGGAAACTGGCACTGTCTTATAAAAGGAAATGTATACCCTTCTTTTGAACTAAGAATTCCACTCTTATATACCCCTCCCCTCCAACACAAAGAAAATGGAAATGTATGTCTACCAAAGACTTGCATTAAAATATATCCACTTATCAGTAATAGCCAAAACTAAAAACAACCAAAACCTATCAACAGTTTAATGAATAACTGTACTGTGTTACATTCACACAATGGAATGCTAAGTAATTATAAGGAACAACCTCCTGATACCTACAATAGTGATGTCTTAAAAATATTATACTACATTAAAAAAAAGCCAGACCACAAAATGTTCCTGCTGTATTTACTATTCATTTTTATGAAACCAAGAGCACATAAAACTAATCGACAGGAATCTAAGTGAGAGGAGCAGCTGGAAAAGGCCTGTGGGTAGGAATGCCAATTTCTGTGCGTTGGCGGGGTGTTGTTGGCACAAGCCTGTGTGCATTTGGAAAGTCATTGAACTGTGAGCTCAAGACTTCTACATGCCACTGCTTATTAGTAAGTCTTGATTAGAATACACACTCACACACACAGACATAACACCATGTACACAGACACACACTCCCACACACATACCCATACCATACACCACACACACTAAACACGCACCACACACACACACACACACACACACACACAGTGAGGGAATCCCATTTCTGAGGCAAGGAGAGTGTGCCAAACAGAGGGATGAAGGCTATCTATCCCTCAGGAGCCAGCTCTGGGGTTAGTAACAGCCTAGCCAGGAGATACTATTCCTTCCAGTGAGAAACCATCTCTGTCTTCAAAGCTGACTTCTTAGCATTTTGTTTTGTTCACTGAGTTATTGTCTGGTAACAAACCTTATTTCTGAAGAGCATGGGGCCACTCTGGACCAGGAATGAGCACAACGTTGCTCTGGAAAACCCCAGCCCAGTGCCCAGACCTGTTCTCAGTGGGCTCGCCAGGAGCAGACCAAGCGCCCAAACCCGTCTTTGCCCTGGGGTCACTCACTGCCTGTGTGTCTCACAGGCCCCGGGACAGAGCTTCGTTACTAAACTGCTGAGGCTCCCTGATGCTCCCTGGCCGCAGGCAGCAAGATGTACTGGGGAGCATACACCTCCTCTGCCGAGCGGCTGTGCTGTGCTAAGAATCAGTTGTCTTCACAGGGGGTGACGTGAGTGTGTTCTCTTTCTTCATTCTGACCCCAAGGCCAAAACAGATGGGGCTTCATAAAGCCACTGAAGGGGGCATAGCATCAGGGTCCTCATTAGAAAGAAAAGATGTTTCCATAGAAACTTAAAAGTAAGAAATGTGCCAGCAAATATGGACGTGTATAAGAATATTCCTCCCTGAACATGCGGTTCATTTTACTATTTTATTTTATTTTGCAAATGATCTTAAACCTTGACATATCACGTATGGTATCTTACAGTTCTTGTTTGAGGGACTGTGAACAATAATGACCCTAAGCCACAGCTGGTGTCAGACATTAAAAAACAATTATTTTTACTTAAAAAGGGTGATATAACATTGGCTAAAAGAGGTGGCCACGGATAATAATCCATAAAGTAATTCAGTTATTTTTAAAATGCACATGTGGTTGTATGAAAGAGAGGAAGTAGGGTCAGCTCCACACCAGGACATTAACCAGAAGTCAGATCCAGTATCACGTTCAATAGTGGCTGGCCAGTCCAATTATAACCTGCCTGACATGCTGGGGTGACGACTGTGGATTAAAAGGGCAGGTGCCCATGCATTTGATATGGAAGACTTCACAATTTAATAGAAATGCTCTCGATTTTGCTCCCCCTCCCACACTTAATATACCCTCAAGATTATTCCATCATAGTAAGCAAAGTGGCTCCCCGTGCTTTTAAAATACCAAGTAGCACTCCACTGATTGTGCACGCCACACCCACCAATTCACGTTTCCGTGGATCCTGTGCTAGTAACCACCATGCTGCACCTAATCGGCTTCATGGGTGTCATGTGTCATTTTTAAAATTTGTCCGTTGTCAGTTTTATTGATTATGACCTCTGGACTCTTTGGTCACACTTTCTATATTCTAAAATAACTCTTCACAAAAAAATTTCCAATTCTTCTTCTAGTATTTTTGTTTAACTAATAGATTTTACTTTTTAAAACAGTTTTGGATTCACAGAAAATTTGGGAGGGAAGTAGAGAAGTTTTCCATATACTCTCTGTACACACACACACACACACACACACCACAGAGCCTTCCTGTCAGAGTGCCTCATCAGATGGTACACTTGTTATCACCAATCGCCCCAAGTCCACAGTTTGCATAGGGTCAGTCTTGACAGTGCATATTCTATGAGTTTGGACAAATATATAAGAACATGGGGCCTACCATTGTGGTCTCATACAGAACAGTTCCCACTGCTTTAAAAATCCTCTGTGCTCTATTTGTCCCTCCCTCTCTAAACCCCAACCCATGGCAACCACTGGTGTCTTCACTGTCTCCATAGTCCTGCCTTTTCTGGACTGTCACAGAGTTGGAATCACAGAGCATAGAGCCCTTTCAAACTGGCTCCCTTCACTTATAATGTGCAGTGAAGTTTCCTTCATGTGCTTTCATGGCTTCCTAGCCATTTCTTGTTAGCCCTGGATAATATTGTATCATCTGGATGCACCACAGTTTATTTCTCCATTCTCCTACTGAAGGACATCTCAGATGCCTCCAAGTATTGGCAGTTACAGCTGAAGCTGCTCTCGACATCTGTGTGCAGGTTTTTACATGGGCGTGTTTTCAACTTGTTGGACCAACACCAAGGAGCACACATTGTCTTCCAAAGTGGCTGCAGCATCGTGCATTCTCATCAGCAATGAGTGCAAGTTCCTGCCGCTGCCCATTGGGTGCTGCCAGGCTTCCAGATTTCAGCCACACTGATAAGTGTGCAGTATCTTATTACTGCTTTAATTTGTAATTTCCTAACGATATATGATGTAGAGCAGGGGTCGGGAACCTATGGTTCGCGAGCCAGATGCGACTCTTTTGATGGCTGCATCTGGCTCGCAGACAAATCTTTAATAAAAAAAATAATAACGTTAAAAATATAAAACATTCTCATGTATTACAATCCATTCATTTCCTACCTCTCATGTTCATGGTTGCGGATGGCTGGAGCCAATCACAGCTGTCCTCTGGGACAACACCAAATTTTTATTGGATAACGCATAACGTACACGGGTCGTTGTATGACTCTCATGGAATTAAATTTTAAAATATGTGGCGTTCATGGCTCTCTCAGCCAAAAAGGTTCCCGACCCCTGATGTAGAACATATATGTTCTTATGCTCATTTGCCATTTGTATATCTTCTTTAGTAGGATGTCCACATCTTTTGCTCATTTTTAATTGGGTTTTTAAATTTTTCTTATTTTTGAATTTAGAATTCTTTCATATTTTTTATAACTAATCTTAATCAAGTATGTGTTTTATAAAGATTTCCTCCCAGTCTTCTAGACATCTCATTGTCTTAGTGTGTCTTTTGCAAAGCAGAAGTTTTTTATTTTAATGATGTTCAATTTACCTTTTTTTTTTAATGGATCATGCTTTTGGTGTTGTATTTAAAAAGTCATTACCAAACCTGGGTTTACCTAGATTTTCTCCTATGTTATACTTTAGGAGTTTTATAGTTTTGTATTTTACATTTAGATTTGTTGCCTACTTTGAATACATTTTTATGAGGGATTTAAAGTCTGTGTCTTCAGTCTCTTTTTTACATGTATGTGGCCAGTTGTTCCAAGGTCATTTGTTTAAAAGCCTTTCATTTCTCCTACCCTCTGCTCCTTTGTCAGAGAATAGATGACTATATTGGTGTGGGTCTATTTCTGAGTTTTCTATTCTTGTTCGTTGGTCTATTTATCCCCTCACTAGTACATATTGTCTTGACTATTGTAGCTTTAAAGCAAGACAAAGTCAGATAGTGTCAGTCTTCCAGCCTTGCTCCTCTTCAATATTGTGTTGTTTATGCTAGGTCTCTTGTCTTTCCATAAAAAATTTTACAATGTGCATATTGATATCCACAAAATAACTCATTGGGATTTTGATTGAGACTGCATTGAATCTGTAGATCAGGTTGGAAACAATTTATATTTTAATATTGAGTCTTCCTATTCATGAATTTGGAGTATCTCTTCATTTATTCACTTTTTTGATTTCCCTCATTAGAGTTTTGTAGTGTTCATCATGTAAATCTTTTTAAAAATGTTTAAAAACTTGTTGATTTCAGAGAGAGAAAGAAAGAGAGACAGGCAGAAACATCAATCTGTTCCTGTATATGCCCTGAACAGAGATTGAACCCACAACTTTTCTTTTTTTCTTTTTTGCATTTTTCCAAAGCTGGAAACGGGGAGGCAGTCAGACAGACTCCTGCATGTGCCCAACCGGGATCCACCCGGCACGCCCACCAGGGGGCGATGCTCTGCCCATCTGGGGCATCGCTCTGTTGTATCCAGAGCCATTCTAGCTCCTGAGGCAGAGGCCACAGAGCCATCCTCAGCGCCCGGGCCATCCTTGCTCCAATGGAGCCTCAGCTGCGGGAGGGGAAGAGAGAGACAGAGAGGAAGGAGAAGGGGAGGGGTGAAGAAGCAGATGGGCACTTCTCCTGTGTGCCCTGGCCAGGAATCGAACCTGGGACTCCTGCACACCAGGCCAACGCTCTACCACTGAGCCAATTGGCCAGGGCTGAACCCACAACTTTTGTGTATCAGAGTGATGCTCTAACCAACTGAGCTATCCAGCCAGGGCCATCATGTAAAATCTTGTACCTGGATATTTTGTTAGATTTCTAACAAATAATGCAAATTGTGTTGTGTTTTCTATTTTAAATTCCAAATGTCCACTGCAGGTATATAGAAAAGCAATTGGCTTTTGTAATTTAACCTTGTATCCTTCAACCTTGCTGTAATCTCTTATTCCAACATTTTGGGGTTTTTTATTTGTCTTTGTTTCTTTGGGATTCTTTTACACAGACAAGTATAAATTATTATTTCTTTCTTCTCCCAATCCATATAACTTTTATCTCTTTTTTTTTGGTCATATTACATTATCTAGTTCTTCAAGTACAGGGGAACTTCTTGACTTGTTCCTGATTGTAGGAAAGCATCTAGTTTCTCCTCAGTAAGTATGATGTTAGCAGTAGAGGATTTTAAACAGATATTCTTTATCAAGTTGAATTCTCTCTTCTTAGTCTGCTGAGAATTTTTATCATAATTGGATGTGGAAGTTTGTCCTATATTTTTTTCTGTGTCTATTTATATGACCATGAAAGTTTTCTTCTTTAGCTTGTCCATGTGATTGATTTTCAAATATCAAACCTGGTAGGCACACCTGGAATAAATCTCATTTGGCCACAATATATAATTCTATTTATACATTGTTAAATTTAATTTTATATTATTTAGTTTAGAATTTCTGCATCTATAATCATGAGAAATATTGCTCTGTAGTTAGTTGTTGTGTTTTTGTCTGGGTTTAATATTCAGGTAACTCTGGCCCCATAGACTGAGTTAGAAAGTATTCCCTCTACTTCTCATTTCTGGAATAGATTATACGAAACAGGTAATTACCTGGGCATGGTAATAACCTCTTTGCAAATTTTGTATTATTGTTTCAATTTCTTTAATAGACTCAGATCTAGTCAGATAACCTATTTCTTCTTGTATGAGGTGTGGAAGGTTATGTCTTTCAAGGAATCAGTCCATTTCATTTGGGTTATCAAATTTGTAGATATAGAATGTTCAAAATATTTTTTTAAGTCCAAGTGATCAGTAGTGATGACCCCTCTTTTATTTATTATATTAATTACTTGTGTCTTTTCTTGGCTCAGTTAGAGGTTTATCAATTTATTTTATTGATCCTTTCAAAGAACCAATTTTAATTTTGTTAATCTCTTAATTTTCTCTTTCACTGACTTCTGCTCTAAATTTCATTATTTCTTTTCTTTTGTTTGTTTTGGATATAATATTCTCCTCCTTTTCATGTTTCTTAATGTGAAATTTTAGGTCTTTGTGGGGATTTTTAAAAGATTTATTTTTTCTAAATATGCATTCAATGCAATATTCTCTAATCACTGCTTTTGCTGCATCCCACAAACTATGAAAAGTTGCAATTTTATTTTCCTTTAGGTCAAAATATTCTAAAATCTCTCGAGGACATGTCAATAGAAACTACCCACAGTGAAAAGAAAAGGGAAGGGACTGAAAAAAAGAGCAAACTACCCAAGGACAGTTACCAGATGGAAAAGAAAGCGAGAAAGAAACAGAAGAAATATTTAAAGCAGTAATAATTGAATATCTTCCAAAATTAATTTCAGATACCAAATCTTGTGACATTTCCTTGTCCTGTGTATTATTTAGAAGTATGTTGTTTCAAACCGAATATTTTGGGATCTTTCAGCTACCTTTCTGTTAATTGATTTCTAGTTTAATTTTACTGTGGTCTGAAAGCAGACATTGTATGATTTCAATTTTTTTTTTGTATTTTTCTGAAGCTGGAAATGGGGATAGACAGTCAGACAGACTCCCGCATGCACCCGACCGGGATCCACCCAGCACGCCCACCAGGGGGCGATGCTCTGCCCACCAGGGGGTGATGCTCTGCCCCTCTGGGGCGTCGCTCTGTCGTGACCAGAGCCACTCTTGTGCCCAGGGCAGAGGCCAAGGAGCCATCCCCAGTGCCCGGGCCATCCCTGCTCCAATGGAGCCTCGCTGCGGGAGGGGAAGAGAGAGACAGAGAGGAAGGAGAGAGGGAGGGGTGGAGAAGCAGATGGGCACCTCTCCTGTGTGCCCTGGCCGGGAATCAAACCCGGGGACTTCTGCACGCCAGGCTGATGCTCTACCATTGAGCCAACCGGCCAGGGCCTATGATTTCAATTTTTATGTTTGCTAACATATGTTTTATGGATACCCGTCTTGGGGAATGTTCCATGGGAGCTTCAGAAGAATGTGTACAGATTCTATCGTTGGAAGAAGTTGTAAATGTCAGCAGATACTGCTGATTAAACACGATGTTCAGTTCAGTGATGCCCTTCCTGATTATCTGTCTGCTGGAGCTGTCAGGTACATGGGGTGGTCAAGTCTCCAACTGTAACAGGGAATTCATCTCTTTCTTTTTAAAGTCCTACTAGTTTTTGTCTCATGTATTTTGAAACTTTATTGTTAACACAAATACCTTAAAGACTGTTATGTTTTCTTGAAGAGTTGCCCCTTTATCATGATCTAAGACCCCTCTTCATACCTGGTAACTTTCCTGCTTCTGCAGTCTGCTTTGTCGGAATTTAACATAGCTTTCTTCACGTCAGTCCAAAGCTCTGACCTATATCATCTTCCTTCTCTCTGAATAACTTGTTACAGATATTTCTTGCAAAGTAGGTTGACTGGCAGTAAATTTCTACAGCTTTTGTTTATTGATAATTTCACTGGATACAAAAAGTTAGATCACTGATTTTTTTTGTTGTTCCTGTTGTTCAACATCATAAATATTTCACTACATTTTCTTCTTCAATTTTTCTAGAAGATTTTTTAAATTTAATTTTTATTTATTTATTCATTCATTTTAAAGAGTTAGAGAGAAAGAAAGAGAGAGAGAAAGGAAGGAGGAGCAGGAAGCATCAACTCCCATATGTGCCTTGACCAGATAAGTGCAGGGTTTTGAACCGGTGAACTCAGCATTCCAGGTCGATGCTTTATCCACTGCACCATCACAGGTCAGGCCTACCTTCTCTTCTTGCTTGCATGGTTTTTCAGGAGAAGTTCAATGTAATTCTTATCCTTGCTCCTCTATATATAAGTGAGGTGTTTTCTTTTTTACTCTGACTTTTTTCAAGGTTTTTTCTTTGTTTTAATTATTATATTCTTAAGTGTTGACTTTTGTGTTATTATTTATTCTTTTTAGTGTTGTTGAGCTTCCTGGATCTGTGATTTGGTGTCTGAAATTAATTTTGGAAACTATTCAGTCATTATTGCATTAAATATTTCTTCTGTATCTTTCCTTTTTTTCCTTCTGGTAACTGTTCCATAGTTCTTGGGTAGTTTACTCTTTTTTCAGTCTCTTCCTTTTTCTTTTCAGGTTTCTATTGACATGTCCTCAACTTCAGAGATTCTTTCCTTAGTCCAGTCTACTAGTGAGACCATCAAAGGTCATTTTAGTAATGTGTTTTTTCTATTTCTATAATTTCTTTTTTGAGTTTTTCTTAGAATTTCCATCTCTATTTCCACTATCCACCTGTTTTGTTTTTGTTTTTGTTTTTGTTTTTGTTTTTTCTCATTTTTCCGAAGCTGGAAACGGGGAGGCAGTCAGACAGACTCCTGCATGCGCCCGACCGGGATCCAACCAGCATGCCCACCAGGGGGCGATGCTTTGCCCCTCTGGGGCGTCACTCTGTTGTGTCCAGAGCCATTCTAGCGCCTGAGGCAGAGGCCACAGAGCCATTCCCAGTGCCCGGGCCATCTTTGCTCTAATGGAGCCTCACTGAGGGAGAGGAAGAGAGAGACAGAGAGGAAGGAGAGGGGGAGGGGTGGAGAAGCAAATGGGTGCTTCTCCTGTGTGCCTTGGCCGGGAATCGAACCCGGGACTCCTGCACACCAGGCCGACGCTCTACCGCTGAGCCAACCGGCCAGGGCCTATCCACCTGTTTTAAATGTCTACATTATCTATTGAAGCCCTCAATGTATTAATCATACTTCTTTCAAATTCCCAATTAATTCCAGCCTGACTGGTGATGGCACAGTGGATAGAGTGTCAACCTAGAATGTTGCGGTCCCTGGTTTGAAACCTCAGAGTCACAAATTAGAGCCTTGGCTCACCAGCTCAAGCACAGGGTTGCTCTCTTGAACGTGGGATCATTGACATGATGCCAAAGTTTGAGCCCAAAGGTCTCTGGTTTGAAGCCCAAGGTCACTGGATTGAACCCAACATTGCTGGCTTAAGCAAGGGGTCACTGGCTCAGCTTGAGAGTCCCCTGGGTCAAGGCACGTATGAGAAGCAATCAATGAACAACTAAAGTGAAGCAACTATGAGTTGATGCTTTTCACTCTCCTCCCTCTTTTTTTTCCCTTTCTCTCTCTCTCTCCCTCTCTCTCAAATCAATAAATAAAAAAATTAATAATTTCTCTATAAATTCCTGATAGTCACTACCTCCATGCCATGTCTGAACCGTGTTCTAATGGTGGATTTATCTCTTTAAAGTCTGAGTTTTGTCTTCCAGATTGCCTTGTAATTATTTATTGGAAACAGAATATGATGTACTAGGTAAACAGAGTTGTGGTAAAGAGGCCTTTAGAAATGTGATGGTGAAGTGTAGAGGAGGCAGAGGTCCTATGGTCCTATGGCCTTAGTCTTTTAGTGAGCGTATGGCCCCAGGCTGTGATCATCACAGTGCTTCTCAGTTTCCCCACCCCTCCCCTTTAGGTGAGTCTGGATCAGCAGAGAAGAGTTGGGTTGGTATTTTCCTCTCTCCCATGTGAAAGGCTGGAGGGGGTTGAGTTAGGTATTTCCTTTCCCATGGTTTTGCGGCTCAGGAAAAATCCAAGTTGGTTAGGCTCTGTTGAAATATTTTCTTTGTCAAGAACAGAATGCTTTCTGGGCATATTTCAAAATGATTACTTGCTTACTTTTCCACTCCCCCTGCTGGAAACATGGGGGGACTGCCCTCTGGCCTCCAAGCTGAGAACTTGATGAGGCTCCTAGAATTGAAACTCAGGAAATTGTGCACCAATAGCCACCACCACCATCACCACCACCACCACCACCAGGTTCAGCCTCCAGGAGTTTTTATCTCTCAAGCTAGTTCATGCTCAGGCTTCAGCAACTGGTCCACCACACTTGAAGAATTATACCTGCTGCTGCCTGACCAGGCAGTGGTGCAGTGGATAGAGCGTCAGACTGGGATGCGGAGGACCCAGGTTCAAGACCCCGAGGTCTCCAGCTTGAGTGCGGGCTCATCTGGTTTGAGCAAGGCTCACCAGCTTGGACCCAAGGTTGCTGGCTCAAGCAAGGGGTTACTCGGTCTGCTGAAGGCCCATGGTCAAGGCACATATGAGAAAGCAATCAATGAACAACTAAGGTGTTGCAACAAAATACTGATGATTGATGCTTCTCATCTCTCTCCATTCCTGTCTGTCCCTATCTATGCCTCTCTCTGTCTCTGTAAAAAAAATTAAAAAAAAAAAAAGAATTATACCTGCTGCTGACTCCAGCATGGTTTCTGGGTTGTGTCTGCTCCATGTAAGCTGTAATTCTTCGTGTCTGCCTGTCTCTCTAGTTTTTAGGGAGGTGGTTTGTCAAGTACTTTCGTTTTCTGATGCATCTTACAAAAGTTGTTGGTTTTCAGCTTTCTTCTTGGTGTGAGGATAAAAATGGTGACTTCCAATCTCCTTACACATTAGACCATCTCTTGTAGCATTTTAAACAATATAAAACCAAAACATTTGCTCTATCTAGAATTCTAGTGCAAACTGGGAGGTGTGGGTAGAGTTTTATCTTTCCAGGTGCCCCTCATTTGTCCAAAAGCATTTATTGAATAATACATTTCTTAAAAGACTTTATTTATTTATTTCAGAGAGGAAAAGGGGGGGACAGGAAGCATCAACTGTCATATTTGCCTTGACCAGGCAAGCCCAGGGTTTCAAAGGGGCAACCTCAGCATTCTAGGTCAACACTTTATTTACTGTGGAACTACAGGTAAGGCCTCCCCCCACACACACACTGATGAAATGCCGGCTCTATAATCTAGTTAATTTTCTTAAGTCCATGGAGCTACAGTATCTCTGGACATCCTACTCTGTGGCATTGATCCATAAGTTCATGTACCAATATCAATCCCTTTTGATTACCAAAACTTCAAAATATGTTGGAATGTCTAACAGGTTAGTCCTTACTCATTATTTTTGTTTTTCACATTATTTTCTTCTCTACTATTCATTTTTCCATAAGAGCTTTGACTAGTTTAAAAAAAAAATCTCCTAACAATATTTTTATTGGTTGTCAAGTAATGTTAAAATTTAACTTATAGGGGGAATGAACATCTTTGCAATGTTGAGGCTTCTGGTCAAGTACATAGGTAATCTTTCCACTTGTATAGGTAGGGTTGTTTTTTTTTAATGATCTTCAAATGAATTTTATAGTTTTTCTTTTTTTTATAAATAAATTTTTATTAATTTTAATGGGGTGACATCAATAAATCAGGGTACATATATTCAAAGAAAACATGTCCAGGTTATCTTGTCATTCAATTATGTTGCATACCCATCACCCAAAGTCAGATTGTCCTCCGTCACCTTCTATCTAGTTTTCTTTGTGCCCCTCTCCCTCCCCCTCCGCATCCCCCTCTCCCTCCTTTCCTCCCCTACCCCCTATAACCACCACACTCTTGTCCATGTCTCTTAGTCTCGTTTTTATCTCCCACCAATGTATGAAATCCTACAGTTCTTGTTTTTTTCTGATTTACTTATTTCACTCCGTATAATGTTATCAAGATCCCACCATTTTGTTGTAAATGATCCGATGTCATCATTTCTTATGGCTGAATAGTATACCATGGTGTATATGTGCCACATCTCTTTATCCAGTCTTCTTCTTTTTTTTTTACAGTGATTAAAGCCTTTAAGCAAACTCTTGACCAATACAGCAAGAATCCATAAAAGAGTAGTGTCCTTAACATGTTCACCAAATCCAAGTTGGCACCATCACCATTCCAAATCCCTGCAAATGCAACCCAACTCCAGTTCAGTCTGTTAGGAGCTGTCACAAGGAGCAGGAGTCCAGGAAAAGTCTGTATCCAGGAAAAGTCCGCATGGCACTGGAATTGTTGTCACAATTCTATACTTTGCAGCTCATGTCCAAGTCTGAATGACCACTGCTTCTAGCTGGTAATGATTCAAGTAGACTGGAAAAGCCATCTGCAGCATGCGTGGAGATGGAGCTTCTGTTCTCCTCTGCCTGGAGAGATGAGACCAGGTTGCTTTTCCCTGGAGCTCTGTGACTGTGGCGTGGTAAAGAGAACCTTGGGATACACTAAGCTGGGTGGCAAAGGTAGATGCATAATAGAAGCTGGCATATAGTTTTTCTTATAGATTCTCCATATTTTTAGTGCAGTCATTATTTTTTCTTATATTTTTGGTGGGGTATTTTCTTCCATTTAGCTCTTCCCATTAATTGCTGCTTTTATACACAAAAGTTGTAAAACTATATATATTAATTTGTACTCTGCTGTGTTATTGAATCCTCCTATTCTTTATAATATTTTTTTCATAAAATATTGTGGTTTTTTAGGTATAATTAATTAATATATAAAATACAATTTATTTGTTATGTAAAACAAGTAATAATTTTATTTCTACTTTTTCAATTATTTTATCTCCAGTATTTTACTAGTAATTCTAATTGTTCTGAAACAAATCCAGGTAATAATGATAACAGTGGACATTCTTGCTTTTTTTTTAATTTAATAGAAGTACTATCCAATGAAAAAGATGCTGTTGCTTTGAGTCTAAAATAGGTATATTTTATCTTACTAATGTAGCATATGTGTGTGTCTATATATGTATAGTTATATTTTAAATTTTATTTTTATATGTACTTTTTAATATTTATTTAAATATACATTTATATATTCAGTATTTATTTTAATATATGCATTTATATATTTTAATAAATATATAAATACATATATGAATATATAAACATGTATTTATTATTAAGCAGTTTTTATTATGAATGGATATTAAATTTTATTGAATGCTTTTCAGCATCCTTTAAAATAAGCACACACTTTTCAACTTAGCTTCATGAACATATTAACCATATTAAAAATTTCTTGTCATTGTATCACTCTTACAATCCTGGAATAGCCTGACCGGTGGAGGCACAGTGGATAGAGCATTGGCCCGGGATGCTGAGGTCCCTGGTTTGAAACCACAAGGTCAATGGCTTGAGCATAGCCTCATTGGCTTAAAAGTGGGATCACTGAAATGGTCCCAAAGGTCACTGGCTTGAAGCCCAAGGTCTCTGGCTTGAACAAGAGGTCACTAGCTTGGCTTGAGCCTGCTCCCCATCCCCCATCAAGGCACATATGAGAAGCAATTAATGAAAAACTGAAGTGATGCAACTACAAGTTGATGCTTCTTATTTCTCTTTTACTCTCTCACGCTTCCTGTCTCTCTCTCTCCCTCCCCCCCCCCAAAAAAAAACATGTTTGGTCATGGTGAGTTTCTATTTTTATCTGTTGCAAGTTCTAGTTCATAATATTTTATTTGTTAATTTTAAGTCAATATTCATAAGTGGCATTGGTCTGCAATTTTCTTTTGCTGAATTTTATTACTACATTCATTTTGTACACTGGAAGCACTCCCTTTCTGAGTTCTAGAACAGAACCATTTAATAGCATTGGAATTGCTATTCTGTATAGGTTTGGTAGAATTCCTTGTGGGAACAACTGAACTTAGTGATCTCTGGAGCTATAACTAGGAACTTCCTATTTTCTCTCTGGAGTTAGTCTCTTTATATTTTTGAAGTTTATTTAAGTAAATCATATATTCCTAAGAAATTATCTGGACTTCCTATTTTCTCTCTGGAAGTCAGTCTCTTTATATTTTTGAAGTTTATTTGAATAAATTATATATTCCTAAGAAATTATCTATTTTGTCCAGGTTTTTAAAATAAAATATTGAGAAGACATAAGCTTCTAACCAAGGTGAAATAACAGATACTAAATTTTAACCTCACCTCCACCCCCCCCCCACTCCAAACACACACATATCACTAAAATATATATATGAGGCAATTGTTTTCCAGACACTGGGCTTCAGGCAAGAAAGACAGTAATCTCTGAGAGTCAGGAAGCAACTGAAATGAGCCCAACAACTAAATGCCCCAGCCTATTGACGGAGCAGAGTTTTCAGTTCGGGGCTCAGGGAGGAGCAATCCAGGGAGAGCTGGACAGCTCCCAAGTTGAGGAGATGGGGCAGAGAGGACAGCGTGATGGAGGAGAGACGTGCATGGGGAGAAGACCTCAGTTTCCCTCCAGTGTTCGGCTGAGGACTGATTACCTCAGGTGCATGAAGAAGCTTACCTGAGGCCAGAGAGGATTCTCCCAGAGAGGACGAGAGGGAGCAGCACCTGCAGCACTCATCCATGCCCAAGAACCGAGCTTGTCTCTATCAGCGAGACTAGAAAGTCTTATTTTTCATGAAGAATAAGACACATAGCGGGGGGGGGGAGGAAATATATATATATATATTTAATGAACAGATCATCAGTGAACTGTAGGACAATTTCAAACTGCAAATATCTAGGCAAATAGAGTCCTTGAAAAAGAAGGTGAAGACAGGAAAAATATTTGATTATGATTATAATGGCCAAAAACTTACCAAATTTGATGTAAACTATAAACCCACAGATTCAAGAAGCTCACTGAATTTCAATCATACGAAACATATAACAATAAGGCACATTAAAAAGAAATAGCTCAAAACCAGTGATAAAGGGAAAATAGTAAAATCAGCCAGAGGAAAAGAAGACACATTATGCACAGAATAACTAAAATTAAGAATAACAGCTCTTTTTGTCAGAAATAATGCAAGTGAGATATCAAGGCAGTAACATTAAAAAAATTTTTTTTCTTAAGTGAGAAACAGGGAGGCAGAGTGACAGACTCCCACATGTGCCCTGACTGGGATCCATCCAGCAAGCACCCTATGGGGCGATGCTCTGCCTATCTGAGATTGCTCTGTTGCTTGGCAACCAAGCTATTTTAGCACCTGAAGCAAGGTAATGGAGCCATCCTTAGCACCTGGGGCCAACTTACTCCAACTGAGCCATGGCTGCAGGAGGGGAAGAGAGAGTGTGTGAGAGAGAGTATTGAGAGGAGGAGGGGTGGAGAAGCACATAGATGCTTCTCCTGTGTGCCCTGACCAGAAATTTAACCCAGGAGATCCATACACTGGGCCAATGCTCTACCTTTGGACCAGCTGGCCAGGGCCAGACAGTAACATCTTTAAAGAACTGAAAGAAAAGTAGTTTGTCAACTCAAAATTCTATGCTTCACGAAAATGTCTTTAAAAAATTAAGGCAAAATAAAGACATTTTCAGACATATAAAAGCTGAAAGAATTTGCCTATAGCAGACCTGCACTGCAAGAAATATTAAAAGATGTCTTTCAGGTCTGAGCAGGCAGCGGCACAGTGGATAGAGCATCAGGCTGAGATGCTGAGGACCCAGGTTTGAAACCCTAAGGTCACTGGCCTGAGTGCAAGCTCACCAGCTTGAATGCGGGGTCACTGGCTTGAACATAGGATCATAGACATAACCCCATGAAAGTGGTTTGAGCCAAAGGTGGCTGACTTGAGCCCAAGGCCACTCATTTGAGCAAGGGGTCATGGCTTGGCTGGAGCCCCCAAGTCAAGGCACATATGAGAAAGCAATCAATGAATAACTAAAGTGTTGCAGCAAATAATTGATGCTTCTCATCTCTCTCCCTGCTTGTCTATCTGTCCCTGTCTGTCCGTCTCTCTTCCTTTCTCATTCTCTTGCTTAAAAAAATGTTCTTCAAGTAGATGGAATATGATTTGAAAGGGAATCATGAATCTATACAAAGGCATGAAAAATATCAGAATTTGTAACTATATGGGTAGAGAGAGAAGGTTTTGTTCTCATTATTTAAATATATTGACTATTTAAACAAAGAATAACTATTCTCTGAGGTTTATTAATTATGTAAGTAATATGTGAAAATGTATGACAATAATAGAACAAAGTTGGGGATGAGAAAATGAAAGTATGCTATTGCTAAGTTCTTATACAATATGGGAAATGGCATAATAGCACTAAAAACCACTCTGTAATAAGTAACTGCTGTATAAAATGTTAAAGCAACCACTAAATAACAAAACAAAAAGTTACAGCTAATAAAATCAGCAAATAAAAGAAAACAAAAACATTAGTTCGAATAATTATAATTATTGTATTATAATAATCATAATTAATAAATCAATCCAAAAAGCCTTTTTAAGAACAGAGAAAAAACAGAGGGGCATTCACATCAATAATCACATTAAATGTGAATAGTCCAATTACCTTAATTAAAAGACAGTTTTTCATATTGAATGGAGGAGCAAAATCCAACTGTATGCTGCCTATAGGAAACATATTAAATGTGAAGACATAATAAATTAAAAGAAAAGTAATGGAGTAAGATATAACATGCTAACACTAATCAAATAAAACTGGAATTACTATATTAATACCAGACAAAGTAGATTTCAAACAAAGGAAATAACCAGGGATAAAGAAAGAGGGTAACCAGATTGGTTTTCTTGAAATATTTGATTTATTTAAAATATGATGTTGGAAGGGAGTGCTGTGGATACTTTTGCTTACCAAAATGATGAACAGGTGGGTTCTAGAGCAAATTAAGACTGAAACATTGCTGGAGGTTAACAATAATAATAATAAAATAGTAATAACTGAAGCTGTCCTACTTCAGGAACATCATGTCAAGCAGAGTTCTTCAGAAAGGAAAATAATGTTGGAAAGAATAGAAGGTAGCAGGGGCAGAGAAAGACCACATATGAGATGAGCTGGCTCCATAAAAGAAGCAATTAGCATGTGTCCACAGGATCTGAGCAGGGATGTTGAGACCAGGACCTGTGGACATCACTTACTCATAGGTTTGCCAGGAATCAACAGCATATAGACACACACAGAGAAAGAATTTTTTTTTTTTTTTGTATTTTTCTGAAGCTGGAAACGGGGAGAGACAGTCAGACAGACTCCTGCATGCGCCCGACCAGGATCCACCTGGCACGCCTACCAGGGGCGATGCTCTGCCCACCAGGGGGCGATGCTCTGCCCCTCCGGGGCGTTGCTCTGCCGTGACCAGAGCCACTCTAGCGCCTGGGGCAGAGGCCAAGGAGCCATCCCCAGCGCCCGGGCCATCTTTGCTCCAATGGAGCCTTGGCTGCGGGAGGGGAAGAGAGAGACAGAGAGGAAGGAGGGGGTGGGGGTGGAGAAGCAAATGGGCGCTTCTCCTATATGCCCTGGCCGGGAATCGAACCTGGGTCCCCCGCATGCCAGGCCGACGCTCTACCGCTGAACCAACCGGCCAGGGCCCAGAAAGAGATTTTGTCATAGCAAAAGGGTCAATTCATCAAGAGGACAAGGTAATCTTAAATATCACTTAATAAAAGAAAATAAAAATAACTGAATAGAAACTGATATGACTGCAGGGAAAAATATATAGTGTCATAGTTATATTTAGAGAATTCAGTAATCCTCTCTCAATAATTGATAGAACAAATAGACAAAAACTCAGTAAGAATATAGACTATTTGAACAATGCTATCACCCAACTTGACCTAAGATATTTATGGAACATTCCACCCAATAATAGCATAATATACATTATTTTCAAGTGTATATATAATTATATCAAGTTAGAACAAATTTGGGATCATAAAACAAGTCTCAAAAAATGTTCAGTGTTCCAAGCCATACAAAATTTGTGCTCTATTCACAGAGTAATTAAATTTAAAACCAGTAACAAAAAACTCTACTAAAAATTCTTCATACATGTGGAAACTTTGACAATACATTTCTAAATAAGTCATGACTCAGAGAAGAAAAACAAACTAGACAATATTCTGAACTGAATGAAAATAGAAACACTACAAATAAAAATTTATGAGATGTCACTAGAGCATTTAGGGAGAAATATGGAACTCTACTAAACATAAATATTTGAAAACAAATGTCTCAAGCTTAGAGTCTGAGATTCCACAGAAGATTAGAAAAAAATAGCCAGTTAAACCCCAAAGTAAGTAGAAGAAACAAAGTAACAAGGATCAGAGTGGAAATAAATGCAACAGAAAGCAGCAAGGCAAAAAAAAAAAAAAAGAGTCAATAATATCAAAAACTGTTTTTTTTAAAAGAAGACTGATGAAATTGATAGACATTAATTAAGGCTGATCAGAAAAAAAGAGAGAAGTAACAAGTTATCAAAATCAAAAGAGATAAATGTGATATCACCTCAGAATCAAAAGATAATAGGACAATAAGGAAATATTATAAACAATTTTATGCCAATTAATTTGATGCTAGATGAAATGGACAAAGTCTTTGAAAGACACAAACTATCAATGTTCACTCAAGAAAACATAGATAAACTGAATAAGCCCTCACAACACACACAAAAATTCTATTCCAAGGTAGCTTTACTGGTGAATTCTAAGAAATATTTAAGAAAAAACATAATTACAATTCTACAAAAATTTTTCCAGAAAATTAAGAGGGAAGGAATCCTTTCCAATTCATTCTAAGACCAGCATTAATTATGCCTACTCAAAAACTAGACATAATATTAAGGAAAAGACAGTATAGACCAATATCTCTCATGGAAATAGGTGGAAAAATATTCATCAAAATTTTAGCTAATCTCTCTGACAATGTTATCAAAAGCAAAAGATATTTTGTCTAAGTGGGGTTTTCCCCCAAATGCACGTTTGGATTAACATTGAGAAGTTAATCAATGTAGTTTACTTTATTAACAAACTGGAAAAGAAAAATCATACCATCACCTTAATACCCACAGAAAATTATTTGATAATATCTAACGTATGCTCAAGATGAAAGCCCTTATCAGACAAAAATTAGAAAGGCATCTACCACAAATCTGCAGATGACGTGATACTTACTGGAAAAGACCAATGCTTCCCTCTTGGTATCAAAAACAACACATTTCTATTCAACGTGGTACTACAGACTCCAGCCAATCCAAACAGGCAAGAAAAAGAAACTAAAGGTGTTTGTATTGAAAAGAAAACAGGAAAATTATCTTTATTTGCATATGACATGGTCACCTATGTAGTAATCTGATGGAACCTATGAAAAAGCTAATAGAATTAGCAAACGAGTTTAGCAAGGTTCCAGAGTACCAGATTAATAAACAGAGATCACTTGTATTTTTGTGTACTCACATCAAACAATGGGACATTGAAAATCTAATACCATTTGCATTAGCATAAAAATATGAGATATTTAGGGATTAATCTGTTAAAGGTAGTGATAGAACTATACACTAAAAACTACAAAATGTTACTGAGAAAAATTAAAGAAGCTAGAAGACCTAAATAAATGAATAAATATACTGTGTGTCCGTGAGTTGAAAAACTCAATGTTGTTAAGTTGTCAATTTGTGGCAAATTGATCTACTGAAGCAATTCAATCTCAATTGAAATTCCAGCAGTTTTTATAAAATTTTATAATTAAATCTAAAATTCATACAGAAATGCAAGGTACTTAAGATAGACAAAACAATATTTAAAAATAAGAGCAAATTTAGAAAGCTAACACAATCTAACTTCCCAATTATATAATGAGTGTACAGAAAGCAAGACAGTGTAAATTTGTTGAAAATATAGACAAAAAAAAAAAAAATCAATGGAATAGAATGGAGGGTCCAGAAATTAGCTACACTATAGTGACACTGATTTTGATCAAAGGCAACTGGATGAAGAAATCATACCCTTTTCATTACAAGGCGCTGCAACAATGAAATATCCATATTTAAAAAGATGACTTGCCCTGGCCAGTTTGCCAGTTTGTTCAGTGGTAGAGTGTCAGCAGCATGTGGAAGTCTTGGGTTCAATTCCTGGTCAGGGCATACGGGAGAAGCAACCATCTGCTTCTCTTCCCCCTCCCCTTCTCTCTCTCTCTCTCTCTCTCTCTCTTCCCCCCCCCTCACCCCACTACCTTCTACCTTCCCCCTTCCCCACCCCCACCCAACAGCCAGGGCTTATTCCAGCGGGTTGGCCCCAGGCACTGAGGAAATGCACCATGGCCTCACCCCCATGTAAAAAATAGCTCAGATGCCTAGCAATGGAGTAACAGCCACAGATGGACAGAACATCACCCCCTAGTCGTGGATCCCAGTCAGGGCACATGCAGGAGTCTGTCTCTCTGCCTCCCTCCCTCTCACTTAATCATAAAATTAAAAAGTAAAGAAAAAAAAATAAAATAGATGAATTGAGCTTTTTTTTTTGTGTAGCCTGCTACTGTGTTATAAATGGAGATGAATTCCCATGCCAAAGTAAAAATATTGTTTTATTTAGAAAGTAAAATGATGGTGGGAATGTGGGGTTGAAAGGAATCATTAGGCCATCAAACCAACCTGGCACCTTGAATCGCTGAAACCTTATTAGGTTGACATAAATAAAGGCAAAAGAAAGAATAGTGATGATAAAAAACATTAAAAAGTCTACAGTTTCAAAATAGTTATTTTCAGAAGTTTGTATCAGGTATCAAATATAAGAGGGAAATGGGAGGCCTGTGGCTTATCAAGACTAAAAGAACTTCTGAGACTGGAGGCAGTTCTGTTGGGGGTTGTTGATACAACTGAGGGTAAGTAGTGAGTGTGTCGGCATATGACCAGCGCCTTACGGCTCACTTTCCCAAAGTGGTCTCCCACACCTCATTTCAGAGTGTGACCTGTAGGGAGGTCTTGCACAGGCTTTCCATCATCCTGCTCCTGGGACAAAAATGTATTTCAGAGATGGTCTCAGACCCCACCCGTTCCTAACACCTACCAGGTTCACTAGACAAGTTTAATAGGAAAGTGTTCGTTGCCGAGACCAGCTCAGCTGTGGGCAGGCATGAAAGCAAGGCGCTGCAGGACTGAAGAAAACACATACACAAGACACAACATACAGAGAAAGATGGGTACAGGGGACTCCCAGCCTCTAGGACTGAGAGCCCAGATCACTGCAGCCTCATAGAATTTATTGGTCTCTTTGCTCATTAGGTAAATTAACAGAGCCTGGATTCAGGTGCATAGAAGGGTAGTTAATTAATGTCTTTCAGGTATGTAAGGAAAGGCCATAGGGATCAACTGTTTTCCTTTAAACAATCTTTTCTAGTGCTTGCAAGGGCAGCGTTCTGCTCCCGCAGGACCTGGCGTTCCAAAGTCCACACAAAAGACTTGTCTCAGGACCATAGTGTAAACCCCAGCCATTTTCTCACAGTTCGTTATCCCCATTTTACTGAGGAAACAGCCTGCTCAGAAGGCACACCTAACACCTCCCTGCTCTGCCTGCCTCTTGGTTTGGAAGTGAACCCTGCAACAACCGCAACACTCTCAAAAGATACCTCTGATAAAAGTGAGCTCAACCACCCTATGCTGAGGACATACAGCTCAACCACAGGGAGGTCGGCCTGAGCTGAGCCCCATGGAACCAAGCTAGGACCCATCCCTCCATAAATCCTGAAATATTAGACTGTTTAAAAGTTATAAATTGGCCTGAAGCACAGAGGTTGCTTGTTTGATCCCGGGTCAGGGCATCTACAAGAATGAACTGATGTTCCTGTCCCTCTCTATCTCTCTTCCTTCCTCTCTGCAAAAAAAAAAAAAAACCCACAAAAAACAAAAAACTGTACCTATTATGCCCGGGCCAGTTGGCTCAGTGGTAGAGAATCAACCCAGTGTGTGGATGTCTCGGGTTCAATTGCCAGTTAGGGCACACAAGAAAAGCAACCATCTGCTTCTCTATCCCTCCCCCCCCCCCCCTTCATCTCCTGCAGCCATGGCTGTATTGATTTGAGGACATTGACCCTGGGTGCTAAGGATGGCTCCATGGAGACTCTGCCTCAAGTATTAAAAATAGTTCAGTTTCAAGCATCGGGCCCAGACAGGGTTGCTGGGTGCATCCCGGTTGAGGCACATACAGGAGTCTGTTTTTCTATCTCCCCTCCTCTCACTTGGAAAAAGAGGAAGAAAAAAGTTATAAAAGTTATGAAATGATAAGATTAAAAATTTGGTCCAGTGTTTTTGGAAAATATTACAATTGTATTGAGAGCCCAGTATAGAAAATTTGTGGAATTCACAGATTTCAGGGTGCCATGGTGCTTTAATCTCAAGGAAGGGGGATGTGGGTGGTGGGTCCCAGTCCTCCCTTGTTTGTATCTGGGGGGCTAAGGGGGTTTTACATGAGAAGACTCTCTGAGCTCCTGTGGAGCAAATATAAACTCGGTGTCCCATAAATAACCAAAACCAGGTATTCATTTTCTCCAGAGAAGTTCGGAGGAGAGGGCTATGGGTAAGAGTTGGTGAGGGAAAGAATGGAATGTTTTTTGTTTTGCTTTGTTCTGTTTGATGAGGTGGACTAATAGAAGATGGAGGTCTTGAATCACTTCATTAGGAATAATGACTGGCATTTATAGGGTGGTTTCTTTCTTCTGAAGATCTAAAGACGTTTTCATACCTACTATTTTCTGCAACCTGACAAACAAGACACTGTTGTGAAATAAACATCAATGCAGAAATGTTGCCTAAAGAAAATGGCTTGAGAACCCGAGACCTGCGTGTGCTTGGAAAAGGAGCAGTCCCACCCCCCTCGAGGCGGGAGTGGGGGTGAGGTGTTGCGGGGTGGGGACAGGGCTGTGCAGGCAGTACCACTGAGCCGGCCGGTCCTTGCAGACACTCGCAGACTTAGGTGCTGCCTTGTTGCCTCCGGAAGAAGTCAGTAGAGTGCAGAGGGCTTCATGTCCCCAGAAATCTTTTTCAATCACTTTTTCCAAAAAGTAGACTTTATTTTAGAGCAGGTTGAGGCTCACACCAAACCTGAGGGAAGGCACAGAGATTTCCCATGGCCCCCTGGCCCCGTGCAGGCACAGCCTCCCCACCATCAGCTTCCCCATCATAGTGGCTGTGTGTTAAACCAATGCAGCTGCATGGACACATCAGCATTGCCCGGAGTTCAGAGTGTACCATAGTGTTTGGTGCTGGACATTCTGTGGGTTTGGACACATGTATATGGTCATGTACCCACCATTACAGTGTCACACAGAGCAGTCTCACTGCCCTAAAAGTCACTGTGCTCCACCTGTTAACCTCCCACCCAAACCCCTCGCAGCCCCTCACCTTCACGGTTCCCACAGATTTGCCTTTTCCAGAATGTCTTACAGTTGGAATCAGACAAGATGTAGCCCTTAGAGATTGGCTTCGTTCACTTAGCAATATGCATTTAAGGGTCCTCCAAATCTTTAATAGTTCTTTTCTTTTTAGTGCTGAGTAATTAATATATTTTCTGAATGTACCAGCTTGTTTATTTATTCACCTACTGAAGAACATCTTGGTTGCTTTCAAGTTTTGGTGATCATGAATAAAGCTGCTATAAACCTCCATGTGCAGGTTTTTGTGTGGACACACATGTCAGCTCCCTTGGGTAAATACCAAGGAGTGCGATTGCTGGATCCTACGGGGAGAGCAGTTGAGTTTCATAGGAAACCGCCAAGCTGTCCTTCATTTTGGACTCCCAGTGGAGACAGCAGTCAGGCCCTGACAGGGACAGAGCGGAGCTAGAACAGACCAGCAGGGCAGCCTCTCCTCTCAGCGACACTTGCTGAGTCACTTCCTGGATGGGGTTTCACACTGGTCATGTCCGCTGGGAGTCCATGAGAAAGTGGCTGGCGTCCTATGTCAGCAGTGGGACCCAGTGTGCCTCTGGGGCCTGGGGGCACAGATGATTGGTCCTTTGGTTTTGCTTGTTCAGCATTGCTAAGACAGAGCGCCTACCATGTGCCGGGCGCCCCTGTGCTCCTGTGTCAGTCTCCCCACAGCCCACAGCTTTAGGCTGATGCACAAACAACACTGGTCGTGGTGCCACTTAAACCACAGGGTCGCCCACCAAGTGGAGATGTAGGCCAGGCCACGACGTGGCTCCTTGTCTGAACCACACAGGAGGGCCTGTGTCTGAGCTCTCACAGGGACACTGGTCACGTGGCTGTGGACACAGAAGCATGGAGACTTAGAAACTTGAACACATGAGACACTCTGTAGGACAAAAACATGTTTTCTTTAAGCAAAATCTACGTAAGCAGATAAAAAAGAATAGAGAAGAGGAATGCGTTTAGAATAAAAGAGAACAGATATACCTAACAATCTAATGCAATGTGTAGCCCTTGTTTACAGACAGATTTTTAAAAGCCAAATGAAAAAAAAGGGCATTTTAGAGACAATCAAGGAAGTCTGAATATGTGCTGGGCATTCAATATATCAAAGAACAATTGGGTTCTGATTATGATTATAACAATTAGAGATGATAACAATGTGTGT
This sequence comes from Saccopteryx bilineata, assembly GCF_036850765.1. Classification (NCBI taxonomy): domain Eukaryota; kingdom Metazoa; phylum Chordata; class Mammalia; order Chiroptera; family Emballonuridae; genus Saccopteryx; species Saccopteryx bilineata. The sequence goes on along the minus strand of NC_089491.1, from coordinate 102,903,612 downwards.
TACATTAAAAGAATGAGTGTCCTTTTGGTTCAGAGATACACATAGAAGAAAGGATCAAGACATATGCAGTCCTTGCTTGACCTGTGGTGGCTCAATGGATAGAGTGTCGACCTGGAATGCTAATGTTGCTGGTTTGAAACCCGGGGCTTGCCTGGTCAAGGCACATAGGACAAGTAATCAATGAACAACTAAAGTGAAGCAACTACAATTTCTCTCTCTCTCTCTTCTCTAAAATTATTTTTAAAAATCTTAAAAACCTCCCATTAGGCCTCAGCGCCCCAATATAGACACAGACAAGAAGTGATGCAGTAGATGAAGCACTGACCTGGAATGCTGAGGACCCAGGTTCAACCCCAAGACCACTGGCTGCAGCGTGGGCTCACCAGCATGAATGCGGAGTCACTGGCTTGAGCGTGGGATCACTGAAATAATTCCATGGTGGCTGGTTTGAGCCCAAGGTCACTGGCTTGAGCAAGGGGTCACTGGCTTAGCTAGAGCCCCTCAGTCAGGGCACATATGAGAAGCAATCAGTGAACAACTAAGGTGCTGCAACTACAAGTTGATGCTTCTCCTCTCTCTCCCTTCCTGTCTGTCTGTCTGTCTCTCTCTCTCATGCTTAAAAAAAAAGAGAGACACATGCAGTTCATTATTAGCTCTGATGCTCTGATCAACTTCAACAAACGCACACAAATCAACAAGCCTGGGTCACAGATGCATGGTTCCTAAACACAGGCTGCTGGGCCCCAGAGCTTTCCATCCCTTAGGGCTGGGGCAGGACCTAGTATTTGCATTTCTGACAAGTTCCAGGTGTTGCTGATGCTGGGGTTCACACCGGAGGGAACCTCAGTATAAATGAAACAAGCCTGCAAATGGGGACAATCGCTGAAGCTGCGTTTGGGGTCCATGGGGTTTCTTTATTCTATCCACATCTGTGCACTTGATACAGGTGGTTTTTAACATCTTCCAAACAATATGCTCTCTACACTCAGAGTTAAAAACACATGGACGATTCAGAAATCAAATTCTTGCCAGTACCTTCCTTTCCCCAAACCTTCTATGAGAAATCAAATTGTGAATCTAGTGGAAGCTCAACCGCCCAACAGGTGTGAGTCACTCTCCTCTCTCTTTTACACTTGGGTGGGATTCTAGCAAAGTGACACAGCCACAAGCACACCCTGAGAGGAAACTGCAGCAGGTGGAGAGGTCCCAGCAATTTGCCACAACGGGAAAATCTGTGTTTAAATTATATAATTTAATAATAATTCGTGTTCAAATCAGTTGGCTGTGAAAACATTTAACACTGTTTGGCTGTGGATGACAGACACCCACCTCGCACACCCCTAGTCCCCCACATGTTGGCGGGAATGTAAAAGCAGTGATTTAAACAGAAGTACTTGTTTCTCTTTGCTCTTGGGCCTCCGAGCAAGCTGGTCAGGGGCCAGCCCCCTACTCTGCCGGCCTCATCGCCCAACATGGCAGAGAAAGCACAGGGCATGTCTGGAAGATTCCTGAGGCTCTGAGCCTGCCATCAACGTTTCTGTTAGGGCTCCACTCCTGCCAGGGAGCAGTCAGAAGAGGACAGGTGCGCAGGAGAGGCCGAGCTCTCTGCCAGGGTGCATGGCCGGCAGAAAGCATCATGAAAGGACCACCTTTCTTCCCTTACACTCTGGACCCACCAAAGCCTCAGAACCCAGCCCTTCAAGTAAGTCTCTTGTGAAGTTGCACTGCCGTATGTAGGAAAAATGAGACAAGAACCAGCATGACCCATTAGCAAAGTGGAATTTGAATTCTAGATCCCAAGCAACCAAGTGAGAAACCCAGCTTGATGCTGGGGGCAGGGACAGCCCTTCGGGTCTGTGGGATAGGCCAGCACAAGTTCACATCCTGCCTCTATCTAAAGTGGGTGAAGTCAGCGATTTTAAGGATAATCTACTTCCTGCCATTTTGCTTACTTAAAAATAGCTTACACTTTAGCACATAAAATCTTTCAAATCAGAGAAAACCAAGAACTGCATGATTCCATACATTGGCGGTACATAAAAACGAGACTAAGAGATATGGACAAGAGTATGGTGGTTATGGGGGGAGAAGGAGGGGGAGAGAGAGGGGGAGGGGAGGGGCACAAAGAAAACTAGATAGAAGGTGACAGAGGACAATCTGACTTTGGGTGATGGGTATGCAACATAATTGAATGACAAGATAACATGGACATGTTTTCTTTGAATGTATGTACCCTGATTTATTGATGTCACCCCATTAAAATTAATAATTTATTTATAAAAAAATAATCTTTCTGAGGCAGATGTCGTGATCCTTGGGGAGGGGACATCTGGAGTTGGCCTATGGTCCCCCTGCAGGTGGCAAAGTTCTACTCTGTCCTGCAAGTATATTTGGTCTTAAAGACTTAGAGATCATTGCTGATTTAAAATAAAATGACAAGAAATAGATATATTTTGTAGAAAAATTACCAAATGTAGCCTAGCCAGTGGTGGTGTAATAGATAAAGCATTGGACTGCGACACTGAGGACCCAGGTTCGAAATCTGGTCACTGGCTTGAGCTCAGGCTCATCTGGCTTGAACGTGGGCTGCCAGCTTCAGTGTGGGATCATAGACATGATCGATCCCATGGTTGCTGGCTTGAGCCCATGGTCACTGGCTTGAGCAAGGCGTCATTGACTTGGCTTGAGCCCCTGGGTCAAGGCACATATGAGAAGCAATTAATAAACACCTAAAGTGATGCAAGTACAAATTGATGCTTCTCATCTCTCTTCCTTCCTGTCTCTCTGTCTGTCTGTCTGTCTCTCTCTCAAAAAAAAATTACCAAATGTAGCTTTAAAAAATCTTATTTTCACCATAAGCTTTGTTAACTATATATGGGGGGAGGGGGTCACCATTCACATTTAACTAGATATATTCTTTTTTTTTTTATAGAAGTGATTTTAATGTAAAAACTTGAAGCAAACCCTAAGTGTTCAATAATTTTCCTTTAAGAAAGACTTCAGGCCTGATCTGTGGTAGTGCAGTGGATAAAAGCGTTGACCTGGGATGCTGGGGTGGCTGGTTCAAAACCCTGGGCTTGCCTGGTCAGGGAACATATGAGAGTTGATGCTTCCTGCTCCTCCCCCTCTTCTCTATTTCTCTCTCTCTCTCTCTCTCTCCCCTCTCTAAAATGAATAAATAGCCAGAATAGGCAGTGGATAGAGCATCAGATTGGGATGCAGAGGACCCAGATTCAAAGCCCTGAAGTTGCCAGCTTGAGCGCGGGCTCATCCTGCTTGAGCACAGGCTCACCAGCTTAAGTGTGGGGTCGCTGGCTTGAGCGTGGGATCATAGACAACCCCATGGTCACTGGCTTGAGCCCAAAGGTCGCTGGCTTGAAGCCCAAGGTCGCTGGCTTGAGCAAGGGGTCTCTTGCTCTGCTGTAGCCCCCCCAGTTAAGGCACATATGAGAAAGCAATCAATGAACAACTAAGGTGCTGCTACGAAGAACTGATGCTTCTCATCTCTCTCCCTTTCTGTCTGTCCCTCTCTCTGTCTCTGTCACAAAAATAAAATAAAAATAAAATAAATAAATAAAATCTTTCTTAAAAAAAGAGAGAGAGCTCAGACTTAAAAAAAAAAGAAAGAAAAGAAAGACTTCAAATAGTCTTGAGCTTGAGGCCGCTAAACCTTGGAAACTCACGCTTTAACCCCACGGGGCAATCAGAATTCACGGTGATGCCAGATTTAAACACACCTGATATGTGTGGACTGAGCCACACTCAGCACGGTGGAAACCCCATTCCCTGCCACTGGTTCGGGGAGAAAGTAGAGCTTCAAAGGTCTGAAGGACGGGCAGCCCGAGGGCCGATGCTCCTCACGTCCTCTCCAGCAGGCCACCCTCACCCGCTCTCAGGTTCTTGTCCCCAGAGGAGGCCTGGGAATACCAGGCTCTCCCTGGGCTTTCTTGTTCTTTCCCATCCGCTTAGACAGAGAGGGAGGTTCAAAGGCACCAGGGAAGAAGGCGAAGCAGACTTCAAGTCCAAGCCTGCCTGTACCTTAGCCCAGGGGGAGCCAGTGAACATGGCGGGGGTGGAGGAGGGGGAGACAGGGGCCCGACCTACCGTGGGAAGATGCTGCCTGCTGTCCCCACGAAGGAACCACAGAGCCCTCTTTCTCATGTGAGCAGTCTTACAAGGGTCCTCTGGCTCCCACATCAGCCCACAAATTTTTTCTTTTAATTATACCATAGAGCAAATCAACAAAATGACTACGATGTGGTCAGCCAAGAAAACTCACCACACATACAACTACGTATGTCATTAATAAGATGAGGTCCACCTTCCAAACAACAAACTGAGGAGGAGCCTTTCAAACCCCCGCCCTCCATCCTTCCTCCTCAACAGTGACCCGACCCAGCCCTGAGTCCACTTGATGGGCACAACGATGGAGAGAGATAGGAAGGAGTATAGGTGGGCTGGTGGGCCGGTGGCCACAGTGAGCAGCCTTCCTGGGACCCAGCTCTGTGGGTAGCTCTGCGACAATACCCAAGGAGACCTTCTGAAATACTGAGGATCAGGACCCTGCATATGAATTTGGCACAGGAAACGCAATTCAGCCCATACCACCCAGGAAGGAGGGGTCGGGGGGGGGCGGAGACATTGCATGAGGCAGGCACTGAAAGCCGCTGGAGGGACCTGCCCATGTGCACCTGGAAGCCCCGCGGGGTCCCTTTGCACAGACAGACCCCCTATTTTATTGCTGTTTCCAAGGAACAAATGAATCACAAGTGCTTACTTGGATGTGAGGCTACAAACGGCCTTTCTGGGGCAAGCATCGCTGTGAGCCCTGCACCCTGACCTTTGAGGTTTACCTGCAATTTCACAGCCTGCACAAGCAAGAGTCCAGCAGCTCGCTAGCTCCCCAAACAGCACAGCATTCGTTTCTGTCTTCAGAGAAGTTGGGGTGCATTGACCATCCCCATCCACTTCTGCTTTTTACCCATCGTCTCACACTTATTTTGCCACCTTTTACTTGGGAAATTTTTTTCAAAATAAATATATTTTTTTAATTTTTAAATTTTATTTAGAAAATTTAACAGGATGACATTGATCAATAAGAGTATATAGGTTTCAGGTAAACATTTCTATAACATTTGAACTGTTGATTGTGTGGTGTGCCCATCACCCAAAGTCAAATTATTTTCCGTCATCTTATATTTGTCCCTCTTTATACCTTCCTCCCCACACCCCTTCTCCCTTCCCTCTCTTCCTCTTCCAGATCTCCTTCCGCTTGGTAACCACTTCAAAAATTAAAACCATAATCTTTTGGCCAATTGTCTCATTTGACTCTAATCAATCTATTAAGCATAATAACATAGGTGGGTTTTTTTTCAGTGTTATACGAAGATCATAAAGTGGGACTATCTGAGAATCCCTAACTTTATTTGCCCAAGTAGGACTGAAAATTGACATTTTATTTCAAGTAAGTGTGGTTAAGTGTGGTTCATTGACTTCTTTGTACATACATATGACGCTTCATGATGGGGGAGAAGGGGACTGAAGGCCCACTGAGGGCTTCAAGTGTCAATGTCCAGATAACTTCCCAAATGAAAATGTATAAAAAGAGCTTTTTTGTTTTTTTCCAATTTTTGCTTTGAGAAAAAACCCCCGTCTCTCAGCACATGTCCATTTTCTCTGTCACCCTCTTCTTTCTTTGCATGGTTTGGTGTCATGTTGTAAATTTTCTCTGATTTTCAGATCCTTCTTTTGTCCTTGTAGTTCTCATCTTTTCCTTTTCTTTTTCCTTGATTCTTAAGTTCAGTTTTTGCTTGTTCTGACAAAGCACTAGTTATTAAAATTCAGAGCAGGATAGGTTTCTTTTTCTTTCTTTTTTTTTTCTTCTTCCATTTTGCATGTCCCCTCTCTCACTGAATTATAAGATAGATAGGCTACTGTGCGGTGACAAGACTTCAGGACATCACACAGTGTGACATCTCTGGTCTGGAGGTGTTACAGGACACGAGCATCCATGCGGCATTGCTCACTGGTGCCTGGAGCTGACACCTGTAGAGACTGGCAGTTTGAAGTTTCTGTCCTTTGCAAGGTGGCTTTCACACTGCAGGTTCACAGCATATGGGATGGAAAAGGACGCATTAGCTATGTGGTTCTGGCTGAGCCAGCTTTCTCTGCCTGCTTCTGGGTGCTTTCCCAATGTATCACTCCTTCTCACCTACGAACACGGCACTTCAAAGCAGGCACAACTCTTTCCACTGCTCGTCACACATTCCGCTCCATTCCAACTTTCCCTCCTCAGAACTTTGCAAAGGACAGATGTCCTCATCCTCAGGAATGTCAGTGTATTCCTGGGCCCCTGACACTGGACACTGCTCACTGACTATGAACAAATGGCCAGGCTGGGACTCTCTGCATGTGCTTCTCTTCCTGCTCTGTTTGCTGGGCCTGAGGGGTTAGCCACGTGAGTCCTAGTTTATCACCACTGCGAATGCTGGCTCACAGGTTGCAGTTGCTCATAGCATCAGGGAGGAGCCACCCTCCGAGCACTGTGTCACCAGGACATGTGATATCAGGTGGGAAAGCAATGTGGCTATGTCCAAGGCCAGCACATCCACATAGCATTTGAGCCTGACCAGGTGGTGGAGCACTGGATAGAGTGTCAGCCTGGGACACTGAAGTTCCACATTCAAAACCTTGAGTTCACTGGCTTGAACACAGATTCACCAGCTTCAGCGCAGGGCCCCAGCTTGAGCGTGGAATCACAGACATGAACCCATGGTCGTTGTCTTAAGCCCCAAGGTTGTTGGTTTGAGCCCAAGGTCGCTGGCTTAAGCAAGGGGTCATTGGCTGGGGGGAGCCCCCCAGTCAAGGCACATATGAGAAAGCAATCAGTGAGCAACCAAGGTGCTGCAACTATGAGTTGATGTTTCTCATCTCCCTTCCTGTTTGTCCCTGTCTCTTTCTCTCTCTAAAAGAAAAAGAAAAAGAAGAAGAAGGAGGAGGAGGAAGAGGAGGAGGAGGAGGAGGAGGAAGGAGGAGGAGGAGGAGGAGAAGGAGAAAGAGAAGGAGAAGGAGAAGAAAGGAAAAAAGGAAAGCAGGCTCGCTCTTGCCAGGATCCAGACGGGGTCAGTCTGGGCAACCTCGTGGGTCCTTCCCCTTGACATTAGATAAGAAGGTCAGACACGCTCGAGCGTTTCCAGGGCTGGATCATAACCTTGTGGTGCAATAAACTTGTATTTGTGAAAAAGCCTTCTCCAGGTGACATTTTTCTGTCCCTCTGACAAACACAGCCAGCTGCCCTTGCAGCCTCCTTCCGTGACTGACGGACTGTTTGGGGTGCTCCATAGACTTCTGAGTATAAGGAACCTGAGTTTACACAGAACACACAGATGAGTCCACTCGTGGGAGAACTCAACCCCTAGAGAACTGTAGGTTCCTTCCCAAGAAACCAGAGTTGATAAATGCCACATGGGCTACGGCTCAGGACCCTGGTCCCCGAGCCCAAAAGCCTCATGACCCTCAGAGAGTGGGGTTCCCTCGCTGGCTCCAGGTAAATGGACCAGTAACACCTCCCCAGCCCTCTGGACCTACAGCACCAATAGTCAGTCTTCGAGCAGTAGGTAAACCCTGTTCAGAGGTCCGTGAAGCCAGTTTCTATTTTTATTTCAGGCTTGAGACAATTTTTGTCAGGGTCAGTAACATCTTGGTTAATAGAATTCTTTAAAATACTTAAAATAAATAACCTCAAGTTGCCTTTGGCAAAACCTGCTTTCCAGGTATTTCAGAGGGATGTGACCAGGATGGTTGAGTGGTCTACTCTGAGGGATGGGCAATGTCTCACAGCAGAGTCCTTGGAAAACTGCGAAAGGAAGTGGCTTCAGTGACTCAGGTAAGGGATTCCTGCTTAGTAAACATCCACTAGCCCTTTCCCCATCTGTCAAGCCCAACAAATTTGTTCTTCTGTTGGGGAGAATTCAACCAGCTAATTGGCTCCATCCTCATCTCACGTCTTCTCTATGCAAACGAGACTATTTATTTAGCAAACCCCATGTGCCATAACCCCCTCTCTGAGCAACACCCATGTCCTGGCACCCAGGCCACTCCCATGGGCCCTCCCCCTCCTCTACTCTCAAATAGCTCAGCTCTTTTCTTGGCCTGAGGCAAATGAACAGCCCTAGTGACTAGGGGGAATTGCTCTCTCAGCAGAAACTCTCCAGTAACACGAACCCGTCTGCTGCCCAGATGTCCCTTGCCCCCTGCAGGGCCCTTGGCCAAAAGGCTACAGCCTCCAAGTGAGAGTATTATTCTTGGAGACATCTGAAACCAGTTTCAAGTCCTTTCCCAGGTCTTCCTGCGGCCAAGAAGGAAAGACCCTGCTGTGGACAGGGCGAATGTGGGCCAGACAATCCCCAGGAATGACAGCAAAGGCCTAGGCCAGCGTCCCCAGAGGGGAGCAGTCATCCTGGCCTGGGGTCTATTTCCTGTCCAGCAGAAGTCACTGGGGCAAGAGGGTTAGAAGGGCATTTCCTTTCATTCTTATTCCAGCCAAACACTGATCAAATGTGCATAAGTTAAAACCATAGCATCTGCAGATTCTAAAACTGCAAGTTCCATAAGCTCCCCCTCAGAGAGAAATATCAAGTGGCCAAGACAAAAAACTACTAATTCAGAACATGTCTGAATCAGTTGTGTCAGCTTGAAATAAAGTATATGCACAGGGTGGTGGCGGGGTATGGAGAGAATGGTAACAGAGGATGAGTGAAGAGATAGATGCGTGCAAAGGTGTGTGTACGGGAGAGTGTAGAGGGTGTGAGCCGAGAATATATAGGGAAAGTATGTAAAAATGTGTATGGGAAAAGAGTGTAGACAGTGTGCAGAGGGAGTGTAGAGAGGTGGTGTATAGAGTGTGTGTAGAGGGTGTATGGAAAGGGTGTGTGTAGAGGGTTGTGCAGACACAGTGTGTAAGGGTGTGTAAGGGAGTGTGCAGAGGAGGTGACTCTGAGAACAGTGTGGATGGTCATTGGGAGGAAGGAGATGCTGTAGACAGCTATGTCAGTGTGTGATGAGAAAAGGTGCACAACAGGGTTTTCGATAATTCTCCCGAAACTCACACTGCCATTTCGTGTCTTCATAAACTAAAACGACTCCCATAAAATCGTTTCCAAATTAATTACAAAGAGTCATAAAAAGGCTCTGGGGAAATTTTACTGGGGCGCATGATGGGATGCTTACATGCGTACCTGTCCTCCCCACAGCTCTTAACATTTTAAAGGCACTGGACTCTCAGCAGTCGCCTTCATTACAAAATGCTTAAGATTCTGAAAATTTACAATTAGCTGTTAAGGAGGGGACGGCACATAGCTCTTGAAATTAGTCTGCTTTAGTCACAGGGTTAAAATGTTGAAAGTAAGAGCTTAATGAGGAAAGGGGGAGAGTGGGGGGGAAGAGAGAAATAAATTGGCCTTTTGTAAATTGAATGTATCGGTGGTGACAGGAGTTAACAAGTTTTTTCAAGAAAACTCAGTTCAAACATCAGTTGCTTAAAATTAATTAAAGAGGAAAGAAATCTCTCTGTCGAATGGCCATCTGTTAAGGGAAGGAAGGGAGATGTTCGTGGCAGCCTATGGAGAGGGCTCCAGACACCACCCCCTCCCCTTCGAACCCCAGGTGAGATCTTCATCCCTGGAGCGTTGGTGGCTCTTGCTACTAACGAAAAACACGCAGCAGAGGTGGTGGCTGTCACTGCCGTTGAGTGGGTTATGATATGTCTATAAGATGACCATGCTGTGTACGTAGATGACATACTTCTGCTGTCCTTGGAGAAGCAAACTGCCATCTTGTGACATGCCTGGGGACCGCCTAGGAAGACGTGGAAGGCCTCTGGAAACTGAGCCTCCCCACTCATAGCCAAAGCACTCCCAAGAAGGAAGAACCAAGCAGGAGACATCACACATCTGATTTCAAGCTAGAAGAAAATGTACCAAACACATTTCTTGACATGAACCCTTATTTTTTGGATTTGACACCTAAAGCTCAGGGAACAGAATAAAAAATAGGCCCTGGCTGGTTGGCTTAGTGGATAGAGTGTTAGCCCTGCATGTGGACTTCCTGGGTTCAATCTCTGGTCAGGGCACACACGAGAAGAGGCCATCTGATTCTCTTCCCTCTCTCTCCCCCCCTTATCTCTTTCTTTACCTCCTGCAGTCAGTGGCTCAATTGATTCGAGCATCGGCCCCAGACAGGGGTGGCCAAGTGTATCCCAGTCAGGGTGCATGCGGGAGTCTGTCTCTCTATCTCCTCTCCTCTTACTTAAAAAATTTGGCTCCTGATCTTTGAGAGAAAGCATTCAGATTTTCACCACTAAGATGATGTTAGCTGTGGGGTTTTTAAAAATAAATGTCCTTCATCATATTTTAAAAGTCTTCTTCTACTCTTGTTTGTTGAGTTGTTTTATTATAAAAAGGTTTTAAATTTTTGTCAAGTAATTTTTCTGCATCTATTGAGATGATCATAATTTTTTTGTTTGGCTTTTATTCCGTTATAGACTACATTACTCTATTTGATTTTTTTTTTTCATTTTTCTGAAGCTGGAAACAGGGAGAGACAGTCAGACAGACTCCTGCATGCGCCCGACCGGGATCCACCCGGCACGCCCACCAGGGGCAACGCTCTGCCCACCAGGGGGCGATGCTCTGCCCATCCTGGGCGTCGCCATGTTGCGACCAGAGCCACTCTAGCGCCTGGGGCAGAGGCCACAGAGCCATCCCCAGCGCCCGGGCCATCTTTGCTCCAATGGAGCCTTGGCTGCAGGAGGGGAAGAGAGAGACAGAGAGGAAAGCGCGGCGGAGGGGTGGAGAAGCAAATGGGCACTTCTCCTGTGTGCCCTGGCCGGGAATCGAACCCGGGTCCTCCGCACGCTAGGCCAACGCTCTACCACTGAGCCAACCGGCCAGGGCTCTATTTGATTTTTGAATGATTAAACCAACCTTGCATTACTTAAGTAGATTGTATTTTGTCATGGTGTACAATATTATTTTCATGTTGTTGTATATAGTTTGTATTTTGTTGAGGGTTTCTACATTTATTTTTAATTTTTTTTAAGTGAGAGGAGGGGAGGTAGAGAGACTGACTCCCATATGCACCCCAACAGGGATCCAGCCAGAAGCTGTCATTTGGGTCCAATACTCAAATCAACTGAGCTATCCTCAGTGCTGGGGGCTAATGCTTGGACCAATCAAACCACTGTCTGAGAGAAGGGAAGAGGGAGAGATGGGGGAGAGGAGCAGATGGTCGCTTCTCTTGTGTGCCCTGACTGGGGATCAAATCCGGGAGGTCTGTATGCTGATGCTGTATCCATGGAGCCACTGGCCAGGGCCCACATTTATTTTCATATGGGATAGTAGTCTGTAGTTTTTATTGATGTCTTTGGTTTTTGTATCTAACCTAACAGAGAAGTTTGGAAGTGTTTGTCTTCTATTATTTGGGTAAGTTTGTAAGGAATTAATATTAATTTTTTATTAAATGTTTGGTAGAAGGCACCAGTGAAGACATCTGAGCATAAACTTTTCTTTGTAGGTACTTTTAAAATTACTAATCTGAACTTTTTATTTGTTTTAGGTCTATTTAGACATTCTATTTTTTTTTCTTTAGTTAGTTTTAATAATTTGCATCTTTCCAGAAATTTGTCCATTCATCTAAGTTAACTAATTTACTGGCACAAAATTTATAATTATCCTTTGCAGTTCCTTTTATTTCTATAAGGGCATATCTTTCTTTTTTTTCTTGATTAGTGTAGGAAAAGTTTTGTCAATTTTGTTGACTTTCTTCATTGTTTTGCTTTTCTCTATTTCATTCACTTCCACTGTAATCTTTGTGTGTTTTTTTATTTTGCTCAAAAATTTTCCAGAGTCTTACGGGGGAAGTTTAGGTTATATAGTAAAGATTGTTATTTTTTAATATAAACATTTATAATTATAAACTTTCCCTACGCCTGACTTTGGCTGCATTGCTCTAAGTTTTAGTATGCTGTCTCCATTTCCATTCGTTTCAAAGACGATTCTAATGTGCCTTTGTGGTTTTCTTCTTTGGTCATTAGTTATTTAGGAATGTGTTGTTTACTTTCCACATATTTAGGAATTACCCAAATTTCCTCCTGTTTATTATTTTAACTTCAGTCCATTGCAGGCATTGTGACAAACAAACAAACGCACTAGAAGATTTTAATCTTTTAATTTATGGAGGCTTGTTCTATCCACAGGAACACTTCATATGTGCTTGAGGAGAATGTGTATGGTCATGCTCCTGGGTGGAGTGTCTGTTAGGCCTCACTGATGTATAGTGACATTCAAACCTTCTAGATCCCCATTGGTCATATGCCTAGTTTTTCTATTCATTAATTAAAACAAAACATTAAAGTCTCCAACTTTTATCGTTGTCTACTTCTCCCTTCAATTATTTCAAAGTCTGTTTTATATATTTTAGGATTCTATTGTCAGGTGCATATATGCCTTTAATTGTTATATTTCTCTGATAGAGTGACTCTTTCCTCATTATAAAATGTTCCTCTTTATCCTAGTAATATTTTTTGATTTAAAGCTTATTTTTGGAATATTAGCATAACCATTCCACTTCTCTTATAGTTACTGCTTTCAAGATACATAATTTCCCTTTCTTTTACTTTTGGTCTGTCTACTTGAACTCCTCATTGTAAAGTGGATTTCACAAAGACAGTGTATCACTTGATCATTTTTTATCCACCTCAAGAATCTCTGCCTATGATTGATTGTGTAATATATCTGCCATTTTGCTTTCTGTTTTCTTAGCTCATGCTTTTTCCCCTGTTTCTTTCTTATTTTCTTTGCATTTAATGAACATGTTCTATTCACTAGTGTAACATTTTCATACTTTTAATTATTTTTTTTAACTATTGTTTAAGTTATTTTTCTTAGTGGTTGCTCTAAGGTTTAACATATACACGTTAACGTATCATAATATGCTTCAGATTGGCATTAACTTAATTCCAGTGAAATATACATATTCATATATATTTATATATCAAATATATACATATTTGTGTTATCATTACACATATTACACGTTTGTGTATGTTACAAGTGCTATAATGATTATTTTAAATACTTTGTATTTTTTAAAAGTTTAGAAAAAAAATAAGTATATATTTTTACAACTTTCAGTGCAAGGTTGGTTCAACCATGTTCCTTTTGCTGTTATTTTCAAGTATATTATATTTTATATGTTGCAGATACAACAATAAAGTTATATATACTTACATAGTACATATACTGCAATTTTATACAAATTATATATGTGTACACACATATATAGTAATTTATACAATTGCTTTTCAAATCAGTTTTGAGAAAGGAGAATAGGAAATTTACTGTCTTTTGTAATAACTGCATGTTTACACTTTGTTTTTTCATGAAGATTTGAATTATTGTCTGGTTATCTCTTGTTTCCAGCCTAAAGAACTTACTTTAGTATTTTTTATAAGGTGACTCTTCAAGCAACAAATTTCCTGTTTCTGCTTAATAAGTGATGTCTTAATTTCTCTTTCATTTTTGAAGGAAAATTTTTGCTGGATACGAGATTCTGGTTTGATAGTTTGAGTTTTTCCTTCTGGCATTTCGATCATGTCGTCCCACTGCTTTCTGGCCTCCACTGTTTCTACTGAGAAATCAGCTATCAGTTTTATTGGGGTTCCCTTGTATACAATGAATCATTTTTCTCTTGCTGCTTTCAAGGGTTTTTTTCCCAACACTTTCTACTATGACATGTGTGTGTGTGTGTGAGAGAAAGAGTGTGCATCTCTTTGTGTTTATCCTACTTAGAATTATTTTCTTCCCTGCTTCTTGGATATATAGAAAAATGTTTTTCATCAAACTTGGGGAGTTTTCAGCCATTACTTCATATCTTTGCTCCTTTTTCTCTTCTTTCTGTTACTCCCTTTATTTTTATATTGCTATGTTTCATGCTGTCCCGCTTGACTTCTCAGTTCTGTTTATTTTGCCATATCTTGGAGGTACCAGCCTCCTCATAATTGCTCTTCACCAAGATGTGAACCATTTGCCCCACCTCCTCAAGCATGGGTTCTCTTTGTTCCAAATAGTCAGAGATGCAAAGTTACTTTGTGGTTTGCCTGTCCTCTCGACAAAACCTCTGCATTGCTACAACAGAGCTGGGGGCAGACCCTGCTTCTCTGGGTGTGACACCCCACTTCAGAGGTAGACCTGGGAGGCGGTGGTAATCTCTAGTCTTCTCTGCTTGTCCCTCAAGCATGGCATTTCCACCCCACAAGAGACCTGGGACAAAGGGTGATTGAGGACACTATGCTCAGCCTATCAACCTGGAGTAGAATGTCCACCCCATGAGTGGGAGCTGCATGGAGAAGAGAGACCTGGTCCTCTCCCTGTGCCTACCTGAAATAAAAGTTCTGTAACAGGATGGGAAGATAAAAAATGCTACAACTGACTCATTCTAACATGGACCTATATTAACCACAGACTAGGATCTGGGGAAAGGAACCTCTGAATTCTTGGCTGCGTATGCCTGGGATGGAACTTCAGTCGCATGGAAGAGGGGACAGAGCACACAGCTCATCAGCTGTAAGGGCCCGATTGTGGTGAGAGGCTCTGAGGCTATGGGATCTCTACTCTGCAGGACAAAACCCTGTGGAGAGAGAAGGCAGGTGGCTGGGAAGATCCCAGGTGGGACAGCTGTGATGGAGGGACAAGAGGAAGAAGAATTTAGAGGTGTGGAAAGGAGGTAAAACAGTACATGAGCAGAGCTGGGTTGTGAGAAAGGCAGAGAAACCCTGGGCAGGAGGTCATAGGCCCAGAAACATCAGAGCACCTTTCACAGATAGGAGGACACAAAGGGCTTGGGTTATGCTCAGAAGGTCGGAAGTGGACGGCTTCACACAATGACAAAAAGACCACGTGGAACAAGTGCCAAGTGGGGCATGTGAAGATTGTTGAAGAAGAAGAACCAATGTGCCTTGAGCACTGGCTGTTCACAGACACTTGAGTGATTCAAGATGCTGGCACTAGTGTCCCCAACTGGTGGGAGAATTATGTTTAATGTGGAATTTACTCAAAGTCTAAAGAGCTACAAAAAAAAAAAAAAAAAGGCAGGATGAAGACCATCAAACTGTTTCTCTAATAATATTTTTCCTAAGAACCCATAGCTTCAGAAAATATTATCGATAATAAGATGTAAAAAAATTCCTACATCTTGTATTCTGAGTTCTTAGTGTCATCACAGAGCTTCTGGATCAACCCCTACCTGAACCCCATCTTTATTGTTTTGGGCATATAATTCAGGTTCCCTGTGATTTGCAGCTCAGGGCATACCAACAGATATAGGAGCTATTTACATGAGTCATTTTTTTGTTACCAACTCTCCTTTTCCTCCCCTATACCACCTCCGCTGGATTAATTCTTCTAGTAGAAATTGACAGTAGATTTCTCCCTAAAAAGTTTTACATGCGAATCAGCTTTGTTTTGAACTAGTGAAGCAACGACACTTTTCTTGTGAAAATAATATGCTGGGATAACATGAAAGACCAAGATAAAAACATCCACTTAAGAACATCTTCACAAAATTTAGATGTGTGGGAGGCCAGAACATGAATACTAAAAGAACAAGCACAAGAATAGAGCTTTCTCAGTTATTGACAAGGAACAGGTCAGCAGCATGTCTAGGACACCGGCCATGCAGGGGACAAAAACCAGATGCATGTAGTCACTGTTGTAAGGGTGAAATTAGCTCCTGTAAAACTCATATTCCCCTCATCCAAACATTTTGAAAAACCAGAGTTAATTTGCTCGTTATTCCCTCTCCTAACAGCTCTCTGGCCTCCACTTTGAAATGTCATTGGGGAGGAACCTGACAAGGGGAGATTTAAATCACAATAGCTGTTTGTGAAAGCAGGCTCACAGGCTCAGGCCCTCAGCTGTTATTGGGCGACTGACCTTTTGGCTATCTTCAAGATTTACAAAGGATACTAACCTAAGTCTGAGCTACATCAAAGAACTTGTGTTTCTGCAGCAGAATTCCCCTCATTAAGTCAGTAATCAAGGCCACAAAAACCAGTACGCTAATCTAAGCTTGCCCAGGTGCATGAATCCCAGGCCGGCAAATTCCCTGTATCTAATGCCCCCTCCTGCAACTCGGGGCTGACACTTTTTCTTCTTTAGCCTGCTTGTATGCTTGCATCCAGGCGTTTGTAAAATATTATTTTCCTTTTGGAACACACCAGCCTCATGTTTTCTGCCTTTCGATTGTCATCTGTAACACACAAGAACCTGCCAAAGTGTGGCTCCAGGCAGACCTGTGATACAGCTTTTATGGAACAAGAGAGGAAGGGCAGCCTTTGCCTTTCTCTCCCCTACCTGTGTTTCCTGCTGTCTCATTCGGTGATGGCAGTCAGCTGTCCCTGGGTCAGTCTGTGTATGGCCCAAAGCAGAGATTCAGCAAGACTGTTCCTTTTCCGATCTTGGTCTTTCTCAGGTCGGAGTGTATTAGAGACTCTCTTAAGAGCCTCTGTGAGCAACCAGGTAGACAGAGATGGGGGGAGGATGGGGAGTATAAAGAAGGGACCCTGAGGAGGGGAAGACCAGAAAGGGATAGTCGCCAAGCAACGTGGCTCTCAGCTTGGTTCAGTCCCTGTTTCCCACTCGGTATGTGGGGGCAGAGAGCTCCCAGGCTGACCAGCCCATGACCAGCTAAGATAGGGAGGACACCAGCCACCCCAAGGTTTTCTGCTTAGAGGCCCCTGTCATCACATAAACCTGCCACGGCGGGTGCCACGTGGCAGAACAGGAGATTCCGTGGTTGCCTGAGATCCAAGCCTCCAGCACCCTGGAAGCTTAAAGACTGGGAGTCAGCCTTCAAGAAAAACAAACAAACAGGAAATGAATGTGCCTTGCTTGTTTGAGTCGGTGGTCTGAAGCTCCTCCCTGCTGCTAGTGAGCACATGCACAAGTATTTGTGGTGGTCGGCCTTTGCTTAACTCCAGGAAACCAAGTCTAAAACAAAAGGATTTGTGAGAAGCATTAATAATACATGTCAAAATGCACTTTTTAATCCCCTATCCTAAATCTAAGTACAAAACCACTAGACTGGTGACAGAATAAAACTGAAGACCTGGGTATAAACTCACATGTTGCAACATAGATTCCCATAAATGGAGGTTTGTGTGCATACGAGGTCTACAGCTCACATGCACTATCACCAGCTTCGCCCACCACAAGGGTCTCGACACAGGGAGACCCGGGGAACGACCAGCAGAACCAGCTCCCATATCTTAGTTTCTAAATGCCGATTTCTAAAAAACATGGAACCACAGCTCCCTGGAGAAATGTCCGATTCTAGGACAGGGGCAAGGAAAACACAGGATGAGCCAGGAACATCTTACTGTGCCAGAAACACAAAAAGTACTCAGAAAAAAGAATAAAAAGATAACAATTGAGGAGCATTTTTGAAAGAGCACCAAGATCCAACCTGGAGAAACCGCCAACGGCCAGCGCTGAAACAAACTGTGCGACCAAGCAAATGAGCAAAATATTAGAGTCTGACTCAGATAAGAAAATAAATATCTGTTGAGTACATACTGGTATAAATAAATGATTGGAAAAATAAATAAATGGGAAACAAGACACATCTTCCTTTCAGAATACCAAGTAATGAATGTGGGAGGACTTGGGGGAAAAGGGAGACGTCATGAGAACACCACAGTAATAGTGGCCCCAGGCAGAATCCATGGAGGATGCTATAATTAGTGGGGGGACTTTAAAAAGGGCACAGGATATTGGCACAGCCTCAAAGGATCTACTGCAAAAATGTTTATTCATTACCGTGGTGGTTTTAACATATGTCCACAGATTCCTGACCCACGTCTAGAAGATGCACCTTGCCCCCCCACCCCCACTGGAGTGTAAGCTGGACTTAGTCACCGGCTACTAACTTACAGGAAGATAACAATAGAACCTTCACAGAGAGCCCACCTCACTGGGAGATGCAGGTCACCAGCACCAGGAGGCCATCAATGGCACGGACCCCCTGGCAAGAGGTGAGGAGGAGGCTGTGACAGTCTCTTAGAAACCCGTAACCCCGAGAAAGCACCAGAGGGACACTCCACAGAATCCCCAACCAGGGCTCTTCAAAACCACCAACGGAAAGAAAACAAGGAAACACTAAAAGCTGCCTTAGACCCCAGGAGAGTAAGGAGTCACAGGGCCAAGGCAAACCCTACAGAGCAGGATGTAAAGGCTACAGAGCCTTGTTCGTCATGGATGTGACACCATCACCGAAGTGCACACACTCTGGGGATGTTCTGGAATTATGTTATTTTGAAACTCCTTCCTCCCCAAGGCTCCACACCATGGGCTACCACCCATTCAGCCAACACATTCATTGCCACTCTGAGACCTGGCTTCTTAGACAGAGGGGTGGGAGTAGGGAGGCAGGAACGCCCACAGGCAAAGCTTAGCTACAGACAGACAGGAAGGGCCACTAAGAAGAGCTGGACCTTGGGGTAGTAGGGTCTGTCAGCTTCACCCTCCACGCTGAATCCAACAGCTCTGGAGAGGGGTCACTGCTCTCCCTCCCTTCACATCCGGTGTGTGTGGCGCCCCTCCCTGAACACTGACAGACCACCTGGAGAGGACTGCTCAACAGGAGCACCCCCTCCTGTGTGACTCTCAGGATCCCCTGGGTCCAGGTCTGCATGTGTTAGGTGAGAGCGGGAAACTCTGCCGCAGGTTTTCTGTCAGAGCCTTCACTGGGCCTGCCGCAGGCTCTCCTCGAGGGGTCCTACACCCCACCCAGGGCACGACCCAACTCACATGGAAGCTCACAGTGTGGCCTTGTGGAAGCCTGAAGGCCTGCAACCAAGGGAAGGCCAGGGCCAGGACCCTGGTTTCCAAAACAAGTCACGAAGGTGATGGAGGCACCAGACAGCTCAGCTCATCTCTTCCCCACTTGGCTTTTCTAAGGGACCCTGTAAATTTGCAGCTGTGTGTCCATGGGCGTCAGCCAGCAGCCAGCAGCCAGGAGCCAGGACACATTCCTGCGGAGTGCAGAGCTGCCCGTCCCTGGGGTGGGCATCTAAGCCAGCCCTGATAACACCTTCGCCTGAGTGCACACGCTCTGGGGATGTCCTGGGATTCTATGTCACCATGTATTTGACCCCTATACCCTTCCCTGTCTCCAGCTCCTCTTCCCTCTGGTAACCACCACTGTTGTTTGTGTCTATGAGTTTTTGTCTGTTTTTCTTGTTTGTTCATTTGTTGTTCCCAGTTTTATATTCCACATATGAGTGAAATCATTATGGTTCTTAGCTTTTCCTTTTTTCTTTTTTTTTTAAATTTTTATTAATGTTAATGGGGTGACATTAATAAATCAGGGTACATATATTCAAAGAAAACATGTCTAGGTTATCTTGTCATTCAATTATGTTGCATACCCATCACCCAAAGTCAGATTGTCCTCCGCCACCCTCTATCTAGTTCTCTGTGCCCCTCCCCCTCCCCCTAACCCTCTCCCTCCTTCCCTCCCGCATCCTCCCTCCCCCCACCCCTGGTAACCACCACACTCTTGTCCATGTCTCTTAGTCTCGTTTTTGTGTTTCACCAATGTATGGAATCATGTAGTTCTTGTTTTTTTCTGATTTACTTATTTCACTCCGTATAATGTTATCAAGATCCCACCATTTTGTTGTAAATGATCCGAAGTCATCATTTCTTATGGCCAAGTAGTATTCCATAGTGTATATGTGCCACATCTTCTTTATCCAGTCTTCTATTGAAGGGCTTTTTGGTTGTTTCCATGTCTTGGCCACTGTGAACAGTGCTGCAATGAACATGGGGCTACATATCCATGTTTCTGAAGTTTTGGGGTATATACCCAGTAGAGGGATTGCTGGGTCATAAGGTAGTTCTATTTTCAGTTTTTTGAGGAACCACCATACTTTCCTCCATAATGGTTGTACTACTTTACAGTCCCACCAACAGTGGATGAGAGTTCCCTTTTCTCCACAGCCTCTCCAACATTTGCTATTACCCGTCTTGTTGATAATAGCTAATCTAACAGGGGTGAGGTTCTTCGCTTTTTCTGACCGACTTATTTCACTTTGTATAGTAGTCTCAAGGTCCATCCATGTTGTCACAAATGGCAGTATTTCATCTTTTTTTTATGGCTGAGTAGTAAACCACCAGCAAAACAAAAAAGCCACCAACCAAATGGGAGATGATATTTTCAAACAACAGCTTAGAGAAGGGGTGAATACCCAAACTATTTAAAGAACTCATACAACTCAAACACCAAACAAACACTCTAATTGAAAAATGGGCAGAGGACCCAAACAGACACCTCTCCCAAGAAGACATACAACAAGTATATGAAAAGATGCTCAACGTCATTAGCTATTAGGGACATGCAAATTAAAACCATAATGAAATACGACCTCATACCTGTTAGAGTGGCTATTACCAACAAGACAAGTAATAACAAGTGTTGGAGAGGCTGTGGACAAAAAGAAACCCTCTCCTTCACTGCTGGTGGGAATGTAAATGGGTGCAGCCACTATGGAAAATAGTGTGGGGGAACCTCAAAAAATGAAGACTAGAGTTACCATATGACCAAGCAAGCCCTCTCCTGGGTATCTGTCTGAAAGACTTGAAATCATTTATTTGCAAATATATATGTACCCCTATGTTCACTGTGGTGTTATTCACGGTGGTCAAGAGGTGGAGAGAACGTTTGGATAATGAAGGTGCAGCACATACATTCACTGCATTTTGGTTGTCACAACTGGGAGGAAAAGGTGTCCTTGGCATCTAATGGGTGGAGGCCAGGGATGCTGCTCTCAACATCCAACGGTGCCCAGGATGCCCCACCACCAAGAGTTATCTGGTGCAAAATGTCAGCAGTCTAAGAATAAGACACACTGCTCTGCCATTGTTTGGTTTTTAAAAATATTGATTTGTTTTTCAATGATCCAATGAAAAAGGTCTCCTGTAGAGAGCCACTGTGTCTGAATGCACTCAGCCGACGTGCAGCTGAGAGCGGAGGAAGAGCCCTGGTCGGCTTTGAGTGACCTGGCAAGGCAAAGGTCACTAAAACAACTTAAAGGCTGTTTGTGGTACTGACGCCAAAAGCAGGGTCAGCAGTGACACGGTGGATAGAGTGTCAGTCTGGGATAACAAAGGACCCAGGTTTGAAGCTCCAAGAAATGGCCAGCCTGTAAATAAGCTCAGGATCATTGTGTCTCCATCAGAGCACAACATCTCACCTGGCCCAAACTCTATCTATGTCTCTGTGTTTTCCTTCATCCTCCGTCACCCCCACTCAGGTCTTCACTTCCCCATGCTGGTCGCGGCAATCTCCCAAGCACTCTGTGCTTTCCCGTGTCTCCACAAGCTGCATTTAGCCCGCACACTGCAAGCCTTTGCCCTGCCCAGCCCAGCCCTGCCCTGCCTGCGGGGTGGAGCCCCGGACCTCTGACCCACGGGGCTGCAGGCTGTGGGTGTCTGTGTCTGAGTGTGTGTCCTTCCCAGCTCAGAGGCTGAGACCCAGCTTGATCTCAGTAGTCCATCTGGAGATGACTACAGGAAGCACGTATTTGGAGAGGGGAAAATGAGGGCCATGAAGTGGGTGGGGTGAGGGGCGTGGGCACGTGGAGCTCCATCTTGCAGGTGACCTTCCAGACACTAAGGAGACACCCTTCATTGTCGTGTCCCACGGAGAAGGACGATGGTAATCCCTGGTGAGGGCTGGTCCCAGGCACAGACTCCCCACCCTTCCCACAGCAGAGACTGGGCCTCTCTGGAGTTTCTGCAGGAGGGAGCTGCAGGCAGCCTCTCGAGTGCGTGTTCGTGTTCGGCTGATGGCCCCCTGCAAACATGGGCCGCAGGGTCCTGAGCAGACCCCTCGTCAACAGCATTCTTATCCCACCGTAACCATCACCCTATAAACTCTTGAACAGAGGCTGTCTCCTTGCTAGGCATTGTGCTCTCAGAGCCTGACACCTACTCATCTGCAAGACATACTGGTAACATAAGGGAGGACCCAAAGGCCCTCAGCGTCCTTGTGGCTGAAGGAGAGAAGCGAAGAGTGACCCTGTTTCCGCTGGCCCGGCCTACTCTGCCAGTGTAATGAGAAATGCATTGCGCAGGCCAGTTCTCCAGCCCACTCTGCAACAATATCTGCAAATGTGCTCTGCACTCAGTATTGATTCTGGCCTCTGGGAAGAGAAAGGGTGTGGAATTTGATCCCTGCCAAAGAGAACCAGTATCTATCTGATTGAGAAGACTCGTGCCCACAACCCTGGGGCTGAAATCCTGCTGGCGCCTGGGCTGGCAGGAGGCTGCATGTGAGTTGTAGTGATGGGAGAAAATAAAAATTGCAAGCACTGAAAAGGTCTTGAGCCATCACCGCACCTATCTTGGCCTCTTTCCTCCCAGTATTTTGTTGCAATTTTCTCAAATAAACAGAAAAGCTGAAAGGTTTTGCTGTGCACACACATATAAGCACAGCAGCAAGATGTCACCATTCACTTACCCTCCCTGCTTTATCCTACATCTCGTCTCCCACGTGTCCACCCCTCCAGCCACCCACCCAACCCTACCCTCTCCCTTTCAGCTCAGGTTGTGCCTAGACGGTCAGGAAAAACAGAGAATAGATATCACGGCAATTTAAATGGACTCAGAGTCCAGGACTAAGAAGGGAACCTCTTACAAGAAAACTTTCTTGCAGGCCACATGATAAAGCACTTTAAAGTTGGAAACTTTAAAGCTGCTTATAACCCTGGCCAAGCTGTTCTCAAACTCGAAACCCCAGGGGTCAGTCACAGAAGTGTGCATGTCGCAGGCAGCTGGGCCATGAGGAGCATTGCCTCAGACGTGAGACAAAGGCCTGCACTGTGGAGACTGATGGGCAGAATGGTCCCCTCAAGCAGTGGACCCCTCAGCAGACCTGTCACCTGCAACTGACCATTCAGAAACTGGACTCTGGAAAACGGCCTTGAAGACTTACCAGTGTGGGCTTCAGCTGCTGGGAGTGCATTGCTTGATATTTTGGAAATTCAACTTGTCAGTTTTACAGGTATTATTAAGCCTACATCATTGAACTCAATAAGATGGACACAGTTATGTGACAGTGATGTGCATTTCTGAGCATTTATTGACTTAGAGAAATTAGTAAGTTCTTAGCAATGACTGACCTAATCAAAAGTTAGAGCATGAAAAGCAAGAGGCAGTTTCGGCCTGGCCGGCGGAGGTGGGGCCTTCCTCACCACGCCCCCAAAGCATTGGCGGCAATGCTGCAGGGCAAGGGCAGAATCAACCTAAGGAAAAGTTTAAGCCAAAGGCAAGAAAAGAAGTCCTAGACGCTTAGTGATAGGCACCGATATTTTACAAGATCAAGTTTGGTATCAATGTAGGCTGAGTTTCTGAAACACAAGACAGAAACTGAAAAGTACTTTCACAAAAACAAGAGATGTCTTGGAGCTTTGGCAGGGGTCTCTCAGCTGGCCAGATTGCATAGCCCTCAGTGCTGCCCCCTTCCTATGACAGCTTTGGGCGAAAAGCAGACAACCTTGGGACTTCTGGGGAAGGGTCCACAATAGGTCAAGTTCAATGGGGTTGCCCTCACGGGGAGTCAGGATGCAAAGTGTTCTTGGACGGACAGCAGTAACCGGCCTTTCTCAGGCAGACTGACTCTATGCCTCTTGCTGAATATAACAGATTCTACAAGGTGACTTGCGACATTATCTTCTTCTTTCTGAATCCATCAGATGGGCGGCCTGAGTGCAGAAGCAGGCCCCCTGAGGCATCTGTCCCCCACTCTTCACTAGTGGAGAGCTGAACAGGCGGTCAGCCTCCCTCCCAGTGACCTGTGTTGTCAGAGGTCCCACCCACCCCTCCCCAGAGGCCTCCCGCCAGTCTCCCTCCCTCCTATTTCCAGGCCTCTGTTCTTGCCCCTCTGCTTGGGGCTATGTTGACAGTCACTAAGAGGAGAGGAGGAACTTTGGGAAAGTTTCTAAATTGTTAAGGTTTGTTTTTACATCTTTTTACTTATTTATGAAGCCTTTATTTAAGAAAAACTTATTTTAAAGAAAAGGTAAATCATGATTTTTTAAATCTACAAATTAAGGGGTATTTATTTTTCAGTTTACTTGCAAAATAATGGACAGAGTGTTTTTCTTAAATTAAGAGTTTTTTTGATACACATAAATGCTTGCTAGAAACAAAAAGATCCAAGCCTGAATGGTTAGATGTCGTTGATCATAGAAAATTGGTCAGTAATGAATAGGAGTCATCCCCGAAAGGATGGCCTGTCATGGGGCACCTGCAATTCAATTCACTAAAACATTGATTCACATGTAGATTTTGAGGTAATCTACTTCCCAGAATCATGACCTAATACATTGTACCAGATGACCTGAATGGGTATATTTCCACTTGATTAGGCTTTTCCACAAATTACTGAAAATATTGAAAAGTGAAGGTTCTTCCCCTGAGGAGCACCCTCTGCAGTCGGGTTTCTGCAAAGAGGTTCGGGAGAGGGACTCCTTCCTCAGAGGTTCTTCCCGTGAAAGAAACACCCCTTCTCTCAGGGAGATGGAAGGTGCTCCCGCCAGGACAGAGAATTCCATAAACAAACCTGCAGATTAAGCTGACCATCAGCGTTTTGTTTCACAAAATCTTGTGCCAAGCAATGAGAACGTCCTGGCTTTGAGGGCCACCCTTGAAAAGCACCCAGAATGGGAAGCACCCTGGTCTCCGGATGTCATTCTATCCCCACGCTGTCCCCTTCTCCTGAGGGCACCATCCTCATCCCTCCCTTCAGAGTGCCCAGAACCCCTGCTGCAGGTGTGTGTGGGGGGGTGTCTGACCCTCTCCTTGAGGTGAGGTTTGTTCCCATGCATATGTATGCATTCAGTTTGGTTATTTTCTCTTGCTCATCTGCCTCATGTCTATTTGTTTATTACATCAGCCAGAAGGAACCTTGGGGGTAGAGGAAGGCTTGTCAATCCTGCACAGTTGGTGCTCTGAGCAGGATCACTCCCTGGAGGCTGCGGTGGGGGAGGAGAGCCTGGGGCATCTGTCAGTCTGTCACAGGCCCACGGAAGGTGAGGGCTCTCCCTCAGTCAGCACACCCCAGAGCTCTGCCTGCAGGATCCGATGGAAAGTCAAAGTGGTGAGAATCTTTTTCTCTTGTCTAGATATGATTGGTGGGAGAAAATATCTGTGGAAGCAGTTTCTTGGACTAGCAATTTGTGGTTACTTGGTCTGTACTTCTGTGGATGAATTAGGGGCCACATGGTAAACCTGACAAGCTCAAGGGAGGCCAGCAAGGTGGGCCTTACAGACTCAGAGACCAAAAATAATCACACAGGATGGTCTGAACATAAAAATTCCTAACTACCAGAGTCATAATGGGTAGTCACATCCCATATCCATGGGTTTTGTTTTTCTTTGTCTCTGTCTGGTTCCTTTCATCTTGTTACGTGTCCTGAGAGTCTGGCCTTATGACCAGTGAGGGTATTTTCTCTCTGACCTCTACCACTCAGAGGGTGCTTTGCAGAGGTGCACCTTGCTCCTTAACTGGCCATGGAAAGTCCTTAAGGAGTTTTCTCTGTTTATCTTGCTCCTCCCAGAAATGGTCTATCATCTCAGCCGGCTGGAGGATATATACACATCAGGGGACAGCCGAGTAGTTGTGGGTCCAAGCTCCAGGGATCTTAGACCTTGTTCTGTTCAATGGGGCAAAGCACACGATTCCCTGGGTTTTGGAACAGCTGTTCACAGACAGAGCTCCTCACCTTTCTGAGGCTAACTCTGGGAGTCATATTTCTGTGCATTTTTGCCCACTCTCCTTTGGGGATGAATCTTGCGCCCATAGCATTGGTTGAGTCGCTTTAGATTCTATCATCAAGGTCAGATGATGGATCCTTTTCCCTAGAAAAACTTCTTATTTGAAAAAATAGAAAGAAAAAATTTTTAAGAGAGCTCCTATATTGTCAAAATAACTAGTCATTAAAGTTTCTTTCATCAGATGGAAGGACAGAAATTAGAACAAAAACAAAGTTTACTATTTGCCTCCAGACAGTTGCAAACACTGTAACAACAACAACAACAACAAAATAGGACGTTGGAAGTACTCATGTTAAAAACATCCAAAACTGCAATGAATTTTTATGAATTTATTTGAGCCAAGGCAACAACAGTTACTGAGGAGCAAAATCTCAATAGATTGAGAAAATGGCCAAGAGAATGGCAGTTTGTGGCTTATTGTACACATTAGAATCAAAGGGGAAGTCAGAAGGGGTTACATGAAATTTACTGGTGGTAGATTAAGGGAGTGGGAGAAAACCAAGTGGGGAAACCGCTGAAATTGGATAAAAAGCAAAGTGAAGAGGCACATACTCTCTTAGCTAGGTGGGAACAGGTTAGTTAATGATGAACATTTACAGCAGACAGAGATGGAATGTGGAGAACAAGAGAGCAACGGGCGTACCAGGTCTCCTGCTGTCCTGGGAGGTTGTGCCCTAAGTGACCGGTAAAGAAGATTAGTCTGAAATTTCAAAGCTATGTTTATCTGAGAGGCAAAAAGACAATAGACAGGCTTACTTAAAGTAAAGATGGACTTTGTCAAGGTAGCTATAGGCCTAGGACGTGACTACCCATTATGACTCTGGTAGTTAGGAATTTTTATGTTCAGACCATCCTGTGTGATTATTTTTGGTCTCTGAGTCTGTAAGGCCCACCTTGCTGGCCTCCTCTGAGCTTGTCAGGTTTACTATGTGGCCCCTAATTCATCCACAGAAGTACAGTTGTCCTGCACTGAAGTAGTACTTAAATTTATGTCCTAAGAACTTGGCTTGGTAATTGTCAGGTCGGAAGCTCTGAAATATGGCCAGAGAGACATGTGGGCTGAACCCCATTAACCACGAGGGTCCTACCAGACTCTGGCTCC